>NC_137157.1:49237837-50609378 GCF_951394435.1 Stenella coeruleoalba
TTTATTCCAGGAATGCAAGGATTCTTCAATATACACAAATCAATCAACGTGATACACCATATTAACAAATTGAAGGAGAAAAACCACATGATCATCTCAATAGATACAGAGAAAGCTTTCAACAAAATTCAATACCCATTTATGATAAAAACCCTGCAGAAAGTAGGCATAGAGCGAACTATCCTCAACATAATATAGACCATATATGACAAACCCACAGCCAACATTATCCTCAATGGTGAAAAACTGAAAGCATTTACACTAAGATCAGGAACAAGACAAGGTTGCCCACTCTCACCACTCTTATTCAACATAGTTTTGGAATTTTTAGCCACAGCAATCAGAGAAGAAAAGGAAATAAAAGGAATCCAAATCAGAAAAGAAGAAGTAAAGCTGTCACTGTTTGCAGATGACATGATACTACACATAGAGAATCCTAAAGATGCTGCCAGAAAACTACTAGAGCTAATCAATGAATTTGGTAAAGTAGCAGGATACAAAATTAATGCACAGAAATCTCTGGCATTCCTATACACTAATGATGAAAAATCTGAAAGTGAAATCAAGAAAACACTCCCATTTACCACTGCAACAAAAAGAATAAAATATCTAGGAATAAACCTACCTAAGGAGACAAAAGACCTGTATGCAGAAAATTATAAGACACTGATGAAAGAAATTAAAGATGATACAAATAGATGGAGAGATATACCATGTTCTTGGATTGGAAGAATCAACATTGTGAAAATGACTCTACTACCCAAAGCAATCTACATATTCAATGTAATCCCTATCAAACTACCAGTGGCATTTTTCACAGAACTAGAACAAAAAATTTCACAATTTGTAGGGAAACACAAAAAACCCCGAATAGCCAAAGCAATCTTGAGAACGAAAAACGGAGCTGGAGGAATCAGGCTGCCTGACTTCAGACTATACTACAAAGCTACAGTAATCAAGACAGCATGGTTCTGGCACAAAAACAGAAATATAGATCAATGGAACAGGATAGAAAGCCCAGAGATAAACTCATGCACATATGGTCACCTTATCTTTGATAAAGGAGGCAGGAATGTACAGTGGAGAAAGGACAGCCTCTTCAATAATTGGTGCTGGGAAAACTGGACAGGTAGATGTAAAATTATGAGATTAGAACACTCCCTAACACCATACACAAAAATAAGCTCAAAATGGATCAAAGACCTAAATGTAAGGCCAGAAACTATCAAACTCTTAGAGGAAAATATAGGCAGAACACTCTATGACATAAATCATAGCAAGACCCTTTTTGACCCACCTCCTAGAGAAATAGTAATAAAAACAAAAATAAACAAATGGGACCTAATGAAACTTCAAAGCTTTTGCACAGCAAAGGAAACCTTAAACAAGACCAAAAGACAACCCTCAGAATGGGAGAATGTATTTGCAAATGAAGCAACTGACAAAGGATTAATCTCCAAAATTTATAAGCAGCTCATGCAGCTCAATAACAAACAAACAACCCAATCCAAAAATGGGCAGAAGACCTAAACAGACATTTCTCCAAAGAAGATATACAGATTTCCAACAAACACATGAAAGAATGCTCAACGTCATTAATCATTAGATAAATGCAAATCAAAACTACAATGAGATATCATCTCACACCAGTCAGAATGGCCATCATCAAAAAATCTAGAAACAATAAATGCTGGAGAGAGTGTGGAGAAAAGAGAACACTCTTGCACTGCTGGTGGGAATGTGAATTGATACAGCCACTATGGAGAACAGTACTGAGGTTCCTTAAAAAGCTACAAATAGAACTCCCATATGACCCAGCAATCCCACTACCGGGCATATACCCTGAGAAAACCATAATTCAAAAAGAGTCATGTACCAAAATGTTCATTGCAGCTCTATTTACAATAGCCAGGAGATGGAGACAACCTAAGTGTCCATCATCGGATGAATGGATAAAGAAGATGTGACACATATATACAATGGAATATTACTCAGCCATAAAAAGAAACAAAATTGAGTTATTTGTAGTAAGGTGGATGGACCTAGAGTCTGTCATACAGAGTGAAGTAAGTCAGAAAGAGAAAGACAAATACCGTATGCTAACACATATATATGGAATATAAGAAAAAAAATGTCATGAAGAACCTAGGGGTAAGACAGAAATAAAGACACAGACCTACTAGAGAATGGACTTGAGGATATGGGGAGGGGGAAGCATAAGCTGTGACAAAATGAGAGAGTGGCATGGACATATATACACTACCAAACGTAAAGTAGATAGCTAGTGGGAAGCAGCCGCATAGCACAGGGAGATCAGCTCGGTGCTTTGTGACCACCTGGATGGGTGGGATAGGGAGGGTGGGAGGGAGGGAGACGCAAGAGGGAGGAGATATGGGGATATATGTATATGTATAGCTGATTCACTTTGTTATAAAGCAGAAACTAACACACCATTGTAAAGCAATTACACTCCAATAAAGATGTAAAAGAAAAAAAAAGAAAGAAAACAAAGCAAAAAAACAAAAAAAAGAAAGAAAATACTGACAGTACCATATATTTGCAAGGACATGGAGCAACTGGAACTCTCATACACTGCTGGTGGGAGTTGAAATTGGAATAATGGAAAACTATTTACTATGGAAAACTATTTGATAGTATATTTAATATAAATAGATATACATGCATGTTATACCAAGCAAAAAAAAGATGATCCCATTATGCCACAATATTAGCTCTCTTCTAGTACACAAACCAAATAAAAACTCAGAAATGTGGTATGTAGAAGTTCAAGGCTCATGGAGGACATGTAGAACTGGATTTGAATTCCAGCTCTGCCACTCCCACACTAGCGGCTATCCTTTCCTGGGTTTAGGTTCATCACCTGCACAATGGGTTGACGAGGAGATCAAGTGAAATAATGTAGGTAAAACTCATGTCACATGATAGGTGCTCATTAAATGCCAACATCGCCTTAATCAATATCCAGCCCATGATGGTGGTTTAATAAATATTCATTCAATTTATTGAAAATGGGACTCCCAAAGAAATTTTTACTGATTCTGCAAATGAGAAATATCCTTTCTGGAAGTCGAGGTTGAATCAGTGACAGACTGAGTTCTGGGCAAAATTTCCAGTAAGTCTTCCTACCTATTCCACGCTGCTTGCATGTATCATGGTACTCTTTCCCCCACTCCACAGAGGCTCCAGAAACGCTGTCCTTCATTGGTGTGCATTATAATCTCCAAGAAGCCTTAGATTCACTGGAAAGCAATCTAGTTAAATCAATTCTTATTTGTCAATGGTTACCATTTAACCTATCCAGAGACAGTTGTATTTTTTTGAAAAAGTCCAGGGTGATGGGAATTCCCTGGCAGTCCAGTGGTTAGGACTCTGTGCTTCTACTGCTGGAGGCCTAGGTTCATTCCCTGGTTGGGGAACTGAGATCCTGCAAGCTACATGGTGCCGCCAAAAGTAAACAGAAGAAATCCTTTTGTGTGGGAGAGGCATCTAGAGTCCAGGACAGACTTAGGACCCACACTCCTTAAATTATGACATTTAAGCTGCTCGAGGAGTCCTTATTTGCACAATGGACAAAGTGGTCACTCAGTGTGGCTTCCTTTGTGGGGAAAACACTTTTACACTTGGGAACCATTTCTTCTGGATACCCCCTTGGCTATGCTTTTTACTCCCTCAGTACCATCACTCTGACTCTAAGAAACATCAGTCAGAAATGCCAAAATTAAAGTTTTATCTTGCAGAAAAATCTAAATAACTTCAATAGCTTTTTTGGACCTAAGGTGGGAATTTGTAATAGAAGAATATTTTTTAGGTAAGAAATGACTGAATTATAAGCTGCAAAAGTAATTTAACTTCCAGAAACTAGGAATTGTTTACATCCTGATCGTAGACACTTATAGATGATGGGAGAATAGGCCCAGAATGTTGAAATCCAGGAATAATACTTGAATTTTACTTTTGACCATCTTTTTCAACCTGCCCTACCTCAGTTATTTTATCAAAAACGTTAATAAGTAATAAAGCCAGCCAGTTTTACGGATACTAGAACATAATACACTCTTCCAAAGGCATTATTATGGCTCTAACACTGGTGGAGATTTTAAAGAGGAAAGATCTTAAAGTGTCAATAGAGAAAGGAGGAAATCCAATGGCCTAAATAATCTATTAAAATGAATGAGTTTTGAATAATCAATCACAATTTTTCCCTAAAATAAAATCTTCTACCTTGGCTTTTACGCTGCACAAGACAGTATTTTCACATCAGTGCTGTAGGAAGTTCTATTACCATTTATAAGACTATTGCTTCCTTTTGTTTCTCCTATCTGTAATGATTTTTTCTCATAATTCTTAGAGCTCAAAGCAGAAAATAAAATGATGGAAAAGTTTTCCCATTAAGTACCAGAAAACCTTCACTCAGACTCATCTTCCCTTTAGATGAAGTTAGGTGAGATATCAGGGGAAAGAAAAAAACATTTGTTGGACTCCAGCAATTCTTCTTGAAATATCACTCCCAGAAAATAAGCCCTAACTCCTCTGAAGCACAGTAAGAATTTTTTCTCAAAACCTCTTCACACCCTACCTCAGTTAGGGCCTCATGGATACCCTCTGGGAAAAAGTGTGCTGGAATAAGAATTGCCAACATCGGGGTGGGGATGGTGGTGTGCTGAATTGGGTGATTGGGACCCGCAGTATAAAAAAATAAACAAAACAACTAATACTAAACTTTCATTGGGTTATTTGTATGGAAATATGTTAATATAAATGTTTCAGACGTTACATGAAATTTCTAAAAATCTCATATAATGTTATAAGTCATAATTCTAGTTATTTAAAATGTATATCTCAGAAATAACTAAAAAAAAAATCCAGTAAAACACTATTTTCATAAATTGTGTGATAATTATATATATCCCAAAACTGTATTTCATGTAGTAGCCTTATAATCACAGTAAGAAATAATTTAAAATAATTTTAATTTCCTATTTGTTTCAGAAAAATGTGGTAGGTGATCAATAGAAGTCTTTGAAGCATAAAAATTATATTAAGCAGAAAATCTGTGAATAAAGTAAAATTGAAAACTAACTTTAAGGAGAAAAATAGAATGATGTCTAACTTCCTGTAAGAAGAGCTTGTTCATGTATTTTCTAAATAGATGATGATGGATGACTCACCCTGGTATTTAGATTCCATTAGGTACTACTGTGATGTAACTATTTTGTTTTAAAATATCATTTTTTTATGTACACTGGAAAATTTTTGCTTTGTATCTTTTCCAATTTGATTAAAAGCTTTAGATGGCCATCTAAAAAAAAAAAAAAAGAATTGCCAACATCTCAGCACCTCCAGAAATCCTGGTGCCAGACACCCTAGGTGGTTTAAAAGGCAAGAATAGCCTTGATCCCCCCAAGAATATGAATAAACACAGCTGGTCCTCTTTCACACCTGAGATAAGGGAGATAAGCCCAAGTCCTCAGCTGCCTGGGTTGGAGTAGCACCTCAGGCCGTGGGCCACCACGGACTAAGCAAGCTGAGGCCCAGCTGCAAGACCACACCCGCTCAGCCACTGTTCTCTGTGTTTCCACTGGCTGCTACCACCACCCTTGACTTAACAATTAGGTCAGACCTTGCATTGGCTCTCCCTTCTTTTTATTGAACTCCTTTATTCCTCCAATATCTCCATTTTCTTTGCCTTGCTACTTGCCCACCCAGGGCTTTAGAGGAATACTGAGTAGTTGGGTTAGACATCTTGTGAAACCCTAAGAGAGGTGGTGGCTCCTTGCCTTGGTTAATCTCAGGGTTACCTCACTTTCCCCCCTTTTTAAAACTCTTCTAATACCTCTCCAACCAGTGTCCTTAATAAATACCCCTTACTACCTGTCATGGGTTCTGGTCTCTTGACTGGGCCATGACCGATGCAAATACACCTCAATAATGGTTATCTGCATGCTCTCCAAGTTTTTGCTGGTGTTTGAAGAATAGATGGTCTTATATGATCCTCCACAATGTCCTCTGAGGTCCCTTGCATCCCTTCTGGCCTTAAGGGGCATTGAGGTGACATCTACTACTACAGTCTGTGATTCCAACCATTTGCCTTCAGTTGACAGGTCCTCAAATTCTGCACTTATTTCTTCTGCTGCCAAGCCTCTGCCTCTGATTCTCTGGCCTCTGAGCAGATCCAAGTCCCTTCATAAGGGCACACAGGGGCTCTGGAATCTCCTGCCAGCTGTGGTTCCCCATGGCCTCAGGACTCTCTCTCTCCTTCTCTCCCTCTCTCCCTCTCTCCACCCCATCACACCCATTCCTCTTTATTACACTTGCTTTATTTTGGATACGGTGCCAATTGTTGTTGTGTTTTTTTTTGAAATATAGTTGATTTACAATGTTGTGTTAGTTTCTGGTGTAGAGCAAAGTGATTCAATTACATATTATATATATTCTTTTTCAGACTCTTTTCCATTATGGTTTATTACAAGATATTGAATATAGTTCCCTGTGCTATACAGTGGGACCTTGGTGGTTATCTATTTTACATATAGTAGTGTGTATCTATTAATCGCAAGCTCCTAATTTATCCCTCCCCTCTCCTTTCCTCTTTGGTAACCATAAGTTTGTTTTCTATGCCTGTGAGTCTATTTCTGTTTTGTAAATAAGTTCATTTATATCATTTCTTAGATTCCACATATAAGTGATATCATATTATATTTGTCTTTCTCTGACTTACTTCACTTAGTTTGATAATCTCTAGGTCCATCCATGTTGCTGCAAATGGCATTATTTCATTCTTTTTTATGGCTGAGTAATATTCCATTGTGTATATATACCACATACCACATCTTTATCCATTCATCTGTTGATGGACATTTAAGTTGCTTCCATGTCTTGGCTATTGTAAATAGTGTTGCTATGAATATTGGGGTGCATGTATCTTTTCGAATTAGAGTTTCCTCCAGATATGTGCCCAGGAGTGGGATTGCTGCATTGTACGGTAGCTCTATTTTTAGTTTTTTAAGGCGCCTCCATACTGTTTTCCAAAGCGGCTGCATATTGTGCCGATTTAACTACAGGATGTCTAGAAGCCTGCAGCCTTCTTTAGGCTATGCTCATGGAAGTGGATCGCTCATTTCACCATGTTCCCTCAGGCTTACACAGATGTTTCTATAGCTCAAGCCTCATCGTGGTTCACCCCTAAGAGAGTAGGATAAAGCAAGGACACTGGCCTCTCATTCTCCCCCCTCTCACTCTCCCTCCCTCCCATCTATCCACCTCCTCTTCAAATCAGAAAATTTTTCTTTTACTTCTTCGTCCTATTTGACAGGGACTTGCCCCCAGATTATTTCCTCCTCCCACAAAATGTTATTTATACTCATTCTCCTGGGAGTCATACTGACAGAAAGGTAGCAGGAAAACATGATTTCGAGTTGGGAGAAAGAAGAATGAAAAGTAATTCATTTCTATTTTAATATATTACTCCTACTACATGCTCCCTCTAGTACAAGTATGTGCCCCTCAAAGGACATTTATTCTCATCTCAGTCTATTCTATTTCTAAGAAAGTGAGAGCCTGACCTCTGTCCTTCATACATCCTCTAGGCCTGTGCTGTCCAACATGGCAGCCTCTACCACATGTGGCTGTTGAACATGTGAAATTTGGCTTCTCCACATTAAGATGTGCTGTAAGTGTATCAAATTACGTACCAAATCTTAAAGACTGAGTATTAACAAATAATGCAATATATTGCATTAATAATTTTTATGTTGCTTATATGTTGAAGTAACAGTTTGTAGGTATTGGGATAAGTAAAATATATTATTAAGGTTAATTTCACCGCTTTCTTTTTACTTTTTAATGTGACTATTAGAAAATTTTAAATTACATGTGTGCACACACCATATTTCTGTTAGCCAGATACCAGTCTCTTGAAACCCAGGACAGTTGCTGGTCATTGACTGTTGTACCCATGGCTGATATCCAGTGCATTGGCACCAACATGGCTGTACCACCTGTTTATAGATGCTGTTGGTTTGGGGCAGTGCTGCCATCACAGGTGGTTAAATATTTTTCATATCACCTGATTGTATGGCCATTGGCTAGCACAGTGCCAGCACATAGCATTGGATGGATGGATGGATGGATGGATGAATGAAAACTCAGATGACAATTTCTTCAGTCTCTAAAATTACCCTGCAACTCCAACATGATCGATGATTATATAAATCCATCACACTAACCAGACTTCCAATCTTTGCCCTGTGATTGAGAAGCCTAGGCTAGAGTGTGTGTCACATTAATGTCAAAGCACAAACAATAAAAAAGCCTCCCCCCACATCACTTGGGAGGGAGATTTAATTCCTGCTTTCAAACATGGTATCAGATGAGTGGCAAGACATGCAAACATAATCAGCGTGTGTCTTCCTGATTCCACTCCCAGCCTGAGCTGCAGTGACAGGGCTGAACAGCTGCTGTTCCATGGCATGATTGGAAAGTCCCAGCAGAACCTTCTACTCCTAAAACAGCTCCCTTTCTTTTCTTCCTCAGAGAGCTCTTCCCTGCTGACTCCCTGTTAGGGGTTGAATTGTGTGCCCCGAAAATTCATATGTTGAAGTCCTAACCCCTGGAACCTCAGAATGTGTCCTTATTTGACAATGGGGTTGTTGTAGATGTAATGAAGTTAACATGAAGTCATACTGGAGTAGGATGGGCCCCTAATCCAATATGACTGGTGTCCTTATAGAAAGGGAAATTTGGACATAGACAAGCACATAGGAAGAACACCAAGTGAAGAGAGATCAGGGTGATGCTTCTACAAGCCAAGGAATGCCAAAGACTGTCAGCAAACCACCAGAAGCTATGAGGGAGGCCTGGAACATATCTCCCTCACAGACCCCAGAGGGAACCAGCCCTGCCAACACCTTGATCTCAGACTTCTAGCCTCCAGAAGTGTGAGACAATAATTTTTTGTCATCTAAGCTACCCAGTCTGTGATAATTTGTTAGAGCAGCCCTAAAAAATTAACACCTTCCCTCAGTCTAAATCAGAGTCCCGGTTCTTTTTCATACCACTTCTTTCATGGTACTTATTAAATCTGTATATTTTTATTCCCATGTGTCTGTTTGGGTAATGTTCATGTCCCATTTTTCTCCAAGCTCAATGAGCTGTTTTGTCCACCACTGTATACCCAACATCCAGAAATGAAGAGTTACTCCATAAACATGTTTTAATGACTACATGGGCTGTCCTTCCATTGGAACCAGAAATGCAGCTCTTACAGGACCACACACATGACTCCTTAGGAAGAAAAGTCGGGATGCCTGAGGACACATGCTAACAGGTTGTCTCAGCAGCCCCCCTTAACCAAGGTAAAATGTGACGTTTACCATGACCTCTTCAGCACAGGCTAGTCTCAGATTAGTGGGATGGTGTCTGGCAGGGATCAGGAGCCTGAGATAAGTTCTAGAAATAGAGCCCCTGCCCTGGAGACAGCAGGCTAGAGGAAGCATCATAGCATGCATGCATTTTTGAAGAGGCTGAGGGGGGATGTTGCCCTAGGACCACAGCAACAAGTAAGCAAAGGCCACCAAGCCCTTGGCAGTGGGAGGGGAGCCAACTAAAGAGAGACAAGCTGCAATGATCACATTAAATAGATTCACCAGTTAGCCTTATTCCCATTTTACAGGACAAAACTGAAGTTGAGGGAGTTTAATAATTTGCCCAAGGTCACAAAGTTAATGAGTGATAAGCCAGAATTTAAAACCAGGGATTTGCTGTTAGTATACTTTCCCAGCAACCAGGTCTTGCATACAGCTGGCCTGGATGACTTTCTTTCAGTGCTGTGATCATGACAAGCTGAAAAATTCATGTATTTTAGAAAGCATTATTTACCAATTTTTGTTTTCTTGTCTGTCTCCATCTACTAGACAGTACACATCTTGAGAGAGCAGGACCGTCTGTCTCCTTTATATCTGCATACCCAAACTTAATTAGGTTCTGCATTCCTATTACCTAACACAGGGCGCAGCATCCAATAGGAACTCAAAAATGTTTGCATATGAATTAAATAAGCACTTGTTGATCACCTACACGTACTTTTTTATTGAAATATAGTTGACGTGCAAAATTATGTTAGTTTCAGGTGTACTACATAGGGATCTGACATTTGCATACATTATGAAATGATCACCATGGTAAGTCACCCATCCCTATATGAAATTATTACAATATTATTGCCCATGTTCCATATGCTGTGTATTATATCCCTGTGACTTATTATGTAACTGGAGGTTTGTAACTCAATCCCCTTCACCTATTTCCAGCCCCACCCTAACTCCCTTCTGGCTACCACCCTTTGCTCTCTGTATCTATGAGTCTTGTTTCATTTTGTTATTTGTTTGCTTTGTTTCTTAGATTCCACGTGTGAGATCATGCGGTGTTTGTCTCTCTCTGTCCTTTTCTTTTTTTTTTTTTACAGCTGAGTAATAGCCCATTGTATGTATATATACCATATCTTCTTTATCCATTTATCTATCAATGGACACTTAGGTTTCTTTAATATCTTGGTTATTGTAAATAATGCTGCAATGAACATTGGGGTGCATATATCTTTCTGAATTAGTGTTTTCATATTCTTTGGGTAAATACCCAGAAGTGAAATTGCTGGATCATATGGCAGTTCTATTTTTAATTTTTTGAGGAAACTCCATACTGTTTTGCATAGTGACTGCACCAATTTACAATCCCGCCAACAGTACATGAGGGTTCTCTTTTCTGCACATCCTCACCAACACTTGTTATTCCTTGCTTTTTTGATAATAGGCATTTTAACAGGTGTGAGGTGGTAGTTCACTGTGGTTTTGATTTTTCGCTGATGATTAGTGATGTTGAGCATCTTTTCATGTGTCTGTGGGCCATGTGTATGTCTTTGGAAAACTGCCAAGGAAATGGAAAATTTTTTAATAAAATGGAAAAAAAATTTTAATCAGGTTTTTTTTGGTTTTGATGTTGAATCATATGAGTTCTTAGTATATTTTGAGTATCAACACTTATTGGATATATTGTTTGCAAATATCTTCCCCCATTCAGTAGCACGCCTTTTCATTTTGTTGATAGTTTCCTTCACTGTGCAAAAGCTTTGTAGTTTGATATAGTTCCATTTGTTTATTTTTGCTTTTGGTTCCCTTGCCTGAGGAGACAGATCCAAAATACATTGCTAGACTGATGTCAAAAAGTATACTACCTATGTTTTCTTCTAGGAGTTTTATAGTTTCAGATCTTACATTCAAATCTTTGATCCATTTGAGTTTATTTTTTTGTATGGTGTGAGAAAGTAGTCCAGTTTGATTCTTTTACATGTAGCTGTCCAGTTTTTCCAACACCATTTATTTGTTTATTTTAATAAATTTATTTTATTTATTTATTTATTTTTGGCTGCATTTGGTCTTCATTGCTGTGCATGGGCTTTCTCTAGTTGCTGCAAGCGGGGGCTACTCTTCATTGTGGTGCACAGGCTTCTCATTGAGGTGGCTTCTCTTGTTGAAGAGCGCAGGATCTAGGTGCATGGGCTTCAGTAGTTGTGGCACATGGGCTCAGTAGTTGTGGCTTGCAGGCTTTGTTGCTCTGCAGCATGTGGGATCTTTCTGGACCAGGGCTTGAACCCATGTACCCTGTATTGGCAGGCAATTCTTAAGCACTGCACCACCAGGGAAGTCCCCAGCACCATTTATCGAAGAGGCTGGCTTTCAACATGGTATTTTTTTGCCTCCTATGTCATAGATTAATTGACCATATGAGCATGGGTTTATTTCTGGGCTCTCTGTTCTGTTCCATTGATCTATGTGTTTGTTTTTGTGACAGCATCATACCGTTTTGATTTCTGTAGCTTTGCAGTACAGTCTGAAATCAGGGAGTGTGATACTTCTAGTTTTGTTCTTCTTTCTCAAGATGGATCTTGCTATTAGAGCTCTTTTTGTGTTTTCACACAAAGTTTAGAATTATGTCTTCTAGTTCTGTGAAAAATGCCATTGGTATTTTGATAAGGATTACACTGAATATGTAGGTTGCCCTGAGTAATATGGTCATTTTTAACAGTATTAACTCTTCCATTCCCTGAGCAATGTATACCTTCCCATCTGTTTGTGTCATCTTCAGTGTCTTTCATCAGTGTCTTATAGTTTTCAGAGTACAAGTCATTTACCTCTTTGGTTAGATTTATTCCTAGGTATTTTATTCTTTTTGATGCAATTGTAAATGGGATTGTTTTCTTAATTTTACTTTATGATAGTTCATTGTTAGTATGTGAAAATGCAACACAATTTCTGTATGTTAAATTGGTATCATTACTGGAACATTACTGAATTCATTTGTTAGTTCTAATATTTTTGGTAGCATCTTTGGGTTTTTCTACTGTTGACTTTTAAAAAATGCACAATGTGAGAGTTGCCCCAAAGTTTTATTTGGGGCAAAGTGTGGACTGCAGCCTGGGAGACAGCGTTTCAGATAGCTCTGAGAAAACTGCTCTGAGGAAGCGAGGGGAGGAGCCGGGATATACAGGAGTTTTGCAACAAAGGGCAGGTAGTCAGGAAAGTCAAAAGATTATTGTTAATTAAAGAAAACCAGATATCTCAAGTTAAGGAAGTTAGTGCTTTTCTATGGATGGGAAGATGCAAGAGTCTGGGCTCACTGAAATCATTCCTTTGATATGCACCTCAGCTATCTGGGACCAGTATCCTGTGTTTTCACATCTTGAGTTTCCTCAGGGCTCACCGGCTCTTGTTGGAGGGCTGCAATTGTTGATGACTGCGACATCTTTGTTTACTGATAGGGCAGGAAATATTCCATTTATAAATATTCCATTCCAATTTATAAATAGTCCATTCATCACTATGTATAATATGTCAACTGGAAACAGTGACGGTTTTACTTCTTCATTTCCTATTTGAATTCCTTTTATTTATTTATTTTTTCTTGTCTGATTGGTGTGTCTAGGACTTACAGTACTATGGTGAATAAAAGCAGTGAGCGGGGCATCCTTGTCTTATCCTTGGTCTCTGATCTTAGAGGAAGTGCTTTCAACTTTTCACCATTGAGTATGATGTTGGCTGTGGGCTTGTCACATATGGCCTTTATTATTTTGAAGTATGTTCCCTCTATATCCACTTTGCTGAGAATTTTTAACATAACTGTTGAATTTTTTCAAAAGCCTTTTCTATATCTCTTGAGATCGTCATATAATTTTTACTCTTCAGTTTGTTAATGTGGTATATCACATTGATTGATTTGTGGATACTGACCCATCCTTGCATCCCTGGGATAAATCCCACATGATCATGGTATATGACCCTTTTAATGTATTGTTGAATTCTGTTTGCTATTATTTTGTTGAGGATTTTTTCATATATGTTCACTAGTGATTTTGGCCTGTAATTTTCTACTACTTTTACTGTATGTTTGCCTTTACCAGTGACATTTTTTCCTTTTATAATTTTCATATTTCTAGTTGTGACTTTTTCTTCTCTGCTTAGAGAAGTTTCTTTAGCATTTCTCATAAAGCTGGTTTGGTGGTGCTGAACTCTTTTAGTTTTTTCTTGTCTATAAAACTCTTTATCTTTTCTTCAAATATGAATGATAGCTTTGCTGAGCAGAGTATTCTTGGTTGTAGGTATTTTCCTTTCATCACTTTGAATATATCATGCCTCTCCCTTCTGGCCTGCAAAGTTTCTGCTGAGAAGTCAGTTGATAGTCTTATGGGAGTTCCTATAACTAGTTGCTTTTCTCTTACTGCTTTTAAGATTCTCTCTGTATCTTTAATTTTCCCATTTTAATTATAATGTTTCTTGGTATGAACCTCTTTGGGTTGATCCTGTTTAGGACTCTCTTTGCTTCCTGGACCTGGATGTCTGTTTCTTTCCCCAGGTTAGGGAAGTTTTCAGCTATTATTTCTTCAGCTAAGTTTTCTGCCCCTTTTATCCTTCTGGGCCCTCTGTAATGCAAATATTTTTTGCTTGATGTTGTCCCATAGGTCCCTTAAGTTACCTTAAATTTTTAAAATTCCTTTTTCTTTTTGCTCCTCTGTTTGGGTGAGTTTCACTGCCCTGTCTTCCCAGTCATTGATTTGTTCTTCTACTCCATCCAGTCTGCTGTTGAGCCCTTCTACTGTATTTTTCAATTTCGTTATTGTATTCTTCAGCTCTGTTTGGTTTCTCTTTATATTTTCTTACTCTTTGTTAAAATTCTCACTGTGTTCATCCATTCTTCTCCTGAATTTGGTGAGCATCTTTATGATGATTACCTTGAACTCTTTATTGGGTAGATTGCTTATCTATTTTGAGGTTAACCTCAAAAAAGGAATATGTTCCTTCATTTGGCCTGATTCTCTGTGTTTATGTCTATTTGTTAGTTAGATCAGTTATGTTTCCTGCTCTTGGCCTTATGTAGGAGACGTCCTATGGGGCCCAGCAGCATGCTCCCTTGGTCACCAGAGCTGTATGCTCTAAGGGTACCCCCTATGTGGGCTCTTCTGTTGTGACAGGGCTGGCTACTGTGAGCATACTGTCAGGGAAGGCTGGTCCTCAGCCAAGTTGGCTAAGAGGTCATGACTCATGCAGTAACTGCAGGCCCACTGGAAGGTGGGGTAGGCTTCCCAAGTGGCTGTCTATATGGCCTGGAAGGGTATGGGGCTGGTGCCATCACACAAATGGGTGGGGCCAGGTCCCCAAGTAGCTGTCTATGCAGTTTGGGCAGGGTGTGCAGCTCAGGGCTGGTCCCAGCTCACTCTTGGTTGGGGCCAGGTCCTCAGTGCTTATAGGCTAGAGGGAGGGTTCCAAACTGGTGCTGTCAGTGCCAGTGTTATAGTGGTAGAGTAAGCTCTCCCAAATAGTTGATGCCAGTGTCTCCATCCCTAGAGGCGGTCCCAGTTGCTTCCTGCCTCTCTGGAAGGCTCTCCAAGATCAGCAAGTGGGTCTGACCCAGACTTCTTTCAAACTACTGCCTCCGTGCTGGGACTCAGAGCATAAGAGATTTTGCACATACCCTTTAAGAGCAGAGTCTCTGTTTCCTATAGTCCTTCAGCTCTCCCAAAGATGAGCCCTACTGGTTTTCAAAGCCAAATGTTTTGGGGGCTCATCTGCCTGATGCAAGACCCCCAGGTGGGGTGCCCAATATGGGGCTCAGACCCTTGCTCCTTGGGGAGAATCTCTATGGTCATGATATTCCTCCCATTTATGGATCACCAACCCAGGGGTGTGGATCCTGACTATATCACATCTCCACCCTTTCTACCTGTCTTGTTGCAGTTCCTTCTTTATGTCTTTAGTTGTAGAAAATCTTTTCTGCTTGTCTTTAGTTTGTTCTCATAAATAGTTTCTCTGTAAGTAGTTGTAATTTTGGTGTGCCCATGGGTATTTTAAAAGAAATCAATATTAAAAATTTCATCAGTGTAAAAGTTTCGGTGAAAGAACATCTACAAAAGCACTGGCCTGGAGTTAAGCATTTCTCTCTTCCACTTTTCAATTGTGGAGTACTGGAGTATAGTTATATTGTTTGTGAATAAAAAAGCATTCAGTGCCACCCTATGGAAATTTCCCATTCTGGGCTGCCAAGCTGCCCTTCTCTAGATATGCATTCCCTCTCTTCTTCTAGCTCCTTATGCACAACTCTCCATTGAGTTCCCTTTTGCATACCAATTCTAATTTTGTTTGGAATCGTTTTTGCTAAATCAAGAACTTTTTATTGTAGCAAAATCTCCAAGGTAATCAAACAATGGATATTTTCAAATTAGATTACTGTGAAAGGTAGCTAATTTTAGACAGGCAGCTATTGGTGACAACTTGGGGATAACATCTTCTTTCTCCTTATAAGGATACCAGAAGTCAGCTGGTAGATAGACAAGCAGAATATGAAAATTTTCCATTATCCAACCAAGGTCATGTGAAATTGTTCCTTGGCAAACATCTTTTTGTTTCCTTTACTTGCCCTCAAATGGGGGAAGGAGGACTGCCAAATACCAACTTGAAGAACACTACCCAAAATGCTAAACATAAAGAGTGAGGAATACCAGGGAGTATTGTAAAAATTTGTTTCTAATACAGCCTGTTGTATCTTCATATTTCTATGCTGCCATTTCACTGCTGCCATATTGGTTTACTACAAAAGCAATCATTCTAGGTTCAAAAGCCCCACTCACAACAGAGCTAGTAAAACCCAGCACCTTTCAACTGGAGGCCATCCTATTTGTTTTCTCCACTCAAAAACACAAACTCTGAAAATGAGAAGATGTGGAAAAAGAAGTGAGCACCTGAGCTGAAAGTATTTCTGTCCTCTCTTTACATATGACATTGAAATTAAATATTGCAGTGAAATGGCTCACACACGACTCAAACCCTGAATAGTAATCCACACTGGTCATAGGCCAGACGATGGAAGACCTCAAGGGGCAAAACTCTTGCAGATTGTAATTTGATATTTATGGTGTTCTGTCGCCATCTCCTGGAAGAAAAGACCAAGAACACAAAAAGGGGTGCTAGGATTTCAGGTTTTAATGGAGATAATTTTCTTTAATTCTCAAGAAAGGTAAAGGCTCTGCAGTCATTGAAGATACATACTTGCATCCCCTTCCAAATGAATTAACGTAATGTTAAGGAACCGAGAAAGCTCAAAGGTAAATGTTCAGAACTCTAGTGTCAGTTACTTGAGAACAAGAGATAACATCAAACCAACGACTAATGAGCCTTCAGACTTGTCAGTCCCCAGAGAAGATCTGAATTCTCATTAGTAAAGAGACATGAGATCCAATTTTGCAAGAGTCAGTAGTACTGCAGGAACACAGAGAGACACTAAATGAATAATTTCCACACTCAGCTTTGAAAGTCATCATCCTTATTGCTTCTTAAGTCTTAGAATTTGACAAAAGAATTCTAAGGGTTTTAAAACATTATTAACGAGATTAAGCATTTTTTCCAGATTAACTCTTATTCCCCAGGCTAGCTTGTGTTGGAGTTATTTACACATATGGCACAAACACAACCAAATGAATTGGCATGATTGACTTTCTCTACACTGGGTCCCATCAGTATTTATTTCTCAAGGTTTGGTTTACATAACAACAAAGGATCATTGTGCAACATTTAAAAATATTATTTTAAAACACTTTTATTTTGATCATTATGTCTTCTCCATCAATATCCTCATGCAATGAGTGAAAAAAAAAAAAACCCACAACACTTTAACATAGAAAGTATTTTAGTCCAACCACTTCACAGTCCCAAATCACAAGCTATATTCAAAGTGAGGGCAAAATCCTAAGGTCAACTCCCACTAATCATCATGAAGGACAATTTAAACCATCTGTTCTTTCTAAACATTTGGCCCCCATCCTGCCCCACTGTCCTGACTTTGCGGGAACTTTACAGCTTATACAACGTACCAGTGTCCTGAAGTAACCAGAGATTGCTGATTTCCTTTCTGAATACTGATTATGCTTATTCATAAAACACAGAAAATGGAACACAGATTTAGTATTTTAGAGCTGGAAGAGACTTTTTTTAAGTGATACCTGGTGGCCTATTTTGGAAGATGTCAGGTTTGAACTAAGCACTGAAATATGTCAGGCTTTTTTTTTTTTCTTCTTAATTCAGCTTCTCTTGAGGGCCTCTCCTGTAAAAAACACTGTGAGGAACATAGATATAACTTAGATATAACTTAGATAACTTAGTTATATCTAAGTTAGATATAACTTAGATATAACTTAGATATAACAGATATAACTTCTATTTCCAAAAAGCTGACTATGTTGTCTGCTTCTATGTTCCCAAGCTACCCATAAACTGAAAGGAAACTGAAAGGAAAAGTACCATGGTTCAATAGAAAAGTTGATGTCTTACAAAGAAGCGTCATCCTACCCTGCAGCTCCGCCTCTTTACAATGTATCTCATGTAACATGATACTTACTAGGGTTACTTGATAGAGTTAATCACCACATGGCAATTCTTTCCAAAACTGATGGCTAAGAGGAGAAATAACACTTGTTACTGCCAAACATCTTTGGGCAGGAACTCTGCCCACACAACATCAACAATCAAATTACAGCATCCCAACCTCCCAGTGAATCTACATTTGGGGTCAGAAGTCCAGTCTTCATAAATATCCAGAAATTGGAAATGCTTCATGGCCCACACCAAATCTTGGGATCTTTTAAGTCCATCCTTTCCTCCCCTTCATTCCTCTTCCTCCCTCACTGTTGGAGTCTTGGTTGCTTTGATGCTCAAGCAGTTTGGGATACCTTCATGTTTATCTTTCTGCTATTTTTCCAGCTGAACACTTGTATAGTTTGTGTTCAATGACAAATCCATAGAGCTCCAACACTTGATCAAGATATACAAGGTTTTGATTCTATCAGTTCAGCAGTTGTCTTTCAATGTCCTGCAATCTCTCATCAAAATGAGATAGCCATGCTCTAACTTGTAAGATGATACCAAATGAAACTGAGAGGCTGGTCACCTTCATAAAATTCTTTTCAAAATTTCAAAAATACGTCTCAACTGCCACTGATCTTTTCCCTGTAGATTTTACCAGTCTCTAATGAGTTGATTTTAGGCAATTTCTCATCTCCCACTCTCCCACCACAAACTCAACTTTCAGAATGCAGAACTACTTGTAAGTTTCCCTAAATGCGCCAAGCTCCCTCGAGCGACCAGCCTTCATATATGCTTCTATTCCATATGCCTTCCCTTTGACAGTCTGGATAATACCTACTTATCCTTTAAACTTCAGCCTAGGAGTTGCCTTCTCTTATCTCCTCCAGGCAGTCTGGATTCCCTGACAATTCTGTGTTCCTCAAAGACCCTGTTTATACCTCCATCACAGCATCATCACATGTTAGTAAAATTATTTCCCCCTATACATTCATTCTGGGAAGTGATTAAGAGTTTGACACTGTACCCAGCACTCAGGGTTGAGTCTAACACATAGCAAGCACTCCACAAATGTTTGCCAGATGGATGGCCATTCCTGATGGTTGAGACACTAAGGAAGGGGCTGACTTCCAGTAGCACACAGCACTGCAGACAGACAGGAGAGTGGCTTCCTGGCCAGTTCAGACAGGCAGAAAGACATGAACACTTCCTTTCTTCCCTCACCCTCTTGTCATCTGTCTCGTGTTCTAAACAGCTCCATTTCCCATTAGCCAAAATTTCAGATCCATCAAGAATAAACCTTTAGGTGAGCTGGGTACAAAAGTGGTCTAGGCTGCTGACATGTGGCTTGCGGTCAGTGCTTCACTCATGGTAAAAAAAATACCTCTCTAGTAAGGCGGCTACAAGAATTAAAAGGGTCATTTTGGTAAGCTTCAGCAAACACCTTGTTCTCCGAAACTGATATAGAAAGAAGAGAGAAGAGAAAAAACAAACAAACACTGGAACCTACCAAAACAAGATACCCTACATCCAAAGACAAAGGAGAAGCCACAGTGAGATGGTAGAAGGGGTACAATCACAATAAAATCAAATCCCATACCCACTGTGTGGGCAACCCACATACTGGAAAACAATTATACCACAGAAGTTCTCCCACTGGAGAGAAAGTTCTGAGCCCCACGTCAGGCTTCCTAGCCTGGGGGTCCAGCAATGGGAGGAAGAGTCCCCAGACAGTCTGGCTTTGAGGGCCAGTGGGGTTTGATTGCAGGACTTCCAGAGGACTGGGGAAAACAGAAACTCCACTCTTGGAGGGCACACTCCACTCTTGTATGCACCAGGACCCAGAGGAAAAAAAGCAGTGAACCCATAAGCAAATGGGCCAGACCTAAATGCTAGTATTGGACGGTCTCCTGCAGAGGCAGGGGGCAGCTGTGGCTCACTAAAGGGACAAAGATACTAGCAGCAGCCATTCTGGGAAGTACTCATTGGTGTGAGCCCTCCCAGAGGCCACCATTAACCCCCAAACAGCCAGTTGGCTCCAGTGTTGGGTCACCTCAGGCCAAACAACCAACAGAGAGAGAACACAGCCCCACTCATCAGCAGACAAGCAGATTAAAGTTTTACTGAGAATGGTCCTACCTAACAGAAGGACAACACCCAGCTCTACCCAGCACCAGTCCCTCCCATCAGGAAGCTTGCACAAGGCCTCTTAGATGGCCTCATCCACCATCTGCCAGCAGAAGCAAGAAGAACTACAACCCTGCAGCCTACAGAATGAAAACCACAATCACAGAAAGTTAGACAAAATGAAATGGCAGAAGATTATGTCCCAGATGAAGGAACAAGATAAAACCCCAGAAAAACAACTAAGCGAAGTAGAGATAGGCAACCTTCCAGAAAAATAATTCAGAATAATGATAGTGAAGATGATCCAGGACCTCAGAAAAGGTATGGAAGCAAAGATCAAGAAGATGCAAGAAATGTTTAACAAACACCTGGAAGAACTAAAGAACAAACAAACAGAGAAGAATGATATAATAACGGAAATGAAAAATACACTAGAAGGAATCAATAGCAGAATAACTGAGGCAGAAGAATGGATAAGTGACCTGGGAGACAGAATGCTGGAAATCACTGCTGCAGAACAGAATAAAGAAAAAAAGAATGAAAAGAAATGAACACAGTCTAAGAGACCTCTGAGACAACATTAAATGCACTAACATTCACATTATAGGGGTCCCAGAAGGAGAAGAGAGAGAGAAAGGACCCTAGAAAATATGTGAAGAGATTATAGTCAAAAACATCCCTAACATGGGAAAAGAAATAGCCACCTAAGTCCAGGAAGTGCAGAGAGTCCCAGGCAGGATAAACCCACGGAGAAACATGCCAAGACACATAGTAATGAAATTGGCAAAAATTAAAGACAAATAAAAATTATTCAAAGCAACATGGGAAAAATGACAAATAAAATACAAGAGAACTCCTATAAGGTTATCAGCTAATTTCTCAACAGAAACTCTGCAGGCCAGAAGAGAGTGGCACGATATACTTAAAGTGATGAAAGGGAGGAACCCACAACCAAGAATACTCTACCCAGCAAGGCTGTCATTCAGATTTGATGAAGGAATCAAAAGCTTTACAGGCAAGCAAAAGCTAAGAGAATTCAGCACCACCAGACCAGCTTTGCAACAAATGCGAAAGGAACTCCTCTGGGCAGGAAAGAGACCCACAACTTAAAACAATCTTGTATGTAAATAGAGTGCTATATCAAAACCTCATGGGAACAGCAAACCCAAAAACTACAATAGATACAAACACAAAAAAGAAAAAGTAACGAAAACACAACACTAAAGATTTTCATCAAACCACAAGAGAAGAGAACAAAAGAGGAAAGGAAGAAAAAAGACCTACAAAAACAAACCCAAAACAATTAGGAAAATGGCAATAAGAACATACATATCGATAATTACCTTAAATGTAAGTGGGTTAAATGCTCCAACCAAAAGACACAGACTGTCTGAATGGATACAAAAACAAGACCCCCATATACACTGTCTACAAGAGATCCACTTCAGACCTAGCAACACATACAGACTGAAGGTGAGGAGATGGAGGAAGGTATTCCATGCAAGTGGAAATCAAAAGAAAGCTGGAGTAGCAGTATTCATATCAGACAAAATAGACTTTAAAATAAAGACTGTTGTGAGAGACAAAGAAGGACACTACATAATGATCAAGGGATCAATCCAAGAAGAAGATATAACAACTGTAAATATATATGCACCCAACATAGGAGCACCTCAATATATAAGGCAAATACTAACAGCCATAAAAGGAGAAATTGACAGTAATACAATAATAGTGGGGACTTCAACACCCCACTTTTATCAATGAACAGATCATTCAGACAGAAAATCAATAAGGAAACACAGGCCTTAAATGACATTAGACCAGATGGACTGAATTGATATTTATAGAGCATTCCATCCAAAAGCAGCAGAATACACATTCTCTCAAGTGCACATGGAACATTCTCCAGGATTGACCACATGCTGGGCCACAAAGTGAGCCTTGGTAAACTTAAGAAAATTGAAATCATATCAAGCATCTTTTCCAACCACAATGCTAGGAGATTAGAAATAAACTACAAGACAAAAACAAACATGTAAAAAACACAAACACATGGAGGCTAAACAATATGCTACCGAACAACCAGTGGATCACTGAAGAAATCAAAGAGGAAATCAAAAAATACCTAGAGACAAATAAGAATGAAAGCACAACAATCCAAAACCTATGGCATGCAGCAGAAGCAGTTCTAAGAGGGAAGTTTATAGCAATAAAATCTTACCTCAGGAAACAAGAAAAATCTCAAAATACCTAACCTTACACCTAAAGCAACTAGAGAAAGAAGAACAAACAAAATCTAAAGTTAGTAGAAGGAAAGAAATCATAAAGATCAGAGCAGAAATAAATGAAATAGAGACAAAGAAAACAATAGCAAAGATCAATGGAACTAAAAGCTGGTTCTTTGAAAACACAAACAAAATTGATAAAACTTTAGACAGATTCATCAAGAAAAAAAGGGAGAGGACTCAAATCAATAAAATTAGAAATGGAAAAGGAGAAGTTACAACTGACACCACAGAAATACAAAGGATCATAAGAGACTACTACAAGCAACTGTGTGACAATAACATGGACAACCTGGAAGAAATGGACAAATTCTAAGAAAGGTACAATCTCCCAAGACTGACCCCGGAAGAAATAGAAAATATGAACAGACCAATTACAAACACTGAAATTGAAACTGTGATTAAAATAATCCCAAGAAACAAAAGTCCAGGACCTGATGGGTTCACAGGCAAATTCTATCAAACATTTAGAGAAGAGCTAACACCTATCCTTGTGAAACTGTTCCAAAAAATTGCAGAGGAAGGAAAACTCCCAAACTCATTCTATAAGGCCACCATCACCCTGATACCCAAACCAGACAAATATACAACAAAAAAAGAAAATTACAGGCCAATATCACTAATGAACATAGACACAAAAATCCTCAACAAAATACTAGCAATCCAAATCCAACAATACATTGGAAGGATCATACACCATGATCAATTGGGATTTATCCCAGGGATGCAAACATTTTTCAATATTCACAAATCAATCAGTGTGATACACCGCATCAACAAGTTGAAAAATTAAAACCATATGATCATCCCAATAGATGCAGAAAAAGCTTTTGACAAAATTCAGCACCCATTTATGATAAAAACTCTCCAGAAAGTGGGCATAGAGGGAACATACCTCAACATAATAAAGGCCATATATGACAAACCTACAGCTAAAGTCATATTCAATGGTGAAAAGAGGAAAGCATTTCCTCTAAGATCAGGAACAAGACAAGGATGTCCACTCTCACCACTTTTTATTCAACATAGTTTTGGAAGTCCTAGCTATGACAATCAGAGAAGAAAAAGAAATAAAAGGAATCCAAATTGGAAAAGAAGAAGTTAAATTGTCACTGTTTGCAGATGACATGATACTATACATAGAAAATTCTAAAGATGCTACCAGAAAACTACTAGAGCTCATCAATGAATTTGGTAAAGTTGCAGGTTACATAATTAATACACAGAAATCTGTTGCATTTCTATACACTAACAACGAACGATCAGAAAGAGAAATTAAAGAAACAATCCCATTTACCATAGCATCAAAAAGAATAAAATACCTAGGAATAAATCTACCTAAGGAGACAAAATACCTGTATGCAGAAAACTATAAAACACTGATGAAAGAAATCAAAGACAACACTAACAAATGGAAAGATATACCATGTTCTTGGATTGGAAGAATCAATATTGTCAAAATGACTATAGTACCCAAGACAATCTACAGATTCAGTACAATCCCTATCAAATTAACAAGGGCATTTTTCACAGAACTAGAACAAAAAAATCTTAAAATTGGTATGGAGACACAAAAGACCCCAAATAGCTAAAGCAATCTTGAGAAAGGAAAACAGAGCTGGAGGAGTCAGGCTCCCTGACTTCAGACTCTAGTACAAAGCTATAGTCATCAGAACAGTATGGTACTGGCACAAAAATAGAAATATAGATCAATGGAACAGGATAGGAAGCCCAGAAATAAACTCACACATCTATGGTCAATTAATCTACAACAAAGGAGCCAAAAATATACAATGGTGGGGTGGATATACAGTATCTTCAATAAATGGTGCTGGGAAAACTGAACAGCTACTTGTAAAAAAAATGAAGTTAGAACATTCTTTAACACCATACAAAAAAACAAGCTCAAAATGGATTAAAGACCTAAATGTGAGACTGGACACTATAAAATTCTGAGAGGAAAACATAAGCAGAACACTCTCTGACATAAGTCGCAGCAATATCTTTTTCTATCTGTCTCCCAGAGTAATGGAAATAAAAACAAAAATAAACAAATGGGACCTCATTAAACTCAAAAGCTTTTGCACAGGAAAGGAAACCATAAACAAAATGAAAAGACAACCCACAGATTGGGAGAAAATATTTGCAAATAATGTGGCCAACAAGGGATTAGTATCCAAAATTTGCTAACAGCCAATGTGGCTTAATATCATCAAAATAAACAACCCAATCAAAAAATAGGCAGAATACCTAAATAGACATTTCTCCAAAGAAGTCATACATATGGCCAAGAGACACATGAAAAGATGTTAAACATTGCTAATTATTAGAGAAATGCAAATCAAAACTACAATGAGATATCACTTCACACCGGTCAAAATGGCTATTGTCAAAAAATCCACAAGCAATAAATGCTGGAGGGGGTGTGGAGAGAAGGGAACCCTCATGCATTGTTGGTGGGAGCGTAAATTGGTACAGCCTCTATGGAAAACAGTATGGAGGTTCCTTAAAAAACTAAAAGTAGAGCTACTATATGATCCTACAATCCCACTCCTGGGCATAAATCTGGACAAAAATATGGTCTGAAAGGATACATGCATCCCAATGTTCATTGCAGCACTATTTACGATAGCCAAGACATGGAAACCACCTAAATGTCCAACAACAGAGGAATGGAGAAAGAAGATGTGGTACATATATACAATGGAATATTACTCAGCCATTAAAAAGAATGAAATAATGCCATTTGCAGCAACATGGATGGACCTAGAGATTGTCATACTGAGGAAAGTAAGTCAGACAGAGAAAGAGAAATATTGTATGATATCACTTATATGCGGAATCTAAAAGAAATGATACAAATGAACTTATTTACAAAACAGAAACAGAGTCACAGACTTAGAGAATGAACTTATGGTTACCGGGGGGGAGGGTGGTGGGGAAGGGATAGCCAGGGAGTTTGGGATTGATGTGTACACACTGCTATATTTAAAATGGATAACCAACAAGGACCTACTACACTGCACAGGGAACTCTGTTCAATATTATGTAACAACCTAAGTGGGAAAAGAATTTGAAAAAGAATAGATACATGTATATATGAAAAAATAAAATAAAATAGAAATTTTAAATAAAAATAAATAAACCTTTAATTGAAGCAGGTTACAACTCCTCAGCTTTCCCAGGCCTCCCTGGAGAACTCTATGAAGTCCAGCAACAAATGCGCCACCTGGACCCACATGACCAGTCTCCCCAAACATGTGGTCATGTAGCACTGTGCCAGGCGAACAATTGACACTTGGGTATTGTATGGGTCTGAATTTTTCAGTCATGGCCTCAGCATGGCTGTCAGAACTTGCCCTTTTCTCCAAATTCAACTTAAAAACCTTTAGTAAGCCTTTGTTATTTTTTCTCCTGAAGTCATCTTTGTTATAAAGGGAGTTCTGTTTGTTTCCAGGCTAGCAATTAATCAATCACTTGATATTTTAAATTTCTCGCTGATTCTATGAAGGCGCCATTATTTTGTCCAAGGAAAAAGAATACTCAGGCCGATCCCTTAACTTCTGAAGACCATGTAACAGAGAGCAACTCCATCTTCTAAATAAGGTGCTTTGGTATCAATGTCAGAAAGAATATTGGGCTGGTTAGAATAAGGACTTGATATATAGTTTCCAATATTACTTATGGTCTCAATATTCTATATTAGGAAGTATCCGCTTACTCCTTTGACCAATTTTGATGATCTGCAGAGACATGACATATATAAAGATCAGAAGGTGTACATGTATCGTACTTTAAAATGTTAATTTCTGTCTATTCATCACTAACACTTGGTTCAAATATCCCCTCTTTCAGAAAAGTCTTTTTTAAGTCCCCAACTAATTATTTTACTTTGTAGTCTCTTAATATTACACTTTTGCTGTATTATATAATTACTGAGTAATATTTTAATATCAAACTATATATTTTTTCATTTCCTCTCGTCCCCACCACTGCTCCCAATCTCACATGCCAACACTCAAGCAGCAGCTGGAGTTTTCTGTATGTACTGCCCTTAGTCGTAAAAACCATGCCTTCCAATTATAAAGGCCAGGAAATTGAGGAAGAATGGCTTTGTGTTTTGGTTTTCTGGAGGAGGGGAGCTGATTTTTTGGTCTTTTTTTTTTTAGTTCTAAGAAACTGAGCCTTAAATATCACAAGCTGAATCCTGGCAGACCTAGGGCACAGACTTTACAGTAAACCCTACAGTGTGACGATAGGAGTTGCTATCTTGCTCCCCAAATAAAATAAGAGTTTGACTAAAGAGTAGAAAAGGGAGAATCAGAGAGGCTGAGACAGCATAAATAAGCTGGAAGATCCCTGAGAATGGGTCTGGCCCTCGAGGTCACAGATCTGGGAGTCCTGGGAGCACAGGGGCAGCTAGACTATAGAACCTGCAATAGTGACCCCAGGAAAGCTGGAGGGGATCCCAGAGTAGAAGGGACAGTGCCCAGCTTCTCCGAGTATTGTCCAGAAATGTACCAATCTTACGGAGAGATTCACATTTAATCTGCAGCAATATATAGAGAAGATGTGTAGGCTGTTGGCCTGAGGGAAGTACCACAAAGTCTCATTCTCTGCATTCCCAAGCTTCCCGAGAAGTGTGCAGAGTGGCTGAGAACCAGCCAGCAGCTGCTGAGAGCCTGTGCAGAGTGAAGGGAGTGGTTGTGATGACCCGTTGCCTCAGCGGGATCACTGTTAAGGGAAGGAATGGCTGTTAAGAGCTGAAGTCCAAGGGCCAGGCAGAGAGTGCCACACTTCTATGAGTGCCACAGAAGGGACTGACTTCCAATGCCGGCAGGATGTATGATCCCTGCCATAATCTCTTCAGTCTGCTATAACAAAATGCCATAGACTAGGCAGCTTATAAACAACAGAAATTTATTGCTCACAGTTCTGGAGGTTGGGAAGTCCAAGGTCAAGGCTCCAGCAGATTTGGTGTCTGGTGAGGACTCACTTCCTGATGGATGGCTGTCTTCTCGCTATGTCCTTATGTGGCAGAATGGGTGAGAGAGCTTTCTGGGATCTCTTTTATAAGGAGACTAATCCCATTCCATGAGTGCTCCATCCTTATGACCTAATTGCTTCCCAAAGACCCCACCTCCTAACACCATGCATTGGAGATTAGGTTTCAACATATTTTTGTGGAGACACAAACACTCAATATATTGCAGGCCCCTAGGTACGTGGGCCCCCTGAGCTACCTCTGAGGAAATGGGTAGAGAATTCTGAATGAGACGGATACTTAAACCTGAACAGACTAAGTTACTTTGAATTGGAAGGACTGAGTTTACCATTACCCAGTGGACATGAAGGCTTACAAGCTGCATTAATTTTTTGTTTGTTTTGTTTTGTTTTTTGTTGCTTTCGGCCATGCTGCGGGGCATGTGGGATCTTAGTTCCCCAACCAGGGATCGAACCCATGCCCCCTGCAATGGAAACACGGAGTCCTGACCACTGGACCACCAGGGAAGTGCCTAAGCTACATTAATTTTAATGAAAGAAATTTATACTTTTTCAAGAACATATTTAAAAGTATATTTATAATTTTCTAAGTCCTTATTCTATAAAAATGAAAACCTAATGCATTAACATCATTTATTCATTCAAATAAAAATCGAATGTTTATTCCAAGCGCGACGCTGAAAGCTGGAGATACAAAGATAAATAAGCTGTCTGTAAGAAAGTTATGGTTTAGTGCAGGAGACCCTACGGTCACATGTGATAAGTACTATTGGAAAGATATATGTATTTGTTTTCTGAGGCTGCTGTAACAAATTACCATAAACTTTGTGACTTAAAACTACAGGAATTTATTCTCTCACAGCTCTGGAGACCAGAAGTCCAAAATCAAAATCGTAGTAAAAACAATATGTGTTAAATTAAGAAATCCATGGAGCACTCACATGTAATTCACATATAATATGTAAATCTGTCCAAAATACACTTCCATAATCTGCCAATGAAAATAGAGTGACTTTTACATACGCTATATAACTACAGTCATACCTCAGAGCTATTGTGGGTTCGGTTCCAGACCACTGCAATAAAGTGAATATCGCAGTAAGGCAGTCACACAAATTTTTTTATTTCCTTGTGAATATAAAAGTTATATTTACACTATACTGTAGCCTCTTAAGTGTGCAATAGCATTATATTTTAAAAAAACAATGTACATACCTTAATTTAAAAATACTTTATTGCTGAAAAATGCTAACCATCACCTGAGCCTTCAGTGAGTCATAATCTTTTTGCAATAGTAACATCGAAGACTACTGATCAGAGATCACCCTGACAAATATATTAATAATGAAAATGTTTGAAATATTGTGAAATCACCAAAATGTGACACAGAGACATAAAGTGAGCAAATGCTCTTAGAAAAATGGTGATGACACAGAGTTGCCACAAACCTTCAACTTGTAAAATATGCAGTATCTGCAAAGCACAATAAAGTGAAGCACAGTAGATGAGCTCTGCCTGTTTACGTAATTAAAATAACTGAACTAGAAAACTGTTGTGATGAAGCTGGTGTTGAATAAAAATAGTATTTCAGCATGGCACTGTTTTCTCTGTTTGCTGCTAGTTATCAGTTGAATTTTTTAAATGCTCTTCTCTTTACATAAGTCACTTTTTAAATCAACTTGAGCAGCCGACAATGGTATTAGATGTTTTTGTAAACAAATTCTCTACATTTTGGTGGCATTTTACTCTAAAATATTAGAATCAAGGCATTTGACAAATGGAGGGCCAAAAAAACTTCAGCTTGTGAAACGCTTTAGGGAATTCAAGTTTTTTAAAACAAACTCTATACACAGAGCAGCAATGATATGTGTCCCTACAAAAGCAAGGAAGTTAACAAATGTAGCAATAAGAATTTAAATGGTATACAGGATTTAATTTTAAAAGTCCATAATTGCAATTTGGAAAATCTCAATTTGGGGAAGATTTTTAATGGGGTCCCTACTTTTAATTGGATAAACTGGCATTCTGTTTCAGAATAGAATGGAATAGAGTTGAGAAGCCTACACTTTTGCAACATTTAAATTTGGTAAAACGTTTCAAATAAAGACAACCTTTTTGACAAGTTTTGTCTTATAAAAATTCATGTCAAAAAAAGATACTCTAGGATTGGAGCAAAAATATCTGGGCCAAAATTTTTACTCATTTTAATATATAAAAAAAAGAATTAAGGACATCCTCCCTTTAGCAGAATTTGCTCAGACCTTACTACGTACTTCAACTCTGCAGAGAGAATAAATATATTCTCATTAAAAATAGGGTCTTCAGAGAAAAGTCAATTAAAGGTGTCAAAACTCTCCAATTTACACATCAGAAAATCCAATTTTGAATATAATAAGCAATTTTATTAAAAAATTTAGGACCATATTGGGAAAAATGCATTATTTATTCAAAGAAAAAGAAGGAGCGAGAGAGGAGGAGAAACAAAATGTCATAGAGTTAAGAACGGAGCCAAATAAGAAACTACAGTGGGCTCTCAATATCCAAGAGTTGTGTATCTGTGGATTCAACAAACTGAAATTTCAAAATTTTGAGCCAATGGTTCATTGACTCTACAGATGCAAAACCCATGGATAAGGAGGGCAGCCAGTACTATCACCATTCATCGGACTTGACTATCCCTGGATTTTGGTATCCACGGGGCCTCCTGGAACCAATCCCCCCGTGGATACCGAGGGAACAACTGTAATTAAAGTATAGTAATATGGTTCAAGAATAATTATCATGCTCATATTTTTTTAACATTCAGATAATCAATATATCTGCTTTAATATTTTTAGACTTTTAAAGTTTATTTTATTGAAGTATAGTTATTTACAATGTTGTGTTAATTTCTGCTGTACAGCAAAGTGATTCAGTTCTAAATATATATATATATACATTCTTTTTATATTCTTTTCCATTATGGTTTATCATAAGATATTGAATATAGTTCCCTGTGCTATACAGTAGGGCCTTGTTGTTTATCCATTAGGGAGACTTTTAAAAACAATTTTTAATGGAATTGTTTTATGTCCAAAAATAACATAAACCAGTTTGTTCATTAACAAGTATATATTTAAAATTCATATGATTTTAGTTATTTTTAACAAGTCTTACTTCAAAAATAGTTTGGTTGATTAACTAGATTCTCATCTAAGTTCAGCCAAAGTGCAGACTGTGTGGCAACATACGAGGGTGGAACAGGGGCCTTTAAGGCCACACTGAGGGGTACTGATTCCATCCAGAGGGTTCAGAGGATGGGACAGCGTGTACGAGGAGAGAGGTGGGTGCAGCCAGGCAGGCAGGCTGTCGGGTTCCCACCCCCACTCCATCCAGAGCAGCTCAGCTTGTATCTGTCTTACCTATTGGTTTTCCATGTAAGCTCTAATTTGAAGGAATGGTTCTCTGGCTAAAAATAAGCTTGAAAACACTGCTGTAGGCAATGGAGTGTCAGGGATGAATTTTAAGCAGTGGAGTAACACGATCAGGTTTACGTTTTTAAAAGTCACTCTGGCAACGGAGAGGGAGGATGGACGCTTATGAAAAGTCAACACTGGGATTTATGCTAAATCCACATTTCCAAGTGTGTATTTTTCATAAGTGTCCATTCTCCCTCTTACAAATGACTAGAAAATCATGTTTCCAAAGCCCCTCCTGTGAGGATCTGCACAATGAGTTATGATTATAATTCCATGAAAAGGTCTGTTCCTTTTACTTTCTTTTTTTGGAAAGAGGTCAAAGTAACTGTATTTTTAATAATATTTTGAAATGGTAAAACAATTTTACATTACAGTCCAAGGGTGGTAAGGTGAGGACGAGGGGCCATGGAACAGTCCAACAAATAAAAAGGGAAACTGAGAAACACATGGCGAAAAGTTCTGTTTCTTTCGACAACCTAATATGATTTAAATTACAAATCAACAAGAACTACATTACATAATTTTTTTTTTGATCTAGCTGCCTGGATGCTCAGAACTAAATTAAATGTTTGACTGTAGCAACTGATTCTAGCTACTTGCAGAACAAAATTTTCCTCTGCTTTATTTCCTTATTTTGTTTTGCTTTTTTCTAAATTGCTATTTCGAGTACCATTTGGAGGTACTGGATCTAAATCATAAATAATAACTGTAATGACTGCTAACATTATACAGGCCCACAATGTTCTAGACTCTTTATATATATTAACTCATTTAATCCTTGCTGAAACTGAATATGGAACTCTCTCTGGCTTTGGAATTAGTGAACTTATTTATAAAACATTGGTAACATCAAAGGACATCTGTCTCCTTTTGTCACTGGTGTAAGCTTACTCATCATTTCTGTGCTTAAAATCCATCAAAGCATTGAAATAGCCAATTTCAAAAAATAATTCTAATGCACTAAAAATCAAATCATTAGAAATCACCTCTCTGAGCCTCAACTCTCTCTTACATAAAACGAGTCTAAAAATAATGATACATAACAAGCTTGTAGGCAGTTCTAATGCAAAAATTCATGTAAAATCATGTAGAACATTTTGATATGGTAAACAAATGTTAGTTATTGTTATTCTGAAAAAGAGACAAGGAGGAGTTCTTTGTTATCATCTTACACCTCTCGTGCATTCCACTGGCAAGTCACTCTTCACAATAAGGCCAGAATTTGACCACTTCTCAGCACCTCTGCCCTGGTGCAGGTCACCATCATCTCTCACTAGGACCATTGCCACAGCTTCCCAGTGGGTCTCCCACCTCACATTTTTTCCTCCTCCACACAGCAGGCAGAGTGACTCTTTTACAATACAATGCAGCTCATACCACTTCCCTGCTCCAAACCCTCTGAGGTAGGCAGAATACTGACCTTGCAAAAATATCTGTGAATATGTTCCCTCATGAATATGTTCCCTTACAGGGCCAAAGGGTCTTTGCAGATGTGATTAAGTAAAGGATCTTGAGGTGGAGGAAGATTATTCCTGATTTCCCAGATGTAATCACAAGGGTCCTTATAAGAAGGAGGCAGCAGTCAGAGATGTGACAACAGAAGGAGAGGTTGGAGGGGTGCCGTTGCTGGAAGGGGGCAATAAGCCAAGGAATGTGGGCAGCCTCTAGAAGGTGGAAAATTCAAGGAACGGACTCTCCCCTAAGGTCCCCAGAAGGAAAGCAGCCCTGCTCGCCATCACTTTGATTTTAGCCCCATGTTACAGATTGAATTGGGTCTCCCCGTCAAAATATTTTGGAGTTCTAACCCCCAGTACTCCAGAATGTGCCCTATTTAGACAAAGGGTCCTTACAGAGGTAATCAACTTAAACTGAGGTCATTAGGACAGGTCCTATTCCAGTATGACTTGTATGTCTATAAAAAGGAGAAATTCGGACACAGACATGCACGCAAGGAGAACACCAGGTAAAGAAGAAGGCAGATATCAGGGTGGTGCTTCTACAAACCGAGGAATGCCAAAGATTGCCAGCAAACCACCAGAAGCTAGGGGAGAGGCTTGGAACAATTCTTCCTCGCAGCACTCAGAAGAAACAAGCCTGCTGACACCTTGATCTCAGACTTTTAGCCTCCAGAAGTGTAAGACAATACACTTCTATTGTTTAAGGCACCTCGTTGCGGTACTTTGCTTTGGCAGCCCCAGCGAGCTAGTTGACCCCGTAAGACCCACTTGGGATGTCTGACATCTAGAACTGTAAAATAATTAATTTGTATTGCTCTAATCCACTAAGTTTGTGGTAATGTGTCATAGCAGCAATAGGGAACTAATACATTCTCCAAAGTCTCCCCATCAGAAGTCCTAAAATCTGAAGTCCTCACCATAGCTTAGCATCTTCCAACCTGACACTTCCTCTCTGACTTAATCTCCCACTATTCTTCCCTCGTTCCTTCTGTCCCACCCCCACTGGTTTCCTTGCTGTTCTTTGAACACCCTTGCTCACTCACCCCAGGGCCTTTGCATTTGCTGCTTCCTCTGACTGAAATGCTCTTCCTCCTCCCATGCCCTTACTTCTTTCAGGTCCCTGATCTTAAATCACCTTATCAGAGAAGCCTTCCCTCAATATCCTATGTAAAATAGCACTATCTCCCCTCTCTGCTTTATTTTTCTTTGCACTTATCACCCTTTACACTTGCTAATTTGTGATCATCATCTCCTCTTGCCCCCATTAAAACAGAAGCACCTTGAGGGCAGGGAGTTGTTTGGTTCATTCCTGTGTCCCCACTACCTATAGGGGCCAGGCAAATAGGAAACACTCAAGACATCTTTCTTGACTGAATTCAAAATTTCTGCTATATTCTGCCTCTAAATTTATTTCCACTCAAACTATTTTCAGTATCTTTGTCTTGGAGCATATAAACAATGAAACCATAGGCTCTGGGTTCATAAATCCAATATCCCATGTGACCCTCATCAAAAAAAAATGGGAAGGAGATGAGCTCACCAGGAAGGCGGCGGCACAGATTTCCTGCAGAACTTCAAAACCTTTCAAACCAGAGAGTCAAAAGCACAAGGTACACTGCTCCTGACCAGAGAAACCAGTCAAAATGTTATGACAGCTCTGGACTTCAATTAATCTCAAAAGGCTAGCTGGGCAATTTAGCCTGGGTTTGGAACCAGATATTAAAATATTTTTAATGCAGTAATAAAATGGACTAGGCTTTAGTTGTTTATAAGGAACTCAAAACTAATCCTAGTTTTCAAAATCTCTTCCATTTCCAACTTTAAACTTTAATAGGATGTGACTATGGGTGACAACATAGGCAGCCTCACAACAGAAGTTATGACGTGGGAAAACAGGCTAGAGAGTGCAGTTCGAAATGAAACTGTTTCTCAGTCCCTTGCTCTGATGATTATTCCCTTCAACTTAGAAGTCAGATCGTGCTCCATACCTGAATACAGGTAAGGCTATAAGGGCTTTCATTTTCACCTTTGTTTAAACCATCCAATCATTATCCTTTGTTTATTTGTATCACCCTGCCCATAGGCTTAGGACTTGTAAAGCCAAAGGTATGCAAAGGAAAGAATGATTGTGTCCATTCTTAAACAAGCTTAAACAAAGTGTCTTCAGCTAATTATCACTGCTGGACATACACTAATGTGATAAATAGTATAGAATAAATTCAACTCACATCTTGGGAGATGCTTCTAGACTCTTCAAATCCCCAAATCTGTAATTGCCATTGTCAGAGGAGGAATACTTAAATGCCCTTCCTAGATACTCTTAAGAGAGGAGGAAGGGTAATCCGATGAGTCAGAATCCAAGATACTCAGTGGGACATGTTTATTAACAGGTGTTAACTATCCACCTGCCCTGTACTAATCCTTAGCCCCTGTTCACTCTCTACAGCAGGAATCATTGAGTCAGGGCTGCCCCTGGAACCCAGCAGCCTCGTTCCTTCCCATCACACACCCCAACCTGTTGGTCACTGATGAAAGTTCCTCCACCAGGAGGCCAAGCACAAGTGGTAAAAGATTCCAGACTTTGGATGTACGTTTGAAGGCAGCTAGGCAGTTCCATTTAGGCCTCAAACTGAAGCCAAGAGCTCCCTCCATTCATAGCTAGTCCCCCCTCTCCCCAGTCAGGAAATGATCTTTTGTTTCCCATCGGCTATTTGTCCTTATGTGTATCTCCCTCAGACTTTTCTGGGTCCCTCCTGCCAAATACTATTAAAACTCTGTCTTTTACTTCATTAATCATATAATTTCACCCTACAGTATAAAAGCAAACATATAAACTCTGAAACAATCCCTTATGAGCGTCAGAGCACACATTACCCGTGGCTGAGAACCACTTGGCCGTCAGCTGGGTACCCTTACCAATTACCCACTCTCCACATTTAAATGATATGAAACTACATTACGACAAAATCACGTGAACCTGCAGCACTGCTTGCGAGCAGTCAAAACTGCATATGGTTGTCCCTCAGTCTGTAGATTGGTTCTCCAATCCCCGAGGATACCATACCAAAGTCCAGGGATGCTCGAGTCCCTTACAGTCAGCCCTCCTATCCATGGGTTAAGCATCCTCAGACACAGAGGGCCGACTGTATGTCAACATGAGATGCTTAGGGTCCAGTGTTTTATTTTCAGTGATGTGACGTTCTGTAAATTCCTGCAGGCAGTATAACTTAGTCGTTAAATACACAGGCTGAGCAGTTAGGCAGCCTGGGATAGAATTCTGGATTGGCCATTCACAAGGTATGTGACCTTGAACAAATTTCTTAGGACTTTATTTCCTCAACTTTAAGAGGGGAATAATAACACAATTGACCCACAGCGGGAGACAGGGTGGTTAGGGGCACTGACCCTTGTCCTAGTGGAAAATCCACGTGCAGTGTCCCTCCAAATTTGAGGTTCTTCCATATCTGTGGATTCAACCAACTGCAGGCCATATAGTACTCTAGTATTTACCATTGAAAAAAATCTGCGTACAAGTGGCCTCCTGCCAGTCAAACCCATGTTATTCAAGAGCCAACTGTACTTACCTGATCGGGTTTTTGTGAAGATTAAATAAAAAGCATTTTGCACAATGCTTGCATGTAGCATGCACTCAGCAAACATTAGGAGTGATTGATATTGTTGTTGCTGTTATTATTTCATTACCAAATGAATTAGTCTCAGCAAATACAGAAAGGATAAAGACTTGATAATGGTCTTTAAATTATTATCGTAATTTAGAAACATGTAAAAGGAAAGCAACCTAATAGTTTCACGTGCAGATATAGCATAGATGCTAAATAAAACAACCAACCCATCATCAGGGCCGTGCCCTACCAGACCCCACATCATATCCAAGTCTCAGAGAAAAAAAAGAAAAAAAAAATTAAAATCCATTTAACTCAGTGCAAAAGAACACAAAGCATGGCCAACCTATTAGTTTTCTATTGCTGCACAATGAATTACAAAAATTTAGTGGCTTAGCACAACACAGATTATTACATCACAGTTTTTATGGGTTAGGTGTCCAGGTACAGGTGAGTAGGGTACTCCCCTCAGGGTCTCACCAGCCTGAAACATCAGCCATGACTGCAGTCTCCTCCGAGGCCTGGGTCCCTCGACAAGCTCACCAGTTGGTGGTAGAATCGGTTCCTTGTGATTGTAGTACTAAGTACCCATTTTTCTTGCTGACTGTTGGGTGGGAATTGCGCTCAGTTATCTGTCCAAAAGTGGTGAGGTAACTGTTTTGGGGAAGATAATGGGAAGGAAAGTGGGGGACAAGGGTGGCCTAAAAAAGCTCAATCCACATCTTCCCTAATAAGAAATTGGTGAAGAACTGGATAATCAGGCGGTTGCAGTTTAAGTGCATTAATGAGAAATCTGGAAGTAAATATTAAAAGAAAGAGAGAAGAGTACAGAAAGTTATTGCCCCTGAAGATTCAGATGCTGCCAAGGGTTGACATTTTTATTATAAGCTTTAAGTACTCTTTGCCTTTTTAAAACTATGTACATATTACTTTAATAAAAAATATAAATGATTTTTAAATATCTGAGACAAAAAGAGAAAACAGAATATGAGAGCACCGCCTCAGGTGCAAATATAGAGAAATCCACCTCTTGCATTGTATTATATTTGAGCATCTCAAAGAAAATTATAGCAGGGAAAGATGGGGTCTCCTTTTATTGCTAAAGTAATAGACATGTTATTATGTGTTCACCTGCCATGTGCCAGGCATCATGAATATGAAGATGAATGAGAAGCTGGCTTTGTCCTCAAAAGAACTTACAGTATAACTGGAGAAGTAAACACACAGAACTGCAGTTAATAGGCATAAAATTTTATATATTTGTTTAACTCCTAAGATATTCTCCTTACTTTTTTTTTTCCTGTTTATCATATAAAGCTGCTTAATTCTTTGCTATCTCAAACAGAATCCTCTGACATCTAATCTCTCTGTCCTTTCTTTTTTAAAAAGATTTTAATTGAGGTATAGTTGATGTACAATAGTATATAAGTTTCAGGTGTACAACATAGTGGTTTCTCCTCTTTTTAGGCCTAGTTTTGACTAGTTTTTATAGGGTAGTCTACACTTCCTATTTCCATTTTTGCTTTTATCACATTTACCTTTTACACCCATAACTAAAACTATTCACTGTATCACCAAAGCTCTGAGTGCTTTTCAGTCCCCTATTCTTTTTTTTTTTTTTTTTGATAGTTCTGCCACCATTTGAAAAAGTCGAACAGTTATCTGTTCTTGAAACTCACTTCCCTTGTGGCTTCAATGTCCAAAGCTTTTGAAAGGTTTGCCTTTGAAATCTCTAGCCACTAAATCTTCTTCCACCAGTTCATGAAATGCTGGGTTTCCAACTCACTCTGTACCCCTCTCCGGTATCTCCATTGCAAGGCCACAACTTCAAATAACTCCATGGTGACATCTAATATTTTCTCTCCTAGTCCCTGCAAACACATCAAGTACAGTGTGTGTTTACTTATAAAGTCTGCTCCTCTTTGAATTATGGTTTTCTCAGGGTGTATGCCCAGTAGTGGGATTGTTGGGTCATATGGTAGTTCTATTTTTAATTTTTTAAGGAACCTCCATACTGTTCTCCATAGTGGCTGTACCAATTCACATTCCCACCAACAGTGCAAGAGTGTTCCCTTTTCTCCACACCCTCTCCAGCATTTATTGTTTCTAGATTTTTTGAGGATGGCCATTCTGAGTAGTGTGAGATGATATCTCATTGTAGTTTTGATTTGCGTTTCTCTAATGATTAGTGATGTTGAGCATTTTTTCATGTGTTTGTTGGCAATCTGTATATCTTCTTTGGAGAAATGTCTATTTAGGTCTTCTGCCCATTTTTGGATTGGGCTGTTTGTTTTTTTAATATTAAGCTGCATGAGCTGCTTGTAAATTTTGGAGATTAATCCTTTGTCAGTTGCTTAATTTGCAAATATTTTCCCCCATTCTGAGGGTTGTCTTTTGGTCTTGTTTATGGTTTCCTTGGCTGTGCAAAAGCTTTGAAGTTTCATTAGGTCCCATTTGTTTAGTTTTGTTTTTATTTCCATTTCTCTAGGAGGTGGGTCCAAAAGGATCTTGCTGTGATTTATGTCATAGAGTGTTCTGCCTACGTTATCCTCTAAGAGTTTTATAGTGTCTGGCGTTACATTTAGGTCTTTAATCCATTTTGAGTTTATTTTTGTGTATGGAGTTAAGGAGTGTTCTAATTTCATACTTTTACATGTATCTGTCCAGTTTTCCCAGCACCACTTATTGAAGAGGCTGTCCTTTCTCCACTTTATATTCTTGCCTCCTTTATCAAAGATAAGGTGACCATATGTGCATGAGTTTATCTCTGGGCTTTCTATCCTGTTCCATTGATCTATATTTCTGTTTTTGTGCTAGTACCATATTGTCTTGATTACCGTAGCTTTGTAGTATAGTCTGAAGTCAGGCAGCCTGATTCCTCCAGCTCCAATTTTCGTTCACAATATTGCTTTGGCTATTCAGGGTCTTTTGTGTTTCCATACAAATTGTGAAACTTTTTGTTCTAGTTCTGTGAAAAATGCCAGTGGTAGTTTGATAGGGATTGCATTGAATCTGTAGATTGCTTTGGGTAGTAGAGTCATTTTCACAATGTTGATTCTTCCAATCCAAGAACATGGTATATCTCTCCATCTATTTGTATCATCTTTAATTTCTTTCATCAGTGTCTTATAATTTTCTGCATACAGGTCTTTTGTCTCCTTAGGTAGGTTTATTCCTAGATATTTTATTCTTTTTATTGCAGTGGTAAATGGGAGTGTTTTCTTGATTTCACTTTCAGATTTTTCATCAATTGTGTATAGGAATGCCAGAGATTTCTGTGCATTAATTTTGTATCCTGCTACTTTGCCAAATTCATTGATTAGCTCTGGTAGTTTTCTGGTAGCATCTTTAGGATTCTCTATGTGTAGTATCATGTCATCTGCAAACAGTGACAACTTTACTTCTTCTTTTCCAATTTGGATTCCTTTTATTTCTTTTTCTTCTCTGATTGCTGTGGCTAAAAATTCCAAAACTATGTTGAATAATTCAAAAAGAGTCATGTATGAAAATGTTCATTGCAGTTCTATTTACAATAGCCAGGACATGGAAGCAACCTAAATGCCCATCAACAGATTAATGGATAAAGAAGATGTGGCACATATATACAATGGAGTATTACTCAGCCATAAAGAGAAACGAAATTGAGTTATTTGTAGTGAGATGGATGGACCTAGAGTCTGTCATACAGAGTGAAGCAAGTCAGAAAGAGAAAAACAAATACCGTATGCTAACACATATATATGGAATCTAAGAAGAAAAAAAAAAGGTCATGAAGAACCTAGGGGCAAGACGGGAATAAAGACACAGACCTACTAGAGAATGGACTTGATGATATGGGGAGGGGGAAGGGTAAGCTGTGACAAAGTGAGAGAGTGGCATGGACATATATACACTACCAAATGTAAAATAAATAGCTAGTGGGAAGCAGCCGCATAGCACAGGGAGATCAGCTCGGTGCTTTGTGACCACCTAGGTGGTTGGGATAGGGAGGGTGGGAGGGAAGGAGATGCAAGAGGGAAGAGGCATGGGAACATATGTATATGTATAACTGATTCACTTTGTTATAAGGCAGAAACTAACACACCATTGTAAAGCAATTACACTCCAATAAAGATGTTAAAAAAAAAGTCTGCTCCTCCCCCTGCATTCTCCTCCAAGATACTACCGTCCCTCTATTCATTCCTGCTGAAAACCTGAGGATCAACCTCTAAAACAATTCTCACCCAATTTAAACTGGTGCAGCCACTATGGAGAACAGTATGGGAGTTCCTCATAAAACTAAAAATAGAATTACCATACGATCCGGCAATCCCACTGCTGGGTATGTATCTGGACAAAACTATAATTCAAAAAGATACACACATCCCTATGTTCATAGCAGCACTATTTACAATAGCCAAGACATGGAAACAATCTAAATGTCCATCGACAGATGAATGGATTAAGAAGATGTGGCATATATATACAGGGGAATATTACTCAGCCATAAGAAAGAATGAAATAGTGTCATTTGCAGCAACATGGATGGACCTAGAGATTACCATACTAAGTGAAATAAGTCAGAAAGAGCAAGACAAATACCATATAAAATCACTTATATGTGGAATCTAAAATATGACACAAATGAACTTATCTATGAAACAGAAACAGACTCACAGACATAGAGAACAGACTTGTAGTTGCCAAGGGGGTGGGGAGGGATGGACTGGGAGTTTGGGATTAGCAGATGCAAACTATTATACATCGAATGAATAAACAACAAGGTTCTACAGCATAGCACAGGGAACTATATTTAATATCGTGTGATAAACCATAATGGAAAAGGATGTATGTATATGTATAAATGAATCACTTTGCTGTACAGCAGAAATTAACACAACAAATTAAATCAACTATACTTCAATAAAATAAATTTAAAAATAAAAGAATTCTCACCTATTTCTCTATAGGGCACTAAGTTCCATAAGGTCCACCTCCTAAATATTTCTCACATATCTCCTTCCATCTCCATCCCTACTAACATAACTCTAGTTCAGGGCCGTATCTTTTTGTTTTTTAAGACTTTTTTAGATCAGTTTTGAGTTCATTGCAAAAGTGACAGGAAGGTATAGAGATTCCCCATATATACCCTGCCCCCAACACATGCAGAGCCTCCCATATTATCAACATCCACCAGTGTGATACATTTGTCTCAACTGATGAACCTACATTGACCATCATAATCACCCTAAGTTCATAGGTCACATTAGAGTTCACTCTTAGTGTTGTACATGCTATGAGTTTGGACAAATATATAATGACATGTATTCAACATTATGGTATCATAAAGAGTATTTTCACTGCCCTAAAAATCCTCTGTGCTCTGTCTATTCATCATTCCCCCATGACCCCTAGCAAACACTCATCTTTCTCCTGTCCAAATAATTTTGCCTTTCCCAGAATATCATAAAGTTGGAATCATACAGTTTATAGACTTTTCAGATTGACTCCTTTAACTTAGTAATATGCATTTAAGTTTCCTTTATGTCCCTTCATGGTTTGATAGCTCAGTCCTTTTTAGCACTGAATAATATTTCACTGTCTGGATGTTCCACAGTTTACTTATCCATTCACTGACTTAAGGACATCTTGGTTGCTTACAAATTTTGGTAATTATGAATAAAGTTGCTATAAGCATCCATGCGCAGGTTTTTGTGTGGACATAAGTTTTCAACATCTTCGGGTAAATACCAAAGAGCATGATTGCTAGATTGCATGGTAAGGTATGTTTAGTTTTTTAAGAAACCACCAAACTGTCTTCCAAAGTGGCTGTACCTTTTCCTCTGGAACCACAGACTCAAATATCCAAATTTCCACCATGTGAGCACCCAGCCTTGGTGACACCAGAGGAATCCTCATACACAGGGAATGTAAAAATGTATAATTTTGGAGGTTAATTTGGCCATACTACCAAATCTAAAATTGTGCATAGTACTTGAACCTAACTTTCCACTTTTAAGTATCTTTTCTATAAAATATTCCATTAACATGAGACAACTAAAGTAATCAAACTGGGGGTGGGGGAGGGATAAATTAGGAGTTTAGGATTAGCACATACACATATATATCTATATATAAAATAGATAAACAACAAGGTCCTACTGTATAGTACAGGGAACTATATTCAATATCCTGTAATAAACCATAATGGAAAAGAATATGAAAAAGAATATATATATATATTTAACTGAATCACAATGCTGTACACCAGAAACTAACACAACATTGTAAATCAACTCTACTTCAATTAGAAAAAATAATCAGCTCAGTGTTTGTGACCACCTAGAGGGGTGGGATAGGGAGGGTGGGAGGGAGGGAGATGCAAGAGGGAAGAGGTATGGGAACATATGTATGTGTATAACTGATTCACTTTGTTATAAAGCAGAAACTAACACACCATTGTAAAGGAATTACACTCCAATATAGATGTTAAATAAATAAATTAAAACAAAACAAAACAAAGTGGCGGTACCATTTTGTATTCCCACCAGCAGTGAATGAGAGTTCCTGTTGCTCCACATCCTCACCCGCATTTGGTGTTGTCAGTGTTCCGGATTTTGGCCATTCTAATAGATAGTAGTGGTATCTCATCATTGCTTTAATTTGCATTTCCCTGATGACATTTGATGTGGGGCATCTTTTTATGTGCAACTTTACTTACCATTTGTAGATCTTCTTTGGTCAGATGCCTGTTAGGTCTTTGCCAGTTTTTAAAATCACATTGTTTAATTTTGCAGGGTATAAATTCTAGGTCAGTGGTTTTCTCAATACTTAAATTATTTCACTCCACTCTCTTTTTGTTTGCAGGGTTTTTGAGCAGAAGTCAGATATAATTCTTATGTTTGTTCTTCTATATGTAAGATATTTTTTTCCTCTGGCATTCTTCAGGATTTTTTCTTTATCTTTGCTTTCTTTAGTTTGAAAATGATATGCCTAGATCCAGTGTTTTGTTTGTTTGTTTGTCTGAGGGGAGGGGAAAGGAGGGAGCATTTATCCTGCTTGATGTTTTCTGAGCTTCCTGGAGCTGTAACTTGGTGCCTCACATTAATTTGGGGAAATTCTTGGTTATTACTATTTCAAATATTTGTCCTGTTCCTTTCTCTCTTTCTTCTCCTTCTGCTCCCATTATGCCTATGTTACACTTTTTGTAGTTGTCCCACAGTCCTTGGATATTCTCCTCGGTTCTTTTCAGTCTTTGTTCTCTTAGCTTTTCAGTTTTGGAGGTTTCTGTGATCTATCCTCAAGCACAGAGATTCTTTCCTCAGCTGTGTCCACTCTACTAATAAGCCCATCAGAGGCATTCTTCATTTCTGTTACAATGTTTTTGATCTCTAACACTTGTTTTGGGTTCTTTCTTAGTATTTCCATCTCTCTGCTTTCATTGACCCTCTGTTCTTGCATGCTGTCTACTTATCCATTAAGAGCTCCTAGCATATTAATCACAGTTGTTTTAAATTCTCTGTCTGATAATTCTAAGACCCATGCCATGTCTGGTTCTGAGGCTTGCTCTGTCTTAAAATTGTGTGTTTTGCCTTTTGATATGCCTTGTCACTTTTTTCTTCCTAGCTGGACATGATGGACCAGGAATATTGAACTGCTATAAATAGGCCTTTAGTAATGTGGTTGTGAGGTGAGGTGAAGTGGAGGGGGGGGAGCGTTCTACAGTCCTATGATTAGATCTCAGCCTTTTAGTGAGCCTATGTTTCTACGACTTCACACGCGTTTCTCAGTGTTTTCTCCCCCTCAGGTGGGACAGGATGGATAGAGTGGGCTGAAGTCAGGTATTTTTCTTCTCCCACCTGAAAGGCTAGAGACAGCTGGAGCTGAGTATATCCCTTCCCCCAGGTCAGTTAGTCTCTGATAATAATACCCAGCAGATTAGGCTTTAGTTAATTAGTTTCCCCTGAGAACAGGCCTTATTAAGAAGAACAGAAGGCTCTGCCGTATTTCAAAATGGCTCCTTTCCCCCTCGCCTTGCTGGAAGCAGTAGGAGATTCTTCTCAAACATCTACTGTGAGAACCTGGTGGAGCTCCACAAAAGTGGGAGTCACCTCTGGGTTCTCCTGGAGATTTTAATTCTCAGGCTTGTCCACGCCGAGTCTCTGGCAATTCGTCAGTTACAGTTCCGGCTTTCCTCCCCGAGCGCTGGTTCCTGCAGGTGGTTTCCACTCGTCTCTGCTCCGGTAAGCCGTGACTCCCTGTATTCGCCTGTCACTACAGTCCTAGGGGCAGTGGCTTGCCCAGTGTCCTCACCTCTCTTACAGATCCCAGAAAAATTGTTGATTCTTCAGTCTGTTTAGCTTTTTACTTCCGGCCCTTGTCAATTTTCATTTAGTCCGTTTCCCCCATTTTGTCTCTTTCCTATGCTGCCTTGCGCATCCTGTAATTCAGCTTTCTCTTTTATTCCTCCATTGCCCCCGCATATGCTATTTTCATTTTACATCACTTTCGTTATCCACCTGAAAAATATTGTTGTATAAGTTAAGATTCTATTGATTACAAGCGGGAGAAAAGACCACTCAAGCTGGCTTACGTGTATAAAGAGCATGCGTTGGCTTATGGAGCTGAATTTCCAGGGTAAACTGGCTTCAGGAATAACTGGATTCATGGCTCCAAACCTGTCATTGGGACTCTGTTTTTCTCCGTCTCTCTGCTCATCTCTGCTTTTTGACATGTGTTGACTTAATTTTCAGTGTCATTGCACTGCCAAGTGGCTGTGATAATTCCAACCTCATATTTTTTTTTAAGAAGATGTTGGGGGTAGGAGTTAATTAGTTAATTAATTTTTGCTGTGTTGGGTCTTCGTTTCTGTGTGAGGGCTTTCTCTAGTTGTGGCAAGCGGGGGCCACTCTTCATCGCGGTAACCTCGTATTCTTGAGGTTCAAGTCCAGCTAGGATGAGAGAATATCTCTTTCCAGGCATCTAAGCAGTTCTGATTGACTTAAGTCACATGTCCACCCCTGACCCAGTTGCTGTGCCCAGAGAAACAGAAGGCATTTATTGGCTTAGATCTTGGTTACAACACTATTTGTCACCCATGGTCCTATCCCATTATTCTCCCAGACCACAAGGACCAAGAATGGCAGAGGGATGGATCCCCTGATGAAAACCAGGGACTATTACCCTAAGTAAGGCAAATGGCTACTGGATGACTAAAACACGTTTATCCACTATATTATTTTTTTAAGATTCAGTTTAAGCATCCTCACGAGACAGATCTTTGAGGTCAGGGGCCATATCTTTTTTATTTTAGTACCTTAATGCCTTAAACATATTGAGCACTCAATAGCATGTATTGGATGAAGAACACGCCTATAGGAAAACAGCAGAGGCAGCAACTAACTGCTTGGGGAAGTTGGGGGAGGTTTGTAGGAGGAGTAAGCTCTTCAGATAGTTCTGGCAATGAGTGTGAGCGCACCAGGAGCGGGGTAAATAGCAGGAAGGGCATCTGAAAGAAGTAATAGCCTATGAAAACACATAGGCCAGCATGGAACGTTTAAGCCTAAATCATCTAGATTAGGAGAAGCAGGAGATAATTAGCAGGAGATGGAACAGGACAAGGAGATTGCGGGCAGCTTGTTAAAGGCAAACAAACAAATAAATAAATAATGTAAACCTAAAGATTTGTATGTACCTCTAGGCAACAGAGAATCACTGCATGATTTTGAATGAGGGGTTCATATAATTGAGTATCTTACTTTAAAAGACAACACTGATTTCTTTCCTCTTCCAATCTATCCTCCCCACTGCTGTAAGTGTCAAGAAACCAATTAGGAGACTGATACCTAATCGGTTCAGAGAATATAAGGGAAATCAAGAAGTATTTCTAGGGCTTCCCTGGTGGCGCAGTGGTTGCGAGTCCTCCTGCCGATGCAGGGGACGCGGGTTCGTGCCCCAGTTTGGGAGGGTCCCGCGTGCAGCGGAGCGGCTGGGCCCGTGAGCCGTGGTCGCTGGGCCTGCGCGTCCGGAGCCTGTGCTCCGCAGCGGGAGAGGCAGCAGCGGTGAGAGGCCCGCATACCGCAAAAAAAAAAAAAAAAAAAAAAAAAAAGTATTTCTAGGAAGTAAAATTAAGAACTGATAGTGATTACATGCACTTAGAGATGGACACATGAGAGAATGTAGGAGAGTATCAGATTGTCTGACAAGGTAGATGGCAGTACCAGCAGCAAGGATAAGGAAGGCATTCTGAAATATGCCTCTTTTTCCTTCTTTTTGCTTTGCTTTTTCAAGTCAAGGAAACATTTAACACCTCCTATGTGCAACATGGTTATGTAAGATCTCCCCCAAACTGATAACTATCTTGCCAAGGCTCCAAGGATAAATATGGAATGAGGTTTCTAGAAACCTGTAAAGAAGGGTTCTGGCATAAATTCACCTGTATAGAGGTATAATTTTCCCCAGGAGAGCACAATTGGAAATAGGAAGTTTGAGAAATCTAACCATAAGACCAAGTCATTGCAATGGAGGAGATGACAGCAGCCAGGATGAGTTCTAATCCTGCATTAGCTGACAATAACTGACTTTTGTTCGAGTATTGTATTGTAGGATTCTCATCTGACAGGGCACTCTGGGTGCTCTATTGATGGGAGGGATTTTATTTTGCTTTTATTGAGGCATAGTTGATTTACAGTTTATTCATTTCAGATGTACAATGTGGTGATTCAATGTTTTTATATTACACTCCATTTAAAGTTATAAAATACTGACTGTATTCCCCGTGTTGTACAATATATCCTTGTAGCTTATTTATTTTATACAAAGTAGTTTCTACCTCTTATTCCCCTCCCCCTATCTTACCCCTACCCTTTCCCTCCCTGCACTGGCAGCCACTAGGTTGTTCTCTGTATCTGTGAGTCCGTTTCTGCTTTGTTATATTCACTCACTTATTTTACTTTTTATCCTTTTTCTTTCTTTTTCTTTTCTTTTCTTTTTTTTTTTTTTTGCCACACCACACTGCTTGTGGTATCTTAGTTCCCCAACCAGGGATTGAACCCAGGCCACAGCAGTGAAAACACCAAGTCCTAACCACTGGACCACCAGGGAACTCCCTGTTTTACTTTTTAGATTCCACATACAAGTGATAACATACAGTATTTGTCTTACTCTATCTGACTCATTTCACTTAGCATAATGCCCTCCAGGTCCATCCATGTTGCTGCAAATAGTAAAATTTCATTCTTTTCTATGGCTGAGTAGTATTCCATTGTATGTATGTGTATATACACATATATATGTGTGTGTATATAAGTATGTAATACCACATCTTTCTCCATTCATCTGTTGATGGACCCTTAGGTTTCTTCCATATCTTGGCTATTGTAAACAATGCTGCTATGAATGTTGGGGTGCATGTATCTTTTCAATTAATGTTTTCATTTTTTTCAGATATATTGTATATCCAGGGGTGGAATTGCAGGATCATATGGTAGTTCTATTTTTACTTTTTTGAGGAACCTCCATACCATTTCTACAGTGGCTGAACTAATTTACATTCCCACCAACTGTGTATAAGGGTTCCCTTTTCTCCACATCCTCACCAACATTTGTTCTTTTTGTTCTTTTTGACAATAGCCATTCTGACAGGTGTGAGGTGATATCTCATTGTAGTTTTGATTTGCATTTCTCTGATTAGGGATGTTGAGCATCTTTTCATGTGCCTCATGGCCATCTGTATACCTTCTTTGGATAAATGTCCATTCAGGTCTTCTGCCCCTTTCTCTGACCGAGTTGTTTGTTTTTTTGATATTGAGTTGTATAGGTTGTTTATATATTTTGAATATTAACCCCTTATCAGTCATATCATTTGCAGATATTTTCTCCCATTCAGTAGGTTGTCTTTTCTTTTTCTTGATGGTTTCTTTTGCTGTGCAAATCAAATTTTTAAAAGTTTAATTAGGTCCCATTTGTTTGTTTTTGCTTTTATTTCCTTTGTCTTAGACAGATTCAAAAAAATATTACTACAATTTGTGTCCAAAAGTGTTCTGCCTATGTTTTCTTCTAGGAGTTTTATGGTTTCTGGTTTTACATTTAGGTCTTTAATCCATTTTGAGTTTATTTTTGTATATGGTGTGAAAAAATGTTCTAATTTCATTTGCTTACATGTAGCTATTCAGTTTTCCCAGCACTACTGAAGAGACTTTCTCCCCATTGTATATTATTGCCTACTTTATCATAGATTAATTGGCCATAAGTGTGTGGATTTAGTTCCGGGCTCTCCATTCTGTCCATTGACCAATGTGTCTGTTTTTGTGCCAGTACCATACTGTTTTTTACTGTAAAAAATATAATATAGTCTGAAGTCGGGGAGTGTGATTCCGCCAGCTCTGTTCTTCTTTCTCAAGGTTGTTTTGGCTATTTGGGGTCTCTTGTGTTTCCATACAAATTTTAAAATTACTTTTTTTAGTTCTGTGAAAAATGCCATTGGTATACTGATAGGAATTGCATTGAATCTGTACATTGCTCTGGGTAGTATGGTCACTTTAACAATATTAATTCTTCAATTCATGAACATGGTATGTCTTTCCATCTGTGTCATCTTCAATTTCTTTCATCAGTGTCTTATAGTTGTCCAAGTACAGATGTTTTACCTCCTTAGTTAGATTTATTCCTAGGTATTTTATTCTTTTTGATGCAATTGTAAATGGGATTGTTTCCTTAATTTTTCTTTCTGATAATTCATTGTTAGGGTATAGAAATGCAACAGATTTCTGTATATTAACTTTGTATCCTGCAACTTCACGGAAATCATTGATGAGCTCTAGTTTTTTAGTGTCATCTTTAGGGTTTTCTATGTACAGTATCATGTCATCTACAAACACTGAGAGTTTTACTTCCTCCTTCCTCATCATACTACTGAGTACAGTAAGTCCCCTACATACGAATGAGTTCCATTCCAAGAGCGTGTTTGTAAGTCCAACAAAGTTAGCCTAGGTACCCAACTAACACAATTGGCTGTATAGTACTGTACTGTAATAGGTTTAAAATATTACTTTTCACACAAATAATACATAAAAAAAGAACACAAAATATAAAGAAAACATTTTTAAGCTTACATTATAGTACCTTGAAAAGTATGGTAGTACAGTACAACAGCAGGCATACAGGGGCCAGTAGCAGTACTAGCTACATCACCACTGCTTTTATGCTTGCTTCTGGACATCCTGAGCTTGAAATAAAGATACTGTACTCTATACAGTACTGTACAGTAAGGTACACAAAAGCATAACCACTTGTAGAGGATGCACTCACGTGACAATGTACACCAGACGTGAACTAACTTACGTGATTGGACATGTGAACACAGGTTTGCATCTTTGAAAGTTTGCAACCTGAAGGTTTGTATGTAGGGGACTTACTGTATGATGTTAGCTGTGGGTTTATCATATATGGCCTTTATTATACCCACTTTGTGGAGAGTTTTTATCATAAAATGATACTGAATTTTGTCAAAAATTTTTCTTCATCTATTGAGATCATCATATGATTTTTATTACTTAAGTGTTAATGTGGTATATCATATTGATTTGCAGATATTGAAACTTTGTATTTCTGTGGTGTCAGTTGTAAATTTTCATTTCTAATTTTATTGATGTGGGCCTTCTTTTTTTTCTTGATTAGTCTAGCTAAAGGTTTATCACTTCTGTTTTATCTTTTCAAAGAACTACCTCTTAGTTTCATCTTTTCTATTTTTTTTAGTCTCTATTTCATTTATGTTTGTTCTGATCTTTATGATTTCTTTCCTTCTACTAACTTTGGGTTTTATTTGTTCTTTCTCTAGTTTCTTTAGGTATAAGGCTAGATTGTTTATTTGAGATTTTTTTTTTTTTTTTTGGTTTCTGAGTTAGGTTTGTATCGTTATAAACTTCCCGCTTAGAACTGCTTTTGCTGCCTCCCATAGATTTTGGATGGCCATGTTTTTGTTTTCATTTGTCTCTAGGTACTTTTTAAATTTCCTTTTTAATTTCTTCAGTGATCCATTGGTTGTTTAGTAACATATTCTTTAGCCTTCACATGTTTGTGGTTTTTGCATGTTTTTTCCTTATACTTGATTTCTAGTCTCATAGCATTGTGGCTGGAAAAGATACTTGATATGATTTCAGTTTTCTTAAATTTACTGAGACTTGTTTTGTGGCCTCCTATGTGACCTGTCCTGGAGAATGTTCCTTGTGCTCTTTTTTTTTAAAATTGAAGTATAGTTGATTTACAATGTTATGTTAATTTTAGGTGTACACCAAAGTGATTCAGTTATACATATATATGTATTCTTTTTCACATTCTTTTCCATTGTAGTTCATTAAAACGCATTGAATATAGTTGTAATTCCCTGTACTATACAGTAGGACCTTGTTGTTTATCCATTCTATATATAATAGTTTGCATCTGCTAACCCCAAACTCCTAATTTATCCCTTCCCCCATCCTTTTTCCCTTTGGTAACCATAAGTTTGTTTTCTGCGTCTGAATTTGTTTCTGTTTTGTAAATAAGTTCCTTTGTATCATTTTTTTAGATTCAGCATATAAGCGGTATCATATAATGTTTGTCTTTCTCTGTCTGATTTACTTCACTTAGTATGATAATCTCCAGGTTCATCCATGTTGCTGCAAATGGCATTCTTTCATTTTTGTTTTTTACAGCTGAGTAGTATTCCACTGTGTGTATATTGATTCCTTCTAGTGTATTTTTCATTTCATGTATTGTATTCTTCATCTCTGTTTGGTTCTTCTTTATATTTCTAACTCTTCGTTGAAAACTTCAACTTCTCACTCTGTACATCCATTCTGCTCCTGAATTCTTTGATCATCTTTACAATCATTACCTTGAACTCTGTATTGGGTAGATTGCCTATCTCCACTTCACTTAGTTCTTCTGGGGTTTTATCTTGTTCCTTCGTTTGGAACATGTTCCTCTGTCACCTAAATTTGCCTCATTTACTGCTTTTAGTCCTACATCTGGTAGGTTGGTTATATTCCCCAACCTTAGAGAAGTGGCCTTTTGTAGGAGATATCCTGTGTGTCCCAGTAGTGCACTCCCCTCTGGTCACCAGAGCTGTATGCTCTACAGGGGCCCCCTCTGTGGGTTGCATGGGTCCTTCTGTTGTTGTGGGCAGACTATGGTGCACCATCTGGAAGGCATGGCTGGCCCCCAGTTCAGTTGGTTGCCAGGCCCTGCCTTGTGCCAAGGCTGCCAATTACTGGTTGGCAGGCCTAGGTCACAAGGCAGTTGGCTGCAGACTGGTGGGTCCTGGGACTAGTTCTGGTTCTCTAGTGGGCAGAGCTGGGTTCTGGGGTGGGTCATTGCATGGCCAGGGTTCTCCAATCTAGTGCCAGCCTGGTGGTGGGTGTGGCTGGTTCCTGGTTTTGGTGTGTCCCAAAGCTGGTGCTGATGAGTGGGACTGTATTCCAGGGTCGTTGGCTGAGGAGTCCAAGGTATCTCAGAGCTGGTATTTGCCTGCTGGTGGGTAGGGCAGGCCTGGGGTGGGCGTGTTTTCTGGGTCCTGACAATGCAGGATGCAGGATTGCAATGGTCCTGGGGCTGATGTCCAACCCCTGGGGGTGAAGCCAGATCTTGGGGCTAGTGCCCGCCTACTCACAGGCAGAGCCAGGTCCTAGGGGGGTCTCTGGCTGCAGGTCCCATGGGTCCCAGAGCTGGTGTCAAACTGCTTGTGGGTGGGGCTAGTTCCTGACACACCTGGTTGAAGGGCCCATGGTGTCTCAGAGCTGGTGTTGACCTGCTGTGGGTGGGCTGGGTCCTGCCAGGGTAGCTGCAGGGTTGCATTTGTCCTGGGGCTGATATCCATCTGAGGGTGGGTAGGACCAGGACCCAGAGTGTCCTGGGGCTGGTGCCTGTTCACTGGGGGGTGAGGCTGGTCCCAAGGCTAGAGATGGCTTGCTGGTGGGCAGAGTCATGGCCCAGGGGGTTCTGGGGCTGGTGCCTGCCCATGAGTTGGTAGAGCTGGGTCCTAGCATCTCTGGCTGCAGGGCCCTGGGGTTCCCAGGTCTAGTGCCTGCACACTGGTTTGTGAGACCAGGTCCTGGGCCTTCTGGTGGACAGGGCTATATCCAGGCATGCCTGAGGGCTTAGGGGGTCTTAAGACAACCTGCCTCTGGTGGGTAAGGCCATGTTCCACCCAGTTAGTTGCTTGGTCTGCGGCATTCTAGTACTGGTGTCTACAGGCTGGTGGGCAGGGACCGGGCTGGGTCCCAAGGCTTATAAGAGGACTCCAAAATGGCAGCACCAGTATCCACGTGGTAGAACTAGCTCCCCAAATGGCTGCCACCAGTGTCTGTGTCCCCAGGGTAAGCTCCAATTGCTCCTGCCTTTCTGGAAGAATCTTCAAGATCAGTAGGTAGGTCTGACCCAGGCTCTTATCAAATTACTGCTTCTGTCCTGGGTCCTAGATCATGTGAGATTTCGTGTGTGCCCTATAAGAGTGGAGTCTATTTCCCACAGCTCTCTAGATCTCCCAAGATTAAGCCCTGCTGGCCTTCAAAGCCAAATGTTCTGGGGGCTCCTCTTCCTGGGGCCAGACCCCCAGACTGGGGAGCTTGATGTGGGGCTCAGACTCCTCGGTTCTTGGGGAGAACCTCTGCGATTGTAATTATCCTCCTGTTTGTGGATCACCCAGCCAGGGGTATGGGTCTTGACTATATGGTGACTCAGCCCCTTCTACCCATCTCATTGTGGTTCCTTCTTTATATCTTTGTAGAAGATCTTTTCTGGTAGTCTGGTCTTTCTCATCAGTAGCTGCTGTGCAAACAGTGGCAATTTTGGTGAGCCTGTGAGAGGAGGTGAGCTCAGGGTCTTTCTACTCTGCCATCTTGACCAACTGCTGATGGGAGGGATTTTAAAACACTTTTATTGGAAGGATTATCTTCCTCTTTGGAGTTGATGGAAACCAATCCCCTGTATATACGTGGGAATCACACTCCTGGTAGAACACTATTAAATGTTATCCTGGCATCAAGATTTGCCTTTTCAAGCAATTTACACCTAATAGCATCCTGTTATTCAGGAGTTATTCATGATAATACCCAATGTTAGTGGGAGTGGAGGGAAATGGATACTCTCCATATTACAGGTTCAAGTGCAAATTTGTTGAGCCTTTGTGGCCATTTTGACCATATGTGTTAGGAAGCCTTCATATGTACATACTCTTTTCTCTAGCAATTCCACTTTCAGGGACTGTGCAAATGCGCAAAGATTTATTACATGCACATCCAAGGGTATTTATCATAAAGGAATACTGGAAATAACCTAAATATCCAACAATAAAAACATGTAGATTATTTTCAGTGTAGTAGACTTCACTCAGATAACCAATTTCAATAAAGATATTACAGTGAAAATAGAGATGTATATGTGTTAATGACAAGGAATTTTTGACATTTTAGGAAACATACGACACATTAAGAACACAGGTACTGGGCTTCCCTGGTGGCACAGTGGTTGAGCGTCCGCCTGCTGATGCAGGGGACACGGGTTCGTGCCCTGGTCTGGGAGGATCCCACATGCCATGGAGCGGCTGGGCCTGTGAGCCATGGCCGCTGGGCCTGCGCGTTCGAAGACTGTGCTCCGCAGCGGGAGAGGCCACAGCAGTGAGAGGCCCGCATACCGCAAAAAAAAAAAAAAAAGAACAGAGGTACAGTCTAGTGCTATTTTCTTGAATAAAAAGTGAAGTAGAATACTGACTGGAAATATCAGTTACCCACCCCTGTGACTATCTCCCACTCAGTCTAAAATGCTGGGCCATCAATACACAAGAAGTTTTAGAAATAGACTAAGAAAGAAACCACCCCCCCAAATAAATTTAAAAAGACAAGAAAATGTTCTAAGCTCAAATAGGAAGGTTTTAGGAATGAGAAAGTGAAGATTTGGAAATGGATATGAGGTGGCCAAAGCAGCTTTTTTCCTGTCCCTTCAAGAAAAGCCTTCGGGCTGAAAGGAAGAAGAGAGGATTCAAGAAAGATGGAACGCGGATTCCACTGCCAGCTGCCCATCCTCCGTGGGCTGAATACTGCAGGGAGACTCTGTCTTACATCGGGGGATCTGAGAGTAGGGTGATGGGGCCCATCTTCCCATCTGAATTTTGGCAGTCCTCGGTGTCGCAGTTCTGCCCCACAAAGGCAAAGGAAGGACCATTTGCCACAAGAGGGAAAAAACCTCCTCCCACGTTTCCCTCATTACAAGAACACTCTGGGTGGCACTCAAGGACTGATGTGAGAGTATCGTTGTCAAGCCCCAGGAGAGAGGAGGGAAAGAATTAGTGGGTCTGCCCAGGGTCTTGCCCCCAGGATGAAGGAGCACTAAGCAGAGAGGTGTGGGGTGAGTGCACAGCTGCAACTACTCAGATTTCTCATGGAAGATGGAGAAAGGGGCCAAGGGAAGGCATATCTGCCTCTTATAAAGCCAAAGAGGCCCAGAGGGCACAATCCACTCTGCTCACTTCCTCCTGGCAGGAACTCATCCACAGCCACACCTGGATGAAGACAGGACTGAAATGTAGTACATGGCAACTGCTTCCCAATGTCACTTCCACAATGTCGAAGGAGGAGCACAAATGTTTGGTCTCTGCTACAGGATTAGCTCTGGTCCCTTTGAAAAGCTTCCAAGATTTAGAAAGTATAAAATTTTCTAGAAACAATGAAAGTGATTTAGTGGGTAAAATATCAAAATCTCCCTTATTTATAAGAAAGCAATAATAGCAAACGAATACCAGTTTTTTTGGTAGGATAACACAGTCATCTTTATTCTTTGCACTGAAATGAAGACAAATATTTGAAATTGATATATGGATCATAAAACTGAAGATACAGTCTTTGCTTATGAATTTGGTCTCTACAAGCCAAATTTAGAAGCATTTTGATCTATAGTCGGTATCATTGTGTGGTCGCTGGTGGTATAAACTATTAAACCATTTTGACCCAGTAATTTTATGGAAGTTTATTCTAACAGCAAAACCTGAAACATGCACATTATAAGCATAACTAGATAGAGTGATGACAGATTTTTTCATGTATACAAGAGTAGACTGAAACAATATAATTAACCAAACTAAGAGAATCAGTAAGTAAACAGTGGGACATCCATTCCATGAGCTACTAAAATTAAATTAAAAAATAGGTTTTAATGAATGGGAAAATTATTACTATATAATGGTAAATGTAAAAAGTACAGTTTAAAATTGTTTACACTGTTGACAATTGTATAAGAAACCTATTCATAGAAAATTCTGGACAGATTCACCACAATAACTTATTTTAAGGGATCAAATTAAAATTATTTTTTTGTTTGTATTTTTAAAATTTCAGTGACATTAGTATATTTAGAATAAAAACATTATTTTAGACTACACTTGCCTCAAACCATTAAATAAAAGCTTCTGAGCATTGTGATAATGAAGCTGGTTTGTTATATTAAAACATTTAATAGTGTTATCAAATAAAAACAATGAACTTTCACAGCAACTTTTTTAAACTAAGGTATAGTTCATTTACAATATTAGTTTCAGGTGTACAACATAGTGATTCAACATTTTTATAGATTACACTCCATTTAAAGTTATTATAAAGTATTGGCTACATTCCCTGTGCTGTACAGTGTATTCTTATAGCTTATTTTATGCATAGTAGTTTGTGCTTCTTAATCCCCTACCCCTGTCTTGCCCATCCCTGCTTCTCTCTCCCCACTGGCAACCACTCGTTTGTTCTCTGTATCTGTGAGTCTGTTTCTGCTTTGTTATATTCATTCATTTGTTTTATTTCTTAGATTCCACATGTAAGTGATAACATAATGTATTTGCCTTTCTCTGTCTGACCTATTTCACTAAGCATAATGCCCTCCAGGTTAATGCGTGTTGTTGCAAATGGCAAGATTTTGCTCTTTTTTATGGTTGAGTAGTATTCTATCGTGTGTGTGTGTATATGTATGTGTTATTTATACCACATCTTTCTCCATGCCTCTGTTCATGGACACTTAGGTTGTTTCCATACCTTGGCTATTGTAAATAATGCTGCTATGAACATTGGGGTGCATGTATGTTTTTGAATTAGTGTTTTTGTTTCTTCGAATATATACCCAGGGGTGGAATTGCTGGGTCGTATGGTAGTTCTATTTTTAGTTTTTTGATGAACTTCCTTACTGTTTTCCACAATGGCTGTACCAACTTACATTCTCACCTACAGTGTACAAGGGTTCCCTTTTTTCCACATCATTTGTTATTTGTGCTCTTTTTGATGATAGTCATTCTGACAGGTGTGAGGTGATATCTCACTGTGGTTTTAACTTGCATTTCTCTGATTAGTGATGTTCAGTATCTTTTTAAGTGCCTGATGGCCATCTGTATGTCTTCTTTGGAAAAATGTCTGTTCAGTTTTCTGCCTTTTTTTAAAAAATAAATTTATTTATTTTGTTTGGGGTTTTTTTTGGCCGTGTTGGGTCTTCGTTGCTGTGCATGGGCTTTCTCTAGTTGAGGCAAGCAAGGGCTACTCTTTGTTGCGGTGCACGGGCTTATCACTGTCGTGGTTTCTCTTGTTGCAGAACACGGGCTCTAGAGCGCAGGCTCAGTAGTTGTGGCACACAGGCTTAGTTGCTCTGCAGCACGTGGGATCTTCCCTGGCCAGGGATCGAAATCGTGTCCCCCGCACTGGCAGGTGGATTCTTAACCACTGCACCACCAGGAAAGCCCTTCTGCCCATTTTTTAATTGGGTTGTTTGTTTTGGTTTTGGTTTTGGCTTTCTTTTTTGATATTTAGTTGTATGAGCTGTTTATATATTTTGAATATTAATCCTTATCAGTCATTTGCAGATATTTTCTCCCATTCAGTAGGTTCTTTTTGTTTTGTTGACAGTTTCTTTTGTGCAAAAGCTTTAAGTCTAATTAGGTCCCATTTGTTTATTTTTGCTTTAATTTCCTTTGCCTTAGGAGACCCCAAAAATTATTGCTACGATTTGTGTCAAAGAGTGTTCTGCCTATGTTTTTTTCTAGGAGTCTTATGGTTTCTGGTCTTACATTGGTCTTTAACCCATTTTGAGTTTATTTTTGTATATGGGGTGAGAAAACGTTCTAATTTCATTCTTTTACATGTAGATGTTTATGGCAACTTCTAATCAAAAGTTGATAAATAATTTTCAAATGTCATTTAAATGGTCTAATGAAATAAATAACATAGGATATCATCCTCCTTGGCATACTTTCGTTTCAGTTAGATATTTTTAGCCCTACTTATCTTATGGAACTATAGAATTTTAAATATAAGCAACATTGTAAGTCATTTCTTTTCCTATAAGTATTTTAAAGCCTAATATTAAATATACATTTTCAGGGCTTCCCTGGTGGCACAGTGGTTAAGAATCTGCCTGCCAATGCAGGGGACAAGGGTTCGAGCCCTGGTCCGGGAAGATCCCACATGCCGCGGAGCAACTAAGCCCGTGCACCACAACTACTGAGCCTGCACTCTAGAGCCCACGAGCCACAAGTATTGAGCCCATGTGCCACAACTAGAGAAAGCCCACTCGCAGCAACAAAGACCCAATGCAGCCCAAAATAAATAAATGTATAAAATATGCATATATATATTTATACATTTTCACTATCATTTCCTTAAAGGAGAAATTAACCTCAATAAGCAAAAACTTATTGTTAAATATCTCTAAAATAATTTTAAGAAGTCTGTAAGCATTCTGAAATAGCCTTAAGATTTTCCAGGTTTTGAAACATTATACCAATATCATATAATTATCATGTTCTAGAATTCCTTTAATCTAGAAAAATACTTCATTTTAACTTTTAAATATCACATAATAAACAATATTCTTTTTCCATTTTTCATTACTATGTTAAACATATGAATTCCAAGAGTTTAATATCTCATTGGGTGGCATAAACTATTTCTGATGTTTATTTCTAGAGACAACTCCTTTCTATCCCCATTAATCACTTCAGTTCCTCCATAGTTAATTAGAATTGTTTAGTTATTCTCATATCCCTACACCTAAAGCTGTTATTGCAGTCACCAAAATAAACTGCTGACAAACCAGTCCATTTTGCCACACCCGATTCAAAGTAGCCCCATCAAAAACATAAATCTCTGGGTTTTCAAAAATAATAATATGCAAAACAGGCATAGCTGACTTTTTACTGCATGTATTAACTCAACCCTGACTATAGGAGACTTTTATTTTCCTTCAGTCTCTATTGTCTGGATACTTTTTACAGTATGTGTCATTACCGTTATAAAGTATATATTATATTTTAGGTCTGTTAAAGCTGAGTTAGCCTCCAAGGATGTCACGGTTCTTTCCCATAACACAGTTTTAAAAGAGTTTGTGAATCTTAACTATAAAGCAAGTTTATAGCTTAGAGAAACAAGGCATCTCTTAGAAATCTGAGGATTGCCTGTGCCATCCAGACTTGAGAATAAGGGATCATATTGTGCTCCAGAGGTCCAGCCCCCAACTTCTCACCCTCAGGGTGTAAGAAGTTCAACAGTAATATAATCATGACTCCTAGAACCTAGAATCCAGCATCATGATTTTCAGATTATAAACAGAATGTTTCATTAAGCAGTGACGCATTAGTAAAAATGCACACTAGTTAGTTTAAAAGAGAACTAAGGTAATTTGCAAAAAGTTCAAGATAAAAGAATGTGCAGACAGTTTGCCTAGAATGGTGGATGACAGTGCAGTAACCACCTGGTTATACAGCTCGCCTGAAGGATAGCTCCCTGCTGAGGCAGAGTAGACCATTTGAGCACTGGGGGGCAGATGGACCATAGTAAGGAAGGAGTTTAAATAGTAACAGGGAAATCACAGAGACCATCTGACCCATACTGATCCTGATTCAAACCCTAGAGATGGTAGCTGACGAGGAGTTAAGGCTAAATATCTTGTACTTATCATGGGAACATTTTAATGTGGTCAAAACAAACCAAAAAGGAAAGAAAAGAACATCTCATTTACAAATTACAAAAAAAAAAAAAAAACAGTTCACCCATTTCTCCCACTCCCCAACCCCTGGCAACCACAAATCTGTTTTCTATATCTACGTGCCTGGTTTATTTTATCTTGTTTTGTTTTATTTTATTTTATATATCAGAGATAATATACAGCATTTGTCTTTCTCTCTCTGACTTATTGCACTTAGCATAATGCTCTTGAGGTCCATCCATGGTGTTACAAATGGCAAGATTTCATTCTTCTTATTTATGTACGTATGTATGTATGTATGTGTGTATGTATGTATGTTTGGCTGCATTAGGTCTTCATTGCTGCACGGGCTTTCTCTAGTTGCAGCGAGCAGGGGCTACTCTTCGTTGCGGTGCGCGGGCTTCTCATTGCAGTGCCTTCTCTTGTTGCAGAGCATGGGCTCTAGGCGTGAAGGCTTCAGTAGTTGTGGCATGTGGGCTCAGTAGTTGTGGCACACGGGCTTAGTTGCTCCGCGGCATATGGGATCTTCCCAGACCAGGACTTAAACCTGTGTCCCCTGCATTGGCAGGCAGATTCTTAACCACTGTGCTACCAGGGAAGTCCTTCATTCTTTTTAATGGCAGAATAATATTTCTCTCTGTGTGTGTATTTGTGTGTATATTTCATCCATCAGTGGACACTTAAGTTGTTCCATATCTTGACTGTTATAAATAATGCTGCATTCAACATGGGGGTACATATATTTTGTTTAGTGTTTTCATTTTCTTCCGAGAAATACCCAGAAATAGTATTGCTGGATCACATGGTAGTTCTATTTTTAATTTTTTGAGGAACCTCCATACTGCTTTCCATAGTGGCTGTACCAATTTACATTCCCACCAACAGTGCAGAGGGATTCCGTTTTCTCCACATCCTTGTCAACACTTTTTTCTTATCTTTTTGATAATTGCCATTCTAACAGGTGTGAGGTGATATCTCATTGTGGTTTTGATTTGAATTTCCCTGATGATTAGTGACATTGAGCATCTCTTCATGTGCCTGTTGGCCATCTGTGTGTCTTCTATGGAAAAATGTCTATTCACATCTTGTGCCTTTTATTTTTTTATTATTTTTTAAATTTTTGGCTGCGTTGGGCCTTCATTGCTGAACGCGGGCTTTTCTCTGGTTGTGGCGAGCAGGGGCTACTCTTCGCTGTGGTGCGCAGGTTTCTCATTGCAGAGGCTTCTCTTGTTGCAGAGCATGGGCTCTAGGCACACGGGCTTCAGTAGTTGTGGCTCACAGGCTCTAGAGTGCAGCCTCAGCAGTTGTGGCACACAGGCTTAGTTGCTCCGCGGCATGTGGGATCTTCCTAGACCAGGGCTTGAACCCGTCTCCTGCATTGGCAGGCAGATTCTTAACGTCTGCACCAGCAGGGAAGCCCTCTTCTGCCTATTTTTAATCAGATTTTTTTTTACTGTTGATTTATATGAGTTCTTTATACATTTTGGATATTAAACCCTTGTTATATATGATTTGCAAATATTTTCTCCCATTCTGTGGGTTACTTTCTCATTTTGTTGATGGATTCTTGGCTGTGCAGAAGCCTTTTAATTTGATGTGGTACCACTTGTTCGTTTTTTGTTTTCTTTTGTTGCCTTTCCTTTGCTTTTTTAGGTTCAAAAAATCATCACAAAGACCTATGTCAAGGAGCTTACTGCCTATGGTTTTTTTTTTTCTTTTTTTTGGCTGCACTGGATCTTTGCTGTTGTGCACAGGCTTTCTCTAGTTGCGGTGAGCGGGGGCTACTCTTCGTTGCTGTGCACGGGCTTCTCATTACAGTGCCTTCTCTTGTTGCGGAGCACAGTAGAAGGCATGTGGGCTTCAGTAGTTGCAGCACATGGGCTCTCTAGAGCACAGGCTCAGTAGTTGTGCGCCCGGGCTTAGTTTCTCTGCAGCATGTGGGATCTTCCTGGAACAGGGCTTGAACCTGTGTCCCCTGCATTGGCAGGCAGATTCTTAACCACTGCACCACCAGGAAGTCCGCTGCCTATGTTTTGTTCTAGGAGTTTTATGGTTTCAGGTCTTGCATTCACGTCTTTAATCCATTTTGAGTTAATTTTTGTGTATGGTGTAAAATAGTGGTCCAGTTTCATTCTTTTGCATGTGGTTGTCTAATTTTCCCAGCATCATTTGTTGAAGAGACTGTCTTTCCTCCGTTATATATTCTTGGCTACTTTGTCAAATATTAATTGATATATATGTGTGGGTTTATTTCTGGGTTCTCTATTCTGTTTCAAGATCTATGTGCCTGTTTTTGTGTCAGTACCTCACAGTTTTAAATGTTATAGGTTTGTAATATAGTTTGAAATCAGGGGGCGTAATGCCTCCAGTTTTATTCTTCTTTCTCAAGATTGTTTTGGCTATTCAGAGTTTTGGCTATGGTTCCAGACAAATTTTAGGATTATTTGTTCCATTTATGTGAAAAATACCATTGGAATTTTGATAAGGATTACATTGAATCTATAGTTTGCTTTGGATATTATGGACATTTTAACAATATTAATTCTTCCAATCCATGAGCATAAAATATCTTCCCATTTATTTGTGTCTTCCTCAATTTCTTTCCTTAATGTCTTGTACTTTTCGATATATACAGGTCTTTCACCTCCTTGGTTAAATTCATTCCTAGGTATTTTATTGTTTTCGATGCAACTGTAAATGATATTGTTTTCTTAATTTGTCGTCCTGATAGTTTGTTATTAGTATATAAAAATGTAACTTATTTAAGTGTTGATTTTTATATTCTGCAATTTTATTGAATATGTTTATTCTAACAGTTTTTTGGTGGAGTCTTTATGGTTTCTACATATAATATTGTGTCATCTGCAAATAGTGCAGTTTTACTTTTTCCTTTCCAATTTGGATGCCTTTTATTTTTTGTGCCTAATTGCTCTGGCTAGGAATTCTAATACTGTGTTGAGTAGAAGTGGAGAGAGTGAGCATCCTTGTCTTGTTCCTGATCTTAGAGGAAAAGCTTTCAGCTTTTTGTTGCTGAATATGATGTTAGCTATGGGCTTGTTATATATGGCCTTTATTATGTTGAGGTACATTCCCTCTACACCCGTTTTGTTGAGAGTTTTTATCATAAATGGATGTTGAATTTTGTTAAATACGTTTTCTGCATCTATTGAGATGATCATCTGACTTTTATCTTTCATTTTGTTAATGTGGCATATCACATTGACTGATTTGCTGATGTAGAACCATTGTTATATCCCTGGGATAAATCTCAGTTGATCATGGTGTATGATCCTTTTAATGTACTGTCAAATTTGGTTTGCTAATATTTTGCTGAGAGTTTTTAAATCTATGTTCATCAGGAATATTGGCCTGTAATTTTCTTTCCTTGAGGCATACTTGTCTGGTTTTGGATCCAGGGTAATTCTGGCCTCATAAAATGAGGTTGGAAGAGTTCCCTCTTCTTTTTTTGGTGGGGGGGAAGAGTTTGAGAAGAATTTGTATTAATTCTTTGAATGTTTTGTAGAATTTACCAGGGAAGCTATCTGGTCCTGGACTTGTGTTTACTGGTAGGTTTTTGATTGCTGATTCAGTCTCCTTACTATCAGTTGATTCAGATTTCCTATTTCATCATGATTTAGTCTTTAGACATTGTATGTTTCTGGGAATTTATTTCTCCTGGGTTGTCCAATTTATTGGCATATAATTGTTCATAGTAGTCTCTTATGGTTCTTTGTATTTCTGTGGTATCCATTGTAACATCTCTTTCAATTCTGATTTTGAGTTCTTTTTTTCTTGGTTAGTCTAGCTAAAGGTTTGTCGGTTCTGTTTTTCTGTTTTCAAAGAAACAGCTCTTAGTTTCACTGAGCCTTTCTATTGTCTTTTTAGTCTCTATGTCATTTATTTCCACTCTAAGCTTTATTTCCTTCCTTCTACTAACTTTGGGCTTCATTGTTCTTCTTTTTCTAGTTTCTTGAGGTGTAAAACTATGTTGTTTGAGACTTGTTTCTTGAGGTAGACATTTATTGCTATGAACTTCCCTCTTAGAACTGTTTTTGCTGTATCCCATAAATTTTGGTATGTTTTAGTTCCATTTTCATTTGCCTTAAAGTATTTTTTAAATTTCTTATTTCTTCCTTGACCCATTGGTTGTTCAAGAGCATGTAGTTTAATCTCTACTTATCTGTTAATTTTTTAGTTTCCTTTGTGTAATTTCTACTTTCATACCATTGTGGTTGAAAAAGATGTCTGATATTATTTCAATATTCTTAAATTTATTTAGACTTTTTGTGGCTTAACATATAATCTATCTTGGAAAATATTCCATGTGCACTTGAGAAAAATGCGTATTCTGCTGCTTTGGGGTGGGATTTTCTATGTATGGCAAGAAAATGCATACAAAGAAACCTGGTCTAACCTGGTCACTTGGTCTAATATGTCATTTCAGGCTGATGTTTCCTTATGATTTTATAGCTTGATGATCTATCCATTGATATAAATGGAATATTAAAGTTCCCTACCATTATTGTCTTTTTCTCTCTTTAGGTCTGTTAATATTTGCTTCATATATTTAGGTGCTTTTAGGTTGGGTGCATAAATATTCCAAATTTTATATCCTCTTGCTGGATTGACACTTTATCATTATGTAATGCCCTTCTTTGTCTCTTATTAGAGTCTTTGTTTTAAAGTCTATTTTGTCTGATAATTATAGCTACCTCAGCTTTCTTTTGGTTTCCGTTTGCATGGAACACCTTTTTCTATTTCTCCACTTTCAGTCTGTGTATGTTGTTAAATCTGAAGTGAATCTATTGGAGGCAGCATGTAGACAGGTTTTTAAAAAATCTTTTGCGTATCTGCCATAGGTTTTTGCTTTGTGATTACATGAGGCTTACATATAACCTGTATTTAAAACAGTCTATTTTAAGTTTGAATGCATTCTAAAGCTCTACATTTTTATTCCCCCTCCACATTTTGTTTTCAATGTTACGTTTTACATTATTTTATCTTGTGTATTCCTTATCTGATTTTGTAATTATAGTTATTTTACTACTTTTGTCTTTTAACCTTCCTGCTAGCTTTATATATTTATTTACCTTTATCAGTGAAATTTATACTGTCATATGTTTGCTTGTTACTAATTAGTGCTCTTCAGCCTAAAGTCCCTTTAACATTTATGATAAGGTTGGTTTAGTGGTGATGAATTCCTTTGTCCTTACTTGTCTGAAAAACTCTCTCCTTCACTTCTGAATTATAACTTTGTGGGACAGAGTATTCTTGCTTAGAAGGATTTTTTTTCTTTAAGCACTTTGACTTTTTCATGTCAATCCCTTATGGCCTACAAAGTTTCTGGTGAAAAATCTGCTCATTGTTATGAGGGGTCCCTTGTATGTAACAAGTAGTTTTTCCTTTGCAGTTTAATATTTTCTCCTTGTCGTTAACTCTTGACATTTTAATTATAATGTGTCTTGATGTGAGTTTCTTTGGGTTCATCTTATTTGGAACTCTCTGGGCTTCCTGGATCTAGATGTCTCTTTCCTTCTCCAGGTCAGGGAAGCTTTCAGCATTATTTTTTCACATAAGTTTTCTGTCCTTTTCTCTCTTCTCATTCTGGGGCCGTTATAATATGCATATTAGTCCATTTAATGTTGTCCCATAAGTTCCTTAAGCTATCTTCACTTTTTCATTCTTTTTTCCTTCTGGTACTGTGATTAGGTTAATTCCAATGCCCTGGTTTCAAATTGACTAATCCTTTCCTCTGCTTCAGCTAGCCTGTATTGGACCCCTCTAGCATATTTTTCAGTTCAGTTATTGTATTCTTCAGCTCTGTGACTTCTCTTTGATACTTATTTTCTGTCTTTTGCTGAATTTCTCACTGTGTTCATCCATTTTTCTCCCATGTTCAGTGAGCATATTTATGACCATTCTTTAAACTCTTTATCAGGTAAATTAGTTATCTCTGTATCATAAGGGTTCCCCCCCCCCCAGGTTTTATCTTATTTCATTTAGAACATATTCCTCTATGTCCTCATTTTTCTTGAGTCTCTGTGTTGGTTTCTATGTATTAGCTGAAACAGCCATCTCTCCCAATCTTGAAGGAGTGGTCATATGTATTAGTTGAACTTATTCAACCTCACCTTAGCTCTTGGTTGTCTCTAGAACCTTTGTGATTGTCCAAGCAGTCTATTTTATTTTTAGTCACTGCCACTTGTGGATGTGCTAAAAGGGTAGGGCTCTCAGTCAGCACCTAGATTCAGGCTGACTGGAAGCCAGACACTCAGGCAGCAGCTTTTAAAGTATGCAAATAAATACAGTCCTGTGAGACCACAAGTGTAAGGCCTCCTGGCCACAAGACCAGGCAATCTGGAAGTGTGCCCTGGGCTACAGTTGCCTAAATTGGGGCCCCAGGTGAGTAGATAAGCTTCTTTCTGAGAGATACTGGTGAGCTGTAGCAAGGCAGAGGGAGAGTGCAAAGATGGCATCCCCCCCACTACGTTCCCTGAGAGCACCTCTGTAGACCTCTAGATGTCTGTCAAACCTGAAGTCTGCCCCTCAGGTCAAAAGTCTAGGACAAGCCAATAGGCGCCTTTCACAGAAAGCCTAGGGGTGTGTTTCAGTCTGCCATCTGTGCAGTGCTCTGACAAGCACTGTCTCTCTGCTTGTACAGTCCACATGAGACCCAGGAATACAAACCCCCTTGCCCACCAGATCCAGCTGTTCAAAGGGTGGCTCCTGGGCGGCAGCCACACGAACCAGGCCCCTGCCATAAAAACCAGGGCATCAGACACGTGTGAGAACTCCCCTCCAAGAGATGCTTGTGCTCTGGAGCCGGGCAGAGGGAGAGTACGAAGATAGCGTCACCTTCCAAAGTCTCAGGAAAGCTTTACAGTCAGCCCTTTGATTTGTGTTTAATTAGAAGCCTGCCCCTCGGGCCGCAGTCATGATTAGCTTATCGGCCTCCTTCACAGAAAGACTGAACCCCTGGATCCTTTGCTTCATGCTGTGCTGTGAGGATGGTAGCTTTTGAAGAATTCTCTTTGTTACCGTCCCATGGGACCTACGAGCATAAGCCCTGCTGGCCACCAGAGCCGGGCCATGCAGAGGTGTCCCAGGGCAGCAGCTGCAAAAATGAGGGCACCAGATAAGGGTCTAAGCTGAATTTTGGGAGCTGAAGCAAGGCCAAGGTAAAGCACAAAGATTGGGTCTACCAGCCCCTGTTCCCTGAGAGCACCTCTTTGGCCTCTAGAAGTGTCAGCCCAGAAGCCTGCCCCTTGGGCCTCTTAGAAAGACAGGGTGTTTTTCAGTCTGCAGAGTGCCCTGGGGATGGTAGTTTTCCAAGAACTGTCTCTTCGATTGTCACAGTCTCATGGGACTCAGGAATGCAAGCCCCACCCTGACCTCCAGAGCCAGGTGATCAGGGGCATTCTCTGGGTTCCAGCCACAAAAACTGGGGCACCAGACATGTGTGAAGGCTCCCTTCTGGGAGATACTGGTGCCGTGGAGCAGGCCAGAGGGAGAAGGCGAGGGTGGCACCCACTGAGGAAAAAGAAAAAAAAAGGCACCTGCCAGGGCCTCTGTCCCTGGAAAAGTATCCCTGCAGGCCCCTGTCCCTCTGGTGGTTGCTTTAAGATTAGCTAATGATTCTCTTTCACATCAAGTTTAGGCACTTTCAAACAGCTGCTTTTTCGCTGGGCCCCGGGGCGAGTGATTCTGTTCACGACAGCCCTGTGTCTCTCGTGAAGCCCCTTTGGTTTTCAAAGCCAGGTGTTTTGGGGGCTTGTCTCAGGTGCAAGTCTTTAAAAGTTGGGGTGCCTGATGTGGGGTGGCCCAGGGAAGAGCTCCAGGTTTGAGTTCCCTCCGCACTGTAGGTCACCATACTAGGGTTAGGGTTGACAGCTCGACTACGTCTCAGCCTCTCCTACCCACCTCAACATGACCCTTTTCTCATTTGCCCATGTGAAGGAGCTGCTCTGCTAGTTTTCAGGTCTTTTTCAGAGGAAATCGTTCCACAGATAGCTGTAGACTTGGCTGTCAGTGGGAGGAGCTAAGTCCATGATTTTCTTGTGTTGTCATCTTGGACTGCCCTCCTGTACCGCTTCTAATTCATGTCATTCATTACCTTTTGTTTTGTTTTTTGAAAACTTCCAAGACATGGTATATAATAATGCTGGCAGTCTAGCATCTGGCTTTAAATCAAATTAGCTTAATGTTTCACCATTTAGGATACTATTTATTGGTTTTTGATAACCCTTCTTCATAGTTTTACTATTTTAGTTTACTAAGTTTATGCTGATAGTTTCTAACATTGAGTCATCCTAGCATTCTCAAAATATAGGGTAAAAAGTTTCTCTCAATGTACATTTCATAACATCCCTCTCTCCCCTCTAGAAAAAGCCAAATTAATCATCGAGAATAACATAAGAAAAATCTGAGTGGACTATTAAGCTCCTATAGTCAGTCATTCATGAATTAATATATTTTTCCAGATATATTTGAGTGCTTACTATGTACCATCCTCTTTATTGTGTGTATGTGTGTGTGTGTGTTAACCTTCTTAATTCTTTGAGGCTGGTACATATAACTGTATTTTACAGATGAGAGAACAGATCTAAAGACATTAACAATTTGCCCAAAGTCCCACAACTGAGAAGCGGTAGGATGGAACCCAAGTTTAGAGCCTGAACTCTTAACAACCATATTATAATGTTTCTCATTAAAGCATTAGAGAAGATCAAAAAATAACAGAAGCTTCAAGATGGCAGACAAATTTAGTGTGCTATTTATTCAGTCTCCAAATTTTACTGAAATGACAGTGAACATCTATTAATGGAAATAAATCCAAAATAATAGAGAGCAGAAGGGAAGGCCCACGTAGTTCAAAAATTCTGACAAATTCCTAGAAGACAAGAAGCAGGAGGCATTAGAGAAGTTACAAACCAGAAAAGCAGGGATCCTTTTAGTCCAGCCAAGCCCCAGAAAGGACTCCAACCTGTGAGACATTAGGTACAGAGAGGGACAGGGTTGCTGGCAGTACTCAGTTTTCCTTAAAGGGCTGTCTGTGAACAGTTGGACCAGTCAGCTCTTCCCACCTACCCTCCCCCACTCAGCAATATCTGTACAATGTTAACAGAGAGGTGCTTTTTAAAGAAATTGGACTATATTACATGCATGAAAAGGGGTCAGGCTTTAAAGATGGGAGTTGGCCCCTAGATTATGTCCTCCTTGTCACCTGGCATCATGGGAGGCTTTTGAAATCCTTGACTCAGCTTACAAAGTAGCAGCCAGCTACATAAAGGGAAGAAAAAGCAAGATATTCCAGACACAAGGTATAACCTGAGCAAAGGTGTAAAGGTTAGGAGCAGCATGGTGGCTGAGGGAAATATTTCACTCTCGCCTGAGGATAACGGTCAGTCTTAGGTGTGACAGATGCTGAGGCTAGAGGAGCAAACAGTAGCCAGATCTAGAGCTTGTACTTGCCCTATAAGGCAAAAAGGAGCGATTGAAGGATGTAGTGCAAGAATATGAAATGGTCAAGACCATCGTTTTGGCAGTTGAGAGGACCTGGGAATGCATGCTCTCTGGGTATCCTAAGGCAGCGGGTCCCAAAGTGTGGTCTGGGAAGGCATCAGGACCTGGGAACGTTAAAAAACAAAAAAACAAAAAAACAAAAAAGCGATTATTGGGCCCTGCACACGCATTTGAAAACAACTCTTCTAAGGTAGAATACCTCTTGTCTCAAGACATTTCACCTCTTCCAAGAACCTTTCCTGCCCCACCAATGTAGAATGGGTCATATACTCCACTGGCACCTACTCTGTCTCCTGAATACACTTCTCATACAGTAGAGCTCTATGGTGCTTCCTATGTCAGGTCTCTCCTGGTAACCAGCACACTTCTTTATGTCAGGTATGGCCTCTCACCTGGCTCTGCAGGTCTGGCAGGACCTAGCAAAGGACTTAATAAATTAGCTTCCTGGATGAATGAACCTAAATGCTAGTTAGAAGGCATTTGTAGTAGTCCAATCAGTAGGCAAGGAAATGAGGTCTTGAACCAGAAGAGTACTGGAGATGGACATGAGAAATATTTAGGAAATAAAATGGGCAGAATGTTAACAAGAGCTAACAATTATGTAGCACAAACTATGTACCAGGCAGTTTTAAGTGCTTTACAAGTGTTCCTATTTAATCCTCACAATTATCCTGAGGTAGCTACTATGTTTATCCCCATGTTTTAGATGAAGAAACTGAGGCTAAGTAATTTACCCAAGTCAAACAGCTAATATTGAGCCGAGATTCAAACCCAGACGATGTCTGGCAGCAGACGTGTCTATGTTGTTATTTACACTTTCCGCCTCCAAATTTGTGTTAAGATTTCCAGCTTGAGTGACTGGGTAAATGGGGGGCCATCAGCAAAGACATAGAGACAGGGAAAAGCCAGGGGAAGATGCTGAGTTCAGCTCTAGCTATGCTGTGTTTGGGATGTATTTATGGTGTGTCCAGCAAGTGGTTTGATATAATAGTCTGAAATACACGACTGAGCTGGGTATACAGATATAGAAATCAACATGTAAACCATGAGAAATGGATGAGATGATCCAGGAAGGATTATAAATGAGAAGACATGTGAACTGAAGGCCCTGGTGAACAATATTTAAGGGAAACTATGATGCAGTGGTCTCACAGGTATAATGAAAGCCCTAGACGGTAACATCCCAGAAGCCAAGGGAACAGGTAGTCTCATGGAGGGAGTGATCAGCACTATTGATATCAATGAGTTCAAGTAAGAGAAAGACTGAAGGCCATTTTGGCATAAAGGACTTCACTGAAATTGGTTTGCTACGACCACCTACAGAGGGATGAAAGCCAGATTAGAACATGTTAAGAAGTGAAAAGAAGGCAAGAAATTGGGAAAGCATATCTAATTCTCTACAGAGAGATGACATCTTGTGGAAGATGCAATAAAAAAATTTTTTTTTTGTCTTTTTAGACAAGGCTTCAGTGTATTTCTGAGGGTCCAGCAGATGGAACTAGGGAAAGTGGTATTGAGGATAAAGGGAAGAGATGGAGGACCAATTTAACCGAAACCTGGGAGAGGCTAGTGGAAGCTGGGCTCTGGGAGAAAGGTTGGACTTGAGCAAAGAACAACCAACTCAGCCTCTGAGGATGGGAATGGATATGAGATTCTTAGGTGGAGGGACAAGAATAATGGCCTTTATTGACAAAATTATGTTAATGGTAGGTAGTCCATCGAGTATGGAGGCAGGGTTAAGCGTAACACTTAAAGGAAGATTTAGGGAGTGGGAGGGGGGCATCCCTAGATGCAGTAAAAGGACAAGTAATTTTATGAATAAATCATTTGCAAAAACCAGGATATCCAGATTAGATAATGACAGAAGGCTAAAAGAAACAGAGAAAATGGTGGGAAAAATCGATCACAGGACTCTGTGAGGTCAAAAATCAGTTTACAGCAAGTGAGGGCAGAGCTTGATGTTATAGTTAGAGTAGGATACTAGAATTTCAAACAGCTCTGGATGAAAATATCTTGGCTTGTAGCCTTCGGAGTTGTTGGTCAAAATAGAAGAGATAAAGATTGATAAAAGCAAGAATTATAGGGTTGGAATATTGAGTGATACCTACATAAGTACATTTCAGAAAACATCAAAATTGCTGGCACTTTTAGGAGACTGCTGTTTTTGTCTGGAAAAATACAGCTGAACTCTGGGTGGGGGGAAATGCCTGAGGTAGATGGGCCACTTCCCATGGCCCTGGGTGCCACAGCTTAAAAAGTCGCTAACAATTTGATTGCTACTGTGGAAGGTGTGAGGATGGTTGTAGGAGGGCATGGAAGAAAGAAGAGATGAAAGGAGAGGAGGCAGACAGTGAGTGGAGAAGGAGCTTAGGAGAAACTCAGTGGCAGGGTGGTTGAAAAGAACTTGTAAGAATCGGTGGGAACGTCTAATTTTGAGTTGTTTGCAGTGGGGTGTGCAATGTGACCTAACTCTTCTGCCCACATTTCGCCTCTTAAAAAAGGACCACTCCACAGCTCAACAGAGCTGACTGTTCTTACCAATGCCTGGTGAATGAGTGTTCAGCTGTTAGGTATGACCGTAAGACTTCTTGGTCACCAAAATGTGATCAGCAGTGGTGTGTGTCATTGTCAAGCGAAAGCACTGTGTGACAGATGTGACTCACTTCTCACTTTCCCTCTGCCACAGTAACTGACCACATTCCCAGTGGCAGCTTCGTTATCCAGGGTCCCAGTGAGGTGGGAAGCAGACCCCCATGCTATCCACCATAGCTATGCAGGATAATGTATTCTAAACCACCTGTTTGGGGGACTGTATGTATTGCAGCCTAACTGTCCATATTTCCAACATCCAATCAGTTGTTGTCCTGTCAGTTTTATCTCGAACACCCTGACTTCCCCTCCAGATCTACACTGGTTCAGCACAACATTCCCTTTCACATATATTATTCCATTAACATCCTAACTCACCAAGTGTCTTTCCTTCCTTCCAGTCCATTCTCTATACGGCAGCTAATCTTTCAAAATTACAAATCTGATCACATGACTGGCTTTTAAGTATTTCTAGGCTTGCCATCATCCCTGAAATTAAATCCAAAACGTTTACAAGGCCCTCTATAATCTGCCCTTCCTAGCTTCTTACTGTTCTCCCTCATATTCCAGACTACAGCCATCTCCAGCTTCTGAATACAGCAGGACCTCTTGTCTCTATGCTGTTGCTAATTCTATTCCCACTACATGGAGTACACGGCACCCTTGGCTTAGGCTTGTCCCGATCCCCAGACCAGGAATCTGTGCCACAGATCATACAGAGCCCTAACGGCATTTCCCCTGTTGAAACACTACTTAACAGTAACTATGTAGTGTTTCCCCCATACTGTCCCCAGGGTTAAGCACATAGTACTAAAGAGTAGAGAGGCACCAAAGGAAGGAGGGAGAAAGGTAATTAGCTTTGCCTTCGATCCGTTTACAAGGATGGAGGCGTGGCAGTAAGTTTTACGTAAAGCTTGACAGGTAGAGCACGGCGAGCAGGGGCTACAGCAATGCAGATCAGCAGTGGGGCCTCTCTTACACACATGGTCATCTGACAGTGCTTGACTCTGCTTCAGAGGGCAACTGATGCTGAAACAAATTTCAAAAGTCTTTTAAATGCAGGTTTTAAAGACTAGATTTTCCAAGGTTTCCAAACTCAGCATTCTGAACTTACTAAAACTGCTGACCAATCAGCCTCATTTAATACTTCAAAAAACATCATGTAAAAGGAAATTAACTTTTATTTTTGTTTATGCCAATTCTGCTAAGTGGGACTAAAATGGTTCAGAAGCTTGAAAGATGACTCATTCAATGGTCTTATTTCAAAGAGTAAGCAATTTGATTTGGATAAGTTTTCCTGCCACTTGCCTACCACCATTCAGTCTTTAAAATCTCATGGGTGGTTATCAAGATTCATAAGAAGGATTTTCTTGTCTCTAAACATCAACTAATCCTAGAAAAATAGCAAAAATCTGCTAGAGTCACCTTTACTTTTACAATTTACTTTCAAAGCTCAAATATATAGTTTTGAAATAATACCTAATACCCCCCATCACTGTTTGGCATGTCTTTAAATATTACAGCTAAACAGGAAATTACCTGTACTGAAAGCAAGTCTTTAGTTCAAGAAAGTAGTGAACAAACTGTTCTCTTGAAGAGAATGTAAATGAGTAATTTTGAAAATCCACTTATTCTTTTTCAAGAATTCAAGTAAAATGTACTAGTTGCCTTTTTATACAGTACCCCAATTGCAAAGCACTCACATTGCCTCATATTCCCCTGCGTAGTAGAAGCCCCCTTTATACTCATATTTCTTTAAGTAAGAGAAAGCATTTTATAGCCAGAAAAAAAAAAAGTATGTTAAGGGATTTAATACAGACCATCCATTTAAATCAGAGGAGGTAATATATAGAATAGAAACCTATTTTCACTAAATCATGATAGTTCTAATTAACTGGTGGAAGAAAATAGGTTAAAAACAGTACTTAAATTTAGTTAGGAAGATGAAGAACTGACACTAAGAATGTCTGAAAACTTCTGCATGTATAGAATCTCAGTTGGTTTTACCTACTAACAAGAAACAAAAGCTCTCTAGAGTAGTGGTTCTTAACTGGGGCAATTTTGCACTCTCTCCCTCTTCCCCTACTCCACTGGGGACATTTGGCAATATCTGGAGACAATTTTGGTTGTCACAACTGGGGGTGGTGATGGTACTACTGGTATCTAAGTGGGTAGAGGCGAGGGATGTTGTTATCTTACAATGCACAGGGCAGCTGCCATGACACAGAATTACTCAGTCCAAAATGTCATAGTGCTAGGTTGAGAAATCCTGATCTAAAAAGAACATGCATTTTTCTACTTAAGTATCAAGTCTGGAGGAAAGCATGGGTTTTATTTCTAGAACAAGAAACTAGGTGTTTATTTCCAGACCTTTTAGGAAAGCCTAATTTAGTTCATGGATGGTAAGGATTCCAAGTAAAGTACACATTTGGTGTCTTAAAAATACTACATTAGGATTACAGTAAAATACCACCACACACATTTAGCTGCTCTTACCTAAGTAAGCAGTTGGGTTTATATTAAAAGTGAAATGTCTATGAAACAAGTAAAATAGTTTTTCAAAGTAACAGGATTATTACGGGCTACTAAATCATGAGGTTATCGTGGTTATCATACATTAACCAGTTCTAAAATACAATTCTTCAGATTTTTCTTGTGAGAGAGCATTCTAGAATAAAATCACTCAGTGTGCATCAGCCATTATTTACTGATAATGGCTAAATACACTAATTCCAATACATCCTAATCTAGAAAGAATTTCAGTTCACAGATAGCTTTTTCTCATCTAAGACTTAAGTGAAACAATTCAATTTGCCAAAATCACTGACAATCACTTAACATCAGAACTAAAGTACAAAGCGGTCAGGGTATTAAGACTCCCTCTACTAAAAAAAGCATACTGACACATTAACATTACAGAGTCTAACAAAGTAAAATTATCTGCAATACTCCCCTTAGTTTTAATTGAAGTTGGTTTTTATGAAAAGTGCTAACTTTCAAAGTTGTTACAAAGAGCCAAAAACATGTTGCTGGTAACTCTTGTCCTAAATTACAGTGTAGGTGTTCACAAAGTCCTATTTTTCTAGTATTAATAGGAAAATAAGCAACTTACTGTATTGTAAAGGGAAAATATGTAATTTCATTGTACATGTTTCTTAAGAAAATGGCCATATCTGGTGAGATTTTGGCAGCTTGCCACGTAATACTTCCAATGTGTTGCATTTTGCAGCCAAAGGCATCAGAGGAGTTTTACTTAATTAACTGGAAAAAAATCAGCTAAAACCAGAATATCCTTTTCCCAAACAGTAAAATGAACTGTTGTCGTTATTGTCCATTTTCCATTTCACAGAGAATTAATTAAGATTTCAAAAACAGATGTGAATCTGGGGTGGCAGTAGTTTGAAAATTGGGATTCAATATTTAAGATAGAGCTAGAATCAACATTTACTGAAATTTTTAAGCTCTTTAATATCAAAATATTTACTAAGCATAATATATCTAGAGATTGGCAGTTAATTTTAACAACTGAAATTTTTGGTAAAATTTTTGATTTGGGCAGGAAATGTTATTTCAACTTCTAAAAAATTGTCAAGTATTTGACATGTGGCTAAACACACCTTACAAGGTTTATTAGTTAACCAGTTAACTGAATTTTTCAGTGACTGAGGATTTTGTATATTTCATCATTTTAAACTTCAATCATGCCTATATAATCATATTCATATATCTGAGACTGAGCTAGATATAAAGATATCCCTTAAAACTGGTTAAATGAGATATGCCCATATGTTATTTCTTTACCATTTACCCAACAAAAGTGTAAAAAAACAAAAAACAAAAAAACATGATTTGGTTACTTATGGTTACATAAAAATTATATAAATATTCAAACATTTGTTGAAGTCTCCATACTCCAATATTTTAAGAATTCTAATTCCCAGGGGTTAAGCAGATTTAGATATCATTAATGAATACATGACCACATTTAAAAAATCATTCAGTGCTAATGATTTAAAATTTTTAGTTTAGTCTTTGCCATAGCAAATTTCCTTTCTGCCTTAGTTTCATAAAATAACCTAACCTAAAAACACAACCCCATACTGAGCTTTCTTTAAAAAGAAATTGGGGGGCTTCCCTGGTGGCGCAGTGGTTGAGAGTCCGCCTGCCGATGCAGGGGACACGGGTTTGTGCCCTGGTCCAGAAGGATCCCACATGCCGCGGAGCGGCCGAGCCCGTGGGCCATGGCCGCTGGGCCTGCTCGTCTGGAGCCTGTGCTCCGCGACGGGAGAGGCCACAGCAGTGAGAGGCCCGCGTACCACAAAAAAATAAAAAATAATTAAAAAAAAAAAATAAAAAGAAATTGGGTAGATCTTAACAATTTAAACGTTCTCAAGAAAATCAGAGAGCAGCTGTTCTCTTACTATTGTAGATCTCCTGAGGAACCTACATATGCAGAATTGCTAAGCAGAACTTCCTAATATTTAAAAGACCAGTAAGCAGTATGAGTGGCAGATTATGACTGAACGCCACACCTTGCAACTTCCATTCCAGTATCAGGACATTACCACTAGAAGTATGAAGTTAATTAGTATGACTCAGCATTTAAAATCTGAGTATTCTACTTTTACTAATTTTGTTATATATGTGAGTATATACATATAATATATATTATATATATATAAACACTAAAACCATATCTACTACTAGAAAAGAGCAGAATCTTTCGTTAGAAGATAGAATTTCAGCTATATTAGAAAAGTTAGCCATTTTGCAAGACTCAAAAAAACAAAAAAAAACCTGTAAGCATTTTAGAAGTTAAAGAATGGAGAAATCCAATACATGAAAAGTATATGGATTTAACTTCAGACACTTAACTAAGACATTCACACAACATATGCATGTCAGTCTCCTATATGGTCCTAGAGCCTGCAGTATTGTAATTTATTGTGAAACCATGTAACCAAATACTTAAATATATCCACAACATCTATATCACGGTAATGCATAGTACATAATATACCAACAGCTCAAAATAAATTTCTATTACAGTTTTATGCAAATTATGGTATGATTATCACCTGCCACATTCTGAAATGGCACCAACTTCATGTAATGGTCCATGTCCTAATCAAAATCCTTACTGGTAATGATGTCTTATGCATTATCATCTGAATATCTCAAGTCAAGCTGTTAATCTAATAACCACAGTATGTTACCAATTAAAATCACCGCATATTTGGATGTTAAAGCAGGTTAAGTAATACAGCAGGAAAAATACTTCTAATTCACAGTTTCAAAAATAAAGGGTGCAGTTTTCAAATATCTGAATGCTTAAAATTGGTCACTCAATTTAACAACTGCCTCCTTCAATACATGTAAACTATGTTTGCACAGCATTAGGAGATGTCTTTTATTTCAGAAATTAGTTCTTACTGTTACAGGAGCACCACAAATTTGAAGGAAGAGGCTACAGTGTGAAATGAGCTCACTGAAGGATATGTTAAATAAAATCTTAACTACAATATAAGGTACTGTTTCCCCCAAGCACAGACCCTTTAATCAGGAAAAGTAGTCAACGCTTACCGAATACAATATGTAAATTAGCTCTCCAAGAAAGGGGGAAAATCTAACTCAACTAAAAGAAAATACTATTATTAGCTAACAAACCTGTGATAGCCAGCTTCAGAATTTTCCTAAAAGTAAAATTCAAAAGCATATAGTTATTTGACTCTTTCGATAAGGAATGTAGAGATACAAAGGAAATGAAAGAAAAATCTGGCTTTAAGAATTTCTAAGTGGAAACACACGCACACAAATGGGTAACTGAGAAAAACTGAGTACTTAAATATTCAAATTTTAAATGTATACGAAATTTATAATAGAAAAAGAAGTGGCGAATTGTTATCATGACCTGATTTGCTGAAAACATCTGCAAATTCACACTGGCATTAAGAAAACCAAAGTTTCAAAAATTTACTCCTCTCTCTTTCTCTCCAGATATGTTTTCTGTGCAAAAATAAATATCTGAAAATTGCACTAATACAATAATACTTATTTTTACTTTTGTATTATGAATAATCTGCACATGCTGCTTTACAGACAATACATATTTGTAAACTTGCTCATGCAAAATTAGTGTGCGCAACAGGGATACTGTTAATCCCCATACCTAAAAAAATGATATCATCTCTTTTAAACTGCCAACCCCTCCGAAATGTAACAAATCTTACACAGATATTCTTGTCTGCCACAGCTAAAAATCAATTTGTGTTGCTGAAACAAAAAGTTATACAAGAAAAAGAAACATGGTTTTTGTCTTGCAGAATTTTTGATTTTTAAATAAGAGAAAATTTATAAAAGAAAGAAAATTCATGGTCACAAAATTTTAACATTTTAATCCTAAACATTACAGGGTAAATAGATACTGGACCCTATCTCCATCAATCCTAACTTTTAGATGTCATTTTAAATGTTGCCCTAACCACTAAAACATTAGTGGTTTTACAACCTCTGGATTATGGAAATACGTTATTTCTGAAATAAATGCTACAAAAACAACAATGGAAGAAAGTCAAACTGTCTCCACGAAGGAAAAAAAAAAAGTGGAACATTTTGAAGCTTTACTTCTCTTTCCATGTCTTATGATTAACCTGTCAATTCAGTGCATCATATGGTCAATGTAATGGTCCCCAGGTTGAACCAACATCTAACTAGTGTCCATTGATTCCAAGTTAGTGGATGATGAATCTTTTTGGATACTTTCAAAGATGGCTGCCAGCTCAGGGTTAGAACTGATCTGTGACTGGAATTCACTCATCAGTGGACTCTTCTCTGCTTCTGGAATGGTTAGCAGTGCTGCTACTGCTCTCATGGCAGATCGCTTTAGTTCATCTTGCTTTTCAAACTCCTGCTTTACTGAGTTTGCTTTTACCTGTAACAGTGAGTAAATTTATATTACATGCTATAAAAGGCAGTTCTTATACAAACAAAATTTAAGCACATATAAATAAAGCAAAGCTACTCTTTCATAGATCCAAAAGGCACATTATTCTTCAAGCAGAGTTGCTCTGAAACTTCTTTTTAGTAGTAGCTATGTATCTCCTTTTAAGGGAATATTCTATACAAGGCCCATTATAAAAACCAAGAGTGGGATCTGCTTATTAGCAAGTCCTACTTTGTCCTCTATCAAGAAACTACCCCTCTAGCTACCTTGTTTATTCATTATTCTTCAAACATGTCATGTACTGACATCTCTGTGCCTTAATTCATATAATTATTTTTGTATGAAAAGTCCTGTTTCACCTTCTGGACCTAAAACAATCCTGACTTCTCAAGGTGCATTTTAAACGCTGTCACGTGCATATGAAGCCTTCTGTGACCCCCACCCCCTCCTCCACCAGAATTAAACATTTCCTCCTCTTTTGTGGCCCTATCACACTTTAACCCATATCAGTACTTTAAAAATATGTGTCAGATTGTTATAACAAGCTTTTAAGAATAGCATTTAACAGTGCTAAGCTTTCTAAAACATCCACATTTGAAGGAAGTGAGGAATAGGAATAATAAGTTAACTTTTGAAACAAACTGCTACATAAGGGTGCTAGCATAGTTAAATTTGGAAAACCACAGTATAGAATCAACTAGGGATCCTGAACATACTAAGTCTGGCCTAAATCAATGACATCAACATTACCTTAGTTGTACATGTAGCACGTAATGGCTCAACAAGTCGGTCCAACCTCTGCAGTACGGCACTTGGACAAAGGGTAGAGAGTCTCACCAACATTAAAAATGTTAGCATCTATTATGAATAAAAGAGACAAAATTTAGATTTTGCATTATTTTCTAAAGACAAATCCCAAATTCTGACAAAGCTTTTGAAAGGAAAATGACTAACCTGTACCATTAAGTTTCATTTTAATGTAATCTGCCATTGGAATCACACAGAATTGCCTCAAATCTTGTCTAAGGAATTTTACCTACGAGTACTAGAGTTACCTTATCTATCATGATCGATGGGCACGATCCTAGAGTACAGAACTAAAAGAGTGGTTCTCAATCCTGACCACACATTACAGCTGGGGAGCTTAACAAATATACCTATTTTTACTTCAGTCATCGGGATAGGGCCACAGACTCAGTATTTTTTAAAAAGCTCATGTGCATCAGTGAATAAGAAAATAATTGAACCAGAAGAAAAGCTTTATAAGAAGTTTCTACTGTCTTTGCAAATTTCACTAAAAAACAAAACAAAAAGCCTGCTTATTCAGATTAATCCATATAAAGTCCAGTAACCCATATAAAGTCCAGTAACCCATAATCTTTTCTCTTAGACCATAAACTGTAGAAATAAAAGGATCCTATTCTTTCAGGGCTCTTTTCACTGAGTTCCGGAGGGGTCAGGTTATTCCATATTACATTATGGAAACGTGAAAGCTGGAGTTCTGATAGTATGGATGAGTTACTGCTCAACTACCACTTTTGCCCTGCTTGACCAAAGGTCCTGACTAGAAGAAAAAGATTTTTCAAATCACCCTTTTATAGTTCACATTTTAAACGGACTTAAGCAAACAGGAAAACAAAAAGCAGTTATGAGCAAAGTTCATGCTCTAAACCTAAGTAGCATGAAGTATAATTTCTCTATGGTTGCTTCTACAGATTGCTTTGTGTATCTGAAAACAGTTCTTCCTCTTATCCTTTAACAAACCTCTTGATATTGACTTCCTCTTCCAATGAAAAGGTTTCTGGATTTTTCCTGTATGTCAACTGATGTCACATTGCATCGCTATTTTGCATATTAGTTTATAACACACTAAAATCATGACAAGCAAACCAATCTTTCTCACTTAATAACGAGTAGATTACAAAGGTGAAAGTCACTAGCAAAGTCTTCTTCTAAAACATTCTATAAACAGGCACAAACATCTTACCTTAATATCATAATGGTCCTTCAAACCATCTTCAACATGATTTAGAAATTCAAAGATATCAAGTCTATCCAGACAACTGTCTAGAAGTGTGTACATACACTCAAAAGCTGCCTTTCTAATATCCAGGCCGTCATCAACTGTATGCTTAAATGGACCCATTTCTACCTGTTGAAATAAAACAGAATATGTAGATATACTAGAAAGTAAAAGACAAGCTTAGGTAAACAGTGCAATCTAACTTACCTCTCTTATAAGCTCCTTTCTAACTTTTGTTTCATTATAAAGATGTGGAAGAACAGTATCTAGAAGATCCCTTATTAATGATGGCTTATTATGTGCTGCTGAGTTGAATGTGACCAAGGCCACTCTTCTTACATTCAAATCTGGGTCTTCCAAAGTTTTTAGGAAATCACCTGAAAAATTGAAAGAGAAGCAACAGTTATGGTAAGCTTAAAATATGCATTATATTATTTTCCTAAATTGATAGTTTATTATTGTTACTTCTTCAATGTGGGTCATGGAATATGATGAAATCCTAAGTGAGCTATATAATTTCTTTTGACAACAGGTAAACTATTATGTCTGAATGTGAGTGGACTTAATTGATAAACCTATTCTCAGCACCTTTAAACGCAAAAGGTAAGGAGTGAGAGCCCCAAAAGCTCCCCATTACTTTTATAGATAGTTGATTTAACAGGTGGGTGACATAGAAGAGTGACGGAGCCAGCAACCACAAGGACTAGTAACTTGAATGAGTCTCCTTAAAATTCAAAATTAGTACTCGCACTAAAAAAGCACCAACAAAAATGGAATTTTTTTTTTCACTCATTCAAAAAACATTTATTGAGCATTTATGGCATGAAGCAGTGGGGATACAGCTGTGGACAAGTCAAATAAATTTATGCTCAGATGAAGTTTACATTATATTTACTTTAAATTTTAAATTCCAAAAGTGAAATTTAAAAACCTGAGTTCAAAAGATAAGCAAGGTGGGGACAGATCCACTGCTTGATAAAGATGGAATACTGTTAACAAGTATATAATTTATCAGATGACGGAGAAATGTGCCTCCCAAAGCCTATTTTTATCTTTAACAAGAAATAGATAAGAGGTCTAAGAATACAAAAAGGAAGAAACTGAAACCTACCACAGGACAAAGAGCTAAAGAAAGCACCTAGCCACTTTAAACACAGATATAAGTCTGGTTTTTCTTCCACACGGGGGACAGAAATTATAGTGCAAAGATCTTTGGAGTCATACAGACGGTGATCCACACTGCTTCACTTGTCAACTGTATGACCGACTTCTGGCAAGTTACTGTAGGCAAGAGCTTCAGTTTCCCAGTTTATAAAATGAGAATTTTATACGTACATTACTGAACACAGTGTCTGGTACACATGTGATATTCACACAGAGCTACTCATCATTATGTCATCTCAACCCTACCATAAGCAATCTTTTAGAATACACAGGGGAAAAAAGGTATGAGAAGACTTAAATGTATCACAACAGCAATTTGAAGAAATGGGAGGGGGAAAAAAATACTTCAGACACCATAGATTGGTAAACTCAAGGTTGACCACCCAGGAAAGTTCTGACTACAAAAAAGGTTAAGAGGTAGCTTGGGTTCAAAAAGAATTTAAATGTACCAGACTAAACCTCCTCACCTCTGTTTGCTTAGAATTACTATCATGGTGAATTGCTTTCAGTAAAGCACAAAAAGTATTGCTATTATGATAGACAAATGGTGACGTGGTCTAGGATCAGTGGTCCCCAACAACCTGGTCTAGGAATTTCAATTTTAAACAAACAGAATGATAATCATCTGACTGAATAACTATACCAATGATGCACACTGGTTGACTGTTGTCAACCTAGAAAGATGTCTCTAAAGATCTGGCACAGGTCTCTTCCTTTGCTGTATCTTGTACAATGACAAAAATGTGAGTAAATATATCAAAGCAAAAAGAGGCGAGGGGAACAAAGGCAAGAATCTTCTGATAGAGACTTTCTTTGAATTAATTCTAGGTCTCAGCGTTGGCACCCATTTATCCCCCATGTCCCCCTTGCTCTGAATTGGTAATCCCTTTCGGTAGTTCTTTTCTTTTAGACTGTGTTTTTTAAATGGCATGAAACTGCAAAGCTTCTTTGCCATATCCCTCTATCCTCTCTGCTGGTATCCCCATTCTTGTCTTCAAAAAACACCAGAGAGTTTAGTTACTAAAAGCTCTAGGAAAACTGATGATGAAAACAACACAGGGAAGTTATAAAATCATGAAAAATAACACTAAAAGCTAATTCTTGTCTTCATAGAAAGAGATGGCCCTTTTCTTTCTTGGATAGCTCCTCTTAGGTTGGTAGAACTAATTACCACAGAATTATCTTTTTTATTCTTAAATTTCTACCTTAAATTTAAAAGCCTCCAAAGATCCCCTTGGGAGCTGGAGAGATACAAGTAATAACGAAGACCTGGGGCCATCACAAGCTCAAATGTGATTCATTTACAACTGGGAAGAACTTCAGATTAGTCAGAGAGATCATACATCTTTTTCCTTTACCCATTAGTTTACTTTAGGTCATTCCCAAAATATGATTATCAACTGTGTAGTTGACTTTAAAGACATCCTAGCATATTTACTACATTTCAGCTATTTGCAAAATTATTTTTTTTATGAAAGAATTACCAGACCCTTAAAAGCATTTTAGTTCCTTGGTGATATATTTAGCTATTGAAATGATTCGTTTTTTGACACTTACCTATCAACTAGTTATTCAGTATATTCATCTTCATTTCCACTTACCTATGCAGTTCTTTAATAGTGGGTCAATAGGCTGTGGATGATCAGAAATAGTAAACTTCACAGCTGTAACCACTGAGCTTCGGGCATATGATGAGCCTAATTAAAAATAAATTTTAAGTCTATTGGTATTTAAGTCAACTAAAATCCATGGACACCTTTATCATTTTCAAACCACTTCAAATAACACCAGGGTCTTTCATTCCTTAAAACTCTCTTTGGTTGGGCTCCCCTGGTGGCGCAGTGCTTAAGAACCTGCCTGCCAACGCAGAGGACACGGGTTCGAGCCCTGGTCCGGGAAGATCCCACATGCCACAGAGCAACCAAGCCCGTGCGCCACAACTACTGAGCCTGTGCTCTAAAGCCCGTGAGCCACAGCTGCTAAGCCCATGTGCCACAACTACTGAAGCCCGCGCCTAGAGCCCGTGCTCCGCAACAAGACAAGCCGCCACAGTGAGAAGCCCGCACACCACAACGAAGACCCAACACAGCCAAAAATAATAATAAACAAAAAAAACCTTTCTTTGGTCAAGAGGGGTATTTCTTATTACTTCCAGGATACTAATGAAGCAAAGTTTACTCATCTTATGAAACATAATTCCACTAGATTTCAAAAGGAACAATCTCTACCAGGAAGGAGGCAGCCTGCGTGACCAGCAGTGGAGGCTCTATCCCTCACGAAAGGGAACTGGTTAAACCACTATATGACTGTCAAGATTTTTATTAAAAATGAAAGCAATTTCTAAGAATGAATGGCCTTTATTATCTTCTCCTGGGACAACAGGGGTTGACACTGGTAATCTGAAAACTCTTCTAGAATCTTTCATTTGAACCAGGTTAGTTCACCAATTTCAGTACTGTAATTAATTCTAGCAAGGTCCTCTGGCTATATTAATTCAAGAGACATCTGTCCCACATTAAGACAAGAGTAACATTAAAATACATTAAACACTAGAAACTACAACAGATTTATTTAATCATTATCTAACTACACTCTCTTTATCCTTTTAAACAACAAGGTGTCATTTGAATATGGCTCCATATCAATAACATAAGGCAATAGGTTCTACATATAACAAGATACAGAAATGTTTTAACTTCGGCATTAGCCATCTTTCCAGGCAACAACTGCTAATAAACAAAAATTTTTTAGATAAGAAAATCTAGGTACCCACCTGATATTAAATACCCCTTAAGCCGTGGAAGGAGAGTTTCTGGATCAATTAGAGTGAGTTTGCCTAGACATTCAGCAACAACATTTCTGGTTCCTTCTTCTGCACACTCACAGTGCTTTAGCAATAAGGCCCAGATGTTTTCAACATATGGTTTAAGGCCCACCACTGATGCAGAGCTAATAATTTCCTTCAAGGAATGAAGCAGTAGATACTGCCTTTTGGGTTGACTGGTTATTTCTTGTAAGACAAATGGTAGATATTCAGGAAGGTTGCCCACACTAATGCTGCCTAATGCATAGGATGCAGCTGATTTGACTTCTTCACTAGGAGATGAGAAGGCTTCTAATATGACAGATTTTAGTTCCAGCTGCCCACTTAAGTCAATATGATGCCCAACTTCTCCAAGAGAAAGTAGAGCTAAGAGGCGAATAGAATCTGTAGACCTTGAGTTCTTGACATCTTGAATAAACTGACCCACTACAGCTGGTCCTTCTTTAGGGCATGCTCGAGTAAGAGCAGCTACACATTTGGCAATGGAATAATAAGACTGCTTATGAGTAAGAGCTGTGCTCTGAGAATAAACTGGACCAGTCAGCATGCGCAACAAATCCATGTATCCTAGGTTATTTGTTCCAGTGACAACCAGAGCTTGGAAAAAGTCTAGCATGGCGCTAAGAGCTCCCCCTTGCAATAAAGGTGATCTAACAAGTCCAATAAGTTCATTGAGAATGGATCCACTTATCTTTGAAAGGGAGGAGGGATACACTTTTGCCAGTGTGGTAAGAAAACTGATAGCCATCTGTGAAACATGCATATCACTTTCGCTGATAAGAGGTGGGAGCTCATCTAGAACTGCATCAATCATGGCAGCTGTCAGGCTATCACTATAGTTTTTAATTAGAATATCTAGAGCAGAAAGGGTACCCAGTTTCAAAGCTCTCTGGTTTTTCCTGAGAAATGAAGCAAGGATAGGAACCCCTTCTCCCAGGACGGGCCTCAAATCTATCTTCAAAGGCGACCCAGCAATCAGTGTCAACGCCTTCACTGTAGTTAACCGCGTAATCTCATTCTTCAGTCTCTCCAAGAAAATCTGAAGGGTATTAGGCAAGTCAGAGCCCAAATTGTCTCCGAGGTTGCAAATAATTTGTCCCATACAGGAAATAGCCCTTTCCTTGACTTCCTGATCAATGTCAGCTGCTTTTAACCTCTTAATGGTACAGGTAAATAGATCTTTGATGTAAGGAGTCGCATCAAACGAGGAAGGCTGATCTAAAGGACGAATTACTTTGACAAGCTGTTGAGTAACAAGAAGCGCTTCAGATGTAATCTTGTAAAATGGATCTCCAACACAAGCCACCACTGGAGGGACCAAAGCTTGAACATGAGGATGGAAGACTTGAGGAGAGTGGTTACAGAGGATTACATATAGACAGGACAAAGCATCAATCTTCAAATTTGATGAGCTTGATTTATCATTCAGTGAGAAAATGATTCCTAAAACCCAACCAAAAAAGAAAAATCCAGTATTTTTATCCATGCCACCTTTATGAATTTAAAGCTAGTTTTAAAATTTAAAACGAATCCCTAAAAGATTGCTAAAGTTCCCACTATATATTATCTCTAAAGCAGTCGAAATTCCACAAGCTATGATAAATATTAAAGTAAAAAATTTTAGGGTACGATTTTAAACTTTTAACTTTAGGTATTCAATGGTTCTGTAAAAAAGTTAGTTACATGTGCAAAGTTGTCACAAATTATCCTTTTCAAGGAAACAATTATTTAAGCTTATCTAAGTCTTAATAAAGTCTATAATAAGTCCCAAAAGTGATTTACTATTTCTTTCATACCTGGTACAAGTACAGGAATGTGTTGTGTTAGGGCCCCAGGTAATACATTTACCAGTTCAGTTAACATGTTAAAACAACACTGTCGGGTCTTCACACTTTTTTCTTTCATCTGTTTGTGCAGAGCTTTAACAATGTTGGGAACCTGTAATTATCAAGTGCTCATTAGCTGGTTCAGCTACTGGTACTTCCTCAATACACTTAACACAAATTACAGGGGCTGGGGACAAATGGAAGAATTTTTTTGGTCAAATTCCTAATTCCACTAACTGTCAACAATTTGTACAATACAAACTTTGTTGCATCTACTATATATGTTCTCTTGAAACTATATTTGCTTGATACTGATAAATAAGAGAGCAGAGCAAAGCTATCATTAGCTTTCTACAGAGCAACAAAAGTCTTCCTTGATTAATTTTACTTACGAAATGCACAAGACTAAATAGAGATCTAAACAATAAAATAATTTTCAACCAAAACTTTAGGAGCATAATTTATAAATGGTTTTTGAAACTGAAATAGCACATACAAGCAATTAAAGAAAAAAGACAAATTATAGAAAAGAAACCATTAAATGGGTCCTTGTGTTTGCTTTTCGTTGGCTGTTACAATGAAATCAACCTCACTTCAAATGTAGTTACAAGCGGCAGGAATAAGATTCAAAGACATCTGCTTCTAAACTTCCTAATGTCAGTCAGTAAATCCTAAACAGGGAATTTACCAATAAATCTTATGGATGCCAGGAAACAGACACATACCATATCGAACAATGATGTGAGAGAACTAGAGGCAAAAGAAAATATCTATCTAATTAATTCACCACAGCATCATCAAAATTTCCTGTGATTTTTATCTGCTTTCCATATACTTAGTCAATTGCTTATGTCCTCCATACACTTTATCTTTTCCTTCTACAATTAATCTTCAGTGTTCACCTTTAAGTTCACCACAAACTTTTAAAATTTTTACTACTTGAAAACAAGATAGATATGGCATGTACATCCCCTCCTCTGGTTTAGTTGTTCAGTCCCTCTCAACATCTGTTTTGTAATCTACAAAAATGGACAAATATGTACCCCATAGGGCTGCTGTAGAGACTGCATATAAGATAGGAAAATACCTAGCATGTACTAAATATTCAACAAATGGGGGCTATACAGAGCTAACATTTAGGATCTTAGAAAAGATGTCCTCAAGTGAAAAAAATATGTATTTTATCAATAACAATAGCTGGTATATATAAATACTATGTAGCAGGCTTCACTGTATGTTTACATAGATCATATCATCTCTACCTTGGGTAGACAGTTCTAAGTAAACCCTTACTACAAATGAGAAAAGTGAGGCTTAATAAAATGTCTAAATAACTTGTCCAAGATCACACAGCTAAATTAGGAGGGAAGGAAGCTATGAACACAAGTTGTCTAATTCCACCGCCCTAAGATTTCTCCATTGATCAAAGATAAAGACTACTTCACTGAATCTTAAAGCTAATATTGTTTAGCCAGGAAAAATCAAGAAAACTTCAATCAGAATAAATTATTTACAAGTAATGTAATATGAGCATCCATAAACTACTATACAAACACATCCCAGAACTGTTTCTCTAAAGCTATTCTGGAACTCATATTTCCATATAAAAACACCACTTTAAAAGATCACATTTATTAGCATGACTTTTAAAACACACTTTTAAACTGACCTGACTCTGAAGCATTGTTAAAGGTGTTTCTCCCTGTTCCATTGCATCAGGGTCACACAGCCAACTTTGCACAGGACGAGTTTGCTTCAAAAGAGAAAGGTATGCATGAAAAACATCTGCCTTTACATTCTCTTCACGCTCTTTAAATCTGGATATCAGTGCAGGAGAGACGGTCTTGTAGAATTCTGGAAGCATTTCATGCCTTGTGCTAACTACAGCATCCAAGCACTTAGCAGCTGCACGTCTCACTTTCCAACTCATGTCATCATCGTCACTGTATTCATCATCACTCCCTAAAGAGAAGTTTTAATGTTAACAGGCTATTAATCATAAGAAAAGTTTAATATAGAAAGTGAACTGATATTCATAACTAAGATAGTTTTCTAACTTTCCACTAAGATATACAGCAATAGATAGGTTTAAAAAGAACTAGTACTTAAATCGGAGGCAGAATTTACTTATAAAAATTTACACATAAACAAACCTCTAAAGAAAAATTATCTGATTGTGTTTTTAATTTGTTAAACATTTTCTCATTTATGGGTAATGAGCTGCTTATTAACTCTTTAAAATCATTTATTAATACATTAAACTTTTTCAGATTATAAATATTTGTAAAATCATAAATGTCCCAGCCTTTTAAAATAATGTGAATGGAAGTTCAATTCAAAAGATTCACTTGACACTACAGGAAAATCAAACAAACAACTGGGGAGTTTATAAGATAAACTATAAAATAGATTTGTGATATAGATGATGTGATAAAAAGAATGATCACCAATCCCAGGTCATGCTGTGAAACTAATTTTTCAGGGGAGAAAAAGAATCCTGACAGCAGCTTTCTTTGTGACTACAAGGCTTTTCATTAAATTTGTTGATGGGCTATTAGGAACGAATATGCATATTCTCAACCTTTCAAGATATTATCTTAATACAGCTTAAATAAACTATACTTTCTCAATTATAACAAGAAAATTCTGCCCACATAACAGAGCACCAGCTTCTCCAAACTCCTGTTAAACATTAAAGCAATATTCCAAGCATAAGCATTAACAATTCTCTCTCACTTACTATTCTTGCTAACTTTTGTGTGTGTGAAATCTCTGAAAATTATTTCCTTCTAACAACATCAAGCCGAATCAGTTGGGTAACGTGAAGTCAGAAAGATGGCCTACATATTAGCAGTTCTCAGGACAGTCTAAAATTACTAACAATAATTTCGTTATTCTTAGATATAAGAACTATAGTCCTGAAATGATTCCTCAGTGGGAGAAAAAAGATACCATCACTTCTTTGGCTTATATTCCAATTAGCTTAGTGACAGCTAAATGTAGCCAACTATGCCTTGGAAAATTTTCCAATCTCCAGAAGGCTTACTTAATTTCGTCTTAGCAGTTTATAGTAAAACCCAACCAAATACTGCTAAACTAAGGCATTTGATTTATTCACCAATACCTATTTGAAGAAAAATTATAGGGTACTACCAAATAGATTACTTTAAAGCACATAAATAAATGAAAAATTTCCAATGGTAACCCAACTATAGGAATTACTTTACAGAAATATACTTAAAGGTTATAAAAAATTAAACAGCTTAATCACGAAAATTATGTTGGTTTTATAAGTTACAATAACACTATGATAAAAAGATATTTATTAGGTATAATCCATGTACCTGATAAAGCAGCCGAAGGACCTGGTTTGTTATTCAGCATCAGTACTTACCACACTAAAAAAGCCAACAATCAAAAAATCTGGAACATAAAATGCTACTCCTTTTTTCAAAGGATATTCCTATTATAAGCTAAGGTTTCCCTTCGTTAATATAACACATTTACTGAGTGTCTAATGTGTGTCAAGCACTGTCCTAGGCACTGGGATAAAGCAACTGATAAAGAAAGACTAAAATAAAATCTCTTCCTTCATGAAGCTTACATCCTGGTACGGTAGAAAATAATTTCAGTGTATCAGAAAATGATTAGGTGTAATGAAGAAAATAAAAATGCTGCAAAGGGAGATAGATATGAGTATGAAGTAAGGGGAAAGCCCTGAGATGGGAGACTGGACGAGGAGGGTGTGTAAAAGAAGCGATCAGGTATAACCCCAAAGTTTTTGGCCTGAAAAACTAAGAAGAATGGAGGTGCCATTCTGAGATGGAGAAGTCTAAAGAAGAAACAGGGTCGGGCAGGCAGTGGGGGAAGGGTGGAGAGAAGATATTTTAGACATCTAAGCAGTAAATCAGTTAAGCAGTTGCATATATGAACCTGGAATTCACAGGAAAGGTCTGGTATAAAGGTAAAATTTGGCTTTTCAGCATATTGATATTAAAGCTAAGAGACTAGATGAAATCAACAAGATCATAAGAACATAACAGAGAAGTCAAGGACTAAGCCCGGAAATACTCCAAAGTATAGTGGTCAGGGTGATGAAGAGGAACCAGCACAGAGACTGAAAAGGAGTAATCACAAAGATAGGAGGGTGTGGTATCCTGGAAGTTAAATACAGAAATGCTGCTGAGAACTGAGGAATAGGCAGACTCAAACATCTGAGGTCACTGGCAATCACCAGAAGACTGGATTTAAGAGAAAAGAGGAAAAAAGGAGTTGGAGAGCATTCATTCTTTTGAAGAGTTCTGTTGTAGGGTAGAGAAACTGGGCAGTATCTGCTTGACTCTAAAATGGGATTAAGAGAGGTTTTTTCCACCCTTTTTTTAAAAAAAAAGATGGATGAAATTACAGACTTTAGAGCCAAGTCATTACCTAAATTCATTCAAAGAATCAAACTTAAAAGTATAACTAACAGGAAATCCACCGATGCATATACCCAATAACTTAAACATTTCTATTATGATTCTTTTAATACTAGCAGAAACAACTAAACATGAGCAACCCTGTGTCCTTGAAGTGCTACTCCTTTCCAGAGTAAATACCACAAATCACAGCACAATGACATCAATCATACGAGCCTCAGAAATGCTTAAATTATTCATGAAAGTTAAATGGAGCCTCAAACAATATTTAGGATTTCTCATTAAAGTAACTATGTATGAAACCAACCAAACTGCTATGAATGTTATCTATAGGTACAATTTTTAAAATAACATTCATTTCCCTCCTTACAAAAACACTTTGTAGAAAATTTGAAAAATAAAGAACAAAAGTCACTTATAATTGCTTGCCAAGAGAAAAACACTAGTAACATTTTTTTCACCATATTTAAAAAAATAAAACTGGGACAGTAATTTTTGCTACCCACTTTTCATTCAACTTATTAACTGCTTTAACAAGAACATGATTTTGAACATGTTGCATAGCAGTTCAATACATGGATGCCCCATAATTTTTTTTATCAATTTGCTCTTGTTGAATATTGTGGTTATTTCCGCTTTCACTGTCATAAGCAAACAAACAAACACAGTACAATCTGGGTAAGAATCACCTCCATCTATAACACTGGGTCTTTCATGAAAATGTAACAAATTCCTTCTATTTAATTTGAAATACCTTGGTCATCATCATCACCACCATCTGCATCCATGGCATTTTCATCTTCATCTTCATCATCATAATTATAATTTGGATCATAAGTAAGATACTTAAGACATATATTTATAATGGTAGAAACATGAGGATATACTTCCTTAGGACATCTGAAGAAAAAAACAAAAGCTGCCTTGAATAATTATACTTTTTTCCTTGATTCAGTATCTGCCAATTTTGCTTTATTACCAGATATTTTTCCCTTCCCTTTACCATAGTATAGGAAAGTGGTTTCCAGCCCTCAACACCAATGATCCTTCATCTTTCCCTCCCACTGACTTCATGTTTTAAAAAAGATTTACTTTTCAAATTACTCTTATTAAATCAATTTTAAGATGAACTCCACACCCCCACACACACTTTAACATCTCTGAAGTCAGATGATTCTTATAATAAATGGTATGACGTAGTTAGTGTGGGGTCATACAGAGAAATCTGTATACGCTCTATCTTCTCAACACACGGCTAGAACACCAAGCCCAGATAAATGTATCTTCAGTAACTAGGATTATTGGTGAAAATGCCAGTGTACATTCATCTAGGCTTGGTCTTCTAACTTTATGTTGAGAAAAGACAGAACATATAATAAATGCCCAACAATAAAGAAATAATTTGTATTTCTCAATTAAAAGGACAGAAATGCATCCCACAATTTCTGATTTTAACAATTTGATATGACTATAAAAGCTCCTTATCAAAAACCATGAGTGGCAAATAACTACTTATAATTACTGCAAATAACAACAGTGAAGTCTCAAGACACTGTGCTACTACACTGTCAATTCTAGCCAAAAGCAAAAAAAAAAACACCCCAAATCTCACTACTTAGCCAGTATGGCCTTCTTGTACATAAATACAGTTTTTATTATTAGAACCAAGGTTCCAAAACTGAGAATCACTGCCCTAGCAAAATGGCTGTAACACATCTCAAAAACTGTTGAAGAGAGATGAAATTCACTAGTATACATTTCTGACCAGATAATTAATTTATCCTGGTACTCTCTCAGGATAAAGACTACATCATTAAAGTAAACTGAAAGACAATTATAAATACCTTTCCCAAGTTCTTTAAGGAAAGTCCTAACAATAAGAAGGAAACATTTCAAAATAAATGTAAGGATTGTATTTTAAAATAAAGATGATATTCACTTCAAATACTGTATTGGTTATCAGTTATTATTTAATAAAAACTTAATTAAAACACATTTGAAATCCAAAACTCAATCCCAGCTGTCATTAAAACCCATTTCTCCTCACCCACCTAATCTACATCTTAATTATTACTCTATTCTTAAGAAAAATTTTTATTTGAAAAATATAGATCTTAAAAACTTGCCTTCTCACAAATGATTCAAAGGCTTGAATGCAGTACTCTCTTAATTCATCGTCATCTACATTACAAAATTTTACCACCAAAGGAATTATCTTCTCAAGGTATTCACCTAAGAAAAGCATATTAGTTCTTATAAACATTCGTTAATATTTTTTAAAGAAAACTTTTCAATACATAAATATTTCTTACCTATTCTATGACCAGCTTGCCTACTAATAGCAGCAATACATTGTATGTAGGTTCTTGTTGTTGACATGGAATCATTTTTGGACAACTCTGACAAAAGATGTTCAATAAGATCAACAAAAACTATATTTCCACAGCTCATAACCAGATGGCCAAGAGCAATAATGGTTCTTTTCCTCACTGCAAGTCTAGGGCTGGTCAACTGGGGGAGCAGACAGGTCAGAATTGAAGGATGGAAATTAACAAGAAGTCCTCCTTGCCTTAAAATAAAATAAAAAGAAAACAAATAAATACAAAATGTCCAAGTACTACTGAAATGTCTGCCCTCTGACCATCTCTTGATTACCCCTTCTCCCTATTGTCTTTCCTCTACAAATCTACACACTAAGTTTCAACGATCTTGTTGGTCCAACCCTCTCTTTCAAATCATTTCACATGTGCAGTTCAATGACTCAATAGCAGTCAAACGTCTGTGTCCTGCCAGGACAGTGCTAGTGATCAAGTCACACGCAGGACAAAAGGTCTAACTGAGGGGCTTCCCTGGTGACGCAGTGGTTGAGGGTCTGCCTGCCAAGGCAGGGGACACGGGTTCGTGCCCCGGTCCAGGAAGATCCCACATGCCGCGAAGCGGCTGGGCCCGTGAGCCATGGCCGCTGAGCCTGCGCGTCCGGAGCCTGTGCTCCGCAATGGGAGAGGCCACAACGGTGAGAGGCCCATGTATCGCAAAAAAAAAAAAAAAGGTCTAACTGAATTTTCACTACTTATCAAATTAAGCATAAATTCCTCACCCTCCTCAACAAGACTCCAATGTATCAAAATGATCTCCTACCACTTTTCTATTCATTCTATATTCTGGAAAATTAGAATACAATGTTTCCCAACTCAAGACTACTTACATATTCTGATATATTCTATGTTTAAGCATAGACACCTGTGCCCTACCCACTTTTCAAAACTAAATTCAAATGCCACTGTTTCCATAACAAACTTTCTTGGATCCTTCCATTTTAAACCCCCAAATACACTATACTCTCCGTTAATATTTAGTCCAATTCTGCCTTACATTATAGCCATTTGTGTTCTTACCTCCTATCGCAAAGTATAAGCTCTTTGTGGGCTAGGATGATAGCTCTTCACTTTTACTATATATTTGTACCACATGAAGGCACTTGATTATTTTCAAGTTCAAGTGAATTAGCCACAAATAACAGACAAATAATGATGACGTATAATGATTGTAAGAATCAGGGACAAACTGAAACTGACAGGTCTTTTAAGGTTACTTCCCCGTTGGAGTTGCTTAGATCTCTTTCTATATTCCCAAGTTTGACTTCCAGAGGAAAAGTAGAAAAGCAACAAATATATAAAGCCAAGTTCCTTCCACCCTCACAACACATGCTCTAAAAAAACATGGCTGCTGAAGAATACCAGCATTATTTTAACTGGAAAACTTGCCACTCCTACCAGCACATTTCCTTATCCAAGTAGATCATTGTATTCAAGAACATCAAAGAGTAAAACAAAATATAAAAACTCTGCTGAAATGTTTAAGTCACAAATTTTATTATTTTTCAAAACTACAAGAAATATGCTTGCTATGCAGTATTACATAATATAATTAGCTTTTTTCTTCCCTCACTCCTAACCACACACATTTATAAAACAGACACAATTTAAACATGAATAATTTTAGACCAAGTTTTATTATATTTATCCGAAAGGGTTCTTAATAAATGCACAAATATTTGTATTATAAGTAATACAAACAAGTCATGTTTACCTGCTCAACATATCAGCCATAATATCCAAGGCTTCTAGCTGAACAGAGACATCTTCCTGCTTTGCTATTGCACTGGTAAGACGCCCAGTAATCTTTTTACATACATTAGCAGCTAATGCAGAGCCTGCATGAATAAGAAACCGATTATGATTTCAAGGCAAGTATGTTGAATTCCACCTTATATTCATGCTAGTTAGCAAATACTCAGCAACTCTAAACTTGATTTTAAAACTGACTCAAGAGATCCATGTCAGAAAAATATGTTTCAAGGGACTTCCCTGGCGGTCCAGTGGTTAAGACTTCGCCTTCCAACGCAGGTGGCGCGGGTTCGATTCCTGGTTGGAGAGCTAAGATCCCACATGCCTCGAGGCCAAAAAACCAAAACATAAAACAGAAGCAATATTGTAAAAAATTCAATAAAAACTTTAAAAATGGTCCACATCAAAAAAAATCTTAAAGAAGAAAAATATGTTTCAAAACAGGTTTTTCAATCAAATAATTTATTAGACATAAGTAAGAATTAGACCCCACTGCAGGAGTACACAAAACAGGGAAAACAGTATCGATTCAGTAGAGTCTACTGGACAACTATTTCTGTGCACTGGCATGAATGCCAGCTATGGAGCTAACAGTAACTGTAGTGCTTACACCTCTAGATTGGAAAGCAGTGATGACATTTTTCTCTATTTAAGTCCTCTTTACTAGTAACCTAATAAGATCCTTTCCAATCCAAACAAAGTAGAAATGTTGTTCCAGGAGACTCATCAATAAAGATTATGACTATTTTAAAGTAGATCTGTGTTGTTACTGACCAGGGAGAAAAAAAAAGGAAACAAAAAACTGTGAAAGTAAAAATCTGAATGGTTAATAGAATTCTTGTTAGAGCCAGAAATCAGCTAAAAACAAACATGTTTCAATGAGAGGGAAAAAAATAAGGAAAATATCAATGTAGCTAATACAACTATAAATAACATACTTCAGAGTTGGTGAAATAAAGTAACATTGGCATGATACAGTGAAAAAAAACCATCACCTTTGGATTAAAAGATAATGGGTATGAATCTTCGTCCAACCAGGTAATCAAAACTTTGGATGAATTAACTTAATCTCTGAATTTCAGTTCCCTTATCAACAATCTACATTTAAGACCTCCCATATGACTGACATTTTTAGACAGTGAAATAATATACACGCACTATCTAGCATGATACCTAGCATAGAGAATAATATTTATTAAGTAAATGAGTGAAAACTACATACTAAGACTACATTATTACCAATATACCTCTTTCCATGAAAGAGAGTAATTTCACCCCATTTGCAGATGAGACAGTAACTTTAGCCTGAAATTTTAGCCTGTAGCTTAGCAGTCAAGACAAATTCTAAAACTTACATTACATGAACATCTGTCAGAGGTCAAAAGCTAATTACTTGACAAATTCGTTAATTGTAGTTTTAAATTTTAAAAAAATTGTAAGTAGCTATAAAAGGCTCAGCCTTAATTAAAGATACTAGTAAACTGAACTCTTTCACAGCTGTCTTAATGGTGCTAAGTTTTACATCATAAATTCTACAGCAAAGCAAAATTAACATTGAAAATAGAAAGCTAATCAGAAATAACTCATGATTTTGGTTATCTTTTCTCTCATTGCATAGGCTGGCTTAACTCTATTCTGCAAGTCACATTTAATACAATATAAAATCTTATTCCAACATAAAAATCCTTCAGAACTGGTATTCCAAAGAGATACTTAAATTCAATCAAAATAATATTTTTAAGCAAAAATAAGACTCCGGACTTTTTTTTACAAAGATCTTTTAGGGATAGATACCTCTCTCCCTCCCTGGTCAGGAGGGAAAAAAAAAAAAAAAACGGTGGAGGAGAAATACCTCCATTTATAAAAGAGAAATAGGAGAAAAAAGCATTCTTGCTTACCACTGGAAGCTGGAGGGAGTTCTCCAATTACTGTTTTAAGACCAATACTCGAAATATCTCGAAGTTGCTCCTTATCAGAAAGCATGTTAGTGCAGAGGGTATCTACAATTGTCTCTACTTGGTATTCTTTCACTTTACTCACTAAAGGGCCAAGACTGTAACATAAGGAAGAAAAAACATTTTTTAAATCTAGATAAACAAAAACAGAAAAACAGATGAGTGAAAACATTAACTTTTCTGCCTAGCAACTGTCAACACGAAATAAATGCTATGCCTGTAACATAGATAGTATATGAATAAGAGTGTTAAAAAATTCTTAATAAGCTCTTTGCAGTTTCCAATTTTTTCCCACTTATTTTCATCACAGTATCATGAAACTCGAAGATGCTTTCACCTTCTCCCGACAAACCCTTCAAATACACACAACATCCTTTAATAATAAGAAGGCTAATTAGGAGTCTGCTCCTAACAAGGATCCTATGATTTACCTGCAATAGAAATTCCATCCAGTGTATCACATTTTCCCAACTGTGACCCTTCCTTCCTACCATCTATCATCAACTCCAACTCATGAACCAAAAAATTTATATTCTTTTTATTTTCTTGTTTAAATTTTTAAAGTATCAAGTAACTGGGAAAAGCTCTTCCACCGTGTCCTTGCCACAGAATTTAGCACATCGGAGATAATGTTTATTGCATGACTATTCATTGAGGAGCCATTGTATTCAAGACTGTATTGAATAACAAAAGTATGGCCCCTATCTTCAAAACTTTACCATCTGGTTGGTGAGGTAAGGAACTCACATAACTACTTTAGAAATGATGCAGGCATTCACTACTCTGCACAATTAAAAAAAAGAAAACAACTTTTAATTTCAATGTTAGTATTTATTTACAGACAGGAGACTGCACCTTGGAGACAGATTTTTAGGTACTTGTATTTATGAAGTATAGTTAGAAAAAAGAGCACTTCAAATGAGAGACTAGAATGAATAGAATACATGCTGAAAGAAATGAGAAGTCAAAAGAATTGCTTGATGCAAAAGGCAGATGAAACACAAAATAGGAAAGGCAAACACCTGGGATATTAAGGAGAATCTTTAAAGTTAGGCCAATGAATTTAAATGTGATGTGGTAAAGTTGGGAGCCAATGCATTTTCTCAAGCATTAGTGACATGATGAAAATAATTTAATTTGATAAATGCTCAGATCATTGTTTCACATACAGATTCTCAATAAATAACAGCTGACTGACTGCCTGACTAGAAAAGTAGTAGGCAGTATGATCTGGGGAATTAGAGGGAACTTTCCTCAACATAATAAAGGCCATATATGACAAACCCACAGCCAACATCGTCCTCAATGGTGAAAAACTGAAACCATTTCCACTAAGATCAGGAACAAGACAAGGTTGCCCACTCTCACCACTCTTATTCAATAAAGTTTTGGAAGTTTTAGCCACAGCAATCAGAGAAGAAAAGGAAATAAAAGGAATCCAAATCGGAAAAGAAGAAGTAAAGGTGTCACTGTTTGCAGATGACATGATACTATACATAGAGAATCCTAAAGATGCTACCAGAAAACTACTAGAGCTAATCAATGAATCTGGGAAAGTAGCAGGATACAAAATTAATGCACAGAAATCTCTGGCATTCCTATACACTAATGATGAAAAATCTGAAAGTGAAATCAAGAAAACACTCCCATTTACCATTGCAACAAAAAGAATAAAATATCTAGGAATAAATCTACCTAAGGAGACAAAAGACCTGTATGCAGAAAAGACACTGATGAAAGAAATTAAAGATGATACAAATAGATGGAGAGATATACCATGTTCTTGGATTGGAAGAATCAACATTGTGAAAATGACTCAACTACCCAAAGCAATCTACAGATTCAATGCAATCCCTATCAAACTACCACTGGCATTTTTCACAGAACTAGAACAAAAAATTTCACAATTTGTAGGGAAACACAAAAGACCCCGAATAGCCAAAGCAATCTTGAGAACGAAAAACGGAGCTGGAGGAATCAGGCTCCCTGACTTCAGCCTCTACTACAAAGCTACAGTAATCAAGACAGTATGCTACTAGCACAAAAACAGAAAGACAGATCAATGGAACAGGATAGAAAGCCCAGAGATAAACCCACGCACATATGGTCACCTTATCTTTGATAAAGGAGGCAGGAATGTACAGTGGAGAAAGGACAGCCTCTTCAATAAGTGGTGCTGGGAAAACTGGACAGGTACACGTAAAAGTATGAGATTTGATCACTCCCTAACACCATACACAAAAATAAGCTCAAAATGGAGTAAAGACCTAAATGTAAGGCCAGAAACTATCAAACTCTTAGAGGAAAACACAGGCAGAACACTCTATGAAAATCACAGCAAGACCCTTTTTGACCCACCTCCTAGAGAAATGGTAATAAAAACAAAACTAAACAAATGGGACCTAATGAATCTTCAAAGCTTTCGCACAGCAAAGGAAACCATAAACAAGACCAAAAGACAACCCTCAGAATGGGAGAAAATATTTGCAAATGAAGCAACTGACGAAGGATTAATTTCCAAAATTTATAAGCAGCTCATGCAGCTCAGTAACGAAAAAACAAACAACCCAATCCAAAAATGGGCAGAAGACCTAAATAGACATTTCTCCAAAGAAGACATACAGATTGCCAACAAACACATGAAAGAATGCTCAACATCATTAATCGTTAGAGAAATGCAAATCAAAACTACAATGAGATATCATCTCACACCAGTCAGAATGGCCATCATCAAAAAATCTAGAAACAATAAATGCTGGAGAGGGTGTGGAGAAAAGGGAACCCTCTTGCTGGTGGGAATGTGAATTGGTACAGCCACTATGGAGAACAGTATGGAGGTTCCTTAAAAAGCTACAAATAGAACTACCATATGACCCAGCAATCCCACTACTGGGCATATACCCTGAGAAAACCATAATTCAAAAAGAGTCATGTACCAAAATGGTCATTGCAGCTCTATTTACAATAGCCCAGAGATGGAAACAACCTAAGTGTCCATCATCGGATGAATGGATAAAGATGTGGCACATATATACAATGGAATATTACTCAGCCATAAAAAGAAACAAAATCGAGCTATTTGTAATGAGGTGGATAGACCTAGAGTCTGTCATACAGAGTGAAGTAAGTCTGTAAGAGAAAGACAAATACCGTATGCTAACACATATATATGGAATTTAAGAAAAAAAAAATGTCATGAAGAACCTAGGGTTAACACAGGAATGAAGACACAGACCTACTACAGAATGGACTTGAGGATATGGGGAGGGGGAAGGGTAAGCTGTGACAAAGTGAGAGAGAGGCATGGACATATATACACTACCAAATGTAAGGTAGATAGCTAGTGGGAAGCAGCCGCATACCACAGGGAGATCAGCTCGGTGCTTTGCGACCGCCTAGAGGGGTGGGATAGGGAGGGTGGGAGGGAGGGCGACGCAAGAGGGAAGAGATATGGGAACATATGTATATGTATAACTGATTCACTTTGTTATAAAGCAGAAACTAACACACAATTGTAAAGCAATTATACTCTAATAAAGATGTAAATAAAGATGTAAATAAATAAAAAATAAATTTAAGAAAAAGAAAGAAGAAAAATAAACAGAAATGTTGGAGAAATCCAAGAACAGCGCAATCCAAATGGATGGAAATGATAATAAGAGACATGGCATATATGCAGAGACCTAATGTGAAACAATACAAATTGGGATTTGAAATAAAAGGAATTCCAAAAATGAATTTAAAGACTTGTAGCTTCTAAAATGGCAAAATAGCTTTGTTGGACTAAACCTCCTGCAGATAACAATTACAAAATCTCTAAAACTCTATTTTAGAAAACAATTTGAATGCATAATGATGGAACTAAAAACAGATGGGAAAAAGTGTCTACCTAGAATTCCATATTCCGTGAAATCACCCTTTAAAAATGTAGAATAATAAAAATTTATATTAAAAACAACTTCAGATAAAAGCTGAGACTACATGGCAACCAGACCTATACTACAGAAATTGCCAAGGGAAGTTCTTTAGGCTAAAGGTAAATTAAACCAAATGATAACTCAGATTTACAGAAAGGAATAAAGATCACCAGAAATGGTAAATGTGTGTATACCTAAAAGGCTACATTTAAGAGACTATGTATTTTTTCTCACAACTATCAATAATACTGTATTATGGACACACACACACAAATTTAAAAAATAATAGTAGCAGATAGCCAGGAGGAAGGTAAATGGAAAAATGTTATTTCAAGGTTTATATAATTTATATCAAGTGGTACAATATTAACTTTTAAGACTGTGGTAAATTTAAGATGCAATTTATAATCCATAGCCTAGAGTGACAATTTTTAAAATAACACAAAGATGATGTATCTGAAAAGTCAACAGACGAAATCAAAATTAAATATTATAAAACAAGACACTTCCCAACTTTTGGTTTCAGGAACCCTTTTAACAGTTTGAAAATCAATGAAGACCCCAAAGAATTTTTCTTTATGTGGGCTGTATGTATCTGTCAATGCTTACCACATTAAAAATTAAAAGTAACAATAATAAAGGCACATGTTAACATAAATTTAACATTTTAAAGGAAAAACTATATTTTCCAAAAAACAAAAAATGAGAAAAACAGCTGTTTCACATTTTTGCAAATTAATGTTTGGGCTTAAAATAACTGGATTCTCACATCTGCTTTTGCATTCAATTTTTTGTGATATAATGTGTCATGTAGCCTGTGGAAATTATACCGTATACTTATGGGAAAATGAGCAAATTATACCGTATACTTATGGGAAAATGAGCATCAAAGGGTGAATAACACCTTAGTATCATTCATATTACAGTTTTGAACTTTCGTGGTCACAGATGTCCCAGGGACCCCCAAATCAAACTTTGAGAACTGCTGCTATAAAATATTTGATTAACCCAAAAGAAGGCATGAAAAAAAACAATTAAAAACAAACTCCCCCCAAAAAAACACACAACAAAAGAAACAAATGGAAAAAAAAAAAGTAAAATGGCACACCTAAATCTAACTATATCAATACTTAACAATAAACAACAATGGACTAAAACACTCATATCAAAGGGAAGAAATTATGAAACTGAATAGAAGAAAAAAAAGCAAGACCTAACCATCTGCTGTCTACAAGACGCATAATTTTAAAACACAGGACTTCCCTGGTGGCACAAAGGTTAAGAATCCTCCTGCCAATGCAGGGGACACGGGTTCGATCCCTGGTCCGGGAAGATCCCACATGCCACGGAGCAACTAAACCCGTGCGCCACAACCACCGAGCCTGCGCTCTACAGCCCGTGAGCCACAGCTACTGAGCCCGCGTGCCACAACTACTGAAGCCCGCACACCTAGAGCCGGTGCTCCACAACAAGGGAAGCCACCACAACAAGAAGCCGGTGCACAACAATGAAGAGTAGCCCCCACTCGCCTCAACTAGAGAAAGCCCACGCGAGCAGCAACAAAGACCCAATGCAGCCAAAAAATAAACAAATACAAATAAAAACAGATTAAAAACTGAAATAGAGAAAGATACACTAATCTTAAAAAAAACTGGAGCAGCTATGTGAACATAAGAAAAAATATATTCCAAGAAAAAATATATTCCAAATGTATTTACAAAGAAACATTTTATACTCATAAAAACATCAAACATTAGGAAGACATAATTATAAATGCGTATGCCCCTAATCATACTTTAAAATACATGAAGCAAAAATTGGCATTAAAGAGAAAAACAGATAAACTGACAATTATAGTTGGAAATTTTAACACTCCTTTCTCAGTATTTAATATTAAGAAAAGAAAAAACAATCACAAAGGATATAAATCTGAACAACACTATCAGCTACCCTGACCTAACATTTATAATATACCATACCCAACTACTGTAGAATACGCTTTCAAGTGGACAGGGAACATCCTCATCCACCAAGACCTATCATATGCTGAACCATAAAACCAATCTCAATGAGGAGACAAAAGAAACCAAAACAAATAAACCTCCCTGAAACCTTAAAGAGTATGGTTCTCTGACCATATGCAATTAAATTAGAAACCATTAAAGATAAAAATAAAGATCTAGATAGTCTCCAAATATTTGAAAATTGCTTCTAATCACAATGGAGATTAAAAATATTTCAAACCGAATAATAAAAATACCACAATTTACTTAGAGAATATATACCTTTAAATGTTTAAGAATTAGAAAGGAAAAAAATGAGTGGAAAGAAAGGAATAATAAAAGAGAAGCAATCAGTTAAATAAGGCAACAGACAATAGGGAAAATAACAAACCCTAAAGTCAGTTCTTTGATAAGATTAGTAAAGTTGGTAAATCCCTGATTAAATGAATTGAGGGGGGAAAAAAAGAGAAATCACAAATTACCAAAATCAGGATCGAAAGAGGGGGATATTCACTGATGACGATTGTTTAGACAGACTATCCCCAGGAATCAACAAAAATTACTGTAATAATTAAGAGATAGTACGGTTTGCAGTTACGAGATTCAGTATTGTTAATTGTTGATTCTCTCCAAATATTTCTATAGCTTCAACACAATCTCAATCAAAATTTGAGCAAGCTTACTTTTAAAACAGAAACTAACATTCTAAAGTTTACATGGAAATACAGAGAACTTAAAAAATCAAAATACTCTTGAGAAAAGAATGAAGCTAGAGAACTTACACTACCTTACTTCAGACTTCTATAGATCTACACCAGTGTTTCTCAACCAGGGGTGACTTCTGCCCTTCCACAGACATTTGGCAAAGTCTGGAGACATTTTTGGTTGTTCCTACTGGAGGATGAAGGAATGCTACTGGCAAAAATAGTGGGTAAATGCTCAGATACTGCTAAACATCCAACAACACACGCAATACACAAGATACCTCGCCATAACAAAGAATTATCTGGCCCCAAAACTCAACAGTGCCAAGCCTGAAAAAGCCTGAGCTATGCTAATAAAACTGTATGGTACTGGCATTAGAACAGACAAATAGATCGGTGGAACAGAATAGTCTAGAAATAGACTTACACTTCTATAGTCAACTGACTTTGACAGAGATGTCAAAGCAATTCAGTACCGAAACGAAGATGTTTTCAATAAATTGGTACTTCAACAACTGTATTTCCATATAGAAAAAAAAACAGCTCAATTCCTACTTCACAAAAATTAATTCTAGATCACAGGACTAAAAATAAAAGCTGAAACTACAAAGCTTTTAGATGAAAACACAAGAGAAAAATCTTTGCAACATAAAAGATTTCTTCAGCACAGAAAGCAATAACCATGAAGGTTGAAATTAATTTATAAATTAAATCAAACTAAACTAAATTTTAAAATAAATTAAAAACTTAAGATCATCAAATTGGGAGAAAATACTATAAGACATATATGTGCCAAAGGACCTATATCCAGAATATATGAACTCCTATAATTCAATAGTAAAAAGACAGCCTCAATTTTAAAAACAGGGAAAAGTCCACAAAAAAATAAATAAATGGCCAATAGACAAAATGACATTAGACATCATTAGTCATCAGGGTAATGTAAATTAAAACTACACCTATACACCAACTGGAATAGCTAAAATTAAGGAGTGACACAACCGGGATTTTCTTGGTGGTCCAGTGGTTAAGACTACAGGCTTCCACGCCTGGTAGGGGAACTAAGATCCCGCATGCCGCGGCCCAAAAAAAAAAAGAAGAGTGACACAACCAACTGCTGATGATAATGTGGAACAACTGGTACTTTCACGTAAAATGGTAAAAATACTTTGGCAAACAATTCCACAGTTTCTTAAAAATCTAAATGGACAAAAGCAATTTCATTCTTCCTAAGAAATAAAGACACATGTCCTGAAAAGGACTCACACAAGAATGTTCACTGTCTCTTTATTCACAATAGCCTAATACATCCAACATAAAACCAATTAAAGGTGAACAATGTTGACCTTAAGTAGGGAAGTTGTGAGGTAAGGACACAATTTTCTTTTTCAAATGGTTATCCAGTGTTTTGAAAAAAGGTCCAGCTTTTCTCATGATGCCACCAACTGCATCATGTAACGAGTATTTTCCATTCTGTTTTACACTACTGGTCTATTAATGCCTCACTACCTCACTGCTTTCATTTTAGATAAACGTAATAGTATGTTTTCGTATCTAGTAGGGCTAGCCAACACACCTCCAACTCCAGAAATTTTCAGGGAATTTTTTGTCTATCTTGAGCAAATACCCTGTCCCTCTTCTCCCTTCCACGAAAATATACTTTAGAATCAACTTGTCTAGCTTGTGGGAAAAACTTACTGATTTTTAGAATTAAGTTAGCATTAAAATAACCCGGAGAGAACTGACAACCCTGTTGAGTTATCCTATCCAAGGACCTGAGATGTCTTTCCATTGGTTCCAAGTACATTTTTCTGAGAGTATGTTTTTGTTATTGGTCAAGAGTAAAGTTTTTCTTCTATAAAAGAAAGTTTTTAAAAAGAAAATTGTAACCTTACCTTAAACCATGCAACACCCCCACCCAAGGTCACCACTGTAACATTTCTTGTCACATTTATTGCTAGGCATTTTGTCTTTCTGTTACTATAATAAATGGACATTTGTTTCCATATCTTCTAACTGGTTATTTGCTTATGTGAAGGCTACTTATTTTTGTTCATTAATTTTACATCCAGTTCCTTCATTGAATTCTTACTGTTTACATTATTCTTTTCTTCCTCTGATCTATTAACATGATAGAATAAAAATATTAATAAAGCACATAATATTAAACTGTCCTTATACTCTTGGGATGAATGAACCTCACTTGGTCAAAGTATATTATACTTAATGTATTGTTGGATTTTATTTTGAACATTTAAATGAAACTGGTGTGTAGTTTTCTTTTTTAGTGTTGTATTTAGTCAGAATTTATCATCAGTATTTGGTTTAAAAATAAGACTGGAAAGTTTTCATACTTTATGTTCTGAAATAGTTCAAAAACTATCTATACTGGAATTATCTGCTCTTCGAGGTTTCAAAGAGTTGTGTGAAAGATTTCTGGGCATGAGTTTCTTTTGGGTGATGAGTTCTTTGATAAATTTTCCAATTTCTATCTATTAGGATTTTCCCTCCTCCAAGAATCAGTTCTTGGGTTTTATCACCTAATATATTACTTTTGTTAATATCTTAATTCCTTTCTTATTTTCCTGAATATACATCATTTTCCCCCCAACCTGTTAAATTTTAAGTATAAAAGATCATCAAAAGCTCAAACGATCAGGTTTCTAACAAGATTCATACTCAAGTGAATAAAGACCTGTGTACCTCTCACCTCTCAATCTGGGACAAAGCCTACATTTTATTATCATTTTTAAAGGCTGCTTATTGCTCAGCACATAATTTGAACCAAACAATTTTGTTTATTAATAAGCACATGGCAAAAGAAACAAAAGATGAAAAATAATTATTTAAGTAAAACTAGACTCATTCGCATTATTCTGCAATTTACCATTTTTTGAAGACCCATTTGATTTTAAACTTGCTAATGTTCCAAGTTAAAGAAAGTTGTACTACATGTCTAGAAATTCTATGCTGACCAATGATTTCTCATACTTTTGCCTCTTTTTACAGAGGATATGTAAAAGCTTAGCCTAAAATAAATGTAAAACCTTTATAAGAAAATCCAACAAAGGTAATGAGACAATACTTTATTTAAATTGATACCAGATATTATATGCCATACAAAATGACATAAAATTCTATAATTTAATTTTTATATGAAACCAGAAGTTATACTTACTAATAACTTACTTATAAATTTTTAAGGGTTTCTAATGTTTGGTATGCATAAATTAAATAGATGCACTAATACAATTTACCAAGAACTCAAATTCTGTACCTTTAACTAAGAATAAGAGTCCAGTGGTCAATATCACACCTAACAAGATGCTGTCAATGCACCATACACACAAAGGTAACTGGAATTCTCAATTTTTAGGAGATTCTTTGTAACTACTGTATCATCAGTGTCAATTAAACTATGGTTTTAACTGTTGTTATCCTTTATCAAGTCTTATTTTTTACTTCCTTGTCATTGGTTCTTAAAACCACCCCTCCTCCCCGGAATACAGAGATGGATAGGCCTTTTAACCTAGCTAAAAAACCTGGCCAAACAAGTAAGAGAATTACTCTTTCTGGAGTTTCCTACATGTATTTCATAAAAATTAAAATAACATGTCCAGCCAATACAGAAACTACATATAAGGAAATGTGTCTCATGTACCAAGTACAAATACTAAACCAAATCACCTACAAATTCTAAAGAAAAACTCCAGAAAGACATAGTACAAGACTAAGATAATCTACCAGTTATTACACTGAATTTTTTAAAGGAAAGTGAAGGCGGTAGGAAGCAAGTAAAAAACAACTTACCATTTGACAGCTAAATTCTGTACCTCTCCATTTTTATCTTCCAGTAACTTCAAAATCATTTTCACTACCTTCCTTTCACTATCATCATCCAACTTGATGGAATCTTTCTGCAGTTCTGTCATCAAATCATTTGTAGCCATAAACCTGTCAAAAAATTAAAATTTGTTGGTAATTAAAAATTTTTAAGCACTAATAAAAAAAATCACAGTTTTCAAATCCAATGCTATCATTCATATCTAAGTCCTGATCTAGTCTTCTAAACAAGGTATCATTGGCTAAAATTATTTTCCCCGGGTTAGTGTTGATTTCAAATTTACTGACCGGACCTTCAATGAATGCTCTTTCATTCTAATAAAGTTGACCACTGAACAACGTGGCGGTCAAGGGGGTCACCCTCCCCCCACCTCGCTAAAAATCCATGTATAACTTTACAGTCACCGTCCACATCTGCACTTCTGCATCTGCAGATTCAACTGACCACAGATCGTGTAGTACATGTAGTACATATTTATTGAAAAAATTTCCCATATAAGTGAACCCGTGCAGATCAAACCCATTGTTCAGGGGTCAGCTGTAATTGCATCACTGCTTTTAGGGGAAGAAAAGCTCCTCTTTACTTTTTCGTTGCATGTGATTTGAATTTTATCTAGGAAGTCTTTAACTAACATTAAGAATACCTTCCCGTGTAATACTGTTGTGTTGTTGGATTGGGAGTTACATATTACAAATCACTGGGAAAATTCCAAAATGCAAATTCTCACCTCCACCCCAACTCCCACAACCAGGATCAAATGTATTTTCAAAACGATGAAGAGGTGATTCCAAAAGTTATTCCAACAGACATACAGCCCCCTTTCCTTAAGAACCACTACCAAAGGACAAAGTTTTAAACTATGCGCAAGCACAATTCTTATCAAGTCTTATTAAACTGCTTATAAAGAAAAGCATATGTTCAAATTGGGATAATACAAGGTAAATTAAGCATGGGCCTTTTAAAAATTAACATCGTTCTTCTAATTGGAAGCCCCTCCCCATTTTATATGATGACAAAATGAAATTAAAACCACACAATATTCTAGAAAGTTAAAAGAACAACTGAATAGAACACTAATGCAGGCACTTCTACACACAAAGCATGAAAAGCACCTTAAGTATTTTACTTAGATAAAATCCATTAAACAACCATACCAGTTAGGACCTCTAAGAACCCCTGAAATGTTAATCATCTGGTTGAAGAGAAAACATAGTGATCATCAATTTAAGTAAAAAAGCATGTAATCCCAATAAAAAAAAAAGTTACTTTATAGTTCTGAAGAAACTATACTGGTACACAGATTCCTTCCTTTATTTACCATTTATTTATTCACTGCCTGTTATGATGCTACAAAGGCTGGACTATGAGCAAAGAACAGATAAGACGTAAGTCTTGACTCCTAGCCTCAGAGAGCTTATACTCTAATAAACAAGTCTACTGATTTTCAAAAATCAATAATTAACAGTTAAACATTTTTTGAAAGTTGAAATGAGCACCGGCAAAATTAGCAATAGATAATATTTTTTAAACTCAGAAAACCTGGATTGAGATAGTATGAGGTTATAAGAAGAACTACTTTTTAATTGTGACCCTGAAACCAGAAAGTTCCTTCTGTTCATGTGTTAAAAGGTTTGCACTATAAATTTTATAAGGAAATTGTTTGACCAGTTTGAAAGCTGTCTATGGAAGATTCAAAAGTCAATTTGTAAAACGTCTCTTAGGCATTTACTGCTTTAGGTATGGGTCTAAGGGCTGAGATGATAAATTTATACTCAGTCCCCTCTTAACTTATTCATCTAACACAGCAGACAGGTAAATGGAATAATCTCACACAAATTTTCTAAAACACTCAAGGGTGTTTGGCAAGGATCACACCAAAGAACCGATAGTTAGTTTGGATCTCAAAGGATTACCAGGGCTTGCATGAGGAAAGCTGGTTCGGGATTTTAAATGTATTTGTGTGCATGGTGGTGGTGGTGGTGAGGAGCATAATACCTCAGAGTGAAGCAATTCAGTGTGTCTGAGGCACAGGGAAATAGAAACCTAACAGGAAGATGGAAATGTAGGCTGAGGTCAAGATGGGAAAGGTTGTATATACTCATTCACTATGTACTGAGAACCTTTTATTTGTCAGTTACTGTGCTAGGTACTATGGATACAAGGGCTGGCAAAAGCAAACACAGTTGTTTCCTGCTATCTTGGAACTTACATAACAGCTGAATAGAGGCATACTGATTTTTTAAAACTACATACATGAGTACTTACATATGTAGTTATGAACTGAGATAAATGCTATGAGGGAAAGGAATATGGCATAAAGAAAAGATAATGGGATAACAAAGTAACATGACCTAGACTGGAATGAAAGTTGTGTATCAGGGAAGACTGAGATCCTAAGCATGAGAAGGAAACTGTGTGTGGGGGGTGGGGAGGTTATGGCCAAGTAGGCAGGGGCCAAAAGATTAAAGACATTTGAAGATCTTACTAGGATTCTAGTCTTTATTCTAAAAGTGATGGGAGGATGGTTCTGAAGAACCTAGGGACAGGACAAGAATAAAGACGCAGCCGCAGAGAATGGACTTGAGGACACAGGGAGGGGGAAGGGTAAGCTGGGACGAAGTGAGAGAGTAGCATTGACATATATACACTACCAAATGCAAAACAGCTAGTGGGAAGCAGCCACATAGCACAGGGAGATCAGCTTGGTGCTTTGTGACCACCTAGAGGGGTGGGATAGGAAGGGCGGGAGGGAGACGCAAGAGGAAGGGGATATGGGGATATATGTATATGTATAGCTGATTTACTTTGTTATAAAGCAGAAACTAACACATCACTGTAAAGCAATTATACTCCAATAAAGATGTTTTAAAATAAATAAATAAATAAAAGTGATGGGAGGAACTTCCCTGGCAGTCCAGTGGTTAACACTCCATGCTTCCAATGCAGAGGGAGCAGGTTCGATCCCTGGTCTGGGATCTAAGATCTCACACGCTGCACAGCGTGGCCAGACAATTTTTTAAAATTAAAAAATAATGATGATAAAATAAAAGTGATGGAAAGCTACTCATCTGAGGTAGAGATGGGGAGTAAATGGAATGATCAGATTTACATTTCAGAAGTATTACTCCATCTACACTGTGGAAAACAGTTTGAGAGAACCAAACTTCATTTAGCAGACTGGATAGAGAACAGTTACGAGAGCTATGCAGCAGTCTAAGTGAGAAATGATGGTAGCCAGAATTAGGGTTATGACAATAAATGGAGACGGAAAAAATGTACACACAGTCAGTTCTCATTATTAGCAGAGTAAAATTTGTTGTAACCCCCAAATCAATTCTGCAGCGCTTTCAAGACATTTGCAGACATGCGAAGAACCAGGAAATATTTGAATCACCCAAAGCACACATTCTGCACACACTCCCAGCTGACACTGCACCAGGTGACACTCTGCCTATTTCAGCTCTCATACTGTAAACAAGCATCCTCTTCTCAGTCTATCTGGAGCCATGTGTTTTTTTTCGTTTTTTTTTTTTTTTTGCATGTTTGTGCTTTCTGTTGGTAATTTTGCTGTTTAAAATGACCCCCAAGCATGGTGTTGAAGTGCTATCTAGTGTTCCTAAATACAAGAAGGCCATGATGTGTCTTCCAGAAAAAGTACATGTTAGATAAGTAACTACCGTGAATAATATAATGATAACAAACCCTATTTGAGATTTACAAGGTTAAAGTTTGTAGGTCTTTGAAATGGATTAGATATGGGGATGGTAAAGGATGAGTTAGGAAAAGGACAAAGAAGTAGAAGGGAAACCACAGGACTTGGGTGTTATAGTCAGTATACATTCTGTCCAGTCTTAGTGTTATTGAATAACCACTGTCACACATTAGACGGTTCAACCATTCATCTTACAACACAGGAAGAGAGATTTAACAAGCCTGGTTCAACTACAGACTATACTGAATGGCCACTCCTCTGATCCTAATCAGCAAAATCCCAACCAAATTGAAGACATCAACAACGTGACTTACTGCCCTTCAGACCAACTTTGTCTGCCCTTGGCCAAAAGTAAGGACTGCCGGGGGCGGGGGGCGGGGGTGACCCAGCAGCCCCTACAGTCCAGGAACTGTTCTAAGGCTCATACCTAAACTTCAATGATAACATCCAAATGAATAACCCAAACAGATCTGATGCTTTCAGGGAAAGCATATGTTTTTCCTGGGCATAAACACACAGAACATCCATTTCAGGTAAGTTCACTTAGCAACATAAAATACCAAACATGCTCCTAACTAAATGAGTGACTGCTACTTCTTTACCAATTATAGCTTTCCCTCTGCTTTACTATGCCCTCCTTATAACATTTATTAAGATGTCAAATGACAGAATTACCCCTTTCTGACATTCACAAAAAGATAGACAAGATGAAAAGGCAGAGGGCTATGTACCAGATGAAGGAACAAGATAAAAACCCCAGAAAAACAACTAAATGAAGTGGAGATAGAAAGAAAGAGAATTCAGAATGATAGTGAAGATGATCCAGGACTTTGGAAAAACAATGGAGGCAAAGATCGAGAAGATGCAAGAAATATTTAACAAAGACCTAGAAGAATTAAACGAACAAACAGAGATGAACAACACAATAACTGAAGTGAAAACTACACTAGAAGGAATCAATAGCAGAATAACTGAGGCAGAAGAACGGATAACTGACCTGGAAGACAGAATGGTGGAATTCACTGCTGCAGAACAGAATAAAGAAAAAAGAATGAAAAGAAATGAAGACAGCCTAAGAGACCTCTGGGACAACATTAAATGCAACAACATTCACATTATAGGGGTCCCAGAAGGAGAAAAGAGAGAGAAAGGACCTGAGAAAATATTTAAAGAGATTACAGTCGAAAACTTCCCTAACATGGGAAAGGAAATAGCCACCCAAGTCCAGGAAGCACACTGAGTCCCATACAGGAGAAACACGCAGAGACACATAGTAATCAAACTGGCAAAAATTAAAGACAAAGAAAAATTACTTAAAGCAGCAAGGGGAAAACGACAAACAACATACAAGGGAACTCCCATAAGGTTAATAGCTGATTTCTCAGCAGAAACTCTACAAGCCAGAGGGAGTGGCATGATATACTTAAAGTGATGAAAGGGAAGAACCTACAACCAAGATTACTCAACGAAGCAAGGATTTCATTCAGATTTGATGAAGAAATCAAAAGCTTTACAGACACGCAAAAGCTAAGAGAATTCAGCACCACCAAACCAGCTCTACAACAAATACTAAAGGAACGTCTCTAAGTGGGAAATACAAGAGAAGAAAAGGACCTACAAAAACAAACCCAAAACAATTAGGAAAATGGTCATAGGAACATACATATTGATAATTACCTTAAGTGTGAATGGATTAAATGCTCCAACCAAAATACACAGGCTTGCTGAATGGATACAAAAACAAGACCCATATATATGCTGTCTAAAAGAGACCCACTTCAGACCTAGGGACACACACAGACTGAAAGTGAGGGGATGGAAAAAGACATTCCATGCAAATGGAAATCAAAAGAAAGCTGGAGTAGCTATACTCACATCAGAAAAAATAGACTTTAAAATAAAGGATGTTACAAGAGACAAAGAAGGACACTACATAATGATCAAGGGATCAATCCAAGAAGAAGACATAACAATTATAAATATATATGCACCCAACACAGGAGTACCTCAATACATAAGGCAACTGCTAACAGCTATAAAGGAGGAAATTGACAGTAACACAATAATAGTGGGAGACTTTAACACCTCACTTACACCAATGGACAGATCATCCAAAATGAAAATAAATAAGCAAATACAAGCTTTAAATAACACGTTGAACAAGATGGATTTAATTGATATTTATAGGTCATTCCCTCCAAAAACAGCAGATTACACTTTCTTCTCAAGTGCACACGGAACATTCTCCAGGATAGATCACATCTTGGGTCACAAAACAAGCCTCAGTAAATTTAAGAATATTGAAATCATATCAAGCATCTTTTCTGACCACAACACTATGAGATTAGAAATGAACTACAGGGAAAAAAACATTAAAAACACAAACACATGGAGGCTAAACAATACATTACTAAATAACCAAGAGATCACTGAAGAAATCAAAGAGGAAGTCAAAAAATACCTAGAGACAAATGACGATGAAAACACGACGATCCAACTGGGATGCAGCAAAAGGAGTTCTAAGAGGGAAGTTTATAGCTATACAAGCCTACCTCAAGAAACAAGAAATATCTCAAATAAAAAATCTAACCTTACACCTAAAGGAACTAGAGAAAGAAGAACAAACAAACCCAAAAGTTAGCAGAAGGAAAGAAATCATAAAGATCAGAGCAGAAATAAATGAAATACAAAGAAAACAATAGCAAAGATCAAAAAAACTAAAAGCTGGTTCTTTGAGAATATAAACAAAATTGATAAACCATTAGCTAGACTCATCAAGAAAATAAGGGAGAAGACTCAAATCAATAAAATTAGAAATGAAAAAGGAGAAGTTACAACAGACACCGCAGAAATACAAAGCATCCTAAGAGACTACTACAAGCAGCTCCATGCCAATAAAATGGACAACCTGGAAGAAATGGACAAATTCTTAGAAAGGTATAACATTCCAAGACTGAACCAGGAAGAAATAGAGAATATGAACAGACCAATCACAGGTAATGAAATTGAAACTGTGATTAAAAGTCTTCCAACAAACAAAAGTCCAGGACCAGATGGCTTCACAGGGGAATTGTATCAAACATTTAGAGAAGAGCTAACACCTATCCTTCTCAAACTCCTCCAAAAAATTGCCGAGGAAGGAATACTCCCAAACTCATTCTATGAGGCCACCATCACCCTAACACCAAAACCAGACAAAGATACCACAAAAAAAGAAAATTACAGACCAATATCACTGATGAATATAGATGCAAAAATCCTCAACAAGGGCTTCTCTAGTGGCGCAGTGGTTGAGAGTCCGCTTGCCGATACAAGGGACACGGGTTGTGCCCCGGTCTGGGAAGATCCCACATGCCGCAGAGTGGCTGAGCCCGTGAGCCATGGCCGCTGAGCCTGCGCATCTGGAGGCTGTGCTCCGCAACAGGAGAGGCCACGACAGTGAGAGGCCCGCGCATTGCAAAAAACAAAACGAAACAAAAAAGCCAAAATCCTCAACAAAACACTAGCAAACAGAATCCAACAACACATTAAAAGGATCATATACCATGATCAAGTGGGATTTATACCAGGGATGCAAGGATTCTTCAATATACACAAATCAATCAATGTGATACACCATATTAACATTTTGAAGAATAAAAACCATATGATCATCTCAAAAGATGCAGAAAAAGCTTTTAACAAAATTCAACACCCATTTATGATAAAAACTCTCCAGAAAGTGGGCATAGAGGGAACGTACCTCAACATAGCAAAAGCCATATACAACAAACCCACAGCAAACATTCTCAATGGAGAAAAACTGAAAGCATTTCCTCTAAGATCAGGAACAAGACAAGGATGTCCACTCTCACCACTATTATTCAACATAGTCTTGGAAGTCCTAGCCACGGCAATCAAAGAAGAAAAAGAAATAAAAGGAATACAAATTGGAAAAGAAAAAGTAAAACTGTCACTGTTTGCAGATGACATGATACTATAAATAGAGAATCCTAAAACTGCCACCAGAAAACTACTACAGCTAATCAATGAATTTGGTAAAGTTGCAGGATACAAAATTAATGCACAGAAATCTCTGGCATTCCTATACACTAAGGATGAAAAATCTGAAAGAGAAATTAAGCAAACACTCCCATTTACCATTGCAACAAAAAGAATAAAATACCTAGGAATAAACGTACCTAGGAGACAAAAGACCTGTATGCAGAAAACTATAAGACAGCGATGAAAGAAATTAAAGATGATACAAATAGATGGAGAGATATACCATGTTCTTGGATTGGAAGAATCAACATTGTGAAAATGACTCTACTACCCAAAGCAATCTACAGATTCAATGCAATCCCTATCAAACTACCACTGGCATTTTTCACAGAACTAGAACAAAAAATTTCACAATTTGTATGGAAACACAAAAGACCCCAAATAGCCAAAGCAGTCTTGAGGGAATAAAACGGACCTGGAGGAATCAGACTCCCTGACTTCAGACTATATTACAAAGCTACAGTAATCAAGACAATATGATACTGGCACAAAAAGAGAAACATAGATCAGTGGAACAAGATAGAAAGCCCAGATATAAACCCACACACCTATGGTCAACTAATGTATGACAAAGGAGGCAAGGATATACAATGGAGAAAAGACAGTCTCTTCAATAAGTAGTGCTGGAAAAACTGGACAGCTACATGTAAATGAATGAAATTAGAACACTCCCTAACACCATACACAAAATAAACTCAAAATGGATTCCAGACCTCAATGTAAGACCAAACACTATAAAACCCTTAGAGGAAAACATAGGAAGAACACTCTGACATAAATCACAGCAAGATCTTTTTTGATCCACCTCCTAAAGTAATGGAAATGAAAACAAAAATAAACAAATGGGACCTAAATGAAACTTCAAAGCTTTTGCACAGCAAAGAAAACCATAAACAAGACAAAAAGACAACCCTTAGAATGGGAGAAAATATTTGCAAATGAAGCAACTGACAAAGGATTAATCTCCAAAATTTATAAGCAGCTCATGCAGCTCAATATTAAAGAAACAAACAACCCAATCCAAAAATGGGCAGAAGACCTAAATAGACATTTCTCCAAAGAAGACATACAGATGGCCAAGAAGCACATGGAAAGCTAGCTGCTCAACATCACTAATTATTAGAGAAATGCAAATCAAAACTACAATGAGGTATCACCTCACACCAGTAAGAATGGCCATCATTTCAAAATCTATAAACAATAAATGCTGGAGAGGGTGTGGAGAAAAGGGAACCCTCTTGCACTGTTGGTGGGAATGTAAATTGATACAGCCACTATGGAGAACAGTATGGAGGTTCTTTAAAAAACTAAAAATAGAATTACCATATGATCCAGCAATCTCACTAGTGGGCATATACCCAGAGAAAACCATAATTCAAAAAGACACTCGCACCCCAATGTTCACTGCAGCGCTATTTACAATAGCCAGGTCATGGAAGCAACCTAAATGCCCATCGACAGATGAATGGATAAAAAAGATGTGGTACATATATACAATGGAATATTACTCAGCCATAAAAAGGAACGAAATTGAGTCATTTGTTGTGAAATGGATGGACCTAGAGACTGTCATACAGAGTGAAGTAAGTCAGAAAGAGAAAAACAAATATCATATATTAACGCATGTACCTGGAACCTAGAAAAATGGTACAGATGAACCGGTTTGCAGGGCAGAAGTTGAGACACAGATGTAGAGCACAAACATATGGACACCAAGGGGGGGAAACCCCGGCGGGGTGGGGATGGTGGTGTACTAAACTGGGCGATTGGGATTGACATGTATACACTGATGTGTATAAAACTGATGACTAATAAGAATCTGCTGTATAAAAAGTAATAATAAAAAAAATAAAAAGAATTGCCCCTTTCTGACAACATCCTATCTAAAGCAAACCTCTGCTTCCTTCCAAAAATTACCCAAATAGGTCCTAACACCCTCTTACTGAGATATCCCATAGTATGTGTTCTCCCTCACTACATGGTAAGAAACCAAACCTGTGAGGGACATCTATACATATAAGAGAATATCAAGAAGAAAATGTGGTAAACAGTGCTTACATTACATATCAAATAGAAGAGCAAAGAAAACACCCACTAAATTAGTTACCTGGAGATTGTGAGGGATTTGAGGGAGAGTAATTTCAGTAAGCCTAGGAGGGCAACCTCTAAGTTTAGAGTTTATCTCGTAGTCTATGGGAATTAGTGCAAAAGGCAACGATCAGCTGTGATATTTACAAAGAAAATTCTAATGGAAGAATTACCAAAAGATTGGATTAAAAAGAGGCCTGAGAGAGACTAATTTGAGAAATACTCACCAGGGAACTAAGGTAAAGCGGAAAGGGTGACATCAAGCTTTCCAACTGGGACATTTGGTGGATGGTAATATAACACAACAAAATAAGAATAAAAAAGGTTTAAGGTGGGAGAGGAGGAAGTTAAGATGTTAACTTTCAGACTTTTATGGGAGTCCCAGGTGGATTAACCTACAGGCAGTGCCATCTCATTGATTTATTCAAGTATTTGGGGGGTACCATCATTAGAAACTGTGCCAGGCTCTGCAAAAACTTATGAGCAAGACAGTCAGACTGCAACACACACACTTGGCGACTGAAAGTTTACTGAGGACAGAACTTATTCATCTTTAGTAAATCCAATTAGAGAAGCAAAAATAATGGTAAAATGAGCGAAGATGGCGGAAGAGTAAGTCGCGGAGATCACCTTCCTCCCCACAGATACACCAGAAATACATCTACACATGGAACAACTCCTACAGAACACCTACTGAACACTGGCAGAAGACCTCAGACTTCCCAAAAGGCAAGAAACCCCCCACATACCTGGGTAGGGCAAAAAAAAAAGAATAAACAGAGACAAAAGGATAGGGACAGGACCTGCACCAGTGGGAGGGAGCTGTGAAGGAGGAAAGGTTTCCACACACTAGGAAGCCCCTTCACGGGCAGGGACTGCGGGTGGCACAGTGGGAAAGCTTCGGAGCCGCGGAGGAGAGCACAGCAACAGGGGTGCGGGGGACAAAGCGGAGAGATTCCCGCACAGAGGATCGGTGCCGACCGGCACTCACCAGCCCGAGAGGCTTGTCTGCTCCCCCGCCGGGGCGGGCGGGGCTGCGAGCTAAGACTCGGGCTTCGGTCGGAGCGCAGGAGACGGCTGGGGTTGGCGGCGTGAACACATCCTGCAGGGGGTTAGTGCGCCACGGCTGGCCGGGAGGGAGTCCGGGGAAAAGTCTGTACCTGCCAAAGAGGCAAGAGACTTTTTCTTACCTCTTTGTTTCCTGATGCACGAGGAGAGGGGATTAAGAGCGCTGCTTAAAGGAGCTCCAGAGACGGCGCGAGCCGCGGCTAAAAGCATGGACCCCAGAGACGGGCATGAGACGCTAAAGCTGCTGCTGCCGCCACCAAAAAGCCTGTGTGCGAGCACAGGTCACTATCCACACCCCCTTCCAGGGAGCCTGTGCAGCCCGCCTGTGCAGGGTCCCGGGATTCAGGGACACTCCCCCGGGAGAACGCACGGCACGCCTCAGGCTGGTGCAACGTCACGCTGGCCTCTGCTGCCGCAGGCTCCCCCCACACTCCATGCCCACCGCCCCCCCGGCTGAGTAGCCAGAGCCCTGGAATCAGCTGCTCCTTTAACCCCATCCTCTCTGAGCGGAAAAACAGAGGCCCCCCGGCGACCTACACACAGAGGCGGGGCCAAATCCAAAGCTGAGCCCCTGGGAGCTGTGAGAACAAAGAAGAGAAAGGGAAATCTCTCCTAGCAGCCTCAGAAGCAGCGGATTAAACCTCCACAATCAATTTGATGTACCCTGCATCTGTGGAATACATGAATAGACAACGAATCATACCAAATTAAGGAGGTGGACTTTGAGAGCAAGATTTATGATTTTTTTCCCCTTTTCTTTTTTTTGTGAGTGTGTATGTGTATGCTTCTATGTGAGATTTTGTCTGTATAGCTTTGATTCCACCATTTGTCCTAGGGTTCTATCCGTCCGTATTTTGTTTTTTGAAAAATTTTTTTCTTAATAATTACTTTTTATTTTAATAACTATTTTATTTTACTTTATCTTCGTTCTTTCTTTCCTTCCTTCCCTCCTTTAGACAACGAATCATCACCAATTGAGGAGGTGGACTTTGAGAGCAAGATTTATTATTTTTTTCCCCTTTCCCTCTTTTTGTGAGTGTGTATGTGTATGCTTCTATGTGAGATTTTGTCTGTATAGCTTTGCTTCCACCATTTGTCCTAGGGCTCTATCCGTCCTTTTTTGTTTTGTTTTTTCATTTTAATAACTTCATGTTTTATCTTACTTTATTTTATATTACTTTATCTTCCTTCTTTCTTTTTTTCCTTCCTTCCCTCCTCCCTCCCTCCCTCCCTCCTTCCTTTCTTTCTTTCTTTCTTCTAATTCTTTCTTTCTACTTTTTCTCCCTTTTATTCTGAGCCGTGTGGATGAAAGGCTCTTGGTGCTGCAGTCAGGAGTCAATGCTGTGCCTCTGAGGTGGGAGAGCCAACTTCAGGACACTGGTCCACAAGAGACCTCCCAGCTCCACATAATATCAAACGGCAAAAATCGCCCAGAGATCTCCATCTCAAAACCAGCACGCAGCTTCACTCAACGACCAGCAAGCTACAGTGCTGGACATCCTATGCCAAACAACTAGCAAGACAGGAACACAACCCCACCCATTAGCAGAGAGGCTGGCTAAAATCACAGTAAGTCCACAGACACCCCAAAACACACCACCAGAGGTGGACCTGCCCACCAGAAGGACAAGATCCAGCTTCATCCACCAGAACACAGGCACTAACTCCTGCACCAGGAAGCCTACACAACCCACTGAACCAACCTTAGCCACTGGGGACAGACACCAAAAACAACGGGAACTACGAACCTGCAGCCTGCAAAAAGGAGACCCCAAACACAGTAAGATAAGCAAAATGAGAACACAGAAAAACACACAGCAGATGAAGGAGCAAGATAAAAACCCGCCAGACCTAACAAATGAAGAGGAAATAGGCAGTCTACCTGAAAAAGAATTCAGAATAATGATAGTAAAGATGATCCAAAATCTTGGAAATAGAATAGACAAAATGCAAAAAACATTTAATAAGGACCTAGAAGAACTAAAGATGAAACAAACAACGATGAACAACACAATAAATGAAATGAAAAATACTCTAGATGGGATCAATAGCAGAATAACTGAAGCAGAAGAATGGATAAGTGACCTGGAAGATAAAATAGTGGAAATAACTACTGCAGAGCAGAATAAAGAAAAAAGAATGAAAAGAACTGAGGACAGTCTCAGAGACCTCTGGGACAACATTAAACGCACCATCATTCGAATTATAGGGGTTCCAGAAGAAGAAGAGAAAAAGAAAGAGACTGAGAAAATATTTGAAGAGATTATAGTTGAAAACTTCCCTAATATGGGAAAGGAAATAGTTAATCAAGTCCAGGAAGCACAGAGAGTCCCATACAAGATAAATCCAAGGAGAAATAAGCCAAGACACATATTAATCAAACTGTCAAAAATTAAATACAAAGAAAACATATTAAAAGCAGCAAGGGAAAAATACACACAAAGGAATCCCCATAAGGTTAACAGCTGATCTTTCAGCAGAAACTCTGCAAGCCAGAAGGGACTGGCAGGACATATTTAAAGTGATGAAGGAGAAAAACCTGCAACTAAAATTATTCTACGCAGCAAGGATTTCATTCAGATTTGATGGAGAAATTAAAACCTTTACAGACAAGCAAAAGCTGAGAGAGTTCAGCACCACCAAACCAGCTCTACAACAACTGCTAAAGGAACTTCTCTAGACAAGAAACACAAGAGAAGGAAAAGACCTACAATAACGAGCCCAAAACAATTAAGAAAATGGGAATAGGAACATACATATCAATAATTACCTTAAATGTAAATGGACTAAATGCTCCCACCAAAAGACACAGATTGGCTGAATGGATACAAAAACAAGACCCATATATTTGCTGTCTACAAGAGACCCACTTCAGACCTAGAGACACATACAGACTGAAAGTAAGGGGATGGAAAAAGATATTTCATGCAAATGGAAACCAAAAGAAAGCTGGAGTAGCAATTCTCATATCAGACAAAATAGAATTTAAAATAAAGACTATTAGAAGAGACAAAGAAGGACACTACATAATGATCAAGGGATCGATCCAGGAAGAAGATATAACAATTATAAATATTTATGCACCCAACATAGGAGCACCTCAATACATAAGGCAAATACTAACAGCCATAAAAGGGGAAATGGACAGTAACACATTCATAGTAGGGGACTTTAACACCCCACTTTCACCAATAGACAGATCATCCAAAATGAAAATAAATAAGGAAACACAAGCTTTAAATAATACATTGAACAAGATGAACTTAATTGATATTTATAGGACATTCCATCCAAAAACAACAGAATACACATTTTTCTCTAGTGCTCATGGAACATTCTCCAGGAGAGATAATATCTTGGGTCACAAATCAAGCCTTGGTATATTTAAGAAAACTGAAATTGTATCAAGTATCTTTTCCGACCACAACGCCATGAGACTAGATATCAATTACAAGAAAAGATCTGTAAAAAATACAAACACATGGAGGCTAAACAATACACTACTTAATAACAAAGTGATCACTGAAGAAATCAAAGAGCAAATAAAAAAATACCTAGAAACAAATGACAATGGAGACACAACGACCCAAAATCTATGGGATGCAGCAAAAGCAGTTCTAAGAGGGAAGTTTATAGCAATACAATCCTACCTTAAGAAACAGGAAACATCTCGAATAAACAACCTAACCTTGCACCTAAAGCAATTGGAGAAAGAAGAACAAAAAAACCCCAAAGTTAGCAGAAGGAAAGAAATCATAAAAGTCAGATCAGAAATAAATGAAAAAGAAATGAAGAAAACGATAGCAAAGATCAATAAAACTAAAAGCTGGTTCTTTGAGAAGATAAACAAAATTGATAAACCATTAGCCAGACTCATCAAGAAAATAAGGGAGAAGACTCAAATCAACAGAATTAGAAATGAAAAAGGAGAAGTAACAACAGAAATACAAAAGATCATGAGAGATTACTACAAGCAACTCTATGCCAATAAAATGGACAACCTGGAAGAAATGGACAAATTCTTAGATATGCACAACCTGCCAAGACTGAACCAGAAAGAAATAGAAAATATGAACAGACCAATCACAAGCACTGAAATTGAAACTGTGATTAAAAATGTTCCAACAGGGCTTCCCTGGTGGCGCAGTGGTTGAGAGTCCGCCTGCCGATGCAGGGGACACGGGTTCGTGCCCTGGTCCGGGAAGATCCCACATGCTGCGGAGCGGCTGGGCCTGTGAGCCATGGCGGCTGAGCCTGCGCGTCCGGAGCCTGTGCTCCGCAATGGGAGGGGCCACAACAGCGAGAGGCCCGTGTACCGCAAAAAAAAAAAAAAAAAAAAAAATGTTCCAACAAACAAAAGCCCAGGACCAGACGGCTTCACAGGGGAATTCTTTCAAACATTTAGAGAAGAGCTAACACCTATCCTTCTCAAACTCCTCCAAAATATAGCAGAGGGAGGAACACTCCCAAACTCATTCTACATGGCCACCATCACCCTGATACCAAAACCAGACAAGGATGTCACAAAGAAAGAAAACTACAGGCCAATATCACCGATGAACACAGATGCAAAAATCCTCAACAAAATACTAGCAAACAGAATCCAACATCACATTAAACGGATCATACACCATGATCAAGTGGGGTTTATTCCAGGAATGCAAGGATTCTTCAATATACGCAAATCAATCAACGTGATACACCATATTAACAAACTGAAGGAGAAAAACCATATGATCATCTCAATAGATGCAGAGAAAGCTTTCGACAAAATTCAACACCGATTTATGATTAAAAACCCTACAGAAAGTAGGCATAGAGGGAACTTTCCTCAACATAATAAAGGCCATATATGACAAACCCACAGCCAACATCATCCTCAATGGTGAAAAACTGAAACCATTTCCACTAAGATCAGGAACAAGACAAGATTGCCCACTCTCACCACTCTTATTCAACATAGTCTTGGAAGTTTTAGCCACAGCAATCAAAGAAGAAAAGGAAATAAAAGGAATCCAAATCAGAAAAGAAGTAAAGGTGTCACTGTTTGCAGATGACATGACACTATACATAGAGAATCCTAAAGATGCTACCAGAAAACTACTAGAACTAATCAATGAATTTGGCAAAGTAGCAGGATACAAAATTAATACACAGAAATCTCTGGCATTCCTATACACTAAGGATGAAAACTCTGAAAGTGAAATCAAGAAAACACTCCCATTTACCACTGCAATAAAAAGAATAAAATATCTAGGAATAAACCTACCTAAGGAGACAAAAGACCTGTATGCAGAAAATTATAAGACACTGATGAAAGAAATTAAAGATGATACAAATAGATGGAGAGATATACCATGTTCTTGGATTGGAAGAATCAACATTGTGAAAATGACTCTACTACCCAAAGCAATCTACAGATTCAATGCAATCCCTATCAAACTACCACTGGCATTTTTCACAGAACTAGGACAAAAAATTTCACAATTTGTATGGAAACACAAAAGACCCCGAATAGCCAAAGCAATCTTGAGAATGAAAAACGGAGCTGGAGGAATCAGGCTCTCTGACTTCAGACTATACTACAAAGCTACAGTAACCAAGACAGTATGGTTCTGGCACAAAAACAGAAATACAGATCAATGGAACAGGATAGAAAGCCCAGAGATAAACCCACGCACATATGGTCACCTTATCTTTGATAAAGGAGGCAGGAATGTACAGTGGAGAAAGGACAGCCTCTTCAATAAGTGGTGCTGGGAAAACTGGACAGGTACACATAAAAGTATGAGATTTGATCACTCCCTAACACCATACACAAAAATAAGCTCAAAATGGAGTAAAGACCTAAATGTAAGGCCAGAAACTATCAAACTCTTATAGGAAAATATAGTCAGGACACTCTATGACATAAATCACAGCAAGATCCTTTTTGACCCATCTCCTAGAGAAATGGAAATAAAAACAAAAATAAACAAATGGGACCTAATGAAACTTCAAAGCTTTTGCACAGCAAAGGAAACCATAAACAAGACCAAAAGACAACCCTCAGAATGGGAGAAAATATTTGCAAATGAAGCAACTGACAAAGGATTAATCTCCAAAATTTATAAGCAGCTCATGCAGCTTAATAACAAAAAAACAAACAACCCAATCCAAAAATGGGCTGACCTAAATAGACATTTCTCCAAAGAAGATACACAGACTGCCAACAAACACATGAAAGAATGTTCAACATCACTAATCATTAGAGAAATGTAAATCAAAAGTACAATGAGATATCATCTCACACCAGTCAGAATGGCCATCATCAAAAAATCTAGAAACAATAAATGCTGGAGAGGGTGTGGAGAAAAGGGAACCCTCTTGCACTGTTGGTGGGAATGTAAATTGATACAGTCACTGTGGAGAACAGTATGGAGGTTCCTTAAAAAACTACAAATAGAACTCCCATATGACCCAGCAATCCCACTCCTGGGCATATACCCTGAGAAAACCATAATTCAAAAAGAGTCATGTACCAAAATGTTCACTGCAGCTCTATTTACAATAGCCCGGAGATGGAAACAACCTAAGTGTCCATCATCAGATGAACAGATAAAGAAGATGTGGCACATATATACAATGGAATATTACTCAGCCATAAAAAGAAACGAAATTGAACTATTTGTAATGAGGTGGATAGACCTAGAGTCTGTCATACAGAGCGAAGTAAGTCAGAAAGAGAGAGACACACAAATACCGTATGCTAACACATATATATGGAATTTAAGAAAAAAAAATGTCATGAAGAACCTAGGGGTAGGACAGGAATAAAGACACAGACTTACTAAAGAATGGACTTGAGGATATGGGGAGGGCGAAGGGTAAGCTGTGACAAAGCGAGGGAGAGGCATGGACATATATACACTACCAAACGTAAGGTAGATAGCTAGTGGGAAGCAGCCGCATAGCACAGGGAGATCAGCTGCGTGCTTTGTGACCACCTGGAGGGGTGGGATAGGGAGGGTGGGAGGGAGGGAGACGCAAGAGGGAAGAGATATGGGAACTTATGTATATATATAACTGATTCATTTTGTTGTAAAGCAGAAACTAACACACCATTGTAAAGCAATCATACTCCAATCAAGATGTTAAAAAAAAAAATAATGGTAGAAATAGATCCTTTGTACTGCACAATGAGTGGTTTCCAAAACCCTTCCCTTATTATATAAACACAATTTTACCCTTGTTTCCAACAAATCTAAATGCTATGGGCCAACTGCATCACCCAGTGAACCAATTATCTTTCATATATCTTGTACACACCACACTGCTGTTCTCATTTTTTCTCATTTATTCTCTTAGAGTTATGAATTAACTTGGGACAGTCTTAATATCGTTCTCGTAAATAAAACTAATTATTAGTCATCTTTCTTCTTCAGTTTCCTCAATGAGGTCCCTTTCTCCTCTTTTTCAGTAGTGAGCCCTAATCATTGCTGATAATAAGCGTTAGCAGTACTATACCTGTATCCCTCCCCACCAAATCACAAGTGAAATCGTGTAACTTAATGCCATCAATGTACAAAGAACTTAGAAAATGCTCAGAAATCACCTTCTTAATCTCTGCAAATCTATTTCTTCGGATTAAACTTACTTTTCTTCAAGCACAAGCAGTCCAGATAATGTAGTCTTTCCTGTTACATTATTGTAAATGCCCACACAGTACTTTCAGCTATGTTATGGGATCTCTAAGCTCCCTTCCAACTCTGAAAACTGATGATTCTGTAACAGGCCCGAGATTTTTATTAGCATTTTAAACAGTTTCCAAGGGCATATGCCTTCCAATAGGCAAAACACATAAATATATTTGGTGACATAAACCATAATCAAGCTAGGAAATTCTACAATGCAGTGAATTATTTTAAGATTGTATCAAATGGTATTTAAAAATAATAGATTGGTAGATTTTACAATGACTTCTTAAACTTCCCCAATCCTTACATGCTTTTTTTACTCTGGAATTAAAATCAAATTCAACTAAAACAAGTTATCTATTGAGAACTCACATGGCCAAGGCACTAAATAAAGTGGAGAATCCAGTTCAGTAAGACAAGGTCCCTACCCGTTCCTATCCCCACCCCAAGAGTGCTGTTTGTATTGTGTGCTTTCACACCTACCTAGAACTTCAAGACCTAGCTCAGATCACTCCTTGAACATGAATGAATCTCCTTGCTTTCATCTTCTCTGCCACTTAAGCCTGAACACTATATACTGCCCTGGGTTATTTATGTTTTTACAAATGCCTTAACCACTCAACAAGCATGCAGAGAATACTGAAGGCAAGCACTATCTTCAACTTTTTGTCGTCCCTCTCAGGGAATTATTTAATCTTCTAGCACAAAATACTCCCTAAGCCTAACTTAGAGGGAACTGAAATTTAAGGTCTTACTCTTAATGTCCCCTAGTCAAAATCTTGCAGAAGTAGAATATGGTAATTTAGAGTTCATGCTCTGGGGGTATCTGGAAATCCCTGATCTACTACTGTTTAACTGGCCTTGGGCAAGCACTCAGCATCACCAGATTGAAGTTTCCTCAGCTGAAACAGAGATTGCTACTAGTATCCACTTTACTAAAGTTGTAAGGATCAAGTGTATAAAGTCCACAGTAAGCATTAACAATTATGTACAGAGAAATAAAAGAACGGTAAAAAAATTTTTTTAGCTCTTGATTCCTTGGAATACTGGAATTCAGCTGGTAATGAAGCATATGAAAATAAAAGCTGGTGATGAAGCATATGAAAATAAAAGCAGAACCTTATTAGTTACCTCAACCTACTGAATATTCAGTATTAATATTTATAGGTGCAGCATTCACTTTGTTTATACACATTAAAATTTTCATTCTGTTATCTACAGAATCACTACTTACTGCCACTAAACCATAGTATCCTACCTTCGAAGAACACTAAAACATGAAAGAAAAAAGGACACTAGGGTTTTTTCCCCCCAATAAATTGCGCCTATAATTTAAGTCCTACCAAAAAAAAAAAATCTTTAAAAACGTTGACATTCCAAAATTTTGAAGTCTGCATCCATTTCTTTACCTTCTTTACATTAAAAAAACTATTTAGTTATTCAGAGACCTGAAAATTTGGGCCTATAAGGGACCTTTTGTAATTACCCATGTACAAGTCTCTCAAAAGTGAATTTAATCCCAAACTAAGTAGCCTGGCCAAGATATCAGATAGTACACAGCAAAGAATCCTACAGGACTAGAACCCATATTTGTAACTGGTAGGTCATATTCCCTTTGGATTCCACCATGAGAAAAATGGTTTTTTCTTCCTTTTGGATGTAATATCTTCTTCTCCCCTTAGCACAAGGTAGAGTGGTCTGCACATGTTAGATTTTCTATAATGTTAATCTTGTCCTCAAGATCCTTCTAGCACTAGGTATTTTAAAACATGTAACAATAACTATGATATTTACAGCAAAATAAACAAGTAAATAAATTTCTAGTGAGAAATTAGAAAGCATCATTTAAAAATAGAACACATGTACTCAAATACGGAAAAATCTTCAAAACACTTGACCGCAAACGTTATTTTAATTAATCTCTTAAGTGTCAGTAATCTAATATATATAGTGCTTTGGTTCCCAAGACTTGTCTATTACTGAATGGTCTGAGCGTATTAAGTCTTAAAAACTTAGTTGTTAAAAATATCTTAATGACAAATTACTGGAAGTCATTTACTGTTCTTAGGCATATCTTCTATAATATTCACCAACTATTAAAAATATTATCAGTATCACATTTTTAGGAGTAATCCTCCAAGCAATGTTTTAACTTATTCAAGCCCAAATTGGTAGATAATCCTTATCAAGTTCAACACTAGTATATCTTAACATCAGAGCATTACTCTTCCATATAATTAGAAAAAACAAAAACAAAAAACTCCTCAGGCATGTACGTATTACCTTTCCTTTAGAGGAAATGTAAGAAAGAAAGCTTCAGTCAATAATCACATATGCAGTATTATCACATGACTTGACTTCTTTATTCTAAACATATTATCCACACACAAGTCTGACTAGTGGAACAAAACTGTACTATTATAGGGAAAGTCCTATCTTTAGACTAAAACTGAACACAATCAGAATGAAAGTCAGTACTTTTACAGAATGAGCCAAACTGACAGAAATGGGAGGGGGTAAAAATCACACCACACATTCTACCTACTTAAAGTTTTTTATGTATGTTCCATTCAAATGTTTATTTAAATTTTAATGGCTTGCATTGGGAGCAAGCAAAGCTCCAAAGGGAAGTAAACAGCATTCTAATCCTTTAAAAAACAAACAAAACCTTTTATTTATTTTAATCCTGATTTTGACCCTAGAACTCACAAATCTAAAAATATTAATGCCCAAAATAAACACGTCTCTTCCAAAAACGAACACTCGAACCTTTATTATTAGCAAACTAATTTTAAAACTTTTGAATACAATACTTAAAAACTCCCTAGATAGCAAAACTTTTTGAGAATCATTTCTGGCTATGAAGTCACAGAACCAAAATGTCATTGGCTATTTTAATATGCCAGCATATTAACTTAATTAGGAACAGATTATTACATTTTTCTTGGTTCTCCTTTCACAAATCAAAAATTATTTCCCCAGTACATAAGGTTTGGGCGTGTTTTCAGGTGTTAAAACGTACCGTTCATACAAAAAAAACAAATAAGCCCGTCAGCCACAATTTAAATTGAAGACTATTTTTTCTTCCCTTTAAAGTGCACAGAAAATAAAACCACTAGAGAACAAAACAAGTATCCAAGCTATAAAAAGCTAATTAGATCGGGAGTTGATTGATTTTGTGATGGGATAGAAGGCGGGAAGGAAAGAATGTAACAATTTCTGTAGTGCAAAAAAAAAAGAGGGAGAGAAACCAAGATTACCCGTGAAAATATAACAATTCTTCAATATGCATGTGACCAAGGTTTGGAACCAACCGTACAAGTCTCCTGGAACAGAACTTTATAACAAACCTTCACATTCACCATCCCCATGTTAGAAAACTCCTTTCAATAAGACCCATTTGCTTGTTGCACCTTTTTGTTTCAGGTTCAGTAATTCACCTTTCTGGCAGTAATTTTGGATCTAAGGAAATGAGACTGAAACCCCGAGATCCTGCTTGGGTTTTTGCCTGACGAGGGAAAATGACAAGAAATGCTGGCGGGAAAACCCTACGAGTCAAGTTTCCACCCTCCTGGCTCCCCCTCCACCTTCTTCCCACCTTGACGAAAGGGATAATCCAAAGAAAGTTTATAGCCCAATCCCCGAAGGGCTGGAAAAGAAAGCAAATCGTTCGAGCTGAATGCACCTAGGCCCGCTCACATCTGCGAGAAAGGAGGCGGCAGCTGGGACCCCGAGTGGGCAGCAGCAGCAGCTCTGGCCCCGGGAGCAGGGCGGCCTAGCGCCTCGGGCAGGCCGGCGGGTAGGCCTGGCCTCCGGGTCTCCAAGCGTAGAGCGACTCCCTTGCTCACAATGGTGCGTGATCTCGCTCCTTCACGCTACCTGGGACGCGAAAGTCACGTCCTGGGAGGGCAGAGCATGCGGTGGGGGACGCAGAAGAGGCCTAGGACCAGAGACGGGCAACGGCCTAGAGGAAAGAATGGGGGAAGGGGGTTAGAAGGTGGGCGAGGAAAGGGACCTGCCGGGATCGGGGAGCGGAGGGTGGCCTGGAGACCTCCGCAAAGCCGAGCAACCAGTTAAGGCCAAAGGGGTGGGGCAAGGCCTGTGTGAGGGCCAGGGCCGCGGATGGGGGACCCCGAGGGGAGCTGAGGGTCGGATTTCGGCCTCACCTGAAGTCCTTGTCGCTGGATGTCATTTTTTCCAGCAAATTGGAAATGTGGTACGAGGCGCTCGCCATGTTGCCGGCCTCGATCCCGCCCGCCGGCGCTGCTCGTGCTGCTGCCCGCCGCCGCCGCCGCTGGGGCTCCTCCTCTCGCTCGCCGCGGCTCCCGCTTCCAGGGTCGCAGGGCGACGCAGACGCTGACAAGGGAGGCGCCTGGACGGGCTGCCCCCTCCCCGGCGAGGCGTGGGCCTGTCCCGGGGGAAGCAGAGGCTACGGGGCCGGCCTAACGACGGCGCTGCTCGCCGGAAAACGAGTTCATGAGCAGCGAGGAGTACAGCAGGCTCTCTCCGGAGAGGCAGCCACTTCCACTCGGGGCAGTCCCACTCCCACTCCCCTCCGCACTCGCTCCCTAAGGCAAGAGGCCAAAACCCGCCTCCTTCGCTCCGGGGGAGGGCGCGGCAGACGCGGGACGCTACGGAAAGCTGAGGTCAGGGTTCAAGGAAGTCTCCCCACGCACGCTGTGGAGACGCTAGGTAAAGGACAATCCTGTTGGCTGAAGCCTGTGTCAATCTTCGCGTACCCGCCCTTCAGGAGGCATGACAACGGCCAAAAGGGGCTGTTCTCGCGAGACTTGAAAGCGGCGGTTAAAGGATTGGGGGCCAGTGGGAGGAGGAGACCTTCATCCGAAAATAACTTGTTTTTCCTGTACGACAGTAAGAGAAAAAGCTTACGATTTTTAAGGCGCATAAGGCCTAGGAGTAAAGTTAATTAACAGGTTAGACTCGGGGCGAACAGAAGAGTTATTAGAAGGAGCTTTCGTTCTGAATCGGACGCGTGGCCTGCATTGCCTTAACCACGATGGTGCAAGTTGCCACGTGAAAACCACAAATCCCAGAATTCAGTCCGCATGTTACACTGGGTCAAGATATGATTGGCTGAAGGAACTTGTAGCTTCCTCATTGGCTCCATGGGAGGCCTGAATGCTGGGATTTGTAGTCTGGCGAGGCAGCTGTGTTGAGTAAATCCTTCGGAGTACGGTGGATTAGATTTCTGCAGCAGATTCGAATTTTCACTTACAGTTGTTTTTGGCTGTTGTGGGGTGTCTGCAGAGCTAGGCTGCTGCGGTCTGGGCAGGCGCATTGCGGATGAGTTGATGTTCTTGGCAGAGGCCTAGTAGCGGCTTCCTAGCACTAATCCATGACAGTGACGGTCGCCTCATCCTCTGAAGGCAGCTGAGCCTCTTCTGGGCACTCCCAACGTGCATTGAAGAGCCAGCCCCCTAAAGCAATAAGGACCATAGAAAGACCAAGGGCCGATGACCGATGATTGTATTCAGGGCTTATTCCTTTTATCTGGAATAGCTAAATGATTACTCTCTGTATTCAGCATTTGTGGAATTAATAATCCTGCAGCTATTTTATTGTTCCCTAAAACATACACAGACAGCAATCGGAGATACTGAATCATGTGTTTCAGTATCCATGTTTTTATCTCCTTCATTCGAATTGGAGCTGGCCTTCCTAAAAATAAAATTTAAAAAAAGAGAGAGAGAGAGAGAAAGCCCAGTTAAGAGACGAGGAAAATTCGGTCTAAATCTGTTATTCCTCTAGTTGGGGGAAAAAAGAATTTAAATAGCTCCTTTCTTCCAGGTATTAAATCTCAACATTTCTTTACCGTTCTTTCCTATATTCACCAAATGTTATTTAGTGTCTTAGAAAAGACAGGCATAGTTATAGGCAATAACAAAATAGATGAAACACTTTCTGACCTAATAATTCATATTTAAATTTCCCCTCATTACTCGTTTACCCACATGTATGCTGTACTTTACCCAAGTTAGCTATTATTAGGTTCCATGAGTGCTTCAGCCACAATTCCATTCTGCTCTGAACAACCTTTTCACAGTATTTAATATAAACTATACACACACACACCCCAGACACATCACACACAAACAAGCCAGTCATTTATCTTGTGTGAACCCCAAGGCCTAAAATCTCAATCATCTAGTGATAACCTTTTTTTTAGCCTGAATCTAATGAGAACCAAGTCATGTTTTTTCCTTTTGTATGTACAAGTCTTTCATTTATCAATTTCCAACTGAACTATAATATTTGTAGTTAGCTTAAATATAAATCCTGTTTACTGCCACTTATTAGCTGTCGTAGGCAATTCATTTTAAGCTCTCTGAACCTCTCTTTCTTCATGGGTAACACAATGATCATCAGAGTATTTCCCCATAGAGCTGTTTTAAGAGTCAAATTAGCTATTGTCTTAGTCCGCCAGGGTTGCCATAACAAAATACCACGGATTGGGTGGCTTAAACAACAGAAATTTATTTTCTCACTTGAGGCTGGTGGTCCAAGGTCAGTGAGCTAGCAAGGTGGGTTTCTCCTGAGGCCTTGGCTTGCAGACAGCCACCTTTTCCTTTGTTCTCACAAAGCCTTTTCTCTATGCACTCACAGCCTGGTATCTCTTTCTCTTCTTATAAGGACACCAATCATACTGGATTAGGACCCCACCTTTTTAACCTCATTTAGCCTTTATTGTGTCCTCATGTAACCTTAATTACCTCTTTAAAGGACCTATCTCCAAATAGTGTCATACTGGAGGTTAGGGCTTCAATATATGAATGGGGGGGGCGGGAATGACACAATTCAGTCCGTAACAGATATCCCATATAAAGTGCTCAGCACATTGTCCAGAACATAATAATAATATTTATAACTAATTTTTTTGCATACTTACAAAGGTCATGGAACACATCTAATAAAAGTTGGCTATTGTTATTATTACTACATTCTCAGTCTTGTCCCTATCCCAAACCATCCTACATAGCCAGTTTAGAGTTTCCCAAAACATTGTTTTTATAGGGCTACTCACCAGTTTTAAAAGTTCAGCAGGTTTCTGCTACTAAATAAAGTCCAAATGTTTGCAATCAGTGACCTCCTTCATCTGTCCCTAACCCTTTCTGATCTTTCTCCCACTATTCTAATACAGTATAGGAATTGCTCAGGTCAATTTTTTTGAGTACCTCAAAGACCCAGCTCCAAGTTTTTGTACATCATTATGGTCATCATAATAATGAGCACTTACTTATAGGTGAGGTGCTGCATTAACTAATTTAATCTGCTTTTTAAGTATGAGAGGCGCAGACTGGTTATGTAACTTGCCAAAGATCAGCAATAAAGAGCAGTCAGGATGAAAACCCAGGCAGTGTTGCTTCAGAGCCCATACTCCAAACCTCTGTACTGGAATGCCTCTCCCTACCTGGAAGGCCTCTCACCTCCCCTATCTCACTTTCTAAGATCTTGACCAGTCATAGTGTTTATATGCTAGCCTCCAACTACAGTGTAAGTTCCTTAAGAGCTTATACCAACTTGAAATCACTTCTGCTTCTTTCAAGTACTTAGCCCTTGCCAAATTCGTAATAGGCACTCAATAGTACTTAATTTTATTTTGTATTCTTGACCACTTAGAAATTTGATTTGTGTATCACTGAATATAGCTTGTTGCTAAACAGTGGGAAAATGTTTTCCTTTAAGGATCTGTAAATGCTAAATTAATGTTAAGTGCAAAAGGAAATAAGTCTAGATAAGGTTATCCTCTAAGAATTTTCTTTCTGTTTAGTGGTTATAATGCAAAACTGAGATAAGAAATTTGATAAAAGTAAAAAAAATAAAAATGGAGTCTTTCAAGCTGTTGGGAGGTTCTTCAAATATCAACCAGTAGTTTAACTTGTTTCTCATTTATTGAGTGTCTACACTGTGCCAAGCACACCCTCCTGTCTATATCAGGACCACCATGGGAAGAGAGGATTCTAAGAGAAATATACTTATTAGTTGGCAGAGTGCTGGGTGCTGGGTCTTTCCTTCCCTTCCCACTCAAAAAAAAAAAAAAAAAAAAAACCAAAACAAACAAAAAACCCCACCACTCAGAGGAAATGAGAATCCCTATAGGAAGAGAAGGACCTGGAAAGCTCTGAGGTTTGCCCAAGATGTTATTCTGGGTGAAGGAAAATATTTGACTGAGTGTGTTAGAAAGCAGTAATTGGAAAACAAAACAACAAAGAAATATTTCACGTTGGTACCCTCAAAACTTCAGATTATTCATCCCTTGGCTGGCCACCTACTGATTTGTGCCCATTTGAGGAGGGAAGAAGAGAAATGGAGGATAGAGAGGGGTACTGCATTGTAGCAGCTGCACTCCCTCCTACTTATAAAGACACACACCAAGGGGGGTGCCAATCACCCCATTTAGAAATGACTTGTTACCGTCGTACTACCAACTCCCTCCATTTAGTGTGGCAAGGATGCATGAGTCTCCAGCAGGCAAAGTAGACAACTCCCTCCAAAGTAAGTTCGGTTTGAGTGTCCCCCCCACTCCCCCTTCCCTCTGCCATATGAAGACACAGAAAGAAGGCAACCATCTGAAAGCCAGGAAGAGAACTCTATGGTATTTTGTTATGGCAGCCCAAGCTGACTAATACAAGTGTGCAGCTACCTGACATATTCAAGTGTAGAATTTTTTAAGGTCCTACCTATTACCATCTCAAGGGATGAGAGTACCATAAAACATAATTTGGAAATCACTGTTCCATTGGTAATATTTTTTTTTTCTGAACTGAATGATGAATGGGTGGTGTGGAGGAGGAGAGTCTTGGTAGAAAATAAGTTTATTTGACGTTCATTTTAGCACAACCTTATGCCAAGTAAATGTGGACTGTGCTTACTTCATACATTTGCTATAAATTGAGTTAAAGGAAATAAAGAAAATAGAGCTATTTATTCAACTAGTTATTAGTTTCTGAAACAGTTCTTTGTTGAATGTCAAAGCTGATATGTTATCGAGAGAGGAAAAGGGCAGCTCTGATTTGCATTTCAGTGTAGACAGCTTTGCACACAAATAAACAGACACAAAATGCTTCCTGTTACAGACCATTTGTCAACACTGAATTCAACTTAGATGCAAAAGGAAGTAAATGCTATATAACACTAATCTTAAGAAGATTTCCATTTGATTGAAAACAGCCCAGCAACTAGAATTTTTCTATGATTTACTCTCTTCTAAACAACTGCTAGAAGCTCTTGGTTAATTTTTAGTGGCACTCTAAATCAAATTTAATTGTTACTCTATGAAGGAATTATTTTTTTAGAGTTAGAAATACATTTGCATCATATTAGTGAAAATTACAAAGACTAAGTCACAAAGTTGCTTCATTTAGAATATCTTCCATTTCATTCTCACTTTTGACTTTTATAGTAGTATTAACCATCATCTGGCATTTTAAAATCGTAACATTTTCCAATATGAATTTATAAAAGCACTGTCCAGGATTTCCAAACAACTAAAAATATAACTTTACATATGTAAAGCTCGTTATCAGTTTTGGCAGAAGGAGGCAGAAGAAAAGGCTAGAATTCAGCAAATGCTGCATTTTGCTTTAAACACAGATGTTTGCTGATGACTTGAAGCACTGCTTAAAAAGGTATTCTGCTTACCACCAAGATGAAAGTTTTGATTTGGGGGAAAAAAAGGTGTGAAAGACTAATTAAAGAGAAATTATTAGCCCACAGGATCATGGATTGGAAAAAATTGAAAAAAAATGAGGCGGGGGAAAAATACTAACTTTAGTGAAAAGAAATTAAATGAAGTGGTACTGAGATTCCCTCAGCAATGAATATTTATACAATGAAATAAGTCCATCATTATTATTTATACTATTAGATAAAGTGGTAAAAGTATCACATTCTAGAAAAAAGTTGCCAATTATGTAAAATGTGTTCTTGCTCTATTTATATCATTTTGGAAAATACAGAATTTTCTATATGATCAGGTAAACTCTTTTTACTTCATGGAGAATGCAATAATATTTTTCCATCAATTTCTAAATGTGAGAGTTTTGTTATAATGGATGTAGTTATTAACGCTTAAGATATGTTGCAGCCTAGAATTGGTTTAGAAGAAAATGTTTATTGATAGGGGCAAACTATTTCTTTTAACAGTACAACCAAGGCTTAACACAGGAAAAATATATTTGTAGAACATATATTTGACAAAGGACTTTTATTCAGAACTTATATAACTCCGTAATAAGAAGACAGAAATCCCTGCTTAAAATGAGCAAGATTTGACCAGACCCTTCACAGAAGAAGCTACAGGATGACAAATGAAAAGGTACTCAATATCATTAGTATCAGGGAAAGATAATTTAGAGCTACATGAGACACTACTACATCAGAATAGTTAAAATCAAAAAGGGTGATCATACCAAGTGTTGGTATACATGCACCCCTGTGTTCATAGCAGCACTATTCACGATAGGCAAGACATGGCAACAACTTAAATGTCCATCAACAGATGAATGAATAAAGAAGATGTGGTACATATATACAATGGAATACTACTCAGCCATAAAAAATGAAATAATGCCATTTTCAGCAAAATGAATGGACCTAGAGATTATCATACTAAGTGAAGTTTGCCTACCACCACATTAAGTCAGAAAGAGAAAGACAAACACCATATGGTATCACTTGTATGTGGAATCTAAAATATGACACAAATGAACCTTTATGAAACAGAAACAGACTCATAGACATAGAGAACAGGCTTGTGGTTGCCAAGGGGGAGGGGGTGGGGGAGGGATGGATTGGGAGGCTGGGGTTAGTAGATGTAAGCTATTATATATGAAATGGATAAACAACAAGGTCCTACTGTATAGCACAGGGAACTGTATTCAATGCCCTGTGATAAACCATAATGCAAAAGAATACAAAAAAGAAGGTATATATATGTATAACTGAATCACTTTGCTGTACAGCAGAAATTAACACAACATTGTAAATCAGCTATACTTCAATTAAATAAGTAAGTAAATAAATAAATAAAAGGACTTAGTAGATATATTTATAAACTATTAGTTACCTGAACATATAATCCAATCATTTTGCCTGTGTTCTACTCCCATATTTCCAACTGTTCTGGCATTTTTCTGCTTAGATATTACAAAGTCACCTTACACTCACTGTGTGATACTGTATAGCCAGGTGATTCAGAGTGCAGGCTCTAACTCACAAAGACCTAGGTTCAGATCCTGGCTATACCACTTATTCCATCTGGACAACTTCTCTAAAATAGAATAATGTTAATAGAACCTAGGATTGTACGAGGTTTCAATGAGATGAATGTAAAATGCTTGGCACATGTACTTTATAAATAATACCTATTATTAAAAACCAAAATTATTTTTCTACAAATACTGAGCCCTCTTGCCTACCACCACATTTCTCTTCATAGGTCCTACAAATCTCCTAGACTGAAAATCTTGGGAAATATTTGAATTTTGTATTTATCTACATTCTATATTCATTATCTATATTCACTTTAATACAAATTCTTCCTTAAAATGACACTTAGGTTTTCCCTTTCTAATAAATGCCCAGTGCAATTAGTCTCTTCAGGCCGTCAATTCATTACTATATAGTAATTCAGTAAACTCTAGCCACACTAGATGCTAGCTGGGTGATTTAGGCAAGTTAGTTAACCTTATTAAACTTTAGTTTTCTCCACTGTAAATTGGGGATGACTGTATAATGCACTAAAAGTCCTTTTTACTGTGCCTGATACAAGAGTAATTGCCTGACAAGTGGGTGCTACTTTTACGATTTCCTAATTCTGTTCAATATTTATAACTTACAGTCATTTTAGCTTTTTTTTTTTTTTTTTTTTTTTGCGGTACGCGGGCCTCTCACTGCTGTGGCCTCTCCCGTTGCGGAGCACAGGCTCCGGACGCGCAGGCCCAGCGGCCATGGCTCACGGGCCCAGCCGCTCCGCGGCATGTGGGATCCTCCCGGACCGGGGCACGAACCCGTGTCCCCTGCATCGGCAGGCGGACTCTCAACCCCTGCGCCACCAGGGAAGCCCCATTTTAGCTTTTTAAGTTGCCGCATCTTGCCATTGCTTCATTGATTTTATGGTCCACAGAATCCTCTAAAGATTTCCATACTTGCACTGGACTGTGGTTATTCCACTTACCACGCCCTCCTCATCTTTCATAGTTAGTGTATTCCAAGTGATTCTTAGCTCTGGCTGAACTTAGAATCAACTGGAATGCCTCTGAAAATTATTGCTGCTCAGGCTGCACCCAAGACCAATTAAATAATAATCTCTAATTCTAATGTGCAACTGGCATTGAGAAACACAATTTTGTTTTGCTTGTTTGCTTTTGGTTTTGTTTGTTCATGTTTTGCTTAGTTTTGTTTGGGATCTAATTGTAGGATTTGCGTCAGGTTCTGAAGATCTTATTTGGATCTTGATTTTACTATGAGACATGCTAGGTACCCCTTGCTGCTACTGAGTTTCTGCAACTTTAGGTATTGTGCAGCAATATCCTTAACCGAATCATTTGTGTGTGTGTGTGTGTGTGTGTGTGAGAGAGAGAGAGAGAGAGAGAGAGGGAAATAGTAACATACTCCTGGAGAATTCTCCATAGCTTGGCATTAATTCATTAGTCAGCACTTTGGAGAATATCGTTAATCAAGTACTTTAATTACAAATCCACATAACTGCACTGATGATACTTCCTAATCTGCAAACATCATCCCTTCTAAATCTTCTACAAAGGATATTTTGAGAGAACCTATCAAAGGATTTTCTAAAATCAAGATATATATTATAATGCTATCTAAAACTGATATGAGGTTTTATCTGGTATGATTTTCTTAATAAACCTATTCTCTTCCTGATCGCAAGTTTCCTTCCTCAGTTCTTAAAGACTCAACAATTTATTGTACAGTTTTACTGGGAGTCATAGCAAACTCTCAGTCCCATAGTTTGCAGCTCTTTTTTTTTTTTTAATGAGACTTTTAATCTAACGCTATATTTTAAGCACGTTTTCAGTTCTCTCCAAATTCCTGAAGATTACCAATAGCTTTTTGGTAGATTGAGATGATGATATCTTTTTGGAATCTTGAGATATTGTTCACCCAAGCCCGAGGTAAACTAGAGTAGATGGGTATTTTTCACTACTTTACTCTGTTAATCTCCATTTCTTATTACTATTAATTTTGTTCTTCTCAGATGATTATAAATCTTCATATAAAAGATAGAAACATACTTAGGGAGGTAGTAGAGTTAGAGAGTTGAGTAATCAGCTTAATTTTCTCTATTCAGTAGCATTGTGCCGTTCACCCCAAGTGGTAGCCTTATACACCATTCTTGTTTCCTTAACTTATAAACAAGAGTCATTTTTCTTGCTGTTTATAGTTGTCACAAGCTTCAGAATCTTCTGAGCTTTTAGCCTCACTGACATTTCCATACACTTCCTGCTACTTCTCCAAATTATTTCTTCCTCTCCTTCTCCTTATGAACCTTTCCCTCATATTTCTTTTCACATTTTTCCAAGTCTTAAATATGAATTCATGAACTCACTGGAGAATTCTCTATGCATTCCTATTCATCACTTTATATTCCTCCCCTTTTCTTCTTCATCACTGTCAATCAGAGATTGGCAAACCTTTTCTGTAAAGACACAGTAAATATTTTAGGCTTTGTGGGCCTGCAGTCTCTTGCATTAACTCTGTCATGGCAGAACAAAAGCAGCCACAGAAAATACACAAATAAATGAGTGACTGTTCCAATAGAACAGTATTTGTGGGCACCTATCTTGGGATTTTATATTCATTTCACATGTTATAAAATATTCTTCTTTTGATTTGTTTAAAATCATTTAAAAATCTATTTCTTTTGCCTGCATTGGGTCTTCGTTGCTCTGCACGGGCTTTCTCTAGTTGCGGTGCACAGGGGCTACTCTTCATTGCGGTGCACGGGCTTCTCATTGCGGTGGTTTCTCTTGTTGCAGAGTACAGGCTCTAGGGCGTGCGGGCTTCAATAGTTGTGGCACATGGGCTCAGTAGTTGTGGCTCACGGGCTCTAGAGCACAGGCTCAGTAGTTGCAGCGCACGGGCTTAGTTGCTCTGCAGCATGGGATCTTCCCAGACCAGAGATCAAACCCGTGTCCCCTGCATTGGCAGGCAGTTTCTTAACCACTGTGCCACCAGGGACACCCTTTTTAGTTTTTTAAGGGAAAGAATGTGGAAAGGAATATGGGGAGAAAATCAGTGGATTACAATAATGTACTATTCTAAAGGAAAAGATCAGGAAACAAGGGAATACAATTTAGATGGGGAGATACTGAAAAGAAAATAAATTCATCACTTGAGAGAATGGGCTCATTTTACAATCTATGTCTAAAATTTTTGTTCTTCTTTGACTCTTCCCAATTCACAGTAGATGGTTAATGATACATTAGTGGTTAGATGGTCAGATGCTGCAATACTACCATGCCAGGCCTTTGAGGATCCCAGTATAGTCGCTATACTTCATAAGATGCTGTATGCAGAGGGGTTTGGCCTCTGCAGTCACATAGACTTGAGCTCTTCTTAGATCTGTCATTTACAAACTATGATCTTGAGCAAAATAGCTGATATTATTCAGGCTGATGATGAAAAGCACCACAATATGCAACATGTGGACTAGAGGGAAGTGACTAGTTCTGACTATAGGAGTGATTTCGAAGTACTTGATAAAGAAATAAAATTAGAGGGGAGCTTTGAAACATGGCTACGACTACAGAAGGTGGAACTGCAGCAGGGCCAGGAGAAAAACAATATTTTTTGGTTTATGAATAAAACACTCAAAGTTTAAAAATATTTATGCCTTATTATTTGACTTAAACATTTAAATAATATAAATGTTATTTTATGACTACATATATATATATATAAATCTGCTTTTTTACTGTTTATATTTTGTGAAATATCCGAATGAATATGCTGTGAAAAAGTTATGATCTGATATAACCCAAAATACATACATTTTAAACTCACTATAATATATAATTAGCCAAAAATTACTTTTAAAGTAAAAACTGAGGATTTCCACACATTAGTCCCATCTCTATCCAGTAGATTCTTTTTACTAAACTTGTATTAAAATCTTATATAGCCCTGAATGTGTTTTACTGGCTGCCCTCAAACTGGCTTTAACTCTGTTTTGAGCAGAATGTTTCACAATGTGACCAATAGCTTAGATACCAGGAAAATTCTTTTTCACCATGGCACACAGTCTCTAGAAATGTTGTTCCTGAATAAATAAGTGTGGTAATTTTTTCAAATGTTGCTTCATATTGTTCTTAACAATTAAAGCCATCAAGATAGTTGCTAATCGGGGAACTCGTAGATTTGAAAGAAAGGACAGACCAGCCTGTACTTGTCCCATCCAGGTCAGCGGTGCACACAGTGGGAGGAGGGTGGGTGTGTGCACTCCAGGGATTGCTGAAAACAACCCGTTGAGATACAGCCGGAAAATAGGAGAAATTTGGTTTACGTATTTTTATTAAAAAATTATATTTGTATAAGTTTTATTATGTGCATCATTTATTAGTATAGTAATGTATGTATACAATTTGTAAATAAATACATCTACCTATATTGGGGGGATGTGCTCAATCATTTTTACATGTTAGGGATATGCAATTAAAAACACTGGATGGGGGGTGAAATGGAGAAACATCACACCCCCTTCTTCCCATTTTGCAGATGCAGCATCAGGTCCAAGAGAGCCTGGATTGCCTCATTCTGTGGGCTGTGGGCACCACCCCTGTGCTCCTGTCAGAAGCTGCTGCGGTCCTGAAACACTGCACAAGGAGAATTAGTGCCTTTTGAATCTTGTGCTCTGGGGACTATGCCAGGGTTGGTTACACAGCAGGAAGAAGCCAGACCCACGATGTCATTCAACATATCTTCTGTCAGAGACTAGATACACTTGTGAGATTTGGACTTTTGTACTTGCTTCACGGGTGTAGGTGTTTTGCTGTTTTGTTTTGCTTTGTTTTGTTTTAAACCACAAAAGTACTCTATATCCCATGGCCTTGGTTTTAGTAAATATCTTTGTACTGTTTTGATTATCAGCTTGAGATTGTCAATAACAAGTAATTAATAGTAGCTTCATAATGAAACAAAGTACACTGTTGTTGCTTATTGAATAATTTTGGATCTCATGGAAAATATAATGGATCACAGTGATAGGCTTCTTTTACCTGCCTTGGCTCCAGAAGAGGAGGACTTTAATCTCGAATGTAGAAACCATTTGTTAACTCTTCCTGTGGGAAGCCCCAGACCACCAACACCACCCCTCCCCCACCCACCACCCTTGCCCCGACACCCACCCCCCCCAAGAAAAAAAGAAGGCTGTTAATGAGAGATCCTCTCAATTGGGGGAATGAAGGATGCTCTGGTTGATTTTTTTCCCAGCATAAATTTTGGTTAATCTAAAAAAAATGCTTTTTAACCAATGCTTGTATTAAAAATAACTTCAATAAACCTGACCAAGGAGGTGAAAGATTTATGCACTGAGAACTATAAAACATTAATAAAGGAAGTTGAAGATGATTTAAAGAAATGGAAAAATATCCCATGCTCTTGGATTGGAAGAATATTGTTAAAATGGCCATACTACCCAAAGCAATCTACAGATTTAATGCAATCCCTATCAAATTACCCATGACATTTTTTCACAGAACTAGAACAAATAATTCTAAAATTTGTATGGAACCGTAAAAGACCCAGAATTGCCAAAGCAATCCTGAGGAAAAAAGACAAAGCAGGAGGCATAACCCTCCCAGACTTCAGACAATACTACAAAGCTACAGTAATCAAAACAGCATGTTATTGGCATAAAAACAGACATATGGATCAATGGAATAGAATAGAGAGCCCAGAAATAAACCCACACACCTGTGGACTTCAACAAAAGAGTCAAGAATGTACAATGAGAAAAAGTCTCTTCAGCAAGTTGTGTTGGGAAAGCTGGATAGCCACATGTAAATCAATGAGGTGAGAACACACCCTCACACCACACACAAAAATAAACTCAAAATGGCTTAAAGACTTAAATATAAGACATGACACCATAAAACTCTTAGAAGAGAACATAGGCAAAACATTCTCTGACATAAATTGTACCAATGTGTTCTTAGGTCAGTCTCCCAAGGCAATAGAAATAAAAGCAAAAATAAATGGGACCTAGTCAAACTTATAAGTTTTTGTAAAGCAACAGAAACCACAAACCAAAAAGACAACCTGTGGACTGGGAGAAAATATTTGCAAATGATGCAACCAATAAGGGCTTAATTTCCAAAATATACAAACAGCTTATACAACTCAATAACACAAAAAAATAACCCAATCAAAAAATGTACATTAGACCTAAATAGACATTTCTCCAAAGAAGATACACAGATGGCCAATAGGCCCATGAAAAGATGCTCAGCATCACTAATTATTAGAGAAATGCAAGTCAGAATTACAATGAGGTACCACCTCACACTGGTCAGAATGGCCATAATTAAAAAGTCTACAAATAACAAATGCTAGAGAGGGTGTGGAGAAAAGGGAACCCTCCTACACTGTTGGTGGGAATGTAAGTTGGTGAAGTCATTATGGAAAACAGTATGGAGGTTCCTCAAAAAACTAAAACAGAGTTGCCATGTGATCCAGCAATCCCACTCCTGGGCATATATCTGAACAAAACTACAATTCAGAGAGTTACATGCACCCCTATGTCCATAGCAGCACTGTTTACAATAGCCAAGACATGGAAACAACCTAAATGTCCATTGACAGATGAATGGATAAAGAAGATATGTGTGTGTACACATACACACACACACACACACACACACACGGAATATTACTCAGCCATTAAAAGGAATGAAATAATGTAATTTGCAGGAACATGATTAGACCTGGAGATTATCATACTAAGTAAGCCAGAAAGAGAAAGACAAATACCATATGATATCACTAATATTTGGAATACAAAATATGACTTAAATGAACCTATCTAGGAAACAGAAACAGACTTACAGACACAGAGAACAGACTCGTGGTTGCCAGCCCAGAAGGGGGGTGGAAGAGGGATGGATTGGGAGCTTGGGGTTAGCAGATGCAAGCTATTATATATAGATAATATATAAACAACAAGGTCCTACAGGGAACTATATTCAATATCCTGTGATAAACCATAATGGAAAAGAATATGTAAAAGACTATATATACATATAACTGAATCACTTTGCTGTACAGCAGAACGAACACAACATTGTAAATCAACTATACTTCAATAAAAAAATGATTTCAAGATGTTATAGCATACTTCATAACAGTAAAGATGACTAAATCTCTCTCTCTCTCTTTTTTCCTGATAAAGTATTTTGTAAGGATTCAGGATTACCATTGTTGATACCAAGTTTCAACCCCTAGAAGTATAGCAGTAGGAGAATAAACAGTGTGTACTGACCTCAAGGAAACACCTGACATTTAGGGCTTTTTTTCACAAAATACTTAAATTGACATCCTGTTCTTATCATCTACCCCTTTCTCTGAAAATATGTCACTGTCAGACTGTTACGGTTAAATTGAGACTCTGGTCAATTGGGGTGGGGATCTGTTACGTCTAGTTTTACTTTAAGCATTCTTTTGAGTGACCAGTACCTTAAAAAATAAATCTTAGGAGAATACTCATGTAGCCTAATGAAACATTTAACACCCTTTCTGATCCTGTTTTCTGACTTTTCAAATACTTGACTTTTGAAAGTATACTTGAGAGTATACTTTGAGAGTATTTCTCATGTTATTTTTTTTTCATCAGGAAGGATAAGAATTCTCTAATATAAAAAAATAGAGAAAGATCCTACAACCACGTGCATTTGGAATTTTTAGGTATAAAGGTAACTGCTTTTCTTCTTGGTTTTCAGTTTCTGCCAACACATGCTATCAAGTTTGTTTTACATAATGAGCTCATTGCTGAGTACACATAATCTCAGAGATGAAAGGGTTTATCATCCACCCTACAAGAAATAAGACACGCAGTACTTGTTTATGCTGGGTCCTCTCTAGTGGTGAGCCTACACTTGCTTCTAGTCTTTTCAGAAAGAAACATTTTCACCTTAAAAGGTGAACTCAGGGCTTCCCTGGTGGCGCAGTGGTTGAGAATCTGCCTGCTAATGCAGGGGACACGGGTTCGAGCCCTGGTCTGGGAGGATCCCACATGCCGCGGAGCAACTAGGCCCGTGAGCCACAACTACTGAGCCTGCGCGTCTGGAGCCTGTGCTCCGCAACAAGAGAAGCCGCGACAGTGAGAGGCCCGCGCCACGCAAGGAAGACTGGCCCCCACATGCCACAACTAGAGAAAGCCCTCGCACAGAAACGAAGACCCAACACAGCAAAAATAAATAAATAAATTACTAAACTCCCACCCCCAACATCTTCTTTAAAAAAAAAAAAAAAAAAAAGGTGAACTCAAAGGATATAATTTCTGTACCGGTCATGACACTGAGTATTGTTGAACAGCAGTCTCTCCTAAAATTAGTGCTTGAAGAGTAAGCAAAAAGTTCAGCATGAAAAAAATCACCTAATAATTTTTTTTCAATAATTTTTTTCTAACAGTTTGTTAGAATATGAGGTGCCAAATAAAATTTTTGAATAATAATGTGAAATGTTACATCAATTTGTACAGCTTATAAATAATAGCTATGTGTACAGGATGGCCTTCCAACAAATACATAATTATATAGAGGCAGTTTATGATTTTTAGATATAAATATCATCTTGCCTTTAAGTTACTTGAAGTTTCTGAATTGTTTTTTGGTAGCACAGAGCATCATAAGGGATAGAAGCAAAATGCTGTCAAATGATAGCATAAGGCTTTGGAGTTGGATAGAAATGCATGAGTTAGAAAAGAAGATCCAGAGCTTAACTAGCCTTATAAGAATAACAACTTCTAGTTCATACGTTTCTTGTGAAGACAAAATGGAAATACACAGACACAAGACTCACTCAGCATCTGGCACACGGGTAAGCCTTCTGTGAGGAGGCAGCTGACAGTGATGCTGTGCTAACCTGTCAAAGGTCTTCTTCTCTTTTTTAATCTTAGTTTGGCGGTGCCCATCGGCATGTGAGATCTCAGTTCCCCGACCACAGATCGAACCTGAGCCCTCTGCAGTGGAAGTGCGGAGTATTAACCACTGGACCACCAGGGAAGTACCTGTTAAAGTCTTAAAACAGGACTATATCCTCTTCCTGGAGACTGAACGTTTGTAAGAAATTAGCAGTAGTGTTTGTATTTTGGGGGAAAACAAAAACAGTTAATCTCCCCTCCAAATGTTTCCTCTCTTTTCATCGGCAGTATTCAGCTCCATAGTTCAGAAATGGAGCAAACTATTCTCAGAAGTTAAAACGTTTTATGAATGTCATTCCCATGGAAACTTCTGAGGAAAAGAAGTCATGCTGATCAAGGGTAATCGATTCTGTGTAGAATCAGATACAAAATTCAGCTCTCCCTGCTTTCCAATCTATGTCTGCCTCTTTTACATCCATCCAGGATTCAGCCAGACCATTGCTTGTGCTCATAAGAAATTCAAAAGATACCTAGGCTATTTATGTCCACAAGCAGAATTTTGTCTTTATTTCTATTTATCTCTACCAAATCACAAATCTTCATAACATACACATATGCTTCTGCACTTGTGTAAAGCTTTGGGCCAATAGACAAGCAGTTCTTACCACAAATGTAATAACTGAATATAGTTTTGTCTTCATTTTTAGCAATCACACAAAAAAATTCAAGTGTGTCAAATAGATTGCTTAGGGAGTGGTTATTCACATCAGAATTCCTTTATCATTAGCTTCTTGAAGAAGACAAAGGGCTGGTTGAGAAGCGTGAAGTTAAAATGTCAGGTGCTCTTAAGCAATGAAGCAATGGAAAAATAATCAGTTTACAAAACTGTTATTTACATATAGTTTGTAAGGGCAGATTTACCTCTGGATGCTCCTGGATCTCTTTTTAAGTTTGTTTTAATAATGTTAAAGAGTTTTTTTCATAGACCCCAAATAATTCAGTATATAAATAAGATCATTATGCTAGAAAGAGAAATATTCGGAGTCAAGGTAACTTTAAAATCTCTTTCATATATGAAATGAAACTAACCCCTGTGCCATTAGGGATGTCAACTAAAAAAAACGCACAAGCTTAAAGTTGAGAATTATGTCTTATTTGGTACACATTCTGAGGACTTCAAGCCCAGGAGGCAGCCTCTCAGCTAGGAGGCACTGCTCCAAAGCGGTAGGGGAGAAGCCAGGATATATAGGAGTGAAGACCAGGTAGTTGCAACTTCAAAAGATTACTGTTTAATTAAAGAAAACCAGACATCTCAAGTTAATGAATTTAGCACTTTTCTATGTATGGGAAGATGCAAGAATCAGGGTTCATCGAAATCATTCCTTTCATATGCACCTTAGCTATCTAGGGCCAGTATCCCATTCTTTCCCATCCTGAGTTGCCTCAGGGTACACTGTTGGGGACAGCTGTAGTGGCTGATGGTTTGATGGCTGCAGCATCCTTAGTTTGCTTATATGGCTGGTAACCTTCTTCATTCACAGGGACAACGGTGAACAGAAAACACTAAAATAAAAGGAGTTGCTAAATTAAGTAAGGAGAAATATTTAGAAGACATGGTGAAGAAGTTTTTGCTTCCTCATCAGGTTTTTTGGTCAACATCTAACTGAAGGTCGGTGACCTGAGTGGTTCTAGAGTCTGGTGGCGTCAGGATCAGTTAGAGGATTAGTCTTCAGTGTGCCTTGGCACGGACCTTGCTCTCAGCTGTGTGTCACTTTGTGGCTTTTGGACAACGTTAAAATAACAGTTAAGAATAGTTGGATGATTATAATTTTTGTGACTCTCTGTTTGAATTAAAAAAAAAAATCCCACAAGGACTCAGAGGCAAAAAATATACAAATCAATTTTCACTGCAAAGTAAAGGAGCTGTTACAGTGGAGGATTACTGGACTGAATGTCAATATTATGACACAGCATGAGTGTGTTTCGTGTTTGGTAATTGCAATCATTGTTGCTTTTGTTGCGGTCATCCATTTACAATGCTTGGTGTCAGTTTATTTATCTCTTGTAAAAATAAAATACAGTGTATGTGTGTGGAAAAAAGAAAAGAATAGTTGTTCCTTGCTTGAGTTTAATGACATCTCAGAATTTTCTAGCTTTGCTTCTGGGCCACTATCAAGTTACTGATCCAGATAAATTAGGTCGTGTGCTATGAGCGACCATTCACCTCCAATATTTCTTTTTATACAATCTGAATTAGCACAAAAGTGAACACTTAAAACGATGGGCTTTTAACATGAAACTTACGGAGTATGGAAGAAAAATATCACCCAAAGCAGGGATTTTCAAACATATTTTTTACCACGTCACACATTAAGAAAAACATTGTATATCACAACTCAGGACATGCAAATTTATAGATACAGTTGGCCCATATCCAAGAGTTTTGCATCCTCACATCAGCCAACGATGGATCAAAATTTTGATATATACAGTATATTTGATATATTTGATAAATACGACTGTGTATATACACACATATGCATGTGTGATACTGTGATTTATATAAGAAATATACATATATGTGGTCTTCATCCCGTTTCTGGCACAGAGCTCCTAAAACCCTTGGTATTTCCGAAGTGCTGAGTGCAGTCAACGTGCCTCTTGTCATGTTAATGAGCTGACTCTTGTAAAGCTCAAGGATGGGGGTTGGTTGCCAGTGGAGCCTACTGTGTGATTGCAGAATTGGAACTTTCAGTCCCACCACCTTAACCTCCAGGGAGGGAGAGGGGCTGGAGGTTGAATGAATCACATTATTTTTAAAATTACCCTTATTGTAAATGTGAGTTGTAGTTAATTCATTTCTGTTGCTGTATAATTTTCATTTGAATAAACATACCACATTTTCTATTTTAATTCACTCTATCATCCATGAACATTTTGTTTGTTTCCACTGTTTGACTATTACGCAAAGTGCTGTGATTAAAACTCTTGTCCGTTGTGTTTTGGTACATCTAAGCCTGCATTTCTGTAGAGTATATACTTAGGAGAAGAATTGCTGGGTCATAGAACATGTGTATCTTTGTTCCTGCTACATAATGTCTAACTGTTTTCCAAAGTATTTGCACCAATTTACCCTCTAACCAGCAGTGGATAAGAGTTGCTTTTGTACCACCTTCTCATGAAATCTTGGTATTGTCAGACTTTTAATTTTAGCTATTCCAGTGGGTATAGATCTTATTTTAGATTAAATCTCACATCCCTGATTACTAATAAGATTGAGCAAGTTTGCATTTCCTCTTATGCAAAATGCCTGTTTAAGGTTTTGTCCCCCCTTATTAATTGAGCTGTCTTTTTCATTATGCTCTGTATGTAATCTCTTTGTTAGTATATGTAATATAAATGTTATGCAAATGACTTTTCCCACTCTATACCTTGTCTTTCAATATCTTCCTAGTGTCTTTTGAGGTACAGAAGTTCATAATTTTAATATTAGTCTACCATATCAATTTTTTCCTTTAAGGGCTTTGCTTTGTCCTAACAATGCTTTTTGAAAAGATCTTTTCCCTCACTGCACTCCAGCGCTACTTCTGTTATAAATCAAGCATCCATGTATGTATAGGTCTGTTTGCAGGTTCTCTTTATGGTTCCATTGATCTATGTGTCTATCATTGTAACAATCCCACAAATCTTCTCTATCCTCAGTGATTTTTATCTACTTATTTAATCAATTACTGAAAACTGTATGTTATGATTTCTCAATATGATTGTGGATTTGTATATTTCACTTTGTAACTATCAATTTTTACTTCTGACATTTTAAGGCTAAGTTATTAGATGCATACAATTTTTCACTTGTTATAAATTTCTTGCAAATTGAACTTCTTATCATCCTTCTTTATTTCTGGTAATTGAAATAGAAACTTTTTTTAAAACTTCCATGTTTTTTTGTTTTGTGGTTTTTTTTTGTTTTGTTTTTGTTTTGCGGTACGCGGGCCTGTCACTGCTGTGGCCTCTCCCATTGTGGAGCACAGGCTCTGGACGCGCAGGCTCAGCAGTCATGGCTCATAGGCCTAGCCACTCCACGGCATGTGGGTTCTTCCCAGACCAGGGCACGAACCTGTGTCCCCTGCATCGGCAGGCGGAATCTCAACCACTGCGCCACCAGGGAAGCCCTTAAACTTACAGGTTTTTTATTTTCTAAATGTGTTTCTTATACAGCACCTAGTTGTAATTGTCTCAAAAAATTTGCCTTTTCATTGAATCATTTGGTTTACTTACATTTAACATAATTATGGATTCAATGGTTTATACCATTATCAATCTATTGCCTCTCTGCTCCACATTCACCCTTCATTGCCAAGCTTGCGATATTGGAGCATTTCTCCCTTGACAGCTGGCATAGTGTTAAGCTTCATCAGTGGAGCCCACTGGAAGCACAAAGAAGGAGAGTGCAGAGGTCAAAAGTATGTAGAATCCCCCATGGACAGCTTCCTCTGGCACTTAGAGGGAGGCTTCCCAGTGAACCTTACTGGACTCTGTCATATTTTAACCAGTCCCTTATCTATGTTATTTCTAGTGTTGAACTTTTCACATTGCATTCCAATTCGTCTAGGTGTCAGACTGTTTCCACTAGGGTATAAGCTCCTTAGGAATAGGGTCAACGTGTTTGTTAGCTATATCCTACAGTGCTATCACTGTTCTAGGCAACAACAACGATAGCTAACCTATTCTATGTTAGACATTGTCTCATGTGTTTGAATATAGTGGACACTTGGCCAATGTTTGTTGATAAAAGAGTAAGTTCTTATTCCCATTTTTCAGGAGAAGTAAGTGAGGATCCTAAAAGGAAAATAAGCTGCTGAAGGTCACATAACTAGGAAGTGACATGGTCAAAATTTAAACATAGGTATGTCTCTTTCCTCTATTCTGTGCTCATTGAGATACATAGATGGGTCCTGCCAAGAGGGCCTGTTGTTATTTTGTTGCTTAGAGTAGAATCCTCTGTTGAATTTGAACTCAATAGCAGGAAATAGGGGAAGAGTCTTACATAGCACTGATTATGTGCAACCATTTTTCATATATTCACTGATAAGGTGGGTCTTACTATCATCATGTTACAGAGAAAGGAACTGAAACCCAGAGAGGTTAAGTGGAACTTCTCAAGTCATACAACTTCTAAATGGCGGAGACAGAATTCAAATCCAGTTGGTCAGGCTCTTGAGTCTATACTTGACTATTAGTATACTGACTGTCCAGGTACCTTAAAAAGGTAAGGAAAATAATATAATAAATACCTATGTACCTATCACTCTACATAAGAAATAAAACATTACCCCATGTACAGATTACATTGTCCTGAATTTGGTGGCTGTCATTCATATGCATATCTTTAGGTTTCTCATATATATAAAAATACCGTGCAATATAGAGTATTATTTCCATGTAGGTATATAAATGACATTCCTCAGTAAATACTTGAATGTGTACTCTGTGCCAACCACTCTTTTAAGTACAGAGCAAACATAGTGACAGAACAAAACCCCTGCTCTCATGAAATTTAATTCTGGACTGGGAAGACAGACCATAAAGCATAAACAAAGCAATACATAATATAGCTGGTGGTAATAAGTAAAACAAAGTAATACATGTTAAGGGATGATGGGGCTGTGGAAGAAAATGAAACTCTCTTTTATCAAGAGATATTTGGGCAGATATTTGAAAGAAATGACAGAGTGATGTCTTACATTTAAAAACAAAAACCACTCTTGCCAGTGTGGAGAATAGATGACAGTGGGCCAGGAATGGAACCAGGGAGACAAGTTGCAGAAAGTCCAGATGAGAGATAATGGTGGCTTAGATTTTTGAGGAGGCAATAAGTGGTCAGATTTTGCTTGTATTTCGAAAGTAGCATTTATATTTATAGAATCAGTGGCATGTAATCTTTATCCTTGATTTGTCCTTGTGTTGTGGGAACCAAGATTTCCTTGGCTTCGTAAAGTGATCTGGGCAACTTTTGTTCCACCTTTAGGAAAACTTGGATCAAATAGGAACTAACCTTTCCATAAAATATTGATAGAACTCACTGTAAAGCCATTCAGGCCTGGGATAATTTGGGAGTGGGATGGGGTGGAGTGGAGGCCACTGACTACCATTTTGATTTTTTTAATTCTTAGTGTTTTCTTCAAATTCTCACTTTTTAATTACAGCATCCTATTTTTCTTTGAATTTTTCCATTTCATCGAAGTTTTCAAATTGGTTAGCATACGCTTGTTTGTATTATTGTGTTTGCATTTTTATCCCTGTTTTTCATTCTGTATTTTATTTATTTTCATATTTTCTCTTTTTATGTATTAGTCTTGCATGGCTGTCTAATTAAACTTTTTGAAGAACAAAATCTGGGTTTTAAAAAATCTTCACTAATTTTTACTATCATTGTCATTTTTATCTGTTTCAAAGTGTTATGCCTGTGAGAAGATAAGTAGTATTTCCTTACCTTTTGTTTTTCTAGATGTTCTCTAATGATTCCCCCCACCCCAGCTTCTTCACTGAATGCTTAGCTTATTCTCATGGCTCAAAGGCCTGAAAGTACAAAACATTTTGCAGTGGAAACCCAACCTTCCATACTTGTCCCCATATGCTCATTTCTTATCATGGTACACACAGGCGAGTACTGTTCTTAGTTTCCCATGCGTCATTATAGATGGTCTTCATGCATATACTAATACATATAGTCTCATTTTCCTACTTTTTTTTTTTTTTTTTTTGCGATACACGGGCCTCTCACTGCTGTGGCCTCTCCCATTGCGGAGCACAGGCTGCGGATGCGCAGGCTCAGCGGCCATGGCTCACGGGCCCAGCCACTCCGCGGCATGTGGGATCCTCCCGGACTGGGGCACGAACCCGTGTCCCCTGCATCGGCAGGCGGACTCTCAACCACTGCGCCACCAAGGAAACCCGCTCATTTTCCTACTTTTTAGTAAAAGGTTACATATTATAAATACTCATCCTGACCCTCCTGTTTCACTTAATAATATATTTTATAGATTTTCTATAACACTACATATGATATTTTCTAATTTTTTATAGCTACATAATATTATATATATTTTGTTCAACCATTCTCCTATTGATAGCCTTTGGGTTGTTTTTCATTTTTTGTTGTTATAAATGATGTTTGTAACAGACATCACTTGGATCTTTTCATCCTCATCAGGATCCTTTTTCATTAATTTTTCCTCTTGCACTCCTGTGATGACCCATCTAGCACGAGCTATACTTTACTCCAACCAGACAGTGCCTTGTCCAATGCCCAAGACATGTGACTTTCTGTCCTAACTTAGGGTCCCCCTGTTGCTCCTGAGGTATGAGATGTCCCAGGACAGGCTCAGCACCCTTGCATTCAAACCAGAATTGCAGGAAAAGGAACCTTAAAGAGAATGAGAGAGTGAATCTTAGAACAAAGGGAGATGGAAACCAGCAGAAAAATGATCAACCCTACCTCCCTCCATCCTGCGACTGTCCTGAAATGCTGTAGTTCATAGGGTCTTAGGATCCCACAAGATCCCCCAGATCTTGTTTGAAATCAGATGGAAGCCTGCACAGTAATATACCTTGTGTTGCCTCCCCCTACTTCCCTGCCTTTTCCCCCCTTTCCTTCACTCCTGGTCTTGCATCCTCGGGTAAAGTAGCAACACATAGGTGTTTGCCTCAGGTTCTATGCTCTGGAGAACTCCAGCTAAGACTGCTGGAACCAGGCATAACCCTTGAAAGCAGACCCCTCAGCATAGGATTTTGGAGTTGTTTCTCTCCAGTCTGATGTCAGTAGGGACTCTATTGCTGATGGTAAGTGGAGGTGGCAATAACTCCTGCTTGCAATAGCATCAGAATCACTAAGACTTTCATCTAGGGTTAATTGGGATGAGGTACAAGGGAAAGTGAGGCTCTGGCATGTGCTGGGGCTATAGCACATCTCATGTCTCAGGTACAGGGAACAATCATAAGCATGAGGATTATGAAGGAGATTGGATCCTGTTCATAGCACTGGGCACCCCAGATAAGGCCACATTGAGCCAGTTGCCACTGTGATAGTCTGAGGAGCACCGTGCTGATTACAAAGCTGTTGTTTCTCAGCTCCAATCCCACTTTTCTATACTGTGCTTTGTGATGCTCTATGAGCCATTTCTGCTCTAGCAGCGGGCTCCCTGTTAGGTTTTTCCACAAAGGAACACTAGAGGGAGACTGAAAGCCTGGAGGAGAGACCATCAGCCCCTTCCCGTTTTGTGCTCTGTGTCTGTCAACATCACCCGTCAGAGATACCAGGTTCAGCACCTTTCCTCAGAGGCCTGAGTTCCTGCTCCATGGAGGCTCTTCAAGCCTCTAGGCTTTAATAAATCCAACCTGTTTCCTTTGTTCCCCAGTCCCTGGAATGCTAGCTTCTTTCTATGCCATTATTTCTGTTTTCTCAATGTTTTCCTTTTGCCTTTTCAGTCTTTCAGTATCCATTTAACCAATTCTTTATGACACATTGTTTCTTATACAACTGGATTAAGTCAAATAAATTGAAAGGGCTAAGCTTTCCAGAGATTATGGAAGTAATGTATTATCTGGTACATCTGAAATTGGTTCTAATAGTTTACTTGGTTGGTTGACAGAACTTGGGTTCAATGGTGGCCTGCATTCACTGGGATGGGGATGCAGAACTTTCATGTAATGCAGAAGATGAAATTTAAAGGTTTCAGAGGATGGGGATGTTGGAGTGGATTTATCATCAGTGACCTGTACACTAACAGCCTTGACCCACCCTCATTACATCATCTTGAATGACTCACAGGATGCTTCCTTCACTAGGGCACTAAGTACCAGTGAAGATGAGGGGAACACGAGTATCGTAGAAAAGCTCTACGGTCCTTGTCCTCCGTAAGCCAGACAGGATGTTGAGAGATGCTGCCATTGCAAGGGGTCCCCGATTTCAATGAGCATGTTGGGGTGCCCTCAGAGCACTCACCTACTACGGATAATGGAGACACATTTCTGGTGATGAACATCACAGATGAAGGACTAACCAGAATGTTTGGCCACCAGCCACAGAAATAGATAGACATTCTACTAAAGTGTTACTTGATCCTTATAACAGAAAAAAAAAAAAAAAATCCAGGTCTTGTGCCCAGAAAGTTGACTTGAGTCACCACAATGGAGAGTCAAGACCTTTCATCTAGCTTGTGGACCTAAGCCAGTTCACAAACTCAAAGCCCTTTGATTGAAGAGGAGGGTGGGTCCCTTGAGAAAGTACCCACAAGTATATACTGTAACTCTTCCTCCAAGCTTTTCTCAGAGATACAGCAGTCAATTACTATCATGACTGTTTGCTAAGGGAGAGGAAATACTCAGAACTTGGCTGATTCAGCTTCGAGAATAGGTTACAAGAAAATGCTCAACTCCTGCAGCCGCAAGGTAGACTGTGCTGCAAATCAGGCCCTGGATCTGATTTTAAGGGTGGAGATGCTGCAAAGGAGACTGTGCAAACTTGACAGATTTCCTATGTAAATGACAGGGCCTTGATAGAAAAAGGATGGGGTCCTGAGATCTGGAATTGGGACATTTAGATAGGTGAGCTTGAGAGTCCGTGATGCCTAAATTCCTCTAAACACTCTAAGCTGACAAAAGCAGACCTTTCCACTTGCTAGGGAGAGACAGCTTCTTGTACCTGAAGACCAAGCGATGACCTCAGCTATAGCAGGTATCTCGTAAGATAGTGCTAATTATTAGCAAACACACCTGCACCCCAGTACCCCAGGCAGAAAAGTAGGGTCAGATTTTAGCACAAGTTGAATGAAGCAGTAGTCTGCTCCAGGAAGAAATAGCTCACATGTCAAGGGAATTGAGTAATGTGGATCATATGTACAGGCATTAACTAGCGGAACATGTGAGGGACCAGATCTTTAGAGCGTTGGACTGGGGAGGAATTTGAAATATAAGGATAGATGGGGGTAATTTACTGATATGAGGACACTCAAATATGACGTGGGATTCAATGTTTTGGCAAAGACACCAGGACCTAGTCCTCCCAGTCTGCTGAGATGGCTCTCTGGAGTTTGGATACAGCAATATCTTCTAATAAGTGAAGAGGAGATGCCAGAATTTGCTTGGCATGAGATTCAGGAAGCATTCAGAGGGCTCAAGAATATGGGAATGTTTGAAGGACCCACCATCTAACAGTTCATGAGAGGTCCTAAAGGATGCTCCTTTTCTAAAGGTAAAAAAATGTACCTGTGCAGGAGTCACCAATATCTTTGAGAAGTTTGATGGCTTCTGTCTTATATAGACTGGAGCTGACAGTGTGAGATGCTGCGTGGGAATTGTAATCCTTGAAATTCAGGAGAATGAAGGCATTAAGAAATGTCATAAGCCAGGTGGCAGCATTGAATCATCGGAGGCAAGATGGATCCAATTACAAAAATGAATAAGAACAACACACGTCATGGTTTGCTCAGGACAGTTTCTGCGTGTTGTCCCAGTATAATTATTAAGAGTGCCAGCTTTCACCCTCGACACCTTGGTTTAGACAATAAGTCTTTGGTCATCCTAGTAATGGACAGAAAGAATGGAATGGCAATCAGGATGCCTTGATCCACAGCAATCTAGGGTGATGGCTATTAGATCATGATGTTTCTAGGGTCAAAATACAAGGACAGGGGACTAAAAATCCACCTGATTTGTGAAACAACAACAAAACAATTTTTAAAAGTGAGAGTTGGTGACTAGTGAGTTGATGTCAGCTATTATAATAGGAAATTGCAATTTCTCATTCATTTTCCAGAGCTAAGACAGTTCACAGACCCAGAGCCAACTGGCCCAAGTGCATCTTATAGTTTATCTCGTGAGTCCACAGATCCATCTTGTGGTAATTTTCCCTGTACTGAATGTATAATTGGAATAAATATCCTTGGCACAAATGAAACTTTTACATTTGACCATAGACTTGCAAAGTAAGGCCCATAATGCTAGTAAGAGCCAAGTGAGAGTTCCTGAAACTGTCACCCCGACCTCCTTGGCAAAGATAGTAAGTCAGAAGCAATACCATCCAAGAGGAATTGCAGAGATGAGTACCGCTACAAGACTGAAAGGATGCAGGAATGGTGCGCCCTATCATCTCAAGGTTTAATTCTTGCTCCTGTGAAAAACACATGGATAGGGCTTCCCTGGTGGCGCAATGGTTGAGAGTCCGCCTGCCGATACAGGGGACGAGGGTTCGTGCCCCGGTCCGGGAAGATCCCACATGCCGCGGAGCGGCTGGGCCCGTGAGCCATGGCCGCTGAGCCTGCGCGTCCGGAGCCTGTGCTCCGCAACGGGAGAGGCCACAGCAGTGAGAGGCCCGCGTATCGCAAAAAAAAAAAACAAAAAAAAAACACCACATGGATAATGGGGGATATTATTGGAATATCATAAATATAAACAGGTGGTAGCCCCTACTGCAAAAGCCATGTCAAATATGGTAACTTTATTGGAGCACATCAACATAGCCAATGGTATTCAATATCCAGCTATTGATTTGCTCAATTTCAATCAGTAGAAAGGATCAAGAGCAGTTTGCTTTTGTATAGCATACTTATTGTCTTGACCCAGACCTATGTTAAGTTTCTTGCTCTCTGTCATAATGTGTCTGCATGCTATTAGTCATCTTGATATTTCACGGAACATCACTGGTCCACTATACTGATGACATCATGCAGATTGAATCTGGTGAACAAGAAGTGGCAAGTACCCTGGATGATGGCCTAGTACTAGGAAGTGGAAGAAAAGCCCTATGGGGATTCCAAAGCTTGCCATGTTGGTATAGTTTTCTATACCAACTGGGCCTTACCGGGATATCTCTTTTCAAGATGAATATATTTTTGCACCTCACACCTCGTGCCACAAGAAAATAAGCACTGTGCTTTGTGGGCCCCTGGAGCCTGGAGGAAGGACATACTGTAATACAGAATACTGCTTTGAACTATTTATTGGATGACACAGAAAGTTTCCATTTCCTAAGACACCCAGAGCAAGAGGGGCTCTGCAATAGGTCCAGGATAAGATGCCAGAAGCTTCTCTGCCACTCAGGCCAGGCAATCCAGTCATTTACAGTTTTCAGTGTGCAAGTCTTTCACAACTCTTTATAGATTTATCCCTAAATATTTCATATTTCTGATGCTATTTAAAATGTTTTTATTTCAATTTCTGGTTGTACACTGATGGTACATAGAAATATAATTTATTTTCACATATTATATTATGCTCTGCAACCTTGCTAAACTCACTCATTAGCTGACTGGACGCCAGATATTGAAACTTTACCTTGTTAGGTATATGTTTTTTTATTCCTGTAAATAGTTTTGAGATTTGTTCCGGGATCCAGTGAATTTAGATACAAGGATACAAACAATTTGATCCTTTTATGATTTATTTCCCAGGTCCAGAGTAGTTCTGCATGGAATTATTCTCAACGACTGAGGCAACTTCCTGAGCTTATTACCCATTGCCCTGTGAATTATGGGTTTTTTTGGTCTAGTCTGCCTGGTGGGAACAGGCACAACTGCCAGCCTTTTTGAGCATCAGGCAGTTTTCTAACGCTTTGATTTGATTTTTATCCTAACCTGGGATGACTACTTCACATTGATGAACTAATGAGTACTCCGCTGAATGCTTCCGCAGATGTTCAGAGTTCTCTCTCTGTGAAGCTCTCTCGTTTCTAGTTTCTAATATTTCTGGTCTTGGTCTCCTCAGACTCTCAGCTGTATCTTCTCAACTCAGGCTGTCCACCAGGATTTTCCTGGGTTCCCCCCGCCCCAGTGCTGTGGCCTGGAAACTCAGGGTGCTAAGTTGGGGCAACAATAGGGCTCATGTCAGTTGTTTTCTGTCTCAGGCTTTGCTGTCTCCCACCGTTTAATGTCCTCAAAAAACATCGGTTCATATATTTTGTCTGTATTATATTTTTGGTTGATTTGGGTGGGAGGATAAATCTGGTTTCTATTCCTCCATCTTCGATGGAAATGGAAGTCTCAGAAGTAAACTCTGAGTAAATGTATTATGTTTTATCTGAAATTCATAGGTATTTTGTAGCTTAAGGATTTTCATGTTCTCTAAAGTGACGACATCTGCCAGTAGCCTTTTCCAATATCCAAATTCCCTTTTCTTCCCAGTAACACAACACTGATTAAAGATGCACCTAGCTAAAACACACAGCTCTCATTCTCCCTGGATTCTAGGTGTGCACAGTGGGCCAAGTGCTGCTCATAAAGTTGTCAACAGTGATGTGTTGGACTTCTGGGATTCCTTTCCCCCATCCTTCTGCTTAGGAGGCAAATGGAATGACTGGAGCTCTTGTAACCATCTTGGTCCATAAAGAAAATGTGTATACCTTTAATGACTGATCAGAAAACTATAAATGGTTGATTCTTCATGATTGTAGCTTGAGTTTGAAACTCTTTTTGTATAAGAGACAGTTACCTTCTTTCTTTTTTAAGCCACTATCACTTGGAAGTTTTCTGTGTTTGCTCTGAATCATTGTATCCCATATATCGAGTTTGCCAAATTGCCCAAAACCTAACAAACACCTTGAGACAAAACTTGCCGCAAAGAAAATTTTGAGGTAAATTTATTTGTGGTGATTAAAATTCATCATTTGGTGTTTGTCTCCACTTTTCTACTATCTTATATGCTCAGTGCTTTCATACTATCTCCCTGTCATCAAAAATTGCTTTCAAGATCCAAAACTCATTTACTAAGGTTATTTTCACGTTAACAAGGATCAGTGCTTTCATCTAAAGAAATTACATTCTAATAGTAGATTTTACAATAAGCAGGGTAACTTAAAAAATGACTAGATTTTTTGGGGTGGGGGTGGGAGACCCTCCTGAAATTCTGTCTGTATAGGATCCTGCACTCAAGTGGGAAAGATGGAATCACTTAATGAGTAGATTTTTAAAGATATGCTTTAGATAGTCAATATGTAAATATATAACTCATAAACCTGCCTGCAGCGTGAACTCAAAACCAGAGGGTAATGTCTAGGGGAGATCCTATTACTCCAATTTTTCCTTCAAGCTTTTCTCTGAAACTATACTATATAATTTTGGCATATATCGTGACCATAGTGTTTCTCTTTCTCTCTAGTCTGCTCTGGGAAGCTGATATGTTATACAGAATAGACTCTAGACTCAGTTGACATCCACGTCCAGTTGAACCATTTACATGTGACCAATCACAGCAGGTAGAGATAGAGCCTGGTGTTACCTAGTATGTCTCACATTTACAAGTCACTCAATTTTTTAATTTATTCAAATTCTCAATATGAGCTAAACATTTTCATTTTGAATATAGTCTCTGAGCTTTTGAGGGAGAAAAAAAAGATCTGTGAGGTGTGGATATTATTTTGATCAATTTTCTTCTCTGCTCTAGCAGCAATTGCTTACTATATGCTAGGGGGAAAGTAGAGGGATGATAAGATAATCCCTTTCCCCTCCTTGTGGGATTTATATAAGACTATAATTTTGTGGACTTGGCAGACACGCTGAGAATTTCTTAGCCCTGGGGATACGTGTAATTCTTGGACCTAGTACACAAACTCATTCATGACATATGTATACAATTTAATAGGACTGCCAAGGACTGCTTGCCTGGTTATGAATTTATATGTACAAATGATAGGTGCATGACATAGTTTTTTAAAGAAGGAAAATGCACTTTGAATTTTATATTTTTATTTGCTTGGTAAGTGGGGAAAAGCATCTGAAAGGGAAATACCCCAAAAATTGTAATTGTAATATAGATTGCAAAGCAAATTATCATTGAAATACTGTTAACCAATGTATACTATTAACTCATCTATAACTCATGCATTTGTCAAGGGCACTTGCTCTTCTTTCTGCCCAAAATACTCTTCTCCAAGCTCTCTGTATGGCTAATTCATTCTCATCCTTCAGTTGTCAGCTTGCAGTCCACCTACTTACAAAGTTGCCATCCCCTTGCCATCCTATCTCAAGTTGCCTCCCCTGGTTACTCTTTATCTCCTTATTTGTTTTATTTCCAACTAAAATGTATCACACTCTATAATGATCTTATTCATTTACATTTTTGCTTATCTAATGTCTGTCTTCCTGAGAACAATTGAGCTTTATGAGGATAGGGAATTTTTAAAAATCTTGTTCATCTCTTAATCTGTAGTATAGCATAGAGTCTGGAAACTGGGATGGTCTCAGTAAAATATAGTTGGATAAGTTGTAGGAATGAAACATAGAGTGAGCTTCCTACTATGTGCCAAGCTTCACCTAGCCAAATGCCCTTGATTTACACGGTCTTATAGGTAAAATAGGCTTGTAAATAGTAAATATCAACAATATGATAAGTTTGGGGTACATGCAGGATGTTTTGAGAGCATATAGATGGATCACCTAACTCAAGGTTTCTCAACCTTAGTCCCACTGACACTTTGGACCAGATAACTCTTTGTTACAGGGGGCTGCCCTGTGCATTGTTAGATGTTTGGCGGCATTCATGGCTTCTACACACTAGATGCCTATAGCACCCCTCCCCTGAGTTGTAGCAACTAAAAATGTCTCCAGATATTGCCAAATGTCCCCTGGGAGCAATATTGCCCTAAATTGACAACCCCTGACCCAACTCAATCCATATGGTAAATATTTGAAGGAAGTGTGTTTTCTTGTTTGTCTGCCCGTAATAGAAAATTTGAAAGGTACAGAAGCAAAAAAAGAAAAAAAAAATCTGTAATCCTACCTGGTTAACTCTCGGGCTAACCATCATTTTAACAGATTGACATGTTTCTTTCACTTCATTTAGCTCTGTAATTTTCCCTTTCCATAGATAAGATCACATATATCCAATATCGTGTAATATAATTTTGGCCTAACATTCTTCTTCTGTAATTTAAAAAAATCTTCATGTAAATTATTTTAATAATAACTATATTTTTATATATAATATATATTTAATAACATATAACATACATTATAATTATATAATATTCCTTACTGTGATTATAACATAATTGATATAACTAGTCCATTAATATTAGATATTTAGGTGTTTTCAATTCTTGCTCTATTGCAAGAGTTTATAACAACTTGCTATATTAACTGTGGTGTATAAAATTACAGATTTTGCCGCAACCTCTCTAAATATTATTACTATAATCTTTAAAATGTTTGCCAATTTGATAGACAAAAAGTGTCTCATTTTTGTTCACTTTCACATTTTTGTTAATTCACTTGCTTTGCATATTAATGTCCTTTGTCTATGGGTGTAAAGGAATCTTGTGTTTTCCTCAGCTATTTCAAAGAGTACTTTATGTGTTAAATTCTTTCTATGTTATATGTTAAACACTCTGTCATATACTGCTGGTTTTTAAAAATTTGTTACATAACACTTAATTTGGTTTATGATATTTTTGAAAGACAATTTTCAATTTTAAGATACTTAAGTATTTTGATCTTCTTGTTTATGATTTTTTCCATTTATTTCAAGCTTAAAATTCCTCTGCATCTAGAGGATCAGATAGGTATTTATCTGTATCTTCTTCTGTTTTTAAAAATTATGTTATATATACATTTCACTCTGATACTTCTGGAATTTTGGTGTATTGTATAAGATCAGGCTAAATTTTGATATTCTTCCAGATAGCCCGCCAATTGTCCATGGCATCTTTGTTGCATCATCTTTCCTCCCTACTAATTTGTGTTGCCTTGTTTTGTAATAGAATAAGTTTGTACACACACTTGTAACTAATATTACAAATGAGAAACAGTACTTTGATGAGAATCAATGAAGCTTTATATGTTTTATTTCTAAATTAACTGTATTGTGGTATAATTTACATACAACAAAATGTAACCATTTGGAATGTACAGATCAAAGAATTTTGACACATGTATACACTCATGTACCCACTACCACAATCAAGATATATAACATTCTATCATCCTAAAAGACTCTTGTGCCCCTTCCCAGTCAATTTCCAGCCTGCACCCCTGATCCTAGACAATTCCTGAACTGCTTTCTATCACTATAGACTAGATTTACTTTTTCTAGAATTTCATATAAATGAAATAATAAATTATGCATACTTTCATGCCTAGCTTCATCTAAGAGATTCTTCCATGTCATTGAGAATAACAGTAATTAATTCCTTTTAATTGTTGAGAAAGACTATATTGTATAATACATGATCTTGTTAATCCATTCATCAATTGATGCACATTTGTATTGCTTCCAATATGGAACTATTGTGAATAGTTGCTATGAACACTTGTGAACACATTTTTTTGAACATATGTATTCATTTATCTTGGGAAAATATCTAAGAGTAGAATTGCTGAGTCATATGATAAGTGTATGTTTAACTCTATAACAAACTGCAAAGCATTTTTCCAGATGGTCGTACCATTTTCCATTTCCACCATGAATATGTGAGAGTCCTAGTTGTTCTACCTCCTTGCCAACACTTGAAGTAGTCAGTCTTTTTAATTATAGTCATCAAATTGTCATTTTTAATTTGTAGGAGTATCTTATTGTCATCTTAATTTTCAGTTCTTTGATAACTAATTATGCTGAAAATCTTGTCATGTGTTTCATAGCCTTTTCTATATATTCTTTGGTGAAGTGCTCAAAAAAATTTTTTACCTTATTTTCACTAAGTTCTTTGTCTTCTTATTACTGTGTTTTCAGAGTTCTTTATATGTTCTCTATACAAGTTCTTTATCAGATACATTGATTGTGAATAGTTTCTCCCAGTATATAGCTTATCTTTTCATTTTTTAAATGCTGGCTTTGAAACACACAAGTTTTACATTTTTAGAAAGTCCAATTTATCAATTTTTAAATGGTTATGACTTTTTCTAAGAAATCTTTTCTGCCCTAAAATCACAAAAGTTTTCTCATATGGTTCATTTTGAGTTAACTTTTCGGTATGGTGTGAAGTAAGGATCAAAGTTTATTTTTTTTGCAAGGATATCTAATTATTCTACCAACATTTCTTGGGAAAAAACTACCCTTTTCCTCAGCGAGTTACCTGAACATAATAGCTGAAAATCAATTGCCCATATATGTGTCAGCCTATTTCTGCATTCTTAATCCTTTTGTATAGATCTATGAATCTATTCTCATGCCTGTATCACACTGTCTTGAATAATATAGCTTTACAAGTCTTGAGATCATGTAATGTAAGCCATTCTTTCCTTCTTTTTCTTTTTTCAAAATTGTTTTGGCTCTCTCAGGTTCTTTGCATTTCCATATAAATTTTAACATCAGCTTGTCAACTTCTATATCAAAGTCTCCTTGGATTTTTATTGAGATTGCATTGATCAATTGAGGGGAATTGATTTCTTAACAATATTGAGTCTTCTTATTCACGTACATAGTCTACCTCTCCATTTATTTTGTTCTATTCAATTTTTCCTTCCAACGTTTTGTAGTTTTCAGTGCACAAGGTCTTCCCAGATACCGCTCAGTTTATTCAACTATTTCATGTTTTTTGAAGCTCTTATAACTGATATTTTCTAGTTTTGCTGCTAGTATAAAAAAATACAATGGAGTTTTACATATTGACCTTGCATCTGTGATTATGCTATATTCATTTATTACCTCTAGTTACGTTTCTGTCAATTCCCTAGGATTTTAAACATTCACTATCATATCATCTGTGAGTAAACATCACTATACTTCTTCCTTTCCAAACTGCACAACTTGCTTTTTTCTTCCTCTTGCTTTTTGGCTCTGACTAAGATCTCCAGTGCAATGTTGAATACAAATGTGGAAGTGAACATACTTGCCTAGTTCCAAAGGCACTGCTATCGCAAAGGCTCATAATAATAAAAACACGTGCAATGATATTTCTTAACATTTTGTTGAGCCTTTACAATGTGCCCAGCAGACATTCTTCTGTGCACTTTTGTAATTAGTTCTCACAACAACTCCTTATGTGTCATGATCATTCCCATCTTACAAATAAAGAAATCAGGCTGCAGAGAGGTTCACTCATTTGCTCAAGATTACACAGCAAATAAGCAGGGGTGAAATTTCAAAATTTCAAAATTTCAAAATTTGGAAATCAAGGATTTGGATTGACTCCAGAACTGGTATTTACCTCTGCATTTCATAGCCATAGAGTAGCTGAAGAGTAGAAGATAGAGCAAAGGCCTTGGCAAGAGGAGACTTGGGTTTGAATTCTATTTCTGCATTAGTCCACTTCAGGTCCCTCACATTTAAAAAGGGTAAAAATACTTATATCACAGAGTTATTAGGAGAATTGAATTTTACATAAGAAATTATGCAACACATCATTAGTGCTAAACTTTTTTTTTAACTCTTTTATCTATTTTAAGTTTAAGGTTGTTTTTCTCTAATAGACTAAAAAATGCACTATAGTTTTGATGTGTATCCTTGACTTATTCTCTTCTACTTTTTGGCATCCTCCCTACCCCAAAATAATATTACTTAACACCAACTTGAGCAGACAGTGCACATGGCAAAAAGGAATTCTATAAGAACACAGTCATCAGTTTTGCTATTTCCATCGGAGTTGCCAATAGTTCAGGCGTTTTGTGTCAATTTTATACAAGACATTATAAAGACATTTTTGTTATTTTGATAAAGGGTCATCCCAATGCTTTATAATAATAGTTTTAGTAATATTAGTTATAGTGAAGGGAAGAGAGGCCAAATGTCTGGTAGTTAAAAGGGTGGGCTCTGAAAGCAGAAGGTCTGTGGCCAAGTCCTTCCCTGGCCCTTCTTGTTAGCTATGGAACTTTGAACAAGCTACTCAGTCTCTCTGTATTTTGGTTTCCTCCTCAATTAGTAGAGATATTACTAGCTCTTAACCTTTTTGATTTTTAAGAGAATTAATTGTAGTATATAATAAGTGCTCATTAACAATTTGTTTTTGCAACCTAAATAGACATTTCTCCAAAGAAGATATACAGATGGCCAATAGGCACATGAAAATATGCACAACATCACTAATTATTAGAGAAATGCAAGTCAAAACCACAACGAGGTATCACCTCACACTGGTCAGAATGGCCATCATCAAAAAGTCTACAAATAATAAATGCTAGAGAGGGCGTGGAGAAAAGGGAACCCTCCTACACTGTTGTTGGGAATGTAAATTGGTGCAGCCACTATGGAGAACAGTATGGGGATTCTTCAAAAAACTAGAGTTGCCAGACTTCCCTGGTGGCACAGTGGTTAAGGATCCGCCTGCCAATGCAGGGGACACAGGTTCGATCCCTGGTCTGGGAAGATCCCCACATGCCACGGAGCAACTAAGCCCCTGTGCCGCAACTACCGAGCCCACGTGCTGCAACTACTGAAGTTGCATGCCTAGAGCCCGTGCTCCACAACAAGAGAAGCCACCGCAATGAGAAGACTGCGCATGGCAACGAAGAGTAGCCCCTGCTTGCCTCAACTAGAGGAAGGCCGTGCACAGCAACGAAGACCCAACACAACCAAAAAATAAATAAATACATAAAAATTTAAAAAATAAAATAAAAATAGAGTTGCCATATGATCCATCAAACCCACTCCTGGGCGTATACCCAGACAAAACTGTAATTCAAAAAGATACATGCATCCCTGTATTCATAACAGCACTATTTACAATAGCCAAGACAAGGAAACAATGTAAATGTCCATCAACAGATGAATGGATAAAGAAGATGTGGTACATATATACAATGGAATACTACTCAGCTATACAAGGAAAGAAATATTGCCATTTGCAGCAACATGAATGGACCTAGAGATTATCATACTAAGTGAAGTAAGTCAGAAAGAGAATAACAAATACCATATGATATTACTTATATGTGGAATCTAAAATATGACACAAATGACCTTACCTATGAAACAGAAACAGACTCACAGACATAAAGACTTGTGGTTGCCAACGGGGAGGAGGGGTAGGGGAGGGATGGATTGGGAGTTTGGGGTTAGCAGATGCAAACTATTATGTATAGAATGGATAAACAACACGGTCCTACTGTGTAGCGCAGGGAACTATATTCAATATCCTGTGATAAACCATAATGGAAAAGAATATGAAAAAGAATATATAACTGAATCACTTTGCTATACACCAGAAATTAACACAACATTGTAAATCAACTATACTTCAATAAAATAATTTTTTTTAAACGGAAAATAAGTTAACATTTGCCACTCTTTAAAACTCATGGAACTCATTTTAAAAACTTGAAGTGTATGTCTATCTTTTAAAAGTTGTCTTTGTTGGGACTTGCCTGGTGGCACAGTGGTTGAGAGTCCACCTGCCGATGCAGGGGACACGGGTTCGTGCCCCGGTCCGGGAAGATTCCACATGCCGCGGAGCGGCTGGGCCCATGAGCCATGGCCGCTGAGCCTGCGCTCTGCAATGGGAGAGCCCACAACAGTGAGAGGCCCGCGCACCGCAAAAAAAAAAAAAAAACAACAACAAACCTCTAGGTTAAAGGAATGCAGAAAGCTGGTTTCAGTGCATTAGTCCCCACCTGGATGTTCTTGATAAATATTTCACAACTTATTTGCTTGTTTGAAAGATTAAAAATGGGCTGTTTTCACTCAATCTGCCTGGTGTTGATCTAAGCAGTAAAGACGATAATGAAAAATCTCTCAAGAGATTACACTGCAAAGGAGGCATTTTGGGAGCCGGCATGAGGCCAGTTTTTATCCAGTGCTATAAAAACGTTTCTGAAATTAAGTGCTAGAGTCTTTGCAACCATTCCCAATTTCCCTCTTCATGTGTTTGGTGTAAAATTGCTCTCTGTATCTTCAGTCAAAAGATGTGTCCATCTGCCTCTCAAAGATTAAACTGTAGCTGTTAACAAGAAATAGCCATTGGGGAAACATATTTTTTGTTAAAAAGGCATGTTTTCTTTACATGAGATGTTAAGGGAATGACAATAAATCAGCATTCTCCTGCTTTGTATTACGCTATAGAGTAAATGTTTTGCTGTACAACATTAATCTCAGGAGACAGGATGCCTTGATTAATACAGGTGGGCATAACCGTTGGCAGCAACATGAATGGACCTACAGATTATCATACTAAGTGAAGGAAGTCAGAGAAGACAAATACCATATGATGTGACTTATATGTGGAATCTAAAATGAACCTATCTACAAAACAGAAACAGACTCAGACACAGAGAACAAACTCATGGTTGCCAAGGGGGAGGGAAGATGGGGGAGGGATAGACTGGGAATTTGGGATTAGATGCCAACTATTATATAGAGAATGGATAAACAACAGGGTCCTACTGTATAGCACAGGGAACTATATTCAATACCTTGTAAGAAACCATAATGGAAGAGAATATGAAAAATGTATGTATATGTATAACTGAATCACTTTGCTGTAAGCAGAAAATAACGTAACATTGTAAATCAACTATACTTCAATAAAATAAATTTTTAAAAATACCGGAGGACATAAGATCAAGAGAAAATCATTCTCTTAGCCCAGTAAACTACCTAGAACCATAATAGTCAAAAAACAATATTTGATCCAAAACCATATGCTGACTCCAAGCAATTACAGACCTCTTATTACAGATATGTTCCTCGGAAGATACATATATATTTTTCTTTCCAATCCCAGCTAGGATTCCTATGTCTTTTTAGTCAAAAAAGACAAATAACACAAAAATTAACATTTCAATCAATAATTCCTCTTTCATCAGGTGTCCTTTTTAAATTATGCAAATTATGTAAACAGTTTAATTTGTCTTCACTTTTGGGTTTCCTTCTATATGTAATTATATATCATCTTGATTTTTTTTTCTGTATTTTATTTTTTTAAATGTTCACTCTTTTTTTTTTTTTTTCTGGCCATGCCACAAGGTATGTGGGATCTTAATTCCCTGACCAGGGATCAAACCCACACCCCCTGCGTTGGAAGCGCAGAGTCTTATCCACTGGACTGCCAGGGAAGTCCCTCTGTATTTTAATTACAGGGGAATTTAATTACAGATAAGTTCTGGGAGAACTATCTTGAATGTTTTATCTAGTTTTTAAACATAAGAATTGAGAACTAATTTGTTAATTACATGTAAGCATTAATAAACAAAATATAAAATTTCAACAAAATCATAATTAAAGCTGACTCTAATGTAGTCCTACTGTGGGGAGGAAACAGATGAAAGGGCAGGAGAAATCTACCTATAAAAATAGAGTACTTTTGAACAAATGCACTGAAATATTATTTAAATACTTATATTTCAGAATTATGCAGGCAAGAATATTCTTAAAATTTATTTATAACACATGTAACTCAATGGGATAATAGAGAATCAGGAATGTGAACTCAAGAGAATGTGATCAAAGTGTGAAGGGTTTCTCAGGTAATACTGTTTCTGTTTGATTTCATTGAAAAGTATTGGCATTGTGTTAAGAAATGAGTTATATATTTTCATTGTCACCATTAAAAAAAACTATATCATTCTTAAAATGGTTTTAAAAATGGAATACCAAAGATCTAACAAATTAAATCATACAATTAAGTTTGAGATTACAGGGTAGAGAGTTTGGAGAATACATTCTGGAACATATTGGGTTGGCCAAAAAATTCGTTCAGGTTTTCGTATTATTTCTTACGGAAAAACTTTTCGGCCAACCCAATATTTTTTTTTTGTCTGGGGGAATTATTCCTTTTACTAGTATTACTATTTTTTCCTTGGCCCTTTCAAAGTTGTTCACCAAGCTATTCTATTTTTATGATTTGGCTATTGGTATGTCAGCTTCTTGATGTTGATATTTATCAAAATATATTTTTTCTTATCCTTTTTTTTTTTTTTTTGTGCAGTAACGCGGGCCTCTCACTGTTGTGGCCTCTCCCGTTGCGGAAGCACAGGCTCCGGACGCGCAGGCCCAGCGGCCATGGCTCACGGGCCCAGCCGCCTCGCGGCACGTGGGACCCTCCCGTACCGGGGCACGAACCCGTGTCCCCTGCATCGGCAGGCGGACTCTCAACCACTGCGCCACCAGGGAAGCCCTCCTTTTTTTTTTTTTTTTTTTTTGTGGTCCGCAGGCCTCTCACTGTTGTGGCCTCTCCCGTTGCGGAGCACAGGCTCCGGATGCGCAGGCTCAGCGGCCATGGCTCACGGGCCCAGCCGCTCCGCGGAATGCGAGATCTTCCCAGACCAGGGCACGAACCCGTGTCACCTGCATCGGCAGGCAGACTCTCAACCACTGCGCCACCAGGGAAGCCCCCTCTTATCCATTTTTATCCATTTTATCTATTTCTGAGTAATTCTGGGAACAGCACACAGGTGGATTTATTAACTCTGTGAGTCTCTATCTTTTAGAAGTTGGATGCCTTACATATTGTATGATTCCTGATATATTTGTTCTTGTGTCTGCCATACTATTTTGTGTTTTTATCTATGATACTTTTCCTTTGCTTGCTTTTTCTTATTTTTTTCTGTCTCTTCAACTGATTAAGATTTTGCTCCACTTTCCCATCTACTTATTCGCATATTACATATTCTTTCCCTTCCTCTCTTCCTCCCTTCTTTCCTTTTTGTCTTCCTTCCTTTCTTTTTTACTGTTGACCATTAAACTTTTTTAACATTCAAGAACTTCCCTGGCAGTCCAGTGGTTAAGATGCCACACTTCCACTGCAGGGGGCATGGGTTCAATCCCTGGTCAGGGAACTAAGATCCCACATGCTGAGTGGCGTGGCCAAAAGAAAAAACAAAAATTTTTTTTTAACATTCATACATACGTTTACATTTTCTTAAAATCCAAAGTTAATCAGCATCTTTCTCCTCCTTCTGAAGAAGACAATAATCTTAGCACACTTCACTTTTCTCCAACTACCATATGATTTTTACCTAAAATTTTAGATACATATTTTTACTAAAAATGAAAATATGTTTTTGTTTACAAACAACATTCATTGTCTTTTGCCATTATGCTTTCCTGATTCTTTGCCCATTTCTGATTCTTGTACATCCCTAAAATTTAGTTAGCTGAAAAACAGACCTTCAAAGTTTTTCTAATGATGGTCTTTGTCTAAGAGGTATACGTATGCTTTACAATATGTTCATAAACTATAGCTTGATTGGCTGTAGAATTATAGTACAGTTACTTTTTCTTCAGAAAGCTTACAGATAATCTATTTCCTTAGGCAACTATTTTTACTAAGAAAAGTCTATAGAGTTAATCTGATTTTTATTTTTCTTTCATAGGGTTTTCTCTTACTATTCTGCCATTGTGTCTAGGTGTTCATTTTTTTCTGTTTTTGATTGGGAATGTATATTTTAATAGAATATTTTGCTGTTTTTAGTATTTAAAAATTTGCATATTTAAAACCTTTAGGAACTTGAAGGCAAAAGAAACGCCATTAGGTTACTTTTTTTTTTTAATGTGTTAAAATTGATATATTTCTAGGTAACACTCAGTTGGTGTGCCTCTTTAATAAGTACATCAATTAGAACTTTCACTTGCAATATAAGTAATTTTCAAGAACCAGAAGCCCCAAATGCTCAGCTATGAAAAAAAGGAAAACAATAGATATTAATTCTTTTTTTAACATCTTTATTGGAGTATAAGTGATTTACAATGTTGTGTTACTTTCTGCTGTATAACAAAGTGAATAGGTTTTCCCTGGTGGCGCAGTGGTTAAGAATATGCCTGCCAATGCAGGGGAAACGGGTTCAAGCCCTGGTCTGGGAAGATACCACATGCTGCAGAGAAACTAAACCTGTGCACCACAACTACTGAGCCTGCTCTCTAGAGCCTATGAGCCACAACTACTGAGCGTGCACTATAGAGCCCATGAGCCACAACTACTGAAGCCAATGTGCCTGGACCTTGTGCTCCACAACAACAGAAGCCACCACAAGGAGAAGCCCGTGCACTGCAACGAAGAGTAGCCCCAGCTTGCCGCAACTAGAGAAAGCCCGTGTGCAGCAACAAAGACCCAACGCAGCCAAAAAAACGCCCCCCCCAAAAAAAAAAAAAAGTGAATCAGCTATATGTATACATATATCCCCATATCCCCTCCCTCTTGCATCTCCCTCCCACCCTACCTATCCCACTCCCCTAGGTGGTCACAAAACACTGAGCTGATCTTGCTGTACTATGCGGCTGCTTCCCACTAGCTATCTACTTTACATTTGGTAGTGTATATATGTCCGTGCCACCCTCTCACTTCATCCCAGCTTACCCGTCCCCCTCCCCGTGTCCTCAAGTCCATTCTCTATGTCTACACCTTTACTCCTGTCCTGCCCCTAGGTTCTTCAGACCAGTTTTTTTTTTTTTAAAGATTCCATATATATGTGTTAGCATACGGTATTTATTTTTCTCTTTCTGACTTACTCCACTATGTATGACAGACTCTAGGTCCATCCACCTCACGACAAATAACTCAATTTCGTTTCTTTTTATGGCTGAGTAATATTCCACTGTATATATGTGCCACATCTTCTTTATCCACTCATCTGTCAATGGACACTTAGGTTGATTCCATGTCCTGGCTATTGTAAATAGAGCTGCAACGAACATTGTGGCACATGACTCTTTTTGAATTATGGTTTTCTCTGGGTATATGCCCTGTACTGGGATTGCTGGGTCATATGGGAGTTCTATTTGTAGTTTTTTAAGGAACCTCCATACTGTTCTCCAGAGTGGCTGTATCAATTTACATTCCCATCAATAGTGCAAGAGGGTTCCGTTTGCTCCACACCCTCTCCAGCATTTATTATCTGTAGATTTTTTGTTGATGGCCATTCTGACTGGTGTGAGGTGATACTTCATGGTAGTTTTGATTTGCATTTCTCTAATGATTAGTGATGTTCAGCATCCTTTCATGTGTTTGTTGGCAGCCTGTATATCTTCCTTGGAGAAATGTCTATTTAGGCCTTCGCCCATTTTGGGATTGGGTTGTTTGTTTTTTGATATTGAGCTGCATGAGCTTCTTGTATATTTTGAAGATGAATCCTTTGTCAGTTGCTTCATTTGCAAATATTTTCTCCCATTCTGAGTGTTGTCTTTTCGTCTTGTTTATGGTTTCCTTTGCTGTGCAAAAGATTTTAAGTTTCATTAGGTCCCATTTGTTTATTTTTATTTCCATTTCTCTAGGAGGTGGGTCAAAAAGGATCTTGCTGTGATTTATGTCATAGAGTGTTCTGCCTAAGTTTTCCTCTAAGAGTTTTATAGTGTCTGGCCTTACATTTCGGTCTTTAATCCATTTTGAGTTTATTTTTGTGTATGGTATTAGGGAGTGTTCTAATTTCATTCTTTTACATGTAGCTGTCCAGTTTTCCCAGCACCACTTATTGAAGAGGCTGTCCTTTCTCCATTGTATATTCTTGCCTGCCTTATGAAAGATAAGGTGAACATATGTGCGTGGGTTTATCTCTGGGCTTTCTATCCTGTTCCATTGATCTATATTTCTGTTTTTGTGCCAGTACCATACTGTCTTGATTACTGTTACTTTGTAGTACAGCCTGAAGTCAGGGAGCCTGATTCCTCCAGCTCCATTTTTCTTTCTCAAGATTGCTTTGGCTATTTGGGATCTTTTGTGTTTCCATTCAAATTGTGAAATTTTTTGTTCTAGTTCTCTGAAAAATGCCACTGGTAGTTTGATAGGGATTGCACTGAATCTGTAGATGGCTTTGGGTAGTATAGTCATTTTCACAATATCGATTCTTCCAATTCAAGAACATGGTATATCTCTCCATCTGTTTGTATCATCTTTAATTTCTTTCATCAGTGTCTTAGAGTTTTCTGCATACAGGTCTTTTTCCTCCTTAGGTAGGTTTATTCCTAGGTATTTTATTCTTTCTGTTGCAGTGGTAAATGGGAGTATTTCCTTAATTTCTCTTTGAGATTTTTCATCATTAGTGTATAGGAATGCTAGAGATTTCTGTGCATTAATTTTGTATTCTGCTACTCTACCAAAGTCATTGATTAGCTCTAGTAGTTTTCTGGTAGCATCTTTAGGATTCTCTATGTATAGTATCATGTCATCTGCAAACAGTGACAATTTTACTTCTTCTTTTCCTGTTTGGATTCCTTTATTTCTTTCTCTTCTCTGATTGCTGTGGCTAAAACTTCCCAAACTATGTTGAATAAGAGTGGTGAGAGTGGGCAACCTTGTCTTGTTCCTGATCTTAGAGGGAATGGCTTCAGTTTTTCACCATTGAGAATGATGTTGGCTGTGGGTTTGTCATATATGGTCTTTATTATGTTGAATTAGGTTCCCTCTATGCCTACTTTCTGGAGACTTTCTATCATAAATGGGTGTTGAATTTTGTTGAAAGCTTTTGCTGCATCTATTGAGATGATCAGATGGCTTTTAACGTTCAATTTGTTAATATGGTGTATTACATTGATTGATTTGCGTATATTGAAGAATCTTTGCATTCCTGGGATAAATCCCACTTGATCAAGGTGTATGATCCTTTTAACATGCTGTTGGATTCTGTTTGCTAGTATTTTGTTGAGGATTTTTGCATCTATGTTCATCAGTGATATTGGCCTGTAGTTTTCTTTTTTTGTGACATCTTTGTCTGGTTTTGGTATCAGGGTGATGGTGGCCTCGTAGAATGTGTTTCGGAGAGTTCTTCTCTATAGATAATTTGGAAGAGTTTGAGAAGGATATGTGTTAGCTCTTCTCTAAATGTTTGGTAGAATTCACCTGTGAAGCCATTTGGTCCTGGGCTTTTGTTTGTTGGAAGATTTTTAATCAGAGTTTCAATTTCAGTGCTTGTGATTGGTCTGTTTATATTTTCTATTTCTTCCTGGTTCTGTCTCAGAAGTTTGTGTTTTTCTAAGAATTTGTCCATTTCCTCCAGGTTGTCCATTTTATTGGCATAGAGTTGCTTGTAGTAATCTCTCATGATCCTTTGTATTAGTGCAGTGTCAGTTGTTACTTCTCCTTTTTCATTTCTAATTCTGTTGATTTGAGTCTTTTCCCTTTTTTTCTTGATGAGTCTGGCTAATGGTTTATCAATTTTGGTTTATCTTCTCAAAGAACCAGCTTTTAGTTTTATTGAGCTTTGCTATTGTTTCCATCATTTCTCAACTGATTTTTATGATTTCTTTCCTTCTGCTAACTTTGGGTTAATTTTGTTCTTCTTTCTCTTATTGCTTTAGGTGAAAGGTTAGGTTGTTTATTTGAGATGTTTCTTGTTTCTTGTGGTAGGAGTGTATTGCTATAAACTTCCCTTTTAGAACTGTTTTTGCTGCATCCCATTGGTTTTGGGTCGTTGTGTTTTCATTGTCATTTGTTGCTAGGTATTTTCTGATTTCCACTTTGATTTCTTCAATGATCTCTTTGTTATTTAGTAGTGTATTGTTTAGCCTCCATGTGTTTGTATTTTTTACAGATTTTTTCCTGTAATTATATCTAGTCTCACAGCATTGTGGTTGGAAAAGATACTTGATATGATTTCAATTTTCTTAAATTTACCAAGGCTTGATTTGTGACCCAAGATATGATCTATCTTGGAGAATGTTCCCTGAGCACCTGAGAAGAAAGTGTATTCTGTTGTTTTTGGATGGAATGCCCTATAAATATCAATTAAGTCCATCTTGTTCAATGTGTCATTTAAAGCTTGTGTTTCCTTATTTGTTTTCGTTTTGGATGATCTGTCCATTGGTGAAAGTGAGGTATTAAAGTCCCCTACTACTGTTGTGTTACTGTTGTTTTCCCCTTTTATGGCTGTTAGCATTTGCCTTATGTATTGAGGTGCTCCTATGTTGGGTGTATAAATATTTATAATTGTTATATCTTCTTCCTGGATCGATCCCTTGATCATTATGTAGTGTCTTTCTTTTTCTCTTGTAATAGTCTTTATTTTAAAATCTATTTGTCTGATATGAGAACTGCTACTCCAGGTTTCTTTTGATTTCCCTTTGCATGGAATATCTTTTTCTATCCCCTCACTTTCAGTCTGTATGTGTCCCTAGGTCTGAAGTGGGTCTCTTGTAGACAGCATATGTATGGGTCTTGGTCTTGTATCCATTCAGCCAGTCTATGTCTTTTGGTTCGAGCATTTAATCCATTTACACTTAAGGTAATTATCAATATGTATGTTCCTATTACCATTTTATTAATTGTTTTGGGTTTGTTATTGTAGGTCTTTTCCTTCTCTTGTGCTTCCTGCCTAGAGAAGTTCCTTTAGCATTTGTTGTAAAGCTGGTTTGGTGGTGCTGAATTCTCTTAGCTTTTGCTTGTCTGTAAGGGTTTTAATTTCTCGATCGAATCTGAATGAGATCCTTGCTGGGTAGAGTAATTTTGGTTGTAGGTTTTTCCCTTTCATCACTTTAATTATGTCTGGCCACTCCCTCTGACTTGCAGAGTTTCTGCTAAAAGATCAGCTGTTAACCTTATGGGGATCCCCTTGTGTGTTATTTGTTGTTTTTCCCTTGCTGCTTTTAATATTTTTTCTTTGTATTTAATATTTGATAGTTTGATTAATATGTGTCTTGGCGTGTTACTCCTTGGATTTATCCTGTATGGGACTCGCTGTGCTTCCTGGACTTGATTGACTATTTTCTTTCCCATATTAGGGAAGTTTTCAACTATAATCTCTTCAAATATTTTCTCTGTCCCTTTCTTTTTCTCTTCTTCTTCTGGGACCCCTATAATTCGAATGTCAGTGTGTTTAATGTTGTCCCAGAGGTCTCTGAGACTGTCTTCAATTCCTTTCTTTCTTTTTTCTTTATTCTGCTCTGCGATAGTTATTTCCACTATTTTATCTTCCAGGTCACTTATCTGTTCTTCTGCCTCAGTTATTCTCCTCCTGATTCCTTCTAAAGAACTTATATTTTCATTTATTGTGTTGTTCATCATTGTTTGTTTGCTCTTTAGTTATTCTAGGTCCTTGTTAAACGTTTCTTGTGTTTTCTCTATTCTGTTTCCAAGATTTTGGATCATCTTTACTATCATTCTGAATTCTTTTTCAGGTAGACTGCCTATTTCCTCTTCATTTGTTTGGCCTGGTGTGTTTTTACTTTGTTCCTTCATCTGCTGCGTATTTGTCTGTCCTCTCATTTTGCTTATCTTACTGTGTTTGGGGTCTCCTTTTTGCAGGCCGCAGGTTCGTAGTTCCCGTTGTTTTTGGTGTCTGCCCCCAGTGGGTAAGTTGGTTCAGTGGGTTGTGCAGGCTTCCTGGTGGAGGGGACTAGTGCCTGTGTTCTGGTGGATGAGGCTGGATCTTGTCTTTCTGGTGGGCAGGAACGCGTCCAGTGGTGTGTTTTGGGGTGTCTGTGACCTAAGTATGATTTTAGGCAGCCTCTCTGCGAATGGGTGGGGTTGTGTCCCTGCCTTGCTAGTTGTCTGGCATGGGGTGTCAAGTACTGGAGCTTGCTGGTTGTTGAGTGGAGCTGGGTCTTAGCGTTGAGACAGAGATCTCTGGGAGAGCTCTCACTGATATTACGCGGGGCCGGGAGGTCACTGGTGGACCAGTGTCCTGAACTCAGCTCCCGCACCTCCGAGTCTCAGGCCTGACAGCCGGCCGGAGCACTAAGACCCTGTCAGCCACATGGCTGATGAATGGTTCTTCAGCACTAGTCCTGCAAAGGCTCCTTTCTCTACAGATTCTCCAGTCCTCTCACCTGGAGAGGCAGCATATCCTGCCTTAGGGGATACAAGGATGAAGAAGTTGCATCCTGACCTCAAGCACTCTCTTTAGGAACACGCCCACGGCGCAAATGAAAGATGCAATTCTGGGTCACAGCTTCGATTATAGTGGTTAAAATGCATAAAAACTTGTGATGAGCAATCACAGGAGGCTTGATAAAAAATCGATGAGGTTTTGGAGTCTGTAATCCCACTGGCTTCCAAGGAGGCTCTGCGTCAGCACCACGGGCAATGATGTCAGTGAAAGGTATTATATTGCTGGTCCCGCTGACAACCTGGCAGACCTTCTGGTGGGCTCCTGTCTACTTACTTTGGATCCATCCTTGCCCTCTGGATTCTCTGGAGACTTTCTCCTCGGCATAATGACTATGTTTGTGCAGCTAAAAAGTAAAGCAACGGGCTGGAACTGCCACTGGATGCTGCCACTGCCGCAGCTGTTCATGCTCAGGGCTTGGCGTAGCCCAGCCTCTGGGACCTCTAGATGTTAATTTTCAAAGCATATTTACCCGTTTGACACATGGTGGAATTCATCAGTCCGATGACCCTTGTGTTTCCTTCACTCTGAGAAATTCTGAGCATTCTCTCTTGTCATATTGCTTTGAGCCCATTTTCTGTTCTTCCTTTTGCAGCTCTTGTTAGATTACGTCAGGCCTCAGGTTCAACTGCCTGCAGCTATATGCTTCTGTCTGATTTTGTTTTGTTTTGCCAAGATGGTAATATCTTGGTTTCTGGATCACATATTTCCCCTTCTTGCTTTTAAGTCTGGCCATGTGCTTTTCAGTTTACAAGATCTAGTTTACCAAGCTATTCTATTTTTAGCTGAAGATGGAAATCACCAGAACTTGTTAAAAAGAGAAAAGCAAATAAACAGTATACTGTGGATACATGTAAATGCAGGATGCTAAACTTATGTAACCACTTACTTAACCCCAATCGATATTTCTTTCTCTGCCATAAAATAAGACTAAGTTTTAGCTGAGTCACTCTAGCAGTTATGATTGAGTTACATGAACGTAATTCCATAGGCCTCTGTTATCTACTCCTAATTGAAGAAAAAGATAACTTTCTAATTCTCCACAAGCAAATAGTTGCCATGACTCAAAGCCTATTTCCCCTGCAGTTCATATCCCTTCTAGATCTCCAAGGAAGAGAAAGACCATTATCCTAAACAATTGGCCGATGGAGCCATGTAGCTCTGCAGAAAAAAAACCCAGAGCAAGAAATGGCCTTTGATGCAGCAGAAAGTGAGAAATGGGAAAGATACATAGACCAGAGGAGGAAAACATTTGCCACTTTATAAGTAAGAGTCAGGAGAAAGACTTTTGAATTATTACATTTGGATCCTTCCAGGTAGGCTGGTAATAGCAGTAGCTGTTACCATGACAACCTACAGATGATGTTAGAGTTCTCCAATTCACGAGGCACTTATATTGTCAACAACAAAGCCTAAAGGAAGCAACTTTTAGTTTTTTTACTTACTTTTAAATTTTTAACATTCTTCTGACATTGTCCCATAAGCACATGCTCCCAAATGATTATGCTCCACAGTTTCCTGAAGCAAACTTAAATAAATGAATAACTCCCAGATAGAAACAAAGATGTTCAGAAACAAAGATCAGAGATGACTGGCCTGATTCCCAGAGAAGAGTCAGTAACAGACCTCAGATGCATGAATGTATTGACTCTATGGCTCATAGCACTTAAGTCTTCCCCATCCCCAGATCCCAAGATAGCAGTTCTGATACATGACACTAACGTATCATCTACCTTAAAAAATACATATACACTTATTTATATATATATAAATATATTTTTATATATATATATATTTATTTTTACTGAAGTCAGTAAAACCAAATCCCTAAAATAGGATCTTTCTTGGCAGAAGAAAAATATATGATTTTTTATCTGATCTTTTCTTCAGATTATCTTCCAAGTGATAATTAAATTAAATTAACATCCCAGACTGCACTGGGTGAGGTACACATATAAAATCCTAGGAACATTCCAGAAAGATAATTCTTGTTAGGGTTGGGGGAGTCATGGAATGAAATATAAAATGCAAGATCCTATTCTATCCTAATGCCTACACAGATGAGAAATTAAAGATCTGAGAGTGTAAACAGCTTATCGGAGATTGCACAGTTTGTGGGCAGAACCAAGAAGAGAAAACTTGTTTTCTTAACTTCCAGAGTGATGCTTTTTCTATTGTATTATACTGAGTATGATGAGTTCCTCCCTTCACACAACTGACAGAGTCTGACGGACGATTAGGCAGGTGGGAGTGAGTAATTTGCTGTGGTAGTCATCCTTTTCCTGTTACTGTCACAGGTGGAACAGAAAGTCTAACTTTTGTTGTGCTACAAGTAGCATTGCACAGTATAAACGAACTTTCAGTTAACATGCTACACATGCCTGGTTTCTTTGTGGCAAACAATTTTACTACCTTAAAATTCAAACTGTTCGGGAGATAGAGGATCAAATATTAGAGTAAATTTGAACACCGTTTCTGATAAGGCAAAGAGAAAATCCATGATCACTGCCAAAATTGCTGCCTCTAAGTGACCTTCCATAGCAGTAGGGCAATCGGCCCCGCTTGGGAAATGCTTGTTGGCAGCAGCAGCTCAGCCTTGCTGCAGTTCAAGCCTTTGCTCTAACTCAGCTCCTGGTGATGTTTCCTGACGGCTAATACGCAATTTTTTGAAGACTATCAACAGTTAAAAGACGCATAGCCCATCAGAGGCGTTTATCATCTCAGCTACTATTGCTTTTTCCGCTGCTCACTTGCAGTAAACCTTTTAAAGAAACAGATTTAACTTTTACCTTCCACTGGGATCACCTGATGAGTCATGGCACGTTGAGGAAGGAAAGATGTCAAGAATGTTTAACCAGCAGTGATTTAAACAAGGGACATATTTGAGGAAATTAACAAAATCAGCAGGCACATGACTCCAGGGTGATTTTTCTCGCTGGTAAGACTAAACGAAAATCAGAACCCAAAGCAGTAGAAGTCTTTCAGGTCCAATTCATGCTGCCAGAGTTAAAAGGCTGCCAGGATGGAAAGCTGAATCACTCCCTATGCCAGTTACAGCTGTGTTTTTCATATTTATAATGAATTTCTTGATTCCAATCTTAAAAAAAATTCACTCATCTTCCAAATTTTATTCTTACCTCCTACCCTCCACCTCTTCCCTTTCCCCCATGCCCACTCCATTCCAGGAATTGATTGCAAAGTAGTTAAAAGAATTTAGTATAACATCAGTTCAGGATGCCCTAATTTAGCCTGATGTAAACATCCTGAGGTGAAATATTCAGGACAGCTGAATCCATGAGTGGTGATTCTTTTTCTTAGTGAAGCCATCAAAGACAAGTGGGCCAGAAAAAGTGCTTAAAACTAGTAAGACATAACGTATTTGGGAAAAACTGTAAGGTATATGTTTAAAAAAATCAATGGTGAAAGTGCAGGATGTGGAACTGATTTAACAACCATCATGAAAGAAAGGCTGTGAGATTTTATTGACTGAAAGTTCGGTAGGAGACAGAGAAGCAGTGTTGCAAACTTTTGCTGCTTTATGAGAAGTATAGTGTCCAAGAGATGTGTGCAAAAGATTTAATTCCACCTTGCAATAATCCTATGACACCTGGATCATCACCTATAGTTCTGGTAGCCAGATTTTCATGTTTCTGCCTGGTGTTTTTGGTCACTTCCATGTCACATTTAATTTTCATCATGTGTGTCTGTGTCTTGAACCCATCTACTGAGAATTAGTAGTACTAAACACTCATGGGAAAAATGTCAAATAACATACGAAGAAGAATCTAGTGACAGAGAATGGGCCTATGAATACCCAGTTGCGAATTACACAGGGACTATTGCCTCACAGTCAAATACCTTCTTCAAGTAACATTAAGTAAGATTCTGATGGGGATGAAGTTATCCTTCAGTGTTCTGCTTAGAACCTCAGATCTCATGGATGCAAAATAAGCAATATTCATTTGCTTATTATGATGGGAACCCAATGGGAGTATCAAAGCAATGTATCACAGATGCAGAACCTATTGACTAGAAAACTGATTTCTTCCTGTGTTTGTGGGAATTCCGACCACGTTTGTATTGTGCTAAATGAATTGTTATATCCAAATGTTTGTCAAAACCACCGCATTTGTTCTATTAAAAGGTGATAAGCTTGATTAATCATTGCTAGACCTGAACATTTAGCTTGGGAGAGAGGTTAAGTCATCCCACGGCAGTGGTTAAGAGTTATTTGCCTCATGTGTGCCTGTTGCTTGCTTTGTATGATCGAGGTCCTCCAGGAAGAAAACTGAGAATAAGTTAAGGTGACTTGGCAGCGTCAGGAAAGGGATTCAGGGTTACATCACCATCTTTTGAGTAGGTGTAGAAGGACAAGCCGACTTGGCCACTACCAGTAGCAGTCCAACTCCCACAGACCATAGCAAACAAAGGAGCAGTTGTTAATGGTGCACGATTATCCCCCCAGGGCTCAGCACAAAGGAGGCAAGTGAAATCACCAGTCCCCAATCTTTCCTGGAAAGGGGTCCATCTGCACATTTTGAAAGCTGCTGCCTGAGGGTCAGGCTTGTACTCTAACACACATCTGGAAGCTGCCTGTCATTCTCCCTGGAGACCTGGGAAATGTGGAGGAACCAGGAGGGCATTATGCTAAGTGAAATGAACCAGACAGAGAAAGACAAATACTGCATGGTATCATTTCTATGTAGAATCAAAAAAAAAAAAAAGTGGAACTCAAAGAAACAGATAGTAGAAAAGTGGTTGCCAGGAACAGGGTTTGGGGTGGAGGAAATAGAGAGATTGGTTAAAGGTACAAACTCAGGTATAAGACGAATAAGGCCTGAGGATCTAATGTGTAATATGGCGCCTATAGTTGATACCACAGTTATTGTACAACTTAAATTGCTGAGAGAGTAGAATTTAAATGTTCTCACCCAAAAAGAGGGGTAATATATGTGAGGTAGCGGTTGTGTTGATTAACTTGATGCAGGCAATCCTTTCCCAATGTATACACATATCAAATTATCACATTACCTCAATTAAGCTGAAAAAGGAAATAAATAAATAGATGGTATCTGTATCCAGAGCCAGTGATCTAAATAAACTCAGTTAATAGCCTTCTACAGAGTTAACTTCTACCAGAGTAACATGATTAGATCACAAGGAAACAATATATTAAATATATTTCAAAATATCCCCCGTTGGGCTTCCCTGGTGGCGCAGTGGTTGAGAATCTGCCTGCTAATGCAGGGGACACGGGCTCGAGCCCTGGTCTGGGAGGATCCCACATGCCGCGGAGCAACTAGGCCCGTGAGCCACAACTACTGAGCCGGCGCGTCTGGAGCTTGTGCTCCGCAACAAGAGAGGCCGCGATAGTGAGAGGCCCGCGCACCGCAATGAAGAGTGGTACCCGCTTGCCACAACTAGAGAAAGCCCTCGCACAGAAATGAAGACACAACACAGCCAAAAATTAATTAATTAATTAATAAACTCCTACCTGCAACATCTAAAAAAAAAAAAAATCCCCTGTTATCGGGGCTTCCCTGGTGGCGCAGTGGTTGGGAGCCCGCCTGCCGATGCAGGGGACGCTGGTTCGTGCCCCGGTCCGGGAGGATCCCGCGTGCCCGCGGAGCGGCTGGGCCCGTGGGCCGTGGCCGCTGGGCCTACGCGTCCGGAGCCTGTGCTCCGCGGCGGGAGGGGCCGTGAGAGGCCCGCGTACCGCAAAAAAAAAAAAAAAAAATCCCCCGTTATGAGTGATTGTCATTACTCCAAAACCAGACAATATTATTGGACAATATTAATTTACATATTTACTGAGAGATTTCCAACTGCTTTTGAAAGGCTGAAGCAGCCAAAATTGTTAATAGAAAGCAGAATCATTTCTTTGGGAGTTTCAGAAGTAAAGAAATGCTTGCTGAATATAGGAATACTTTTTTTTTGGAGTATAGTTGCTTTATAATGTTGTGTTAGTTTCTGCTGTACAGTAAAGTGAATCAGCTATACATGTACATATATCCCTTCTTTTTTGGATTTCCTTCCCGTTTAGGTCACCACAGATCATTGAGAACCTACTGTGCTATACAGTAGGTTCTCGTTAGTTATCCATTTTATATGTAGTAGTGTATATATGTCAATTCCAATCTCAAGAGGGAGGTTTAAGCAGAGAAAATGGAGTCACAGAGGCTGAAGATATAAGAGTAAATGTCACATTTGGAGAATTTCAGATAGTTCAGAATGGGAGTGATGAGAAAGTAAGTGACAAGAGATGAGGCTGGGCAGGAAAGGGGCTGCCATGAAGAGCTTGTTGGCTTCACTAAAGAAAGTGAATTTTTATCCTGAGGGTTATGGAGACTATTTGTGTGGTTTAAGCAGGTGTAAGTGTCTTGAATCAGATATACAATTTAGAAAGACCACTTTCACTACAATATGGGGCAGTACTGGGCAAACCCAGCATCTTGTAAGGAGACCAGGAAAGAATAGAAAGTTGTTCCAATAATTCAACAAGAATTTGGTGGATGCTGACCAAGTTGGTAATAGTGAGGACACAAAGAAGTAAAGAGAATCAAGGAGATCTTTGGGAGGCAGAACTCATAGGAATTAGTCTAGTTTGATTTGGGGGTGGGGGAGAGACAGGTTAAGGATGACCCCCTGGGGTCTGTCTTGTGATGCAGATGGAGGTGCCTTCAGGGAGAGGAGAACACAGGAAGGGAGGGCAAGCCTCGGGAGGGAAAGACAAAGATATTATGTTTCATTTTGGAGATGCTGAGTTTGAAGTGCCTATGAGACAGGTAAGTGGAAATGTCTAGTAGCACTTGAATGCATGAATCTGGAGGTCTGAGGGGAGAACATGCTGGAGCTCCAGATATGGGAGTTATCGGTATATATGAATGTTAGTTGGAGCCAGCGGAGCAGATGAAATCATATTGGAAGCATCTATAGAATGAAGGGAGAAGAAAGTAAGAGGATTGCTCCCTGAGGAACATCAGCTTCTAAGAGGTTGTCAGAAAAAGGAACCCATGAAGGAGCATGAGAAGGTGCAGCCTGAGATAGGAGAACTAGATGAGTACAGGATCATAGAAACCAAGGACAATGTTCAAGAAGGAAGATGTGGGAACCGATGATAGACACGTCTGAGCGGTCAAGTAAGATAAGGGCTAAAAGTAGTACATTGTCTCTAGCAACCATTAAAATACAGCAATGACCTGGCCCTCACGTTTCTTACAATTTACATGGGATTGGCAGGGAACTGGCATAACAAATACATGGGAAAACACAATGGAATCATAAGAACATGTAAATTATGTTGTAAGCATGTATAAACATAAGAATTTAAATGGTCTGAGTCACATTCCATACAATTATTATAGAAAGGCTTAAAAATAGAATTTAAATGAAGTTCTATAAGAGGGAGAAATTTGGCTTGATAGAGGACCCTCCCATAGGAGAAATGGAAAATTGATTCCATTTCTATAAAGTTTCATGGGATTGCTCTGAATTCTCTTCTCATATTTCATGTGTTCAAGGTAAATTTCAAAACTGTGACTGTTTTACAGCAGCAATATATCATATTTGTGACACTTGGATTCACTGACATATAGTGTAAGAGTTTTCTCCCTATGGTCACTGTCGGGTCTCATTTCATATATTGTTTTCAGGCTTAAGGTTTTTCCCTTTTTTTTTTTTTCACAAGGAAGAATAAAGAAATAAGATTTACTGAACTAGAAGGCTAAGTCCCAGCATGGTAGGCTTTATTATTCCCATTTTACAGGGGAAGAAGTTGAGCCTTAGAGGGGTTCAGTAACTTGCTTACAGTGAAGCCGAATTCTTTCTAACAGATGTTATTATGCTCCCTCTTCCCTTGTCATTCTTCATATTTTGAAAAGCTGTCACTAAAATAATGGCAAGATTCCCATCCTCTCCTCCTAATAGGTTTCTGACAATATTTCTTCATTCAAATGCTGTCTTATATGCCTAGATTAGAAATCTTTGCAGGTAAATACTGCTCTGAAAGAAAATGAACTTCAGAGCTCTTTACCTGATAACACTCTAAGCAATTAGGAGAACTATAATTGTTACCTCCACCATCGTCATTGTTACTATTGCACTGGCCGTTTACTCAGACACCAATAAAACTTTTAAAAAGACCTTACAAGGTGGCTTAAAAATCACAAAGGATTTAAGAGGCTTACAGTTAATGTGTTGTAATCTCAGTGGTCCAAGAAGGCATGTTTATTTCTCAAATATCACCCCCTAACCCACATGTATATTTGCTGATGTTTAAATTTCTATTAACTTTAATGTTTAAAACTCTATGAACAGGGAGTAAAGACTTTCATTGCACAAGGGAAATGTGACTTAAAGAAACATACCTTTTGAAAGACGGAAACTGGATGAATAGAATGGACTCCAAGATGTAAATTACTGTTCTAATTAGATCTGAATGGTAGAGAATAGGTGGCGTACAGAAGTCACTTTATGACCGAAGTGTCAGAAGTTAGAGGGTGCCACAAAGGGGGGAGGGAGGAATGACAGGCTGAGATGACCAAAATGTGCAGCATGATGTTTTTGCTTAAAAGCACCCCTAGAAGGCTAACATGCCTTTAATTCCTTCTCCCCACATTTTGTAAAAAAGTTGCAAAATGTTTCTTTTAAGTTCTGAACTATAGATACGGCTTTCTTTAGAATCTTGTCTCTGCTTTCTACCTCTAGATTTATTATGCAGTTCTTGGCTTGTTGACATGTGCTTAGGTATGTTTATCCTTATTGATAGTTTTAAATTATAAATGCCTTGGGGCCAGGATCTAACTACCTTGCTTACCATAGCAGAATACTATTGGTACATGTCTGCTAAACAAATAGCAAATATCACTAGGTTTGGTATGTGAAAATTAGGAGTATTTGTCCTTTGATTAGATGCTTCATAGGTGGGGAATGTATTGTACCATTTTAGGCTTCTGCAAAGGGCACCATCTAAACCTAAGGAAAAGTGAAACAAACAAAAAAGTGAATAGGTCAGGGAAGAGCCCTGATGGTTGAGACAAGTGCTGTTGTGACCCAAATTGTTCCTAAGAAGGTGATACAATTTTTTTTAAATTTTAATCTCTCGAATTGACAAAGGTGTAGACTTTGTCTATTTAAATATTTTTTAATTTCTTGAATCTTTGATGTTCACACTTTTGCATAGTACCTTCTGAATAATGAACACTTTTATTTATCCTTTGGACATTCCCTTTCTTAGCGATTAACTCAAAAAGTTTCATTTGAAATACCCCTGAATGAAAGTCACCTGAATATTGTAAGGAAGGATTTTTGATCAGAACATATCAAAAAGTGTTTTTATATTTTTTAAAGCCTAGGAACACCTTGATAGAACATTCTTAGGTTTCTGACAAAGTATTGGATCTATCTCTATGTGTCTTGGTCAGATGAACTCAACTACCAGTGTTGATCAGCCATAGGAAAGAAGAGATTTATTTGAAAGAGCAATAAAGCAAGATGCTGTCTTGTTAGTAATTTTTTTTATGCTCTAAATTTGCCCAAGCACATTTTTTTGGTAATGATCCCAAATAGGACTGCCAAAGGAATTTCACATAGAATACATAGAGTATAATGAAGACCACATGGTGGTCCTGTTTTAAAGCATACTGGCAGTCTCCCTTTTCCATTTCCGTTCCTCACCATCCTTTCACTCCTCCCATTTTCCTTTCCTATGTCCTCTCTCAAGTTGGTACAGGAGATCCGGTATTGAAAGTGGTCAGGAGGAACACTTGATGGAGAATGAGATGAGTGAACAGTTTAAGGCTGTGTAAGTGAGATGTGAGAGAAAGTCTTCAAACCCTTAAGGATTTCAACTCAACCCAATGTTGTTTGGTACATCCTAGAGGAGGAGGGAGTCTCTAACAATTTTTCAATGGCCAACTTATTGTCAATATGACCTACTTTAAGTCAGTCAAATATTGAATGAGGGTGTGAAAATTTGTCCTTGTGGATTCAGAGTAAATATAATACCTGATTTTTTTCTTTCTCTGTTTTCAGCCATATTTTTAAATCAGAAATCATTGTGTTGAATACTTCATGAACCCAGATTATAACTTAACCCACAAAACATCTAAGTTAAGAAAGGAATCAGAGATCATACTTTAATAAAATCCCAATTGAATTTAAAATCTCATGCGGCAGGTACAACATCTGGCAGAGAGGAGGGTGAAATGAAATGGTGACTCTTGAACATGGGCATGCAGCTCACAGGAATACAAACTGACCTGGCACCAGAAGTATAACGTATTAAGGCTAACAAGTATTTTCAATCAAGAATAAGGCTAAAACTAAGAGAGATGAGAGAGAAGATAAACTACAGAAGGTCATCTAAAGAATAAAATTCTTTTTGAGGAAAACTTTCTATTAAGACACTGCAAAATAAATTCATGAATTGAACAGCTGTGCTTTACTTCTAAAAGATTTCATGGAGAATTTATTAGTATGCATCACATCTAAAAGACTGAAGTTTAATTATACAAAATTATTAAAAAGAGAAAACTTGTGTTTCTCTTTCTTTCAGTGAGAGAGCAAAACAGTTAAGTGCTTAACTGGATACCTTCAGGCTCTTTCACAAACTGAATTGGGAACATCTTTTCTTTTATAGTCTTGGGCTCTAACTCATATCAGTCTCTACCTTTGAGGAGAGAAAATGCATGGTGGGAAAATACAATAGTGTATAAGGACAGCGTACAACCCCATCACCATTCCATCCCATAGTTAACCCAATATGACTCCTTGTTGCTGAAGCCTCAAGCCAGAAACCCACAGTGGATATGAAAGGTAGATGAAATTCATTTTCTATTCTCCCACCTCAAATAAGGGAATAGCCTAAAGTATTAAGACCATGACATTAAAATTCCACAGCTCAGTCCAAGAAAAGCCTATGAAGGACATGCCTCCATGTTTCCAAAAGCTGACAAGAAAAATCCAGCAGTAAATCCAAATTAGTAGAGCTGTCCAGGGTCCTGACCCCCATTCGGCACCATCTGTGGCCCTTTGTCTCCTTCCCTGTCTCTGTGTTTTAAACACTAATCATCTTGACCTTCAACATTCCTTCAGAAATGCTGACAGCTCTTACCTACTACTCCAGAACACTTCGGTACCTTTCTGTACAACCTGACTGTAGAAAATCTTAGTAGATGTGGCTTTCTCTTCTCCTCAACCTGTGGACATCTAGGATAGGGAGCATGGAATCCTCTGGATTAAGTGCATGCTTTGATGACCCTGGAGAGACTTAAGACCATTCATTTATTTCTAATGACAAAGTAATTTATTTATATTTAAAAGTTATTTCCCAAGTTGGACTTCTTGGTTATGAAAATATCCATGATTTGATATTCTTGGGTCCCAGGGGCTACCAGCATAATTAGTTATTAAGAGATAAAGTAAGACAACACACTCATGTAAACAAGGTCAAGATTAAAAGGCCAATATAACCATGGTCACTATTCATCACACATATGTTCCCATGCTAGAGCAAATACTGCTAAGGGGAAAAAGTCAGATATTAGCATAACACAGTCTAGTTACCAGGAGGTATTACTGCAGTATTTTCTGCCTAAAGAAAGGATAGGAGAGACCAAAGAAAATGTCCTGAAACTTTGTCAGGTAAGAATATCCAATTGTTTAATGTGATTTAATATTTATCATTTACAAATTTATAAGTCTTTCTCTTGAAGCCATAAATGTTTAAAACCCCTCATATTCATGTAATTAATATGTAGTTTATGGTTGGACACTATTTTCTTTTACTCTGGAGATTTAGATTATTACTGAAAATAATATAAATCCACATGGCTTATTTTCCGAAAGCTGCTTTTAAAATCCAGTAAATTTATTCTTAAATAATGCAACTTCTGACCTGCTTAGTATTCAAAACCAAAAACTGAAATTCTGCCACCCTCTTTGCAGACTATTGATTTGAGAACTACAGCTGCTGAAATTAAACTTTATTGTTAGCACAGAGCTTTCAGCTGAGGAAGCAATTTCAAACTGGTTTCTTTCCTAGCCCAGCCTAATATTAAGTAAATATATGTCTATAAGTGTCTCTAGCAGATTATTACCTAAAGTGGTGCATGCAACTTTGCAGGTGCAGCTCTGAGAAACTAAAATCTACTTTGGTGATGAGTCGTACTACCCAACGGATAAACGTTAATATTGAAACAATACACAGTTACCCTCAGAGCTCTAAGAATGATTCCAAGTTAGACATTTCTTCATTTAACATACTTTTTTTTTTTTTTTGGGCCACACCACACGGCATGTGGGATCCTAGTTCCCCGACCAGGGATGGAACCCGTGCCCCTGCATTGGGAGCAAGAAATCTCAACCACTGGACCGCCAGGGAAGTCCTAACATACTTTTTAATTTAGTGCTCTAGGATATGTGCATACAGCAAGGAAATGGCCACAGTCCCTGCCCTTGAGGGGTGCCCTGTCTAGAGAGAAGATAGTAACAGAAATAGATACTATAGTGTAGCATGTCAATAAATAGAGGTTTGCACTTTATATGATGGGAAAGGCTTCTCACTCATGTGGGGGGTAGTTTTAGGGAATGGGGAAGGCTCCTGAGAGAAAATCAAGTAGAGATTGATGAGAAAGATGTCTTTGCTTTATTTCTCTAAAATAGCAAGCTCAATTTCCTGGTTCAAAAAATAACTCTTATTCTCTAAAAATAATAAAATAATGTTTCCCCTGCTGGCATAAACACTAACTGAAGTAGCAGAAATGATAACCCATCATTTTATAGACATTCTGAAAAACAACAGGGAAAATGATGAATAGAAGAATAAGATGAAGGGCTGTGAATTTTAAATAACAAGATCAGTAAAGATATCACCTATTTGACCTCAAATCTATAGGCAGTAAAATTTTGGGAACTAGACGAAAGAAACACAATGTATTTTTGTGTATGCCCTATCTTTTAAAGAATAGCCTGCCTTTCAAACTTATGCCTTGAAATACAATGCACAAAATACACAGAAATTTGTCTAGGAAATCAATAAAAGTTGACTTGGTTTGATATTGCACCAATTTAAACTTACATCTGAATTCTATCAGACTTCCCTTCTTAGTAGAGAAAGCCATGGTTACTAGTCTAAGCAAAGAGAAATCTCTACCTCAAAAAATCTCATGCCAATTTACCTGCTGTGATGCATTTTTGTGTCATAAAAAGATGAGGCTGAGAGTGTTAAGTGAAACTATTTGTAAAAACCACTTTAATCAGTTGACTGTAAAAAACAAGGAAATATAGTACAAGCTATACCCTGTATCAATATAACACAAACATGAGTTTTGTCACCTTGCTACATGATTTGAACAAAGGAAAAAATTAATCTGGATAATTCAATCCAAATGGATTTAGGTACAACACTCAGGAATGAGGAATAAGAAAGGAAAAAGAGTATGTGGCCCACAGACCAAAGAGACAAAACTATAAATGGTGACAAAGTCCATGGACAATCTTATCTCCCAATAACAGTACATGAGCTAAGGCATAGACACATTCTTATTTATATGCAGTGTAACCATCACTACCACCACCATACCAACTAACATATTCTCAGCATTTATGTACTATGCATCAGGCACTATTCTAAATGACACATCTTTATTATTTTATTACATCTCTGCAACAACACCATGAAGGTTGTATTTCCACATTCATAGAACCTAAGACATCATTGACTGTGAGACATGCCATTGTTTTATATGCGCACTGTTAAGAGAGTGAAAACAAACTATGATTTGCTTTCCATTTAAGCCACATTTAGATTTAAAAATACGAAATAATGTGCACTTGAAAATCAATGAAATTCAATACTCTGGTCTTTGTTTTACAAAAGAACAAACTAAAGCCAGAGAGGTTAAGGTAAGTTTCCCAAGGTCATATTCAAGCAAGGAAAGAAAGTGGAGGAGCCAGGGTATGAATCTGGACATCAGGTGCCTCGAGCAGGACCACTATTTATGTGATCTTGAATGATCAACACCTCTTCTGATCAAACAGCCTCCTTTGAAGCAAGATTTTTAGTTTTGAACTAGATTATTTCTAAGATCCTGTTCAGCTCTCACATCCTGGATCTTTATCTTTACAAACAAGCAGTGGTTTGGAATTTAATGAGAGAAAAAAATGACCATGCACAGCATAATTTCATGACCATGGAAATGAGAATATGTCCTTGGAAAGAAATCAGACTTTGGGGCAGCATAGCATAGTGGAAGCAGCAACGGCTTTTGTACCAGGAAGACCTGACTTCTAGTACCAATGCAAGTTCTCCTTTAGCTACGTGACAACGTGACACAGGGCGAGATGCTTAACCTCTCTGAACTGAAGTTTCTTCATCTAAAATATAAGAATATGCCTGCTTCAAAGGGCTGTTGTGAAGATGAACTATTATAGTGAAAGTTAATCCCTTGACATGGGACATTTACTCCAAAAAGTTTAGCTCCCAATACTCTCAAAAAAGTTGTCTAAAATAAAAGTATAGTCTAGGCTCTGTCACAGGCTATTTTGGGGCTATATGTATTCTCTTCTTACAGATGTCATAGGACAATGGTACTGGAAAATTGAAAAGTATGGAGGAAACTGTGTAGTGTATTACTAGAAGACAGATATTTTGAAAAATAACAGTTGTAGACATTTGTTATTCTATCCCACCCAGAGTATCTGTTTCCCCTTCTTCTGGTGATAATGCCATGGGAACAACTCTCTTTTCCATTCTCAATCCATGTGCTTTTTTAAAAAATATATTTATTTATTTATTTTGGCTGTGCTGGGTCTTAGTTTTGGCATTCAGGAACTTTAGTTGTGGCATGTGGATCTTTCAGTTGTAGCATGCGGGATCTAGTTCCCTGACCAGGGATCAAACCCAAGCCAGGCCTCCTGCATTGGGAGCATGGAGTCTTAACCACTGGACCACCAGGGAAGTCCCCCAATCCATGTGCTATGAATGGAGTTGACTGAACTCCTAAATCCATGGAGAAGCATGAGACTCAGGCTTGGAAAATCAAATGTCTCATCAGATCTGAAGAGATATGATCTGGAAAATTTTTCCACAACTATTGAGAGAAAACATGTGCTCTTTTCCACTGGACTTGAACCTTGAAACTTGAAGCTGCTAGCATGGTAGTGTAAGAAATAACACAATGCAGTTGAGGACAGAGCTGAGAGATGGAGACACATAGTGCCTTGATGGCATCACTTTAGTCTATGGATACAGCCACTCTGAAGCTATGTATGACCCCTGTCTTAGTTCAGGCTGCTAGAACAAAGTACCACAGACTGAGTAGCTTATAAACAACATAAATTTGTTCTTACAATACTGTAGGCTAGAAGTTTGAGATCAGAATGCCAGCATGGTAAGGTTCTGACAAGGATTCTTGCTTATAACAGACTTCTCATTGTATCCTCACATGGCAGAAAGAGGGTGAGAGAGTTCTCTGGGGTCTCGTTTATGAGGGCACTAATCCCATCATGGGGGCTCCATCCTTATGACCTAATTACTTCCCTCCCAAAGGTCCCACCTCCTAATACCATCACTTTGGGGGTTAGGATTTCAACATATGAATTTTGAGAGGGACACAAACATTCAGTCCATTGTAACCCCTGTGAACTAATAAGTTCCTTTCTTGCTTAAGCTTATTTAGGCTAGGTTGTCTGTTACCTGAGACCCAAAAATATCCTCAATAACTCCAAATAAAATAGTTAATAGACTGCTTGAAAGAATTTGCCTACTGGAAAGAGAAACTACTACTAATTTTCTCACCTAATTCTCTTCCTATGACTGGACAGAACCAGGACTACCACTATCATTTTGCAAGATTCATTTGCAAGTATCAATGTCAGGAAGTCAGGTGGGGTTCTGAAGAGCCACAGAAGAGAAAAGCCACAGCACCTCCCCTGGTTCCAATGTGTGGAAAACCTGTACTACATCACTCCTAGAGTCATCACTCCTTTGTCTTCCTAGATACGATCATTTCATAATCAAAGGCCATTTCATAATCAAAGGCCGTATTTCTTTCAGTTCTTTTTTCTCTAAACCTTTTAGTAAAACTGGTAAAACTCAACTCATAAAATGGATTGGCGTCAGTTCCATTTTCTCTCATCTTGGCAAAAGCACTGATGAAGGGCCAGTGCAGATGAAAGCAGCCTGCAGGAGAAGGAGAAGCCACAGGGCCTGCACCAGCTCAGTACAAATGAGAAAAAGAACACAGGTGTGGGAGAAATGGTTCACACAGAGTACAGTTCACATAGACTTGGAGTTACTACTTTTATTTTTTAAATTTTTTAATTGAAGTTTAGTTGATTTACAATATTGTGTTAGTTTCAGGCATACAGCAAAGTGATTCAGTTTTATATATATTTTTTCAGATTATTTTCCATTTTAGGTTATTACAAGATATTGAATATAGTTCCCCGTGTTATACAGTAAATCCTTGTTGCTTATCCATTTTATGTATAGTAGTCTGTAACTAATAATCCCATACTCTTAATTTGTTCCTCCTTCCCCCTTTCCCCTTTGGTAACCATAAGTTTGTTTTCTATGTCTGTGAGTCTGTTTCTGTTTTATACATAGATTCATTTGTATAATTTTTTAGATTCCACATATAAGTGATATAATATTTGTTGTTCTCTGTCTGACTTACTTCTCTAAGTATTATATTCTCTAAGTCCATCCATGTTGCTGCAAATGGCAATATTTGACTCATTTTTTTTATGGCTGAGTAATATTACATTGTATATATATATCACATCTTCTTAAACTAATCCTCTGTTGATGGGCACTTGGGTTGCTTCCATGTCTTGGCTGTTGTAAATATTGTTGCTAGGAACATTGGGGTGCATGTATCTTTTCTAATTAGAGTTTTCATATTTTCTGGTTACATACCCAGGAGTGGGATTGCTGGATCATATGATAACTCTATTTTTAGTTTTTAAAGGAAACTCCAAACTGTTTTCCACAGTGGCCACCCCAGTTGACATTCCCAGAGTTACTCCTTTTAAATCAGGACTTTCATTAAGTGCTCCTCTAAATCCTATATGTAATTTAGATAAAATCCAAAGGTATATCTAATCCACATTCCTCATCCAGCATTTAAGACTCTCTATTCTGCCCCCCAGACTGGTTCTCTAGCCTCTCTTCTCCCTCCTTTTCCATACTAACCAACTATCTTAGCCAGACCCAACCACTCCCATCTCTTAAATACGTCAGTGGTCCCCTATTGCTGTGACTTTTATCTCTCCACCTAAAGAAACCTCTCATCTCCTTTTAACTGTCCTAATTTCCATAGGGATCAAATCAATGTCCTCTTGTCTCATAAGCTTTCCCTGACCTCTTCAGCCAAAAGACATTTTTCTTTCCTCTCAACAGTTAGAGCTTTCATCTTCTCTCATTTGACCTGCACTTATATACTGCCAGGCTCTATGAGTTGTCATTTAATGTGTATGCATTTCATTTCCCCAACTAGGTTGTTCACTCCTTGAGGTCAATCATGATTGTATCTTATGTTTCATAGTAAGCCCAGTAGTACCTGGCATACTGATTGTACACAGTAAGTGTTCAAAAACTAATATGTTACAGGGAATACAGTCAATATTTCATAATAACTTTGTATGGAGTATAATCTATAAAAATATCAAATTACTATGTTGTACCCTCAAAACTAATATAATATTGCAAGTCAGCTACACTTCAATTAAGAAAAAGAATGGTAAAACACAAGCATTTTAGGAAAAAAAACAATTGCAATAATAGGGCATAAGCTGAGTTGCTATATCTAAGAAAGCCAGAAGAGTGACTCAAACAAGGTAGAAACTTATTTCTCTCTCATATAACAGCCAAGAAACCATCCAAGGCATTACATGGTTATGATCCAAGAGGGTGTTCACGGATTTTTTTCCTTTTGTTTTATTATTCCACCATTTTTCAGGATGTTCCCCTTGTCTTTATGGACAAAGCTATCTTATCAGCACCGTAGCTGCATTTAAGGCTATAGGATTGGGAAAGAGAGAACTGGGAATTCCTAATAAGAATGTGATCTGGAAGTTGTAATCATCATTGCTACCCATTTCCCAATGGCCTAAAAATAGTCACATAATCGTACCTTGCTGCAAGGGAGCTTGGGAATACAGTCCTTTGCTAATACAGGCCATTAGCCCATCTGAAATTCATGAAGTTCTGTTTCTTAAAAGAGAGAGAGAGAGAAAGAGAGAGAGGGGGGGAATGATAGATACTAGGGAGCATCTAGTAGTCTCTTCCAAAATACTCAAGCAAATTAAGTTAATATGCCATGGACTAGAAATTTTGAAGAAATAAGAAGATATAAAATCATTAAGGGGAAAGTAGGGAATCTTATAAATAGAATTAAGCTTCAACTGATCATTAGGATTGTAATACAAATTAGGACTATTTCTAGACTATTTGTAATTTAGAGAAGCTCAAGAGGTCATCTGAACAGGTAGCGTCTTTTGTTTTTCTGGCTTGTGGAAAAAATAACAATACTAAAAAGTAAATAACTTTACAATCCCTGCCTATTCCTTTAGAGAAGATGCCTTAGTGCTTAACATTAAAAATAATAATAGTTAGTAATAATAATAATTGGTAGATTGAGGATCGAGGCTGAGTATAATTCTTCCCTGTGCATGTTTTTACTCACAATCTCTCTTGACAAGGGAGTTGGTAACTGGGTGTCAACTTTGGAAGAGGCAGAATTGCGGGAAGGAATTGGGAAGGAATGACAAATGTTAAATGCGAGGGGTTGAAGGGAGAGACTGGGTCAGCTGAAATGAAATACATAAGACAGCAGACATGGTGTCCGTGTAGAAGCGTCGTACAAAGACCCACAAACTTCAAGTCTAACAAGATTGACCCTGATATATACACATAGGAAATTGTTCAGTCCAATTTCCCCATCCTCCTAACGATGCTGAAGCATCTCTTTGCAGCTGGAAAGTGATAAATCCCGAGAATAATAGTTCAATATGTACATGAGAAAGTGTGAGACCAGTGTTAGGGAAACCAAGCCTAGACTTTCAAGCACATGCACTGCACAGAGGGTGGAAAGAGCTTAGGACCTGGTTGTGTGACTGAGGTCACAAACTTAACACTTTGGAGGTTCAGTTCCCTCAGCTGTAAAATGTAACATTACTGTGACAGAGACTGCTATCAACTTAGCTAATAGACATGCTCCTCCCTCTTCTTACTAGTAGGAACTCTATATTATTGGGGCCAGAATATGCTCAGCTAAAAAAGTACATTTCCCATCCATCTTTGCAGATAGGGGTGATATCTTGGTTCAGAAATCACTGAACTGGGTTTTTTGGAAATCCCTTTAAAGAAAACTTGGACTCTTCTTTAAAGAGAGCTGGGAGGTGTGTCTATCTGCATTTCGGCTTCCTTTCTTCCTCCTCCCACCTGGAACATGGATGTGATGGTGGGAGCAATATTGCCCATCTTTGCAATCACGAGGCAATTGTGAGACTAGAAGCCATTCACTAAATCTGATGAAGAGGGAGATGAAAGAAGCCTAGGTCTCTGATGGCCACGGAGGTGGATCAGGACGATTAGAAGTTTTTAATGTGAGAGAGAAATAACCCTCTTTCTTGTTTCGGTTGCTATTTTCCTTGTCTCTTTTACCAGTAACCAAATGCAATTCCTACTTCACAGAATTGATATATAAATTAAATGGCACTATATATATAAAGATATATAGTTTTTTCTTTATACAATTCCTAAAAGACTTAATTTTGGAGTTAATAATGTTTAGGGCCTCAATTTTGATTAAAACAGTCATTTTAGGGGCTTTTGGGGCCTGCATGTGAGGCCCAAATCTTAAAATATTATTACTTCACATATACATACATGAATAATTGCAAGCTCTCCACTTCCACTTTTAAACTGCTCCTCTGTTCTTTTTTTTTTTTTTTTTTGGCATTTATGGTTCGGTACGTAGGGTCACTGTACTTAATTCCATTTACTGCCCTCTCTGTTCTGATCAGGCTGTGGGCTCACTCTTTCTCTATGCTGTCCATTTTCCCCTGTTGCTTTCCACACACAGAAAGTCCCTGCCCAACTGCCTTCCCAGTTCCTGTTCATTCTTCAAATTCATCTGGTTTCCAGTCTATGGTAACCATACTCCATCAGTGCTGCTCACAGATCCTTCCATACCTGAACTCCTCTATCGATTAACTACACCAAACTATTCAGCACTGAATAATGTCCTTCTTACCTTGCCTTGTAATTGTTTAAGATGTGGACTTATGTTCTGCAGTAAACTGTTACTTCCTTGAGAGAAGAACCACATTCTTCAAGGAATGTCCAAATGAGATCAATGCACATGAGACACACAAGGATATCATTTTTGTTGCTTTAGACTCCACACAACTTGGGTTGCTCCTCCCATCCCCCAACCTCTCATAGTGTCCAGCACAGAACTTGGCACAGAGACAATGCCTAATAAATACATACTTAATGAAACTGAAAACTCTTTGCTGTGTTTAGGTCATGATGCAAGAGTGGAAAACATTCAAATGATATTCAATCAAGAATTTTCATCTAAAAATTCAATGTGCCTGCCCAGTGAACTTGATGTACTGGGACAAACAAGTACAATTGGAAAGAACTCTTAGCTAGTCAGAGACAGAATGGAAAAATACTAGGCTCATCAAGAAGCATTTCCAAGTTCTCTATGTCCTTCACTGACCAAAGAATTTATTCTATCCAATCAAAAAAGTACTTCAAAATGCCAGTGAGTTTCTTTCTACCTGGGGAGGCAAAGGCTGAGCTTGTCATCTTAGAAGAAACCTACACGTGCATATTTAAAATTTTCTCTTAGAATGTCTGGCACGGAACAATTATCATTTCCACCTATCTCTTGTTTAGAGGAGGTATTTTCATGCTAAGTCAGAGATTAAGCATAACATTTAATTTAATCTTCACTTTTCCATTTCCTTTACAGCTTTGAAACAGAAATTACTTTTATTAAAGTATGAATTGAAAAGTCAAAACAAAATATGGTGGCAGAGTTTGAAATTCAAGTGTACAAAAAAAGAGGGTCAAAAGGTAAGGACTTCATTTCCACATCTGAGAATTAAAGCAAGTTGCCTATAAACTAAAATGTGACTTGTAAAAATTCGATGAATATTTTTAAGGGGGTCTATCTACTGTTTGTTAATAAAATGGAACATGCAGAGAAATTTATTTTTATTATACAGTGAATGTATGGTCATTAGGGGAAGATTAGAAAATGTAGATGAAGGAAAAGAAAGAGAAGAAATATTTTAAATCATCCAAGAGCCTACCACCAAAGAAGGGAAGAGAAACTGTGGACATCTGGGGGTAGACCCATTAGGAATGTGTACACCGTTAACAAGAATGATGAGTTAGATCCTTACTGTTCTCCCACACTTGACAGTAAATTCAGTTGAGGATGAACAGCAATCAATACTTTGCACTCTTACCTCCAGCCTCTGGGAACAACCTTCCTTCTGCCACCTTGCTGGGAAGTACCGGTACAGCACCTAGTGCCAATGTCACTCCCTCCCCCCACACAATTTATAGAAGATGAAGAGGAAAGTCAGGAGGATCCATCTTCCTCTCTCATATGGAGAAGAGGAGGTTGTTTTCTCCCCCTGAAGCCCAGTGAGGGGAACTCCAAAAGAATCATCCCTAAATATTAGAGACGCTTGTAAGGTGGGGCACCAGCACCTCATTCTCTAGCTGGATGCTGGCTCATGGCCAGACCCTTGCATGTGCATCCTATCTAGGAGCAGAAGATGGTGAGGGAGTTCTTGGGAAGGCATTTGGGGCTCAGAACCTAGGAATATGGTAGTGGGATTTTAGCAATTCTTTCCACCTATGGGGAAAGAGGGTTTGCTTGCCATATGTTCCTTGAGGTTTGGAGATGCGCTTGGGTTGGAGAGCTCTGGAAGTGGGAGACCCTCTTTGGAAGGCCCTATCAGCTGTGCTTGAGTGTAAAGTACTTAGAAAGAAGAATTGTCCAACTCCTCCCCCTTTTCCTAGGTGCCTTATAGGGCACAAAGACCCTGCTAATTTTCCTGCCTCCACATAAAGGAGTATGGGCATTCTAAGACAGGAAGCTTGAAGCTGCCCAGATGTGTATTTTGAAGGTCAAGTAATGAGGTATTCAACGTTGAGAGGGCACTGGGAATACACACAGCAGGTGGGCCAAGAGGAGACACTCCTGCTCTCGGGAGGAGGCTCTTGAGCAGTGGAAAGTGTCCAGATGAAGCCAATCACCACCCTAAGAAAATCAGACTCCCAGCCTGTGAGGACCTCTCCACATCAGTTGAGGCCCCCAAAACGAGATAAAACCAGACTGAACCAGAGCAAAGATAGGGTCTAGTTAAAATGTATGTGTGGAGGCCTCCGCCCATCTTTCCTCTGGATCACCAACACTGGAAGAATTAGTGCCTGGAGAGAAAGAGGAAGGAGACATCTCAGACTGTAACCATGCTGCCACGCTTCCACTCCCTACTCTAAGCAAGCAGGGAAAAGAGGAGAGGCCAAGCTTTGAATCAAGAATTAAGGACTACATCTTTGGGCTTCCCTGGTGGTGCAGTGGTTGAGAGTCCGCCTGCCACTGCAGGGAACACGGGTTCGTGACCCGGTCTGCGAAGATCCCACATGCCGCGGAGCGGCTGGGCCAGTGAGCCATGGCCGCTGAGCCTTCGCATCCGGAGCTTGTGCTCCACAACGGGAGAGGCCACAACAGTGAGAGGCCCGTGTACCACAAGGAAAAAAAGAAAAAAAAAAAAAAGAATTAAGGACTACATCTTAAACTCAAAAATAAGATTTTTCCAGTGACTGAAAATTTATGGGGTCTAGTCAAGACTTCACTGAAGGAGCAACCACACATACATTTTTGTTTTAATGAGTTGCAAATTCTCAATAAGTCTGGGGAGTGTGTGTGCGTGTGTGCGTGTGTGTGTGTGTGTATTCTGATAATATGTAGGACTCTCTGTTGAACTCTCCTGTTGAAAAGAACTAAAAATGATAGATAAGTTTTTTTAAGTCTTTTTAAAAAATAAACCTTAAGAGTATAGAAAAGATACAAATAATTATCAGATTAACATTTAAGTACAAGAAACAGCTCAGAATGGCAAGTCAAGGACAAAGTCCCCTTTAGCCTTGAGGGCATTTGCTTGAGCAGAAGAAAGTGAGCTGTAGCTTTCATAGCCTGGATGGCACAGGGAAGCATGTGAGGACCCAGAGCCTGTCTATAGCTTGTAAAACTTGGATCTCAAACTGCTACACACCCAGTGTAGAGATAAATCATAAGAGACTATCAAACAACTGTGTCTACCCCATTTAAGGAAATGAAAAATAAACTTGAAACTATCTGCAAGAAACAGATAATTATGAAAAGTGATGTAGAAGATTTTTTTGTTTTTGTTTATTAGAAGATTTTTTTTTAAGTGGGTGTGTTTAACAGCAGATCAGATACAGATACAGAGGAGAGAATTAGTGAACAAGAAGATAGGTAAGAAGTAGTTATCCAAAAGGCAGAGCAGAGAGAGCAAAAGATGAAAAATATGGAAGAGAAGTTAAGAGTCGTAAAAAATAAACTGAGAAGGTTGACTATATATTTAACTGGAGTTCTGGAAGAGAGAGAATGAGACAGAGGCATATTTGGATAGATTATGGCAGAGATTTTTCTACAGATGGAAGTCAGCAGTCAACCCATTCTGGAAGTCCAGTGATTCCCAAGTGGAATATATAAGAGGAAATTCACACCTAAATACGCCAGAGTAAAACTTCAGAAAACCAAGCAAAGTAAAGCTTAAAACAGACCAAAAAATTTTTTAAGTGAAATTACCTTCATAACAGCATCAGCTCTTAAGAGTAATACTGGAACCCAGAAGACAGGAATGATCTATTGAACGTGTTGGGGGAAAAAATGACTGTCAACAGATTCTACACACAGCAAAATGATCTTTCAAGAACTAAGGAAAAATAAAGACATTTTCAGTTCAACAAACACTAAAAGAGTGTGTGACCATTAGACCCTCTCCAAAGAAAATTCTTAGGAATACTTCAGGCTGGAAGGAAATAATCCCAGAGAAAAGCTCTGCGTTGCAAGAAGAAATGAAGAGCAAAGAAAGTGTTAAATAGGACCTAAAACTAAATGTCCATTAAGTGTTATAAACAACAGTGATAATGTGCTTAATGATGGCATTAAAACATATTTTAAAAAAAATTAAAAAATAAAATAAAATAAAATAAAATCATATGGGGTTAAATGGAGTTAAAGTATTTAAGTCAATGACAAAAGTAAAGCTATTTGTTAACTTTACATATTTATAAGTTAAAGCATGCATTTGCAAATCTAAAGTAACAACTAAATGAATAGAAATAAAGTAAACAACATTACAATTTATAGGGGAGAGAAGCAAGTCCAAATAAGGCAATACAGAGAGAAAAATAAATATGCAGAATAAATTTTTTAAAATAATAGATAAAAAACTAAATTTATCAGTAAATGCTCTAAATAAAGAACAAAGATGGCCTGAAAAAATTCCAATTATATGCTGTAGCTATATATAGGGATATATCTGAAATACAATAACACAGAAAGTTTAAAAATAAAAGGATTAAAAAATATATACCATGTAAAGACTACAACTTCTCCCCCCCAAAAAAGTTGGTGTTACGAATTAATATTACAAAGAATGGATTTCAAAACAAAAATCATTACCAGAGAGGAAGATAATAATATATCAGAAATATTGCTTTTTCAAATTTGTATGAAATGTATAATAGCATGGCTAAATTCATGAATCAAAAATTAATATACCTATAAGAAAAAATTAATAAATTCATGATTATAATAGGAGCTTTTAGACATACTTCCTTCAGTTATCTGTTCCACAGAGAGACAAGAGTTTAGCATAGAAATAGAAAATATAATCAGTATAATTAACACACTTGACCTAACGGGCATATATAGAAAACAGCACCAACATCTGCTGAATATATATTCTTTTGAAGGGCACAGGAAAGTTTATGGAATTGATTACTGACCCATCAAATTTTAAAGGACTGAAATCTCTGACCACATTGAAATTCAGCTAGAAATGAAAGCAAAGAAGAGAACTAGAAAATCCCCATATGTTTGGAAATTTAAAAAATATGTTTCTAAACAACCATATTACTTAAAGGAAATCATAATGGAAATTAGAAAAATGATGATAAAAACACTGTATATCAAAAATTGTGGGATATAACCAAAACAAGAAGGAAATTTATACTCCTACATGTAAATATTAGAAAAGAAAATAGGCTGATAATGAGCTAGGCATATATCTGAAGAAGTTAAAAAATAAAGACCAAAATAAACCCACAGAAAGAAGAAAGCAGGAGTAGAATAAAGAGCAGAAATTTATGATAATGAAACTAAACCTACAGGAGAAAGAATCAACAAAGCCAAAATTGATTTTCTGAAAAGAATATTATTAAATTACAAACTGTGGTGAAAATGATCAAGAAATTAAGAGAGAAGGTGCTATTAACCAATATCAGGACTGAAAAGGTGAATATCGCTACAGATGCCTCAGACATTTAAAAGATAAATTTTGGTACAGCCGCTATGGAAAACAGTATAGAGGTTCCTTAAAAACTAAAAATAGAACTACCATATGACCCAGCAATCCCACTCCTGGGCATATACCCAAAGAAAACCATAATTCAAAAAGATACATGCACCCCAATGTTCATTGCAGCACTATTTACAATAGCCAGGACATGGAAGCAACCTAAATGTCCATCAACAGAAGAATGGATAAAGAAGATGTGATATATATATACAGTGGAATATTACTCGGCCATAAAAAAGAACAAAATAATGCCATTTGCAGCAACATGGATGGACCTAGAGATTGTCATACTGAGTGAAGTTAAGTCAGGCACAGAAAGACAAATGTATGATATCGCTTATATGTGGAATCTTTAAAAAAAGGGTACACATGAACTTATTTACAAAACAGAAGTAGAGTCACAGATGTAGAAAACAAACTTCTGGTTACCAGGGGATAATGTGACAGGAGGGATAAATTGGGAGACTGGGACCGACATATATGCACTACTATATATAAGATAGATAACTAATAAGAACCTGCTGTATAGAACAGGAAACTCTACTCAATACTCTGTAATGGCCTATATGGGAAAAGAATCTAAAAAATAATAATAAAGTAAAATAAAAAGATAACAAATCTGATAACAAATAATTTTATAACAAAATTGATAAATTTCCAGATAAAAATAGAACTTATCAAAACAGATTAAAGAAGACATAGATGTCATAGGAATCATTCAAGAAGACATAATCAGTTGCAATTCTATACATTAATAATGAACTACCTGAAAAAGAAATAAAGAAAATCCCATTTACAATAACATCAAAAAGTAATAAAATGTTTAGGAATAAATTTAATGAAGGAGATGAAAGATCTGCACCCTGAAAATTATAAGACACTGCTGAGAGTAATTTTTTAAAAAACACAAATAAATGGAAAAATATCTGGTGTTCATAGATCGGAGGATTTAATATTGTTAAAATGCTCATGCAGGGCTTCCCTGGTGGCGCAGTGGTTGAGAGTCCGCCTGCCGATGCAGGGAACGCGGGTTCGTGCCCTGTCCGGGAAGATCCCACATGCCGCGGAGCGGCTGGGCCCGTGAGCCATGGCCGCTGAGCCTGCGCGTCCGGAGCCTGTGCTCCGCAGCGGGAGAGGCCACAGCAGTGAGAGGCCCGCGTACATACCGCAAAAAAAAAAAAAAAAAAAAAAATGCTCATGCAACACAAAGTCATGTATGGATTCAATGCAATCTCTATCAAAATTCCAAAGACATCTTTCACAGAAATAGAAAAAACAATCTTAAAATTCATATGGAACCACAAAACACACTGAATAGCCAAAAAATTCTAAGAAAGAAGAAAAAATCTGGATACATCACACTTCCCAATTTCAAATTATATTACAAGGCTATAGTAATAAAAAAGAGTTTGGTACTGCCATACAAACATAGATCAATGGAACAGAATCAAGAGTCCAGAAATAAACACAAACGTTTGGTCAACTAATATTTCTCAAGGGAGCCAATACTACTCAATGGGGAAAGGATGATCTCTTCAATAAATGGTATTAAGAAAACTGGATATTCATAAGCAAAAAAAAAAAAAAGAAAGAAATTGGACTCCTGTCTTACACCACTCACAAAAATGAACTCAAAATGGACTGAAGACTTAAATGTAAAACCTGAAACCATAAAACTTTTAGAAGAAAATAGATAAAAAGCTCCTTGAGATTGGCCTTGGTGATGATTTGTTTTGATGTGACAACCAAAGCAACAAAACCAAAAATAAACAAGCGGGACTACATCAAACCAAAAAGTTTCTGCACATAATAGGAAACCATCAACAAAATGAACAGGCAACCTACTAAATGGGAGAATATATTTGCAAATCTTCTATCTGATATGGGATTAATATTTAAAATATATATGAAACTCATTCAACTCAATAGCAAGAAAACAAATCATCTGATTTTAAAATGGGCAGAGGACCTAAATAGGTATTTTCCCAAATAAAACATACAGATGGTCAATAGGTACATGAAAAGGTGCTCAACATCACAAGTCATCAGGGAAATGCAAATCAAAACCACAATGAGCTATCACCTCACACCTGTTAGAATGTCTAACATCAAAAAGCCAGGCAAGGGGCTTCCCTCGTGGTGCAGTTGTTAAGAATCCACCTGCCAATGCAGGGGACACTGATTCGATCCCTGGTCCAGGAAGATCCCACATGCTGTGGAGCAACTAAGCCCGTGCGCCACAACTACTGAGCCTGTGCTCTAGAGCTTGCGAGCCACAACTGCTGAGCCTGTGTGCCAAACTACTGAAGCCCGCGTGTCTAGAGCCCGTGCTCCACAACAAGAGAATCCACCGCGATGCAAAACTGGTGCGCCGCAATGAAGAGTAGCCCCCGCTCGCCGCTACTAGAGAAAGCCCGCACACAGCAATGAAGACCCAATGCAGCCCCCCCAAATTAATTAATTAATTTTTTTTAAAAAAGAAAAAAGACAGGCGAGGGAATTCCCTGGTGGTCCAGTGGTTAGCACTCCCCGCTTTCACTGCCACGGGCCGGGGTTCAATTCCTGGCTGGGGAACTAAGACCCCACAGCCACATGGTGAGGCCAAAAAAAAGAAAAAGAATCAGTTTAAAACGAAAAAGACAGGAGATAACAAGTGTTGGCAAGAATGTGGAGAAAAGAGAACCCTTATACACTGTTGGTGGGTATGTATATTGCATATACATGTACAGCCACTATGGAAAACAGTGCAGGGGGTTCCTCAAAAAATTAAAAATAGACCTGCCATACAATCCAGCAATCCCTCTTCTAGGTATATAACCAAACGCAATAAAAAGAGGATCTTGAAGAGATATCTGCACTCCCATGTTCATTGCAGCATTATTCACAAGGGCCACAACATGGAAATAACCTAAGTGCCCATCAACAGATGAATAAGGAAAATACTGTATGTGTTTTATATGCATATATATATATACAAATATATACATATGTATATATAGGTATACATAAATACATATAAACAAATGCAATAGAATATTATTCAGCCATAAAAAAAGAAGGAAATCCAATCATTTGTGACAACATAGATGGACTTTTAGGATATGATGCTAAGTGAAATAAGTCAGACAGAGAAAAACAAATACTGTATGATCTCGCTTATATGTGGAATCTAAAAAAGTTGAACTCATAAAAACAGAATTAATGGTGATGTTAGGGGCTAGAGGTAGGGAAATTGGGGAGATGTTGGTCAAAAGGAGCAAACTTTCAGTTATAAGATGAATAAATTTTGAAGATCTACTGTACAGCAGGATGACTCTAGTTAATGATACTGTAATATACCCTTTGAAGTTACTAGCAGAGTAGAGCTTAAATGAGTCATAGAGAAGCTTGCTATCACTGCTTCTATCCCACATTGTAATGCAAGTCTTTAATATCAGAGTAAAGAAGAAAATTATACAAACGGTGAAGAGATCAGGAAAGAAAATACAAAATGGTCATTTTCACAGTTATGAATGTTTACATAGAAAATACCAAATAGTCTACTCATAAATTATTAGGATTAATACTACAGTTTAATACTACTAACACTGCTAATACACTACACACAAAACTAAATTGTAGTTTTACAAATAAGCAATAATTGTAATTGACATTAAGAGCAAAACTAAAAGTTTCAAAACATCAAAAATATTAATTACCTAGGAATAAACTCAACTAAAAGGTGTACATACCTCTAAATGGAATATTATAAAGTTTGAATGAAGGACATTAAAGACCTAAATAAAATGAAAACTCTGCCATGGTCATAGACTGAAAGGACTCAATATTATTAAGATTTCAATCCTCCCTTAATTGATTTATGGATTCAATGTAATTCTAGTAAAAATCTCAATAGATGTCTGTGTGTATGTGGGAAAATGTATAGGCTAAAATTATATTTATATGCAAACCCAAAGAGCTAAAACCGCCATGACCTCTTGAAAAAGAAAAAGAAAGTAGGAGGAATTGCTATATCAGACAGCAATACTTAATATAAAAGGGTGGGGAAAAGATACTTAGACCAATAGAACAAAATAGAGTCCAAAAAATAGCTGTCAGTATATATTTTAAAAAGATGCAAACTATAATATATGGGGTGGATAAACAACAAGGTTCTACTGCACAACGCAGGGAACTATATTCAATATCCTATGTTAAAACATAATGGAAAATATATGAAAAAGAATATATATGTATAACTGAGTCACTTTGCTGTACAGCAGAAATTAACACAACATTGTAAATCAACTATACTTCACTAACATTTTTTAAAATAGCTGCAAGTATATATGGATGCTTGATGTAGAGTAAGAAGCACTGCTTATCAGTGGGAATGGTTGGAATATTCAATATATGATGTTAAACAACTGTTATCCATGCAAACAAAAAAGAAAGTTAATCCCCTACTTTACATCACACACAAAATTAAAGATCTATAGTTGGGGGAAAACCCAGTAACATTTTATTTTTTTTAATTTTTTTAACATCTTTATTGGAGTATAATTGCTTTACAATGGTGTGTTAGTTTCTGCTTTATAACAAAGTGAATCAGCTATACATATACATATATCCCCATATCTCCTCCCTCTTGCATCTCCCTTCCACCCTCCCTATCCCACCCCTCCACGTGGTCACAAAGCACCGAGCTGATCTCCCTGTGCTATGCAGCTGCTTCCCATAGCTAGCTATTTTACATTTGGTAGTGTATATATTTCCATGCCACTCTCACTTCGTCCCAGCTTACCCTTCCCCCTCCCCGTGTCCTCAAGTCCATTCTCTATGCCCAGTCACACTTTAAAATGTTAACATAGAAAGTACCTTCATGGCTTCGGAAGAGGGAAGGAATTATTTAACTATACACAAATATTAATAACCCTAAAGGAAAATAATTAAATGCAACTACAGTTGACCCTTGAACAACTAAGGGGTTAAGGGTACCAACACCCATGCAGTCAAAAATCCACATACAATTTTACAGTCAGCCCTTTGAATCTAGAGTTCTTCCATCCAAGGAGGAAGTATTCAAGCAAACACAGACCGTGTAGTACTGTAGTACATATTTATTGAAGAACATCCATGTGTAAGTGGACCCATGCAGTTCAAACCCATGTTGTCCAAAAGCCAACTGTACATTAAAATTAAGAACTTCTATTCACCAAAACCACCATAGAATCAGTGAAAAGATGAGCACGTAGTAGGAAAATATGATTACAACACATATAACTGATAAAAGTATATACAAAAGTGTAGTATTCATATAAATAATTTACTCAAAAGTTTAAATTGAGTATCTTCAATACACTAGGCACTGGTCTAGGCAGTGGTAATATATTCCAGTAGGAACAGAGACAATAAAGTAGATACATAGATAAAATGTATGTAGTATGTTAAACAGTGATTAATGCCAAGGAGAAAAAAGCAAAGGGCATCATCTTTGTTGTCAATAAATATACACGTATATTGTCTCTCATTCACAGGTGAATGTTCTGAGTCTGGGGTAAGTTGGGCCGACCCTAAGATTTATGTAGGCTTGGGGAAGTAGTCCATCTGCACCCCTTTTCCCTCTCCACACACTCACCTGTGCATACACACACATATTTCACTCCTCTGCTTGTGGTTATATGCAACTCCTTAATAAGAAACAAAGCTTTTACTTTTAAAATGCAAAGATATCTCAGAGAGGTAACTCTGTATTGAATTTGTATTTAATTTCAAATTAACCGTCTTAGACTATTTTCCCTGAGAACATATAGAAAGAGACAAGGGAGAACTAATTTCTTGTGTTGCCATCAGCAGTGGAGGGGGATGACTAGGTGGGCTGTAGAAAATAATGATCACGCAATGTATCTTACAGTTCCTGGATACTCAGCAAATAAGCGTGTAACCCGTTGTTGGGAATGTATGGTGTACATGATGGGGCTGGGGTTGAGTTGGATGCTGAAGGGGGGCGTCCAAGTTTATTCTAAATTAATTCGAAATGAGGGTGTAAGAAGGAGCTGCGGGGAAGAAATTTCAGGGTGGGAGGAGTCATCTGCAGTAACTGAGGTATTCTGCCCGTTAGTGCATAACTGAGAACCCCTGACTACCTTCCGTCATGAGCTCCCATATCCTAGGTGTGATGATTTGGGACCAGGTTAATCATAACCTTAATGATAAAGTAGCTGTAACCCAGAGCAGGCTCAGCGGGGTTGGGATGGCTGAATCTCTGACATGAGTTGGTAAAACTCAACTTGCAACCCTTTTATTCCATTTTTTGAGCAAAATAACTTTTTCATCCATAAAACAGACCCTGTTTTATGTGCGTATGTGTGTCCCTCCAAGTTCCTAGCAAACCAGAACATACAGTTTGACAAGAAAATGAAGGAGAGGTCCAAAGAATGAGCACAAATACCCATGAAGCCTGAAAGGAGGGATCAGATATTATCAAGGCAAGAAAATGTCTAGTAGAGAAAATTTGGGGGCTTAAAGCTTTGCTTACTACATATTTTTCCTAGGTCCTGGCAATGTTCTGCATTTTGCTAGCCTAGTCACTCTTTCCCTTCCATAATATTCTCCAAACAGCTTCAACTCATGACTTCAAAATGAAAGTAAATGTGTGGGGTGGGCAGCATGGAAAGTTGAAATAATTGGGAACATCCAGTGTCTCCTCCCACTGCTCCCAAATGCCTGCATCGTTTGACTTCATTCATGGACAGAATCAAGGTCTTTGAAGTACATGCTGGCATCATCTGGGTTGAATATCCTAGATTTGGCTAATTTCTCATAATAACTCCACTATTCCCCTAAAGCAAGAAAAAGTGAGGTTTATGAGTCACAGCTATGATAATTCCGATTGCTGTTTAGTTCTGAAAAATCAAAAAGCTTTGGTATCCCTCTTCCATTAATGTAAATACACCAAGGTCATTGAAAACCTACCACAGCATGCCCACATCTATTCCTTGGTACCACTGAGCTGATTTTGATTTGTTTTCGTCAGTCTGTGAGATCATTACTATCCTGCTGTATAATTGAATCATTATGTATTAGCATCAAGCTTTCTCAAAATGCATTTACCAACAGGGAGTGGACCTTCAGTAGTAACAATTATCTGGGTGTATTTCTCCTTAGCAACTTCTCTTATGGAACGTTTGACTTAGCTCGTGTTAATAGCTTTTACTGAATCCTCCTTTTCAATCCCCTCCCATCTCTCCATCATAGATACTAAAAATAAAAACCCAATTTTTGGAATGGATGAGTTATCATATGGCAATTTTTCTCTATATGATTGTCCCAAATCTTTGATCTCTGTAGTACTTTCATTTGGGGTTTTTATGTAAAACTGTCATTGACCTTGCAAGTACCAGCTGTCCTCTTGAAATATGAGGCTGGTAATGATGATACACGGCATTGATAATAACAAATTGTAGTTCATATTTCAGCTGAGTTGGGCTTTTATGCTCTGCTATTAAACTCAAAGTATTCCATATGAATAGAAAACATTAAAATGTAATTTAACTGGCTGAGATCTTCTTTTTGCTACCGAGCAAGACATCTGGAATTGAAACCTACATCGAGTCTGCTCACGAATCAGGTCAGATCTGGCATTGGGATTAGGTGACTCTTTTAAATGGAAGATATGAAGTTCTTATTTGAGGAGATTCGATTTTTATCTAGGATGGAGACCATTTTAACAAGACTCTCAGCTCTGTCATAAACTGTAGGGCAAATTCACAAAACGCTGGACTCTATCATAGGTTAGAATGAAAATTAAGCCAAAGCAAAGCCTTGGGAATAGCAAACCAGCAAGTAAACAAAATAAAAGAAACTTGGACTCAAGTTAAATTATTTTGACTAGAAAAGAGAATGTTTCTCCACATTATCTTGAAATACTGTTCTCAGGAAAATTTTTGCCTTTTTAAGCACTTCCTTATATAGACCTTTCTTCTGGTCATTAAGAGATGTTCATACTGCCTTGACAAAAAAAATTTTATGGCATGGATATAAAGAGAAAGGAATTACAAATGTTTAGCTTTTCTTTGTTAACTAAAAAAAAAGACCTTTGATATATGGAATCTAATTTTTAAAAATGATACAAGTGAACTTATTTACAAAACAGAAACAGACTTACAGATATGGACAACAAACTTATGGTTACCAAAGGGGAAACGTGGAGGGGAGGGATAAATCAGGAGCTTGGGATTAACATACACACACTACTATATATAAGACAGATAACAAAACTCCACTCAATATTCTATGATAACCTGTATGAGAAAAGAATCTGAAAAAGAATGAATATATGTGTATGCATAACTGAATCACTTTACTGTGCACCTGAAACATTGTAAATCGACTATACTCCAATAAAATTTTTTTAAAAAGACCTTTGAGAATCAAAAGAGAAATTCCTAAGGACATAGCATTTAAACATTAACCACTGTGGTGGACATGGGATGTGCCTTAGATCTTCCTCCAAGGAAGGACTTGTTGCCCCTGCAGCTGGGAGTGCTGTGGGCAGAAAGCCTTCAGCTTTCGACTCCTTCAGGAATTGCCCAGCTGCAGAAATCTGCCTCACCTTAGGTCACAACCCTTGTGAGACAGCCCACATCCAATGGTTGATAAAGACGGGAGTAAGAAGGCCTGGCCCTCTTGTCCCAACGCAAGACAGCTAGACCAGCCATTTTAGGTTCAGAGCTTCCACACCCCACCCCCCAACCCCGTGGCAAGAACCAAGGCTGTCAGGTTACAGAGCAGCTCTCCTTCACTTTCTAGCCAAATCCCACCTCCCTCCCTCCTTGCCACAAGTATGGAGCCCAAAAGGACACACTTAATAAACACTGTCTCAGTTTCAGTACCCAACCTGCAGCCATGATAAAACAGAAAGAAAATAGAGAGGAGTGAGAGGTAGATGACACTGTCTCTGAAAAGCTCAAATGAGAGTTTCTTTGGCAGGGAAAGAGAGGAGAGTATGGTGGGTGCTTGGGTGTGTTGAGGGTGAGGAGGGATGATGGTCTTAGAGAACTTTAGAGGAGGTGGAATTACAGTCTCAAAACTAGATGACCAGATGGAAAGGACTGAGTAAATAAGTTCTGACACCAATTCCAACATGTGTGGGGTGGAAGTGGAGGGTCTCCCACACAACACCAAGCAATTCTCGGACACCAGCAGAGTGTCTGAGAATTGGTCTCAATTCTGACACCATCTACTTGGAGATAACATCAGATTCCACAGGGTGAGGGTTCAGTCCTATGACACCGCCCCCTACGCCCACATCAGATGCCAGTTGTTACCTGTGCTTCTGACCTACCCTTCACAGCATTTGCTACAGAATAAAGATTTAATAATTGCTCAGAAAAGTCTAGTCACTTTATTAAATATACCTGTACTCTTCCTTTGGCAGCCTGCTGGTTGTTTCCATTCGACTCAACAAGCAATTATTTGTACCTGTGATGTAAAGATGCTGTAAAGATGATATAAAAATACATAAACACATGGAATGGGCAGTGAATGATCCAAGACAGGGCATCGTTAAATGGTGCAGGGCTCTAGGAGTTCTGATAAGGGAGACATCAGTCCTGACAGGAGCCAGGAGGGGAGAATAAGATGAACAGACTTGATCAGTGCCAGGGATGGGTAAAAGGAGGAGAGGTAGCTGGATACTCCAGCAGAAGAAACCATTCACAATGAGATCTATGTGGTTAGAGCACAGAATTTGCCCTTTCTGCCAGGATGAAAAACCTTTGCTGGGAATTCTAACTCTTCGCTACACAGGACATCAGATAATTTAAAACAACAATTGATGTATTAATTATTGATCATTCAAAACAATATAGTACGCAGTGTCCCCCAAATTTAAGAAAAAAATATAAATCCAGATTAACCTTTTGTGTTAGAATAACTCACTAATATTTGAATTAGTGAAGATATCGAAATAAAGTTTTTAAAAGTTATTTTTTAAATTTCTGCTATTGTTTTATAAGGGGTTGAAAAGATCTAGAATCACAGGTACTTAGTTGCTCCCTCCTTTGGGTCTCCATAGCATTTTGTACTTAATCTTTCTTCACACTAATTATATTGTTTGTATGTTTTAAACTGACTTCCATTTAACGGGGTTCCCGAAGTAGTTGATGCTCTCTGTTCTGTCTGTGAAACATGATGACTGATGCTTACGACACTTACTGCTTAAAGATTCTACTCTTCAATTTGCCTTCATAATACATCAGTTGAGCTGTTTGCTTATCAAGAGTCAGCTGGGCTAATTCACAAAGCCCTTTCATATGTGAAAATTAATAAAGGGAAACCTCACTAAAATGGAGTTGGAAGGCCAGAAGGGGGACCACTCAATACCAATACAGATCCCCACAGGAAGAGACATACTTTGCATATCCCGGAGGACCCAGCTGGAGGAAGAAAAAATTTTTCTCCTTGCCTGGCAACAGCTCAGCCAATGAAAAGCCACTATACTTCCAACTCCCAGTTTCCTCCAGCGGGCTGTTTAGAACAGCCCCTCCCAACTTCCCCTTCTCCTCTATAAAATGGAGTTTCCTCTCTTTCGTTTTACTGGACTTGCTTATGGTTCACCATAGTTGCATGTCTCTAATTGAAATTCTGAAATTGCTATTTTTGAATAAACCTCTTTTGCTGGTAAAAATAACTTGCTGTTTTATTGTTTTAGGTTAACAAGTCCAACTGTACTTTTTATCACAATAATATATTTTAAATTTATTATTTGTGCATATTGTGCACATTAATAAAAATATAGACACGAAAGAGCCATTTCTATGGGGGGAAAAATGAATGGTTTAGAAACTATTAATAAAGCCAAGCCACTAAAAAACCCTGTTGAAATAGATGTGACACAATTATTAAAAAAAAAAAACTGGGTAAAGGAATCAGACATTATTCTGCACTCAGATTGATGGCAAATGGCTTTAAATTCCTGCTCCACTTTAAGGAATTTGAAATTGGATGTAATTTATATACCAAGTGATGGGCCCATACTTTGGGGACTCAACATCAAAATATTGGTGAATTAATGCCCTTTGCAGCAACATGGATGGACCTAGAGATTATCATACTAGATGAATTAAGTCAGACAGAGAAAGACAAATATCATACAATATCACTTATATGTGGAATCCAAAATATGATACACTATATATAAAATAGATAAACAACAAGGACCACAGTGAACTGTACTCAATGTTTTGTAATAACCTATAAGGGAAAAGAATCTGAAAAAGAATACATATATATGTGTGTGTGTATATCTATATATATATAGATATACACATACATATATATAAAACTGAATCATTTCGCTGTATACCTGAAACTAACACAACATAAATCAACTGTACTTCAATTTAAAAAAAAGAAAAAGAAAAAATGATACAAATGAACTTATTTACAAAACAGAAATAGATTCACAGACATAGAAAACAAACTGATGGTTACCAAAGGGGAAAGAGGGGAGGGAGTGTTAAATTAGGAGCATGGGATTAACAGATACACACTACTACGTATAAAATAGATAAACAACAAGGTCCTACTCTATTGCACAGGAAAGTGTATTCGATATCATGTAATAACCTATAATTGAAAAGAATATATATATAGCTGAATCACATTGCTGTACACCAAAAACTAACACAATATTGCAAACTAGCTATACTTCAATTAAAAAAAAGAAAGAACCCCAAATATTGGTGAATTAACATACATTCATTTGTATTAAGTGAGAAAAAATCATTATAATATGTATCATACTCAAAGTATCCCTGTTTTAATCTATTTTGTTTCCATTAACTGACCAACTACTAGTCCCAATTACAAATAGGGAACCTACTATCCTATAATGATTGGTTTACAAGCTCCTGTGTGGTTGAGGCAGCCACCTAAGGTCAAAAGTTCTGAATTGAGTGAGTGGTCCCAGAGCCAGAGCACTGACGACAAGATCAGAGATTCCAGTGGGGTGCAAAGGACCAAAACAAGGAGGGGTTCATAACATTGGAACATCTTGAACTGGTACAATTTTACAGTAACATTTTGTCAAGTAAAAGTATTAAATAAACCTACCATGCATTGTCACCAACATTTTATAGGACAAGTTTAATCCTCCAAGAGTAAGAACATCAGCCAATGGACATTCCTTTAAATGTAATATTATTTAGTATGACTCAAAACTTATGACATTGTCCTTATTTTGCCCATTTTGCCTCGACTACGTCAAAACCTTCATTTACCATCTGTGCTGATTCAAAGACTGGAACTTTTGAGCTCCTGAGAGTGTTGGTTGGTTAATGCAATGTTTCTAAACTTGAAAAATGTGTATTCTCATTTTAAATGAAAAGGCATGTCCACAGACACTCCTCTCCCCATGTTGCCATACATTATTTTATTATAATATTTAAAAATGCATATATTTTATGTGAATATAAAATAAATACATGCTCACACCTCCTATCCAACTAAAAAGCAAAAGCAAGTTTACAAATTAAATACTAACAAAACCATAAAATCATTAAAAGTCAAATTAAGAGCCCTAATTTAATATGATACATGGTGTTGTTTTTCTGGAACTACATTGCTGATGTAGCCTTTAATATATAAGGATGCAGCCTCAGGTCAAGTTCTATATATAATCAACTTTTATATTTTGACTTCAACCATACTAATGCAAGAAAAAACATGTTTTCTCTTAGTATGATTTTGTTTCCTAATTCAGGATAAACAGTCTTCCTGTAGAATCAAAACTCTTCCAGTGAATAATGGTCCAAGAATAGTTTTCATGGAGTGTCAGCTCTGTAAATTGTTTAAGATAATTTTAACATTGTGTCACTAAAAATGGATCTCTGTATGGGTATTTAATCCAATTATTGAAATAATGAATACTTCATAGCATATTTATTGTTAATGAATTTTTCCTAGTTAGTATCTGAACAATATATCCACTTATAAAATAAACATGATACCAGATGCTACAGTACAGGTTTTCTTCTTTTTAAATTCTCTACATCTATTCTCTCATATTCCATGTGACCCAATTCTGCCACCACTTTCCTCTATTCTTATGATTTTGATACCTTCAGCCAGGCAGCACTCCATGATGCCATTGATACAAACACAATCATAAATACAAACATAAACTCAGGCACTTGGATTACAAAGCATTATTCAGTTAGAATGTCATCATTTTGATAAATCAGAATATGCTTACAGGAGATAGAAACAAGCTAAGTGTCCATCATCGGATGAATGGATAAAGGAGATGTGGCACATATATACAATGGAATATTACTCAGCCATAAAAAGAAACGAAATTGAGCTATTTGTAATGAGGTGGATGGACCTAGAGTCTGTCATACAGAGTGAAGTAAGTCAGAAAGAGAGAGACAAATACCGTATGCTAACACATATATATGGAATTTAAGAAAAAAAAATGTCATGAAGAACCTAGGGGTAAGACGGGAATAAAGACACAGACCTACTAGAGAATGGACTTGAGGATATGGGGAGTGGGAAGGGTAAGCTGTGACAAAGCGAGAGAGAGGCATGGACATATATACACTACCAAACGTAAGGTAGATAGCTAGTGGGAAGCAGCCGCATACCACAGGGAGATCAACTCGGTGCTTTGTGACCACCTAGAGGGGTGGGATGGGGGGCGTGGGAGGGAGGAGATGTGAGGGCGTATGTGTGTGTGTAGCTGATTCACTTTGTTGTAGGGTGGAGGCTGACACACTATTGTGGAGCAGTTGTACTCCAATAAAGATGTAAAAAAAAATTAAAAAATGAAGAAGAAGAAGAAAATAAAATCCCTAAAAGAAGGATTAAATTGCAAGAAGGAATGTTAAGAAAATAAATTGGTATATCTGTAAGACAAGCATTGATTGAATAAAATAGCAATAGTAATAATGACTTAATTATAGGAATATCAACAGGGTAGAACTAGACACTGAATAATAATAATATAATAGGCAAAGAGATAGTCTAGGTTAAAGCTAAAAAAAAAGAATATGCTTACATTAATTTTTAAATTTAACAATGAAATAAAAACATAAAGTTAAACAGCTTTTGCCAAAAACTGAGAGTGTTTTTGAGAGATTCCTCAGAACTTATGGCCCTCTCAGGTTTCCAAAGACTAGTTTTGTTTTGTTTTTTTAAATAATATTTGGTTTTAATTTTTCTCTCTTTTGTGATCTCTTCTATTTTTATTTTTTGGTTAGCTGCACTGAGGTATAATTACATACAGTAAAATTCACCAATTTTAAATGTATAATCAGATAACTTTTGAGAAACGCATGCAGCCAAGTAAATATAATACCACATCAGGGCATAGGATATTTGCATTATCTCCAAAAAGTTACCCTCTGCCTCTTTGCAATTCCCACTCGCTGGACCCTGGTAACAACTGATCTGCTTTTTATCACTATAATTTTGCCTTTTTATAAAATTTCATATAAATGGCACAAAGACTTGTTTTTAAAATTCTGGTTCAAGACATAGTGAAGGGAAAAAGACCAATGAAATAAAAAGGATTGGGGGTATTCACCAACTTTCTAGAATAAAGCATGAAGTGTCAATCACTTTTGAATTTAAAAACAAAAGAACAAAGTTGGGGTGATAAGCATGGAAAATAAACATAAGGGGAAAGACAGGTTCCTGGGGCAAATACTATAAACAAAGAGGAAGTCAAGAGCTAAAGACCAAGAATGTATTCCAGGGCTTCCCTGGTGGCGCAGTGGTTGAGAATCTGCCTGCTAATGCAGGGGACACGGATTCGATCCCTGGTCTGGGAGGATCCCACATGCCGTGGAGCAACTGGGCCCGTGAGCCACAAGTACTGAGCCTGCGTGTCTGGAGCCTGTGCTCCGCAACAGGAGAGGCCACGATAGTGAGAGGCCCGCACACAGTGATGAAGAGTGGCCCCTGCTTGCCACAACTAGAGAAAGCCCATGCACAGAAACGAAGACCCAACACAGCAAAAATAAATTAATTAATTAATAAACTCCTACCCCAACATCTTCTTAAAAAAAATAAAAGAATGTATTCCAAAGGAAAGACCCAACTGATGGGGGAATTTGACAGGTAAACCCAGCAAGGCCTAGGTGCCTAGGAGTTCAGCCCGAATGTTGTCAGACAGGGAGGAATCACATGGCTCTCAGCTTTCTGCGGACATTTCTTGTTCAGTGTTTCTACCCCCAGGTATTAAGAATAGGCACTGATACCATGTTAGTTTTCCTCTTTAGACTGTAAACTTCTCAAGAGCTGGAGCATTGCCTTGTTCATCTCTGTCCCTCCACCACCTCACACAGTCTCAGGTACAGAGTAGAGCTCAAGTAAAATATATGGAATGAAAGAACTTCTGCACTGGAAGGAAACTTAAAGACCCTCTAGACCAAGGTTTCACAAATTCCAAGCTACAGATTAGGAGGTAAATTTTAACCTCTAGCAAGAGCTTCTACTGTTTCATGAAGGCAAGATTCTATTGATAATATTTATTGAGGATTTATTCTTCAAACCCAGGTCCTTCTGATTCTAGAGACTGAATTGTTAACCATTTTGATATAATACCTCCAAACAGGTTTGAAGTCATTAGTCAAGTCACTAACTTTTAAAAGCCTAATTTAAAAAAAAGAAAACCACAAGATGGGCATTATGGTGGGATTGACCAGCTGTCCACCAACATTCTTACTCTCCTTTGTATAATATAAAGTTGTTGGAAAGTGGCAAAGTGGCTGCCCAGCCACAGACTACATTTCTCCACCCCACCTACATCTAGACAAGGCCAGGTAAAGATGGAATGTGAATGAAAGTTCTGCGTGGCAATTCTAGGCCAGGGCCTTAAGTATTGTACCTTCTCCACACTCTTTCCCCTTCTTGCAGCTGGATTCAGGTGACAATTGTTAGATCCTAGGGCAGCGGTCAGCAAACAATTTTCTGTAAAAGTCCAGTTAGTTAGTAATATAGGCTTTGCAGGGCATAATATCTCTGTTACAACCATTCAGCTCCACCATTGTAACGTGAAAGTAGCCACAGACAATATGTAAATGACTGGACATGGCTGTGCTTCAATAACATTTTATTTACAAAACCAGGCAGTTGTCCAGATTTGGCCCACTGGCTAGAGTTTGCTAACTCCCGCTCTAGAGTATGGTGGAAACACAATACTGAAAGAATTTAATCCCTGCATTACTGCATGGATGAGAGTCTCCTGACTAACAGGAAATATACTTTGGATAGCTACTTGAGTGAGAAATAAATTTCTATTTAGTTTGAGTTAATACATGATTTTAGGGGAATCTATTTATAGCAACCCCTAGTGTCGCCCTATAGAACAAAATTGGTAAATTGAAGGACAATGTTACTATAACAAATAAACCTAAAAGTATGTGGTACCAGCTTAGAGGGCTGGTGGTAGGCACTGAGGAAACAAAGGCCTAATGCTAGAATAACAGAGATATGCAATGGCACATTTGGTCAAACCATCACCCACATAGCTTGGAAAGAAAACCAAGTGCCTACTGACTCTAAAGCTCTCAATGTATATGAAGGTGGTGGGGAGGGGAGAGGATTGGAAAAAGCCAGAATCTTAATATGTATTGGCTGTGACATTAGTTGCTCGACTGCTGCCTTTGGTAAGATATTGCAAGAAAGTTATGAGCTCAGGCGAAGATTGATTAGAGAGCAGAAGGTAAAAGGGATGAAATGTGAGGCTTCCCAGTGTTAAAGAATGTTTCTGGACCTTAAACAAGAGGAAATAAGAACTGAAAAGCGTCTTTTATCTTTTACTTAGCACGAAAATCTTTCTTCTTTTCTTCTTTTCCTCCTTTCTCCCTCCCTCCCTTCCTTCCTTCCTTTCTTTCTGTTATATAAGTTTCAGGCATACAGCCCTATAGTTCAACATCTGTATATACTGCAATGATCACCACCACAAGTCTAGTTACCATCCACCACCATATAGTTGACCCCCTTCACTCAGTTCCCTCACCCTTAACCCCCTTCTCCTCTGGTAACTACTAGTCTGTTCTCTGTATTTATGAGTTTGATTATGTTTTATTTTGCTTGTTCATTGAGTTCTTTAAGATTCCACATATGAGTGAAATCATACTGTATGTGTCTTTCTCCATCTGACTTATTACACTTAGCATAATACCCTCAAGGTCCATCCAAGGTCCATCACAAATGACAGGATTTCATTTTGTTTCAACAGCTGAGTATTATTCCATTGTGTGTGTGTGTGTGTGTGTGTGTGTGTGTGTGTAGACATACACACCAAATCTTCTTTATCCATTTATGTATCAATGGACATTTAGGTTGTTTCCATATCTTGGCTACTGTAAATAATGCTGCAATGAACATAGGGGGCATGTATCATTTAGAATCAGTGATTTTCGGGTTCGATCCCTGGCCCGGGAAGATTCCACATGCCACGGAGCAACTAAGTCCGTGTGCCACAACTACTGAGCTTGCACTCTAGAGCCCGTGAGCCACAACTACAGAGCCCATGTGCCACAGCTACTGAGCCCATGTGCCACAACTACTGAATGTGGTTACATTTGGAAGTGGTTACAAATGGAACTGACTAGGAACAAATAGATTGAAGCCTACTAAGTTTCTGAGGGACCTGGTAGACAGTGTTATTGTCCCCTCCTTCTTAAAAGATTATATAGCTCTGTCCACTGCCTTAAGACCTGCAATGCCTCCCTGAGGAAGGAATATACTTCCCTACCTCATGGATATCAGACTTTGGCCACTGGAATGTGAAAAGTAATGAATGCCATCATGTCTTATCATATACCTTATGAGCCATTCCATGACTTTTGCTAATTCCAGATAGAAGCTGATCCTTCAGTCTGGATCTTAGAATAAAGAAGTCACATAGAAAAAATTTTTGCCAAACTACAGGTGATGTTTAACGTGAGCAAAACATAAGTCTTTATTGTTGTAAGCTACTGTTATTACCGAAACAAAACTCAGCAATATCTGACTATTATGTAAAAAATGATAACCTTGGACCAAAACCTGTGACCATTTGAGCTTAAAAGAGAACGCCAGGTCCCAAAATCACATGGAAAGGAAGATGGCTATGAAATCTGGACATCCACCAAGAATGGCACACTCTCCACCATTTACTTCAGATGTGGCCAGGGAGGATGACACAGGGAAGAACCTCTGAGAGAGTCAAAAGTGAACAAGAAGGTTCCTCCTGGAAAGCAGATACAAGGTTTAGTTAAAGAACTTGCCCCATTCCCAAGACAGGGGTTCTTCACAATGCCTCCCCAGTAGGATTCCATCGTATCTATGAGCCTATGAGTGATGTGTGTTTCCCATTCTTTCTTTATCCAAATGACAGCTTCAGTGGCATATATCCTTGCCCTGCTCTACCACTGAACATTTTCTTTTTCAGTTTATAGGTTGCCAGACCAAAAAAAAAAGGCCATAAGACCTGGTGAAGAGGAATATGTACCACCAAGAGATCATGGAGTTCTTGGTTTCAGAAAGTGGATGGTACTGAGGCTTAATTTTCTTGGGGAGGAGTCAGCATGTCCCGTGGGTGTGAAGAAGGGTGAGCACAGATACTTCACGCTACAGGGGCAGACTGTGCAGAGAACTAGAAAAACACAAGTTTGAGTTCCCCTCTCAGGGCATGGAGTTGTCCCTAGGAAGGGACAAATTTTCCCTGTTGCTCTTACGTGATAGTGTGGGTAGATGACTACTTCTTATCAAAGGAATGTTTGTGAAAACGATATGTGTCATTTCTGGGCCAGGGTTTGTGAAGAAGTAGATGTGCCTTATTCTCCCCTCTGTTGGCTAGATGCAGATAATAACAATGAGGATTTAGAGAACGAGGGAACCACAGGATAGAAGAGCTGCCTACTGATCAGGAACCCCACCTTGCATTGATACATGAGTGAAAAATTAACTTTTATGGTATTTAAGACATTTTTAATTTTTAAGTCTATTTCTTATGGTATCTGGTGTTACTTTAACTAATACAGAGATAATAATAATTCTTAGATTCTTTATTACTGGGAGGATTAAAGGAGGTAAAGTGTTTAATACTGTCCTGGCATATTGCAATGGTTAATCTTATGTGTCAACTTGACTGGGCCATGGAGTGCATAGATATTTGGTCAAATGTTATTCTGGGTGAGTCTGTGAGGGCGTTTTTAAGGTTTTGAAAGTCTTTTTTTTTTAACATCTTTATTGGAGTATAATTGCTTTACAATGGTGCGTTAGTTTCTGCTGTATAATGAAGTGAAGTGATATATCCCCATATCCCCTCCCTCTTGCGTCTCCCTCCCACCCTCCCTATCCCACCCCTCTAGGTGGTCACAAAGCACCGAGCTGATCTCCCTGTGCTATGCGGCTGCTTCCCACTAGCTATCTATTTTACATTTGGTAGTGTATATAAGTCCATGCCACTCGCTCACTTCATCCCAGCTTACCCTTCCCCCTCCCCATGTCCTCAAGTCCATTCTCTATGTCTGTGTCTTTATTCCTGTCCTGGCCTTAGGTTCTTGAGAACCTTTTTTTTTTTAGATTCCATGTATATGTGTTAGCATACAGTATTTGTTTTTCTCTTGCTGACTTACTTCACTCTGTATGACAGACTCTAGGTCCATCTACCTCACTACAAAGAACTCAATTTCGTTTCTTTTTATGGCTGAGTAATATTCCATTGTATATATGTGCCACATCTTCTTTATCCATTCATCTGTCAATGGACACTTAGGTTGCTTCCATGTCCTGGCTATTGTAAATAGTGCTGCAATGAACATTGTGGTACATGACTCTTTTTGAATTATGGTTTTCTCAGGGTATATGCCCAGTAGTGGGATTGCTGGGTCATATGGTAGTTCTATTTGTAGTTTTTTAAGGAACATCCATACTGTTCTCCATAGTGGCTGTACCAATTCACATTCCCACCAACAGTGCAAGAGGGCACCCTTTTCTCCACACCCTCTCCAGCATTTATTGTTTGTAGATTTTTTGATGATGGCTATTCTGACTGGTGTGAGGTGATACTTCATTGTAGTTTTGATTTGCATTTCTCTAATAATTAGTGATGTTGAGCTTTCTTTCATGTATTTGTTGGCAATCCGTATACCTTCTTTGGAGAAATGTCTGTTTAGTTCTTCTGCCCATTTTTGGATTGGTTTTTTTTTTGATATTGAGCTGCATGAGCTGCTTGTATATTTTGGAGATTAATCCTTTGTCAGTTGCTTCATTTGCAAATATTTTCTCCCATTCTGACAGTTGTCTTTTCATTTTGTTTATGGTTTCCTTTGCCGTGCAAAAGCTTTTACGTTTTATTAGGTCTATGAGGGTGTTCTTGGATGCAATTCACATTTGAATCAGTAGGCTGAGTAAAGCAGATTGCCCTTGCTAATGGGGGTGGGCCTCATCAAATCAGTTGAAGGCCTGAATAGAAGAAAAAGGCGGACCGTCTTATGAGTAACAGGGAACACCTCCTGCCTGACTGCATAAGCTGGGACATTGGTTTTTTTTCCTGCCTTTGGACTTAAACTAAAACACTAAGTTTCTTGGATCTCAATCCTGCCAGCTTTCAGACTGGAATTTATACCACCAGCTCTCCTTGTCTCAGGCCCTCAGGCTCAGACTGGAACTATGCCATTGGCTCTTTTGGATGTCCAGCTTGCTGACTTTCGATCTTGGGACTTCTCAGTCTCCATAATCATATGAGCCAATTCCTTGCAATAAATCTCTTTCTATACATATATATCCTGTTGGTTCTGTTTCTCCAGAGAACCTTGACTAATACACATATATTAATTGTTTAATAAATATATATTCATTCTATTTCTCAGTGCAGCAATTAAATCCTATTTTCTTTTCCACCACTGCATTTCTGCCTGCTTTTATTCCTAGTTTATGTAGCAGAGAATATTTGCTTTATTCTGGCCTCCTTAAAGGGATCTTCCTTGCCCAAGTAAGAATGCACTAAAAGCTTATACTAAAAGCTGGCCTTGGATATTAGCTCTGGTCTCTGTAATTCATCCAGAACATATTCTGGTGTATTCATTCCCATGCATAAATCTCTTTTTTTTAAGAATCAATTTTAGTTATTTTATTTATTTTTTGTTGAGTTGGGTCTTCATTACTGCATGTGGGCTTTCTCTAGTTGCGGCGAGTGGGGGCTACTCTTTGTTACAGTGCACAGTCTTCTTATTGAGGTGGCTTCTGTCGTTGCAGAGCATGGACTCTAGGCGTGCAGGCTTCAGTAGGTGTGGCACACAGGCTCAGTAGTTTTGGCTTGCAGGCTCTAGAGCACAGGCTCAGTAGTTGTGGCACAAGGGCTTAGTTGCTCTGTGGCATGTGGGATCTTCCCAGAGCAGGGCTCGAACCTGTGTCCCCTGCATTGGCAGGCAGATTCTTAACCACTGCGCCACCAGGGAAGTCCCCCCATGCGTAAATCTTTATTGTCATCTTCCATCACTTGACAACCTCCACTGGGCCCTCCACTGCCCTGCTCCCGACTTTTACTTCCAATCCTGATCTTTCATACTGAATATGCATTACGCCTGTTCAACACAGTGATGATATTTGTCCTCCTGCACTATGCACCTCCACTTCTGGGCTCTGTCCACCACTCCATTCCCACTCCTCATATCCATATCCAGAACCACTCCGGAAAAAAAGATTTTTGTGCTCCATGGATTTAAAAGTGGTTCCCTCCTACGTTTAGCAGAAGACTGATAGGTCCAATAGATTCAAGGACATTGTGTAGCTTCGTGGATCATGCCCTCATCCAGGAAACTAAGAAACTTGACTAAATGCCTTTACTGTGTAAACAAATAACTTTCACCCCACCCCCTTCATGAGCTGCATGTTGGAAAGCCTATCTAGATATCAAAAAACAAATGGGGTCCTTTATCCATTACCAAAATTCCCCTTTATCTCCACCCTCTCCAGCTTAAAAATGTTAGCCACTTGAAGGCAGGGACTTTGGCTTGTTTGTTGATGTATTCTCAGTCCCAGAAAAGCACTTAGCACATAAACATTTGTTAAGTAAGTGACTACAGACCCTTGCACCCCATATCCTTTTCTTCACCTGGAAATTCGGTCACCAGCACTACTTATACCTTCATTAAGTCTCCACTTCACTTCCTCCCCATTCACTAAAAGTTATTTAAGTTGGCAACAAACGAAGAGGCAGGGGACCTATGCTTGCACAGTTAGTTCGAATACGCAACTAAACATTCGATCTAGTAACTGGTTCCAGCAAAGCAGACATATTTACCTTCATTGCTCAAAGCCAAGGCTTTCTGCAAGTTCAAAGGCACTAATTTTGGTGGTGGTCCCTCAGGCCAACTCTCACAAGCACGTTGGGGTCCTGTTAGGATTACTAATGCTTAACAACACCATTTGAGACAATTATTCTTACTAATCCCTATTATGGACCAGCTCTATGAAAACTTGGGCTTGACAAAGTAAGACTTTCATGGTATCTACAGCTTTGGGCAAAACAGAGAATAATACGTGATGACAGCTTTGCAGAAACATCTCAACCAATTCATGTATATGATGACACTGTTCAGCTGGTCCAACATCCCTGCCTTCCAATGGGGAAGTATCCCCAAAGGGGATACTCTGTGACTTTCTGGAATGGAAGGTTTCTTTATGCACATGAATGAATTTTAATGAATTCTTGGTTCAGTGTAATAGCTGGGTCATTCTATTCTGTCTAAAATAGATGATCCAATGATATCATAAAAAATGACTGCTGGGCTTCCCTGGTGGCGCAGTGGTTGAGAGTCCGCCTGCTGATGCAGGGGACACAGGTTCGTGCCCCGGTCCAGGAAGATCCCACATGCCGCGGAGCGGCTGCGCCTGTGAGCCATGGCCGCTGAGCCTGCACGTCCGGAGCCTGTGCTCCGCAACAGTGAGAGGCCCACGTACCGGGGGGAAAAAAAAAAAAAAGTGACTGCTATTTTAATAGAGGGGTGTTCTACAGAATCAAGAATTCCAGGTTACTGCAAGTTTTTGTGGTTACAATAGGTTTCTAGGGTTTTCTGGTGATTTCTCTCTCATGTCTCTAATCCAATGGTTCTCCAACTGTATTTCCCACACTAGCACCATCATTTTGGAACCTGTTAGAAATTCACAATCTCAGACCCCATCACAGTCCTACTTAATCTGAAACTCTGGTGGGCAGGGCCCAGCAATCTGTGTTTAACAAGCCCTCCAGATAATTCTGATACTTGCTTAAGTTTGAGAACAACTAACCTGACTATACTTTGGAATTCTTTACATGGGGAAAAGGGTTTTCTTGGTATTAGATATGACTGTGGCCTCACAGACATTGAAAATCTCATCCTCTCCTCTCTATACCTTACCTACTCTGGTCCTTCATTAGCCTTGATGATACATCATTAGAGGAAAGCATATTGTTTCAGAAGCAGACTTAAACTCTGGTGGCCTCTGCTCTGTGATCCTCCTAGAAGTTGATCTCAGCCTAGGCTGATTACTCTATCTGGGGACAAGTGGTATTAGGGGCCACAGCCACCTTTGAAATGTGTGGGCATTCCCCTAAGGGACCCTGAATGATGCTCCTAGACAACCATGAAAAACAGAGGCAAACATACACTCAGTTTATGTTAACTGAAGTGGACCCATTCGTGTGATATCTGCATCGCATGCTAGGCAAACGGATCTGCCTGATTTTACTAGGAAAGCCAGAACAACAGGGGACAGAAGACTCAAACCCAGGAAATCCTCTGACACCAGAGTAATTAGTGAAGATAATATGTCCGGGCAGCAGTGCCAGGCTGAAATCCAGTTCTACACTCAGATGGCCTTCGGCCATGGAGAACTGGTGAACCTCTACCACACCAAGTATGTCTAATGCATAGAAACCATTTTAAATGTATAATGCAATCCACCAGGATTTTTGGTGGTCCCTAACTTGATATGAAACTCTCTATTCATCCTTCCCTGCCGTATCTATCATGAGTCAAGGGACTATAGGACTTGCTCACAAACTCAAATATCCCTGCAATATCATCACCTTCACTTCCAACCTCACTTTTTTTCCCTAGCCACAACTCCATCCTATAGGTGGGGCGCCTTCTCTGTGAAAATGACACACTTCCTTTTCTACATACCCTCCCACCCCAATACCCCTGGCTCTGCACAGCACTATTGCTATTTTGTTCATTTTCTATCTCTTGGTGCTCAGTTATACGGGTCACATTTGTGGTCCTTTGTCTGTCTTCTCAGTGCTAATTTATTTTACAAATATTGGTTGAACACCTAGTATACCCCCAGCATTGAGAATACAGAAATAAATAAAGGTAATTATGCTTTCTTCCTGCCCCACCCTAGTTTTTTTTTTTGCGGTACGCGGGCCTCTCACTGTTGTGGCCTCTCCGGTTGCGGGGCACAGGCTCTGGACGCGCAGGCTCAGTGGCCATGGCTCACGGGCCCAGCCGCTCCGCGGCATGTGGGATCTTCCCGGACCGGGGCACGAACTCGTGTCCCCTGCATCGGCAGGCGGACTCTCAACCACTGTGCCACCAGGGAAGCCCTCCACCCTAGTTTTGAGCCTATTGACTGAGCACTTATTTTGTGCCAGGCACTAGGATGATACATTTATATACGTGTAAAGTTGACCTTTGAATAACTTGGGTTTGAGCTACATGGATCCACTTATACCAGAATTTTTTTCAATAATAAATACTACAGTACACAAGCCACGGCTGGTTGAATCTTCAGATGCCAAATGATGGATAGGAGGAACCGAGGATACGGAGGGCTGACTCTAAGTTATACCTGGATTTTCAAGCATGCGGAGGGTTGGCCCCCTAACCCCTGCATTATTCAAGGGTCAGATGCACATACATTTCTTTCTTTAACATATGAGGCATGTAAAATTAATATCTTTATTTTACAAATAAGGCAATTAAGGGTCAGATAAGTAATTTGACCAAGGTCATATAGCCGGTAATTGGAAGGCTTTGGATTCAAACTGAGGTCAACAGTCAGGAATGTCATAAAATACTGTGTTGGCTGCTCTTACAAAACCATTCTACTTCTTAGTGACAATTCATTCCCCTTCTCTCCAAAATAGTGACTCCATCCTACCATGAGCCCTTTAGATGAGTTGAAGTTAGCTGTGTAACCAAGCATTATTTGAGCGAGAAGAGCCCATTGGCTTATATGGATGGAATTTTTTAGACTTAGTCTTATGTCATCTGTTTGGATCAACAACTCAACTAATTTTGTTCTCCAGCTTCTGTTTCATTCCATAGCATCCGACAACACCTTTGAATAACCTAACTTGGCTAGACCAGAATTTTCCCCCAGATCTTGGCATTTGTCCTCAGGCACTTAGCATCTTGCCAGTGACTAAGTCACATTTCCAGACCCTTAGTATTGTGGGAATGACTAGTCTGGCCAACACTTTGATCAACCTCCCCACCAGGGAAAGCACTGATCAGATTAAAAATTATATAATTTAAAAAATCATTAAAATTAATAAAACATTTTTAAAAACCTAATTGTACTGGAAAACTCTGGAATAGTTCAACTTTGTTTGAATTTACATGATCACAATCATATTAAATCATCCTCCAAGACAAACTTTTACATATGTGGAATTGTGGCCTATTCCATCTCTGGAAAACTCTTAATTATACTGATTCTACTAAATCTGTCCTGTGTTTTGTTTTGTGTTGTCTAACCTTTTGCGGTCATGTAGAACAAATCTATTCCTTTCTGCATAGCACTTAGTCAAATATTTTTATCATCTGCCATGCTCCTTGCTATGCCAAGTCACACCCCTCCAACCCCCATGTCTCCTCTATCTGGCTAAACCTCCGCAGTCCATTCAACTTTTCTCATACCAGGGTCTTCAGTCTCATCCTTATATCAGAGTCATCTTCTAAATGCTCTCATTAGTCTAAATTTCTCCTAAGTACGACATCTAGAATAGCACAGGAACTTCTAGGACTTCAAAACACATCTTCCTTTTAAAAGCGATTATGAAATATTCCAGACAAACAACATAAAGAATATTATAAATAACATCTATTTACCTATCACCAAGCTTAAACAGAATAATATCAAACAGATGAAAACTCCTAAATATCCTCCCCTTCAGCGTCCTCTTCTTATCCTCCAGAGGTAATCACTGGTGGATATCGTAACAAACAGAATGATAATCACTGTTTTCTATTCCAATGTATATTTTTTATGCCGCCAAAGAACATTTTACATTATCTTATATGCTGTCCATGCCATCTCAAGCCAATAACTATCGATCTTGTTTTTATAAACCTTCCGGAAGAGAGTTAGTGTAAGTAATAGCTCTTAATCTTTGTTTCCAGCTTTTCATTATCATTCCTCTCAATGATTTTTTTAAATGTTTAACTTAAATTCTTACTGTATTAATTAAGACAATTAAATCTAGAATTGACGACAGTGAAGAAGAGGACACTGGTTTCCCATCTTCTGATGTAATCCTTTCGTATAATTTGAAGGCATGTTTTAAATTTTTTATGCAAATATTTCTTCACCAATCTAGGTACTAAGATGATCACTTTGTGTTTTCTTTTCAGGAAGTTTGAGCCTTGAAAACTGTAATCTCTTCCCATTATCAGAAGTGATATTAGTTTGGTTTTGTGAGCCTCTCTCAGGAAGATTAAATTTTCCTCCATATCTCTGTGGTCCTGGAAGTCTATTAATAGGTTAATCTTCAAGCTGGATCTAACAGATATCTATGTGAGCTTTCCTGAAGAGCCTTAAGTGATTTCACATCTAACATATTTTCTGCTCCAAAGTTAGTAGGAATTGACTACATTTTGCCATACTTAGGGACTGTTGATTCTGCTGAAATCTCAAATTCTTCAAAAGGACTTGATCAATAAAATAGAATACGTAGGGAGGTGATAGGCAGCTTAAGATCTATTTTTAACACTGTAACGTCAAGAATATTATGAATATATATTTCAGAATATTTTCAATTTTCTGCTGTTTTAAATAGACCCTTCAGTGAAATGATGTTTGATTTAGATGCTGTTGCGATTGAAATAAAACTAATTCTGAAAGTGTTTTTTCCATATTAAAGAAAAATGGTTTTAGTCTCTGTTACCAAATGGATTCTATCTTCATTAGCCAGAAGGCAAAGACAAATCACTTCTGGCAGATTTTACGCAAAGAGAAAAGCATTAAATATAGTTTATACCTGTGAGAAAGACTGTATCTGAACCTTTAATATTAAATAACCTGGAAAATGTACAAACCTCTGTAGTCATCAGAGTAGAATGCTAATCAAATGAATTATATAGCTTCAGTATTAGTAACAAAGTTTACCCTTTACTTGTCCAAAAGAGAAGCCTATGAAACAGAATAAACAATTTCTGGAAATAATGGATTAAATTAGCAGAACCACAAAATGCAAATAATATAGTTGAATAACCGTGATTTCCCTCTTTTTCCGAAAATTATTAAAATAGAGGAAATAATTAACCAATTCCTATATATTATTCATCACCAAAAATTAACAAGTGCTGCTAACACTTTAACATTTTTGCTTCAATTTTTAAAATTTAATAAAGGAAATAAAATATTTCAAATGAAGTTAAAATTCCCTTTGTCTCCCCCACCTCGGTTCTAAGCTCCTCTTTTCCTTCTCAGAGGCAATTTCTACTTCACTGATCATGAATGTGATGTGTATCCTTTAGTTCATGCTTTTATACTGTCGACTGAAAAAAAATGCACAACCTAAAAGTTGAGACTTATGTTTTGTTTGGTGGACATACTGAGGACTCACGTCTGGCAGGCAGCCTCTCAGCTCTGAGGGACCTATTCTGGAGAGGTAAGGGAGAAGCCAGGATATAAAGGAGTTTTTGCAACAAAAACTGATCAAAAGATTACTGTTTATTAAAGAAAAACCAGACATCTCAAGTTAATGAATTTAGCGCTTTTCTGTGTATGGGAAGATGCAAGAGTCTGAGCTCATTGAAATCATTCCTTTGAGATGCACCTTAACTATCTAAGGCCAGTAGCCTGTTTTTGTTTTTTATCCTGAACCCCTCATGGTGCATAGTTGGGGGAGGAGGGTGCAATGGCTGTTGGCTTGAGGGCCACAACATCCTTTGTTTACTTATATGGCAGGTGACATTCTTTGTCTACAATACTCACTACATCTATGTGTTCTTTTTATTTGTTTTTAATTTACATAAATGCTTTCATATGGTATCTATCATTTCTGAAACTTTTTCTTCACCATCCTGTTGTTCAGAACTATCAACGTTGATTAGTATAGATCTAGGTCCTTCACTTGAATTGCTGTCTACATTTCATATCATAACACAATTTACTTTTTCACTAATGGAAAGTTTGGTCGTTTCTAATAGTTTGCTAGTTTAAACATGCTGCTGTTGACATCTTTTACATGCCTTCTTGTGCACGTGTGCTGGAGTTTCTCCAGAAATACATAGTGTTATGTGGGTGCTATTACCAAAACACTCTCCACGTCAGTTGTACCGACTACAGCTCCACCCCAGTGTTCCTGTTCTTCTGCATCCTCTCCAGGATATGGAGTGTCAGTGTAGGGAACATTTGTCATTCTTTTTGGCTACCCAGCACCCTGAACATCCTCCTACATTTGGAGAATCTCCAATTATGAGTCTCCACTTCCCACTATAGACATCCTTCCCACCCTCCCTAGACTGCCAATCAGACTCACTCACACCAGATCATGAATGGAAACCCAGTGACTTAACAGGAAACAGGCACTCCTTAGAATCCACTCTTATTGGCAACAGCTACATTCGTTTTTCAGAGGTTCCGAAAGCCACATTGGTATTGATGACAGGAACAGTGGTTGGTATTTAGGATTTCCAAAGTGTTGTGGGGTTTCAGTGGCCTGCAGTGGTGTGTCTTCTAATAGATAACTGAATGCACCTCTAAACAGGGTGGACCCAGACGTTCCTTAAAAAACTAAAACTAGAGCTACCATATGATCCAGCAATCCCACTCCTGGGCATATACCCAGAGAAAACTATAATTCAAAAAGACACATGCACCCGAGTGTTCATTGCAGCACTATTTACAATAGCCAGGTCATGGAAGCAACCTAAACGTCCATCAACAGAGGAATGGATCAAGAAGATGTGGCACATATATACAGTGGAATATTACTCAGCCGTAAAAAGAATGAAGTAATGCCATTTGCAGCAACATGGACGGACCTAGAGATTGTCATACTGAGTGAAGTAAGTCAGACAGAGAAAGACAAAGATCGTATGATATCGCTTATACGTGGATTCTAAAAAAAATGGTACAAGTGAACTTATTTACAAAACAGAAATAGAGTTACAGATGTAGAAAACAATCTTATGGTTACCAGGGGGGAAAGGGGGAGGAGGGATAAATTGGGAGACTGTGACGGACATATACACACTACTATATATAAAATAGATAACTAACAAGAACCTACTCTTTAGCACAGGGACCTCTACTCAATACTCTGTAATGATCTATATGGGAAAAGAATCTAAAAAAGAGTGGATATATGTATATGTATAACTGAATCACTTTGTTGTACAGCAGAAAGTAACCCAACATTATAGTAAATCAACTATACTCCAACAAAAATTTAAAAATAAATAAACAAACAGGGTGGACCCAGGAAACAGGTTGCTGTGTTGAAACCATTGTTTTTTGACAGACTAGCTGTGTAACCTCAGGCAAACTAAACCACCAGTCTCCACTTTCTCTTCTACAACATGTGGGAAATAATTGTACCTATTTTATAGATTTGTTGTGAGGATTAAATGAGCAAATACATATAAAGCACTTAGAACTATACCCACACACAGTGAGCAATGGGCAAGTGTTAGCTTGTATGATTTAATACATTCTTTTCCTGTTTAAACTAACTGTGATTGGTTTCTGTAGTTTGCAACTACAGAACCGTGTCTGATCTATTCAGATGTTTTTATTTTTTCTAACTTGATGGATGAGAAATCACAGCTTATGAATTTTATTGCATTTTCCTCAATGCTAGTGAGTCTAAGGCTTTTTTCTTATGTTTATTGGTCATTTGAATTTCATCTTCTGTGAATCTCTTGTTAGTAGCCTTTGTGCATTTGCTACAGGGTTATCTTTCTTTTTCTTATTGAATTGTCTGCTGTCTTTATATATTCTGGATACTAAACCTTTGCTTTATGTGTTGCAAATAGCTTCTCCCAGTCTGTCCCTTACCTTTAACTTTGTTTATAGTGTCTTTTGTCATGCTGAAGTTTTAAATTTTGATGTGATGTGATCTAATTTATTACACTTTTCTTTTTATCAGTTAGGCTTTTTGTGCCTCATTGAAGTTCTTTCCTATCCTGAGGTCATAAATACATTATCCTATTTTTTCTTCTAAGAGGTTGAAAGCATTTTTTTAACTTTTCAGTGTTTATATATGGACCATGATTTTTTAAAATAAGTTATGAAAAAGTTATAGCAATAGTAACTTTCTATTATTTCTCGGCTGCTAGCTTACCAACAAGGAGTGCAGCAGAATTGTTTGTTCAGAAATTGTAGAGCCATTTTACTAAGACACAGGAAGCGAACAGGCTGACCCTCAGGAAAGACTGATAATACAAGCTGACGAGGGTCTAGTTTTTTAGGGCCTTACTAAAGTATCAAGTAAATCTCAATACATTATCTTGTCTTTTTAAAGCCCTTCCAATCACATGCAGATACTCCTCACAGGTTTTAAATATATCTCTCTGATTAACCAGAGGTGAGCAATTAAGGAGATAGTGCTTAAGTCAGACTAAGATGAGTTTTCACTTCCCCTAAGGGAATTCTAGGCTGAAAGGGTTAAGAACAGAATGAAAGAGCAGCCTGGGAAAACCTTCTTGAGCGTAAGGCTGCCAACAGCCTTGCCCTAGCCCTGCTCGAGCTCAGCACGATGTCCTCCAGCCTCTGCATCAGTGCTCCGGCTGAGGCTTAAAATGGATTGTGTCATTTTAAATTAATCATTTTCAAATTTCTCTCCATATCTATTTTGGCCCAGAATAGAAGTCTGGTGTTGCAGAATCTTTCCACCACTCGAATAAAAATGACTGTCTTCATTTGCGGCCACACCTCTCACCCAGGAGTTCATAGGAAGCTGAATTTTGTGTACATAAAATATAAATATTCATTCGCTTAAAACTAGGTTAGTTTTGCTTGAAGTTGAAATCAGCGGGGCTCCTGTAGTGTAGTGGGAAGGGCCCAGTCGAGACCTCCGCAGTTACATTGCGCCAGTCTACCCTGGGCTTGAAGTACTACCAATAGATACTTGAGATGGATATGGATGGGTTAAGGCATTTGTTTTCAAACTCTAGGGTCCATTAAAAACAGCTGGAGAGCTTATGAGAGTAAAGGTTCTGGTTCAATAGGTCCAGGATGAGGGCCAGGCATCTGCCTTTTTACATGCATGCCTAATAAAGATGGTCCATGAATGTCTTCGAGAAAATATAGGTTATGTTATTTCATCTCTAGGGACCTTCTGTTGAGCTCTAAACATCCCAGAGCAGGGTAATACATGATACATTCATGTGAATCAATGACCAGTTTTGCTAGTCATTGAAAATCCTTGGCACAGAGGGATCTGGAAAGAAGAAGTTTGGGTGCATCAGAAAGGTCAAGGTACCAGGAAAGGCACAAGAAACTTGTGGACTCTGCACACGGGAGCAGGGATGGGTCACAGGGCATGCCTCACTAGCTGATCCAGGCTTTTCAGCTCTGCCTATGAACGTGGCTTGGTCCTGCACCCTCTTCTCAAGCTACATTCTCTCCCTAGCTGATCTCACTTTAAATGGGCCAATTTTATAATATGTAAATTATATCTCAATAAAGTCTGGTTTTTTTTAAAGCACATTGTATTCCGCAAAAGACAAAGTTAGGGAATTCAAAAAGATGGGTCAGGGACTTCCTTGGCGGTCCAGTGGTTGCGACTTTGCCTTCCAATGCAGGGGGTGCGGGTTCATTCCCTGGTAGGGGAGCTAGGGTCCCACATGCATTGGGGCCAGAAGGCCAAAACATGGAACAGGAACAATGTTGTAGCAAATTCAATGAAGACTTCGAAAATGGTCCACATTTAAAAAAAAAATCTTTAAGAAAAAAAAAAGATGGGGGCTTCTCTGGTGGCGCAGTGGTTGAGAGTCCGCCTGCCGATGCAGGGGACGCGGGTTCGTGCCCCGGTCTGGGAAGATCCCACATGCCGCGGAGCGGCTGCACCCGTGAGCCACGGCCACTGAGCCTGCGCGTCCGGAGCCTGTGCTCCGCAACGGGAGAGGCCACAGCAGTGAGAGGCCCGCGTACCGCAAAAAAAAAAAAAAAAAAAAAAAGATGGGTCAAGAGAGCATATCCAAAATGAAGCACAAAGAACATTTAAAAAAAAGGGGGGGGGTTGACAAAGAGAGTATAAGAGATATGTGGGACTACACCAGAAGATCTAACACACATGTGATTGGTGTCCTACAAGGAGAAAAGAGAATGTAGCAGTAGCAACATTTGAAGAAATAATTGTGCAATTTCTGAAACTGGTAAAAATAATCTACAGACTCAAGAACCTCAGAGAATCCAAAGCAATAATAAATAACAAAGCAAACTACATCTTGGCACATCATAATCAAACTGCTAAAAGCTAAAGATAAGGGATTTCCCTGATGGTCCAGTGGTTAGGACTCTGTGCTCCCAATGCAGGGCGCCCAGGTTCAATTCCTAGTCAGGGAACTAGATCCCGCACTCCACAACTAAAAGACCCAGCACTCTGCAACTAAAAGACCCCGCACGGCACAACAACGATCCCGCACACAGCAACGAAGATCCTGCGTGTGGCAACTGAGACCTGGCACAGCCAAATAAATAAATATATATATTTTAAAGCCAAATATAAAAAAAATACTTAAAAGTACTAGAATCTCTCTTACCTGGATTTTGCACATTGGTTCTAGAAGGAACAGACGGGAGAAGAAAAAGTGTTGGGAGAGTCTGGACCAAGTGATGACCTTCTCACAACTGGTGATGGGCTTGTTATCCACTTCCTATGTAGGAAAAAAGCCAGTTCTTCCTACTGTTTCTTATTCTGTGCAGCTCCTTTACTACTCACACAGAGCACTTCACATCTGCCACTTCTAGTCACCAAAAGCACGAGGGTTTTCCCCACAGCAACAAGCAAGTCTCTGACACCAGCTAGATGTCCCACAAGGTAACTCCATTCTGACACTGTTTACCCGGAGAGAGTCAGACCCCCAGTGAGGCCTCAGTTCCACAACTCATCCCCACGCCCATTTCAGACGCCAGTAAAAAGCTTAGGTTATCACCTGTGCTTCCAACCGGCTGGCTCTACATCAAAGGTTCCAAGAACGCCCTCCTCAGGTTCAACTAATTTGCTAGAGTGGCTCACAGAACTCAGGGAAATACATTTGCCAGTTTATTAAAGGATATGGTAAAGGATGAAGAGATACGCAGGGAGGGTCCTGACCGCAGAAGCTTCTTTCTGTCCCTGGGGCGTTGGGGTGTGTCATCATCCCGGTGTGCATGTGTTCACCCAACTGGAAGCTCTCTGAACTCTGTACTTTGGGGGTTTTATGGAGACTTCCCTATGTAGGCATGATAGATCATTAACTCCGTTTGCGGCCCTTCTCCCTTTTCAAGAGAATGGGGGAGGGGCGAGGCTGAAAATTCCAAGCTTCTAATCATGGCTTGGTCTTTCCAGTGACCAGCCATCATCCAGGAGCCCATGCAGAGTTGCCTCATTAGAACAAAAGACACTCCTATCACCCAGGAAATTGCAAGGGTTTCAGGAACGCTGTGTCAGGAACTGGGGTCAAAGACAAAATAGTAGAACAAAAGATACTCCTAGTACTCTTGCCGCTTAGGAAATTACGGGGGTCTCAGGAGTTCTGTGCGGGAAGCAGGGGCAGAGACCAACCCATATATTTTCTATTATCTCACACCTGGTATCCACCATGGTTAAATAAGGGTAATAGAAATTGGAGCTGAATGGAAGAACACTCTCAAAGCTGGGTTGGCACATGTCTAGCCTCAGGGATCTGGTGAACATAAGCTTGCCCTGAGTGCACTTTGGTAACAATGTTGGAATTTATACTCGTTGATGTAAACCGATCACAGAGGCTTCTAGTCACGATGATGGACCACAGGGTAGGGGTGCCGGGGGCAGGGGGTGGCGGTGGGGGCAGGGAGGATTAACTCCACAGGGACCTCACCTGATACACATCAATAAAATAAAGAGCTTCCCGAGCAAAGGAATGCAAAATGCCTTAGAACCACACACAGCTGTGTTTGAATTCTAGCTGTAGCACTGACTGGTCATGTGACTCTGGGACTCCACAAGCTTTTGATCTCTAAGGAATGGAGATAGTATTTATCTTGGAAAAATCCTTGAGGTTAGATGAAAATATAAATATAAATGTATAAAATAGATAAGAATATACATAATCCTGGCATATTGGGTTGTCTACAATATTCATTTACCTTCAACTAGAAAATGAGAGGGTTCAAATTCCCAGGCCCCATTTTCTGATACCACATCATGGTGGCAGAGCTCTTGGTACACTGTGGCAAGATTACTAAAAATTACTTTTATTTTAAAAGAGAGATTTCTACTTGGTTATTTGATATTCATCTTATTCCCCAGAGACATGACTTTTTTCCAGTTAATTCAAAATTGTTTGCTCTACCACTATCACCTTGCTTAAGAGTATTATTTCAAAGGAAATTTTTAGCTTTTGGTATATCCAATAGAAGCGAATAAATGCATTTTGAAAAGTTATTTCCAAGGACCTTTTGCAAAAAGGAAAGTAAAATGCTAAAGAGATGTGATCTAGAATGGATTGGCTACTTGAGTTTTAAAGTAAATGTAATAGAACTCAATCATCATTCATGCCACCCCTCCAATTTGTTATAGGGATAAACGGTTACCTGTGACTTTTACTTATAAAATTAAATTTAAGGAATAAAAATTTCCCTGTTCAGCATACATTCAAATTCACTGCTCATCAGACTTAAACTTGATTCATTATAAATAATTTTCAGGTGTTTCTTCCAGAATTCTGAATATTTTGTCATACATTTCCCACTTCTTTGCAAAGGAATTCAAATCTGAATGCATTTTTCTAAGCCTTATTATAAAGATGACTCAAAGATAGCCTCAGGTGGAATTATCCCTGTAACATTTTCTGTGAGATGCAATCACTCTCTTATGAATATACTGCTATATTTGGGGAATTTATTTCCAATGATATCCATTTCATTCTATACATCTCTGTTAATAAAGTTCCCAAAGATTAAAAGATCATTAGGGGTAAAAAAAAAAAAAAATTAGAGGGGTTTTATGCTTTCTGGATTTAGGAAAGCATTGAGTCCTTAAGCTCACTCACAATTATTTTTCTCAAATCTCCTTGGTATAATTTCATTTAAAAACTCTCACTCTACTGTGTATTATTGCAACTGGTTGTATTATTTAATCTGTGACAATGTTCTCTACAGTGAATAAAACATTTAAAAATGCAGTTCTTATCTAGCTGGGTGATTTTATAAATTCCTTATTTTGAAGGAGTAATGATTACTCTTTTCTTTGTGGTCAAGTTTGACAATTTCATTATTATATGTGATTCAGCAAATACATTAACCATAATAACGCTGTTTGAGAGTTACTCCATACTTTCCTCCTAGGGAAGGTTCCAACCATTCTATAGAGTTAAGAGAAGTGATAAACAAATCTCAAATATCACAGCATTCACTCCTGAAATGTTATCTCCCCTAGGGTGAAATTGCCACTGCTTAAGAGTGCAGAGTTATGTTTCACGCTGTTTAGAGGAAGTAAGCAAGAAAGAAGAAGCCAAGTCACATTTCCAGGCAATAGGAATTCCTTATATTTCATCAACGTATTCAAAGATCTCTGGAGTACCATGGGCTATAACTCAGGTCTCTGTCCTCTGTGTCCAACTGAAATTGCATAGATAACTGAGCTGGCAGAACATCAAACCTATATATGAGCTAGGCTTTATCTAGGACATGAAAGCTGAAGTCTGTACTTTGAGCCCATACCCAGACTGGCAAAGCAAGATGGAAAATTTAATTCATAAGATGGAGAGAAAAAATAATTTAGATATTTCAAGACAAATTTTCCAAGTAAATAGTATATCCTTATTCTCTTAGTTCTGAGAGAACATAGTCTTCCAATGTAAACTGAAATTACAGTGTAATATCATGATATACTCACTATGGTGGATAGACTCTAAGATGATCCTTGATGATCCCCACCTCTGGTCTTTACACCTTTGTGCAACCCCTTCCTCTTGACTGCAGGTAGGACACGTGATGTGCTTCTAACTGATAAAATATGGCAAAGATGGTGAGCTGTCACTCCTGTTATTACATCTTGTTATATTAACATACTGTATTAACATACTGGAGATAATGTTGTGAGTGTGGGGCAGTAAGTAGCTAAGTTAGGGAAATCTATGTAGCAAGGAACTGAAGGTGGCATCTAGGGACTGTGGACAACTTCTAGGACCAGAGAGAACTTCCAGCCAACAGCCAGCAAAAACCTTGGGCTGTCAATCATACTGTGGGAAGAAAACAGATTCTGCCAACAACCTGCAGGAGCTTGGAAGCAGATTCTGGCCCAGTCAAGCCTACAGATGAGAATGTAACCCAGCCGATATCTTCATTGCAACCTTATGAGACTCTGAGCAGAGGACTCAGTTAAATCATACTCAGTACATGGAAACTGTGGTATAATAAATTTGCACTGTTTTAAGCTACTAAATTTGTGATAATTTGTTATGTATCTAGAAAACTAAGACACCTACCAAAATGGCAAGAAAGTAATGCAGAGAGTACCAAGTGTTGGCAAAGATTTGGAACAACTGGAATTCTCATACACTACTGGAGAGAGTGTAAATTAGTTCAACTCCTTCAGAAAACTGTTCGCAAGCATCTCCTAAAATGGAATATATGTGCATATTATGATTCAGCAATTTCACTTCTAGACACATGACTGAAATAAATGCACACATGTGTACCAAAATACATGTCCAATAATGTCCTGAGTCACATTATAATAGTCCCAAACTGGAAACAACCCAAATACTTAACATCAGGCAAATGAAAGAATAAGTTGTGGCTTATTCCTAAATAGAATGCTATACAGCAATGAAAATAAGTGAACTACACATACATACAACATGGAACTTACAAACATAATGTGGAAAGAAAAGCTGGTAATTTATATTAAATTCAAGAACAAGCAACACTAAACTGTGCCATCAGAAGTCAGGATGGTGATTATCTGGTGGGAATAGTGAGGGGGCTTCTGCAGGCTGGTAATGTTCTATTATTTCTTGATACGGATGCTGTGACACATGAGTGTTTTCACTTTGTGATAATTCATTGACTTATACACTCACTATGTGTGAATTTTCTGTAAGAATGTTATACTTTAACTAAAAGGTTGACCTAAAGATAACAATATTTCCTCTGTACAGCCTCTCTAAACCTTTTATGCCTCCAATTCACCTGTCCGTTTGTACTTTGGGTTCAAAAGAAGAAAAAGAGAAATATTAAAACTGTTAATAAGTGGTAAAGCCAGGAAACAAACCCATGTCACATGTTTGTCTAATAAAAAGACTTCAGGCTTTTTTTTTTTTTTTTTTACTTATTTACTTATTTTGACTGTGTTGGGTCTTCGTTGCTGCACGGGCTTTCTCCAGTTGCGGCAAGCGGAGGCTACTCTTTGTTGCGGTGCACAGGCTTCTTATTGCTGTGGCTTCTCCTGTTGCGGAGCGTGGGCTGTAGGGGAGTGGGCTTCAGTAGTTGCAGCACGCGGCCTCAGTAGTTTTGGCACAAGACTCAGTAGTTGTGGCTTGCGGGCTCTAGAGCACAGGCTCAGTAGTTCTGGCATATGGGCTTAGTTGCTCCTCGGCATGTGGGATTGAACCTGTGTCCGCTGCACTGGCAAGCGGATTCTTAACCACTGCGCCACCAGGGAAGTCCCCAGGCTCTTTTATATATACATGTCTGAATTATTAGGATGTAGGTTTTATACAGCATGCCCTTTTACCCCTCAATACTCCAGTGTGTTTTTTCTAAGAAAATATATTCTTATATAAACCACAATACAGTTATCAATTTCTGGAAAATTAACATGAATACAATAACTTTATTTAGTCACAGTAATTTTATCAGTTTTCTCAGTAATGAGTTTTCTAGCATTTTTCCTTCCTTCTTCCCTATTTAATCTATTGTCAGTATGAACTCATGGGTTTTCAATGGTTAATATAATTCATTGTTAGTGTTAATTATTTTGATGCTCAGTTTCCCCAGAAATTGAGGTCCCTATGGAGGTCCCTTCAAACTGTCTCTGTATCCTTTTGCTAAGTTCCATAATTTTTGAGCACTTCCTTATCTTCTCACAGAAGATGTACTAGGCTTACATTTTATTTTCCCTGCCCCAGCCCTGAAGTCAGCCTTTCTCCAAGGTACTCTGTTTGCTTTTAGTGGAAAATGATATTAAATACCAAAATTTAGGTCCCAGACGTGTTCATTGTTACTGGCGTCCCTTACTTCTAGCCCTCCTGAGAGACATATATGAAGATACACAGATACGTATATACCCCAAAGACACCTGTAGGTAAGAGAGCATAATTGTTGGGGGTTTTTTTTAGCATAACTGTTATGATGTGATTTCTTTTGTGTTGATTCCTACTTATCTTGTATGAAATGTACAGGATTTAAGCTATGTTAAGTAGCTCAAAATGGCATCACAGTGGTCAACGTGAACTTCCATATTAGTCGTTTTGAAATGCCTGTGGTAAGACTGCAGGTGTCTTAGACTGAGAAACTAGGAGAGTTACTTTAGATAAGGAATTTGTTTGACCACTGGAACAGAAGGAGTAACTGATAGAGGAAAGACGCCCTGGGAATAACTGTTACACTCTACCAACAGACTCCTTACAAAGAGACCCAGCAACTTGAATGAAGGCTCTTCTCTGGGGACCTGATTCCATGCTGATGAGAACTGATCCAGATGAGAGCTACTGGAGGCCCTGTCGGAGCAGAGGGCAACTTCCCACTCACACTCGTCGTGTGACCCAGTAGTGGGTCAGAGACCGCTGCTCGCGCTGGGACGCCTCCTTCCCAAACTTCTCCTTGGCGTGGTTCCTTACTCCCTTTTCCCTACTTTGACTGACCTGTGTTGTGTGCCCACTGTGTGCAATAAACCGAGTGATTCCTGAATTGAAAGTTGGCTACGTTTTGTACAGCATCATACAGCATCTCTAACCCCCTGATTCTTACCTTGCCTTATGGCTGGGCCCTGAGACAAATGGTACTAAACAAGCAGGGCCTTCTGTCAGTTTTATTGCCTCTTCTGAGTTCCTAACCTTTCCTCTAGTATCACCCAGCCCGGTCTTCCCACCTACATAAATGCAATTACACAGTACTTTGTAGTTTATGAGGCACTTTCGTGGACATTATCTCCTTTGATTCTCATAACAATCCTCTGATAGAGCCAGGGTAGTATCATTCTCATCAATTTCTAGAAGAGGAAACTAAAACTCCTAAAAGTAAGTGACAAGTTCAGGGTCACATTGCTAACAAGAGCCTAAAATCCCAAGTCTGGAGTTGTTACATTACACCTCACCTTCCACAAGCGAAAGCTCATTGGCCCTTGAACTTGGCTGGACACTTCTGTGAGTCCAGGTAACACACAGGGAAGTTAGGAGTTCCCTTCCCATCTACATGACTACTCAATCCCCAGCTTAACCCATACCTACACATGTGATGGGTGAGAGAACTGAGCTGTTTTATTTCTAACCTTATGTTGAATAATATAGTTTCTCCTCCTTAATTTCTGTCCAAAATAATGTGGTAAACAACTAACACATTGAAATCCATCATTTTGAAGACAAAGCACTCTACGACTAATGAAAGTATGGCATAAGTGGAAAAGCAAACAGTCTGCATCTTTACAAAATCTTATCAGAAAGATTCCATGTTTAATCATTTATGAACTTAAGGAATCTCTGCCAGAAATGCAAGTTATGAGAATGTTATTTTTGAGAAGAGTCCCAGATATTTGGAAATAATAATTTTAGAGCATTGCGTTATTATACAGAGTATGTATGGTATCTAATACCATTCTCTCTACAGAAGTCATGTTGAATGAATTCAGTCCTATATCCATGTTTACCTCTAGCTTTATAACCCTGACATGTATACAAAAGATAGAATTTTATGTGACAGTTGTGAAAGATCATGACGTCTTACATTTGCATTACATTTCTCCTAGGAGGAGATCTTCCATGAGCACAGAAAATTGATTTGATTCACCTAAATAATGGGGCAACCACAAAACCCCTCAGAGCCTTTTTGCTTTGCTTTGAGTAGCTTTGCTTACAGGAGGCTTAATGCTCTCCTTCGAGGGGAAAAAACACCTCATACCTTTTATAGTTGAAATAGCTGTGTTCTGTTAGGGTTCCCTGATATTATGGGCTGTTGGTTATTCTTCCCCCCATTTAGACTATAGGTAGTATATATCATCACCTCCTGATTCTGTGGGAGACATTGTTAGTTAACGGTTTTTTTGTCTTTTTTCTTTTTATACAAATTTATTTATTTATTTTTGGCTGCTTTGGGTCTTTGTTGCTGCACTCAGGCTTTCTCTAGTTGCGGCGAGCAGGGGGCTACTCTTCGTTGCTGTGCATGGGCTTCTTGGTGTGGTGGCTTCTCTTGTTGCAGAGCACGGGCTCTAGGAGCATGGGCTTCAGTAGTTGCAGCACGTGGGCTCAGCAGTTGCGGTGCACAGGCTCTTCAGCGCAGGCTCAGTATTTGTGGCACGCGGGCTTAGTTGCTCCGTGGCATGTGGGATCTTCCCGGACCAGGGTTCAAACCCGTGTCCCCTGTATTGGCAGGCGGATTCTCAACCACTGAGGCACCAGGGAAGTCCCACTTTTTTCTGTCTTTCTCCAACCATTCATCATCCTTTCCAAACCCCTCTCTCCTCCGTTGTTCATTCATATTTACTCTCATAGTTTATAGAGGGAGCATAGTTCAGTAGGAAAAGCACGGTATTGGGAGTCAGGAAGACTGGATTATGTCTCCACTTTACCCAGAAATATCTGTGTCACTTTGACCTGATCACTTTACTTCTCTTGGTTTCAGTTATCTACCACCACTACCATCATTATCATCCTTGAAGTTCTTCAAGCTCTGAAATTCTGGCTTCTGTTTCAAGTAGAAAGGTATATACTAGTTTAACAGTAACTAGTTTAATAAGAGGAATCCCTCCACTCTGCTTGATTCTGATATGTGCCTGTGTGCACATAAATATGGGGCCTAAATAAAACTGAATATTATGATTCTCACTTAGGGAGTGGGACAGAGACTCCAAGTGGGAACTTTATTCATTCACCTATCAAGTATTTATTGAGATCTTTCTGTAAGCTAGCTACTCTTCTAGACATTGCAGATACAGCAATGAACAAGACTGCTCAAGGACCCTGATGTGATGAAGCTTCCGTGTTAGATGTGTGGAGAGAAAAAGAATAAATATATAAAAATATTTTTTAAAGACACAATTTCAAATAGTGATAAATAATATGAAAAAAAAATAAAATAGAAAAATGGAATGGAAAGGAGCCAGGAAGGTGAGCAGGTAGTTCAGAATAAATCATCAAGAAAGACTTCTCTGGACTTCCCTGGCAGTCCAGTTGTTAAAGACTTCACCTTCCAACACAGGAGGTGCGGGTTCGATCCCTGATCGGGGAGCTAAGATCTCACATGCCTCGCAGCCAAAAAACCAAAACATAAAACGGAAGCAATATTGTAACAAATTCAATAAAGACTTTAAGAATGGTCCACATAAAAAAAATCTTTAAAAAAATAATTCTTCAAAAATGTTTAAACAAAAGAAAAGAAAAGAAAGGCTTCTCTGGGGAGGTCACAGCTAAACTGAGCCCTCTGGCCAGTCATACAAAGATCTGGCCACAGAACTTTCAAGCAAAGGGAGCAGCACGTCAAAAGAAAGTTTTTCCAAGATGGCTTTGTGTGTTGGAGGAAGAGAATGAAAGCCAGAGTGACTGCAGCATAATGAATGATGGGGAGTTATCGGACCTGAGGTCAGAGAGGTGAGCAGGGCAGGTGAGGAGTCCATATTGACAGGAGAACAACCTTTATGCATGTGGCAGGAATGATGCTTGCAGGACAGGGTTCTTTCTCCTTGGGAAGAGCGAAGTGTGTCACAGGTGTGGGATCAAGTAACATCAACTATCAGACCAACTGGGCCAATCATTGATTTCGGTCTCTTTCACAGAAATCCTAAATCCAATTGGAAACCTAAGGGTGGAAATCCACATCTCAGTCTACAGCATTTACCATATTTTTCCTCTGAAAAGGCCCATTATGTTCAGCAGAGGAAACCTCAGCCTTTCCCTGAAAAGTGGATCATGAGAGACAGTAATTGAGAAAGAGAGAGAGAGAGAGAGACAGAGAGAGAGAGAGAGAGAGAAACACCAGTGACAGATGATGCAGCATTAAATCATGCAACTCACTTGTTGGGAGGCTGGGAAAGGCAATTTACCTCTCTTGATGTCTGTTTTGACAACTATAAACTGAAGGCTTAGACAAGATAATCTTGAAATCCCTTTTCCATGCTATAGTGGAATTGTTTACTTGTAACTCTAAAATAGCTTTTTAGAAAAGGTTTTCTTGCTATTTAAACAGTCTCTGCCATATTAGACTTAAAACAAAATTGAATAAGAAACATAAATTTTTTTAAAGCAGATTGTAGTTTACACTTCTATCCTCAATCCTGTACGTAAGTAATTTATATTATTCAGATTATTTATTTCCATTAGCACCTATGTTTTCATTAAATTTCATTATGTTAGCTTGTCCTCCGTATTTTGAACAGGATAAATTGAAGACTGCATCCTGTAGCACGCCACCAGAGACCATCATCTGGGGTCACTCATCTAATCACATAGGAATCCGCATATTTCCTTTATCCCTATTATATCATGAAAATTTGGGGTTGCTCATTTAATCAGGTGAGAATCTACATACCTCCTTTATCACTAGTATATCATACAAATTCTACGTTTTTTTTTTTAACTTTTGTAAAACTCAAGGCAACATTTACCAGTTTCCCGGTATCCAGAAACTCTTCTACTCTGCCAACTTCCTTAAAGAACAGCAAACTAATCCATAGAACTAGTACTTGACACTTAATTTAATTCATTAACCTCCTGGAAGGTTAAACTCATTTGAAAGTAAATCCTCTCTGATAACTCTTAACATAGGTAGGATTTCAATTCTTTTCTACCATTGTCTAATCTACATTTCCGGTGTGGCCATCAATTTCCATTACAGAGAATATAAAGTAAAATCAATATATTCTTATGCTTCTCTTCAATCTAGACCCAATAAGAATGTCCTTTGTTATTTTTTATAGTTTTAATTCTTCCTGGCCATTTATCTTTCTGATAATGTTATAGTTTGGTCCATGCCATTCTTTCTTTATTTTTTTAAAATATTTATTTATTTTACTTTTTTATTTTATTTTTTTGGCTGTGGTGGGTCTTAGTTGCGGCACACGGAATCTTCTTTGTTGAGGCATGAGGGATCTTTCGTTGCGGCACACGGGCTTCTATCTAGTTTTGGTGTGTGGGTTTTGTCTCTCTAATTGTGGTGTGTGGGTTTTGTCTCTCTAGTTCTGGCGGGTGGGCTCCACAGCGTATGGGTTCTGTAGTTGTGGTGTGCAGGGTCCACAGCGTGTGGGCTCTGTAGTTTGTGCCACACAGACTCTCTCGTTGAGGAGCGCAAGCTCACTAGTTGTGGCGCCCAGGCTTAGGTGCCCGGTGGCATGTGAGATCTTAGTTCCCCGACCAGGGATCGAACCCACGTCCTCCGCATTAGAAGGCGGATTCTTTACCACTGGACCACCAGGGAAGTCCCCATGCCGTTCCTTAATATGTCTTAAATTGTATGTTCTTCTTTTCATATTTTGTTTGCTCATTTGCATTAAAATGCCATTTTATTTATGGGGCAAAGGATATTGGATAGGCAGTTAACAAAAGGGGAAATATAAATGTAGACAAAACATGGGAATACATGGTTTATCTCACTAGTAATCAAAGTAATACAAATTAAAGTAATGAAAAGACACATTTTACCTATGAAATTGGAGAAGTTTAATAGATAGTATAGGTAAAGGTGGGGGGATATAGAACCTATCCTATTTTGATGGTTGGAAAAAAAAACTTGTATAATCTTGCCATAAGGTACCATTTGATGTGCACCTTTGATCTGGCTCTTCTCTTTCAAATAATTTTTCTTAAGGAAATAATCAGTTATGTGCACAAAGTTAGGTCTAGAAAGATATTTACCATAGGACCATTAGTAATTCAAAGCAATATACATGGCTAACAGCAGGGATTATGACCGGGTAAGTGGATTATTGTACATCCTTTCTATGGAATCCTAAAACTATTAAATTTAAACTGTTGTTCTACAAAACTATTTAATGACATTTCTCTATAAATGTTCAATAGCAGACAATGCAGTTTGCCTATCTGACAACCATTTTCCTCTTTTTATTATGGTAGACTCCCAATTTAGTTCAGCTGTCCATTCCTCCATTCCTCTCCAACTTGACTTGAGTAAATGCTAAATTTGAGCCAAACACGGCAGTTCTCTTCTTGCAGTTCTGGCCAGTGGCTTAAGGAGAAGTCTGTGGGTATGTATGAGGGTTGCTTATGGGAAAGTATTCCTGCTTTTAAAGAGTCACACTGCAAAAGATGAAAAGAAGTAAAATCAGTTACTTTGGCTGGATTTTATCTTTTCTGGATATGATGCAAGGAACTGTTCCGGCCATTTGTGTCCATGAGAATAAGTAACAATTTCCAGCACTCTTCATTCCTTTGTGTAAATCCATGTTTCTGTTCATTTTATTTTCTGCCTGGAGTACTTTACAATTTCTTGCAGTGTGGGTGTGCTAGAGATGAAATTGTCCAGCTTTTTACATGTTTGAAAAAATCTTTATCTCATCTTCATTACTGAAACATATTCTGCTTGCTATAGAATTCTAGGCTGAAAGTTTTTCTGTCTGCTTTAAAGATTTTTCTCCACTGTCTTCTCACATACATTGTCTCCAACAATAAATCTGCTGCCATCCTTATCTTTATGTCTATACATAGTGTCTTTTTTCTCAGGTTACTTTTAAGATTTTCTCTTTGCCACTGGTTTGGAGCACATTAATTATGATGTTCCAGGGTGTGGTTATCTTCATCTTTCTTGTGCCTGGGGTCCATTTAGCGTCTTGGATCTGTGAGCTTATAGTTTTCATCAATTTGGAAAATTTTTGACCCTTATTTTTTCAAATTTTTTTCTGTTTCCCTATCTCTCTCCTCTCCTATGGAGACACTAATGACACTGCTGTGGCCTCTCCCGTTGCAGAGCACAGGCTCCGGATGCGCAGACTCAGCGGCCATGGCTCACGGGACCAGCCGCTCTGCGGCATGTGGGATCTTCCCGGACTGGGGCACGAACCTGTGTCCCCTGCATCGGCAGGTGGACTCTCAACCACTGCGCCACCAGGGAAGCCCTCGCCTTGTGTTTTAAAAGTCACTAAAATTTTCTTCTGCAGTGTCTGATCTACCCTTAATTCCAACCAGTGAATTTTTCATCTCAGACATTGTAGTTTTTATAACTAGAAATTTTATTTGTGTCTTTTGTTTATACCTACCCTGTCTCTACTTAACTTTCTGAACTCATGGAATACAGTTATAATAACTCTTTTTATGTCCTGTCTGGTAATTCTAACATCTGCATCAGTACTGGATCAGTTTCAATTTATTGATTTTTCTCCTCACCATGGTTCATAGATTCTTGCTTTTCCATGCCTGGTAATTATTTATTGGATACCAGACATTGTGAATTTTATCTTTGTGGGTGCTGGATATTTTTGTAGCCCTATAATTATACTTGAGCCTTGTTTTAGGATGCCGTTAAGTTACTTGGAAAGAGTTTGATCCTTTGGGTCTTGTTTTTAAGATTTGTTAGGCAGCATCAGAACAGCATTTAGACTAGGGCTAATTATTTCTCACTATGGAAGCAAACTCTTCTGAGTAGTCTACCAATGTCCCATGAAGGATGAGGCTTTCCAGTCTGGCTGATGGGACTAGGCACTATTCCCGGCTCTGTGTTAGTACTGAGCATCATTACCTCTAATCCTTTGAGTGGTGCTTTCCTCAGCCTCAGGTAGTTTCCTCACATGTGTGTCCTGATCAGTACTCTGCTGAATACTATAGGGTAACTCTGCAGACCTCCGGAGTTCAATCTCTGCACAGATTTCTGCAATCTGTTACTCCGTCATCGGAATTCTAACCACCTGAAATCTCCAAAATTCTCACCTCTATCTGCTCATTTCAGACTTGACCTGGGTTCCCTTTTCCTGAACTACAGCCTGGAACTGCTCTCAAAGCAGCCATCCAGGGCAATGGTAGGGCTTGGCCTATGTTTTACCCACCTTTTAGGGATCACTGTTCTTAGTTGCTTCATATCCGATTCCTTGAAAACAACTTTTTCATATATTTTGTACCTTTGTTTGGTTGTTTCAGGTGAGGGAATAATCCCAGTCCTTGCTACTCCATCCCATTTTTTCATATTTTTTAAATGTTCTCTGATAGCTCATCAGAGAAATTCTCTGTAGTCACATTGATCTTTCTAGACGCCTCCCACTTGTCTTCCTCATTTACAGAAAAATATTTCTGCAAATACTCATTCTAACATTTAATATAACATTATAATCTCAGTATAATATCCTGAGACTATCTTCCATTTAGATTCATGGCTATTTTGGTAAATGTTTACGGTCCTCTGAATTTCCATTTGCTTCATCACATATCCTTGTAGTTAGTCAGGGCCATGAGACTAGTTCTAATGAATGGCCTGTGAGTGAAAGTGACATGTGCTGTTTAAGGTCAAAGATTTTAAAAGAAAGAGTGAGTTCTCCATTCACTCTCTTCACTGTTACAGGGAAGGTTGAAACCCCAATTGGAGATGGCAGCACCAGGGGATGGTGGACATTCCATCAGTCTGAGTCGTGGCTCCCTAACAACCTGCCATTCGATATGTAGCGTGACCAGAATAAACAACTGTTGTGTAAAACCACTGGGATCTGGGAGTTAATTTGTTAATGCAGTAAACAAGGCCTAATCTGACTGACACACTCTAAAATAATATATATCTTTTCTACAAACAAATATGTTTTCTTAATACCTAAGTTGTAGTAATAGAATTTCAAACAAATCTCAACATCTTGGAAATAGCAATAATAACCTTTTTAAAGCTTCTCTAAGGGGCTTCCCTGGTGGAGCAGTGGTTAAGAATCCACCTACCAATGCAGGGGACACAGGTTCGAACCCTGGTCCGGGAAGATCCCACATGCTGTGGAACAACTAAGCTAGTGTGCCACAGCTACAGAGCCTGTGCTCTAGAGCCTGCAAGCCACAACTACTGAGCCTGCGTGCCACAACTGCTGAAGCCCTCTCACCTAGACCCCGTGCTCCGCAACAAGAGAAGCCACCGCAATGAGAAGCCCGTGCACCGCAACGAAGAGTAGCCCCGCTCCCCGCAACTACAGAAGGCCTGTGTGCAACAACGAAGACCCAATGCAGCCATAAATAAATAAATAAATAAATTTATTTTTTTAAAAAAACCTCTCTAAAATAATTTTAGAGCAGACTTCCCTGGTGGCTCAGTAGTTAAGAATACGTCTGCCAATACAGGGGACATGAGTTCGAGCCCTGATCCAGGAAGACCCCACATGCCACAGAGCAACTAAGCCTGTGTGCCACAACTACTGAGCCTGTGCTCTAGAGCCCAGGAGCCACAACTACTGAAGCCCGTGCACCTAGAGCCCGTGCTCCCCAGCAGAAGAAGCCACCACAAGGAGAAGCCCGCACACTGCAATGAAGAGTAGCCCCCGCTCGCTGCAACGCACAGAAACAAAGACCCAGCACAGCCATAAATTAATTAATTAATTAATTAACTAAAAAATTTGTTTAAAAAATAATTTTGGAGCGAAAAAATGTGATTACAAGCTATTTAAGAAATAATGACAATGAGGACACTTCATAAAAATATATGAATTGCTGCAAATCTATTTGTAAAGAATTATTGATAGCTGATTGAATTTAATACTAGAAAATGCACATGACCAAAGAAGCTTTTTCCAAGCACGATTTGATGTTAGGAAATCTACTAATATAAAGCATCCATACGAAATGGTTAAAGAAGAAAAATAATCTCCAAAGATGCTGCACAGAAATCTTTCACTCAGATTAAAAATATAAATAATAAACCCTTAGTCAATGCAGACTAGGAAGGTGATTCTTTAAAACTATAATGAAAAACCTGTCTCAAACCAACTATCAATATCATGCTTAATGACTAAACATTGAGATTCCTTGTTTAGAAGTAATAAAAAGATAGACTCTATCAGCCCTCTTATTTACCATTTTCCCACAAACTTTGGCCATTGTAAGAAAATAAAAAGCAAGAAAGTAGAGCTGTCATTATTTGAATAATCTGTTACCTAGAAAACTCAAGGGAATCAAATGAGAAGATTTTAGAAGCAATAAAAATGTTTAGCAATATGACTATAAATAAATAAAAATTAGGTTTTTATATACCAGCAAAATCCGACTTTGAACAAATGACGGCAAAATGCCAGCGAGCACACAAGCAGGCCTCTGCGACAGCATTTCTTAAGGAAACTTATAGAGATTGAAGCAATAGCATGGCCCGTGAGTTTAATATTGCCCTTCACATTCTGAAAAAGCACATAGAAATCTAGCAGGGCCAGATGTCAGATACCAGGAGAAGGATCCTGGCCCAGGGATACAGGACTTATAAACTGCTCAGTTGGGGAAACACCAGACTCTCCCCAAGCATGATCAAGAGAACAAGAGAAGCTTATTCTTCATTATTGCACTGCCACCTTAGCATTCACGGTTTGGGAAGCACCAGTCCTTCTTTTGATATTATTAGGGGACTGTGGCAGATTCTATTATCCAAAAATGGCCACAGCAATATTTCTGATACCACGTGCTCTTCTAGAACCTTGCCACACTCCATCAAGTGTAGGGTCTATCTGGCCTCTCCTTGAACCAGAACGTGTGCGTGACTTCTCTGACCAATAGAACACAGAGGAAGGAACATTATGTGACTTTCAAGGCTGGCGCAACAATAGGACACAGCTTCAACTGGTGCTTTCTTTCTGGGAGGCTGGCATTGGGGAAACCAGCCTCTATGCTGTGAGGAAGCCCAAACCAGCCAACCTGGAGAGACCAGATGGAGAGCCCTGTGTGGAAAGGAGCTGAGGCTCCCCCATCCAACAGCAAGCAACATGTGCGTTAACAAGACTTCAGATGATTTCAGCCTCCAACCTCAAGTCTTCTAGCTGAGCCCCAGACAGTAAGGGGCAGAGAGGAGCTGTTCACACTCTGTCCTGCCCAAATTCTTGATCTATAAGTGTAACAAATGGTTGTCTTATGCCACTAAATGTTGGGTAATTTGTTATGCAACCACAGTAACTAGAAGAGTGACAAGAGTTTAAGGCTTGCATTTGGAGCTTATAGGACCAGTGGCCGGATCTACCACCTCAATATTATGCCAAAATTGATTGTTTTAACACTTGGCTTTATCCAAGTTCCATGAAGTTCTGCAGAAGGCCAATTCTCTGAGAGCCAGTTTCAGGGGCTCAATCATGTTAACCATTACCTCTGAACCAAATAGAAAATATAAGGGGAAAAGATCACATTCATAATAACAGCCAACAAAACATCTAGAAATTAACAAGAAATCTGTAGGGCCTAAATAAAGAAACTGATTTTTCTTCCTAAAGAACATAGAGGAGGACTGGTTTATCTAGAAGAAAACATTCAATATTAAAAGTATGTTGGGGGCTTCCCTGGTGGTGCAGTGGTTGAGAGTCCACCTGCTGATGCAGGGGACATGGGTTCGTGCTCCGGTCTGGGAGGATCCCACATGCCACGGAGCAGCTGGGCCCGTGAGCCGTGGCTGCTGAGCCTGCATGTCTGGAGCCTGTGCTCCACAGCAGGAGAGGCCACAAAAGTGAGAGGCCCGCGTACCGCAATATATATATATATGTTGGGCTTCCCTGGTGGCTCAGTGGTTAGGAATCCGCCTGCCAATGCAGGGGACCAGGGTTTGAGCCCTGGTCTGGGAAGATCCCACATTCTGCGGAGCAACTAAGCCCGTGCACCACAACTACTGAGCCTGCACTCTAGAGCCCACGAGCCACAACTACTGAAGCCTGCGCGCCTAAAGCCTATGCTCTGCAACAAGAGAAGCCACCACAATGAGAAGCCCGCGCACCGCAACCAAAAGTAGCCCCCTCTCGCTGCAACCAGAGAAAAGCCTGCGCAGCAACAAAGAGCCAACACAGCCAAAAATAAAATAAATAAATAAATAAAATGTTAATTTTCACAAATTAATGTATAGGGTTAATGTAATTATAATGGAAAATCTGATAGGATTTTTCTTGAATTTTATATATTCTAAAATTCATCTGGAAAAATAGAAAGAGGACATACGAAATTTTGGAAAAACAATGGTATCATTCAGAGTCCAATCAGGAGACAGAAACAAAACAATAATTCAAACAGGGAAAGTTTAATAATAAGAATTATTAACTGTAATAAAGGATTGGAATAATGAAGTGTTAGTCAGAAGTAAAAAGAGCTAAAGAATATAAAAATAGCGTCTATACTAAGCAGCCATGAATTCTAGGGCTACTAGAAGGAATAACCTCCCCCAGGGCTGAGATCTAGACCTTGTTGAAGGCACAGCTGTGGCTCACTGAATGGCAAAGAAGTCACTGTTGTACTGCACCAGTGGAACTTGCTTGAAATTTGCATTCTAGATGCTGGGGAAAGCTGTTCACTGGAAGATATCTCACTAAAAGCCTTTTATCACAAAACTGTCCAAAAGGAGTGCTGGGGAATCTGTTGGCTGCTGGTTACTCCAGACTACTGTGTACCGCAAGAGCTGGGCACTAGATAATCCATGCCTGCTGCAGACTGCCAAGGGAGCAGCACTCCAAAACTGAGACGGAAGGCATCTTCTCTTGCCGTGTCTCTTTAGCGCCCTCTACTGACAATGATTCTATCATGCCAGCTGGCCAAGGAAAATATTTAAAAGACCCAGCTCCATTTTCCCAGAGCATTCGATGAAGGGTAAATTTGGAGCTGAGAGTCAATACATTGATTACTGGCACAGAAGATGATTTGGATTACCACTACCTGATGTTAAAATATACTTTAAAACTGTAATGATGAAAACAATATGAGAGTGACACAAGACTAAAGAAACTAATGGAAAAGAATAAGAGAATAAAAAGCTCAGAAGCCGATACACATATATATATGCATATGTGATATACTTAGCATTATTATGTATGTATACATAAGTACATATTGTGTATACATAAATATATAAATTTAATATATGAAAGAGGTAGCATTTTGAATCATTGAGAAAATAAGTCATTATTCGTTAAGAAACTTAGCATAAGATTAGATTTCTATTCCACACCATACACCAGAGAAATTTCAGATGTATTAAAATATTAAATTCCAGAAACCTTGATCCTTTAATTATTACTGCATCAACTGACCCTGGTCCCACCAGTGCAGCACAACTTCCAATACCACTCCACTTGCTGGCATCCCTGACAACAAGTAGGACTCTGATAGAGAAAGCAGTCCTCTTTCAATTTACTTGAAGGAGATTAATCTGGAAATCAAGAGCTCAGCTGGAAGAGTTTCAGTAAGACACATCCAGGCTGATAGGAAAAAAATAAAGGTTCAAATAGAGGATGCTGTAGGATAACAGCAATGCTGAGCTATGATATTTGCATACCACCACGGAGAAATAGGTACCTTAGCATTTATAATAATGCTAAGTATATCACGTGTGAAAATGTAGAATGGTAGTTGAAAGATTGAAAATGTTATGCCAATAGAAACATCATAATGCTTGTGAGGAGCAGGAATTATTTACTTCCTCTTAAGGCAGTCCCAGTAGATGAAGCAAGAGATTTTACTAAAGAGAATGGTCTGTCATCCATTGAGACACCCACTCTAAACTGCATAAATTTAGAGTTGCTTTACAGGCAGTCCTTCCAGGGATATAACACATTGATTCTCAGAGACAGATGAAAGATGTGAAAATGATCTGTCTCTAAACAACAATATAACCCTAATTAAGTTTTTCCAGCCACTAATAAAAAGTCAAAAGTACAAGGAGGTCATAACAAATAAACCAGTTCTCTTCTAGCCTAGAGTACTATTTAATTTGCAGGTCATATACTTAAAAATATATGAGATTCACATAGCTAAAAACTGTATTCAAATTTTTAAAAAAATTTTTTTAATATTTTTTTTGCGGTACGCGGGCCTCTCACCGTTGTGGCCTCTCCCGTTGCGGAGCACAGGCTCCGGACGCGCAGGCTCAGCGGCCATGGCTCACAGGCCCAGCCGCTCCGCGGCATGTGGGATCCTCCCGGACCGGGGCATGAACCCGTGTCCCCTGCATCGGCAGGCGGACTCTCAACCACTGCACCACCAGGGAAGTCCCTGTAATCAATTTTTAAAAGAAAGCCTTCTAAATTTGCTCAAAAATAGGGTTAAATATTTGTCTGAACTCAGAGAACACAAAGTCTTTCTGAACGCAAAAGCAAATGAAAAAACAATTATGGAAAATATTGATATATTACCTAAAGCTTTAAATCTCAAACATGAAAAGATATCATAAGTACAATTTTAAGGCCAATTTTTAGAAGAAAAACTTTAAAAATTTATGAAAAATTTTAATTATTAATATGTAAAGAGTTCTAGTAAATCAAAAAGGAAAATGTAAAAGTCAGCAGAAATTATGCCAAAAACATTACCAGGTATTTTTAAAGTAATCTAAAGCCAATAAATATCTTACCTCATTATTAGTCTAAGAAACATAAATTTAAAGAAAAATACATTTTTCTATGAAATTGGCAAATATATTTTAACTATATCAAACAGCTTTGAATTATTCATATTCTTTCATCCAATAATTTTATTTCTATAACTTTATCATAAGGCAATAACAATGGATATTTACAAAAGAGTATGGCCAAATTTGTAAATGATAGCATTAGTTGTAATTGCCTAAAAATGGAAACCCTTTAGAAGTTCAGCAATAGGGGATTGGGTTAAATCAACTTTGATACATTTCTACAATAAGAGAAATACCATAAAGCGGTTGTTAAAAGCACTGACTCTAGTTTTAAATTAGCTAGATTCAAATCTGAATCTTATAATTCTTACCTTCAGAGCCTTGGCCAAGTTATTTATTTTCGCTAAATCTCAGTATAAATGGAGATCCTAAAAGTGCTTAACATGACGACTGACATGAGCATTAACTGAGATAATCCAATAATGCACTCATTATGTAGTGTCTGGTACATAGGGCTGATGAAAATTAACTCAGTATTTTCTTTTAATAAATATCATGTAGACATTAAAATAATGTCTCAGTAGACCATGTAATAAAGTGGGAAAATGTTTATGATGTACTGTTAATGGAAGAAAGCAGGGTATAAAATTTTTTATAAAGTATAATGCAAATTGTATAACAAGAGAAACGTAACACAGGTATTAAAAAGCCAGGAATGTACATCAAAATGTTAACAGTGCTTTCTCTAGGTTACTATTCTATTTTCTCCCTTGTAATTTCTACATTTTTTGCATTCCTCTGCAATGAACACCTATTTTGTAATAACAAATGATTGTCATGAATAAAAATGTAATCTGATACATGTCTAGTTTTCCTCTCCTTGACTATCACAAAATATTATACCACATCATTTTATTTTTCCAAGGTTCTAGCACTTAATCAGCAAATTCTTTCACGGAGGCTATGATTAGATCCAAAGAAACATTTTTTTCCCTTCACTGCTTTTCTTGCCTTTTGGCAGATAGAATTATCAGGAAGGCATGTCAAGAATGTATCTTCCTGGTAATAGTTGATTTAATGCCAGTGTCACTTTTGAAGTGGTGGCTTGATTTTTTTCCTTTGGACCCTGATATGATTAAGAGTATAGGTATAATAGTCTATTGTTGATTGCCAATATTCAGCAGAAATGTTTTTCCTTTGTTAGAAAGAAAGCCAACACGGCATCTATTTGCACCTTTGTGTATTAACTATTCTATGTTGACTAAACAACAAATATAGAATAATGTTAATAATGATAATGATGATAATAATAAAATGATAATATTTTAAGTGCCAAGTACATAATATATGATCAACAAATATTTGTTTAATATTGAATAAAATAGAACTGAAACTGGTATCAGGCACTGTGTATAAAACGTTCAGGGCTTCCCTGGTGGCGCAGTGGTTGAGAGTCCACCTGCCGATGCAGGGGACACGGGTTCGTGCCCTGGTCCAGGAAGATCCCACATGCCGCAGAGCGGCTAGGCCCATAAGCCATGGCCGCTGAGCCAGCATGTCCGGAGCCTGTGCTCCGCAACGAGAGAGGCCACGACAGTGAGAGGCCCACATAACGCAAAAAAAAAAAAAAAAAAAAAAGTTCATATTAAACTTATTAAATTGTCAATAAATTTCAGAGATGTGTGTTTCACTATTTTTGGACAGAAGACTTTTATAAAGTTTTTGCCTAGGAGACCCATATTTAGCTTTGGGGACTCATTTAACTTAACTTGGGGACCCACATTTAACTTTGTCAGTGGGCTGTGTTATTCAGGGCATCCTTGACAATAGCAGTTATTGACATTTTTTTCTCCCTTTTGTAATAAATATCCCTGCGTTTGCTGCCCTTCCTACAAAAGCCCCTGTCTCCACTGTCCTCCTAGAGTCTGCATTCTAAACCCTTTGCTCAACAGAGAATTCCATATTTATTATTGTTAAATAAGTACTGCTGTTATGCTTTCTGTTATTATTGTTTGGGTGCAAAACACCATCTTCTCAACTCACATTTATCAGAATGCTCAGGAATTAGCAGTTTCACTCATTCTACTCCCTAAACCTCTCTTCTAGATTTCACCTCATGTCAAAACAATAGGCTCTTTCTTTTTCAAATCTCTCAGAGCCGTTACTTTCCTTTCACTCACATAATAATCACCTTTATACAACCCTCAACATATATCTAGAGATAATCCCCTTCTTAATTACAGTATCTCTTTCTTAAATTCATCCTAAAGGATCTTATAAGAGAGATCTTCCTAAAGAACTGCCAAAAGACCTCATGGTTAGGAATTTGGGAGCTTGGGATCTAATCTCAGCTTTGCTCCTTCAAACAGTGTGACCGCATGAAAACCACAAACCCCTTTAAGACTCAATTTCCTCCTCTGTGAGGGAGAGGGGGTGGGGGAGGGATGGAGCGGGAGTTTGAGGTTAGCAGATGCAAACTATCATATATAAGGATGGATAAATAGCAAGGTCCTGCTCTATAGCTCAGGAACTATGGTCAATACCCTGTGATAAGCCACAATAGAAAAGAATATGAAAAAGAATAGATATACATTTTTGTATAACTGAATCACTTTGCTGTACAGCAGAAATTAACACAACATTGTAAATCAAGTATGCTTCAATAACATTTTTTTTTTAATTTCCTCCTCTGTGATTTTAAGACCAAGTTACAGTAGGAGCACAACAAAGTTCTCCAAAGGTGGAAGAGGTAGAAGTAGCATGCCTTACAGCTTTCCCTACTCCTTTAGATCCCATAATCTCCAAAGTGACAACACAATTATCAGTGGCTTAAATCCAGGTGAGATATACCCCTAGCACCGCCACTGATAAAGGGGTAGGACACTCCCCAATCTTACTGCCAATGTACCCTACAATTTCACTGCCCTATAACACTTCTAAATCACGTGCCTCCCCAACTTAGAGACCATCAGTGGCTTCCTATTCCTATCCATTCATTAACTCAACAAATATGTACTGAGCACTTAACATGTGCCAAATCTTTTCCGGGTGTTTAGTGAGAGGAAGGTGTCCTCAGAGCATTTGAGTTTAGCAGGGAAATCACACAATTTAAGAAGCAGTAGCAATAAAATGCAATATGTGTTTGGTAAAAGATATCGTGTGGGCATTTAATTGGAGCATTTAACCTCATCTGGGGAGATCAGAGAAAAATTACCAAAGGAAATAAAGTCCAACCCTCTTTTCTTCCAAACTTTCCATCTTCTAATCCCACCTACATTTTTTTTTTTTTTTTTTACTGTGTGTTTGCTACTCTCCCTTGCATACCCTACTCTCCAATCAAATGAAGAATGCATTTTGTGCTGGGTGTCCTCTACACTGATATAAGACCACTGTCTTCTTCTCGATTAGAAAGATATATATCCTGGAACCTCTCTCTCCTGCCTATTGCTAAGCCATAGATATTTCCAAGCAGTATTTTAGATGTTGGGGAGATTTTCATTCTAGCCTAGCAGCAAAGTTTTAGGGGCATGTTTTTCTGGGCTGATTTTATAACTAGTTTGTCTCCTTTACACTTACTTCAAACTCTGCTGTTCAGCCACCACTGCACAGCAGTCTATAATGCACAAAGTAACTTACTGGACTTGTTGCACTAAGGTACAATCATTTGCTCCAGAGAAGTTCATCAATGGTCCCCTCAAGGATTCTGGGGATGTTTGAAATCCATCAAGTTAGAGAAGTATGCTGGAGGCTTTGAAACATATTCTAAAATAGCATCTGGGTCCCTTGTTGTAACGTCAGGCATGGGTGCATAAAATAGATTGAGTCTAACTGTGCCCATTATGTACTTGTGCTTCACACCCTTAATGATGGGCGAGAAATCAAATCAAGTATTTTCAGCGCTATCTCAACAAGCCATTCCACCAGGAAATCATTGCCTTCAGTCAATCAGGCACTGTGAAGTCATTTCAAGTATTTCCATCACTCCCATTTCAGCCAAATGCTTGCTGTGCTTCCAATAGTACAATCCTTTCTGAAAGGAGTTTAAGATACAAATTGACATTTGCAGGATTAGACACGACAGTGGCTGAACTCTGTTCTGAGCTTGGATTCTGCCACTCATTCCCTGCATGTCTATCACAAGACACCAGCCCTCCCACACCTATTTTTCCATTCGGAACTAGAAATTGATGGCTCTGGGGAGGTATGTGCCTAAAAGAGTATCTGTGAAATTCGTGGAATGCTTTGAAGAGACTGACGTAATTTAAGTTCATCACTACTGATATCAATCAGCCGTTTTTCTTGACACATTATTCATGTCAATTAATTAATATAATTACTAGTACTCAACTTTGTCTTTCACAATGAGCATAGCACCTCTCTTGTCCTTATTCTTTTGTTTTTTCTCTTATTTGCATTTAGCCTTTCACTTAGCAGTAATCAACCATACATACTTGACTCATGGAAAAAACAACGCATTAATCACTATGAGTCATTTAATAAATGCTTTTATTTTTGAGAAAAAAAAAATACTCCCTCCCCCAAATAATCTCTACTCTCTGCCAAGATTTAATACAGGGGCTGTTAATATTTTTTCCTGCCATTTCTACCTATAAAAAGCTGAGAGTCTGAAAGCCAACAGCATTTGATCACCTTTTTCATGCCTTATGCAATAATTCGTTCACCTTGGAAACATTAGGATTGGCCTCAGTGAGGGACTGAAAATTCTCTTCATTGCAAGACTGAAGCATAGAAATAGCCTGAGGCAGTCTGAAGTTTTGACTTGGAATTTACATCAAACGTTGGCACCATCACTTAGCTGGGGGTTAAGGCAATATTGAGCCAATCTAAGGCAAAAATCGTATAGAAGGTAAAATCTACTTTGAATGCCGTCCTCCTAGCTTCTATTTTTATTTTACCCCAGTATCCTTATGCTGTCCATAGTTCCCAAGTTCTTCCCAGCTCTATTCCCCGCTTGTGCTTTTCTTTCCCCCTATGAAGTTCTTCTAGTCCAATATTACCAAAATCCTAGAATCTCAGAGTTGGAGAAGAATACAAGCTTGTCTGGTTCAAACGTCTAGCCAGTGCATCAATTGTGCCTACAATATTTGTCAGAATATTTTCCAGCTTCTGCTTGAAATCTCCCGAAATGAGAAATTCACATCCTACTTTAAAATGGAAAGAAAGGGACCACTGTGGTAGGCTTGCCCCTCTCACACCATGCGGTTGCCTTGAGGATGGTGGGTGTCTGAATAAAGTAGGTGATTTTGACAAGCGCATGTGTTAGAATTCTGGTCAGTGGGATGTGAGGAGAAGTCTTCTAGAGGGCTAGTGAAAGATTTTGTTTTGTTTTGTTTCTGATATAAAGACAAACAGAAAAAGGAAGAGCTCCTACCTTCTTTCAGTGGACACTTCCCTGTCTTGATATGATGTCTGGAATAGCAGCAGTGATCTCAAGGGAGGCCAGCCTGAGGATAAGCCAATGGACTGAAAATGGCAGGAAGTAAAAACAGAAGACGTTGGGTCTTGCTTCATGTCATTTAGCCCCTGAGTTGACCAATCAAGGGACTGACCTATCTCCATAATTCTCATTATATGAAATAATACATTTTCCTTTTTGTTCAAACTAATTAGGCCTGGGTTTTCTGTTACTTATGTTAAAAGCATCCTCACTGATATCTTATTAACTCAAAAATGGAGAAACAGGTTGGAGGAGGAGGGACTAGGGAGAGGACTCTATTTTTTAAATGTTGACTTTGATCATTTGTTATGAACAGTAGGAAGCTTGTAATAGAGTTAGAGCAGATCATGGATATTGGGCATCATAGATATATAGATGGGAATTGGAGCCATTGTTTAGAAGAACTGCACAGGGAACACATGTAGTTTGAGAAAAAGGTCATGGATGAGCACCTGGAAAGCAATTTCATTTGAAGTATGAGCAAGTGAAGAGTCAGAGAAAAGAACAGAGAAAGGGGAGTCAAAAGTAAGGAGAAAAATCACCAAAAGTTGGTGACTTCAGGAAACAAGGGGCTAGAACTTTAAGAAGGGATAATTGCTGAGAACAGTATGGAGGTTCCTTAAATAACTGAAAATAGAGCTACCATATGATCCAGCAATCCCACTCCTGGGCGTATATCTGGACAAAACTCTATGATATTTGTCTTTCTCTGACTTACTTCACTTGTGTATGATATTCTCTAGGTCCACCCATGTTGCTGTAAATGGCATTATTTCATTCCTTTTTATGGCTGAGAAATATTCTATTGTATATATGTACCACATCTTCTTTATCCATTCATCTGCCAATGGACATTTAGGTTGCTTCCATATCTTGGCTATTGTAAATAGTGGTGCTGTGAGCATTGGGGTGCATGTATCTTTTTGAATTAGACTTTCTGTCTTTTCAGGATATATGCCCAGGAGTGGGATTGCTGGATCATATGGTAACTCTATTTTTAGTTTTTTGAGGAACCTCCATACTGTTTTCCATAGTGGCTGCACCAATCTACGTTCCCACCAGCAGTGTAGGAGGGTTCCCTTTTCTGCACACCCTCTCCAGCATTTGTCATCTGTAGACATTTTAATGCTGGCCATTCTGATTGGTGTGAGCTGATACCTCACCGTAGTTTTGATTTGCATTTCTCTAATAATTAGCGATGTTAAGCATATTGTCATGTGCCTCTTGGCCATCTGTCTTCTTTGGAGAAATGTCTATTTAGATCTTCTGCTCATTCTCTGATTGGGTTGTTTGTTTTTTTGATATTGAATTGTATGAGCTGTCTATTTTGGAGATTGACACCTTGTTGGTTGCGCTATTGTATTGCATTTACTTTTAAGTCTCTTTAGTCTCTTTCAGTCTGAAACTGTTCCTTACTCTTTCCTTGACTTTTATGACCTTGGTGCTTTGAAAATGATAGACCAGTTATTTTGTAAAATTTCCCTCAGCTCAGGTTCATCTGATGTTTCCTCAGGACTGGAGTCAGCTTTTGCCTTTGTAGCAGGAACATCACAGAAGTAATGCTGTGCTCTCATTGCATCTTCTTGGGTAGTACATGATTTCCATTTGTCCTACCACTGCTGATGTTAACTATGATCATGATTGAGGTGGTGTCTATTGGGTTTCTCTAGTCTAAAATTACTCTTTTTCCTTTTGCAATTAATGTCTTGTGGAGAAGTGTTTTAATACTATGTGAATTTCCTATTCTTTCACTCACTAGTTTTAGCATTCATTAATGGCTTGAATTATTATTATACTGGTTGTCGAAAGATGATCGTCTGATTTGCTCATTCTTTCTACATGTATTAGTTGGTATTCTACTGGAAAGGCTTTCTCTTCTCCCTATTTATCATTCATTAATTAACTAATACTGGTGTGAATTCATGATTGTTATTTTATTCAATGAGCAATAATCTGTTATTATCATACTTTATTTTGATCTCAAGTTGTCCCAGATTTGGCCAGTGGGCACCCCTTCAAGCTGGTTTCTGTGAATCTTGACAGGTCCCCAGAATCTCTTGCTTTCTAAAAGAACAATATTTCCAAGCTTGTCTTGTAATTTCACTGCTCTAAACCTGCAGAGGTATTGACAAACCAAGATCTGGGCACTCGGAGTGCTCATTCCTTTGGGGGTATTGCTATTCCCAAGCCTTCTCAGTGGAGAAGCTAATGAACATACTCATATACACACATTTACATCTGTATTTATTTTTATATCTTTCCATACATGAGTTCAACCAATACCTTCTGTTGCAATCCAACATCGCAAGGTTCATTTTAGTTCATTTAGTTTAGCATATTCATAACTCTGCTCTTTGACAGTGAGAAACCTGGTTCCCAAACCTCAATTTATTTATCTTTTGAGTCAATTCCCCCTTTATATAATCAGTCTTCTCCCCCACCCCTGCCACATGGTTGCCCCCCTCACCTTGTGTCAGAGACCACCTGACTGACCGTGCATTGGTTTTCTCCGCACCCAGCTCGGGTTCTGACACCCTGCTCTGGGCTGCCATGGCCACCAGCTCAATCCACTCATTCCTACCTACCCTGAGCTCGGATTTCCTCTTTACCACCGTTGGACTCCAGTGTCCTGCGTGGGGCCTCATGGGCACTCTGGTCAGTCTTCCTGAGCTCTGAAAGCCCACATCTACCCATTTCCTCTTCCTTCTCACACAGATGCCCTTTACCTTCACCCCATGGCTTTGATACCTCATGCTGCCACCACTGCAACTGCCACTCCTGACAGACACCTACTTTGCTTGGTCCCAAGTAATGCTGTTTGGACCAAATTATTCAGAAAATTAGAGTGGGAGGGAGGAAGGATTTTTATGTTTTTATAAAAAAAGGATACTTATGCTTTCATAAGTTTGGAGATAGATATTCTTTAACCACAATCAGTTAAGAACACTATCTCTTCCCACTGCAGTTTCCCCTCTGTTATATGATCCTGATGGAAGAAATTCTCACATATTGAGGTATGGGCAAGTCATTCTGGCTTATACATGATTTAACTTAAACTTGATGCTACCTAGGACAGCCTGTCCTACAGCCTGTCAAACATGCATTGTATATCTGCTTTAACCATTAGAGAAAAGAATCCATTTAAAAATCAAAATGGAGTAACTGTGGTTCAGGCATCCAAAATGGAGCCAAGTGACCATTGTGAATGTGGTTTCAGACACATTTCTGCATCACTGAGAACTTGAGTTTTCTGAACTGTATCAGACTCAAGTACACTACCAGCCATTCTCAAAATAGTATCTGTAAGCAGCTTCCAGCTGCAACCTTATGGTCTCAAGTTCTCCCCTCGTAACTATGCAACCAAGTTAGACCCCAACCAATCCTTACTTAACAAGCACCCTTACTTCTTGCCATCTCTAACCCTAATTCTTGGCAAGCAGCTTAGTCATTTTGCAGTTTCTGCCTCTATAAGCCTCCCCATTTTGTAGTCTGGCGGAACACAATTCAAGTACTTCTTGTATCCGTGTCTCCCCAGCTATAGTCCTCAGTTTGGCTCAGATAAAACTCTTCTCTATTCTTATTACGGACTGGCTGGTCCGTTATTTCCGTCAACAATCCCTTGTTTTGACTGGCACTGGAGTGGTCATCAACATTTTGGGGATCCAGCTAAGGAGAAGTTGACCTGGAATTATATTTAGTCTGGATATAGTGGAGTATATTTACGTGGAATAAATACTATGTATTTATATTTAACTTTATTTTGCCACCTGAAAAGCATTTATGTGTGACTTTATTGAACAGAGTAAAACATCTGTTCAGTTCTAACATGCCACTAGGCAACATTTACAATTAAACATTGTGAAGATCTTATTATTGATCATGAATAAGTTTGCAGAATATGTGTCATGTGCAGCTCATTCCTTAATCTTGCTGGAGAAGAAACTGGCCCACAGTTCCTGAGGTTGTTGATTACCTTGGTATTCTGTAAAAGCTGTATGTTTTCTGGTTCATCTCCTAAATAGGGTATTTAAACCCACAAAACCAATCTGGATTTTTTTTCAGTCTGGATATAACAGTGTGATCTACCCATTATGAAGCTTTTCAGGATTTGCAACATGAACATAAGATGCAGAAAGTTTGCTTAAAAGTTAATAAAACTCAAAAATGCAATTTAGCTGTAATTTGGCAGTCATTTTATAAACATTTCAATAGAACTAGGGAGAAATTACATATTCCTGATTTGGATGTATACGAAGGGGACCTCCTTTTATCATAATTAAATTTATTTATTAAAGAAATATAAAATATTCAGATGAAATTAATTAAATATGAAACACGATGAGTGGTAAAATCTATAGAAATCATTGTGACACTGAAAAGTCATTCATAGGAAGAGATAAATTTTGAATAAAAGTAATAAAAAGGCTCATGGGTATTGTTTGATAATCTAATTAATTGGGGTGAAGCATGTGAATATAGTGCAAAAACTATTAAATTTCTTGCCGATTTGACACAAAATAACTGACATCGAGAAAGAGGAAATAAAACACATGATATGCCACCAGAATGACAACATTAATGACAACAGGATGATACTGTCATTAATTCAAAGAGAACTGAAGATGAGTCACTGCCAAAAAGAATTTCAAACACCCTGAAATCTTACAGCTTATGCAAAAAGTACCTTGACGGTGTTTCCCCAAATTTGAAAACACTCCTAAAAATTTAACATGGCATTAACAACAAAGAGTTGTAAAATTGAAACACTTTTTCTAAACTGATAATAAGAAAAATCAAATGTTATCAACCATTCAAGGAAAATCAATGAATTATATTTCTTTTTTCAATATATATATCACGTTGCAAAATTGTTGCCACATGCAGAGGGTATCAAAGAGTTTAAGCCCCTCCAAAATGATAGGGAAAAGTATTATAGAGTTATGTTGGGTAGCTAGCTCATTCAATATTATTCATTCAGTATTATTGAATATTATTCAATATTATTTTGTTTTTCTGGATTTTGTGAGCTTTGTGATATTTGTCAGTTTTTACAGTCAGTTTTGTCAGTTTTGTCATCTACTGTCTCATTCTAAATAAATCTTCACTTTAATATTTAATTGTATATTATAAATTTTTACCATTTTCATTAAAGAGGGTCCCCCAAGTATATAATCTCCAGGCCCAACATGGTCTGAATCTACCCTTATAGAATTTATACAATTCAAGCAGGCTGTCAAACCTTCACAGATGCTGTTCCCTGTGCCTGGAGCTGCCACACACCCTTCTTTTGTTACTTATTAATCAAGATGTAACTCAGGTAGCCTCCTCTCCCTGTAAGGAGAAACCTTACAGCTCTCACCCATCTCCCAGGCAGAGTGCTTTCAGAGCAGTGTGTATATATCGTATTGTAATAAGATATATAATTATATCCGCTAATAGGCATGAGCTCCTTGAAGCCAGGACAGTGCCACACTGTCCCCAGCCTTGTACCTGTTAGGAAGATTTAGTAAATACTGGGTGACTGATGAATTTATGAATAAGTTGTAATATCACACAATAGGGTGAAATATTAAGACTTACAGTTGCCAATAACCAGAGATAGTATGGTCCTTTCTTTTTTATCATGTTACTTAGATTTCTGGGTCTTTGCCTGAGCGCTTCTGTGCCTGTAACCCAACTCTTACAGCAGGTCTTCTGTTGGTAGAAAAACACTTCTCATTTTCTAAAGTTGTTAAGGTATCCTTTACAAACAAGTAATTCATTAGGCAAGATAAAAAGGAAGAAAAAGAGAAAGCTGAGTCCACAATTTCAGGGGGGATTTGTCATTTCTTTGTAGTGTGGACAGAGGAACAGGAGCCTTTGGAAAGAATTTCTTTTCATTTCCTGATTCATACAGCAGTCTATACTTATACACGCTGAGCTTTTTTCTGCTTTTGTTCCTCCTTCCTCCATGGTATATTTCATTTCCTCCCTAAAACTGAACACATTAGCTCTTTCTCTGTGTCAGCTCTTGTGCACTGCTTAATATCAATGCGCTTAACTGCAGAAGTCACTTGTCAGGCCTGCCTGCTACTGTTATTCCTGTTTGTTCTCACCATTGGTTCAAGTCCAAGCCGACTTGCACAAAGCCATACCTGTCTTTGCTCAAGTCTTTAATGTATACGGTGTCCTAGACTGGATGTCCCGCCATGCCCAGGACTTGACTGTCCTGCTGTGCACTGCAAAGTTAACTGGGGCCTCCATCATTTACGAACAACATGCTCCCCATGTTCTATATCTGAACATTGTTTATTGAGATGCAGGCAGCCCTATTATCACTGAGCAGTCTGATTATTGCCTTGTGCTTACACTTTATATTCATTTATACATTCGTTTATTTAACAAACTATAACTGAGTACTTCGTGTGGATTGGGAATAAAAGTAACACAAAGGCTCATGGATACTGTTTGATAATCTAAGTAACTGAAGTGGAGTGAAGCATGTGAATATAGTGCAAAAATATTAAATTTCTTGCTGATTTGATACAAATTAACTAACATCAAGAAAGAGGAAATAAAACACATGATATGCCACCATATTAAGGTATTGGGAGTATAATTCGTAGGACTGCGTCTTTGCCCACCAAGAGTTTTGTGCGTAATTATAGAGTTAGGGAAAGGAGAGGACTTTTGGAGCCAGAATATTTGGGTTTGTGCCCTGGCTCTGCCTCCTACTAACTGTGAAAGGGTTTACCTGTCAGGTCTTCATCTTTGTTATATGTAAAATGGGGAAAATAATATTCATGTTCTAGTGGTGTTGTTTGGATTAAATGATATAGCGATAATTTTCAAGTCATCATTAAATGGTAGATTAGGGAAGGGTATGTAAGCATCCCAAAGTTTTCTCTATTTTAATTATAAACACACCTTTTCTCCTTCGAGAAAATGAAAAGGCTGGGGCTACCAAACAGCACCAAAGACCAGAGAAGTGGTCTCAGTGCCAAAACCCAGCCCAAGGAGAGGGCAGCCCAACATAAGGCGGAGGGAACCATGCCCTTGTTCCTTCCTAAGTCTTTCCAGCATCAGGCCCCAAGCCCAGAGCTGGCAGCAGTAGTGGCCAGCACTTGATAGTGACACTGACTGGAAGAAGCATCAAAGAGAAAGAAGCTGTGACAGCTGCCCCCAGCCCCAGAGCAGCAACAAGGGTGAGAGCACCCAAGAAGTGAAGATTCCAAAGAGAGAGAGCCATATCCCTCGGATTCCCAACTTCCAGGCACTTAGTACAATGAATATGACCTTGACAGCAGCTTTTAGCTGCTGCAGGAGAAGCCAATGACTATCCCTTCATGCAGAAGGAAACAAAAGGGTCCAGGGTTGGGACACAGAGGGTAGAGAGTTGAGTCCAGAGTGATTCTTCTGGGGACAGTCAGGAACTGTTGTTTTCACTGAATTCTTGTATTTCCTGTAACTACATACCACTTTCTTTCCAGCTTCCTGCTTGGGAGACACCTGCTACCTGATCAGAACTGCAATCCTAGTGCATTGAGTACTTTCTGAATGCCAGACACCTTACTAGAATGTATGTATCTACTTCACCTTCACAGCTTCATAGGAGTGTTATTCCCATTTCACAGATGAGGAAGAGAAGAAAAATATCTTTTCCACGATCACACAGGGAAGAACTTGGATTTCAACCTTGGGTGACTGATTCACACAACCAGGCTGCTTCCAGCTCTCACTTTGTAGGTGCTCTGCTCTTATGGCTTGAATATTGAGTGAATCATGGGCCTGCTTCCCTCTTCACAATGCCCAAGAGATTCAAATATGGGCACTTACAGTTTTCATGGCTATTACTTACTTTGTCATCTCCTGAGGAGGGCAATGGAACAGCGGATTGTACCCCGGGGAATTGTTGGAAGTGCTGTTCAAGGACCTTCCTCCACTTCAGATGACTCCGTGTGTGTGTGTGTGTGTGTGTGTGTGTGTGTGTGTGTGTGTGTGCATGCACACACACAGTTACTGGCTGAACTAACATTGCACAGAGGGGACTGCGGTCTCACAGTCAGCAGTAGGAACAGAGCAATATTTCTGTCTAGTGTTTATATCACCTCACTTCTCCCAAGAAACCTCTCTTGAATGAATCTACCAGGTTGTTCATTCTCACACGTGGCTATATAGAATGATTTATCTCAATCCTAACGTAAAAGCCTTTTCTCTGTTTCATTGATATCCATACTGAATAGTGTAGGTGCTCAGGAAGTATTATCACTTTGAAAGCACTGTGATTATGTTGGGGGTGGGGAATGGAGGAGAGAAAGCTGTGAGAGGAGCTGGGCTTTCCCCCGCTCCGGTGCCGCGGCATGTAGGATCTTAGTTCCCTGATAAGGGATGGAAACCGTGGCCCCTGCGTTGCAAGGGCAGAGTCTTAACCACTGGACCGCCAGGGAAATTCCAAGCTGGGCTTTTTGAATAAAAGGCACTTGCACGTGTAACCTGTATTTCCCCAGCCACAGCAGCCGTGGGGAGATTTTTTTTTAAAAATCAAGGGACTTTGGGCTTCCCTGGTGGCGCAGTGGTTGAGAGCCCGCCTGCCGATGCAGGGGACACGAGTTCGTGCCCCGGTCCGGGAAGATCCCACATGCCGTGGAGCGGCTGGGCCCGTGAGCTATGGTCACTGGGCCTGCGCATCTGGAGCCTGTGTTCTGCAACGGGAGAGGCCACAACAGTGAGAGGCCCGCGTACTGCAAAAAAAAAAAAAAAAAATCAAGGGACTTTTAACAAAAGAGTGTCTGTCTGGTCTGGTCCTTCCAGATGAATCATGGGAAGCTCCAGCCCCCTTCCAGGCTTCCTGGGATAGCTAAAGAAATCCTCAGAGGGTGTGTCACCTCACACTGGATTTAATCCTGCAGCATGGAAGCATTTGCCCCCTCTTCCCCAGTGGTACTTGCTCACGTGTCAGGTTGTGGTCATACCCAGCAACCAGATGGCCGTGGTCCTTGCTTTTGACTCAGGTTGCACGGCCCAGGAGATCCCAGGTGGCTGACCTGAAGAGCATTTCTGGCTTGTAACCACTGCGGCCCGTGCCAACCACCTTCCAGCTGAACTGAGGAATTTACTCCGCTCCCCCATTTGGGTTGTATTCTGTTACAGGCCCCAGAGCTGCGCTGCCCAGCCTGTATCTCACAAGACGCTGATGATTAGCTTCTTATCGGACACTCTTCCTCCCTGGACTCTGGTCTCTGGATACAGCAGGGCCAGAGGGAACCTGAGCAACATAAACCTTGCTAACCTCAGGCCGCCCGTCCCCTCTGACAATGACCCATTGTCCTTGGTCCAAGCTTGCACACCTCAACCTTCTTTGAGTGAATTCCTTCTCACAGCCTTCCACGGTTCCTCTTGCGAATAACTCCCAGGCAGGCAGGACTTCCTGGCAGATCCTCCAGACATGGTAGTGGAATATCACTGGTTTCCCAGACCCAGGTCTCACTCTAGAACTTTACTAGACATCGGTTCCCCTTGGTTATTTTGAACAGTGGATTCTAAAGAATTTCTGTGCCATAAGTGCTTCTCTCTGAAGGACCACTCCCCACTCACTCCCTGTACCCACATCAGAGTTACAACTGGGTTTGGAATTTTTTCTGGTTATATCATAAGACTCCTATTTAGAAAGCTGTTTCATTCCCAAATTTTCATTTTAAAAAGTACTCTTTAAATTATTTAACAACTAGTCCTTGACATTAACTCCACTGGAATGGCCTATTTTATCCTAAATCTATGTGAAATTAGTTATTAGTAAGGGTTATCCTATTTATGAAAATATTGTAGAAAATTGGAAACTTGGCAGTCAGCCAGGACAAAGCAATATATTTTAAACCTTTTATTTTTTCTTTTGGAATAAAGTCCAAGCTACCCATCTCTAAACTGAAAATTTCTCAGACATCTACTGAAGGAGGTTTAATGGTATTCCCACTGAGGACAAGATGAAAATTTGGGGCAGCTAATTATCTTTGAGAATTTTTTGAAAGGTCTCGACTTTAGGAACTCTACTGAGAGAAAAGCTAAATTTCAGTTGCTTCTCCTATAACTTTTAATACCCCTCCCACCAAAAACAGAAAAAAAGAAAGAAAAAGAGAAAGCTTATATAGAATTTAATTAAACACAATCACAGCACACAGAACAATCACAACAAACACCAAAAAACACTTTTTTTTTTTTTTTTTCTAGTTTGGGCATGCTGAGGAGTTAGCTTCAATTTTTGAAATATTTAAATTAAGTAAGCGGAATTTTGAATGTATTATCTTAGCTGTTATAATGTGGCTAATCTTGGTTAAGCTTATAATGTGTTGCTTAGAAAAAGACAACTTAATCTTCTTATTTCTTGTCCCCAAGGAGAAGTTTATGCATATGTAATCAGAATAATCCTGACTAATAATTAAACTAAGGGTCTTCCAGCTTCATGATATTGTGAACTTGTCCTAAATTTTTTCACTCTCTCCAGCAGTTGTTTTAATTTGGATCTTGTCTGTACGAAGTGCGTAGAAGTGAATTGTGATGTTTTGCATGAGTTTTTTCCTGGATTCACTGGACTCATTTTTATTGAACTAAATGAATCAGACCAAGAGAAAAATATACAGGGGATATACTTGTTTGAATAGCTTAGTAGAGATAGCTCTATTGCATAGTAAACAAAGGGCAAATGCCCCGTGGTCCTAAACTTCAGTGGCTTTGTAAAGCAGTAGAAAACAGGCAAGTGCAGGTCAGTCTCTGAGAGGCAGAAAGAGAGAAGTGGAGGTACACTGACAGCAGCTGATAAACACAAGACCGGAGGGTGAAGGTAGAGAGTGTCGTCACATTAAATAATTATTTCAAATAATCTATGCGAATTCAACTATGCTTGCTTGGGAGGGAGAGAGAGGGGGAGAGAGAGAGAGAGAGAGAGAGAGAGAGAGAGAGAGAGAGAGAGAGACAGAAAGACGTTAAAATAGCACCTGCCTGCCATGCCCCTCAACGATCATCCTTCCCAGAGTGAGTCATACAAGAGACATGAGTCTGCTGTGACCCGAGTCTCAGTTCCCTTGTGAACTTCTTACCATATTTGAATATTCAGTGTGGCCCTTCAATACAAGTCAATTATGTTATCTGCTGCTCAACCAAAGAAACAAATCTACTCCAATGCCAAAAGAAAAACTAGCAGTTCATGATAGATGGTCTCATCTCCAAAGGGGGCTTTCCACAGAAGTTTCAAGGGTAATTTTCGACATCTCCACTTTGTCTTGATCTGATTTGAGAATGCCACCTCTGAGTAATTTGCTACTCTGACATACAGCCATCTTATAACTGTTTACCTCCATCCCCATTCCCATCACCTCTCAGGGAAAAACCTATGATTTCTCTTCTCTGTTCCATATACACTTGTTAAAATACGGGACTAAGTGATTTGTCTCCAGATCACTCTTCAGCCAGGAGGAGCTCAGCAATGCCATCCAAACCTGGGCCATTGTTGACAACATACATCACTGTATCCCTCATCAATTTCTGCTCACTTTCAACTAGTGGAAACCCTGATTCCACCTTCTCCAGTCTGAGACTCTGGTGTCACCTTCACAGTGAGGTCTGCCCCCATCAAGCTATTTAAAACAGTGATATCACTTATCAACATTCCCAATGCCTCGTGCCTTGGTGTCTTTTTTCTTTTTCTCATGGCTTTATCACTATATCACTTTTTTATTTTGGCTATTTTATTCTGACTTTTCTTCGGACACTTCCAACTTTCTTATTATTTTATTGTTTGTTGCCTGTCCCCCCCATACTAGAAGTAAATGCCACAGGGCAGGGATCTGTATCAGTCTGTCCACTGATGCATCTCAGTCACCTAGAACTGTGCCTGGCCTGCGACAGGTGTTTAATACATATATGCTGAATGAACATGTGAGGCTTCTGCATCTGAATTTCCTGGGGAGAAATAGTTTCAGCGGTAGTCACTGGCTTATAATTCTTACATCAGTGCTACATTCTTTCACTTTATCATCATAAAAACAGGCCATTGCTAATTAGCAAAAATTTTCAAAATTGCTCATCAGTTACTAAACGCACATGAAGGTACAATGTCCAAAATGATTGACCATTTTTATAATAGATCAAAATCCATTACTGCAAATAGATTTGGAGAAGAAATTTGTATGACAGAAATATCTAAATCTAGCCAATGGTCCATTTATTTTAAATTAGGTTCTTAACCACAAAATCCTATTACTGTAAAGTGATTGAAAGAGATTCTTCAACCTCTCTTTAATGTAACTTAACATTAAGTATTAAGGAGACTTCAATTAGATAGTTTGATGAGGAATCTACATTTTCTAGACCACAAGAGTAAAACAAATGACACTTGCCTAAACTCTGCTCTTATCAAACTCTCAATAATGGCTGTCTCTTTCTGAAGCGTTTTTCGTAGGCAAGTCTTGAACTTTTACCTCTTTAATTTTCACCTGCAAGTGCCCTCAAGGGTAAAAATAATATTGTTTAAAGTTTGAAGAATTATTTAAACACCAATGCACATTTTTCTTAATAACGTTAGAAACAGAACGCTGCCTGCTCGCTTCAGGTGCACCATGATGTATCTGATGGAACTGATATTAGCAAATCAATGAAGTGCCATTTCAGCGCTGTGGGTCACATTTTTCTCTGTCTATTGAAAGTCTAGTTTGTCCAGAGTCTCATTTTTTCATGTTCAGCCATTGTAATTTGTACAGCTGATTTGAGCTGCAAATGTATGGAGACCATATTTTCTGAAACCAAAACAGGCAGCATGCTGTGATGGTTTTGAAATTCAAACATGCGTTGATTAGTATTCTGCAGGCACCCCTCCCGGGCTGAGCCTGACCTTAGGCATGTTCTCTAACTATCCTGAGACTCAGTTTCTTCATCCAGAAAACGAGCCTATTAACACCCGGTTGGCAGTATTACTGTGGTTAAACTCTCAATACAGTGTCTGGCACCTAGAGGCTATTATAAGCCATAAGTTGTAACTGTAATCATAATCATTAATTTTTCTGACCAGATCCTTAATTTATCTGAGAAATATCATACAGGCACAAAACATAAATCTCTTATGCTTAATCAATTGCTTTTATAGAAAAACATTACATGGAGTCAATGTTATCCTAAAAATCCAGGTCATAGAATCATTCTTTATAGATCTTGATTCTTGCCCAAGAAACTGGAAGTCATTTTAACATTTTAGGAGGCCCAAAGATCACTAGTGGTCTTTGTTTAAGCAAAGGGACATATATACGTACCATATATCTCTCATTGTTTTGGGTTGAATTGTGTCCCCTACAAAAAGACGTCGAATTCTAACCCCCAGTACTTGTGAATGTGATTTTATTTGGAAATAGCAACTTTGCAGATCATCAAGTTGAGGTAATTAGGCTAGGCCTCATTCAACATGACTGTGTCCTTATAAAAAGGGGAAATCTGAACACAGAGACAGAAGCACACAGGGTGAACACCATGTGAAGATGAAGGCAGAGATCGGGGTGATGCTTCTACAAGCCGAGGAACACAAAACAAAGGAACACCAACTATTGCCAGCAAAATGCCAGAAGCTAGGAGAGAGTTCTGGAACAGATCCCTTCCTCAGGGCACTCGGAAAGAACCAACCCACTGACACCTTTCTTGGATTCTGGATACTAAATTTCTGTTGTTTAAGCCACCAGTTTGTGGTACTTTTTTATGGCAGCTCTAGCAAAGTAACAGATTCACCCAAGTCACACAGTGACTGTTGAGGGAAGAGGGAAGCGGTGTATTTGCAATTCCCAGCATTGCTGCAACATCAGTATGCTCCACTTCTAGTTCTGAGAAGGTGAGCAGAGTCAAGAGTGTATATTTCACCTGGCAATCTAAACATACCTTGTTGCCTGGCCGTCGGCTGAAAAGGGAGAGAAGTAAGTTGAAGACACGCAAGCTTGCTGCAGTGTTGCCAAAAGATGGTGCTGATACAGAGGTCTTAACATTCTTTCCCCGCCTCAGGTTCAGGCAGAGAAATCTTGCCACTATGAGGGCGGGGATTTTTTTTCTTTTTATCCAAAGAAAGAAAGCTTTAAGTGTTCACCTTTCCCCTAGCTTCCTAAAGTGAGCTGCAGCAGCAGCAGCTGGGCAATTACCAGTCTTAGCCTGCAAAGCATCATGGGGCTAAAAGAAGATTCATCACTTCCCACTTCCCCACCCCAAAGCAGACCTTATCCAGCCCACCTGCAGCTAATGCACCCAGCAGAGCTATCAGCTGTTGGTGCTTATCCTGAATCAACCAGTGTAGTGTTGGAAAGCATCCATCAGGACCCCCACACACACACATTTGGGGTCTCTAAACAATGTAGTCACTAGTAGTCAAAGTTTATCAACTACCTCGTTTATGCCAAGCACTGTGCTAAGCATTTTGCTTGCATTATTTAGCAAACATTCATTCAACTATGATTAAGAGCCTACAATGAGGAAACCATTGAAGAGGGTGCAGGAGATAAGATGATGACTAGGACAGATACTGTTGTTACCTATGGCAGAAAGTATTTTTTGCTTATCAAATATCCACTACAACTTTCCTTCCCAATTTAGACTGTGCAAAATCTCACTCTCCCAGCCTCCCTTGCAGCTTGGAGTTGCAAGCAACCTAGTTATGGCCAAGCTCAAGAATGAAAAGTTTGCTTTCCCACTAAAATGAGACAAATATGCCTATCTTCATCTCTTTTCCTTTCTTCTGGTTTTGTTTTGGATGTGATGGCTGGAGCTGCAGCAGCCATCTTGAACATGAAGTAAAGCCCAAAAGAACCAAAGGGACATCGTGATATTGTTGAGCCTCTGAAACATTACCAGCAGCCACTATGTCTGTACTTTTTTTTGATGAGGAAACTGGATCTCTATTTGTTTAACCCACAGTTAATCAGGTTTTCTGTTAGTTGTAGCTGAATGGATACAGTTGCTTTGATGACATTTGCTGTCTATCTGGGGAGACAGACATAACCAATTTATTTCACAAAAATGATTTAATTGGCATTGTGACAAGTGCTATAAAGGAGAATTATAGGGCACTAGGAGCATGCATAATGGGTCTGTCCAATTCCAAGTCTAAGCTCTCTGAGAACAGAGCTGGGGATAAGCCAAATTCTGCCACTTAACTAGTTGCATGACTTCGAGCAAATTACTTAACACTTCTAAGCCTCAATTACTTCTGTAATCTGTGAAATGGGGAATATAATATTATCTCTCATAGGCTTGCTGTGAGGATTAAGTGATAAAATACACCTAAAATGGTTTGTAAGTTCCTGGCATATAGTAAGCCTAATTATTATTATAAGTAAGCATTATTATATTGTGGTATTATATTATGTATCACACATATGTTGATAGCACATATATATATTAAGTATTCTTACAGTAGGCAGAATTCTAAAAGACCCCCCCAAAATTCTCACTCTCTGGTATACAAACCCTGTATAATCCCCTCCCCTGAGTGTGGATAGAACTTTTTATATAATAATATAGATTCTGGGTAGTAAACTATATTGACAAAGATAAGCAATGAATAAGGAGTAAATTTAGTAAAATTTTTTATCATACATAGGAGTGATTTTAAATGTTGATTCATTTTTGAGTACAAAAATAAGAGAAATATATTTTAGAGGGTTTTAAAAATTTAAACATATCCTTAGGAGAATGAATAACAAGATGTCCACATTCTAAATCACAAAAAAAGTGGGCAAAAATTTCTTTATATTGCCGAAGAAAAACAAAGCAGTATGAAAAGCAAGAAAACAGTAAAAACGACAGTATAAAGCAAGATGATATAAGACCAAACATAACAGTTATTACAACAGATACAAACATATTAAACATGACTACTGAGAGATTAGAAATCCAAGATACAGTTAAAACTTGAAATTCAAACTATGCTCTAGGACACAAAGTTGGCAGATCTGGGATTCTATTCTCCTCTTGGGCATTGAAGCTTATGCACTTTCTGCTACATCACACTGTTTACCTAAATATGCTAATGAAATGAAATTCTTTACATTTCAGATATTTAAGTTCATTTTATCTACATATGTAAATAATATGTGTTAATTAAATAGTATAATGTTTCTTTTATTGTTGAGGGAGTAAATAGGTTTCCTGAAAATAGATCCATTGTGTATTCTGATACACAAAATTTTTTAAAAATACTTGAATTTGATGATATACCACTCCTGTGATTATATCACCTAATGCGGTGAAAAGGAGGTTATAGAGGTGGGCCTGCCCTAATCAGGCAAGCTCTTTAAAAGCAGAGTTTTCTCCAGACTGTAAGAATCTGAGAAAGAAGTCAGAGAGATGTACTCCTGTTGGTCTGAAAGGAACTCCGACCATGCTGTGAACTACGGCCACATGACAAGGAGCTGCAGACAGCCTCCAGGAACTGAGAATGGGCCTGCCCTACAGCCAGCAAGAAAATAGGAACGTTGCTCTACAGCAGCAAGGAAATGCATTCTGTAAACAACATATGAGCTTGGAAGAAGAGACCGTGAGCCTTAGGTGAGATGGGAGCCCCAGCCAATGCCTTGATTTCAGCCTGGAGAGACCCTGAGCAGAGAACTCACCTAAGCATGACCTACAGACCTGTGAAATCATAAATTTCTCTTGTTTCATGGTACTAAGTTTATGGTAATTTGTTATGCAGCTATAAAAAATGAATATTATATATCATATTTTGTGGAAAGATATATTGCATTATATACTGCATCAGGTTAAAGTCTAAGATGCTTTTTCAAAGAGATTCAAAAATACAATGGATTAGAAAATATTGGCATTCATTTCCCTCACACACTGAGGTCCTGAAGTGGGCAGTGCGGATCCAGGTTGGCTTTCCTCTGCATAGGCACTCAGGTGCTCATGTTTCTCCCATTTTGTTACCCTGGCAACCCCCCCTCAGAAAGAGCCTTGTCTTCACCTGCATGATCAAAAATGGGTCCTGGGCAGACTGGGAAGAGTGAGAGAGATCAGGCCCAGAGCATCAATTTCATTTTAAGCAAATGATGCAGGAGTCGTACTCATCACTTCCATTCACGTTCTATTTTTGAGAATTGAGTCCTGTGACCACACCTAGTCTCAAAGGAGAAAGGGAAATGCAATCTTGGGGCGGGCTGGGGATATGCCCAGGAGAGGAGAACCGATTTTGGTTAACAGTGAGCAGTTTATACCACAAATATTATAAAATGATAATAATCACTGTGCTATACCACCAAATTACTCTCCAGCCTTGCTTTCCTGCTGAGCTCTTTGTTTTGATTACTTCGGAGAGGGCCCCATTGAACTGCAGCAGAGACACCTCACAATTTTGTTTTGCTGAGTCAGTCATTCATGAGGCAACGTTGACCTCTGCCTGGAATAGCAGTTACATTCACATCCACCATACTGCTTGCCGCTAATTATTGCAATTCATAATCAAGTATAATCTTCTTAGTGCTTTGTGAACAGGTACGAATATGTTCTAGTCAGTGGTTTTATCCACCTACCCATCCTCACCTGTGACCTGGCGGGAAGGAGGGGAATGCTACAAAAGGCAGGAGGCAGAGCCCTCCCTACACACAGCCTGGCATTTCCCTACCCTTCATCTTGCCCCCTCTGGAGGATTTTAGGAAGAGGCCTGGTACAGGTTAGGGCCCATTTTCCTGGTACTTAGTCAATGGGCTAAGAGAGCTGTGCATTGCTGGGCAGCATGGTACTCGTGGCAAGAAAAGTCGTGAGGGCAGCTTCCCATTTTCTTTGGGGATTAGGCTGATCAAAACACCCCTCTGCTGAGACTCCCCCAGGGACTGCGGATGGGTGTTTTGCAGGGATATGGAGAGAACAAATCTTATTTTGTTGAATGAACAGTCATTTCCCTTATCCATTTTAAGGGAAAAGGGAACATTTTCCACAAATTTTCAGAACTCCTGTCACAGAAGCTTATGGATTGTTTATTTCCTTTCCTCTAAAGTGAGAACCCAGGGTCAAGGATATTTTTCAAAATATCATGTATTTTGCCAGCTGTATATAACTCCATGTTTTATTTCATCCACAAGACATTTTTCTAATGCTCTTTTCTCTGGGCTGTAAGTTGATGATACCACCAGGCCTTGAGAAAAAGTCAGTCTGCCAATAGAATTGCTATCAAGTATCAAAAGCTCTCAGATTCTAATAACATCTTTTATAAAGGAACTCAAAGCACCTCCCCAAATGATAAGCCCCTTCTCTTATTCTGGTCTACACTCTCACAGCAAATAGGACACTTAGTTATTAGCCATATTTAGTTATTTTTTTCCTCCCAAGAATATTTGTGTGGGTTTTTTTTTTGTCACACTGCCTGGCTTGTGGGATCTTATTGCCCCAACCAGGGATTGAACCCAGGCCCTCAGCAGTGAGAGTGCACTCGACTGCCAGGGAATTCCCCAAAGAGTATTTCTTAAGTAGCAGAATCCATTTTATTTTCAGTCAACCCATCTCAACAAATGGTTCAATTCTCCATACACTAAATTCAATCTCTGCAGAGGCAGAAAGCTGGTCTTTGTAACTCCTGGCTAGGGCAGTCTTATGTAAGAAGAGAGATCATGACCCTCTGGAATGGCTCAAAGTATGGTTAATATACTGACCAGACAACCTAAGCAAGATGGGATCTAAGGCAGGAAAAGGAAGAAGTAAGGAATGTGACTCTCTTACTGCTGCCTCTTTCCCAACATTTCTCAATTCCAAGGACAAGGGATGGACCTGTGCTTTATTAAAATAATAGGCAAGCATGCAGGTGAGGACGATGGCTGCCAGCAGTGTTAGGTCTCTACCTGATCAGGTAGGTACAAAGAAGAAATAACTTTCTCCTCTACATTTCTGAGAACACAAGCTCTAGGTACCTGTACAGAAGGAGTATTCATTCCCATTATGGTTTGAGATTTTTTCCAGACCTCTGATGAGCTACTGAGGTAGGTCTAATTAACCATTAAACAAACTAACAATATCTTGAATTTGCTTGGCCATTTGTAGTCTTCCCAGCGTTTCACATCTTTTATCTCGGATTTTGCTTGCAGCAGCTCATGGGAATAATAATCATAGGAGCTCTATCATTGGATAATTGTGGACATACTGTGTGCCAAGTGTACACATGCTCACTCACTGAATCTTCACACAATCCTGAGACTTAGGTTCTATTATTAGCCCCATTTTACAGATGAGGCTTAGAGAGGTTGAGATTCCCAAGTTCACCCAGTGATATGTGACAGAATCAGCGCTGAGAACCTGGCTCCAAGGCTCAGGTGCTAAACCACTACACTTTGTTGGCTCAACGGCGTTTAGAACATAAGTGACCAGTAACAAGTAGCATTGGAACTAAGACCTATTTGTCCTGTTGCTTTTTTTTTATTTCACCATTCTGCTGGTTTGGGGGCCTCTGATGCTTTATGCTCTAGATAATCTTCTCGCCTAGATCCACTGCGGCTGTGGTTTCCTTCACTGTGGTTTCTCGGGAATGAACCTTTCCTCTCAGGTCAAGTTCAGGATTTGAAAACTTTAAATTCCTTCAAGTTGACATTTTACCGTGTCATAGTCTCAAGCCTCCTGCAGCTTGTGAAGGAGTGATTTCAGACATCTACTCCCCACAGCTCAGAGAACAATTCATTTCAATCCTGGGACATTGCCCAGAATTCAAGAAAACTAGATGATCCTTTCAGTCTGGCTTTTCATTTCCTTTATTGTCAAAAGCTCTGTCTACAGGCACAAACTACTAGGTAAAGAGGTGGGGAAAAAACAGCGTTCTAGAGCAGCGGTCCCCAACATTTGGGCACCAGAGACCAGTTTCATGGAAGACAATTTTTCCACAGGGCGGGGGAGGGAGATGATTCAGGCGGTAATGTGAGTGATGGGGGGCGGCAGATGAAGCTTTGCTCACTTGCCTGCAGCTGACCTCCTGCTGTGCGGCCTAGTTCCTAACAGGCCACGGATGGGAACCGGTCTAAGGCCCAGGGGGTGGGGACCCCTGTTCTAGATGATAGCCTTTACCTGGTATTTTGTGTTGGGAAACAAAAAGTTCAGATAATTGATGAGTTTATTTATTCACCTGGACATTCTGGAATCATGTATACATTGGAAAAATATGCTCTATAAGGATTTATCACTAATGAAAGAATAGTAGTATTAACCCACCCAATTTAATCATAATAAAATCTGTTCAGTAGATCTAAAATAAGTCCAATGAGTCTAGGAAAAAGAAAAGTTCTAATTATTTGTGCCAGAGAATGGCTTTAAAAGATAAACATTAGGGAAGGGTCTATGACAGTCTTTTGACAACTCAAACGTATTTATAAAGTGGAGACAACAAATGCAGTAGAAATGTCTTCAGAGACTTAGCTTGAAATAAACAAAATTATAGCATTCTCCTGGGGACTTGTTCTTGATAGGATGGCTATTGATCAAAAACGGTCTTGAAAAAGTGATAAAGGGGCTACGGGGTTGAACATTTATTTTCCCTGTTCCTTAAATTCTGCTATTTACTATCGGTGACTTTTAAAAAAAAATCAGCCAAAATTTAGAGTTGTCAGCAGCTAACCTAATTTAATTTTAATTTTATTTAAAATTAAATTCAATAACAAAGTTCTATTCTATTTGAAAGAATCAAGTGATTCTTTTAAACAATAAGCATAAAACCCATTACTCAAAGTCGATAACAATTCTAGAGATTGTTTTAGTAGAAAGTAAGGCTATTTTTAACGATGGCAATGTTAAGCATTATTTGCAAAATTTTTTTTTTTAATATTTCATAAATGTATCAGCAAAGGAGTTGGCCATCTCCAACATACTTGGTATAGATCACATGGAAAGAAGAAAGGAGTTAACATTTAGTGATCCAGAGCTATATATTGAGGAATAATATTAAAAAGCATAAAGATCCTTATGATAGATAAGCAAAAGTTTTTACAATCTATTGTCTGCCAGTATCTCCACATCACATAGCACACCCAGAGCAGAGCCATTCCTCAACCTGGACTGCTTACTTAAGGATTACAATGTGTGAGGGAAGTAAACTCCTCAAACATTACATTATTCTCTAATCCTCCATAATTTAGGATCTCTTTGAAAAAGCATCTTAGACTTTACTTGACACAGTGCTCTGGCTAATCGCTTTAGAATGACAACCTTGCCCCAGCCCAAAGGAATTCATGTTTTAAATATGTATCACTTAGGCTACTTGCTTCTTGCAAGTCTGATGCCCAAACCATTGTCAATGTCGAGAATGAACTGGACAAAAAAATGTCTTTTGGACCAGATGGCATCAGTAGGAAGCTCCCTTACTTCTGTATTAGTGGGATGGCAACGACTAGGAAGAGACTGGGCAAGGTATTGTAATATTTTGACTCATAACATTTTCACAAAAGCAACTCTTTCCCCATCAGGTTTGGACAGGTCGTGTACCTGACTTTCCTGGTGTGGGAATGCCATGTGCTAATAGAACCACATGAGAGGTAGATTCTGAGGTAGATTCTGCTACCTCTCAGTGTATCTTGTTTCCATTTATCCCAGGACCCCAAGTGGCCAAAACAAGTTTTAAAAGGAAGAGTGGGGTTCCTGGTTACTTTAATAGTATATTTCATGGTCTATTTAAAATTTCATTTTCACAACAAACCTTCAAGTTAGGTAATACTCTGCTCATTTTACAGATGATAAAACACTCCAAAAGGACAGGAAACTTGCCAGAAGCTAGTGAGTTGGGAAGAAATAAAGCAGGATTTAACACAGGTGAGTTTCCCTCTAGAGTCCCAAGCTTTCCCACCGACTCTTCCCTTTTCTTCCTTCTATGCCATGTCGGTTCTCTTCCACTCCCACCTAAGTAAGGGATTGGCACTTAACAAGGGGTTGGGTGGGATGCCAAGATAAGAACAGCACCAAGTGTATAGAACAGAGCTGCTTGTTAGAGGACCCTTCCATGTGCCCAGGCAGTTCAATGAGCTGGGAGGCAGCGAGTGCAATGGAAAAAAACCAGATCTTGAACACAGAGCAGGGTTCAAATTCCATCTCCACGGTTACTGAATGGTGTCTGCTGCCTGCAATTAGTGTGGCTAGATGTGACATTAGATTCCTAGGAGACACATAATCAATGCACCACAGCCTCTCCACTAAATCCACTGCATCTACCCTCCCTCGTTGCAAAGTGTGTGTTCCTGACTCCCAAGCCCCGCCTGCACGTTAGAGTGTATACCAGGGGGCTCTGAGCCCTCTTTCCCAGTCCTGCCAGGCCTGAGAAGTCTTTGTGTTGACATCTTATTCCCAAACTACCTAGTTTTCAATATCTAATGTTTAGTTAGAAATAGAATTGAACTTGTCATGGTTTGAACTTCTTGATGTGGAAGGTAGATTCCTCCCTAAGAATCTTCCAGCCCCCTGTTCTCAGTTTCCTCTAACCCTGCTCCTTTAGCAGAATCGTACTCCCTCCTCCAAGTCCCAGCATGGAGCTGCCAGCATGCCTCATGGCTCTGGCTCCCCAGATCATCTCAGAGGTAGCCTTGGAACACTTGCTGGGCTGCACTGGGCATCTAAGGGGATTTGTGCTCACTTGGATTTGCACAAATCACCTCCAGCCTGGATCTCCTGATCCCTCTCCAGAGTGGTGAGGACAAAGCAGAGATTCTCCAGAAATAAAGGATACATCTGCCACTTTCCTGGTGAACACCTTTCTTCCCCCCCTCCTGTCATTCAGTGTCTACATTTTCACAGACAGCACCATATTTTCTGAAGATTTTTGGGGAGGTGAGAAGAAAGTGGGTTGAGAACATCACTATCCTACTACAGAACAGATTCCATTTGATAAGGTATAATTTCTAGAATAAGCTTCTCTCTCGACATTAGAGTTCTTATTGCATTTTCAGAGAAATGTATTAGTTACTGAGTCTTTCACCACTTTGCATTATGATAAATTTTAAACACATTCAGAAGTGTATAGAATAGTACAATGAACTACCATATAGCCATCACCAGCTTCAATAATTGTCAATTCATGGCCAATCTTCTTTCATTTATACTCTATTCCACATCTCCTATCTCCTAGATTATTTTATACAAATCCAAAAGTTTTATCACTTTATCCATGAATATTTTATAATACGTCTTTTAAATATAGGGCTTCTTTCTTTAAAAAATAATCACAATACCTTTATTACACCTAAAAGTTAATAATAATTCCCTAATATTATCAAATACCCAGTCTTCAGATTACTCTGATCATTTGACCTAAGAGATCATTTGTTTACAATTGCTTTGTTCAAATCAAGAGCCAAAATTATACATAATTATATTAATGTGTACAAGAGCATATGTTACACACTAATATGTCTCTAAAGTTCTTGGAATACATGTATCTTTTCCTTTTTTGTCTTTCTTGCTGTTTGTAGAAGAAAGATATTTTGTCCTATAGAATTTCCCACATTCTGGATTTTGCTGATCGCCTTCCTGTGATATCCTCTGTCTCCTGTATTTCCTATAAAATTGACAGATGTAGCAGCCTCTACACGAGATAAGAATCTCGTTCAGTTTTTATGAGTATTTTACAGTTAGGGTTGTATATTTTCTTTTGCATCATATGGGGAGGCACAGAGTGTAGAGTTGATTCCTTTCTGTACTGTTAAACTTTATCAGTGGGTTCTGATATTGTCAGCTCGATCATTTTTTATAAAGTTCTCCATTCATTTTTCACCTATGGGTTTAGAAGCCATTGACTATCATTGCCCAGATTCTTTATTTCATTAGGGATCATAAAGTGGTGATATTTAAATTCTAGTATCCCTTGTGCATTTATTAACTGCAATTCATTAACACAAACAAATGAACTTGACTTCATCAACTCTTTGGTTACTCTGAGATAACCATGGCTCTTATAGTAAAAGCATGGTAAAAAAAGTGATAAACGCTCGGAGTTCCCTGGTGGCGTAGTGGTTGAGAGTCCGCCTGACGCTGCAGGGGACGCGGGTTCGTGCCCTGGTCCGGGAAGATCCCACATGCCGCGGAGCGGCTGGGCCCGTGAGCCATGGCCGCTGAGCCTGCACGTCCGGAGCCTGTGCTCCGCGGTGGGAGAGGCCACAACAGTGAGAGCCCCACGTAACGCAAAAAAAAAAAGATAAATTCTTGATTCTGTCTCTCCTCCTCCTTCTGGCTACTGGTTTCCAAAGATGACTAATGAATATTTTTAAGTATTGTTATAAATTTGTGTTTTTTGGTTTGTTTTTTTTTGCGGTACGCGGGCCTCTCACTGTTGTGGCCTCTCCCGTTGCGGAGCACAGGCTCCGGACGCGCAGGCTCAGCGGCCATGGCTCACGGGCCCAGCCGCTCCGCGGCAAGGGGGGGTCTTCCCGGACCGGGCACGAACTCGCGTCCCCTGCAGCGGCAGGCAGACTCTCAACCACTGCGCCACCAGGGAAGCCCTAAACTTGTGTATTTTTAAACATATTTAATACAGTTGTCTATAGATAACATTCTTTAGACTGTAAGTATGGATATGCAATTATAGATAACGGAAAGGCAAGGACTATATGCTAATCTAAATCAGGAAATTCTGAAGGTATATAAAGGACAGTTGGCAGAAATTCGATCAAGCTACGAAAAGCAATCAACCACAAAAAAATCCTCGAAGCTTTTTCTCCAGCAAGCAAGGAGACAGGGAGCAGTGGAAGGTCCAGGAGTGATGGGCAGACTAAGGAGCTGGCAGAGCCAGTGAGTCAGCCCTGGGGCAGCTGCAGTGAGAATCAGACTTTGAATCTGAACTAAAGAGGTAGAGCTGGGAGGCAGAGAGGAAGGTGTGAGTAAACCCGGGATCAAAGGGAGGAATGGGAGCCAGCAAACCCAGCAGGGAACCTCCAGAGACAGCTTTTGAATCAGCGTAAGGAGTTAAACTACAACAACCTAATTTAAGTTGAAGCAACTGTGCATCTGTACATTGACTAACCGCATATGAGCTAAGATGCACTCACTTCTGTCGTTGTGCAGTCCTGCTGGGCATGTATTACAGCTCAGAGATAATAACAGGAGGAAGGCAGCACAAACAGAGGAAAGGAAGAAAGAGAAAAGCCTTACGTTCAAGAATATAATCTTCGGAGCAGAAATCTTTCAATTCTTCCCTCTTCTCATGCAGTAACCCAAAGACACTAGGAAAATTCCATGGAGATTGTCGAGGACCTGTGTTATCCCAACAGAAAGCCATAGCTGACACAAATATTTTTATATTCTGCCTTAAGCTAATGTAAAAATGAATGTCACAACAATTTTGATGAAGATTTTTACCATGAATTTTAAGGAAAGGTATAATAAAATCTTCAGAGATCACAGTGTAGGAAAGGCTCTTAAAGGTCATATAGTTGTAGTGCTAAATGAGAATAAGACAATTCTTATTCCATTAGAAAAAGCTGACATTTAGATGAACTAATTCAGCAGAGGGCTAAGCTCTTGCCTCCTGGGCATGGAAGAAATAACAGCTTTATGAAAGAGTTTTAATAATAAAAAGTAACAAGCAAAACAAACATAACTCACAATCATTGTAAATTTTTCTTACAAGAAGTATTCTCATATTTTTGAAATTGTAGATTGCCTATTTAATTTTCCTTTTAGAATTAGTTTCAAGCCACGTGCAAAAGATTAACCTTGAGACCAGAATTTAGAATAAATATGGAAATATTTTGAACTGAAATATAAAATCAAACATGTGGATTTGGGTAAAATTATATTTCATTGACATTTTTCTTTTTGTTGAACATAGCTTCATTTATCTACCCTTAAATAGAAGAGAGAAATTTTATGTTTTTAAAAGATCCTTATCTCTTGGCCTTCTTTTATCCTTCCTTTTGTTTGAAATACAATATTAAGGCCTCTGAAAAACAGAAAGTTTACCAGGCATAGTATATTTTCACTTAAAATATTGTGACCATTTGTAACATGTCTTATGACAGAATGGTCATAGCCTTAACTTCAGTCTGTTTTTCCTATTTTTTAGCTGCTAAAGGAAGCACCCTTTCCAAAATTGCCTACAAAAATGTCACATTTAATGGTTAAAAGCATAACTTGACTTTTGAAAGTATTTTCACTTTCTTAGCAAGGTAAATCCTCATTATTAACATTGAGTATTTTAGGGCAAGTTCACACATGAAGTTGGAGCTCACTCTTCCCCAACATTCCTCCCTCAATATGCAATCTATTGTTTTTTAAGGAAATGCTAGATGAACATCAATACATGTGTACATAAATCTGAAAATAAATGTTTAAACATAACACACATTAATTAAAGGAATGTATTTGGAAAACTATTTTAATGGATATCTCCTAAGGCAATGGCAATAGTACCCCTTCAAATTGTGTTTGTGTGTGTATGTGTGTGTGTGTGTCTCCAGATGATACCAGAAGAACCATTACAGTATTATGGAGTATTATTTTGAGGATGTAAATGAAGATTCCATAACTAGTCTCTACAAAATTTGGTGTTACCCTCTTCTCCCCTACAATAGTTTTAAAATATAATTTTAATTATGCTGTGCAGACACTTACGAGCTTAAATGAACCAAATGCTGTCCTTGCATTGTGTGTCAGAAGACTAAGCCACAAATACCCAATGTTCTATCTAAACAGTAATAAGACAAATTCTGAATGCCTCGTTATTCTCTTTTTTTTTTTTCGATACGCAGGCCTCTCACTGTTGTGGCCTCTCCCGTTGCGGAGCACAGGCTCCGGACGCGCAGGCTCAGCGGCCATGGCTCACGGGCCCAGCCGCTCCGCGGCACGTGGGATCTTCCCAGACCGGGGCACGAACCCGTGTCCCCTGCATCGGCAGGCGGACTCTCAACCACTGCGCCACCAGGGAAGCCCCCGTTATTCTTATTTTAACAGAAATCATGATATTCTGAATATTTCATAGGGATATTAAAACCTCAAGAACCAATAATTTTGAAGTAGTTTTCCCATCTAAATAAGATACGACTTATTTAGATATGAAATACCTTAAATCAGATATGACATATCTATAAAAGATATGATAACAAAATAGTTACATGAATTCCATCAGCCAGGCTTGAAAACATGTCTTATTGTTGTAGTCACACTCTTTCTGAAGACCTGAGTTACTCTGTAACCACTACCCATCTCCCAACACTGTCCTAACCAAAGGAGGTAGTATTCTTCGAAACTGTTTACTCATGGGAATGACTGTTAACATTATTTGTCAAAGTAAAAATGGTGTGGAAAAATTGACCTGACTTAGAAAAAAAATATTGATTCTTTCAAACTGCCCACCCCCTCTACTTTTGTGGAGTGAAACAAAATAGGTAGACAAAGACAGAGTAAGTTGTGTGTGTGTGTGTTGTGTTCCAGAAAGATTACTTTAAACCAGACATAAGTTTAGCTATTTTACAGAAGATAGCTCTGTGTCTCTCCATGGATCAGTGATATGGTCATTTTTGACCTCTTGCAGCACAACTCAAATAATAAAAAATTCAAGTTAGACTTGCCATTCATTCCAAAGTAAAACTGACTTTCAGATCATTATCAGAACAAAAGCTCAGTAAACAAACTTTTGAACCATGAAACAAATAACTCCCGGGTGGTACCTCCTAGAGTCAGGCAATTCTAGCCTTCATTATGGAAAACAGAAAATGTCTCCATAGAAGCAAGCCTGGGTCAGCAACTCAGTTCTATAACCCCTCTCCCTCTTCATCTTAGGAGTAGTGTGATGTCCAAGGTAAAGCCTGGAAGACCCCTTTCCCAATGTTTGTCGTTGTTTTTTTTGTTTGTTTGTTTGTTTTTAATAAATTTATTTTATTTATTTATTTTGGCTGCGTTGGGTCTTCGTTGCTGCGCTCAGGCTTTCTCTAGTTGCGGTGAGCAGGGGCTACTCTTCGTTGCGGTGCACAGGGTTTTCATTGCAGCGGCTTCTCTTATTGATGAGCACAGGCTCTATGCATGCGGGCTCAGTAGTTGTGGCTCATGGGCTGTAAAGCGCATGGGCTTAGTTGCTCTGCAGGATGTGGGATCTTCCCAAAGCGCATGGGCTTAGTTGCTCTGCAGGATGTGGGATCTTCCCGGACCAGGGCTTGAACCTGTGTCCCCTGGATTGGCAGGCGGATTCTTAGCCACTGCGCCACCAGGGAAGTCCCTGTCATTGTTTTAATGTAGTCATAAATTACTTGTAAATAGATACTACATACTGTCACGTGGCAATGTTTAGTTTGAGGGATATGTAAGGAAGAGGTGCAGAGGAAATGCGTTTCTGCTGCCTACCTGATAGGGGTAGAGCATGAGGTTTGGTCCAGTTGCACATTCGAGCCCTGACTGGTTGGCAGCATCACCTCTCCCAACCTATCTATGCTAATTGGGTCTCTGTCCAGCAGTAAGGATTTAGCTGATACACAAAACATGGAAATGAGTCCATCCCTTTCAGTCTGGATTCATTGCATCAGTGGGACAGGTCTGCATATGACCCATTGCAAAGGTTAAAATGGTGCCTTATCAGCTTGGACAATGAAGAAATTAAAATTAGGGAATGCAAAATTGAATAGGCTACTATTTCACTGCAACTTCTGCCTTTATTTCATTGGTTGCACTATTTGATCACTACCTATAATCGTTTTGAAGCTTTGGAAGACAAAGGACTATGTTACATGATTATTTTACATGTGATTTCATAATCATCTGTACCAAAACCAATCTTTTAAGTCAATACTACAAAAATTTACAAGGTAGTCTTGTCTCCCTAACCATGAGGTATATCACATAAGGGAAAAAATTAGGGATTATATTTCTTTTGTATTCATGAAGCAACTGTCCTAGCACTGAATACCCTGTAGACATATGGATCCTCGATTATAATTTGTTTAAACTATTCCATGGTAACTCTCTCTATAATTACAATGTCTAAAACCTTTAAATCACAGAAGTAAATTGTAGTAGAATAACATCTAATTTAAAAAATTAGTAACAGCTCACTTATGGGATACTTAGTATATTCCACAAAAAAATAAGTACTATTATTATCTCCATTTTACAGACAGAAAAACAAAGTCTCCGTAAGATTGCTCAAGTTTACATAGATAGTAAGTGATGGAACTGGGATTCCAATGCAGTTCTGTTGGAGTCTATGCTGTCAGCCACTGTGTTACTCTTTCTCCTATATTTACACATTTCATGTGAGCCGTCTGTACTTGAATTTTTATGTTTCAACTTTAAGTTTTTCCAATTAAAAAAAAAGGATGAGCTATTGTGGGAAAAAATTTCACATGGGGATGGTGTGAGGTAGCTGTCATTTGTCCTTGATCCCTTAAGTTTATCTGCCCACCCACGAGGGTTGACGTGTTTTCCATCTTTGTTACTGTCTGCACTTTGAAAGAGCCCAAGAATATAAAGGCTACTTACTCATCAGGGCCTTCAGAGTGGACCAAGGAAGAGCAGGTTACTGATTTTCAGTGTGAATGATTTTTATCCAATTAGAAGTCAGGCAGTCTACTGATATTGCTATCAGAATTAAATGCAACTCCAAAGCTGCAAAGAAAACCTCCAGAGCTGGCAGGGGGGAACCCCCAAGAATGTTGTGATGTTGTAGCTGATATATTTTGTCCTTTTTGCTTCAGACTGGATATTTTATTTAAAGAACTGCTTGGAAACAGTTGCCTCAGCAGAATTGCGAGGTGTGGGGTTAGTCTCTGGAGGGACCCTTCAGCATTAGCTAATTCCCCATTTCCTGGTTGGGCAGTGCCTTCCTGCTGCCTGTCCAGGGATTTTTCCATCTCTTCATTGTAAGTCTGTTTTCCTGAGAACAACTCCCCGTCTGTTTTCATCCGTCTCCCTGATCTCCTGGCAATTTCTACCTGCCGAGCTGGTTGCTAGTTGGTTAAAATGTGATAAAGCAATCTGATTATGTCATGACTGGTGCTAATAAGTTAATGTTTTACATACCTCAGGTATGTTTTAATGTGAACTTCACGGAGACCATGTCACCTTGACCCAAAGACTCTCCTTCTAGGAGTGGGAAGTGCAATCTCAGTAACAGAAGAAAGAATAACATCATGGTGGTCTCAGAATCTGTAGGATTAAACTTAGAGACAGAAAAAAGAATTACTGCTCAGAAAAGAGCACTGGTTGGTGCTTATGTCAAATGATTGGGATCACTGAACAGATCAGGTGGGAGAACGGTAATAACACAAAGCTCTTGACCCCAACCTATACTTTGGTTAACAGTTTTCCCCCTTTAGAGAATACATGCTATAGTGAATCTTTTGAAAAGATTTTTTTCCTTTTGGTGTCTTAATAAATCTATAGTTGTAGTATAATCATGAACAAGAAATTCTTATTCTTGGTTTAATAGAGACTGTTTAATAAATTACATTCTTACGAGCGACCATTGAAGCAGTAAAAATTGCTAGTCTTCTACTCCAACTGAAAGCCTTTGTCTGAGCAAGTTGGTCGAACATGTTCAGAGATGCCTAACATGGGAACATATACGAAGATCAATTGACTGTGGGAGAAGGCAGGGATTAGTCACTCACAAGTTGGCAGCGTAAAGACCAGGTAAAGGGCTGTACGCCAGACTGACAACCATGAGATGAACGGACACCCTGGTTTGGTTTGGGTGCTCGCTTATTTCTTAATGAATTAATGAGTTTTCCACAGACTTTATTAATAAAACTGATAAAGAAAGAAGGTTAGAATACAATTTAATAAAGGGTATTTAAAGAGTTTCTCTATTCATGGTATATTCCCTAGGGATTACTGATTTCCTAAGAGTGAAAACAATGGTTAACCAGTTGGATAAAGTGTGAAACTATAAATAAATGAATACTTAACATGTCAAGTATCAGATGCTAACGTAATGAGAACACTCGTGTTATGCAATTGCTTGATTACCTCAAAATACCTGGTCTAGGGTAAATTCTTACTAGACAACATCCTGGTTTTCAAGTATCCCGTGATAACCAACAAAACCAATTGCTACCTATAGGGCTACTCTATTTGCTGAATGCTTCTGAGATGCTAGCAAATATTTTATCACTAACGCTCTTACGGGATCCCCTCCGTATCACATGCTGCCATGGCCTACTGTGGATAGAACTGTGTAGAAGGATGATGAATTGGGAGTGATTTTAGGAAGAAAAGGGTCGGTCAGGCTGAAGGAGTTTGGAAGCAGTAATGAATAATCAAAAAGAAAAGTATCATTTTCTTTCTGGAATAGAGATGGTGGAAATGGATAAATGCAGAAGTGGCTGTTCTTATAATCCCCGACCCATTCAGTGTTTTCAAAAATGGAATAAGGCCAACTGTCCCCCTCCTCCCTCCAGGATCATTGGTATGTATATCAGAGAAACATATTGAGAAGAGGAAATAAACTAAAGAAAAATTACATGATGATCTTTTGTCTTACCAGTTCTTTTTTTCCCCCTGTTCTAAGTCTAGTTTAATCTCACAGAATGAGCTCCTAAGTCTTGCTGGTAGCATCAGCCAATATCCAATTCATTGCCCATTATTTCTACAAAGCATGATGATTTTCTCCAAAATGCACGTAAGCACAATGTAGAACACTTGAAGTATTTTCCATTGCCCTTACCATGTAAGCCCAATTAAAAATTTCTTGTAAAAATTCATCACAAAATGCAGAGACCTATACGAATATCTCTGGTGCTTTGTATTACATCCTTAATATTTTTTGGAAATAGCCAGGAAAGAATAGATTCTAAAATGCAGTGATTCATCTCTCAGACCTCATTATTCTGTCCTCACAATGTGTAGCACAATGAAATGACTGACTAAGGACTTTGAATACAAGTAAATATAGAAGCTCTATGTAAATATGCTTGTCGAATCAGGAGAAAGGAAGAAAAAGCTCCAAGGAGCTGTTCACGCTCTCTTTTATCTAAAGTGCCATTTTCTCTGTACATCAGATAACATATTGATTTCAGTGTACTTCAATTCTCCATTTTCCATAAACCATAAAAACCTTAATGACTTTTCCAAAGCTCAAGTGAGAAACAATCAATTAATTTTCCCAGTAGTTCAACTCTGTCAAAATTAAAGTGCTATTTTAATGAATTTTTCAGACATTTAAGATCTACACAGCAGCAGCTTAATGCCAAAAGCCTTTCTCTTACCATTGCAAATAAAGTTTAAATATATACCAATTAAATAGAGAGTTCAAATGTTAACGTTTGTTACAGACATGAAAATGCAAGTCGCTTTACATGGCATGTTTCTAGGGTTTAACCTAATGCTGAATCCACAGCAGCTCCAGACAGAACTGTTGCAGAGTCATCCATAATGTAATAGTCAAATCAGCTACAACCCTTGTGACACCATTCCTCTGTGTTGTGATTGAAGAATAACCAAAAGGGCTGTCCCGTTTCCCCCCATACGTCTCATATCTTACCTAAAATTCCCACTGCTAATACTACCTCTTTGAAATAAGGCATTCTTTTTTTTCTTTTTTTATTGAAGTATAGTTGATTTACAATATTTTGTTAGTTTCAGGTATACAGCAAAATGATTTGGTAATACATATACATATATGTATATGTCTATACATTTTTTTATTCTTTTCCATTATTACAAGATGTTGAAAATAGTTCTCCGTGCTATACAGTAAATCCTTGTTGTTTACCTATTTTATATATAGTAGTGTGCATCTGTTAATCCCATACTCCCAATTTATCCCTCCCCCCCTTCCCTTTGGTAACCATGCTTGTTTTCTATGGTTGTGAGTCTGTTTCTGTTTTGTAAATAAGTCCATTTCTATCATTTTTTTAAGATTCCACATATAAGTGATATCATATAATATTTGTCTTTCTCTATCTGACCTACTTCACTCAGTATGATAATCTCTAGGTCTATCCATGTTGCTGAAATAAGACATTCTTTAAAAGGCCCTGGTAAAAATTCCTGGACGGGAAAAGAGGTTAGGAAACCAGCATGGTCTCATTTGCACAGTAGTGACCTATAGTACATTAGCACATTAGCATGGATTAGTTCATCAGATTAGTTAACTGTCACTTAGAAAGCAGAGATCACAGTTGGGACAGATGCTGTTTGGGGATGGTAGACAGGAGATGAGAAGGTCTGTATCTTGAAGTGACAACATGGAAGGTTCCAGGGAGAAAGAGAACAAACAGCAGTGATGGAAAAGAGGATGCTGAGAAGGGTCAGAATTTGAAAAAGCTAGGGGTAGCCTCAAAGTAAAATTTCTTTCAGGCTGCTCGGAATATGACTAAGAAGAATAAAACACTAGAATAGTAATTGGAATTGTGAAGTGAGTTTAAAATAGAACTAAATTACATGGAAAAGGATACTATTGTCGAAGTTTCACTAGTAGCATGTGGACCGTTCTTTGTTGAAATACAAGTTCAGTGATGTTGCTGGCTTGATAAAATTCACTTTGTTTGGGGTCCTGAGAAGATCAACTGAGAGGATGCCATCATGGCGTTTCATCCGTTAAACAGACCAATTTGCAAATTGCTGCTTCCTGTTAGATTTCAGGGTGGCTGTAGACAGTCCCATTTCTTGGTGCTCATCTAGTCTATTGTTCCTTCAAATTTTTAAGTACTTCCTTTGTCTACCCTTTAATCATCTATAGGCATTTCCAGAATATAGATCTTTTTTTGATGTCCCTTGGGGCTGACTGCAAAGTGCAGGGCGGGGGTAGCTTCTTCGTCAAGCTCTGGGACTTCCTGCTTCTTCACTTCTGGAAATCAGGTTGGTATTTCTTCTTGGAAACTGAATTGCCTCATGGTTTCAAGGAGGAGCTAGCTAGTGTCATTCTGAGCTAAGGGCAGTTATACCTCCCCCAGTCTTCATTTCCAGTCTTAAAGCTGTTTCTTTAAGCTTAGCCTACAGTGTGGGTGGGCAAAAGGAAGGGGCTGATTATCATTCAGGGCATAAATAAAAATCAGGAGGCAACCCAGTCACCAAGCACAAGAAGGAAAATCATGTCATAAATCTCAGAAGTTATTTTCCATTTACATAACCAATAGCAAATATCACTTGCAGGGCTTAAATAATGTAAATGTAAACTAGGAGCGACTCTATCCATGGATCTTAATGAAACATCATATATAATAAGCATGGAATAAAAAGGCTCATTGAACAGATTTTTAAAAGTCAAAGAGAATATAAACAAATGCTCATACATGCATAATACACATGTGTCAAGCGCTTTGCATTCAACCCTGAGGCTGGAATTTTCAGGTTATAAAAATAAATAAGCTTACAAATCCCTAAGGGGTATCTTTTTTTTTTTTTTCTAAGTCTTTTGGTACATCAGACAGAAACTGATCTGAGGTTGGTGTTCCTGGGGATTTCAATAGATTGGCTGGTCTGGACCCCACAGCTAGTGTAGAAACAAATGCTGCTCAGTGATAAGTTAAAGGGGAGACAGATTTGTCTTCACAAAATGCCTTGTTCCTGCTCTTTGCTCAGACTCCCTGCAATTATGATATCTATTTGTTTCTTTCCAGATGTTCACTCCCTGCTACTTTGAAGTAGGCAAGTGAGCATTATTGTGTATTTCTTACACATAGGAATAGGAAAATTCTAGAAAGCTCAAACTTTTTGTAAATGGCTAGGCTGGCAGAAGAGAAAATGAAACCCAAACTTCTCAAATTCAATCCTTAGCCTATTTACTACAGAATTGCTGATAGATATTCCAATTCCAGAGTACCTGGAAAAAAAATCTCGTCTTCAACAATTTGCTTTCACTATTGTTTTTAAAGACAATATTTACTAAGATTTTCCTATTTAAAATGTAATATTGCCCTTTAGAAAAATTGAAAAGTATAAAAAGAATAAAATTCACAGATAATGCTAATACCCAGAGATAATATATTTTGACATATCTCTTCCCCTCTAAAAAAAGTTAGATTTATACTATATATACATATCGCTTTTCATTAATCCAGTAGGTCGTCTATTATATTAATATTATATAAATACCTATTTTATGTACTATTAAGAAACAAGAAAAAATTGCTGATAATTTGAAACAATGCTTAACTACTTAGAATTATTATTTTATACTTGTTGAAAAAAATCCTCTAGACATAGGTTTTTATCAGATATCTTGAGCTTACATGAATAAAACATAAGTGAAATTAATTCGGTAGGTATTCCTAAAACTTTTTCATATTCAAACTTCAACTCTTATGATTCACTCTGTGATTCAGACTTTTCGATGTTTGTGTTTCTTTACACAATTATCTTCTTTCCCTGCTAGGGTATTGGTGATAGGGCATTTTTTGAAAGTGTTCTGCTATTGTCTCCAGAATTTGCCCTTAAGCTGATGTCCCCTATGTGCAAGTTTTAATATACATGCACAGGCAACTAAACTCTAAGAAACACGATGATTTTAGATATGTAAAAATATGAAAAAGTATGCACCTTAGAATCTATGAGATATGGTATATGCAACCTTCTTTTTGGCTGAACTTTATATCAAGAGAACTTACTAGGCTTCCCTGGTGGTGCAGTGGTTGGGAGTCTGCCTGCCAATGCGGGGGACGCGGGTTCGAGCCCTGGTCTGGGAGGATCCCACATGCCGCGGAGCAACTGGGCCCGTGAGCCACCACTACAGAGCCTGCGCGTCTGGAGCCTGTGCTCCTCAACGGGAGAGGACGCGACAGTGAGAGGCCCGCGCACCGCGATGAACAGTGGACCCTGCTCGCCGCAACTGGAGAAAGCCCTTGCACGGAAACGAAGACCCAACACAGCCAAAAATAAAAAAAAAATAAATTAAATAAAAAAGAGAACTTACTGCTATCTTTTAAGTTAATGATATTTAAGGGCTGTACAACATTCAATATAATTTATGTAAGCAATTCCCTATTATTGCACATTTAGGACCTTTCCAAGTTTTTGCCATCGTAAACTAAAATGTGATAAACATCTTTGAGAGTAAACCTTTGTCCACATCTTTGATAATTTCCTTAAGAGAGAGTTCCAAGTTAGCCTAGCTAGATAAAATGATACGCAGTTTGCACTTCCTATACACTGCCAAGTTGCTTTCCAAAATGATTGATTCAATCTGTATGTTAACTGGTAGAATATGCAGGCACACGGTGTTTTCTAACCAGTGCTTTTCACTATTCATCAACAGTATGTACAAGTTAAATCTTGATTCTTGGGCTTCCCTTGTGGCGCAGTGGTTAAGAATCCGTCTGCCAATGCAGGGGACACGGGTTCGAGCCTCGGTCCAGGAAGATCCCACATGCCAAAGAGCAACTAAGCCTGTGTGCTACAACTACTGAGCTTGCGCTCTAGAGCCCGTGAGCCACAACTACTGAAGCTCGCGTACCTAGAGCCCATGCTCCGCAACAAGAGAGGCCACCACAATGAGAAGCCCGTGCACCACAACGAGTAGTAGTCCCGGCTCGCTGCAACTAGAGAAAGCCCGTGCACAGCAACGAAGACCCAATGCAGCCAAAAAATAAATAAATACATTTATTTTTTTTAAAAATCTTGCCTCTTGGGCAACCTACCCTCTCCTTTCATTTCTTCCTTTATTTTTATTTATCACCTGCCAACATGATAAATAATTCCTTTCCCTTTTTGGTATTTACTCCTTTACTGAGTCCATGAATTTCAACCAAGAAAGCTCTTAGTTATTGCTCAGCCAAGTTATACTAGATGTGGCTGGCCACCTTAATTTTCCCTCTGAAGTCAGTTTCCTTAATCACTTCACTATTCTAATTTTTTAGATACACAGGGGGCTAAACCTGAATATATTATTAGACGCTTTTGGTCATGAAGGTAGGAAGCATCTATTTAATTTTCTTGATGAAATGCTTATTTCTGTCTAGTCCTCCATTCAACTACATATTTTTGCTCTTTTCATAATAATAGTAAAAATAATAAAAATTCATTGCTCTCCATTCTAACCTAAAAGGTTTCTTCTAGAAATATTGCCAAGCTTTGTTGAAATAAGTGAAATTTCCATTACTAGCACATTTATGGGCCAGTCTTCATGATCACTGGAGATTCATTTAGGAAATGAAAATTATTTTTAATATTCATCCTTTCAGCAAGCATCCATTGGGCACGCACTACAAGGTGCAATACTTGATGTCTGCAGCAATGCTAAGAAGCAAATGCCACATTCCTCACCCTATGATGATGATGATGATAATCATAGAAATTTATTGGATTCTCCCTGTATGCCAAGTACAGGTCTAAATGCTTGACATGTACTAACTCATTTAATCCACCCAACAACAGTATGAGATTGGAAACAAAGGCAGGGAGAAGCAAGTAATTATCCAGGACCACACAGATGGATTTGAACCTGGACTATTTTAGTCCAGAATCAGCTTGCTTAATGTATGCTTCCCTATAAAAACTTGAGTACAGTAAGATAGACTTACACAACATAACTTGCAATAATATACTACCACTAGGAAAATATGGTAGTACAGGGGGTTGGGAAATTAGAGAAATCAAGATCCAAAGAAGAGGTAGAATATTAATGGGCCTTGAAAGATAGAAACAATATTGTTTTGAGTAGAAATGAAAGTGGATAGTTCTATGTGGGGTGGAAAGATAAACTCTAGAGCCCAGTACCTCTGGGTTCAAATTATGACCCCAGCACATACTAATTGTAAGGCAAATTCACCTAGCCTCAGGAACTCAACCTATTTCAGTTGTAATGAGCAAAGATATAAGAGTTTGGAGGCAGATGATTTGTTTAGGGAATGGAAGTGATGCAAAGTAAAGGGGGTTTAAGGGGCTATTGGGGGCAGTTCAAGGAGAGAATGAAGGATGGGAGGAAGGGAGGGAGGGAGGGAGGGAAGGGAGGAAGGAAGGGAGACAGGGAGGGAGGGAAGGAAAGGAGAAAGGAAGGAAGGAAGGGCAGGCATATGTGGAGAGCATTTGCGGCTGAAGGCAAAATGAAATAGGTATGAGGATTTGCTGGAAGACTTGAGAAGGCAGAAAGAGAGCGTGTCATTTTACTCAAAGGGAAACAACAAGGTTGGCGGCGGTGTGGTTTGGAGTAAGGAGGGGCTGAAGAAGTGAATCTGCAGGAGACTACTGGGATTGACCAGGTGAAAGATAATAAAGGCAGGAGTCAGGACAATGTTCATGGAAAGGAAGGAGAGAGAGTCAAGAATAATTTCAAAGGTAGATTTGAAAGAACTTGGTAACCAACTGGAGACTTGGGACTGAGTCAAAATGTTCTTCTGGTTTTAGCCCCAGGGTCCTGAAATGATGATCATGCCTTTTTGTGGAGAGAAATTGCAGTTAGTTTAGGAGTGAATCAGAACTGAAAACTTGGGTGTCAGCAGTATGGATGACTTTGTGAAAAGTTTGAATTTAACGGGAAAGAGAGGATGGAGAGTTTGAGTGTCAGTAATTCTAAAGCTAATTTACGAAGATAAATCTCTTTTGGATTAATTCTTTTCTTTAGCAAAACCAAAAGTTAATTCTATTATGGAGTCTTCTTCTCATTCTTATCAGGGACCTTTATTCTCTTTTTGGATTTGGAATTCCTGTGAGAACTTGATGAGAACTATAGACTTTCTTGCATCCCCAAGTGCATGTGTGGCAGGGAGGTGAGGGGCGATGGAATCATAAACATTCATACAAACATTTGCACACAATTTTAGGGAGTTCTTGTACTTTTTGAAACCCAGCCATGAGTCTCAAGAGTTTGCTCTGCATAACTTCTTTTTTAACCAATGCATTAATATATTTTCCAACTATAAAACTAAAACTACATTTTAGGTCCTGTGCTAAGTGCCTAAGTGCCAGCTCATTTAATCCTCGCCATTACATTGTCATATAGGTATTACCTATGTGGAGGAACACATAGGTTAAATAAATTGCCCAGAGTTATTATGTGGTAGGGGCAAGATTTGAACATAGGTCTCCATATTAGGTTTCTCCCTAGAAACAGAACCAGTAGGATGTGTGTGTGTGTGTGTGTGTGTGTGTGTGTGTGTGTGTGTGTAAAGAGATTTATTCTAAGGAAGTGGGTCATGTAATTATAGAAGGTCATGAGTCCCAAGATGTGCAGCCAGCAAGCTGGTGACCAGGAGAGCTGAGGCTGTAGTTCCAGTCTGAGTCCCAAGACCTGAGAACCAGGAGAACTGATGGTGTAGTTCCCCTCCAAAGGCTGGGAGGCTTGAGACCCAGGAAGAGGTGAAATTTCAGTTTGAGTCCAAGGACAGGAATAATCTGATGTCCTACTTCAAAGAGTGTCAGGCAACAGGAATTCTCTCTTACTCTGGGGAGGGTCAGTCTTTTTGTCTTATTCAGGCCTTCAACTGATTAGATGAGGGCCACCTACGTTAGGGAGGGCAATCTGCTTTACTCAATTAACGAGTTTAAACATTAATCTCATCCAAAACACCCTCACAGACACACCCAGAATAATGTTTGACCAAATATCTGGGCATCCCATAGCCTAGTCAAGGTGACACATAAGATTAACTACTAGTTGTCCCAACCACTGTGCCCTGTACTGTCATTTAAAAATACACTCTAGGGAATTCCCTGGTGGTCCAGTGGTTAGGGACTTGGCACTTTCACTGCCAAGCCCCCAGGTTCAATCCCTGGTCAGGGAATTAAGATCCCACAAGCTGTGTGACATAGCCAATAAATAAATAAATACACGCTAATATTTTTCTTAGGTGAACTTTCATTTGGCTTTCACACATGCCTTACTTAAATTACTCATGTTAGAGCTGCTGCTTCTCCCATGTTTCCCCTTTCCCCAGTAATGTTCTTCTAACTGAGGATTTTAAAATAAAACCCATGTGGATTCATTCTGTTTGCTTTCTGCTCCCTTTATTTTTTCCTTAAGAAGATAAACTATCCAAGGAAGCTTCCTCTTGCATTTTAAATTTTCAAAGAGGGTTTTGCAGCTAAAAGTGAGTTAACAACATCTAAAAGAATCCTTGGGTACCCACTAGGAGTGCATATTAGGTGTTAAAAGAGTTTTCAAATTCACTGCATGCAATAGAAAAGAAGTGCTGGGTTTTGGTAGCAGTATTGAAACTTCCAGGTGGCTGTTCAGTATGCAGTGTGGGTGCTCGTAAAAGTCAATGCACGATTAAAAACATATATTGTGGATGTTTTCAGGCCCTGGAGCCAATCCAAAATAACAGCTGGGATCTTACATCTCCTGGGGAACTCCTCAAACTTATGAAATTCAGTCCCAAGCAGTCATAACACTCTGTTAGGGTGAAAGGCCCTGTGAGCAGGAGACTGGAAGCTTAACTGTTGGCATAGAGGAAATGGAAGGGCAGCTACGGACTCTCTCTATCACACACATTTCCAAATTCTTTAATGAACTGAGTGCATCCACATAAGCTTGAAAAGGTGATCAAGCAGTCACATTAAAGCCTTTGGTTTACAGGTTGTTTTTTTTTTTTTTCTTTCCTTGCGGTACACGGGCCTCTCACTGTTGTGGCCTCTCCCGTTGCGGAGCACAGGCTCCGGACGCGCAGGCTCAGCGGCCATGGCTCACGGGCTCACGGGCTCACGGGCTCACGGGCTCACGGGCTCAGCCGCTCCGCGGCATGTGAGATCTTCTGGCACCAGGGGCACGAACCCGAGTCCCCTGCATTGGCAGGCGGACTCTCAACCACTAGCGCCACCAGGGAAGCCCGATTTACAAGTTTTTTTTCCCCTTTTCTACCAGGTGAGAGAGGCACTAGTAGTAAGAAAACATGTCTCTTCTCCACTGTATTTTGAAAATTGTAAATAGAAAAGTAGATCAAGCGAGGCCACGTTTAGGAGTGTCCTGTGCCCTGTGCAGTCAACTGTGTACCTGTCAAAGTAAAACAATTGATTTAAATTAAGCTTTGAATTCTGTAAATGCAGACTGCAAAGCCACTCAAAGTGCACAAATACCTTGGAAGAATTTGTGTTCAGAAAAGGAGCATAAATTCTTAAGTGAGCAGATGTTTAGAAACAGACATTGCAATTGTAGTTGCAGTTGTAATCTTTAAAGAACATTGATTTTCAAATTTAGTAAAGGAAAAAATAATATGTCTTATATCCTACCCCAATAGCACTATAATTTCCTTGGAATAGGTTTTTAGATATAATGCTTTGAATATGAGATGGCTTTGGACAATGGAACCAAATATATCAGACTGAATTTTAAATGATTTAGTTCTTTTTTTGGTTTGATATTATCAAGTGGTGATCTCACAGTGTTAGGGCCTATTTCCCTTAGATAATATGCTAGGGGTAGCTCTAGTGAGGTTAAATACCATCATCATCAACCATCACTGACTGAGAGCTTACTGTCCCTGGCTCCGGAGATGGAAAGAGATAAGCCCTATTTCCCCCTGACAGAGCTTAGAGCCCAACTGATGACTTAGATGTACATACAAAGATGAAACAAGGCATTGGATATTGTTGAACAAGGGTTTAGACAGTAGGTACTTTGAGGTTGGGGAAGATATGAATCCCTTCTTAAGAGTTTCTTTACCAGTCTCAGTTATATAATCTGTAAAATAATATTTGACCTAACACACAGCAGAATATATTAATTTAATCTTCCACTACTAAATATCAACTTCTTTCTTGTATCTCTAACTTTTAGCCCAGAGTCTAACACATAGTAGGAATTCTGTCTACCCTAGCTAAAATACTATTATTTTAACAGTTGTGAGCTGCAACTCCCTAGCAACTGTAATCTGTCACTCATCTTGGCAGGATAACTGCACCACTGATTGCAATGTAACTATAAGAGTATGGTTTAGTCCCTACCTTAGTGTGTAGGTCTTCTAGAATTAGGCTTGTTAGAACAACCACATACATAATATGCTATATAAGATGCTATTAACACAAAAAGCAAGCACGCCAATGCTGCAGTCATTTCTATGTTGTCAAAACCTAAGTCTCTGCGGTGTACAGGCACCGGCTGTCCTGGTTATGGCTGGGTTTACCCTGTCCCTTTGGGAGAATCTATGACAAATGCCGTTCTCCACATAAGGCTGGTGGGACTACATCTTGAAACAAGAGCAGGACAAGAGGAAAGTACCCAAGGAGTCTTGTTAATTTTAGGATGGAGAGTGGGTCATTTAAAGGTGACAGGTGCGACATTCATATTGATTTTCTGGATTTTACTTCTCAAAGAGTCTGGAAAGAAGATTTGAGCAGCTCAGATGGGATTTCTACTGATAACCCCCGGGGATGGTTTGACTCTGCCCTTCCTTTAGCCCTTCAATTCCTTTACTCATTGAGGTTCCTGGGCCCGGGCCTCTCCTTTGTTTAGGAGAGACAGCCACTTGTATTTGGCAGCTCCGCAGTTCTGTAATGACAGACAGCCACCCAGCCAAGGGGCAGCAGCAGAAGCAAACATCCCAGCCTGATAAGACTGCTTATGCAGTGGCAGGGAAAAAAAGATTCTATCTTCCTGTCTTTTGTAGTTATTACATTCCTCTGGCTGTATTATTCCGTTTCCAAGGGAAGAGAGAGAGAGAAGCCTGGCAAGGGCCAATGTCCTCAGTCTGGGAGAGCAAACTGCAGTTCCTTCAGAGGCCAAAATAAACTGCAGGGCAGAGAGAGTCATAAGTGGTTGGTCCCTGACAACTACAAACCAGTAGTTATAGCCTTAGGGCCCCAAATTCCTCAGTCCCCATCAGACACTCAGGAGGTGAAGACTTAGGCATTATCTAGCTGGGCCCCCAGCGAGGTAACCCCGCAGGACAGGCAGTTAGTTGCCAAGTGGAAGACTCAGGAGCCCCTCCTAACATTATCCTTTTGAAATCACAAGCAAGCGCCCCCAAGTCTGGGCGGAATCTTCCAGACTCTACCGTAAAGCTGCCCTCTCCCCTCAATTCACCCTTCCACCGATATTCTATGAACCTATGACAAGGGGAAGAAACTAATCATAAAACCTGATCATAAAACCCTTCTTATACTTGAAGACAACGATTAAATATTCACTGAGCCAAGGTCTCCCGGCTTCACTGAAAACAAAAGAGGTTCTCTACTCACGCCCTTCCCACCCGAGCAGAAAACGTATTCCCGGCCCCGGCTGGCGAGGACCGGGCGAAAGTTGCGATTTCTCTCAGCTGAGGGCAAAGTTAGCGACTCCGCAGCTGCAAAGTCTCAGCTAGGGGGAGGGGGCGACAGCCCGGGCCGGTGGGAGAGCGGCGGGAGGAGGGACTAGAGGGAAACACACTGCCCCCTACTTCAGCAAGGTCGTCGTCCAAGCCGGTGCAGCCGCCGGTTTAGGTTTTGGGAGGCAGGAGCGGCAGCCGCGGCTCGGCGCCAGGATCTGTACCTGGCAGGCCGGCCGCCCGGGGCGCGGAGGGTGTGAGCGCGCGCGCCCCCTTCGTGCCCGCTCAGCCTCGCGCGCGTCTCGGGGGAGGCTCCGCCACCAGGCGCCTGGGGAACCCGCAGCCTCAGTCCTGCCGCCGGCGGAGCTTTGTGCGGCGGCGGCGGCGGCGGCGGCGGCGGCGGCGGCTCCGAGTCCCACCTGCTGGCGGCGGAGAGACAAGGAAGGGGAAGAAGGAGGAGGAGGAGGGGACAGAGGCGGCGGCGCGAGCCCACTCCAGCCGTCCGCGCCCACCTCCCGGGGGCTCCGCAGCCCCTGCTCTAGGCCTGTACGCGCCCCCCGCCCCCGGCCCGGCCAGGCCTCCCGGCCACACGGCCGCCGCCGCGGCTGCAGCCCCTTCCGCCCGGCCCGGCCAGCCCGGCCCGGCCGCAGCCACCCGGAGCCGCCGGCGAGTTTGAGGCGAGCGCGGGGCGCGCGGCGCCGCCTCGATGCGCCCGGGAGACGCCTCGGCGCCCCAGCCCAGCTGAACAGCCCCGAGAGCGCCGCGGCCGGCTCGGGAGGGCGAGTGGGGAGGCGCGGGGAGGCGCGGCCAGCACCGGGAGACGGAGAGCCAGCGGGCGAGGAGGAGCGAGCCCGAGAGCGAGCGCAGGGAGCAGACACCATGCCGGGCTGGAAGAAGAATATCCCCATCTGCTTGCAGGCGGAAGAGCAGGAGAGAGGTGAGCGGGGCGACCGGGCGGGGAGGGCCGGGGAGGGGGTCCGGGCCGGGGGCCGCCCCGGAGCCTCCCTCTCCCCGGGCTCCCTCCCGACCTGTCCGCGGCCGACGGGGGAGGGGCGCCGCGCCCTCCGGGGTCGCGGGGGAGTCCGGGCGGCGGCGGCGTGCGAACTCCAGATTTCTTTCTTTTTTTGGGGGGGGTGGGGGTGGGGGAGAAGGAGGGTGCTGCAGTAGGGAACTTTTAAGACGGGCAGAGATTTTTTTCTGGAGAGGACGTGGGGGGAACTCTAGCTTCTCCAGGGCCCACTTGCACGTGGAGCCCCGGGCGGCCTTCTGCGGGGTGGGTGCTGGGGTGACCGGGCGCCGGGGTGGGGCGGGGGTAGTCCTGCAGTGTTTTAAGTGACTTTTCAAACTTTCCTCCTCCCTCCCGTGGTCGCTTTCGCGGTGTCCCCGCCTCGGGCTGGGCTTTGAGGGTGCTGCCACCCAAAGTTGCTGGAGAATCAGCAAGAAGGAGGCGGAGGAAGAGCGTGGGGGAAGGCAAGTGGGCGCTGCCGCAGGTCTCCGGAGGGGGAGGGGAGGAGGGGGAAAGCTGTCCCTAGACTGAGGGTCTCGGGCTGAGAGTGCCTCGGAGATGAGTTATGCCCCAGTGCAGTCCCCGCTGTCAAGTTAATACCGCAGGACTGCGGGCTTTTCGTAATTGCTGTCTGTTTCCTTTGTAAAAGGCGGCTCTCGGTGCCAGGTGGCTTGTAGACCTTTTGTGCTTCAGCCTGACAAGTGTACTAGGCACGTTGCCTTTAAGTGACTTGCGGCGAGGAAAGTTGAAGGCCTTTTTTGCACCTCCAAGGCTCGGTTCTATTGAGGTCATTTCATGGTGTTTGGATTGTGCGGAGGTTGGCCGGGGAGTTCATCTCGGTAACCTGGAGATGATGTACTGAGTGTGCCAGAATTTCCTCTACGGGCCGCACGGGGCCAGGGGGGTGTGCGCCGTGGCTCTGCTAGCGTCCAGAGGGCCCCTGGCTGGCAAGGTCCACCAGGGTTTATTCCTCGGCTCCTCCCACCCCGGCCTGCCCTGCTTCGAGGAAAATGCTTTAGAGTTGGAAGGGTTTCAGGACGCTGGGTCCGCATGGGCTGTGCAACCGCCAGGGCCGAGGATGAAGGGTGCTGCGTGGCTGGCGGGGTGAGGAGGCCAGTCTGGTGAGTGGAGTAGGCAGAGTTGTCAGGGGAGCTGAATCCAGCAGAATGATGAGTTGGTACGGAAGGTGGCTTGCTAATTGGGCACGCCCGAAGTTTCAGGTTTTGGAAATAATGCCTACTACTGAAGAACGAATGTACGATTTTCAGTTTTTCTCTAGGTGGCACAACCTGTCTTTGGTTTATATCCTGTTTAATGACTCAGGGAATTCATCCCTTTTTAACCACTTCCTTATTAGAGATGTGCATTCATTTCCCAGCACACGTTCTGGTGACCGAACTTACGTTCACCCACTCAAAATGCCACCCCTGCTTTAGAAAAACTTCTGCTTTTCCCTTTAGTAGGTCATATCTTAAAAGGTGCAAATAGTAGTACCAATAATTTATAACCAGGTAAAAGCACTAAATGAAAGCCTTCTGTCAAGCGTGGAGTGTCTGTCCTGTCAACTCAGCGTCACAGTGGACTTGGTGTTAAATGTATCCATTTGCTAAAAAACCGTTGCAGTGCTGCCTACAAGTTTTATCAGAATGCTGAAATGGGTAGATTTTTGGGGCGTGACAAAATGTACTTTTATGTCTTTTAGAAATATATGGTAACTTTGAAAGATGAGCGCCTAATCTGCTTGTTGGAGATAAGACTGAATTTCCTCCAGAACATAAAAATCTGAGTCAGAAATTGGGTATTCTGCCTTAACTTCTCCAGTAGGAGAAAACAGGGAACGTTTGTTACCTGGTGTCTTTTTTCACTAAAAAGTTTCTTACTTCTTGCTTATATTAAGTGATGCTTTTCTAATTAGTATTGTTTTTGTTTGGTTGTGGCATTTCTTTTTGAGGTCCTGCTTCATGGGGAATGCACAAATGTGTGTTTTGTTCCTTTTAAAATCTCCTACCTGGTGTTTGTGTTTCAATTGTGTGTGTGTGTGTATACATATATATGTATACATATATACATATATTTGAATGAACTGATTTTTAACGCATGTGTCAGAGGATACTACTTGAGATTGTCTTACTGTTTTGGAAGAATTTTATTGTAAAATAATGAGCAGTTTTCTATTTGCATTTGAAATCAGATTGTATTTAGCATTTTTCCTTTTAAGTGATTCAAATAGTGTTGAATTAGGTTCTTGTCAAATATAAACAGAAATATTAAACTATCAGGTTGGTTAGGAAAATAAGGAACATAAAGGGAACAAATACATTTTAAATTTTGTCTGGGGATAACATTGACCAAAAAGCCCATTTATAATATCTTACCATTAAATTCTAAGGTTGGTTGTGCTCATAGAACCATTGTTCTTTCCACATTCCCCCAACCCCAGTTTACATTTAAACATTCTAAAACCCATTATGGAGACTACTCTAGCATACCATTTTTTCATGTAGATTTTATTTAGCTAAATCTCTTTCTGAAACAATGCAAATTAATACAGGCTGCTAGCTTCTTTAAGGACCATGTATTTGAACAAGTATTTCTAGGCGTTATTCTTGGGAAAAAAAAAAACGCTAATCTCAATTCAAAGATTTAGGGAACCTGCCTTCTTGGTATTGTCACATACAAAGAGAGGTCTGGCCAATCCATATGACTTCATGCCATACCTACACACCCTTCATAACTTGGGTTCACCTTGAATGCCTCTGTCAAGATGATATTGAGTGAACTATTGCTACTGCATGCAGTGCTGAGCAGAGAAACTGTAACATATGAGTTGCTGCAGGAAATGCCGTCATTTCCAAAATGACATGTTAAGATTCACCCATGTACGGTAAAAATTCACCCACGTGCTATTAAAATTCAGGACACATTTCTCTGTCTTCCCCCCGATTTTCTGCCTGAGCTGATAAACCCAATCCATTTAGAAACTGCCTAATACACTTTTGGGTAAATGTTTTAGAAGAAGATAAATGATTCTGAAAACTGTTCTGTTTAATATCCCTTCCAAGCAAATTAAATTAAGCAATTCATTTGTTGTTTTAATCTGCTTATTAGCTGATCGTGTGTAATGAGAATATAGTTGTTAAGGAAAACCTTAGTGTAAAGGGATAGGTGCCTCAGTAATTAATGATGCCTTTCTTTTGCCTTGTAGCTTCCCTTCTGATTTGTGTGGACTTGGTTAGTAAATGTTTGTGTGTGTGGTGTATACATATTCTCCATGGGAAAATGTATGCATTTTGTATATCTCCCCTCCCTCTTGCCTTTCTGTTCTTCTCATAAGTTTTGGAGGTCTACAAGTGAACTTGAGGACTTCCCTTTGGACCCCTGTAGGAATTACTGTGTCTGGGGTTTTGCTTCTGTTCTGTCAGATGAGAGTATTTGGATCTTATTAGATGTAAAGAATTAGTGTTTATAAAATATGTATGAGAAGGCACAGGGGGCTTAAGTAGTGTGCTTTTATTACATCTTTGGTTTGTTTCATTTTCCACATCACAAGGAGATCTGGTGACCCTACCCCACATAACCTGCTTAATAAAAAGTCCAATTTGAAATTTGAGTCTTGACTGGGGAATGCTGTGGGGAAGAGAGAAGAGATCAAAATGCACAAGAGTTTGCTGTGCGTTGGGCACTGTGTTTGACATTTCCTGAGCATTATTTGGTGTAGTCCTTACCACGTGCCAGTAAGGTAGGTATTATTATTTCCCCTGACAGTGGAAGAAAGTGATGCTCAGAGAATGAAAAAATTTGCCTCAAGTTACAAAGCCAAGACTGAGGGCACCCGTTTCTAGACATAATTCGTAAAAGAAATTGTTACTTTTCCTAAGATGAGGTTTTTAGCATTGTATTAACATTATAATGTCTTACGGTTTTTCTTTTGGACAGAATTTTAATAAGCTTCCACCAAATATTTCATTAAGAATTCACGAGGAGAGTTTTGTAGTTACATATCCTGCGGAAAAGCTTCCAAAGTATATTTTGGGCTTTTGAAAAACTGTCTTTGCTAGGTAGATTTATTAACCCTAACTGTAAGGATTGGCATGTCAGCATATTTCTAAGTGGAGTTATTTGATTAAACTTAAAGAGACTCATGTAAATGAATGGCTTTTCCCCCAAGGACTTGAAATATTACATAGTTTTCCTTTTTATCAGAGTATTTGCCATGAAGGCAAGAATGAACAAGAATTAGGTATTTTCCCTCACTGCGATGAACTAGGAAACTACTATATTGTTAATAGCCACTGTACATTTGCTCTTTTGCCAACTTTTTATTTAATTAAAGCCATCCATCTGAGCTCTCGGCCTGGCTATCTATCAGAAGGCCCAGTGGCCAAAGGGGCATCAGATAATGTTTTTTCCTGCGGCAGCTTTATTGGTTTTTCATGAAGAAAAAAGAAGGATCAACTTAAATTGGTAATAAAGGCTATTGAGAATTGATTATCATGGGTTTTAACATGGTTACATTAAATGCTGTGTGAAGGCTGGTGGTTTAAGGCGTTTAGGATTTGATCAGTTTATTTTCAGTTAAATTACAATAGTAGTTCAGTAATAAAAAATACAAGAATAGTAGTAATACAAAGTAACACATCTAACAGAGAGTGCTCTTCAAACACAAGAGCGAAACCTGGGTTTGAATCTATTGTTTTACCTTTTAGGAAAGTTTATTTCTCCTTAAATTCGAAGGTGTCCTGAATATAAATATAAAAATCTATTGGAACAAAATTCCATATTCAAGACATCTATTTATTTAGACAGGTCAGTGGCCAAAGGGTGTTGTCAGTTTCATGGGAAAGTCAACGTTCTTTAAGTACATCTGCTGATTAAAATGCGCCTGATTGAATTTCTTACCGCCTTTTATTTCAACAGTGATTAAACTTTAAGTACTAAATCAGGTGTTGTGTAGAATGTGAAGACGAGGCTAGTGTCCTGGATAGATTCCTTTGCCTCACCCAGCAGAGTGATGGAGGACAAGGTATTTGAAGTCAAACAGCTGTGGGTTTAAAGCCACTTCAGCACCTCTTAGCTCTGTGATCTTTTAACTTTTCAAAGTCCTTGTGTTTTCTTCTTTAAAATGAGGACAAGTAACATCTACCTCATGGGAGGAGTAAATGAAATTAAAAAGTGTGGGGGAATTTCTGTCAGTACCTTGTATATAGTTCAAGGCTCAGTAATGGCAACCGGTATTACTTTTACGCTATCTTGATATAGATCTGTAAACTTGACACCTTAAGGCATCCTGATGATGAAATGATAAGTTTTTATTCTTTAAATAAGTTTTTATCCTTTAAAAACTTCATAAACCAGTAAAAAAGAAAGTCCAGTGTTTTGTGAAAAGCTGTGTTGAAACACAGAGACTTATGAGGCCAAGGTCTTTGATATATTCTGGTCTGACCCTCTCATGAAGAAGAAGAAACTCCAGTATAGGGGGAAATGTGCCCAAGGGCACATTTCATACATTTAGTAAACAGTTATTGACAACTAACTGACATTTGGGTGCTGGGGATGAGCAAATCATCATTCCCATTGTCAAGGAGATTATTATGCATAGTTACAGAGTCATGGATATGATAGCCTCTCTCCTCCTGTACAGATTAGCTCTGGGGGAGCAGAGAAGAGGGGTTGAATGTGCCGAGGGCAGGTGGGAAGAGGGAAGCTTCTGAGGACGCTCTCAAAGGAGGTGGCACAGAGGAAGTGTTAAAGGACTTGAAGGAAGGGGAGGAGTTCAGAAGGTTGGGAGGGGATGTGAGGACAGATATTTCAGGCAGGGGGCATGGTGTGTTCCAAAGCATTATGGAATAAAATATTTTAAGAACCACTACTGGTTTCTTAAGGGGCTGAAGCATAGAGTATGAATATGCATATGGACTGTCGAATAAGAATACGTCTTTCCCCAAGCGGTGGGGAGACTGGGTGGGAGAAGATGAGACCACCTTTGGAAGGACTTTGTATGCCAGGTGGCAGAGTTCAGATTGTATCCAGCAGGTGATGAGGAGTTAATTGAAGGATTTCCAACAGAGGAGTGAAGGGATCAGATTTATGTCTTAGAAAGGTCATCTCGGTAGCAAGGAGGGAAGATTAGAAAAAGAAGGGACTGGGCTTCCCTGGTGGCGCAGTGGTTGAGAGTCCGCCTGCCGATGCAGGGGACACGGGTTCGTGCCCCGGTCCGGGAGGATCTCACATGCCGTGGAGCGGCTGGGCCCGTGAGTCATGGCCGCTGAGCCTGCGGGTCCGGAGCCTGTGCTCCACAACGGGAGAGGCCACAGCAGTGAGAGGCCTGCGTACCGCAAAAAAAAAAAAAAAAAAAAAAGAAAGAAAAAGAAAAAGAAGGGACTGGAGAGGTGGGAATCAGGTAGGAATCTACTGCCCTGTTGCAGGCCATGCAGAGATGTACCGGAGGAGGGCTTGGTGAGCAGGTGAACGTAGGAAATGTGGAGGGTGTAAGTCTCTGGTGAAGATACTGATTAGATTTACAGTTGTGGCTTGAGACCCAGTACCTTGATACAAAGCCTGGTATTCTTTCCACTACATGTTGCCTTTCTTTACTCCCCCCTCCCCAATCTATGTAGGGGAAAAATGTAAACATAGTCTGGTAGAATCATGTAAAAATAGACAACCACCAAAGTGATTGGGTACCAGGCTGGGTCATGATGATAGCTTAGTATGCACTCGTTTTTTCTTTTAATTATATAAAATTCATATACTATCTAATCTTAAAGGAAAAATAATTATTATCCTGTACACTTATATCCGAATGCTAATCTGGAATTTAAAGTGATTTTTTTTTAATGGAAAAAGAGAAAAGTGGTAGTTATTATCTTAGAGAAATGTCTTCCCCTACTAACAGAATTGGGTGGGGTTTTAAAAAATTATTATTTTCTGAAAACAACTAAATTCTCTATGAATAAAGTTTAAAAATAATTCTTACATTGGACTCAAAATTCAAAAAGTGGGTTAAAGTCCTCCCTTGGCCATGTTCTTGATTAGCTGGTCTAGGTACAGCCTGCCCGTCTGAACCTCCATTTGCTTATCTGAAAGTAGAGATGATTCTTGTCATACAGACCTCCTAAAGTTGTTATCGGGTGAAAGCTATTATTGCTACGTGGTTACATTACGAAGGGAAGAAGTTGTTGAAAGACTGAGGTTTTTTTTTTTTTTTTTTTTTTGTGGTACGTGGGCCTCTCACTGTTGTAGCCTCTGCCATTGCGGAACACAGGCTCTGGATGCGCAGGCTCAGCGGCCATGGCTTATGGGCTCAGCCGCTCCGCTGCATGTGGGATCCTCCCGGACCAGGGCACGAACCCGTGTCCCCTGCATCGGCAGGCGGACTCTCAACCACTGCGCCACCAGGGAAGCCCAAGACTGAGATTCTTAAAGCACATCTATTAGCTGACCATTTCTGGATGGAGGCGTTATTGCATAACTTCTGTTTCATAAACTGGAAGCTTTCATTAAAGAATCTTAATTCTTAGTTTTCCAAAATGAAGTTCAAATATGAGAGTCCCCCCTTAGGCTCCCATTGATAACAAAATAACTCAAGTGATGTAACTAAATTACAACATATACACACAGGCTGCACAATTCTTGGAAGCAGCCTCTTTCCCCACTGGGCTTGGAAGCATCCCGCTCAGATGCTGAGTGTACCTTGCTACCTCTCCCTCTTCAATTTCTGCTGCTCTCCAGCCTAGGCTTCTGACCTCAACGCAAACCCCAAGACACCATTACTTCTCAAATTGAAATCATGTATGGAACCTTTTTAGGGAAGAAAAAAATTCTTGCAGACCTCCACTGCTGACTTTATTTCTGTTATGTTACTTAAATATGTACTAACGTAAAACTAGGTGTAAACTCCTGATGCTTACAGGTCTCATACAACCACAGAACCAAAACAGATTTTACAAATGAAATGTAAACAAAACTACCAAAAAAATCAATAACTTCCAAGTGAACAGCATCTACTTCATGCGACTTGATATTGTTTGCCTGAAACAAAATTCCCTTTTGTAGTATGAATATGGTACTTGCTGCTGTGGAAAGTAGTTGAACTACTTTCACTTTTTCCCTAGTTGAACTCCTGTGGAACGTTGGTCTCAACAGTCTGATGTCACCTGGCCTTTCCGGGGCATGAACATGTCATTTGCTTGTGAAGTTCTCTTTTCTCATTGGTTTGTTTTGCACCATTGTGATCCTAAATACAAACCCCAGTATTGGTAATGCAGTTGGTGGTAGTATTAGGCTGATCTACATCAGTACTTCTAAGACTACTTGTGGTGAAGGGCTGTTTATCCCCCAGTCTGATATGTGGTCCTGTAGTGACTGCACCACGTGAAACTCCCCACGTGATTCTGACCACATCTGCACTTGTCTATGTCGTGTTCAGTGAGATGAACCCATTCATCACGGACTTAGATGTTGGGGCAATGCCAGACTGCTGCAGGAATTTCTCAACACCTACCCTCATTTTCAGTATTCATCTAACCATGGATAGGTAATAAGCAGTTTTCTAACTGGCACTGTCCGTAGACCACACTTTGGATAGTACTGGTTTAGAATATGTTTATGTAGCTAGTGTTGGGAAGCAGAGTTCAGAAGGATGGGTGTATGTGTGTGTGAAAATGGACACACTACTATTAAAATATACAAATGAAACGTAACTTATTTTCTATAGCTGCTTTCACTTTGCCTTCAAGATCCCATTCCCACTGAAAACACCTGATCTTGTCATTAAGAGCACATTAGTTTCCTGTTTAAAGACTCTTCGGTTGTTTCATTTCTCAAGGGTTTTCCCTTCCCTCATTCCCAAGATGGTGTTCGGGTGAACGGGAAAGCTCTGTATCCTCATGGCCCTGGGTGAAGGGCATTTTATTCATTGTATGACCCTCACTGCGTCCACTGCTTTGGAGTTGGCATGCTTGGTGACTGGTATCCACTGAAATGCGACTGTTCCCATTTGGTCTTTGAATGTCATCCTGGCAGCTGATTTGGGCTTCCTGGATCTTGCCATTGAGCCTGGTTGTAACATGCAGCCTGTGACCTTTTTGTCAAACCCCAGGCCTCATCTAGGTTCCAGTCCTGTCAACATGTCTATATCCCTCCTGGGAGCCAGAGAACACAACAATTTCTCCTGAATCATTATGGAGTTTGTGGGATCTTGGGAGGTGCCAACATCCCTACCTGTCTTATGCCACCTTCTGCATATATTGCCACTGTATTGTTCCAGTGCTACCTTGAATTCTGCCTATGCCCAGTAGGGACCTTTATGCTAGCAAGACGGATCATTGGTCAGAATGTTTACTAATGTCCTGAAAACCAAACAGGTGTTAGTTTTCCTCTCCTTTTGTACTTGTCACGAGTCTTGAATCCTTGCAGGGTATTGGATACTTACATCTGATCTTTTGTCCCTCCCTTCTTTTTTTTTTCTTTTTTCTCTGCTGTCCCAGATATCTGGAGTGGCTTAAATGACTTGAAAACTTAAAACTGGAAGGGACAGGAGTCAGCAGGGTGAATAAATAATAAGGGAGAAGAGTCCAATAGGCCATGATTAGGTGGACACCTGTCCCTAAGATCTGAATGTCAGGGAAAAAAGATACAGAGAAGAACTGTCTAATAGCCCAGAGATAATGTAGCTTGAGGCTGGCAAGTAATTTTGACCAATACCTTCTCTCGGCCTACCTTGTACACACACCTTTCTCACTTAATAGTTTTATTAGAAATCTGCCCTTTGTATTTCATCAGCAAACGTGTGAACTTGAGAACTGACATATTTCTTTTCATGGTTGGTCGTGTAATTGCAATGTGCATTTTCTGTTATTCATGTATTTTAAAGGTTTACTTTGTATTTAGAATAAAGATCTTTAGAAGAGATCAAGACTTTTTGTATGAATTGATGTTAGAATTGATAAATATATTTTTTACTGGTGAAGTGTTCATTTCTTTTGCTTTCACAGTTGTTGAATATAGCAGAAAATATGAAAATTTGATAGTTTGACAGCATAAGTTACTAGAGTTTATATCTTTTTTAGGTACAGTTCATCATTCGAGAAAAAGTTAATGAATGTATTTTTAATGTTAGCACATTAAAAATTTTTAATGTTAGCACATTAAAAATAACAGCAAAACAGTGGAAAATAATGTAGGTGAACATTCAGATAATAATGTAGTAGATATTTATTTGTTCATGTATTCTGATATATAATCTGAGAATAGCTTTCCTTCTTGATACCTTCTGATGTCAAGTATTTCTACTGTTATCAATATTCAGAATTTCCATTGAAAAAGTGCACTAATATCCTCAACTTAGTTAGTCATAAGGATTTCTACCTTGCCCTCTTCTGAAGTGTCAGGATTGTTGATTAAAAGAGAGTGGCGGGGGCTTCCCTGGTGGTGCAGTGGTTGAGAGTTTGCCTGCTGATGCAGGGGACGCGGGTTCGTGCCCCGGTCCGGGAAGATCCCACATGCCGTGGAGCGGCTGGGCCCGTGAGCCATGGCCACTGAGCCTGTGCGTCCAGGGCCTGTGCTCCGCAGCGGGAGAGGCCACGGCAGTGAGAGGCCCGCGTACCGAAAAAAAAAAAAAAGAGAGAGTGGCATTTAAAATTAGATTTTTCAGATGAATTCAAGTGTTTCTTTTTAAATATGTAATTTTCTAGTATGTGCAGAGCACATTTTCGTTAAATGTGAACCTTGAACAAGGGAATATAAATTTAGTTTCTCTATTACTATTTCACTTCCCCCCCTATAATTTTAGTTAAGAGAATGACAGTTTGCCAGGCTAGAATCAGATACCCGTAGTGCTGCATCTACTAAGAAATAAGAAAGCACCTCATCTGGCTTTCTAGTGAATTTGAATGCAAATATACACACACACACATACATACATACATACATACATACATACATACATACATGTTTACCCTACCGCCAAAGAGTAGCCCTAGTTTTTTTGCCAGCAGTCATCTAAAATTATCAAGTGTGATCTGGGCTTTGCATTCCATGACTGCATTGACTCAGAATCCTACCCTCTCAGCCTCTGCTGCTCATGCTGAAGAAGCAGGGAGGGCAGTGTATTAGTCTGCTTGTGCTGCATAACAAAATACCCCAGGCTGGGAGTCTTAAACAACAGAAATGTATTTTCTTACAGTTCTGGTGGCTAGAAGTCCTTGATTAGTGTGTCAGCAAGGCCAGTTTCTGGTGAAAGTGCTCTTCTTGGGTTGCCAGTGGCTGCCTCCTGTCTGTGTGTGCTCACACGGCCTTCCCTTGGAGCCTGCACGAGGTTGGGGGGTGGGGGTGGAGAGAGTTCTCTACTCTTTCTTCTTTTAAGGACACTAATCCTGTGGGATCAGGGCCCCACTCTTACAACCTCATTTAACATTAATTGCTTCCTTGGGAGCCCTGTCTTCAAAAACAGTCACACTGTGGGTCAGGGGTTTCAACATAGGAATTTGGCAGGGTTAGGAGTGGGGGAGACACAAACATTCAGTCCAGAACGGGCAGGAACAGAAGATTAATCAATGGTTTAGGTAATGTTCCTATAAATTTCATCTTTAAGTGTCTGGAAACGGCTCCTTTTGAACAGAAGGTGACATACTCATTGCTTCCCCTGTGCTCTCTCAAGTGGTGGCAGTTTTCTCTCACATACCCTTGGAGGAGGAGTAGAAGGTCCTCTTTGTCCTTCTTTGCTACTTCCAGACTGTTCTTCTCTCCTTCCTAAAAATCCTGAATTTTGAATCTCATGCCATCAGACCACATAAACCATGGTTTCTCCTTGTTGCAGTCACTTCCTGCAGTCTTTGACCACTTTCACTCCTGGCTCACTATTGTTGCAGCCCTACTTCCGTCGTAATTCTTGTGATTTCAGTCTTCACATAAACTGTCCCTCTAGTTTCTTCGTTTCTCAGCCCTGCATCTTCCTCTCTTTCCGTTGTTATGTCTGCCTCATGGCCACACCTTAGACCAGCAGTTCTCAAAGTGAGTGTTCTTAAGACACTTTCCGAGGGTCTGTTAATTTCCATAACGATACTCAGACATGAATTGCCATTGGAACTTTCATGCATTTATGAGTGCACAGCAGTTTTCAGAGGTTACATGACATGTGATGAACATCTTCATTCTGGCAGCTAGTGAAATGTGTACTTGTATATCCTTATGTTTACAAATTTTCTGTTTTAATTTTAATACGGTAAATATGAATAGACCTCACCCACATTACCAAAAACTTTTTGGAACGCCCACTTACTTATAGGAATGTGGTAAAGCCACCCTGTTTGAGAACTGCTGCCCTCAACCTTGTCACTGCCAGTGACTGCTCCCCTCTGGCTCATCTTCGGGTGTCTTGCTCTCCAGTCAGCACCTATCTTTCTAACTCAGCCTCTGTGATCCTGACTCCAATAATCCTCAATCCCACGAGGACCTAAAACCCATTGATCTCACCCCCTTTTTACTATTCCACGCCCCTCTCACGTCCTCATTTCCCTTCTTTCCAGCCTCAATTCCTTCATATATAATCAGTCTCTTGGGTGTACTCTTAATTTCCTCTTCCCTCTTCCATGTCATAGGTCTCATCTAGAAAACCTGGTTAAACTCAACTTTCTACCACCCTAATTTTTACCTCTGCCGTTTAATATGGTTGGAGAAAAACACTCGGCCAAGCTGACTGGTTTCACTTTAATTTCAAGATTGCCACTCTCAAGCGCACTTTTAGTGCTGCTGGGTTACCAAGCTGCATTTGCTTGGTCTTCATTCATGCCTCTGCTCTCCTAGCTGACCCATACTCCTGCTCTCTCCTCTCTCCTCAGATCTTCACTGCCTCTGCTTCCATTCTCACCCTTTGTTAAAGACTTTGCTTCCTATTTCACTTAGGAAGTAGAAGCCATTAGAAGAGAACTTCTGTTTGCATCTGTGCCCGTATATTCTGTCTTCACTCCTGCTACTACGGTTGAACTGTGTGCTTTTATTCAATGCCAGCCTTCCACTTGTGCATCAGATCCCATGCCCTTGTGCCCCCTCCAGGACGCGGCTCCAGCATGTTCTCTGTCTCTCCGGCATCATTAGTTTCCCTCTCTACTGAATTATTGCCATTCAACCATGATGTTATTTCAGCCACTTTAAAAAACAACCCTCTCTTGACGCTTACTCTGTCCAGTTACCACTCCACTTTTCTGCTTCTCTTAAAAGCAAAATCCCTTGAGAAATTTGTCTGTATTCACTGTTTAATATTGAATAGTTCTCCACTTATTCTCTCTTGAACCTAGTCCAATCCAGTGTTTGTGCCCTATTATGTCTCCTTCTACCAAGGTGACCAGTGACCTCCATATTGTTAAGCCTGCTAGCTAATTCTCAGTCCCGTATTACCTGACCAGTCAGAAGCATTTGAGATAATTAACTACTCCCCCCCTGGAAGCCTTTATTCACTTGGCCTCTAGACTGTCACATTGTCCTCCTTCCCTTCTCATTCCTGCTTGGTCTCTTTTGGTTTATTCCTTAGGTCCCTGATATCTAAATATTGGAGTGCACCAGGGTTTGGTCTTTGTGCTTCCTCTTCTTTTGTGCTGTCATCTGGTCATCAATACATGATGCTTTCAAAATTTGTGTCTCCAGCTTGGTCCTTTTCCTGAACTCTAGGCTTCCCTGTTCACAGGACTTCCAGCATCTTCATTTGAAGGTCGAACAGGCAAGCAACTTACCGAACATATCCAAACTCAAGCTCCTCGTTCGCTCCCTCAAACCCGCTCCTCTCTAGTGTTCCCCATCGTTGTAAATGGCACATCCATCTTACCGCTTGTTCATGTCAGAGCCCTTGGTATCTTCCTGGGACCCTCTGTTTCTCTCACACTGCACATCCAGTCTGTCAGAAAATCCCGTTGACTCTACCTTCAAAATATTATATATCTCGAATCTGACCATTGTCATCTACCTCTGCCACATCCAACGCAGTTCAAGCCACTATCATCTATATTTATGTGGCTTATTGCATTCTCCTCCAAGCTGGGTTTTCTGTTTGTCCCCTTGTCTTCTGTTCTGACAAATATTTTATGCGGAACAGGCATAGTGATCCTTTTAAAATATCTGAGGTCTGCTCAAAACACTTTAGTGGCTTCCCGTTGTGTCTACTGTAGGCACCCTGGCCTTAGAAACACCCAGTTGGCTTCTGTCTCAGGGTCTGTCTTCGCCCTCCCCCTCCCCTTTGCCTGTGTCACGCCCTCTCTCACCTTCTTCAAGGCTTGGTGTAAATGTCACTTCCTTAGTGAGGCCTCCCTGCCCAGCTGTACTTGAAATAGTAACCTCCCCAACACCCCTCCTCTCTCTTCCTTGCTTTCGTTTTTCCCATGGCACCCTAGGACGTGCTATTTCTTTTACTTTTTTATGCGTATGTTGTATAGCCTATTGCTTTTTGTTAATGGAAGCTCCACGAGGGCAGGGATTTTATCTGTTTTGTTAACTGCTCCATCCCCAGCACACAGAAGTATTGGGCTTGCCGTAGGCGCTCAGTAAATCTCTGTTGAGTGAATTGAGGGGCCAAGGCAGTGGTACTAAGAAAGCAAGAGAAATGGTTTTCAGATGACGGAGTAGTTACGTTCCTATTTACGATTTGCTTTCAGGGTTTGCGTTTGAGCTTTACGCCATCTTGATTCCAGGGGAAGAGGAAACAGGAACAATTTTAGTACTACTCCCATATTGTTCCTGGTCTCCCCTTTGGGGCTGAAGAAGAAAGGAGGAAGATGAGTAGAGTTTCCCTTCCAGTACTGGCAATCTGTGGACTGCCCCTTGAAAAGTGCTCTTTAATGTCTTAAAACTATAAATATTTTCTGCTAGAATATACCTCTGTTGATGATACAGTTGGTGTTGTAAAGCAGAAAAATGACCGAGGAGTGTTTTACAGTGAAAATCTTTTTCTTGATGTTCTGAGATATGATTGTTGTGTCAGCAGCTGTGTCGTGGCCTTATTTATGTCCACGCCGCCTACCATGGTGCAAGGCACTGTGTAGATATTTAATATTTGTGAAATGAATGAATAAATGAGACAAAATGAGTTTGCATTATGAAAAATCATGGTAAGAAAGAAATAAGCCTATCTGCTCCCCTCTATCTAGAGGCAAAAACTATGTACAAGTCAAGAGTAGAGTATATTACTACCTGGTACCAGGACACATGATTGGATTACATCATGCAATTGCTTTAAGTGAAAAAATCATTTTTGTTCTTGTTATATGTGGCATTTGAAGAAGCTGTACCAAGGACAAGGTGTTTTTAAAAAGCAAACCTGAATAGTTTACATATTTCTTTATATTTTTTTTTCATTGTTGATTCTTAGAAGAGAACTGAAAGCAGTATCTTTCTAACAGCCTCCTTCTGGCCCTAGATAAGTCCAGTTGGTTTTACCAAGTGTGTAATAACATGCCAGTAAAATGAAGATTAGTATATTTTACCCTAATTTTTCTAAGCCAATTCATTATACTCTAATGGAGTGAAATAAAAAAGGCCTTTAACTGAATAATTTATTATGTCATTTGTTTTTTTCTTGATATGAAATACAGGAAGCAGTACTTAATTTCCTTTCTTATTACTGAAACCAAAGGGCTGAATAGTTACATGGCAGACCTATTAGGGAATGTTTATATGTACTCTTAGGAAAACATTTATAATGTTATTATATAGCATCATTCTTTTTTTTTTTTTTTGGCCGTACCGCGCAGCATGCAGGGTCTTAGTTCCCTGACCAGGGATTGAACCCATGCCTCCTGCAGTGGAAGTACAGACTCTTAACCACCGCACCATTAGGGAAGTCCCTGTATAGCCTCGTTCTTGGTTCTAAGGCAGTGTTTCATATGTACATGCACTCTTAACTAGTACAATATTTTTTCTTTAGATATGGTTGATTGCATGGTACATAACCTCAAATTTCAGCATAACCATGAATCATACCTAGATTAAGGAAACCGATTTAATGCAATTGTTCCTCCCCACAAAGCACCTTTTTAACAACTAATTTTCCTAGGCTCCTATTACATGTGAACTGTCATTTGCTTGTGTATCAGTGATTCTTTATTCTCACAAGATCCCTACTTTATCTCTTTCTAAGTTCCCAAGGTATTTGCTCGGTTTCCCCCCTCATCCCCCAACATTAGGCTATCAGAATAATGATCAATTCTATTACTTCCCTATGTTTTTTTTGTCATGCCTGGCACAAAAAAGTCTGAGGCGTTCAGTAATCACTTGTTGATCGATTGAGCTAAACCCCTTCACCTCCTGTAGACTGTTTAACTTAAGGAAGACTCCCAAATGAATCGAAGGCCCCTCCTGGGTTCCTTGTCATGTCATCTAGATTTGGGATGTATGCAGTGGATGAGGAAAGATATTCAGTGATCAAAAGTTTACTTTCTATTATGGGAAAACAATTTAGGCAACTTGACTATACTGCAAGATAATTGAGAGATTTCGGCTTGTAGGGTCAGAATGGAATTTGAATACTAACTCCTACCCTAACTGGCTCTTCGGCCTTCGACAAATTATTTGGCTTCTCCTTTGTTTCCTTTGTAAAAAGAACATAACAACACGTACTCTGCAGGGTTGTAGTAGCTTTTAAGAGTAGCTCTAAAGGTACCTGTCAGTAAAATCTAGAGGAGTATGCTAATTACAAGATGATATCAAGATAAGTCCAGGTTTTTGTGTAATTGTGGGTGATGCAGTTACCTGAGGATTGTTTTTCAAGGTGGGTGCCAGGATGTTTGGAGATCGCTGTATCCTGTGAGGAGTAAGGGGGGTCATTCACAAATTTCTGCCGCTAATATAAATATTTGGTAATAGTAACAACTGGTTAAAAGTACTTGAAAAAGTGATTATGAACATAACCTAGAAATTCATCTAGGCTAATTTGCATCAGACTTAAGGGCCTGAAACTTGTTGTTTCAGGATAAAAGGACTGATTTTAAAACCATATGCCTCCATTTATTTCACTGCTGACATGTGGTTCGGTTTGACATCAAGCTCGTGAATCAGAATTTCCAGTCCTTTTCCTGTCAGTGGCTGCATTTGAAGAATAGCTTTGTTCACTGCAAGGCTTTCAAGATATGTTAAACCAAGACAATAAACTAAACACACCAAGTAAACTATTATCCTTCAGTGTAGAAAACCTGCAAAGACGTGATGATTTATGAAGATTTTGTGTCAACACTACAGTTAAATGCTTACAGGCAAATGCAAAGCAATACAGAGCAAAAACAGCAGAGCCACTCTGACAGCGTTGTGACCAAGCTAACCTGGGATCCAGAGAGGATTCTTTTGCCAGCCCAGACCCCTTCTGCCCCTGGAACCCTGCATTATTTACAGCCAAAGGAGCTGCCTGGCTTCTCATTCCACTGATGCCTAGATGTTACCTCTTTGACCCCACTCTGTGCACTGTCTAACCCGGTTCTGAGTCTCCCAGGGGAACCCTGCCTGGGAGAACTTGATTTGTTGTTGACGTCAGCGCTGATGGCCCTTTCCACTTGGTACTCTGTCCCATCACAGTAGATTTAAAGAATGTACTGCCAGGGTACCAGTCTAAATGCATGCTACGCATCACTGCAATAAATCAGGAACACGGGGCTGGTTATAATCCAAGCTCTCACACATAACGCCTTTTACCGTAGTGGACAGATCGTCAAGTGGAAAATTTTAGAAAATCCCTGCACAGAGTGCATTGCCCTGCCCCTAGTAAATGAGTGTTGAATAATTAGCCTGGCTCGGAAGCAAATGATTGGTAGCCATAGGGATCCCACTGCATGTTGTAGTCCAGCCCAGCTCTTGGTTGGGGTGATGTGGCTGCCACATCTCTCTGTTCCATCTTCAGCCACGCCTGGGTCCCTGCTTCCTGTTCCTGGTTCCTGCCGCATGATCTTCCAGGATGCTGGTGCTTGCTTCTTGCCCAGTCTACCATGTAACCTAAGTCCTGCCGACATCCTTGAATGCCTCCTGCCTGGTCTGTGTCTCCTCCAGTCGTTGGTCTTTTTCTGTGTCTTAAGTATGTGCTTTGTCCAGGATCTTCCTGAATCCCAGAATACTGATTTTAGTTTTTGCTAGGACCCATCATTTCCCTGGTTCCCTCCTTTCTGTCTGGGTACCCCAGATAAACTCTGAACTCAGTTTCTTCTCTGTCTCCTTTGAAAATGAGTACCTGCAGAGTTTCTCAGAGGTTTATTTATGCAGAAGTTCATTGTGCCTCTGGTATGCGGGTGAGTTGACGAGAAGGGGTAAAGCAATGCGAAGTGGTTGCCAAATTTATTTGATCATAGGATTCTTGCTGTTGGAGCATCTTGAAGGGTAATGTAGTTCAGAGCACACTTAGAGAAATGTTGCCCCATAGACTAGTAGTGCTATTTGGGGCTTGAGAAAATGTTAAGAGCAGGTGTTATCTCCTCAACAACAGAAGAACGACAGTGCTGTAGAATGTTTGATTTTGAACTTTTTGATGTTTTCTCTGTAGTGTTGTAGTGTCAGCCTAATTAAGATCTTTCCTCTCAATTCTGATGTTTGGTTACTGAGTTTGCCTTTTCTGACTGCTCTGTTCTCTCTGAGGAAAGTCAGCATTTGTTGAGAACCTACTATGTGTCATATGCTGTGCTAGTTGCCGGAAACACAAATAATGAATACGCTAGGCCTGCTCTTGAAAAACAAATTAGAGTGCAAAACAGATATTTTATAAAGGTGGTTCTATATCAAACCAATTATTTTGTTTTTCTTCATTTCAGGCCTCAGACTTTTTTTTAAAAAACAGGGTTTTTCACTCCAAATAATAAAGGATCCCCTTAGGGTAGAGAAGAAATTTCTGAGCATGTTACAAAAAATAAGAAATAGAACACATGCATGAAAATTTAATATTTCTGTACACCAAAACCTACCATAAACAAAATTAAAATGCAAACTATAAACTAGAAAGAACATCTGCAACATAAAAGATAAAAGTTTACTATCCTTGGTAAAATAAGCACACAGTAGCTTTTAATAAGTCATTGTTGGATGAATGAGTGAATGAATAAATGAATAAATGAATTCAAAGCAACAAGGACAAAAAGCACCCCAGTAGAAATATGAGAAAGATTGGGACTTCCCTGTGGAGCAGTGGTTAAGAATCTGCTTGCCAATGCAGGGGACACGGGTTTGAGCCCTGGTCCGGGAAGATCCCACATGCTGTGGAGCAACTAAGCCCATGTGCCACAACTACTGAGCCTGTGCTCTAGATCCCGTGCTCTGCAACAAGAGAAGCCACCACAATGAGAAGCCTGGGCACCGCAACGAAGAGTAGCCCCCGCTCGCCACAACTAGAGAAAGCCTGCGCGCAGCAACGAAGACCCAACGCAGCCAAAAATAAATAAAATAAATTTATAAAAAAAAAGAAATATGAAAAAGATGTGAAGAGTGGCATAGCACAAGTCACATGTGTGTGTGCACACAGAAGTACAAATCCAAATATACAAGAAAAGCAAAGAGATGGAAATTAAAACAAAATAACTTTTAATCAAATCTTCCTTAATTTGATAAATGCTTATTAAACACCTGTTATCACCATGTTGTTAAGTTGCTTTATAAATTGTATTATTTTATTTAAACAACAATCAGTATAAAATAAGTATTGTTATCCTCATTTTACTGATGAGCAAAGGGCTTAAAGAAACTGTCTTTTTTTAAAAAAATTTATTTAAAAAAAATTTTTGGCTGCGTTGGGTCTTCATTGCTGCATGCGGGCTTTCTCTGGTTGTGGCGAGCGGGGGCTATTTTTCGTTGCGGTGCGTGGGCTTCTCATTGCAGTGGCTTCTCGTTGCGGAGCACAGGCTCTAGGTGCATGGGCTTCAGTAGTTGTGGCACGTTGGCTCAGTAGTTGTGACACATGGGCTCAGTAGTTGTGGCTCGCGGGCTCTAGAGCACAGGCTCAGTAGTTGTGGTGCACGGGCTTAGTTGCTCCGCGGCATGTGGGATCTTCCTGACCCAGGGCTCGAACCTGTGTCCCCTGCATTGGCAGGCGGATTCTTAACCACTGTGCCGCCAGGGATCCCAAGAAACTAAGTCTTTTAATTTGGATTTTGGAGGCAACATTTGAACTCATAGCTGTATGCCTTTAAAGTCCACGCTATTATCTACCGTAGTGTTCTGTTAGCATTAAAAATACCATGAAGGGCATTTGATGATATGGCAAGCTGTTTATGAAATAGAGTTAAGTAAAAAAACAATTGCAAAACAGTATGCACACATGATCCCACATATGTTCTTTTAAAAATGGTATAGCATAGAGCAAAATTTGGGAAGATACATACTAAAGTGTAAACAGTGCTTATCTGTGACTTTTATTTTCTTTTTGTTTACCTATACTTTCTAATTTTTCTACAATGTATATATATTGTGTTAAAAGCAACAATGTTTTAAAAATTTTTATCAAATTTGGGTGTGTGTGTCCCTGTGTGAACATGACAATGTTTTGAAGTTTATATAGAGATTTAACAGAACCAACTTTTGCCGAAAAGGAGGTGAAAGAGGAAACACCCAGGGAATAGAAGAATATGGCTACTGGTGCAAGGAATTCAGAGTGACTGAGTAAATTGCTACATGATATGGCTAGACAGCTCAGAGAACAGGAAATACAAATGTTTAATACATATTTGGAGAAATAGTCAATATAGGTAATTAAAGACCTACAAGTAAAACTACCACGAGATAACTTTTTATCTGTTAGAGCAGGAAAGCTTTTTCAAAAAGAGTGCTGAAATAGATACTCCAAAGGTACTACTTTGGAGAAAGCAATCTGATGATTGGTATCAGAAGTCTTAAAATTGTTTATACAAGACTTGGCCCAGTAATTCAACTTCTGGAATTTGATCCCAAGTAAATAATCCTAAACCCTGAAAAGTCTTTATGCAAAAAGATACATGGCATAACCCATAATAGTGAAAAATTGAGAACAGCCTGTATGTGCAGAACGGTGGTCATGGGGTAATAAATGATAGGATAAGTCATCTGATGATTAATTTATCCTACAAATATCCAGCCACTGCTTCAGTGCTGAGGACACAGCAGTGAACAAAACCTTTGCTCCAAATGATTTTTAAAAAGAGGATTTCCATACCATGGGAAATGCAGACTTCTTAAATATTGGGTATAAAAAGTAAGATATTAAATTGTAAATGTATTCACCTCAATTGTGTAAAGAAAAAAAAACCCAACAAAACAGAAAAAAGCTTAAAAGGAAGTGCATGAAAATATTAACAGTTATCTTGCAATTGGATTGTGGATTGTTTTCCTTTATAGTTTTCACTATGTCCCAAATTTTCTACAATAAAAATATATTGCTTTTTAAGTTAGAAAAATAAACACGAAACTTAATTGCTGTTATTTATTAGATGTTTGCAATACTCTCTTTAAATAGGAAAATAGGAACTTATGTCCAAGCTGTGATGGGAATTTAATAGATTTAATTAAAGCTACCAGAATTCATGATTTTATTGAGCTCCTAAAACATCTTTGGTTTTACTGGTATGTTTAAAAGCCTTTAAGATGCTGCTTTCGTTAAAACACTTCTGTAGTAAATGGTAATTGTATATCAAATAGATAAAAACTTACATTCAACAGATCAAAAAGTCCAACACGATGTCAATTTGATTAGGTAAATGCAAGTTTAACAGCCTGGTAATTCTTTAGTCTTCTTATTTTGCATGCCATAAAGAATGCAATAATATAATTAAAATTCTGAAAACGGCTATTTAGGATAATGGTGTGTTTTTTCCTTTTCCTCTTTTAAAGTAAGATGAGGGAATTTAAATTTTCACTCAAGCATTATTTCCTATAGTGAAGGATCCCACTACTGTGATTCTAAATAAACTTTAATTATGTTCTATACTTATGCATAAATTTATTTTGTGTAATTGGTTTGTGTTTTGAAATGTTTTAGATAGTCCCTTAAGTTTAGGCGTTGTTTTTATGCTTTGTGTTTGAAAACTGGGTTTGAATTAAAAATAAAGATATTTTAAATTTAAAGTTATAAAAGAGTTCAAGAATGGCTTAAAATGTTGAGCAGAGGTCAGGACATTCTGTATTTTGGTTGTACGAGAATTAATTATGACCTATGTAAATGCACCAGAAAATAGAAAACTCAGGGCTCAAAATTATTAAAATCAGCCTGAAATTCAGTCATGTTAGAGTTAGTCATAGAGCAAAAAGCCTGGTTAGAGAACTGAAGCAGTGTCAGGAGTCTTGGGTAGACGGGAACCCAGGTGGATTGCATACTTGCCCTTTCACGTGAGATTGCATCATGGAGGGGAGCGCTGAGGACGGAGGTCCTCTGTCTCCGCAGTCATTGCTCTCAGCACCATACTGTACACGTTCCTGCCCCTTCCAGGGGGCCAGGAGGTGAAGACTCGTTGGCTTTGACTTGGAGGCTGAACTCAGTTGGGAAGCAGAGGTCAGTGAAGAGAGCTCAGGTTGCTTTCTTTCCAGATTCGTCAGGTGATAAAGTGGCTGCTGCCCCACTGTCTCCATCTTTTCTCTGTGGAGTGCTCTTCTCTCCAGAGAGCTGAGTAAAGACAGCCTCACCGCTGGGGTGTGCTTCAGCCAAAATGTGTATCCCGGAATTGGGGGAGTTAGTCGTGTGTGTTTCAGGTTCATGTTCCCCTCTAAGGAGTCCACTATTCAGGCCTGGCCAGTGTGTCCAGTCATCCCTGTACTTGGTGCAGGTCTGGTGGCTACGGTGGCAGTGCTGGCGGTGCTGGCATCCCTGGTGTCATCGCCAGCATTTGACCGGTGTCGGTGATTGTGGACAAAGCTCTCAGTCGGTGTGAAGTGTCACATGTGCGAGCGCAGCCTCCAAACAGAGTGGTCTGGACCCGCCTACAGCCAGCATGGGCATCTTCCTCTCAGTCTTCTATTTAATGGAGCTGCACCTGAGTTGAAACTTGAGGCTAATTCCTTAATGACCTGGGAATTCCATTAGGTCTCACACTGGCTTCCACAGCCCTCTCCTCTCTGTAGAGTTTGGCCTCCCCAGACCCAGACTGTGGGCAAGGGACTCCCTTTCCCCTCAGGAAACTAAAACAAAAGGTTACGGGCCTTCATGATGGCCCTTACAGGAAAGCTGCATCCTGTAACAGACATGCTGTGGGGTTGGAAGAGTAACACAGCAGAAAGAACATTTTTCTCAAGTAATACAGTGTTTCCTGTTAACTTATTAACAGGGCTCTAAGCAGTAGCATGATCTGGGTTTTCCTGCTACCTCAAAACTCAGCAAAAGTTGATGTTGGACCTCTTTCTTCCTCTGTCACTGTCTATGTCTCCCTCCCCATCCCTTTCCGTATCCCCTTCTCACTCCCCTGACACAGGATCAACAGTATTTTGCTTGCTAATTAACTTAAAGGAAAAAAAAAATTTGAGAATAAAATGGCCCATTCTTCGCAGTGTAGATGTCTTGATTTTTTTTCTAAACAATGTTATTTAATTAATTTTATAATGGCTTTTGTTATTTATAAAAGCTTTAAAATTTATTTTTAATTTTTAGGTGCTAATTATTTATTTATAAAAAATTTTTTTTACGTTAATTTTTGTTGGAGTAGAGTTGATTTACAGTGTTGTGTTAGCTTCTGCTATACAACAAAGTGAATCAAATCCCATCTCCTCTGTGCTGTTTGATTTTCTCCATGGGCAGAGCTAAGGTAGGGTTGACAGCACAGGCCCTAGAGATGGCCTGCTTCCATTCAAATTCTGGCTTTGCCATTTATTGGTTCTATGATCCCAGGCAAGTCTTTAATGCCTCTGTGTCTCAGTTTGCTAGTGGTTGAAATGGAGATAATTACAATACCATCCTCATCTGGTTGTTGTGAGGATTAAATGAACTAACATATGTAAAACTCTTAGTACATAGGAAGTACTCAGTAAAAATTATGGTGTTGGCCAACTCAGACTCCTTCTGGATTAGTAGATGCAAAAAGCATTTTAAAATAATGTCTTCAGGGCATGGATTGTGTTGTAGAATTATTTGAGGGTTTTTAAAGAAATGTAGACTAGTATAGTACATGACTCTAGATTAGAATCTGTTTAAATTCTGAAACAGAAACATTATGACAGTCACTAGAGGAGAATTGGAAGTAGCTGGTGTCAGCTTGAACACAGAAGAATGAGATAAAGAGCAATTGCGATACATAACGTCCTGGGAATCAATGGGAATTTTACAGTAATTATGACCACAGTTGTACTAGGTTTTCACAGGAGCTTTTTATTTCAAAGATTTTGAAGGGAAATGTACAGTCACTTAGAAAAAGCTGTAAAGAAAAACTGTAATCACTTTAGTTTTCTATAGAAGATAAATGTGAGTAAGAAAATGGTAGAAATGTTTAATAATACCAGATCAATCAGTGGTAACTCCAAGCAGCTTAATTTCTGATTTACTTCTTTAGTATCTACAAGTCCTTGTTCTCTCAAGATGGGAGCAATTTACATGTGAAATTTAGGAGAAAAAGTCTTTGGATTAAATCCCTTAGGAGAATGTAACATGGTTTCCTTCTGCAAAAATATTTAACTCGTGGAAGAAATGACCCTACTACCCACCCCCCTTACAAGCTACTTGCCCTAGGAACAAACTGATGGAAATAGCTCTGGGGAGAAATTGGAAGCATCATAAGCTTTTGTCTAAGCATTAGTGTGTTTTTCTAGTTCTTTTAGAGTTGAATATTCAGAATTAATAGGCAAGTGTTTTAAGATTAAAACTCGTGGCTCTATTATAAAAGGTGCTCTCAGGGTCAGTCTTACTCGTGGGTGGAGTGGGCTCTGAATAAGTTGTTTCAATTCAGTGGCTGTGAAATGCCTTTGAATTCCTTCCAGATTGTTTCTTTATCTATTGGCTGTTTGAAATTCCACATTAGATTCTCCCTGTTTTTAAACTTCAAGTTTTGTTACCTTCTACAAATGCAAATGTCGCAGGCATGACTTACGTCCAGCCTCACAGCAATGTGTTAGTGAGTTTATAAACTCTTTTCCGGATTATGGAGTTTTTGTTTGGCCTTAAACGGTACTGCGTAGGGAGGGCGCACCGTGATTCTTGGTTGTTGGGAGAAGGGATTACCCTGACTGTGACGGTGGTGGTTACATAAAAGCGGGTGGCTAGAAGCCACATGTCCTCTGCTTCGTTCCTTTGCTCTGGGATAGGCCTTCTTTTTTGATCTTCGAGTAAACAAGCGAAAAAAAACCAAAACCCTCTAACATTATGCCTCCATACTTTTCATTGTATCTCTTTTAAGAGGGGCTGATATATTTTGCTTTTGACTGAGAATTTAGGATCACCCTCTCTTGTCCTCTGAGAACAAAGAAGATATTTGGGAACTGGACACTTACAGTTTTAGTGAAAGTGAAAAGATTTTCAGATCTTCCCAAGTTTTCCTAGCTGACTTTAGGACTTTTTTCCACTGTTTATCCATTCCTTCCATCAGCAGGCTCCAGGAGATAATGTAATAAAAATGAATATTTAATCCATGGCTCTTAAGAGACTGAAAACCAAAGGAAGAGTCTATGCTGTATCAGTTCCAACGATGGCAATAGACCTGCAAGGGCTCCCAGAGGACCGTCCTCTCGGCTGCAGTCCCCGGCACCTGCAGAGCCATCCTTGGCCTCTGTCAGGGAACAGCACACACCTGCTAGCCTTTATCTCCCCACACTAGTGAGGCCATTTAAAACCAAGACAGTGGGCAGATGGCCCTGCCCTGAGATCCTTTGTCATTCCAAATTGGGCTGTCATGTGGACAAGTCCATTTGTCCCACGGGAGGCTCTTCTCTGCCTGTTTCCTTGCAACTTGCCTGAAAGATGTGTTCTGTTCCTGTCCAGATCGTTCCTCTGGACACTGACCCTTTCCTTCTCACTCATACTTAAGACTTTAACCCTTTGTGCTTCGCTCTGTCCCAGTTCCCTTGCTCTGACTTCACTCAGATTCTTGCAACTCACAGTCATGATACACCCCCTGCCCATCAAAACTTTAGTCTTACAATCTGGTGCCACCCTAATTGTTCTCACCACTGAATTGTCCTCATTCCTGGCCTCCTGACCACTTGCAGCCTGGCCCTCTCATAGATTTACGTTTCTGATAATTAAAGAAATAAAGACATTTAAAGCCAAATGCTAGGTAGGAGACTGGAAAGTTAGGACACACAATCCATTAGACATGAGACAACGAAAGAAATATCAATAAAATGCCTGACAGAGAAATAAAGACATTTATATCCTGTGAATTGAAATGGAATGAAATTACAGGGTTTTGAGATATCCTTTGACCCTCTGCTAAACAAAAATATGGAAAGAGATTGTGAAAAATTCCATACTTCAAAGACATGAAGCTGATTTATTTTATTACCTTTCATAGAAAAAGGGGTTTCATTTTATGATAGTTTTATGAGCAAAGCCCAGATCACAGAAGCATATGCCTACCAAATCAGTAGGCAATAAATGAATAATCATGTTGGTAACATCACTGTGGTTTTGCTAGAAAGATGCAGGCATTGGATATGCTCTGAAGGAGCTTACAGTGTAACATAAATTCAACAGTAAAACACATAAATCAATTAATTTACTAATTGCAAGTCTTCTTTTGCCGTTGCTTTTCTTCCTTAAAGTTTCTTACAAAAAAGAGACAGACATATTAAAGGTTTTAACTGTATTTGCAATGCTTAGGAATGGGTCCACACTGATATCTTTATACCAAGTCATCCTTGGATGCTAGGTGAACTACTTTGGGACATTTACTTGAATATCTGGTTTTGCTGAGGATTATCCAGTCCTTTTTTGATTTGAAGAAGTTTGAGGTAATTAAGCTTTTCTTCCTTTCTATCTCCTTTGGAGTTGAAATTACAGGATGACCAGTGTATTTGGTTGAATGGTGTAACAGTGATGATGATTATAAATAATTCTGATAGTAATTGTATCAGTCGGGGTTCTCCATATATGTATGATGACAGAGAGGAGAGGGAGACGTGGGGGTTTGGGGGGAGAGACAAAGAGATATTGATATATTTTAAGGAATTGGGTCATATGATTTTGGAGACTTTGCACGTCCAGAATCTGGTGGTGAAGGCTGGCAGTCTGGAGGCTCAGGGAAGAGCTGCAGTTTGAGTCCAGAGGGAGTCTGCTGGCAGAATTCCCTCTTGCTGGGGGAGGGCAGTCTTTGTTCTATTAAGGCCTTCAGCTGTTTGAATGAAGCCCATGCACATTATGGAGGGGAAGGTGCTTTATTCAAAGTCCACCAATTTCAATGTTTTCTCAGCCAAAAACCATCATCATAGAAACATCCAGAATGTTTGACCAAATATCTGGGCAACGTGGCCAAGCCAAGTTGACACATAAAATTAACCATCACAGTAGCCAACCTTCACTGAACATATTTTGAGTGCCAGTTCTTTCTGAGCATTATCTCATTCAAGTCTCTTATTAACTCCATTGTTGGGCATCTTAATTCCAAAGTGGAAGATACCTTAGGGATGAAGTGGATAATTTACCTGCTCAAGGGTACACAGACAGTAAGTGGTTGAGCTGGAATTCATGTTTCTTTTTTTAAATTTTTTAAAACTTTCAATTTTATATTGGAATATAGTTGATTAACAATATTGTGTTAGTTTCAGGTGTACAGCAAAGTGATGGTTATACGTGTGTCTATTCTTCTTCAAATTCTTTTCCCATCTACGTTGTTACATAATATTGAGCAGAGTTCCCTGTGCTATTCAGTAGGTCCTTGTTGGTTCTCTCTTTTAAATATAGCAGTGTGTACATATCAATCTCAAACTCCGTAACTATCCCTCCCCACTACCCGTCCCCCCTGCGCCGGTAAGGGATGAATAAGTTCATTCTCTAAGTCTGTGGGTCTGTTTCTGTTTTGTAAATAAGTTCATTTGTGTCATTTTTTTAGATTCCACATACAAGCCATGCCATACAGTATTTCTCTTTCTGTGTCTGACTTACTTCACTCAGTATGACAATCTCTAGGTCCATCCATGTTGCTGCAAATGGCATTATTTCATTCTTTTTCATGGCTGAGTAATATTCCATTGTATATATGTACCATATCTTCTTTATCCATTCATCTGTCGTTGGACATTTAGGTTGCTTCCATGTCTTAGCTATTGTAAACAATGCTGCAGTGAACATAGGGGTGCATGTATCCTTTCGGATCATGTTTTTCTCCAGATACATACCCAGGAGTGGGATTGCAGGATCATATGGTAGTTCTATTTTTAGTTTTTTAAGGAACCTCCATACTGTTCTCCACAGTGGCTGTACCAATTTACATTCCCACCAATGTGGAATGTGGAATTCGTGTTTCTTACCTCTCTCCTTAAACATGAAAAGAACAGATGGGTAGTAACTGTTGGGGTCCTGTGAAGGGACACCTAAAATGAGTTCCAAAGCACTATTTGTGAGAGCAAATAGTTTATTCACTTCCTGAGATTGTGATCAAAATAGGGATTTATATCTTTATGGGAAGGATCCTAGGGCAGGGCTCAAAAAGATCCCTTGAAAGTGTTACTGACAGACTAAGAAGTATAATTTAAAAATGGCGTATTTTGTGTCTGAGGTTGAGGCAGAGGCTTTCTCTAGTTACATGGAATCAAAGACTATTTCAACTTGCTGTCGTAGGGGCTGGCGATTACTATTGGAGCTCATGCATTACTTGCTGGAGAAGGATGGGGTGTGGGATGGAATCTACATGGGCTGTAATTACCCTGCAATTATCTGGAACTTGGCTAATAACCAGAGAGTATGTGAAAAAGGCCCACAGATGCCATAAAAATCATGGATGGTAACCCAGGCCTTGAGTCAGCCTGTTTGCTCTTACTGGAAACACTGGTTTCTAAGGTTAGGGCAGTGTGAGAGGCTGTCAGTTAGAAAGTGGGGAGGGAGGAGAAACCTTGCAGTGGGCAGACAGCTGGAGAGAAGTAAGAAATAATAGCTGGTTGACTAAACTGGGTGGAAGGGAAAAGCTTAATAAAAGCAAACATAAACCTAAAACATACCACAAGCAGGGGCCATGCACATATTAAAACACCCGTTCGCACCAAAGACCATTTGACACCATATAGTAATTGTCATTCATAATAAGTTGCCAGGAGTTCAAATCAGATTTTGAGCACTTAATTAAGAAGGCCCCCCCCAAAAAAAAGTTAAAAAAAAAAAGGCCTAGAAGTATACAGTACATTCTAGAAGCATCCCCTGGAAAATCAGTAAAATGTTTTAATGCTTAGCCTTCATTTATCTAGAAAGAGATTTCTCCATAATGTTTCACACTCCTAGGTTCTGGATATAGATATCTTTATGAAACGATAATCATTATTATGAGACTCTTTTGAATGCCTCCTATTGGTACAGACCCAGTGTTGCAGTGCTTTTTTGGAAATGGAGCTGTCAGCCTTAATTGACTTTTGACTAGCACCCATGTTGGCTGTAGTTTAGAGTTAGAGAGCCCAGCTGTGCTGAATTCATTTCCAGTGTTAAAACTCAAATTCGTACTGCCTGTGCAGCTAGCCTGACTGCCTTTTATCCTGCATGAAACAAATTTGTTTTCATTTGATATTCTCATCATGGAAGAGTCACTATTTAGAATTTATTTCTTTGTGCCCATGTCTGGTAGAATGTGGCATGTAAAAAAGACCCAGGACCTGTTTTCTTTTATCTAAACATGTGAGAATAAGCCTGGTATTTAAGCAGTAATTGAATTCGAATGGTGTATTTACCAGTTGTGCTTTGGGGAATTGCCAAACAGTTAAAAATGTAACATTCTACCTGACCCAAACATAAATCTTGTCTAACTCTTGATTTTCAGTAAGGTTGTTTATAACTTTAAGTTTTCGAGACCTCTATTTTTCATTTTAAAAATGTTTCGGGGGCTTCCCTGGTGGCGCAGTGGTTGAGAGTCCGCCTGCCGATGCAGGGGACGTGGGTTCGTGCCCCGGTCCGGGAAGATCCCACATGCCGCGGAGAGGCTGGGCCCGTGAGCCATGGCCGCTGGGCCTGTGCGTCCGGAGCCTGTGCTCCGCAACGGGAGAGGCCGCAACAGTGAGAGGCCCGCGTACCGCAAAAAAAAAAAAAAAAGTTTCGGGAATGTGCTAAGAGTGTATGTATGTGTCTGTGGTTTGTGGCTTTTTCTTGTTACGTGTGTATAGAGATTTGGGGATGAGTTTGGTCATATTGCTGTGGAGCATATCAAGGCCTTGCCTAGGACTTCAGGATCTGTGTGGAGTATGAATTTGTAGTGAGTGCATATAGTTTTGCTACATTAAGGCATTGATCGATCATATTCTTAGTCAATAGTGGATCATTTAAAGTAAAATGGGTATTCATGGCCATCAAACTAATTCCGAGGGGAAAAATGCCCCGCTGATTTGTATAGAATCAGCCTTTGCTAAGAAGGAATGGGCAGATGCTTGTGTGATGGATATTTCTGGGACTTTTTCCTCCACTCTTCCCCCTCACCACCATATTCTGAAGCTAAATTTGAAATGCCTTGGTTGAGAAAACACATTGTATACGTTTATACTAACGTATACATTATTGTTTTTCAGAATAGGCTCTGTGGAGCAGTAGCTCAAAGGCTGTTAGTAGATGTGAAAAAAAGCTCTACTGGTGCACTTAGTTTCAAACATACTATGAGAGTTTTCTGATGCTTTTATATTAATGTGCATTGTGAAACTCTAAGGATAGAGTTCTACTCTTTTAATAGTTAAAGATGTTTATTCCAAGCCACAGACACCGATTGGAATTAAATTGAAAAGAGAGAGAATTTATTAAAAGGGTTTAGAGATGTCTCATGAATATGATGGTGGGGATGGAGCCTGGGTCACCAGAATGGGCTGGGAAACTTTTAGCATCCTCTCCTCATGTCCTTATTTCTGTTTTTCTCAGTGCCTCTGCTCAGTTTCTTCCCTTTCTCCATCGTTAGCCTTATGTAGTGAGTCTCCTTGGAAGTCCTTCTTCTTTTAATAACAGTGAAGAAAGCTCTTAAAAAGTCATTGGTTAGTCCTTCATTAGCTGGATTAGTACTGGGTGGTCAGACAACAGTTACAGATGTAACTGTTACATCTGTACAGATGTACAGTTACAGATGGCCAGTGCGAATTGTATTGATGAGTATATGTTTGTCATCAACTTGAATATTTAAAGTTGATAAATAGCTTTTGTCAATTTCAGTATATTTAGTTTACTGTGTAGCTTAAAGTAGCTTTAGTCATACTAAACCCCCCTGTTGAAAACTTACTTAAGAAAAACCTGTGTGGAGTTGTAGTTGACCTAATATTTAGCAATCAGATGAAACTTTCTACAGTCTAGGTTAATGTCCTACTGATAGACTGAAATATAAAATGAAATAAAATTCATAACCTTAACATTTGCTTAAGGACAAAAGGGTGAGTAAACTTTTCTGGTCATCACCCATGCTAAATGCAATCCTACTTCAATGGTTTAGGGCCTAGATTTAGTCTTTCACACGTAAGGAAATGATAAATATCGAATTTAACTCTTTTGCTTGAAATATAGCTCATTTTCTTTATGCCTGCTTTTGCTTCATATGAAGAACATTGTAATTCCTCTTTGTCACAATGCTATAAAGTTCCATTTATTTGGAATCCAAGAGCTTAAATAATCATATTTTCTTTCTACAGCAATGTATAGGGAAAATCGATGTACAGAATAATGCCGTTCAGGCACTGCAAATTGACTTCTGAATCTCCAAAGGAAGTTTACATTATGTTGGTATAGCATCAGCGTTAGAATATTATATTCTTATTCATACAACATTGGTACAGTGTTTAACCATGTGCTCACAGCCCCCAAGCCATCCCGGTTTACACACTTGTAGACTCTGTGGGGTTTTCATGCCTCCAGAAATAGGGATAATGTTTATTTAGTGTGTTTATATCTTTGGATTCATATTTTTGTGAAATTTGGAAGGAGAATAGGGGCAGGAGGTGATCGGGAGACAACTTGGACAACTTGTGGAGAGCAGTCGAAGTTTCTAAGTTTCAGAGCTTCTAAGTAGAAAGGGTCTTAGAAGCATTGGATTGGAAGGTTTAGTAATTTGGAGCTACAAGAAGAAGGGAGGATTTTAGAGGCCAGCAATTTGTGAAAGAGATTTAATTACGATGTTATTACAGCTGAGAGTGCTGTGTAGGTACAAAAGTGCTGCCATCTTTATTCTCTGTTACTGTGACTATACTCATTGAGTAGAACATTAGGCAAGTAGGAGGGGACGCTAATCTATTCTTGTGTTAGTGACTCTTGACAGAAGCAAAAAAATATAATGTAGTGCAAAGTTGGCTTCTAAGTTTTTCCTTTGTGTCCAGGCTAATTAATTATAAGACTTTGTACAAGTCACTTAACCAGCTCAAGCTTCCAGTTCTGGTGGTGAAAAGATGGGGTTGAACTTGATGTCATCCAGCTGTAAATGCTGAATGATTTTTATGAAAATTTTAGTTGGAGAGAAGCCATATTGGGGCTTCCCTGGTGGCGCAGTGGTTGAGAGTTCACCTGCCGATGCAGGGGACACGGGTTCATGCCCTGGTCCGGGAAGATCCCACATGCCGCGGAGTGGCTGGGCCCGTGAGCCATGGCCGCTGAGCCTGTGCGTCCGGAGCCTGTGCTCCGTAGCGGGAGAGGCCACAGCAGTGAGAGGCCCGTGTACCACAAAACAAAAAACAAAAAACAAACAAACAAACAAAAACAGAGAGAAGTCATATTTACACCAACTCTCTTCAATATATATTGTAATACATTTATTTTTATCCATTTATTTCGTTAGCAAATATGTTTTGAAAACCTGGTATGTGGAGGACTTGGGCAGTGTTCTAGTGTTGAGGATATAGCGTTGTCCCTGCTCCCTTACAACTTATGTTCTGTTGGGAAGGGAGGCACAATGCACACATGTTAAAAAAAGATCTGTTTGTATATATAACATGTCAGGGAGAAGTGAGCTATTTTCCATAGGGTGGTTAGGAGAGAGAGTTTCCAGTTTCCAAGTGGAATCCAATTTATTCCCTCTCTCCTGTTTTCCTGATATTTTTGATGTCCCCTTGGCAGCCTCACGTCCTTGCTAACCTCTCCACTCCACAGGATCCCATTTTCCAGCAAATACACCGCGAGCACTTATTTAAATGCCTCATCACTGGCAGCAGTGCAGCTGTGTTCATCATTGTCAATTCTGATTTGTATGATGTTCCCATCCAAACTTACCTCAGGGTACATTTGCACATCTAATTACAACATTAAAACTATTAATAGCCCGATAACATACGACTCAGAAAAATGTCTAAGCAAACAGCTGGCTGTTCCATTGTGTCCTGTAGGACAGGCAGATTCAGACTTTGTTCCCTGACTCCAGGGCCTGAATTCCAAACCGCGCCATGAACACCCTACCGAGGGGAGGCTTAGGCAGGAAGGATCTAATTCAAAGAGATGTCGGGAGATGAAAAAGCCTGCATGAAACCGGAGCTTTATGGAACTGCGTGGAGGAAAAAAATGGTTTTCTTTCATTTTATCCAGAGGAAGGCTGCGACTAAATTCACACTGGGCCGGAAGACAACAGAATATTGGTACAAGGTGTTATTAAAGTGCCTGACCATTCTACAGAACCCAGAAAGTTAATATCTAAAATTTCTGAGGAAAGAAGGCTAGGAATAACTTAATCATGCTTTTTCGATATTTGAAGGAGTCATGCTGTTATCACTTGGAAACAATGGCAGGCTCTGTTTTCCACAAGTGATTCCGTTGGTGCGTTTATTAAGAGAGAGAAAATTTGGTAAAATTGGTTTTATCTTACTGGCACACAGTAAGCCTTCCTACTAGCCAAACCAGTGAAGTGGGATATTTAGGAAACAAGTTAATCCTCCTTCCATGGGAAGTTTCAGTGCAGGAGGCAGGCTGTGATCCTAAGGGGAGTAGGGAATTCTTCCTCCAGGATTGATCTGTGTCCTCTGGCAGGTTGCGTTTGCCCACGTGGATTGAAGCTAATAATTAAACTCTTTTTTTGTTCCTGAAACATCCACGGAAAAATGTAGACCTTTGGGAAAACTTTTTTTTTTTGGTGGGGGGCAGGTGTAGTTGCTTTACAATGTTGTGTTAGTTTCTGCCGTACAACGAAGTGAATCAGCTATATGTATACATGTATCCCCTCCCTCTTGGACCCCCGCCATCTCACCCATCTAGGTCACTACAGAGCACAGAGCTGAGCTTCCTGCGCTACACAGCAGGTTCCCACTAGCTATCAGTTTTACACATGGTAGTGCACATACGTCAATCTCAGTCTCCCAGTTCATTCCCCCCACCCCCGAGTCCATATGTCCGTTATCTGTGTCTTAGATTATAAGAGTTGTCCCTTATTGGAATGTACTGTTGAGAGAGGTCTTACCATCCTTCCTTTAAAGCTTTTACATAAAAATTTATAGTTTCATCGGCCTTGATAGATTAGCTATAATACTCCTGAGGGGGAAAGAATGGGTTAAAACAAATTTCCAAGTTGCTTCTTACCTTCTGATTCTCTTATGTGCTGCCTTTTCAGATTCAACAAACATTTAGGATCACAGGACCACTGAGCCTGATATTTTCAAATGTATTAATTTATTTGAGGTAATTCTCACAGAAGCAAAGGAGATAACATTGTTTCTGTTGTCCGTATGAAGAAACCGAGGGTCCAGTAGATGAGTGAATTTGTTCACTGAAAACGGCACAGCTAGGAAGGGGTGGGGAGAGGGCTTGGAACCATGGCTCTGGACCTGGATGCTGCCAGTAATGAGCGCTAAGGTCTCAGGCTGGTTTCTGGTCCTGACTAGACTCTGGTTTCTTCATTGGTAGATTAAAGGGTTTAGAATGTGAAGATTTGGATTAAGTTTCTATCCCAAACCTCTGTAACACATGCATGACCCAGGGGGAACTTGAGAGAGGTCAGTACTTAATGAACAGGTTTTCATAAACGGTGTGAGACCATCTTCTGTAGAGTACTGAGATACGTGTTTGAAAATAATAGAGTATTATTCCTGGGCTGGGGATTTTGGGTGTGGAACGCAGATAAAAACTGACATCTCTACATGACCTGCTAGTGAAATGCACTGAGCCACTGGAGGAACGGCATTCTCTTACAGACATTTCTTGATTTTCCTTATCTTTTACCACGTCTACTTGCGATACATCCCAGATCCCCTATCATCCATCTCCTTTAAAATTTTCTGATCCTGAAACTTGCTATATTTGATTATAGCTATGAATAATTAGGAGGCAAGAAAAGAAAAGGTTTCTTTATTCTTCTTGAAAAAAAATGAGTTCTCAGCCTAGGGAAAACTGTCCAGGTCTGAGCTGTCCAACACGGTGGCTACTAGCCACAAACGGCTACCAAGTAATTGAAATGTGACTAGTCTTAACTAATATGTGCTGGATTTCGAAGACTAGTAAGAAAAAAGAACATCAAATATTTCATTAATAATTAAAAAAAATTGATTACGTGTTTAAATGGTAATATTTTGAATATGTTGGGTAAAATAAAATATAATACTAAAACTAACTTAATCTGTTTCTCTTTATTTTTTTAATGTAGCTTCTGGGATATTTAAAATTATACAAGTACCTTACGTTTGTAACTTTCATTATATGTCTGTATCATAGTGCTGGTTGAGATTCTTCTCAGCCACAGGCAACTCCCTCCTCTCACTACCTCTTGCATCCTCCAAGGTATATTTGGCAATGTCTAGGGTCGAGTCTGATCATCCCACTGGGCATACTACTGCATCTAGTGGGTTGTGGCTGGAGATGCTGCTAAACGTCCTACAATGCATAGGACAGATACCCACACCCCACAACAAGAATTATCTGGTCCAAAGTGTCAAGAGTGCTGAGGCTGAGAACTCCTGAACAGATGGTTCAGAAAGGAGAAGTAGGGGAAAAAGGCTGGGAGCTAAAACTGCTTATAGGTTAATTTGATTTGAAATATTAGACTGCATAAGTATTTAGCAGCATTAAAGAATGACTCTTATTGTAGGTAAGAGTAAGGAATTGGAGATGGTTAGGGTTAAAGCAACAGGCTTTGTTAGTTATCTCAACAAATATTTATTGAGTGACTACAAATCTTATTTAGAACAAGATGAGGGAAGAATAAACACACATATATATATAAACATACACACATACTGAAATCTGAGTATATGCAAAGCTTCTACAGGGAAAATAGAGATAAATAAAATACAACTTCTGCCTTCAAAAAGCCTGCAGGCTGGTAGAGGATGGCATGAGAAATGCACTCTCTTGTAAGCAGCATATGATGTCAGAAGAGAGATGTGGCAAAAACAACGACAACCAAAAGAACTATGAATTTCAAAGGAAAATATTCCAGTGTTGGTTGGGGAAATCAGGTAAAGTCTTCATAAGACTTTTCTGTTTGAAATGTACCCCGCAGTGGACAGGATAACGACCCATGGAGATGACGGAAAGGCATACACAGCAGAGGGCACAGCATGGCCCAAGGCAAAGGGGAGTGTGTTTGGGGAATATTCAATAGGCAAGTTGACTTTAGAATCCCAGTGTGGAGCAGTTAAAAAATGAAAACCCCAAACAAAAGAAGTGAACAAAAACAAACAACAAGACTGAGGTCATTTATAACAGATTGGCAAGATGAAAAGAGAGATGAGAGACACATAGAGACAAAGTATTTAGGACGAGGCAATTGACTGGAGGTCAGTAGATAAAGGAAAGGAAGGAATCAAAGGTGATCCTGGGGTTTTAAGCTTGGGTGTCTGGGGACATTAACAGGGATAGGGCAGGAGGATGGGTTGGTTTGGCAAGAATGGAAAGATGATGAATTCAGGATTGCCATGTTGAGTTTGAGGTAATAATAAGTATCCAGGTGGTGGAGAGGTTGAGGAAGCCCCTGCGAATCAGATCTGAGGCCCAGAGAGTAACAAGGACAAGAAATAGAGATTTGGGCGATCATCTCAGGTAAAGTGGTCACTGAAGTTTTGAGAATAGAGAAGATTACTTGAGGAAGGTGGTACCCAGTGAGAAGGCTAGGATACACCCTTAGGTGTGACTGTCTTTAGGTGATGAAATGAGGAGAAGTCAGGGAAGGAAGTAAAAGATGAGGCAAAAGACACAGAAAGAGGATTCTGTGTAATTTAGCATACAGAAGTAATCATAGAAGCTAGGAGGAGTTTGCATTGGGGGTGTTCCACAGCGGTCAGCAGTGCTAACAGAGCGTGGAGGCTGAAACTGGAGCGACGTCAAGGGAGTTGAATTTCACCACCAGAAGGATGTTGGTAGCCTTCTGGTACTGGGTGGGAAGCACATGGTAAGGAGCGAAGGAATGGGCAGACTGCTTCTGTTGGGAGAACAAGCACGTGCTGACTTTGTGACATTCTTTCTGTGGGGTCATTCATTCCTCCAGCAGGTATTCATTGAACATGTATCTGTTTATTTTATCTACCATGGGGTGAGTGATGAGGTGTGTACGGAGACAACGAAGGTGTAATCTCTACTGCCTCCTCCACCTCTGGGCTCAGGAAAACGGAGCTAACAGGGCCACTGCTTGAAAAAAATGACAGAAGGAAATTTTTAGTAATTAGGCTCCTAAATCCTAAAACTGTGTCCTTGTCCATATTCCTTCTCTAGCAAAGCTCTGACAGTCTTGAGTTGATGTCCTAAATAAGGGATCATGTCTAATTCTATTTGCCCTTATGCATTTCGGCTAAAGAGAGTGTTTCTGGTAAAATAAATAAAATGGAAATGATGGGGGGAGGTGTTAAAATACATAAGTAAAACTCTTCCTAGCACTGATCACCTTTTCATAGCTAGAAGTAATTTGAATTTTAAATTTTATCTACTGTTTTTAAAATATATGGCGAAACTGGAGGTCTGACTGCTTCATTTTAATATTTATTCCTGAGGGGGACTTGGGAAATAGCTGAACAGGTTTTTATGGATTAAAGAGAGAAAATAACAGTTCCAAATTGGAAACTTTTGCCATTTGAATATTAAAAAAACATGTGAAATGGTTATTCTTGGTCTTTTCTACACGTACCTCATTGCTAGAGTTATGGTACCACAAAGAGGTGGTGTTTCTCAATCTGGGCTGGGTGGGGGATGTATTTATATTTTAACCCATCCCTGTGCATGTCATGGATGATAACTTTTATTTCCCTACAGCAATGATCTTTTGATGTCCTAAGGAAAGTTTGTAGTAAGACTCTGGATAAGAATTTTTTCTATATTAGTGTTATTGGAAATAAGTTAATAAAAACATGTAAGCAGTTCACATTTGAAGAACTTAAACATTTTAAAAGACAAAAGTTCAGAAAAATACAAAAATAGAAACACGGTTGCTAAAAATTGCCTGCAATATAAATAGTCAAGGTTTCAGTCAGTATGACTGGCAGACGTCATTACTGCTTTTGTGGAACTTTGATTTTAAAAATAGATGGAAAGGGCTTCCCTGGTGGCGCAGTGGTTGAGAGTCCGCCTGCCGATGCAGGGGACGCGGGTTCGTGCCCCGGTCCGGGAAGATCCCACGTGCCGCAGAGCGGCTGGGCCCGTGAGCCATGGCCGCTGAGCCTGCGCGTCCGGAGCCTGTGCTCTGCAACGGGAGAGGCCACAGCAGTGAGAGGCCCGCGTACCGCAAAAAAAAAAAAAAAAAAAGATGCAAAAGTCAAAGCAGTGTTGTGTGGTTGCCAGAATTTTGGTTTGGTAATCAAAGTATATCAGCTTTACCTCTGAATTTGCGAAAGGTTCATTATTTGACCTTGGTTAAGTTTTACGTAAACCTATTTAATATTTAAGCCCAAGGCTTCATGTTTATAAAATGAGAATACCAATGAATCTCATTATCAGCTTCCCAGCGATTAAGTCTACAGGGCTATCTTAGGTGCTGCAATAAATAAAAATTATAAAAACTTGAGAAATTCTATAGCCAGTGTTCCCCACAAGTGGTATTGCCTGATTACTTTAAAAATTGACTTATAAAGTATTAGTAATGTAAAATGTAAAAAGTACATTCACTAGGAGTGTAGTAAACAGTAAGAGTATTCCTGATCTCTGCTTTTGGGAAATACTACCTTTTTTTTTTTTTAACATCTTTATTGGGGTATAATTGCTTTACAATGGTGTGTTAGTTTCTGCTTTATAACAAAGTGAATCAGTTATACATGTACATATGATCCCATATCTCTTCCCTCTTGGTCTCCCTCCCTCCCACCCTCCCTATCCCACCCCTCCAGGCGGTCACAAAGCACCGAGCTGATCTCCCTGTGCTATGCGGCTGCGGGAAATATTACTTCTTAAATTATTGACATTAAAAACACAGTATGGAGAAAAAGGCAAAGGAGTCACAGCACTTAATCTTTTTAGTCAAAGATATTAAAGAGATGGAAACTGGTGAATAAAGAGACTTCTTAAAAATTATTCATAAATTCCTATCCACCAAGCTAGCTATGTTCTGCATAAGAGTAGATAATAGGGGTATGGGTGATGTTTCCTTTCCCAGCAGTCTTTTCACAACACTTTCTACTTATATGAATACTGAAAATTGCTGACATAATTACAAGTATCCACTTGATCCAAAATATGCTTGTGAAGAGACTACTAAAAATATCATTTATTTAAATGTGCCTCTGTTCAAATACGGTTCTTTTATTTTTTATTTATTTATTTTTTTGCGGTACGCAGGCCTCTCACTGTTGTGGCCTCTCCCGTTGCGGAGCACAGGCTCCGGACGCGCAGGCTCAGCGTCCATGGCTCACGGGCCTAGCCGCTCCGCGGCGTGTGGGATCCTCCCGGACTGGGGCACGAACCCGTGTCCCCTGCATCGGCAGGCGGACTCTCAACCACTGCGCCACCAGGGAAGCCCCTAAATATGGTTCTTTAATTGGAATGTTCAGTTTTCCAAAGGCAGTGTTTGAAATCTCTGGATTTGGTGATTGGTGTAAGCACAGACCCCAGTTCTCCCCAAATTTCTAGCAGAATGGCTGGAAGGGTATAGAAATAGGGGGGAAATCTGCATTAACAAGAGAATGCAGAAACAAGGAAGGATACAGTCCCTGTGGCAGAAAGTGAGGGGAATTTTTGTGAGCAGTTCCTTGGTGGGTCTGGATTGAAGGATGTCCCAGAGCCTTTTCCCCTCACTGGATCCAGAAAATAAGCAAGTGAGGGAGTGATGCGGTGTTTGGAGGTGAGGGCAGGTTGAGGGCTGGTTGGTTAGCACGTGACCACAGCATCTTGAGACTGAAACTGCCTCTGCGTGTCTCCCCACATCATTCTTACCCTCCTCCAATTCCTTCTCCTCACTAGACTCCATGATCCTTTTAAGAGGTAGGTCTTTTACGTGATGCCTTTGCTTAAGTGCCTCCAGGGGTTTCAACTGTTTTTAGGATCGAGGCAGACATCCAAAACATGGACCTTTCTTGCCTTCCAGTTCCGGGTCCATTATGTCTTCCATGCTGCAGCCACCTTGACTTCATGGGCACCACTGGCTCTGGCTTTTCGCACTGGCCCCGAACCAGTTCTACCACTTGGACATCTTCTTGCCCCTCTTTCCTAGTTAATTCCTCATCATCCTTCAGATCTTGGCTGCATCGTTCCTTCCTTAGGGATCATCAGAGATCTGTGCTGTCATGGCATGCTGTGATTCGAATTGTACAGTCATTTTCATGATTATTTACTTAGGATCTGTCTCCCCTGTTAGACTATGAGCTCCACTTATGAGTGGTATCTGGCTGTGTGCACCATTGTATCCCTAGCATTTAGCATAGCACTTGGCATATATTAGATATTCAATAAATATTTATGAAATGGATGGATTGATGGATGGATTGAGGGATGGTAGCATTAGGATTTCAGCAGCTACCTAGGATACCCTTTTGACCTTTTCTCCCTACACAGACAACTGCCACAAGCAAAGGACCAGGCATGGTGATAGGATGTGGTGTGGCTGCCATATCAGGCAGAGTTTTTGGAAAACGGGGCATTTCCCAAAGAATAGGTTCCACATTGGAGGCCCAGGGACTTGCATTCTGGTTCCTTCTCTGTCCCCACGGGCTGCTGGATGTCCTTAACTGATAAAACAGTCTTCTTCTGCTCCGGATCATCTTCTCTTCAATCTAGATAAGGATGTGTTTCTAAGAAAGATTTGGATGGGAATCCACAACAAATTCTGCCAAAAAGCAGCTCAACTCCTATTAGGAGATTATTTTATCAGAAAAATAAGGCTCCCTCATGGGTTCTATTGAGAGATTTCTGTTATTCAAAAGAAAAGGATCACTGTTTTCTCTAAAGCTTCAGAGGAATTGTTTCCTCTGTGATAGATTGACCATGAGATGAGACGATCCTAGAAAATATGTTTTTCTGCTTTCAGCAGCACTTGAGGGTTTGTTGCACGTATGGAACTATAGCAGTCTAAACAGGCCATTAGGTGAAGGAAGGAGAGGAAGGATTACACAGTGCTGAAAGACGTGGGAGCCAGCCTCATAGAAATAGTGACAAGAGCTAATGTTTATTGAGCACATATCAAGGGCTAGGCATTTTTCTAAGGCCCTATGTGTTTTAACTCATTTAATCTTCATAACACCCCTATGAGGGATATGCAGTTATTAACTCCATTTAGAAAACCTTTGTCGAGGAGTCAGTAGACAGTGGCACACTGAGAAATAGTCACAAAAAAAGTAAAGTAGAAAACAAACTTGAGGAAAAAAATTCAAACGTAAAGGAAAAGGGACGAAAATGTGGAACATGCGAAAATCTGGGGAAACCGTAGTAGCTTTGAAAGGTTTTATACTTGGGTGGTGAGATTAGGGATGGTTTTTACTTTCTTCTTTATACTTTTCAATTTTTTAGCAGGAACGTTTAAAAAGACACTATTCTTTGAACAAAAAGCATAGCTGGCAGAAAGCATCTAAGGTTTTCAATAAATAATCTTAATAATTCAATGAAAATTAAATTGTACTAGAGACAGTGTTTCGGGAGTTAGGCAAAGAGTGAAGCGGCCCAGGTAGGAAGTAAACCTCCTAATTGGGAAAACAGACCAGAGATTCATGCTGCTGAAAGATGGTGACTATGCACTTTCACTCTTCCAACGGGGGGGAAAAAAAAGGGAAAAAGAACAGCACTGGCTAGTTAAGAGCATTTTGAGAATTCAGATTAGAGTGCTGAGAAGGCACTGCTGTACACAATAATTAGAAACTAGTTAATAATGTATGCTTGTAATTTCAATAATTTATTTATTTTAATAGAATGTGCATAATTGCCTGGGTCATGTGTTCTTTCATTTATCCACACCTGGGGTATAATAAACCTAGCTGACCCACCCTTGCCATCATGACCCAAGATACCACCTGGTGGCAGGTGTAGAAATTGCAAGTTAAAACGCTGGGAAGAAATAAATCTGAGCTAGTCCCGCCTTAGATATTCAAGTCCATGAGGTGATACTAAAGGTAATGAACATTGAAAAGTGCTAAGGCTGTCTTTGTAATGCACATTTATTTCTTTTAGCTTATATTTCTATAGAAATAAAAGGCTAAAGTGTAAGCTTGCCCAAAAGAAAAATATAATTATAAATTAAATGGATATGGAATTTAAAATTCCTTATTTTCTTAGTTTCTAAACATAGTCTTCTGTATTTTGAATTGCAGAATTTTTTTTCACAGGCTGTGTGATTGTTCTCTTTGCTTATTCTTCTAGAGGGAATTTTATGCTTTCTCATAGTTGAGTAGAGAAGGTCTCATTCAGAAATTGGTCTAGGTTCTCAACCACATCTCTTGGAGGAATCCTCTGTATTAAATTAGTGGAAAAAATGGCAGTGAGAAAACTGTTGTAATTTCTTTGAATGGAAATAAATTTTTGAATACTGTTGGTAGGAGAACCACTGACTAGGAATAATCATGACAAACATATTATTGTAATGATCCTCGGCTTAAAAATACATGTGTGTCAGTCCTTCTCTTTCTTTGATTGTACCAGGAATTAAGTAAAATTAAATATGGAAGAGTAGCCATTTGTATTTCTGATCTTTTTTAAGTTTCTAGGACATAAAGAGATCTAAAAGATTCCATATGTGAAGCGATGAAGGTCATAATACTTTTCCTCTCTACAATTTATAATTTAGACTTTGTACTTAGGACGCAATTAAATGGTAAGATTTCTTTAAATGGCTCTTTTATTACAGAGGCAGCCCCTGACTTACAAATAGGTCTGTGAATGGCCAAAGGCCTTTAGAAACAGTGAACCAGTCAGTTTTATTTCGGATGTGCAGCCTCTGCCAGGATTGCCCCTCCTTTCTCCTTCATGTCCCTTTCATTGCTCTGGTTTAAACCACTCTCCCTTTCCTTCCCCAGCGGTTTTTGTTATCCACCCCACCCCACTTCTTATGGCTGCAGGTCCGTCCTTCTTCTTTCTACTCTTCCTCCTGCTGATCCCAGTGTAGCCCCAGCCAGAACTCTTCAGACACTTTGCTCCTCAGCAGGAATCTTTCCATGAATCCTCAGTCTTTAGGGCCATCATGGTTATGATCGTTTGTATTTTATCTTTCTCTAGAATGACAGAAAGTAAAGCAAGGGAGGATGATGAGTGATGGGAGGAAAACGTTATTATTTTTGATAATAATAAAATGTTTATTATATAAACATAAAATGTTTATTAATAATAATAAATTATTATTGATATAATAAATAAATTTTTGATAATAAATTTGATAATAAATTTTAACTACTTGTTGAGAAAGGACCTAATGTTCCCCAAATGTGGACCTTCTCAAAAGGGCTTTTTGTTTGCTTCGGGGACCTGAGAGTTGAGAAACGGCTGTGAAACTTCAGTTTCCAACCCTGGCTGAAAGGTGCTGGGGTTAACAGTGGAAAAGGAAGTGGGGGAGCTAATCTGTAATGTCCTCATGAAAGTAAGAAGGAAGGAGAAAAGAGGAAAAGTTAAGGGAAGGAAAATAAAGAAAAAAGAGAGAAAAAGTGAAAGAGGGAGATAACCTTGGGTCCCCATTGGGACATACTGGCCAGAGACACCTTACCCTCTGTCTGGTTTAATCTCAGACTCTTACCTTCTAGCCCCTAGTCCACTACTGGTGTGAGGCTGACAGGGAGGGAGGGAGGAAAGGATGGGAGTAGAAGTTCTGGATTCCACTGCCTTAGATTACTTCTCCCCAAACCGATTTATAGAGTCAGTGTAATCTCAATCAAAATTCCAGCAGACATTTTTTTTGTGGAAATTGACAAACTGATTCTAAAGTTCCTATGGATATGCAAAGGACTTAGAGTAGCCAAAAACCACTAGAAATGAAAAGAACAAAGTTGTATGACTAGATAACTGGTTTCAGCATTTATTATAAAGTTACATTAATCAAGGCAGTGTGGTACTGGTATCAAGACAGATGAATACGTCAGTGGAACAGAATGGAGAATCCAGAAATAGATCCACACATACATGGACAGCTTCTTTTTGATGAAGATGCAAAGGCAATTCAATAGAGAAAGGATAGTCTTCAACAAATGGTGCTGAAAAAATTGAATATCCATATTTAAAATATGTGCTTCGGTCTACATCTTACATCATAAAAAATTAACACAAAGTGTGTCAGAGGCCTAAATATAAAACTTAAGAAAACATAGAAGAAATCCTTTGTGACTTCAGGTTAGGTAGACATTTCTTAGATACATCACCAAAAGCATAATCTAAAGACAAACAAATTGATAAATTGGACTTCTTTAGAAAAAAAAAAATCTGCTCTTCAAAAGATACTGTTAGTAAGTGAAAAGACAAGCCACAGACTGGGAGGAAATACTATATTTGTAAGGCATATATCTGCTTTTGTATCCAGAATATAAAGAACTTTCAAAACTCAATTAATAAGTAAACAACCCAATTTTAAAAAAATGGGCAAGAGATTTGAACAGACACTTAGGCAAAGAAGATATATGAATGGCAGTTAAGCACATACGAAGATGCTCAGCATAATTACCCATTAGAGAAATGCAAATTAAAGCCACCATGCCATGCCCAGGCACATCTGTCTGATAGGTGTAAAATGAAAAGACGAACCATACCAAGTATTGGCGAGGAAGTGGAGGAACCGGAGCTCTACTACACTACTGATGGCAACGCAAGACGGCACAACCGCTGTGCAAAACATTTGGGCAGTTTCTTAAGAGGGTACAATTTTACCTGCCAAATCATCAAGCCATTCCACTCCAAGGTGTTTGTGCAAGAGAAATAAAAGCATGTGTATATTCAGATACTTGAATACATGAATACTCATATCAGCTTTATTTGTAATAGTCAAAAAAGCAAACAACCTAAATGTCTATCAACAGTAAATGGATACAGTGTATCCATACAACAAACACTACTCAGCAATAAAAGGAAATGAACTATTTATACATGCTACAACATGGATGAATCTCAAAATAATTACCCCTGGTCCTCACAAAAGAGTGCATACTCTGTGTTCTCATTTACATTAAATGTGAAAAATAAGCAAGCAGATTGTTGTTCGCCCAGGGACTGGAAGATAGAGGGCGGTGGGTGGAAGGGATTAATGAAAAAGTTGTGAGTAAACTTTTGGAGGTGACATATTTATTATCATGATGGTGGTGATAATTCCTTGGGTGTATGCAGAAGTAAAAACTTATCAAATTATATATTTTAAATATATGCCATTTTTTGTATGTCAATTATACTTTAATACAGTTGATTAAAAAAATACTAAGTTTAACCCACTAATGTGTATTTACTCTCACTGGTTTAAACGTGCTTTTTTAAAAAAAATTATTTATTTATTTATTTATTTATTTATGGCTGCGTTAGGTCTTCGTTGCTGCGTGCGGGCTTCCTCTAGTTGTGGAGAGCAGGGGCTGCTCGTTGTTGCGATGCGCGGGCTTCTCATTGCAGTGGCTTCTCTTGTTGCAGAGCACGGGCTCTAGGCGCAGGGGCTTCAGTAGTTGTGGCTAGCGGTCTCTAGAGCGCAGGCTCAGTAGCTGTGGTGCACAGGCTCAGTTGCTCCATGACATGTGAAATCTTCCCGGACCAGGGCTGGAACCCGTATCCCCTGAATTGGCAGGCGGACTCTCAACCTCTGCACCACCAGGGAAACCCTAAATGTGCTTTTGAAGAGTATCTGGTTAACACTTGCTGATAGTTTAAGTTGATGATTAAGTGTTTTTCATGTTTGAATGTTTTTAGACATTAAATGTTATGCAGAGGCTTAAAACGACACCATTGGAGAACCAAAATTTCATGAGAAATACTGTGAAATAAAGCAAGATTAATTATTAAATCAAAACTTTCTCCACATTGTAGAAAGTACAGTGTAATATCATGCTTTGTACTAGGGTTGAAGACTTCCACATTTATTCATTTGTTCCTCAGGTAGTTCTGTATTAAGTCCCTTTTGTTTACTGGATACATAAAGAGAAAAAAAAAGAAGTCACAAAAAAAGAACTGACTGCCAGAGGGGTTCATGTTTTAGTTGAGAAGATGAGGTTAATATACATAAATTAGTAGCAATTTAAGAAAGCCATTAATTGAGACCAAGAGTACGGTGCTTGAAGTTTGTTTCCTGTAATACTTACCTTTTCAGGTATTCATTGAGAGCTCCAAACTTCTGCAGAAGATGATGGCATTTTCTCACGTTTCATGTCTTTACATTAATCTTTCACGTGCGCACATTTTATCACGAACCTCCTCTCTCTATTTTAGTAATTACATCTAAGGATTATAGGGGAATTTCTTCTGCGTTAATCCTCCTTTTTAACATATCTACCCGAGACCTGACTTGATAAATCACTATGCCGTTGCTGGCCTCGTCACCCTCTCTTGAAATAATAGCAGCAACATTCAGAACTATTACCATTTTTTCTAGACGTTATCTCTCCAGCTGTGAAGATTTTCCTTATGATTCATGGGACACTTGGAAACTGAAGGTACGTTCTGGAGAAGCACTTACCTTTTCCCCTGCTCTTATTTGGAGTGGCTTTACAGCGACCATTTTTCATGGTATATGTCGTTAACATATTTACCTTCCTTCCGTCGTATTTCATCCTTGAGTATTACAGCTCTGCGTAGTCAGGGCCAGAGGAGCCGCCGGGTGCCTGTCTCTGGCTCCCAGGCCAACTGGGTGAGAAGGAAGCATCTGTATTTACATCTTGCTATCGCTCAGGGCCCCCTGAGGTGCCACCTATGCTTGCTTGTGTTGTGCAGCTGCTCAGCAGATTTCTGGACGGCCCACTTGTCCCATAGATGGTATACGTGTATGTGTCTGTGTGCCAGCTGTGGGCAGAATTTCTAGAAGGCAGTTGGCCTGTTGTGTCTGAAGCCTCATTTTTTTTTTTTTAACATCTTTATTGGAGTATAATTGCTTTACAATGCTGTGTTAGTTTCTGCTGTATAACAAAGTGGATCAGCTATACATACACATATATCCGCATATCTCCTCCCTCTTGCGTCTCCCTCCCACCCCCCCTACCCCACCCCTCTAGGTGGTCACAAAGCACCGAGCTGATCTCCCTGTGCTGTGCGGCTGTGAAGCCTCATTTTTGAAATCCTTTCTCTGTCCCCAACTCAGGACCCCTTTTTTAGCCCTTTTCAGGTTCACAGTTTTTGTGCTTTGTTCTCCTTATTAAAACCTGCTCTTAGGAAAAAAAAAAAAAAACCAAGCCCTCTTATCAGCTCCATTTAATGTGAGTTTAAGCCAACTTTCCTTTGATGTATTTGCATTTTAAAGTCTTATTTCTGAGTGTGGTGTGCAAGCTTTTCAAGTGTTTCTCAAGTGTTCTGTCTTCTATCATCTTTAGAGAAAGAAACCATTTCAACCTAATTTCTTATACTTAGACACAAGCTGTGAAGCAAAGTGATGTTTCTCTTTCAAGGGGTGGTATCATGTGCATCTTAAATACATAGACAATTGAAACTACTGTGCTACAAATGGTGTGAAGGACCTCTGACCTCCCAGTAACCCAGAGTTCCATGGCTCTGGACTTAGGATGTTATTGTGCCCTTAAATCCTTACTCCAGCCCCTGAGAAGCAGATAACAGCAGTGATGGTGCTGCCTGTGGGGCCAGCCATAAACCACAGCTGGGAGTCCTGGTAACCAGAACTCATCATAATCAGCCATGCTTTTTGCTAATGCCACATTGTTTTTGCATCTTGTGTGGGGATGATGTTGTTTCTGAGGCCCAGCAGCATTTTCTGATTTTATGCCAACTGTTCTGTTGTCAGCTGCCAAGACTCCTCCTGAACCATGTGCCATGTATCCTTCCTCCTCTAGAAACTGAAGGGAAATCGCCTTCTTGCCATCACAACACGGTTGCAGCCCCGAAGCCAGATTGTTTGCACTTGGCATCCGACGAGGATTATTTGTTTCCTTCCTTGCAAGGCTTTGGGTATTCAATGCTGTAGTCAAGACATGCATTCTCCTTCCCCCCATACGCTCTCAATTTCAGATACCCAACGTGGAATTCCTGTCAGAAGTCTTTTCAGAGTGGTTCTCCAAAGCTCCGAGGATGTTCTGAATTATAAGGATTCACCAGGCTCAAGCTGTAGTGAAGATGCCAGTCTGTCTGCTGTGAGCAGGATTGATTTTAGGGCATCTCTGAAGCTTTTTGTTTTATTCTACTCAGAGTCAAGAGAATGTCTCTTGAGGACAGTGAAATATGCCCTGGCACATTTCTCCTAAGCACATTTATATTTCAGCATGAAAGAGCCCCCTAAGCGTGCTAAGAATTTATCTAGTGAAGGTTGCAATTTCTCAAGTCCCTTTGTAAAGTCACTACTGTTTTTTTTTTTTTTTTTTTTTCGGTACGCGGGCCTCTCACTGCTGTGGCCTCTCCCGTTGCAGAGCACAGGCTCCGGACGCGCAGGCTCAGTGGCCATGGCTCACGGGCCTAGCCGCTCCGCGGCATGTGGGATCTTCCCGGACCGGGGCACGAACCCGTGTCCCCTGCATCGGCAGGTGGACTCTCAACCACTGCCCCACCAGGGAAGCCCTTTTTTTTTTTTTTTTTTTTAAGTCACTACTGTTGATTTGACCTCTGGGATAATACACATCTTACAGATTATCAGTGTACACTTTTTTTCATCAGGGTAGAACCCTACTTAGACGTAATTACTGATGTGTATGAGTCATGTTTTCGTAGCTTTTTTCTCTCCTAGATAATAGGAGAGAAGTCATAGCACCTTAGAAGGTGCTATTTTAGTTTTGTAGTGGACATTCTGTTATTCACCACTCCTAATTAGTCACCAGAAGAGGTGAGGTTTTGGTTTTTCATTTATTTAATTATTTCACTCTTAAAATTTTTAACCATTTTGTAAGGAAATCTTTCTAGAATATGTTGAATACTTTTCAACTTTTTAGACCAGAAACACTCAATGTAATTTGATGACTTTTTTTGGATGACTCAGATCATTAATTACTGACTGCAGCTTTCCCCAAATTGGAGTCAGCAGAATAGTTGTCTACTGCATAGTAATAGGTGTCTTTGAAAAACAGTGCTCTGTGATCAAATAAATTGGGTAAATACTGGGTAAACAAAATGAAGTAACTTTCTTTTTTTTTTCAGAATTACTCAGAGCTTTTACCATGTTCATGTATATTTTAAGTCTCCACGGAGAGTTAGAGAATGGAGCTTTTCTCAACTATAATGAACCACAGAACCCCCTTTGTGTTAGATTGTTGTAGTTCCTGAAGAAAATCTTTAGAAAATTTGGGGAAAATGCTGCTTTAGTGTGATAAGTCTCTAGGGCTGTCAGTATATATGGGATTATTTGCCTCTATATTGAATGACTCAAATTGCTGCTGGATTTTTTTTTTTTTTTTTGCGGTACGCGGGCCTCTCACCCCTGTGGCCTCTCCCGTTGCGGAGCACAGGCTCTGGAAGCACAGGCTCAGCGGCCGTGGCTCATGGGCCCAGCCGCTCCGCAGCATGTGGGATCTTCCCGGACTGGGGCACGAACCCGTGTCCCCTGCATCGGCAGGCGGACTCTCAACCACTGCACCACCAGGGAAGCCTGCTGCTGGATTTTTAGGTCTCCTTTTAAATTACATTTTCTGTACATTCTTGGTTTTTACCATTTTCAGTTGTCACTGTGAGTGTTCTGACCTCTCCTAAATGCCGGATCCCTGCCTCTCCCCTCCCATCAGTTATGATTGGGGCACCCATATCATTGGTTATTCAAACCGGAATACTTATGGAAGTGAAAGGGAACTCTTAATAGTTATACAGGGACAGTAGCTGTAAACTGACTCTCCAGGGCAAACCAAGATTGTTATGGCTAACACAAAATTAAGACAAACTAACCTAATTAAACAATAGAGAGGTTTTACTGGCTCATGTAACTGAAAAATCTCAGAGGCTGAGTTGGCGTCTGTTGTGGCTTGGTCAGAGATCTGGCTTCATTTTCCTGGCTCTAAGTATATGGTTTATCCTTGCACTGGCCTGTATCATGGTGCAAAATAACTGCAGTTTTTTCAGGTTTTACTTCTGGCCATCTGTGTTGCATAGTTTGCCATCAGAAAAGAAGAGCATCTTCGCCCAGAATTATTAGTAGAAATCCTGAGCTTTGTGCTGATTGGACAAACTCCTGAACCAATCCCCAAGCAATTCTAAGTGCTTATTGGTTTGGATATGATGCAGCAATTAGTGTGGAAGGGAGATGGGAAATTCTGATATTACCATGGTTATCAGAGAATATCCCTGGAGGGAGGACTGAATCCCACCTAGATAGAATGCCTGGTACACATTGGAGGCTGGATAGAATGGATGTTGGGGAGATGTTTCTACTATATGTCCCTCCTTATTTGTTTCTCCAATTCTGTAAGAGATTTCATTACCAGATATCTAAGTTTATTAGAATTTTCTGTAAAATAATAAGATGGGCCCCAAAGGCCCTCCTGTAATGAATGTGCGTGAGTACTGGATTTGTCACATGTATTTGGGCTGTTCAGAGGCTTTTTTTGCTTTCTTCGTAATTCTCAGTTGTTTTCCAGGTAGGTAGATGGAGTAATTAGGAAGGATTTGGTCAGTAAATTACTGAGAAGATATTAAGAGTACATCCCCTAATCAGATTGTTTTTGACCATTTTATTCACATGTAATATATTTTCATCATTAAAAATATAACAAAGATAGATAAGCAACTTGAAGATCATAAAAAGCATTTGGAATCCCATTGCTCTGACTTAAAAACAAGAATAATTTTTGACCTCCTTCTGAAACAAATATGCCTATTTTTATGTAAACTTTTGTGTATGGAAATGGAAGGTCTCCTGTGTCTTTGAAAATCAGAGAAAGCAATAATTATTCTGCGCTGCACCTGATATTTTCTTTCCCCAACAAATGTTACCCAAATTACATTATGTGGTAATTTATAATGTTACCTGACTAATGCTTTAGCTACCTGTTTTCCCTTCTATGAAATGTAGGTTGAAAAATAATAGATTTTCTCACAAAGGTGAAAAAATGTTTCTCTTAGACATAAATTATTTTCTCTTTACAAAGCTGTTATATTTATTCAGCATACCTCAAAGGAAGATTGTCTTCCAAAATGATTGTTTCGAGACACACATTTCTTCAACATTCCGTCAGAGGCCCATAAGGAATTTGATGCACATTTCTTTCTTTTAAATTTTTTTGCGGTACGTGGGCTCCAGGTCCTGCTTCTACCCCTTCACCTTACCATCCCTGAGTCTCAGCTTCCTCTCTGCAAAATGAGGATAATGCCATTTACACTTAAAGCGTTGTTTCAAGAATTAGATAGAACATGGCGTACAAAGCTCTTGCCCCGCATTAGGGACGTGGTAAATATGTTAATTGCTCTTCATGGGCAGGTTCCAAGTGAGAAGTTGGAAGGCATTTTGGAGGTCTTCTGGTCCAACCTCCCGCCAATGCAAAAATCTGTCCTGGAGCACGTCTGATTGATGGGTCTTCAGGCTCTTATTAAATAAGCCAGGGGGCCCCCACTGCTTCGGAAGGTAACCTACATATGTTTTTGGTCAGCTCTAATTCTTTTTTTCTTTTTTTATGGTACGTGGGCCTCTCACCGCTGCGGCCTCTCCCGTTGCAGAGCACAGGCTCCGACGCACAGGCCCAGCGGCCATGGCCCACGGGCCCAGCTGCTCCGCGGCATGCGGGATCCTCCCAGACCGGGGCACGAACCCTTGTCCCCTGCATCGGCAGGCGGACTCTCAACCACTGCGCCACCAGGGAAGCCCCACACCCATTCTTTACATACAGTTTATGACTGCTTTTGTGCTACAACAGCACAGTTGAGTAATTGCAACAGACCCTGTGGTGTTTATAACATAAACTATTTACTTTCTGGCCCTTTACAGAAAAATTTTGCTGACCGCTGGTCTGGTGGGTAGATATTAAATTCTTGAACTCATCACTAAATACGTCATTGCACATTTCTGTAGTGCAGAGCGCTAGGAAGGAGATAACAGGGAGAACCTAATTTAGGTTGGGCAGTAACTCCTCCCTGAGAGAATACACTTAAGCCCTGAAGGACAAAAAAAGAGCCAGAAGATTGTGAGGGTGTGAGGAACAGATAGGCAGAGGGACAACTCACAGGAAGTCCTGCAGAAGGAAGAGGGCTTGGCATAAATAAGGAACTAAAAGGCGATTGTGGCTGGAACCAAGTGCGTGAAGGTAGGTGGTTTGAGGTTCAGCTAGGCAGGGGCCAGATCGGGCAGGGCCTTCTGAGAATCCTGTTCTTTCCCTAAGGGCACTGGGACATTACTGAAAGGTTTTAAATCGATTTGCATTTTAAAGCAATTACATGGAAATGGAGAGAAGTGGTTGGATTAGCTCTTTGGTGGACCAGTTGCTTTGGTGGGTGAGTAAAGGGGAGTAAGGAATCTGGGATGATTCCCAGTCATCTGATGTAAGCAACTGGGTGAATGAAGTTGCCATTTATGAGATGGGGAATTCTGGAGGGGAAGCAGGTTTGGTGCGAACTGGTAGTGATTTGAGTTTTGGAGAAGTTTAGTTTGAGATGCCAGTGAGATATCTAAGTAGGAATGTCAAGAAGACAGTTGGATGCACTAATGTGGAGCCTAGAGGAAAGATGTGGGTAGTTATTGTAGTTTGGATGCCGTCAGCATTTGAGGTTCTTTGAAGTCGTGTTGGTGGGTGAGATTGCCTGGGGATGTGAGTACGGGGTGGGGGGTGGGGAGAGGGCTAGGCTCAAGTCCCAGGGGCTCTGACATTGATTATTTGGGTGGAGAAGGAGAGGGAACCTCCAATGAAGAGGAGGAGCCAGGGGAGTAGGAATGACCTAGGAGAATTGGCATCCTTCTGCTAAGCAGAGAGAATGTTTCAAGAAGGTGGGCAAGGGGCTTCCCTGGTGGCGCAGTGGTTGAGAGTCCGCCTGCTGATGCAGGGGACACAGGTTCGTGCCCCGGTCCGGGAAGATCCCACATGCTGCGGAGCGGCTGGGCGTGTGAGCCATGGCCGCTGAGCCTGTGCGTCCGGAGCCTGTGCTCTGCAACGGGAGAGGCCGCAACAGTGAGAGGCCCGCGTACCGCAAAAAAAAAAAAAAAAAAAAAAAAAAGAAGGTGGGCAGGTTTCTATGCCCCGTAGCACTGTTGCTGATTGTTAGGCGGAGACTGTGCATCCTTCAGGTTGCAGACATGATGAACACTGGTGACCTTAGCAAGAGCAGGCTCAGCTAAGTGGTGAGGGCAGAAGCCAGATTAGGATAGGCTGAGAGGTACATGAGTAGGAAGGGAGGATAAAGAGACATTTTTCCAAGTTGTTAAGCTGTGAAGGAAAGGAGAGAGAAGGCAGCTGCTAGAGAGGGAGAGGAGATGCAGACAAGAAGTTGTATTTGTTTCTAAGATGTTGAGCCTCAATGGGAAGGAAAGAGTAGGGTGGGGAGGGTGAAGAGACAGCAGAGTAAAGGGTACCAGATGAAGCCTCTGATATTCCTAGAGGGGAGGGAACCTGAGCCCCCAGGGGAGGGCTGGCTTTCCATAGGAGGAAGGACACTCTCTCCATCGTAACAGGAAGGAGAGTGGACAGGAGGGATGCAGGTGCAGGTAGGTTTGCCCATGTGCTGGCAGGAAGTTGCAGGAATGTCCATGAGTGGCTTCTGTCTTGAGCTACCAACCTGGAAGTATAGTAGACTGTGGGCAGTGAATAAGATATCTGGATTAGTGACTTCAATTTTGGTGCCCAGGAGGTGGTTAGTGAAGTTGAAGAGGTCAAGGAATCGAGACACCAGTGTATTAGGTCACACAGGATGATAGAAAGATTTGGGGTGAGACAAGACCTTAAAGGAGTCCTTAAAGCTTCGGTGATGGAGGTGAGTTGATAGAAAAAAGAAAGAGCGGAAAGTTGATCTGCACCTTAGAGGAACAGTGACCTAGGAAGACCAGACTCCCAATACTGGCCCTAGGTAAGGTCTGAGAGCCTAGGCAGGTGTGGCAGACCTGAATCCTCTGGAGATAGCCAGGTCTCAGTTCAGGTAAGGAGGTGAAGGCAAGGAAGTGAAAATGGCTGTTCAGAAAAGAGGCTGAGGATGTGGCGGTTCAGTGGTCTCTGGAGTTCCAGAGGCCACATTTGAGGATGTAGGAGGGTGGGATGCGTGGTCACTGGCAGGGCAGAGAGCGTCTGTTGAGTCACTGGGGAGATGATAGCTGTGGTGGTCTGCACCACTAGAGGCTCCAGTGAACCATGCCTCCCTGTGTCAGGTCCTTACACAATCCCCTTCCCTTGAATTTGGGGAGTCTGAGTCTGTGACTTGCTTTAACCAACAGAACGTGGCATTAGTGAGGCAGTGCCAGTTCTAGGACTAAGCTTCTGCTCTCCTGAAAGCCCTCAGACGCCATTAAAGGAATCTGGCTTCCCTGCTGGAGAGACCATATGGAAAGGCCACGTGGAGAGGGAGAACCCTTAATCCTACATGGGGAGAGAAGGGGAGAGGGGAGGGAGGAGAGGAGAGGCCCAGGTCATCTTAGCTGAGCCCAGCCCTCGGCCAGTCTGCCAGCTGAATGCAGCCACCTGGTGACTACTAGCAAGGTCAACAGAAGAACTGTCCAGCTAAGCTTAGCCTAAACTGCACAGTAATGAGAAAAAAAAGATTATTTTAGTCCCTAAGTTTTGGGCTGGTTTGTTAGCAGCAGCAGATAACTGAAGTGGTGTTTGAGTGCAGAGGCCTGCGTTTAGGAGGTAACCAAGGAAAGCAGAGAATGTAAGGCATCCTAGTGGATTTGGTTTTGATTCTCCCCCAGAAGTAGGACATAACACGATTCAGCTGTGGCCTGGACCACAGGCTCAGGAGTTGCGGTATGGAGCCTACATTCCCTGTTTCTGCGCTCAGCTCTTGCTGACAGGTTAGTTACAATGAGGTGAACACACCACCACTAGCCTGTGCTACCAAAGGTTTTTCTCTGGCTAATGTCTTAATTCCTTCAGTCCTTTTTCGCCTCTGGTTTTGAAACTCCTTAACATTCTTAGCACCTTCCCCAGGTATATTCTAGCTTGTCAGTGGCTTTCTTAAATATGGTACCCATAACTGAATTCGTCAATTCCTGGTATTATTATAGCTTTCATCATAGAAAAGGACTGTCACGTTTTCTTGCTTTAGGCACTTTTCTTTTAAAGTGTAAATTTCAGATTGCTTTAGCTTTTGGGGGAAACTGTAACACTGACTTATCTTTTGCTTGAAGGCAACTGAAACACCTATATCATTGTCGTTGTTGTCCTCTTTTTTTCTTAACACAAATGGCTATTAGGTCAAATCTTATGTTTGTGCAGTCAATTTTTGAACCTAGGAGTGGAGGATTAAATTTAATTGGCTGTGTTTTGGCTCATTCATCTAATCTGTGGTCACCATTTTGAATCCTTTTTTTTTTTTTTTTGCCCTTTTATATTACTTGTACTCTTAGCTTTGCATTATGCACGAGTTTAAGTACATATATGTGTATTTTTTTATCCTCATCGGAATCACTGATGAAAACTATGCAGAAGGAAGGTTCGGAGACAGTGCTGTGGTGTACCCATGGAAACTTTGTCTAGGTTGACATCAGACAACTGAAAAACACCCTTTGCGGTGGTGGTTCAGTGTGCCTCCTCGCGTTTGTTACTCCTCTCCCTTTAGTAAAAGCTTAGTGGGGAGGTTATTTGAAAGTCGAAAGAGAAGTATCATGAGAAGGGTATGATGAGCACTTTTGAAATTCTCTTCTTAGTGATAGATCTTGATATTGGTTCAACTAGAATTTCTCTAGGATGGACTCAAAGTTTAGTCTAAAGTCTTTTTAAAAAGGTAGCATTCAGTTTTCCCCAATTCCAGATCTGTCCTTTAGGTGCACATCCGGGATGTACAGCCTTCTCAGAAGCCTTCCTTGAGTCCTGTATCTGTCTTGGGTGAGGATACACAGATTGTAGTCTGTTTCAGTCAGATGTTGAGGAGCCATGAAGGACTTTCACACCATTGATCCATCCATCTGTGGTCAGTCTTTAATTCACAAGCGGAAACATTTTGGGCCAACTATGATGCAGCATGAATCACAAGTTGTTAATGTTTCTAAAGAGTCTGTGCATATAAAACCATTCTGAGAATGATGGTAGGTAAGAATATGCTCTTTGTGGGTTAAATTCCAATCCTCAATTATATAAAACAAAAGTAGTGTGTTCTAGCTATTTTGACTTTTAACAGCACCAGATATGTCCCACATAGCTTTTAGATGAGCTGCGTATGCGCCCTCCTGTCAAAGTTAAGTGAAAGATCAGCATCTTCCTCCATGCTGTTAGCAAGGCAGGTGAATCCAGGGGCTGACTACTCTCAAAAAGAAAGCTAAGTAATTCCCTTTGTCAAAGTCTTTGGCAATTAGAGTTACAATATCAAATAAATTACTTTTTTGCTTGATTCTCATGGGAAACAGTTTGTAGCTAATTCCGTGGAGGGACACAACAGGATGCAGTTTTTAAAAATAGAAATCTTGATTAAAGTAGCCAGCTGGTAGTTCCTGCTCTTAAAATATTTCAGACCAAAGTCATTGCTATCTGTTTTATGATTAAAAAAAAACTCTAGTGTCTCAGCTGCTTAGGCCCTTGAAACACGTGCACAATGAATTCCTGAACCACATTTTATCTCCGGTTTGCAGGTTGTCTTCTAGGCCACCTTTGTGTCAAGGTGAAATGACTTTTTTTCTTGGAGACGGGAAGGGGTCAGGTTCTTTAATTTTTATAACTATATGGCATGCACATATTTGTTCGTGAAAGCATATAGATTTTTTCTTTTTTAAATAGTTAATAAGGACAGCCTGGCAACTCGGAGAGTACTCTTCTAGAATCTTTTGTTATTATTAATTACAAAATTGACAGCATCTGTAGTTTCTTGAGCACTTACTATTCGAACGCTAGCTTGGTGCTAGAACTTTATGTATGCTATGTGTGTTATTTCACACATAGCCCCATAAGAGGTTGGTGTTATCATTGGTGCTTTACAGGCAGGAAAATTGAGGCTTAGGGATATGAAGTAACTTGTTCAAGGTCACATAGCTAGTAGGTTGTAGTGCTGGAGTTCAGATCCCATCCTCTCTGCCTCCAGAGTCTGAGCTCATAACCACTGTGGCAAACTGCTGTTTTATCTGCTCTGATTGGATGTGTCTTTTATTGGACAATTAAATCAAATTCCTTTTTTGAAAGTAAGCAGAATGTAAATAATAATGTATTGAGTGGCCTTCTGTTAGAGTGAATTCCTAGTCTTATTTTTGGCAGTTTTTAATATAAATTTACGTATTTATTTATTAACATCTTTATTGGAGTATAATTGCTTTAGAGTGTTGTGTTACTTCCTGCTGTATAACAAAGTGAATCAGCTATATGTATACATATATCCCCATGTCCCCTCCCTTTTGCATCTCCCTCCCACCCTCCTTATCCCACCCCTCTAGGTGGTCACAAAGCACCAAGCTGATCTCCCTGTGCCATGCAGCTGCTTCCCACTAGCTATCTATTTTACATTTGGTAGTGTATATATGTCCATGCTGCTCTCTCACTTTGTCCCAGCTTACCCTTCCCCCTCCCCATGTCCTCAAGTCCATTCTGTACGTCTGTGTCTTTATTCCTGTCCTGCCCCTAGGTTCATCAGAACCATTTTTTATTTTGGATTCCATATATATGTGTTAGCATATGGTATTTGTTTTTCTCTTTCTGACTTCACTCTGTATGACGGACTCTAGGTCCATCCACCTCACTACAAATAACTCAATTTCGTTTCTTTTTATGGCTGAGTAACATTCCATTGTATATATGTGCCACATCTTCTTTATCCATTCATCTGTCGATGGACACTTAGGTTACTTCCATGTTCAGGCTCTTGTAAATAGTGCTGCAGTGAACATTGTGTTACATGACCCTTTTGGACTTATGGTTTTCTCAGGGTATATGCCCAGTAGTGGGACTGCCGGGTCGTATGGTAGTCCTATTTTTAGTTTTTTAAGGAACCTCCGTACTGTTCTCCATAGTGGCCGTACCAATTTACATTCCCACCAACAGTGCAAGAGGGTTCCCTTTTCTCCACACCCTCTCCAGCATTTATTGTTTGTAGATTTTTTTGTTGATGGCCATTCTGACTGGTGCGAGGTGATACCTCATTCTGGTTTTGATTTGCATTTCTCTAATGATTAGTGATGTTGAGCATCTTTTCATGTGTCTGTTGGTAATCTGTATATCTTCTTTGAAGAAATGTCTATTTAGGTCTTCTGCCCAATTTTGGATTGGGTTGTTTGTGTTTTTGATATTGAGCTGCATGAGCTGCTTGTATATTTTGGAGATTAATGCTTTGTCAGTTGCTTCGTTTGCAAATAGTTTCTCCCATTCTGAAGGTTGCCTTTTCGTCTTTTCTATGATTTCCTTTGCTGTGCAAAAGCTTTTAAGTTTCATTAGGTCCCATTTGTTTATTTTTGTTTTTATTTCCATTTCTCTAGGAAGTGGGTCACAGAGGATCTTGCTGTGATTTATGTCATAGAGTGTTCTGCCTATGTTTTCCTCTAAGAGTTTTATAGTGTCTGGCCTTACATTTAGGTCTTTAATACATTTTTAGTTTATTTTTGTGTATGGTGTTAGGGCGTGTTCTAATTTCATTCTTTTACATGTAGCTGTCCAGTTTTCCCAGCACCACTTATTGAAGAGGCTGTCTTTTCTCCTTTGTATACTCTTGCCTCCTTTATCAAAGATAAGGTGACCATATGTGTGTGGGTTTATCTCTGGGCTTTCTATCCTATTCCATTGATCTATATTTCTGTTTTTGTGCCAGTACCGTACTGTCTTGATTACTGTAGGTTTGTAGTATAATCTGAAGTCCGGGAGCCTGATTCCTTTAGTTCAATTTTTCTTTCTTAAGATTGTTTTCGCTATTCGGGGTCTTTTGTGTTTCCATACACATTATGAAATTTTTGGTTCTAGTTCTGTGAAAAATGCCAGTGGTAGTTTGATAGGGATTGCATTGAATCTGCAGATTGCTTTGGGTAGTATAGTCATTTTCACAAAGTTGATTCTTCCAAACCAAGAACATGATATATCTATCTGTTTGTATCATCTTTAATTTCTTTCATCAGTGTCTTATAGTTTTCTGTATACAGGTCTTTTGTCTCCTTAGGTAGGTTTACTCCTAGGTATTTTATTCTTTTTGTTGCAGTGGTAAATGGGAGTGTTTCCTTAATTTCTGTTTCAGATTTTTCATCATTAGTGTATAAGAATGCAAGAGATTTCTGTGCATTACTTTTGTATCCTGCTACTCTACCAAATTCATTGATTAGCTCTAGTAGTTTTCTGGTAGCATCTTTAGTATTCTCTATGTATAGTATCATGTCATCTGCAAACAGTGACAGTTCTACTTCTTCTTTTCCAATTTGGATTCCTTTTATTTCTTTTGCTTCTCTGATTGCTGTCTCTAAAACTTCCAAAACTGTGTTGAATAATAGTGGGGAGAGTGGGCAACCTTGCCTTGTTCCTGATCTTAGAGGAAATGGTTTCAGTTTTTCGCCATTGAGAATGATGTTGCCTGTAGGTTTGTCATATATGGCCTTTATTATGTTGAGCTAGGTTCCCTCTATGCCTATTTTCTGGAGAGTCTTTATCATAAATGGGTGTTGAAATTTGTCGAAAGCTTTTTCTGCATCTATGGAGATTATCATATGGTTTTTATCCTTCAATTTGTTAATATGGTGTATCACATTGATTGATTTGCGTATATTGAAGAATCCTTGCATTCTTGGGATAAACCCCACTTGATCATGGTGTATGATCCGTTTAATGTGCTGTTGGATTCTGTTTGCTAGTATTTTGTTGAGGATTTTTGCATCTATGTTCATCAGAGATATTGGTCTGTAGTTTTCTTTTCTTGTGACATCTTTGTCTGGTTTTGGTATCAGGGTGATGGTGGCCTCGTAGAATGAGTTTGGGAGTGTTCCTCCCTCTGCTGTATTTTGGAAGAGTTTGAGAAGGATAGGTGTTAGCTCTTCTCTAAATGTTTGATAGAATTTGCCTGTGAAGCCATCTGGTCCTGGGCTTTTGTTTGTTGGAAGATTTTTAATCACAGTTTCAATTTCAGTGCTTATGAGTAGTCTGTTTATATTTTCTGTTTCTTCCTGGTTCAGTCTTGGAAGGTTGTTCTTTTCTAAGAATTTGTCCATTTCTTCCAGGTTGTCCATTTTATTGGCATAGTGTTGCTTGTAGTAATCTCTCATGATCCTTTGTATTTCTGCAGTGTCAATTGTTACTTCTCCTTTTTCATTTCTAATTATGTTGATTTGAGTCTTCTCCCTTTTTTTCTTGATGAGTCTGGCTAATGGTTTATCAATTTTGTTTATCTTCTCGAAGAACCAGCTTTTAGTTTAATTGATCTGTGCTCTTGTTTCTGTCATTTCTTTTTCATTTACCTTTGATCTGGTCTTTATGATTTCTTTCCTTCTGCTAACTTTGGGTTTTTTTTGTTCTTTTTTCTCTAATTGTTTTAGATGTAAGGTTGGGTTTTTTATTTGAGATGTTTCTTGTTTCTTGAGTTATGATTGTATTGCTATAAACTTCCCTCTTAGAACTGCTTTAGCTGCATCCCATAGGTTTTGGGTCTTTGTGTTTTCACTGTCATTGTTTCTAGGTACTTTTTGATTTCCTCTTTGATTTCTTCAGTGATCTCTTGGTTATTTACTAGCATATTGTTTAGCCTCCATGTGTTTGTATTTTTTTACAGTTTTTTTCCTGTAATTGAATCTAGTCTCATAACTTTGTGGTTGGAAAAGATACTTGATGTGATTTCAGTTTTCTTAAATTTACCAAGGCTTGATTTGTGACCCAAGATATGGTGTATCCTGGAGAATGTTCCATGAGCACTTGAGAAGAAACTGTATTCTGTTGTTTTTGGATGGAATGTCTATAAATATCAATTAAGTCCATCTTGTTTAATGTGTCATTTAAAGCTTGTGTTTCCTTATTTATTTTCATTTTGAATTATGTGTCCATTGGTGAAAGTGGGGTGTTAAAGTCCCCTACTATGATTATGTTACTGTCGATTTCCCATGTTATGGCTGTTAGCATTTGCCTTGTGTATTGAAGTGCTCCTATGTTGGGTGCATAAATATTTACAGTTGTTATATCTTCTTCTTGGATTGATCCCTTGATCATTATGTAGTGTCCTTCTTTGTCTCTTATAATAGTGTTTATTTTAAAGTCCATTTTGTCTGATAAGAGAATTGCAACTCCAGCTTTCTTTTGATTTCCATTTGCATGGAATATCTTTTTCCATCCCTTCACTTTCAGTCTGTATGTGTCACTAGGTCTGAAGTGCATCTCTTGTAGCCAGCATATGTACAGGTCTTGTTTTTGTATCCATTCAGCAAGCCTGTGTCTTTTGGTTGGAGCATTTAATCCATTTACATTTAAGGTAATTATTGATATGTATGTTCCTATCACCATTTTCCTAATTGTTTTGGGTTTGTTACTGTAGGTCTTTTCCTTCTCTGTGTTTCCTGCCTAGAAAGGTTCCTTTGGCATTTGTTGTAGAGCTGGTTTGGTGGTGCTGAATTCTCTTATCTTTTGCTTGTCTGTAAAGGTTTTAATTTCTCTGTTGTATCTGAATGAGATCCTTGCTGGGTAGAGTAATATTGGTTGTAGGTTTTTCCCTTTCATCACTTTAAATACGTCCTGCCACTCCCTTCTGACTTGCAGAGTTTCTGCTGAAAGATCAGCTTTTAACCTTATGGGGATTCCCTTGTATGTTATTTGTTGCTTTTCCCTTGGTGCTTTCAATTTTTTTTTCTTTGTGTTTAATTTTTGATAGTTTGATTCATATGTGTCTTGGTGTGTTTCTCTTTGGGTTTACCCTGTATGGTACTCTCTGTGCTTCCTGGACTTAATTATTTCCTTTCCCATCTTAGGGAAGTTTTCCACTCTAATGTCTTCCAATATTTTCTGAGACCCTTTCCTTTCCTCTTCTTCTGGGACCCCTATAATTTGTATGTTGGTGCGTTTATTTTTGTCCCAGAGTCTCTGAGACTGTCCTCAATTCTTTTCATTCTGTTTTCTTTATTCTGCTCCCTGGCAGTTATTTCCACCATTTTATCTTCCAGCTCACTTATCTGTTCTTCTGCCTCAGTTTTTCTGTTATTGATTCCTTCTAGAGTATTTTTAATTTCAGTAATTGTGTTGTTCATCACTGATGGTTTGCTCTTTAGTTCTTCTAGATCCTTGTGAATGTTTCTTGTATCTTCTCCATGCTGTTTCTGAGATTTTGGATCATTTTGACTATCATTGCTCTGAATTCTTTTTCAGGTAGGTTGCCTATTTCGTCTTCATTTATTTGTCTTGTAGGTTTTTACCTTGCTCCTTCGTCTGTAACACAGTTTTTTGTCGTTTGATTTTTTTGTTTTTGATGGGTGGTGCTGTATTCCTGTCTTACTATTTGTTTGGCCTGAGACGTCCAGCACTGGAGTTTGCAGGCAGTTGGACGGAGCTGGGTCTTGGTGCTGAGATGAAGACCTCTGCAAGGCCTCACTCCGATTGATATTTCCTGGGGTCTGAGGTTCTCTGTTAGTCCAGCGGTTTGGACTCGGAGCTCCCACCGCAGGAACTTAGGCCCGACCTCCGGCCAGGGAACCAAGATCCTGCAAGCCCGTTGCTGGGGGTTCCTCCCGTCCCCTTAGTTGTCTGTGGTCCCCCACCAGTGCCTGGTAGTTGCCCTAGTTGTGAGGAGACGCAAATTCCGCGTCTTCTTAGTATGCCATCTTGACTCCTTAATATTTGAACTTTTAACACCACAGTACCTATTTTTTGCACTGAGAACTTCTGGAATAGGGTAGGCTTCAGGTTCAAGGCAGTAAAGTGTGGCGCTGGAGGTGAGCTTCCAGGAGCATTCTCAGTAGAAGAACGTAAGGTTGGAGATGGTCCCCAAATCCGTGTCATCCTCCCCAACCCTTAAGCGGCTGAGGGTGGACAGTCCAGAAGTGGGGACTCGGCTCGTCTGCCCTAGGGCATAGTGGAGGGGACCTCCATGGACTCCGAGGGCGAGGTGAGGATCACCGCTGGATGGGAAGGGGTGGACTTACGATGCATGATTTAGGAACTCTAATATAAATATTTATATGCAATATGGTGAATAAACTTGAGACTTGCTTATCCGAACTCCACATTTCCCCCCCCAAAGATTTGGCTATTTCTGCAGATTTTCTTTTACTTCTTAAAAATTTCATTTTTTGTGTGTGTAAACCTCTACTCTGAACATTAATGAAGCAATATCCCTTATCCTCCCCTTTCTCTACCACACATATGAAGAGGCCGTGGATGTTGTCAGCATTTAGACTGGTGGTATCTTTTCAATGAATATGGAAGGATTTGATGATATTCTGTCATTTTTCAAAAAGAAAAGTTCAAGTACATGCGTGTTATCCTACGTCACAGAATCCTTTAATATGATTGATTCCTTCTGAAGCTGTATACAGTGCAGATGTTTTATTCATGAATTGTTATTTCTGCAAAGACTCGGTGGGTTCCTGTTTCATTTTACTTGGCTGAATGTGCCATGATTTGGTTTTTTGTTTACACGTATCCTTATATAGGCAGTGTTATTTCTGAGATGTTAATGCACATTGTAGCACTGGAACACAGCTGTTTGTAAAACTTAATGATGTTGACTGAAGTTAAATCCCCAAGTTTATAGTATAGATTTCAAAGGCATTGATTGTACAAGAAAATTCTATCTTTGATTTATGTGGCAAAACTGCTATTATACCATGACCTTAATTTTCCTGTGGTGACAGGGGTGTTGGTGGGGAAGACATTGAAAAGAAAATATGTGACTAGTAATAGTAACAAGAGGAACAAGGGGTCCCCGTGGAGTGAATGCATCTGTCTAATAAGCTTTTAATCACTGTATATTTATGAAAATAATTACATGCCTAAGTCTAGACACCGATACCATCTTTGCTCATTGCTCTTCTCTCATTTGCCTCACATTGTTTTTCTCGGGGGGAGGGGTACATCTTTGCATTGCTGTCTGCTCGTATAAGAAATGCAGTGGGTTATTAAAAAGTATAAAAGAGGAAGATAGGTTGTTTCTACCGGTCACACATATTTTGGATATTACTTTTCTGAATAAATGCTGAATAGATTTCCTCTCCCATATAAATCTTGTTGCTCTGAATGTTGGAAGATACAGGCATCCCTCAGAGCTATTACATGTTCAGTTCTAGACCACCAGAGCAAAGTGAATACTGCAGTAAAGCTAGTCACGTGGATTTTTTGTTTCACAGTCCATATAAAAGTTACAATATTACTGTATTTTCTTAAGTGTGCAATAACATTATGTCTAAAAAAACAGTGTATATACCTTAATTTAAAACTACTTTATTGCTAAAAAATGCTAACCATCATCTGAGCCTTTGGAGAATCATAATCTTTTTGCCTCCATGTTCATGGCTGCTGACTGATCAGGGTGGTGGTTGCTGAAGGTTGGGGTGGCTGTGACAATTTTAAAAAAATATATAAATTTATTTATTTATCTTTGGCTGCATTGGGTCTTCGTTGCTGTGTGCGGCTTTCTCTAGTTGTGGCAAGCAGGGGCTACTCTTTGCTGCGGTGTGCGGGCTTCTCATTGCAGTGGCTTCTCTTGTTGCAGAGCACGGGCTCTAGGCGTGCGGGCTTCAATAGTTGTGGCTCGCGGGCTCAGTAGTTGTGGCTCGCGGGCTCAGTAGTTGTGGCTCGTGGGCTCAGTAGTTGCGGCACATGGACTTAGTTGCTCCGCGACATGTGGGATCTTCCCAGACCAGGGATCAAACCCATGTCCCCTGTGTTGGCAGGTGGGTTCTTAACCACTGCGCAACCAGGGAAGTCTTAGACCACATATTCTTAAACCAATCATCTGTTGTCCTTTGTGTGTGACAACAGGAGGAAAATCATAATTACCTAGTTAGTAATGTGTGGTGTTTTTTGACCCCTCCGCTGGCCTGTCACAACCATGTTTTCCCTACTTGGGCTTTATTTCCCATTATGGATGTTAAAAGGAAATCGTAAAGGTCAGCACTGGTTGCCCTAGCCTGATCCGAGCTTGGGATTCCTAGGAACTAGAGGAAACATTCTCCTCGCATGTTCTTGGCTCTACAAACCAAGGCAGCAGTTTGTCTTTATGAAGTTTCTCATGGTAAATGGGAAAACAACACACACACAAACAGACAAAAGCCCCTTTTGGTTTACTTGCTACTTAGCTCTGCTTTGGACCAGATTATTTCCTCTCTTCCTCTCTTTGGAGCTTGCTCCTGTCTGTCTTTAGGTTGTGCCAGCCAGCATCCTCTTAGATGCACCTGAAAGTCTCCTCAGATGCAGGCTGGCAGTGTAGCTTTTTTTTTAACGTCAGTGCCTACATGACTGGAGACAGGCAGTGGTGGGGAAGTGACTTGTGACTTGCTTTTGGTCCTTGTATTTTTTTCTGACTTGTTTACGGATGCCTCTTTCTATTCTTTTTTTTCATATATGCTTATCCTTAGCATATCAGGTCATTAGAAAACCTGGCACCATTTTCCCCTCCAAAATGTATTAAAAGTGACTGTGCTCCCTATTCCTCACCTTTGGAAAGCCATGGAACTGGCATGTGGATGTGAGGCTTAAAGGTCAGGGGAAATGGAGGTTTAAGGTAGTCCTGCCTCACCAGGCAGATTAGATGCCTGGGTTCCCTTTCTGTACTTGGTCTGAGAAATGTGACATAAATCACTGGTCTTTATTGTTGGCGCACTTGTCAAGGATGCTGCCTTTAGAATTTTCCTTGCTGTGTTTAAATGTTGATCTACCTGCGGTTAGATCAAAACATTTACTAACTGTGTGACCATGGACAAGTTGCATAATCTTTGTGTGGCAGCTTCCGTAGCTGGGTTTAATAATGAGTACCTAACTCCCAGGGAGGCCAGGAGGAGCATCTTCATCTGGGTGGTTGTCTTGGACACTGCCAGGCACACAGTGAGCATTCAGGAAGTGATTAGTGCCATCATGCAGCAACAGCAAAAGGTGGAGTTCCACTCTGGAGTTAGGCTCCGCATTTGAATCCTGGCTCTGCCATTTCTAGTCTTGGGATCGTGGCTTTATGTTCCCTGGCTGCAAAATTTCCATGCACATGATGCTTCCCTCATAAGATTTTTGTGAGGACTTACTTCAAGAAATCATCCAAGTGAAGTGCTTATAGCACAGTGCCTGGTTGTTAGTAAGCACTCAATAAAGTCAAGTAATATTATCATCGTAGTGAATTTCTGATAATTCCCTGACTGTCTTTATATTTCAGGACTTTTCAACTCAAGTGTTTGAGTTGTCAACATTATGTTTATGATGGCCAAAGATGTTATCACCAGGCTGCTTCCTCTCTACCCTGCAAATTCAGATTAGATGTAGAAGAAGGGATGGAAACTTGGTTTCTGAAATACCTGAGTTTGTTTTCTGAGGTACCGTTTGACTTCATAAAGCGAAGAGAGCAGCAAGTGGTTAAGAATATTTCCCCACATCCTACTTAGGAAAAGACTGCTTTGGTCAGATGTTTATAAGAAAGTAAAAAATTCTTACTTTCATACTTCCTGCCCACAGTGATGAAAATAAATTGATATTTTATTTGTCTTCTTTTGAAGTTAATGCAACAAGGCTAGCTTATGACCTTTAAAAAATGCTCCCATGGTCTCATCTGAAGACAGCTTTTCCCCATTGCTTTTAATCCTTTGATAATATATTAAATTCATCTCTCTTTCCGGTATGTGCACATTTCAAATGTTTGTACATGACTGTGTCCTATCTTAGATAAAGCTTGACCAAATTAGTCATATATTCTACATTCATTCAGTTTTCTCAAAGCTGAGTTTCATTCCCAGTTCTATAATATTTTTATTCCTCCCCTTTAAGCTTAAAAATTATTTGTAGTAGGTTCTGCTGTCAGGCAGTGCTCAACATTTATCTTGTGTGTTTTCATGCGGTGTCCTAGAAAGTATATTTTCTTGTCTCTCTCTTTCTTTCATTTCCATCCAACGAGAGTGTCCTGGGTAGATCACATTTCAACATATTATATTCTCTGCATAGCCAGGCTTGTTGGTTTTGTAACAGTAGACCTTTATCCTATTCATGGACTGCCTTCTAAACTGGGTCCTCATCAAGTTCTGAGAGGTATAGTTTTGCCCACTGAACAATTTCTTAATTTAGTCCAACTCACTTTGCCATCCAGGTGATTTTCCAGATTAAGAATCTTGACTCTCGCAGCTGCTAAGTGCTAAGGATGACTTTTACAACTGGGGCTTGTTTAGTAAGAATGTAGTATCCACAGTATACTGTGTAACTGAAAGACAGCATGTAGCTGGCTAATGCTTCTCAGCCAGTTAAGACCTTTTCCATGTAGCACTGCACTCCTCTTACAGTAGGTTGGATAATGGCCACCTGAAGATATCAAGTCCTACTTTCTGTACTTTGTAAATGTTACTCTCTTTAGATAAAGCGCCTGTAGGTGTAATTACGTTAAGGATTTTGAGATGGGGAGATCATCCTGGATTATCCAGGTGAACGCTGTTTGCCATCACAAGTGTCCTTATGACAGAGGGTAGAGGGCAGTCACAGAGAGAAGGTGACAGGAAGGTGGAGGCAGAGATTAGAATGATGCAGCCCCAAGCCTGGAAACGCCAGGACAGCCACTTGGAGCTGGCAGAGGCACGGAAAGACTCTCCCCTGGAGCCTCTGGAGGGGGCGTGGCCCTGCTGGATTTCAGCCTTCTGGCCTGCAGAACTGTGAGAGGAAGACTTCCTGTTGTTTTAAGAGGGCAATTTTGTGGTGATTTGTTACAGCAGCTTCAGGAATCTAATGTCCATCTATTCTTCTCTCAATATGTTCATTCCCAAATAGATGAGGAAAAGAGAGGAAAAATGATAGGGATGATCATTTTTGAGATGTCGGTCTTTATTACAGAATTAGTGGTAGGGAACTAGATACTCAGGAAGTTAATTAGACTCCTACTGCTGTAAATAACACAACATAATAATCAAAGTACAGCCTATTTTTCTGTCTTTAGCATTGGATTGCCACTTAGAATGTGAAACTGTTCATGCACGTTGGTATTGTCCCGTTTGGGGCAGAAAGCAGGGGCAAGAGGAGGAAAAGAGGGTGAGATGATACCTAAATTACTGAATGGTGGTGCTTCCACTTACATTTTGCTTTTCTTTAAGTTGTGCATTTAGGAGTGTAGCACAGTTCCTTAAGGGGGAAATAAGGCAGGTGCTGCCTTTCCAGACCACGGCTGCCATGTCCTCCTAGGACATAGTACACAGAGGGACCTGTCATCTGCTGGTACTTAGCTAGGGAGAGTAGAAAGCAAATGGTAAGGAGAAACCAAGGTGCTGATGGGCAGGGTGGAGGCGTCAGTGATGGCTGGCTCTCTCTTCCCCAAACATCCTTCCCTGATGGCAGAAAGGCAACTGTAGCTCTGATTTAACCCTGATCAGGACAAAGGACTTCTTGTTTTAGAGATGTCTCTGTAGTTAAATATTAAAGGAAAAGGAAAGAAAGGAAAGGCAAAAGAAACTAATTAAAAAAAAGCGAAGTAGAAAACCATGATTCTGGTACAGTTCCACAGGAAAAGGGTCTGTCTGGGTTCTCTTAAAAAGGTTTGCATGACTACCTAAAAATGAGAACAGAAACTAGGTACACATACTATGTCCTGGGTCATGAACCCAATTATTCATAGATGGCTGTAATAATAAAAGAAAATAGTTGTTTCTTTAAACCAGTTAGAGAATTTTAATTTACTTTGTTGTATGAATTGACTTGTGAAAAAGGCCAGTATCATCTCCTGTTTAGCACCTTGGATGACAGAACCTTTGTGAGGTTGCAAGTTTAGGAGGTTTGCTAAACAAACGTGGGATAATGCGCTACACCAGGCTTCTCTGTTCCAGTCTGTTCTGTTACTGGTGTGCAGCATTTACCAGTTATTCTACTGGTATAATCTGTGGCAGTTTTTCATTTACATTCTTTGTAATATTTAGGTCAGTGAATTTCAACATGAAGATTTCCTGATATAAATGCTTTGCTTCAGGTTGTCTTCAAGTGTTGACAGATCGTACAATTTACAAACACCGTTTTGAGTAGCAAAAAAACAATCGTGCTGCAGTTGTTTTGAATAAGGAGCGCTGGTTGCATTTATCATTGCTCTAATAATAGTGAAAGTACTACATATGGTTCAATTGAGTTTGAATCCGATACTGTTCATTTAATATGCAGGACTTAGGTGATTCTAAACCTCACATTTCTCTCTTGATTTGTAACTTGCTACATATTTTCCTCAGGGTATTTTCCCCCGATCTCATGTGCAAAACTCTCTATCTTGGGTTGAATTCAGCTTTACTTTACATCTGGGCAAACATACTCTTCTATCCAGGTAGGATATTGTACAAACGGCTGGCAGGGACAGGGAACCTGCTAGTGTGAGATGCCTGATTAGCTCATAGAGTCTCTGCGATGGGAAGTAGGAGCCAGAATGGTTGGTTGTGTGGACTTGTGAAAAGTGCAGGGTTGGTCTGAGAGGGTCACAAACCCCCAGGCAGGTGAGGTAATAACGAGTGGGGTCTTCCGGGATTCCTGGGGTACCTGTCGGCTCTCGTCTCTGGTTATCATTTAGGAATGCAAGGCCAGAATTGCTAGGACTTCTCTCTCAAGAGAGACCACAGATGGGGTTTTTGGGTAATATCCTGATTATTCAGTTTGAGTAATTAACTGAAAATTCTTAAACAAACAAACCAACCCGAGGATTATGCTGTGTGGGCCAAATAAAGCGTGCCTGGGTCTGTGAGCCTGTGACCTCTGGTCAACACTGATTGACTGATCGGAGTTCTCCAACCCCAGAGTCTTACAGAAAATATTTATTGCCTCGCATCTGCTGCCTCTCTCTCCTCCATGACTGCAGATGTATCGTGATTATTTTTTTCCTCTCTTTTCACTCCTGGAGCCTGTGCAAGAGAATTTAAATAGCTCCCCAGCCCTCAGTATAATTTATGTTGGGAAATAGTGGTGGAGAGTTGGCTCTTTTAAAGCAAAGAGCTGAGCTAGAGCAAAATCTGAAGAGGTAATCAGAACTCATTTCAAAAATCTCCGGTAGGAACAGCTAGGATAAGCAAGTAAAGTAAGAAGGAGAGAGACTGGATTAGCCAGGAAGCATTTTTACAGAGATACATGTTCAGGCAATGTGACATCAGTGCTAAATGAAGATGGTTCCAGAAATATGGGAAGTCTGATTTCTGTCCTTTAGGGTAGAGTTTGCAGAACACCCAGTTAAATTTGAATTTCAGATAAACAACAAATAATGTTTTAGTATAAATACGTCCTCTGCAATATTTTAAAAAATATAAGTATGCCCCAAATATTGCAAGGGTCACAGTTGTCCTAAAACATTTTTTGTTGTTTATATAAAATTCAAATCGAACTTGGCATCTTGTTTTTGTGTTGTTTGTATTTGTTAAATCTGGCAACCCTATATTATGAGCCTGGGCAAAATTCAGAGTCTAGGGCAGAATACCTGAAATTTATGAGCCAGAAGATAGTGAAGAATTCGCACAAATTCTTTCAATAGTATTTGGATTGATTGTCTGATGTTGAATTGTCCTCATGAACTTGCTGAATTTTAAAATAACCTTTACTAGAATTGCTGCAGGCAAGGAGATAGACTGATCTATGTGTGTGCAGAGCTATCATGGAAGTTTATAGGAGAATACAATTCAGCTGTTTGTCCGTAATTGATGGAAGGCTCTCCAAAGGGATGACAATTTTAGGGATGCTTTGGAGATCTATAGAAATGATTGGTTAGGCATATTAGCAGATACACAATAATGGAAAGTGATTAGATATTAGTAATGGCTAATATCTAATTCCTCTTATTTGGCTAGCAAAGAAATAACGACTTGGGGGAAATATTGCTAATTCCTGCACATTACATGTTCCATAGAAAGGTGGTATTCTTTTATTTTTATATGAAACTGTCGTTAAGTATTAGATAATTGAAAACATGTGGTATTCTTCTTGCCGTCTCATATTTACCTAATTTATTTATAAAATACTGTGATAGTCCCTGGGGAGAAAAAGAGAAGTACAAGACAGAGTTGCCTTCCCCAAAAGGTCCCAGATAAGTTTGAGGGGACAATAAACTTGGGAAAAGATAGAGTAATACATGATATAAATGTGTGCTGTCATGTAGCTAGTTACCCTGTGTGTTGTAGCAAAGATTTTGAAATCAAGAAGGAGAGAAATCTTTGAGCTCCTCGATCTGAAAAAACTTAATGGGAGGGAGGAAGAAAGGTTGGGGGCTTCGAAATAAAAATGTCATGAGAAAAGTTACGAGTGCAGGAAGGTATAGGACAAATATTCAGGCGAGCGAGTGTCCAGTGTAGCACGTGATCATCTGTTATTATCAAAACATCTCACATTACAACCAAACATTAACAACTATTGTGAGTAGATGGAGCCATCGTTTATAATTACATCTTGATTCTCTCGGTATTTTTATTTTTGCTATTTTCACTATGAATCCTTTTTTTGCATTTTTCCTTTTAGCCTTCTCTTCTTGCTCCCATTTGTGTGTTAATTACATAGATAGTTCTGTATTATTCTTTTCCTTATTGGTGGTCGATGCCATTCATCATTATCTTTATGACCTACGGCTCATTTCAGTGTTCACTTCCTTAATCCTCATTCTTGGATGGTAGTTTTGCTTTGTTTCTTGATGACAGCTAAAATGTTCATTCAGTGAACAAACAAAGTGTATTTGGAGTACCCGTTGTAAAGAGGCAGTGAAATGTAGTGGCTGAGAGTATAGGCTGTAGGGGTAGTTTGCTTGGGTTTCAGCCTGGCTTTAGCACTTACCAGCTGTGTGGCCTTGGGCAACTTATACCACTTTCCTGGATCTTCGTTTTCTGAGCTGTAAAATAAGATATTAATAGGATGTTTCTCAAAGCTGTGAAAATTAAATAAAATGACTCATATTCAGACCACGGCACACTAATTACCGTTACTTTATTATTTTTTGCTCCATTGGAGATGTGGGGTATGAACAAGGCAGACAAGGTCTGCAGTCTTGGAACTCTTTTTCCTACTGATAGAAATGTTATGAAGAAAACATCCTAATGTGATAGAAACTGTGGGTATGGGGTGTGGGCAGCTTTGGAAAGGGTGGTCAGTGAGAGGCACCTTGAGGAGATGTCATTTGAGCTAAGATTGGAATGAGGGGAGCAGAAAAATGGGGATATAGCTGGAGGCACTTAGGGTGCAAACACCCTTTTTAAAAAAAGCTTTGGAGCATGTTTTTATGCTGGTGAGCATGACCCACTAGAGAGGGAGACTGCATGCTGCTGGGTGGAGAGGAATAATGGCCGACGAGTGGTCTCTGAAATGGGCAGACCAAGGTCAAGGTACAGTCAAAGGGGCTGGTCTTTGTTAGAAGCTGGGGCTCCTCTTCATTTACAAATGCACATGAACCTGATACAGGTGGGTTCCTGTTTAGCTGCTTTATTTTCTCTTTGACGAGTGAGGTGAGGTCTTTGGTCAGGAAGGAGCTGTGGGGACCGGAAGGGGGAAGATGGACAGAGAAAAGGATGGAGAAGCCAAGTTTGAAAGAAGAATGTGTGAAATGAAGTTATCGGGGATAGGTAGTGGAAATCCAGGCAGTTCTTAATGCCCATTTGGGATCCGTGGTCATGAATTGAAAATGAGACTAGTCAGCAGGGTTGCATGCACAAACAAGCATTTTTCTCAGAAAGGTACAGGGGTTGTATATTTTCTGAGATTTCTACAGAACTAAAAAGTGTCTTCTCTAACCTTCAAGCAGAAATTCCAACTTCCTCATGTGATTATTTGATTAAGAACTTTTATTTAAAACTCTCTGGTCCAGCTTGTCCAATTGAACTTTCTGCAGCTATAGACGTCGTCTGTATCTGTCCTATCCAATATAGTAGCCTGTAGCCATATGTGGCTATTGAACGCTTGAAATGTGGCTAGTGCCACTGAGTAACTAAAAAAATTTTTTTTTTTTGCTTTCCATTAATTTAAATTACCATTCTGGACGGCACAGTTGTAGACATTATTCTGTTGCCTTCCGGCATTTATTCCTGCAGAAGAGAATCCAAACTCTGTCTGTCTTGCTTTTAGAAAAATTGAAATTTTGTAAATGATGGATATGACTTCTACATTCTTAAAAATAACTTGCTGAGCACATGGCAATTGCTAGTCCTTTCCCAGGTTTTGAAAGTTTTCTTTTAGCATATCTTTTGGATGCTGTGATTGACAAAACCCATACATTTAGAGACCGTATAGACCTGCGTTTGTATCCCAGCTGCACAAATTACAGGTTGTGTGGCCTCTGGAAAATGCTTTAACCTTTCAGAATTATTTATTCAGAGTTATTTCAGAATGGTTACCTGCAGACTCATCCGTTTCAGTTTCTTCTTTTGGGTCCTTTCTCAAGTTTGTTCTTCATCTTCATTCCATTTTCTGTTGTGTAAAGTCTGTTTTCTATTGCTTCTTATGTGAATTAAATTTCTTCTGTGCTTTTTATTTTACTACCCACTTTTCTTTTTCTGCCTGTTCTTGTTTGATAGGGGCAACATCTTCTTGAGTCTTAGTGTGAGCAGTAAACACTTACGCTCTATGTATTACATGCCTTTTTGTAAAAATAAAGAGGAGGATTTTGCATTAAATTCTTAGGAAATGTCACTCTTGTGCTGTTGATTTTTTTCAAAGTTTGTTTTTTTTTCGTAAAAAACCAAACAAAAAACCCTTCTTGAGTAAAGGCAGAAAGCCAGAATTATTTTCCTCCAGGAGAAAAGTCAGGTTAAAATACAGGGTATGTTCCTTTTCCCTGCTCTGCTCAATTCGTTTGCTTTGGTTTCTACTTTAAGAATACCTGTTATTCGTTCTGATCAGACCTTCAGAATGGTTACCAGCAGACTCATCCGTTTCCAAAAGCAGCTTGTTTGCTTATCCAGTTTCTGAATTATCTTAAAAGCAATAGAATTATTGCTTCTCTAAGAATTGTGCAGCACACTGACCAAAAATTCAGTTTTAGAGGAGATTCGCAGGTTGTGATGAACATGAATCCTGCCTTACGTCTCTGCAGTTGGCCCTGGGTGTCTGCATTAGCAGCCCACAGCCTGTAGTGTGGATGGGATCAAGATTTCAACTGAGTGCAGTCAATGCTAGTAAGAAAACATACCCATAATATTCTTGGGAATTTGAACATGGCTAAAAGCATCTCAGTATTACTGTGAAATTTCTGTTTAAAGCATATTTTGGGTGGTGTTTGAATGTGTCCTGTTCTGTGAAAGCAGTTTCTCTTTCATGAAACTGCTGAAATTGAGGCCAAGAGCTCCCATTAGTGCTGTTAATCTGGAATCCAAATTGAGATGGGCTCTGGCTGAATACACCCTAGAGAGTTAAAAAAAAAAAAACTATTCAGTTTGACAAATTCCAGTGTTTTCACTGATGTAGTTAATATTGATTAAAGTATACTTACTATCATTAAGTATCATTTTAGGTAGAATAAGTTGTTCTTGCACAGCATTTATATCACCATTAAATATCTAACTGGCTGTATTTCAACATTGCTATTAATAAATCATTTGACTCTCACAATATGAATTCGCGACTGTGTTGCCCCTTATTGAAAAAGTTGGTTGTACCCAAGCTGACTTCATTTTTCTCTGTACTCTTTCACTCAGAAATAATAATTTGCAGGAAAGAAAGTATTTTGACTAATAATTCCAGTTTTTACTTTGACCCTTGATGTTATATACAACGTCTTGCTTTCTTGTCACTTGGCTATATGGAAGAAATATTTTTTTCATCCCTTGCCTGCTGTGACAATGCCTTACTCTAATTTGGAAATGAAGCCACATCTCTAAACATATTGACTAAACATATTTTCTATTGCACATTTTTTGGTAGAGTTCACGTAAGTGCAGAACTGATTATTCATGAGCACAGTTTATCTTTTAAACAACCCTTGCCCCCAGCCTGTTCTATATTGTATTCGACATATTTGTGTGTGTAGTGGAGAGAACTGATAATAAGGGTTTCAGATCCCAGTTTGACCGCATTACTATGTGATCCTGGACAAGATACCCTAAACTTATGAGCTTTGGTGAGCCCTATGTAAAATGGGAATGACGCTGGGAAAAGAATGTGACGTGGATATAATTGTCCAGGGCAAGATACCCCAAATTTATGAGCTTCGGTGAGCCCTATGTGAAATGGGAATGACGCTGGGAAAAGAATGTGACATGGGAATAATTGTCCAGGGTGTTGCAAGGGTTAAATGGGTTCTTGACTGCAAAGCGCCTAGTACAGCACTTGGTGTACAGAATAATCTACAGTTGTTAGCTTCCTTTTCCTTCCTGTCTCTTCTTTCCAGTGGTAGATAAGCTCTTTCGTGTTGATCGGTTTATCTTACTCTGTATTTTTCAAACCTGGCCCAGAGCTGGAACCTAGTAAGTGTTACATACATTACGTTTACAGCTTTAACCACCTCTCCCCAGAACTTCAAAAGCAAATCCCATCTCCCTAGGTTTCTAACTTTCCAGAATTTGAGTCAGTGTTTCCCTCATCCTTGCTGTGGACCATGCCTTTGAATGAAATATATTGATATTCAGCATATTGCTAGTCAGAAATAGGCATAATAAAACGAGCTAGGAACTAGCAGTAATACTTTCATTTATTTTAATTCTATGAAGTCTTACCAAACAACATCTAACCGTGTATTTGCACGTTTTATCCTTTTCCCTGGGAATTGCAATTCCTTGAACATCATTTACACTTTTCTTCCTTGCCTCTCACATTGCCACAATCATTAAAGCTGATTGTATTCACCTGTCCAGTTTGTAACTAAAATTCCATGAAAGGCTTTGGTGCTGCCAGCCAGATCATGCTGGAGCCGGGGATTCCATTTCCCACTAACAAACTAATAGCTTCCCTTATTTTCTTTCCTGTGTAATGACAGTGTTTATTGTTGTTCCAAAGCCAATTTACAGCTTAGCTGTAGAAACGCTGTATTTTAATCTGACCATATTAAACTTAAAAAATTCAGAAGTCTCTTAAGCGTGAGACAAAGGTTTTCCGTTTAGTGATGATTAATAACCTATTTAGAGGTATTCGTCAGAGGAACTGAGGATAATTTTGCCATCAGGCCATTTGTATTAGGGCACAAGCAGATGGGTCTTACTCTGAACACTGATGGCAAACAGATCAGACGCCCTTTAATTGCTTGGGGAAGAAGATTCCTATGGCCATGGCTCCTTCCCAAGGACACACTGATCTTCACTGTGACAAATCTCAAATCTGATACATTTCAGCAAGGCAGAAACCCTCACTGCATTCATTTGGTAAAAACTTCCCCTACTGTGCTGCAATTAGTCACTCAGAGGAACAACAGAGAAAAGACCCTCCAGTGAATAAGTCTACCTTTTAATTGTGAAGCTGTGGCAAGTTTACATACAAGAGAATCACATTAAAATGTGAATCACACAGAAATTTAGAAATGTTAGAACACTGGTTGGAAATTGCCTGTGACCCTTGGGAATGACGGCTTGAGAGTCAGGAATTTGTGATTCACAGGACAGTCTTCTTCAGCCTCTTGTCTTGTTTGCAGTTTGCTCGATGGGACTAGTGATACCTTTTTTTAGAGGGCTGTTTTGATGGTGGCATCTAAAAGCACTGATTCAGCGTAAGTGCTCAGCAGGTGGTAGTTATGATGACATTTAGTTTCTGGAAATATTTATAAATGAAGGTTCTGATCACCAGTTAGCTTGCCTATCCATTATTCTAGTTCATAAAGTTAAGAAAATCTCAAAAAGTAAGCATCTTCCCTTGTAAAGTTGTCAAATCAATCCTTTATTGAGAGTTAATCAATAAGCACTTAGCTTCTTAACTAACTGTCTCCTGAATAAGTAGATAAGTGAAAAACCATACAATTTATCAGAATTTGGGACAGCAACCTAAAATTCCCAAAGCGTAGATCAAAACTCAAGTAGTTATCATTCATAAATACAAGTTCTGGAACATCAGACAGGTAGCACCATGCAAATAACATATGGTTACTTCTTGGGCAAAGAAATAAGTGGCACCATTAGATTACAAGAAAGAATTACTTAGCACCATTATTTTACACTATCAGAAAGATTATTATGTGGAGTCCTTTCTTAATTACTTATTGATTTGAAGAATCTGTGACTAGAGGAGACTGTTAAATTTATCTGTTTCCGATCTCTGGTTTTATAAATGAAGAGACAGAGGCCCTGGGGGTGAAATGACTTGGCTATAGGTAGCTACTTAGTGACTGAGGCAGGCTTGGAAATCAGGGTAGATTTACTGAGGGCATGAAAGAAGAGAAAAAGCCCATCTTGTGGCCTTGTGCACCTGTAGGGCTATCAACTGGCATTCCGAAAAGCAACGGCGGTCGTCAAGACTGGCAGAGAAAAGAGGAGCTGAAAGCGGCAGTCTTCTAAAAAGAAGACTTTGAATGAAGGAAAAACCTCTTCCTTGCTTATTTTTGGTGGGACCAGCAAGAGTGTGAGTACCATGCTTTGGTGTCCACTCTGTGGCCTTTCAACCCTGTAAACGGAAGGTCAGCTTAACCTGCTCCAGGTAGAGCTCCTTTCCAGAAGGTGGGGGTTCTTGGAGTTGGACTGCAGAGACGACCTATTGAGTTCACGTGGGTAGATTTTCTCTCTTGGCAGATACACCTATACATTGGTAATTGGGATACACAGCTCTGCACTCTAGCTCTCTAGACAGGGGAGAAGGTTAGCGTCCTACAACGGATGAGGCTTATGAGGAGGGAGAGAGAATGAGTAGGTTGTTAAGAGGGCAGAGGTCTAAAGGGCAGGGTCGGCTATCAAAAGAGAAAAGCCTGGATTCCCATCTCTCATTGCAACGTATCTCCAAGATTACTACCATCTATCAGTATCATTCATTCATTCAACGAATACTGGTTGAGTATCTGTTACCTGTTAGGTACTGTTTTAGGTGCTGGAGGTATCACTGTGAACTAACCAACAACTACCCATGTCTTTACAGAACTTAGATCCTGGTAGGAAGAGACAATAAATCCTATTTCTCTCCTCTCCTACCTGCTCACCTTGATATCCTGCCTTCCAGGTTCTTATTCCTCGTTCTTTCCAAGAAACAACCAGGAGTTCAGCACTATTCCAGTTTATTTCACCTTCTTCTGACCTCTGGTGAGCTTTATCCAGTTAAGCCAGAAGGCTCAAATACTCCTGCTGAGCCCTTTATTTGCCTAGCAGACCCTAAATAGGGAAAGCTCTTGTATGTTTTTTTTACATTTACAGAATGTCTCTGAGCTTCTTGAAATTTCCGTATGTCTCCACATCATTTTCAGATCAGAATTTTGTTAACACAAGTGTATCTCTTGCATGGATTGTGGATGTGGATTCAGAGGGAGGGCAGAAATCAAGATTTGTGATTAAATAATGTATCAGATTTAGGTCAGGTGGGGGAAAGGCATCTCAGGCTGGAGGACAGTATATCTCAAGGGTGAAAGTGATGATGAAGAGAAAAAGTAAGCAGCAAATTTAGTAGGATGACCCTGAATTTTAGACACAAAAATTACTGAGCACTTGTAATCAGAATGAAATCAGTAACTGCTGCTGACTATTGACCAGAGGCACAGGAACTACAGTGTTGGAGTTGTTTTCTGGTGTCCTTAGTGAAGGATCTACAAGTGGCATGCCATTTTGGTAAAGTGAACCGAGATTTTGATTTACAGTGTTTTTAGGGCAGGATGAAATGTTTCAGAGGAAGTTTAGGTGTTACTTGAAAATGCCATTTTCATCTTTGAAGCCTGAGTGGCAGTGTTCATTTTGTCCAGTTTAACATGATAGAAAAATTCTAATCTTTCACGGTATCAGTCCTGTCTCCCTAACCTTTCCCGTTAGAAGGGTGATTTAACCTCAGATTTGGTCTTCAGGAAGTTGAAATTGGATCACATACAATTAAATTATAAATGGAAATGTCTTAGAGCTTTATAATAGGCAATTTAGGCAGTGAAAAATTTATTTAAAAAATAACTCATGAGATATTTAATTAGGATGTTGTTGACATTACTTATTTAATTCATTTATTTATTGTGTAGGTACATTATATTTAGCTTTTGAAAAGGTGTAATTGCTTTGTTTTGACAGGTTATATTTTCCAAAGATGGCTGCCACAATATATTTCCTACCGCCAGCTGTTCTTATGGTATGACACTGACACCCTTTCTGTCAAGTGGTGGGATCTATGTCTCCTCTCTTTGAACTTGAGCCGCCTTTACAATTGCCTTGACCAATAGTTGGAAGTGATACCATGTGACTTATGAAGCTAAGTCATAAAAATGCCATGGACTTCCACCTTATTCTTTTGGGATGTTTACTCTTGGAATTCAGCCACCCTGCAGTAAGGAAATGTGTAGGTATATTGGCTGACTGCCCAAGCTGAGGTCCTCTCTGATGCCAGTGATCTACTAAATGAGTGAGTGGCTTTTCAGATGATTCCAGTCTGCAGGCATAGAGTCACCCTCTGCCCCAACAGCCTTTCAGGCACCCTGGTTGACACTGTGTGGAACAGAGACACATCCTGCCCAGATTGTGGACTCATGAGCAAAATAAAATAGTTGTTGCAGTTTTAAGCCACTAAGCTTGGGATAGTTTGAGATACTTAGTTTGCCCACACTAGAGAATAGTCTCTTCGGTAGCCAGACAGAGTCCATGTGATCTAGTCAACAGATAATAATATCTGGATGTATTTTTAGTATAATTGAGAGTGAGATTATCTACATAGCTCTATCACCTCCTAGTTTATGGAAAAGTTACTTAGTTTCTCCATCTGTAAATTGGGAATGATGCTAAACCACTTAACTCATAGAGTTGTGAGGATTCAATGAGTTAGTCCATGTAAAGCACTTAGAACAACACTTGGTACATAGTAAGCACTCAATAAATGTTAGATACTGTTAGCATCATTTTAATTCTGGTGCTTTATGAACACAATTGGAGGGTTTGTTGAGAGCAGTTGAATTCAGCGTATTATGACTATTTTATAGTTTTCTACATGTTCTTACATATGATAAATTTTATATGCCACATAACGGCTTTTGATATTAGTCCCAGGTTTCTCCTCAGTAAGGAGCCCAGGTGAGAGTCTTTAATGAGTGGGGACATGAGCATAACTTGGCCCCAGACTGGATCTTCCCTGTGCTTTTGCATCTGCTGAGATGTCTGCTTTTTGCTGTAGGCTCATTATAACTGTGTTTTCTTCCTCTTTGCTTATGCTCTTGAAATATCTGTCTTTAAGTATAGTCTTGATTTATCTGTGGATTTCTAAGCGTGGCTTTGCTTCTCGTGGATTTGTTCTGTAAATTGCTGGCTGTGGTCATGTAATACTGTATCCCCAGCCTGAATATCCCCATCTGTGTTTTCTTTGCTGGAATCGATGTCTTCTGTGTGCTGCAAAGATAGGCGGCGGGTTTTAAATCTCCCTTGGTGGGAAGAAGTGCGTCCTGCTTGGAGTCTGATTTGGAAATAGATACCCCATTGTGCAAAAACAAAGACACCAGGATACTTCCTCGGTAACGCCATTAAGTATACCTTGGATAGCAGCAGTCCTGGGCAATACTATTTAACCACTTCATGCACAATATGCCGTCCTTTACATTGATGATATTGGCTGATGACATATAGGTATGGAATTTAATTGGCTACTTATTGGGCTTATATTTCTGATTTTCTTGTGAATTATTTTGGAAACATAGAAACAACTTCATCAAATCCATATATGGCATAATGTATTTAACACTTTTTATTGGCTTTATTGTTGAGTTACAGTAAATTTTTATGATGCAACTATTAATTACCTACAAATTTATTTTCAAAAACTTATTAGTAAGCTAAAAATATTGCTAAGAGTTAATTATTTAAACATCTATTTATCGTCAGTAATTTATTTCTGGTCTTGACATTAAATGTTAATAATATTTTAGATTTTTAAAAATAACCATAATGCTTTGTTTTTGTTTTGTGAGAATAAAGTACTTCAACACACCTGTCCATGTAGAAAGGGAGGCTGTTATTAACCTCCAATTTTATAGAGAAAATTGAACATTTAGCCAAAGCTGAAAAATGATTAAATTAGTTAGAATTGCATTTCACCCTAAATAGCAAGACTCAAAAACGGTTTCTTTTTCTTTTGCAACAAAATGTCGAGGGGAAAGCATTCCAGTGTTGGGATGACAGCTCCATGATGCCACAAGGGGCCTGGATTTTTCCCTCTTTTGTCTCTACCTTTCTTAATGTGTGGGTTTTGTACTCATGGTTACAAGATGATGGCTCCAACTTCAGGTATCATATCTATATTCCAGGAAGACAGAAGGGGGAAGGTCAAGTGTCAAAAGCACATGACAGCTGAGTTTATCCCTTTTTATCATGAAAATAGTAGCTTTCCCAGTAATCCCATTCTCTAGACTTCTGCTTACATATTGTAGGTCATATAGCCCCTGCCAACTTCCAAGGAATGGTGTTAGTTATCTGCTGTTGTGTAACAAATTATCCTGCCTTAAAAGCTGAAACCACAAACATTTATTATCTCATAGTTTCTGTCGGTCAGAACAGAAACTTAGCTGGGTGCCTCTGTCTCAGTCTCTCATAAGGCATCATTTGGGGCTGTGGTTTCATATGAAGACTTGACTGGGGGAGAATCTACCTCTAAGCTCACTCACATGATTGTTGGCAGGATTCAATGCCTAATGAGTTGTGGGACTGATGGCCTCAGTTCCTCACTGGCTGTTTGTCACAGTTGCTTTGTTTCCTGCCATGAGATCCTCTCCACAGGTCAGGTCACAACATGGCAGTTGGCCTCCCTCAGAGAGAACAAGGGAGGAGAGAGGGTAGCCCAAAATGGAAGTCCCAGTCTTTTTTAACCTAATTTTGGAAGTGACATCACATCATTTTTGCCCTGTTCTACTTACTAGAAGTTTCATTAGGTCCAACCCATGCTCAACAGGAGGGGACTAGACAAGCACTCCAAGGTGGGAATCGTTGGGTGCCACCTTAGAGGCTGAATACTTTTAGCTGCGATGTTACCATCACACACAAAATCAGGAAGAAGTGGAGAAGGGCTGTCGGGTAGGCAGTTAGCTATCGCTGCCATGTAGAGTGGATAAAGAGTACAGAGTTTGGAGTTAGAAGGAACTGGACTTGAGTCCTTGAAATGCCACCTAGTAAATGAACCTCTGCCACCTGTAAAATAACATCTTTGACCTATTTCCTCAACAAAGTCACAGGCTTATTGTGCTAATTAAATAAGATAATGTAGCATAAAAGTGTGCTTTGTAAATTCTTAATGAATTTTTCCCAAAGGTAAAAGGAGCACCTTCCCCCAAAATAACACAGTGTAGCCCAGATATACGATTCTAAGGTTGAGAGTCAGGAAGCCTGAAATCTGGGCCCTTTACTTCCTTATTTAGAAATTACCATCTTTTTGAGTAGGCCATCTCACCATCTAGGCGTATGTAAAGGACCTGTGTATGGCAGAGCTGAGTCCTTTCTGCAAATATGCTGTTAGAATACCTTTACCAATCGAAGCATGTGCTTCCTTTACCTTTGGAAAATAATAGTTTTTTGTTTATCCTCTTAAATAGTGTCTTTATCTTCTTACCTTTATCTAACCAAAGATAGGTTATCTTAGGACCTTGCAGCAAAGCTACATTTTTTTCTTTTCTGCTTTTTAACCTTAAATCTAACATCCAGGTTTTGTCATAGATAGGAACTGATTCTCAAGGGGAAATCCTTTTATGTCACTTTGAGTGGATTGACTAATCAATCTGTGTCTAGAATTCAGTGTATTATTACAGCAGAATCACTAGTCTACTACTATGGTCATTATATATTTATCCAGTTATTCATTCAACAAATATGTTTTGAGGGCCTGCTTTATGCAAAGCACCAAGGAAGCTGCTGTGGGGAAGACAGACCTAAAATGTGGTTTTTTTTTTTTTTTTCTTCTTTGCTGTACGCGGGCCTCTCACTGCTGTGGCCTCTCCTGTTGCGGAGCACAGGCTCTGGATGCCCAGGCTCAGCGGCTATGGCTCACGGGCCCAGCCGCTCTGCGGCATGTGGGATCTTCCCAGACCTGAGCACAAACCCGTGTCCCCTGCATCGGCAGGCGGACTCTCAACCACCGCGCCACCAGGGAAGCCCTAAAATGTGGTTTTGACATCAAGGAATTTATAATGCAAAAAGGGAAGTAACACATGAACACAGATAATTGTAATAGAGGGCAGTTTCTGATGAACATCATAAGAAGCACTAAATGTTAAGGGGATTTAGAGAGAGGAAGGGAGTACTTCCCGCTGTGGATCATTGGGAAAGCCACCCTAGTCATGGCCAACCACTGATTAGAGATTATGCACATTAAGCGTGTGAAAGGAAGACTTGCTGACATTGTCACCTTCTCTGCTTAAGTGCTGGGTTGATGTAAATAGGAGCTTTGTTTGCTATAATTCAGTTGGAATAGAAGGCCTTTTAAATAAAAAATACTTAACCTCTCTGCCCTAGAAAAAGTAGGAAACAGCACATTTGAGGAAGGACTCAGCTCTGCTGTGTATGGGTCCTTTACGTCGCCTAGTGGGGATTTGGCCCATGTCCAAAACGGGGTAATGGAGAACAAAGCAGGAAGAATGGAGGAAGATGAAAGGCACTGAGTAGAAACAGTAGCCTGGATAAGATGAATAGCCTTAACTTCGTCCAGTGGCAGAGACCCTCACGCGTGCTGGTGAAGAAACACTGCAGTCGGACTGCTTGGGGTGTCAAACTGTGGTTCTGCTGCTTTCTAATTATGCGACCTTGGGCAAGTGAATTCCTTCTTGTCTTAGTTCCCTCATTTATATAATATGGATAATAATATTTTAATTTCATAGGTTTGTTGTAGTAATTAAATGAGGTAGTACGTATGAATTCTTAGAAGAGGGTCTGGCCCACAGTGAGCACGCAGTGTGTGTTAGTTATGATTGTTTGAAGTGTGGTGAATTTCTAGAATGCCCGTCACTCCCATTCAATAGAAGTACAAAGTAATTTTTCAAAAGCCAATGGATTGGGGCCTCCCTGGTTAGCGCAGTGGTTGAGAATCTGCCTGCCAATGCAGGGGGGACAAGGGTTCGAGCCCTGGTCCGGGAAGATCCCACATGCCACGGAGCAGCTAAGCCTGTGTGCCACAACTACTGAGCCTGTGCTCTAGAGCCCATGAGCCACAACTACTGAGCCCACGTGCTGCAACTACTGGAGCCTGCTTGCCTAGAGCCCGTGCTCTGCAACAAGAGAGGCCGCCCGCGCACCTCAACGAAGAGTAGCCCCTGCTCGCCTCAATTAGAGAAACCCCGAGTGCAGCAACGAAGACCCAATGCAGCCATAAATAAATAAATTTATAACAACAACAACAAAAAGCCATTGGATTAACTGTTTTTAGTATTTCATCTCATCAGAGAGAACTGAGAATTGAGCAAACCTAGTGAACGATACTAGACTGTGACCATTCTGATTTGGCCGTCTGCTGTGTTGTAGAAGAAGGGGTATTATAGAAGCCTTGCTGGCACTCCACTTAATATACTCATCATAGCCTGATTAGTTTCCTCCGGCTGCCACAACAATGTACTGTAAACTGGGTGGCTTAAAACAACACACATGTATCCTCAGAGTTCGGGGGCGCTAAACAGACATGTATCCTCAGAGTTCGGGGGCGCTAAAAGTCCAGAATCAAGATGACAGCAGGGCCGTCCCCCTCTGAGATTCTGGGTAGAATCCTCTCTTGCCTCTTCCTACCTTCCGCTGTTGGCCTTTGGTCTTTGTGGTCCTTGGCTTACCTCTGCGTCCCTCCAGTCTCTGCCTCTGTTATCAAGTGGAGATCTCCCCTGTGTGTCTCTGTTTTCACGGGGCTTTCTCTTCTTACAAGGATTCCTGTCATAGTGGGTTAGGCCCTAATGAATTCACCTTAATTTGATTACATCTGCAAAGACCCTATTTCCAAATAAGGTCACATTCACAGGTCACATTTTAAATAAGATCACGTTCGCATTCATAGGTACAGGAACATAACCTTTGGGGAGATATAATCCAGCCACAGTCCCCACACAGTCTCTCTCAGGATTGAGATTTGGAAGCTTAGGAGGCATGGGGAGATGTTTTGATGAGTTCACGAAGACAAGAGCTGTAGAGCTCTGGTTGATAACGTTCATTGCTGGCTAGTACCGGCTGTTGCCACGTAAACTAGGTTAGCAAGTCACTTTCACTCTTGAGTCCACTCACTGAGTTTGCTTCCACCTTCCCCAAATGTACGAATTCATAGAAAAGCAAAGGTAATTCCAGAATTATCTAGTGGTGGTGGTACCTGCAAGGTGACAGGATGTTATTTTGTTTTGCTCTTTTTCTTTTTAATAGAAGAGAGGCTTTGTGGCTTTGGGGATGTTGTGTGAATCAGGTGGGCTCATGAGGATCAAATTGTTTGAGATTTATTGCTGTTTAGGGAGAGCAGTGTATTTTCTCTTTAATTCCTTGGGAAGAGTCACACATGGGATCACAGCAGGTTTAGTAAATCATACATCCTGGGGCAGCGACCCAGATGGTTAAAGCTACTGACCTAGCACAGAGGGTGGAGGCGTGCTCCTGAAGGCATCAAGCCTGGCCAGCCTCCACGGGCTCGAGCTGTGGCCGTGTCACGGTCTACCACTTTGACATTTGTCCCCGTGGATCCTGAAAGCTGCAGATAAAATTTTCAAACGCTTGGCTGCCTGTAATTTAAGAATGAACTTGGGGGCTTCCCTGGTGGCGCAGTGGTTGAGAATCCGCCTGCCAGTGCAGGGGACACGAGTTTGAGCCCTGGTCTGGGAAGATCCCATATGCTGTGGAGCGACTAAGCCCGAGCACCACAACTACTGAGCCCGCGTGCCTAGAGCCCGTGCTCCACAACAAGAGAAGCCACTGCAGTGAGAAGCCCACGCACCGCAACGAAGAGTAGCCCCCGCTCGCCGCAGCTAGAGAAAAATCCGTGCACAGCAATGAAGACCCAATGCAGCCAAAAATAAATAAAAAAAAAATGAACTTGGTTAGAAGTCAGATCAAGTAAGAGAAAGTGAAAATGTCATTGCACAAGAGAAAAACGAACAATCTGGTGGAAATGCAGTATTTTTTTTTTTTTTTTTTTTTTTTTTTTTTTTTGTGGTAGGCAGGCCTCTCACTGTTGTGGCCTCTCCCATTGTGGAGCACAGGCTCCAGACGCGCAGGCTCAGCGGCCATGGCTCACGGGCCCAGCCGCTCCGCGGCATGTGGGATCTTCCCAGACCGGGGCACGAACCCTTGTCCCCTGCATCGGCAGGCGGACTCTCAACCACTGCACCACCAGGGAAGCCCGAAATTCAGTATTTTTAAAAGGTTTTTGTTTTTTCTTTAGTGGTTTCTGTTTACTTTTTATCTTTACTTTTGAGGCAGATACTTCTCTTTTTGGCTTTAACTGAGTAGCATTTAATGTTTGGGGGAAAAATAGAAAACAGCTGGTCTGAGACATGAAAAAAATGCTGACGTGTGCATGGGGACACTATCCCTCATATAGTAGCATTGCCTCCTTGGGAAAAATATGACCGGTTTGGAGATGTTGACATAATTACCCAAAGACAGAGACTGAAGCGGGGACAGAGTGGTCAGTTTCCAATTATGCAGTCAAGATTAGGTAAATCAAAATTACATGATTTTCACATACATGCATCGACTTCATCTACAATCAAAACAGTTTATTTCTATAGAAGTGCTTTTAAATCAAATTTTCAAAAATTTTAGAGTATAGTACGTTGTCATTACATTTTTTCATTACTGTTTTTCAGTGTAATAAAAGGAAGTTCCTTTCTTGTATGTGTGAATATGTACTTTACCCGATCAAAAAATCATCCTTACACCATCCTCCTCTTGGGTTGAATCTGTTTATTAACTCCTGTTGAGGTAGTTTCTGGATTTGGAGTTAAAGTCTAAAATGGAAGACTTTATTAAAAGAAGAGCCCCAACTCTGGAACTAACTATAGTAACTGAGGAAGGCATTCTTTAATGATACGTTACAAAACTGGAGTGTTTGGACTATTATTGTTACATGCAACAACATAATTATGAGAAAAAGAAGCCAGGTGCAAAAAAGTATTTATTGGATGCTTCCTACCATGCTTAAACATATGCAAAACTAATGGTGTTAAAAGTCAGAGTAGAGGTGTATTTTGGGGAGAAGTAGTGACTTGGAGTGAGCACAGTGAGGGCGTCTCAGCTCCGGTAGTGCTCTGTTTCATAACCTGGGGGTTGATGGCTTGAAGGATTCATCCTGTGAAAATTCATCAAGCTATATACTTAATCACTTGTGTTCTTTTCTGGTACATTTATTTTACATTTTAAAAAGTTAGAAAGATATGTTATAGAACTTAATGGACATTCAGAACTCTTAAGATAATTTTATCCTGAAAAAAAGAAAATTTTGTGGGCTGGCTGATATATCTTGATGAAAATTTGCCCCAATCTTAAACATGGCAGATTTGGGAGTGCTAATGTTTATATATATATTGTTTTTCATAATTGCACCAAAATTGAGGAATCTTTCTCTGGTAGCTGCCCATTGATATTCCTGGTAATTAGCAATCTGCTTCTGTTTCTCAAATTGTACTTTCAATCATATAAGTGTGTTTAAAATTAGCTACAATTTATATTCAGTGGGGGTCAGAATTAGCTACAATTTATATTCAGTTCAGAACATAGAATTTGTTTCTCAAATTTCTCATTAGTTCTGAAGTTCATAAACTTGGATGTATGTATGTGTGTATGTGAGTTTTAAAAATCTAAGGATAGGACAAAAGAGAAAAACTAAGAATATGGAGGAGGTATAGAAGAGTTGAAGAAAAGTGAGGGTAAGTGGAAATAATGAAGACACAAATCTTCAGATGTTCGTTTAAAAGTAAGAAAATGAAATAGTTTTTTGGCCAGACATGTGACACATCCAGTGAGTTATTTGTGTTTAACTTCTATTGGTTTTGAATGGACTGAGCTGTTTGAACTGAGGAAGAAGTGGTAGTGGTGGTGGTGGAAGGAGTTTAGATTTTTTTTAAATAGATTTATTATTTATTATTATTTTATTTTTGGCTGCGTTGAGTCTTCGTTGCTGCATGCGGGCTTTCTCTAGTTGTGGTGGGCAGGGGCTACTTGGGCTTCTCGTTGTGGTGTCTTCTCATGTTGTGGAGCATGGGCGTTAGGTGCGCGGGCTTCAGTAGTTGCAGCACGCAGGCTCGGTAGTTGTGGCTCAGGGGCTTAGTTACTCCGCGGCATGTGGGATCTTCCCAGACCAGGGCTCGAACCCATGTCCCCTGCATTGACAGGTGGATTCTTAACCAGTGTGCCACCAGGGAAGTCCCAGATTTTTTTTTTTTTTTTTTTTTTTTTGCAGTACGCGGGCCTCTCACCGTTGTGGCCTCTCCTGTTGCGGAGCACAGGCTCTTCCCGGACCGGGGCACGAACTCGTGTCCCCTGCATCAGCAGGCGGACTCTCAGACTGCGCCACCAGGGCAGCCCAAGTCCCAGATTTTGTTTTAAATATTGCTCCTTCAAAATACTTTGATCAATGCTAGGTGAGGAACGTAAAATAGAAAATATAATACATAATACAGTATAATATGTCTGCCCATTAAGAATGTCTCCTGCCTGTTAAGAACATATTCTCTAGTTGGAGAAACAAGGCATTTAGAGCTAAAATGTTTACATGAAATATATATGTAAGGTAAATGGTATAAATACATACACAGTAACAATGTTTGACTTATTGTTTATTGGTTTGCCAGTTAGGTGACGAAGACCAACTTTCTAATAGAAAAATGGCAAAGGACTAAGCCAGGTAACCTATAAGGAAAGATTTACAAATGGGCAATACATATATAGAAATAAGTTCAGCATCCCTAGTAATCAAAGAATCTCAAAATTTCATCTGTCAGATTGGCCAAATTTATAAAGAATGATAATAGCTAATATTAACGAAATTTTAAGGAAACCAAGACTGTCGATTGGTATAATCTTTCCAGTGGGAAATTAACCAGTTTCTATCAATATTTACAATGTACATACTCTGTGACCAGGGGCAGATCGTGGGTTTGTGGAGCCTGAGGCTTATACACGGGGCGAGGGGAAAGGGAGGGTTCTTTTTTTAAAAAAAAAAGGATTCTGAAGTTATGCATACAGAATTGGGTATGGGGCTTCACTGGTGGCGCAGTGGTTGAGAGTCCGCCTGCCGATGCAGGGGACACGGGTTCATGCCCCGGTCCGGGAAGATCCCACATGCCGCGGAATGGCTGGGCCCGTGAGCCATGGCCGCTGAGCCTGCGCGTCCGGAGCCTGTGCTCCGCAACGGGAGAGGCCACAACAAGAATTCGGTATGAAAGTAAATATTTAGTTTTAATGAGAAAAAAATCATAACAAATTTTTATAAAGTTGGTAAATACCACAAATGTCACAAAATTCATCTCTAACTGGCAAACTTGAGTCAGTCTGACTCTAAGGCTTGGCTCAAGACAGCTTTTTTCTGACAGCCTCAGAATTCATCACCGTGTATGTCTGTTGACTACTGAAGACCAAAAAGTATTTGCAGCTTCTCACCACCTCTAATGCTGGTGCCCTGGTCTAAACCTCCGTCTTGTCTCTCCTGGACCATTGTAATAGCTTCCTAACTGGTCTCTGTGTTTCATCCTTGAATGGAATTTACATGTTATGTTTATTAACATTTTTAGTAATGAGCTTCCTGTCGTTCCTCTATAATAATTTATTTCTGTATTATGTTGGTTACTCTTTGTCTTTTCAGATGACAGTGGTTTTGTATTTTCTACAAAGGTACAGGAAACATAATTAAGTCTTCTAGCATGGTGGATGGAAATTTCTTTTTGTTAATAGGATGCATAGAATGTGAAAGTTCACACGCACACATGCTTGCTGTTTGTAGTACTGCTATAGATTTGTTGTATTTATAATTGAATATACTGCATCACTGAGTACAATTCTCGTCAGGAAATTACTTCCATTTAGTCTAGGCAGTGAAAATGGAATTCAGTACTTTGCGTATGATTTTAGATGCCTGATGATTGGAAGAATTTTCTACCGACTAGCTACTAGCTCTATACATTTCAAATCTTGTTTCTCCTCTGTTACCCACATACTTCTAATTCTAGGCTTGGCAAGAGGCATTCTCATTGTGATGTGTGACCTCTGGCCCTGGAGAGTGAGGTGGAATGATGGGCAGTAGGAATATTCCTTGCCATTTCTCATTTGGAATAGCTATCACTAACTATCTTTGGAAGTGACCTCAAAGTCCGTATATAAAAGCCACTAAACTAAAATACAATTCCCAACTCAGTTTGCCCTTATTGGGTTCTGAAAATGCCCATGGCTACTAGATAGCCCCTCAATATAAGGGGCAACTCGGTGAAAGGGAAACTGGAGTGGAAGGCAACAGCAGTCATAACAGATGCAGTTAAACTATCTTATTTTTACAAATTTTACAAAAATATATGGCCATGTGAACATATTTTGATGACCCTGCTCATGTCTTGGAAGAGGCTCTAGCAAATGAGGGGCCTGATGATTAAGTTTTATTAGGCACTTAATATACATGCCTCTCTTTATGACCAGTAATTGTACTTCCAAGAATTTATCCCAAGGAAAGTGTGTAATAAAAATCAATAAGAGCAAACATTTGTTGAGTGCTTACCATGTGCCAGACACCCCGCTAAGGCTTCATTTTTATTTTTTAAATTTTTTTATTTTTTTAATTAAAATTTTTTTTTTTTTGCGGTACGCGGGCCTCTCACTGTTGTGGCCTCTCCTGTTGCGGAGCACAGGCTCTGGACGCGCAGGCTCAGCAGCCATGACTCACAGGCCCAGCCGCTCCAGGGCGTATGTGATCTTCCCGGACCGGGGCACGAACCCGTGTCCCCTGCATCGGCAGGCGGACTCTCAACCACTGCGCCACCAGGGAAGCCCCTAGCTTTTCTTTTGAGTGTTGTTATGCAAAGCATTTGGGATATGTTGAAGAATAACACGATCTGACTTAAGTTTTAGAAGTATCTCTCTGGCTGCTGGGTGGAGAATAAGAGAGGTCAAGGGTGGGATAGGGAGATGGACTAGTGGGAATTCTAGTGATCTGACTGGGGAGTCATGGGGCTGTCTGTGGCCCGGGGAAGCAGTGTTTTAGGTGGTGAGAAGGGGCCGGGTTCTGTGTTTGGTCTTTAATAGTTAAATAGATATCAGAGTGGGGGATTATAAGGCCGACACAGCAGAGTTCTTAAGAGCCTACTAGAGACTCCAGGTCCTGCCCCTCAACATGATTCACGGGGACTTTTGTTCATGTCTCATGGTGATGTCTTTCTTCAGGACTGGAAAGACAAAAGTAAATGTTCTGGAGTTTGTGTAGCAAGATCTAATTGCAAGGAGATAGATTAAAATCTTTCCTGCTCTGTCTTCTAGCCAATTGTTATTAAAAAGTAACTTAGAGGTAATGTCAGGGTGGGGTATCCTTTTTTGTTTGTTCATGTAGAATTTTTATATTGTAGCCCCTACAATCACCTGCTTAATATCTTAAAAAGAGAGAAAAAGAAATGAAAAGAAAGGAAGAAGAAAGAATGCCCTCAAAGCCCAGAATCTAGGAAAACTGTAGACTTAAATATTCAGTATGCCAAAGGGTCTTCTTATATAATTGTAATGCCTGGATTAAATTGGAAGGCTAGTAAAGAGAAGCCACAACTGTTCAAGTAGATGATGTACTTTTATTTGATATATACCTTTGGTAAGAAGCAATATCTACCTACACAATTATTTCAGTGTCGTATTACATTTCATCTTTTATGGCATTGGAGTGGAATTGCTATTTAAGGTAACAGTTTATCTTTCCTGGAGTTCTTTAAAAATAGGATAAACACTGGCATAGCTGTGATGTTTTGATTTAGGCCAGTAGAGGTCAGATTGCTTTGACAGACCATAGGTCCTTTGATTTAGTCAGGTGAATTCATTCAGAATTCAAAAATCGTTTCAAAATACACCTTACTGTATGGAGGCAGCAGGATCTGAAGCAAGGGAATTACAGATGTCTTTAACAGACTGCAAGAAGGTTTTTGAAGTGCATTTTCCTTTTTTAAAAAGTTGTCGTGTCAGTCAGAAAATTTAGAAAGTAATTCCAAGACTCTGAATAAGCTAGATAGTATGTGTGTGTGTCTGTGTGTGTGTGTGTGTGTGTGTGGTGTTAAAGAATGCTTTTACAAAAAAAGTACTTTTAACCATAGTTCTCCTGAAAATAACATAGTTTTACATGACACATGCATTTGTAAAAATTGCGTATTACCATGTTTATAGAAGAAGAATGATGGGCTTGTGTTTCAGGAAGAAATTGAAGCAACTTTTGTGTGAAGATTCCTAGGTGGTATTGAAATAGAACTAGGAATAGGTGCTCAGGGGTCCTGAGGTCGGCTTTTATCTTAGTCTCTATTATAATAGTTTTGTGATGTGTCAGAGCTAACTTTAATAGTATCACTGTGTCCCATTTTCCTTTATCTTTCTCTCTTACTCCAGCCCCCATCTGGGGGTTAGAGATTCCTTGAAGAATCTGAAGGCAGCATGGAAGCTGTCCCGTCAAGAATGCACATGTACACATAAGAGATTCATATGTAAATTCAGGGGTGTTTCATGGTTTCTGGAAACCATCTGTATACCTTAGCTGAGTGTGAGTGAATTAGAATGTGTCAGTAAGAACTTGGGGGCTACAAGAGATGCCATGTGAACAAAGGTTAGAGCACCTCAGCCTAATTAGCTGGAAAAAGAAAATCTCGGGACACAGGCCATTAATGAACTATCACACATATTTGAGGGGTTGGCATGTGGAAGGAGTAAGTTTATTCTGGGTTGCCTCAGATTTGGGTGATCCAGTACTGTAGCCACTGGCCACATGTGGCTATATAAAATAAAATAAAATAAAATAAAATAAATAAAATAAAATAAATAATAAAAGTAAAGTAAAATAAAATAAAAATAAATAAAATAAATTCAGTTCTCCAGTGATAGTGGCCACATTTCAAGGGCCCCATGACTACTAAATTGAGCAGTGCAGGTATAGAATATTTTATCATTGCAGAAAGATCTATGGGACAGAGCTGCTCTAGAGTTTTAAACTTTAAACAGGGTGGATTATGCAAAGGCAGATTTCATCTTATTATGAACAAAAGCATGCTGTCAGTTGAACTGTCCAGTGCCTGTTCTGTTGAGTTGGCTGCCTCAGAGAACCGTGAGCCTCCTGCCCTTGATGCACTCATCCAGAGACTGGATTCCTCCCTATTTGGATTGATGGGGAAGAGCTTCCCACACAGAACCTTAGGGTATTTAAATGGGAAGAGGACTCAGTGATTCAACCTTTTTTTTTTTTTTTAAACTAAGGATGAAGACAGACTCAGAGCCAAGTGATTTTGCCCAAGGACTCGTGACTGGTTAGTGGCAGAGGCTACGTGTCCTTATGAATCCTAGACAGTGTTTTTTTTTTCCATTCCACTCCCTGTCTAACGTTTTAATAACAAGGCTCTCATGGTTGCTGTTGAACAGCACATTTCCGATTCTGGTGTCAGCCAGCTTTTCTGCTGTTTTTTCATACTACTCTGCAGCCCAGCTGTATTGGAACATGTTATTATGTTGTATTGGCTGCATTGGAACATAATATTCTCATTACTGCTGCAAGTCTTTCCCATAGCTGTGCCCTTTATCAAAGTGACATTTCTTCAAAACCTTAATTCTACTTATTTTCTAACTTGTGTTCAAGCCCCAGAATGCTTCAACTCACACAGTTCCTTTTCTTTGCTGAACTACGTTATTACAATATCCTCCAGCATACACACTCTTTATGATGATTACATTTTGTTTTGTCAGTCTGATTAGCTTCTTAAAGGCTGAGGTTAGTGTTTTCATGTGTATATCCTTTTTCACTAGAATATAGAATATAAGTTCTATGTTCTACTCACTAGAATATAAGTTCTGTGAAGGCAGGGACCATAGCTGTCGTCTTCATCACTGTATCCCTACTGTCCAGCACATGGCCTGGCATCATAATAGGTGCTTAATGAATATTCATTGAATGAATGAATTTTTATCTTTCAAAGTACCTGGTACTATGCTAAGCTTGTCATGAGTTCTCAATAAATACTTTCTGTTCTCTATTAAAATAATATTAACAATATGAGTATGAAAAGACAACATAAGAAGCTTGGAAGTCATTGCTTCTATCCTTACAGTAAGAAAAAGCTGAACAAACTGAAAATCAGTGATTTTTTTTCTTAGCCCCATCAGTAGTTGTGGGGCAAATACTACCCCGAAATTGGGAGAAGCAGGTAAATCTAGACAGTTACCACTCAGATTTGCTTGCCTGCCACTGAAGCAGGGGAGCCATAAACTGGAGGAACTACTTAAATAATAATTTTGCTGAATTGCAGGAGGCTCAGTGTAGTTCAGCTTGAGACTGAGAAACTCTTAGGCACAACAGTTTTAGAGGGGGTCTCATACTTATGTGGATTTTGTCTCTAGAACTCCATCAGGGTCTCACAGGGAAGAGTCAAGAAATATACTTTGCTGACTCTGGCAAGAGGAGGAGAAATGTAACCCCTGTAAAATACAGAGCATTCTCTGTAATGAGGGTCTACTCTCCAGGGGAAATGACTTAAGCAAAGTCCTACACCACCTGGGGAAAGGGCATTTCTCTGACTTAAGCCCTCCTTAGCTTTTCTGTATCACCTAAGGCCAGGAGGAAAAAAGCTAAGAAACACTAGTAGAGGTCACAGCATAGCAACACAAGCCTACCAAACGAGTTAGATTTCATCATGCGATTCTAGAATGCTTCCCCTTCCGCACTCCTTACCACCGCACCAACTAGGCTCCCCTATAATAACAATAGATTACAGCTGAAAGAGCTGCAGGATGCAGACTCTATCCAAGGCGGGTTCTTAGGAAAGCCTAAAGATAATAGAGGAGACAAAACAAGGACACAGGAGAACTTCGAAGCTTCTGGCACCTACGTCTATAGCAGGCATTAAACACAGCCCAGCTCCTAGCCAGCTTAATAGAATACCTCACACTAAAGTCCTGTTTACCTTAGTTCCTATGATCCCGTATGTGATGCCTGGCTTTCAACAAAAAATTACAAGATATGCTAAAAGGCAAGGGAAAACAGAGTCTGACAAGCATCAGAGCCAGACTCGGGTATGACACAGAGTTTGGAATGATGAGAGGGAATTTAAAATAACTATGATTCATACATTAAGGACTCTAATAGAAAAAGTAGACAGCATATAGGAACAAGTGGGTAATGTTTGTTAACAAATGGAAAATATAAGAAAGAATCAAGTGGAACCCCTAGAAATCAGAAATGCAGTGACAGAAATGGAGAATACCTATGATGGGCTCATCAGTAGACTGGACATGACTGGGCTAAGTCTCAGTGAGCTTGGAGGTAAGTCAGGAGAAACTTTCCAAACTGAAATGCAAAGAGAAAAGATCATGAAAAAAACAGAACATTCAACAACAATTTCAGATTATGTAATTGGAATTTCAGAAGGAGAAAAAAGAATGGAACAAAAGCAACATTTGAAGTAATAAAGACTGATAACTTTCTAAAATTAAGGACAGGCACGTAACCTCGGATAGAGGAAGCTCAGCAATCCTCAAGCAATATAAATACCAAAAATCTATGGGACTTCCCCGGCGGTTCATGGTAAGACTTAGCGCTTCCACTGCAGGAGGCATGGGTTCGATCCCTGGTAGGGGAACTAAGATCCCGCATGCTTGTGTTGTGGCCAAGAAAACCCCCCAAAACAACCCCCCCCAATCTATACTTAGGTATATGATATTCAAACTGCAGGAAACCAAAGACAAAGAGGAAATCTTGAAAGAAATCATGGGGTTGGGTGGAGTCAGGGGGAACCTTACCTATAGAAGAATAAGAATTACAGAGGACTTCTCATCAGAAACCATGCCAGTGGAGTGAAATATTTAAAGTATTGGAAGAAAAACCCCACCAGCTTTAAATCCTATATCGAGAGAAATTGTCCTTCGGAAGTAAAGAATAAATAAAGACTTTCTCAGACAACAAAACTGAGGGAATTTATTACCAGCAGACCAGCTCTTCATGAACTGTTTAAAGAAGTTCTTCAGAGGAAAAGAAAATAAAGTTTAGAAACTGAGATCTACTTAAAGGAAGTGTGTCAGAGAAGAAATAAATGAAGGTAAAATAAAATCTCTTGTTTTTTAATTGATCTAAAAGAAAACTATTTGTTTAAAGTCATACTGGTAATGATGTGTTTGATGATTACAGCATGTGGATAAGTGAAATGAATGACAACAGTACCATAAGAGATGGGAGGGAGGAAATGGCAGCGTTGTTGCCCCTTTGTATCTGTGGATGCAGAACCCAAAGGCTTGGAGGGCCAACTGCGCTACGCTATTTTATGTAAGGGACTTGAGTATCCATGGATTGTGGTATCCACAGGGGTCCTGGAACTGATCCCCCACAGACACCAAGGGATGACTGTACTCTTTTGTAAGGTACAGGCGCTACACATGAAGTGGCATAGTGTTACTTGAAAGTGGACTTGGGTTAGCTTAAAGTGCATATTGCAAATTCTAGGCAACCACTAAAAAAATTTTAAGAAGCATAATTGATACGCTCAGCGAGGAGTTAAAATATCATATAAAGTGCTTAATTAAGATAGTAGAAGTCAGAATAAGAAGAAAAAAGAGATGAAAACTAATAGAAAACAGTTACAAATATAGTAGATATTAATCCAACTGTATACAAATACATTTAAATGTGAATGGTCTAAGTATATCTAGTAACTAATTAAGAGATTATCAGAGTAGATTACAAAAATAGACCTTGCTCTATGTTGTCTATAAGGAACCCACTTTTAATATAAAGCCTCAGGTTAAAGTAAAAGGATGGAGAAAGATATACCATATTAATACTAATCAAAAGAAAGATGGAATTACTATCTTAATTTCAGACAGAGAAGACGTCAGTACAAGGAGAATTATATAGGGTAAAGAAAGACATTCAAGAATAATAAAGGGGTTAATTCTCCAGGAAGACATAACAGTCCTAAACATGTATGCACCTAATAACAGAGCATCAAATACATGCAACAAAAACTGATGGAACTGCAAAGAGAAATAGATAGTGCCCTATTGTATCTATAGACTTCAGTAGCCCTCCTTTAGTAATAGATAGATCAAGGAAGCAAAAATTAGTAAGGATATAGTTGACTTAAGTAGCACTAGCAATCAGCTTAATCTAATTGTCACTTATGGAATACTCCATCCAACAAGAACGGAATTCACATTCTTCTCAAGCTTGAATGGAACATTCACCAAGATAGATCACATTTTAAGCCATAAAACACATCTTAACCAATTTAAAAGAGTAGAAACCATACAAAGTATGTAATGAGAGTTAAACTAGGAATCAGTAACAGTAAGATAATTGGAAAATCCCAATATATTTGGAGATTAAACAACACTCATAAATAACACATGGGTTGAAGAAGTCACAACATAAATTTAAAAATTTTTCAACAAAATGAAAATACAACTTATCAAAAATTGTAAGATACATCAAAAGCAGTGTTTAAAGGAAAATTCAAAGCATTAAGTGCATATATTAGAAAAGGAGAAACAACAAAGCAACAAAGATGTCTTTTAATGATAGATGGATAAACAAAACTGTGGCACAGCCGTATAAAAAATAAGTAAATGGGGGAGAAGAGACGATCTCATCTGCAGAATTACAAATATCGATGTCGCTACTTCGCCCTCGAGAAGGTGGAGCATAGCTCTTCACTCCTTAAGTGTGGGCTGTGCATAGTGACTTTGTTCTAAAAAGGACAGTGTGGAAAGGAGGAAAAAGGTAACTTTACAGTGGTTATATTAGTTACAGATATACCTCAGCCAGGTGATCACGATTGACAGTGGCAGTGATAAATGGTGTTGATATTAGTACTTTAATGCTCTTTATAGGGTATGGTGAAAGTGGCATTTTACCTCTGTAGTCTTCATGCCCACCCCCCTACGAATCTAGTCTAACCATCAGACAAATCTTAATTGAGGGGCAGTCTACAAAAATGAATACTCTTCAAAGCAAGGGAAGTCTAAGAAATTGTTAGAGCCAAGAGGAGCCTAAGGAAACATGACAACTAAATGAAATGTGTTATCTTGCATGGAATCCTGGAACAGAAAAGGGTATTAGTTAAAAATGAAGAAAATCTGAATAAAGTAGGGATTTTAGTTAATAATAATGTATCAATATTTTCAGTAATTGTAGCAAATGTGCATGTCAGATGTTAATAATATGGGAAACTCTGGGGTTATAGGAATTCACTGTACTATATTCATAATTTTCCTGTAAGTCCAGAACTGTTCTAAAACTACATTTTATTTTTAAAAAATCACTTTAATATATCTACACATTTCATTTGTAGAACTCATACCCAAGGCCATTTGTTCCAGTTTCAAGAATTTCTGCTGAGTAGAACTTTTGGTATTAATGATATTCCGTTTATTTCTGGAATATAGCAGGTCTTTTCTTTTCCCCTACAAACATTTGCAAGGGCAAAATTGTCTGTTAGTTGTTAAGATCCTGTGTCTTCCATGTATTTTTCAGTGCTTGTGTTAATTCATTGTCATTTTACACCTTGCTATTTAAGGACAATACATGTTGGGTCACAAATGAAAAAGTCCACCTCTTTCATCTACCCTTTATTTTATTATCACGTTATGAAGCGCCAGTATGGAGAAGGTGTCACTTTGGAAGCAGACTGCCCGGCAGAAGCTGCATTTTGCAAGGGTGTCATCCAAACTCTGGGGAGTTCTGTTATTCAGAAGTCTTCCCCTGTTCACTCATGCATTAAGAGTATGAGCCTTTCCGTTTCCTCCTGACAGAGGAGAACGTTGCCATGACAGCTGTTAGGAGAGTGCAGATGTGGTAAAGAGCAGCCATAATGAAAAGAGAAAATAGCCCGGCTTCTTGGATCTCACTGAAGATGCATGGAACAGCATGCACGGATTCTCAGAATGCACCTTAAAAATCTGTTAGCTTCATTTGACGCATCATACTTTATAGACACACACATAAACATACACACGCTGTTTAGTTTTCAGTAGCCTAAGCAGCAAGTAGAAAAATTAAACCTCAACTAAAACCATCCATAGAGCCCTCCTTCCATCTTTAGAATGTAGGCTGAATATCTACCATACTGAAGATTTAAAAAAATTGTTTTGTAAATGGTTATTATAAAGAGAAAACTTTTCCAAAAAGAGAAAATCTTTTGTTAAAGGATTATTGCTCCTCAAAACCTGAAAAGAGGTTAGGGAATTATCAGAGAGCTAAGTAGGACTTACCTCTTTTGTCCCAGAGAGAAAAATATGTTGTCTTTATCCAAAGGCATTGAAAGAATATTTACTGATTAAAGGATATGATATCTTGCATTTGCCTCAAAATAATATGGGAGTTGGGGAGGTGGTTAGGTCTGTAGGCGACACAAGGCTGGCTGTGAGTTGATTACAGAGCGCTGTTAGGGGCTGAATTGTGTCCGCCCGACCCCATTCATATGTTGAAGCACTAACCCTCAGTTCCTCACAGTAACACTATTTAGGGATAGGGCCTCTGAAGAAGTGATTACGTTAAAATGAGGCCCTGGCGGTCGGTGGGTCCTAACCTAATTTGACTGGTGTTCTTGTAAGAAGAGGTAATTTGGACACACAGAGACATAAGGGAAGCAGGTGCATAGAGGAAAGACCACGTGAGGACACAGGGAGAAGGCACCCCATCTATAAGCCAAAGAGAGAGCCTCAGAAGAAACCAAATCAGCTGCCACCTTGATCTTGAACTTTCAGCTTCCAGAACTGTGAGAAAATAACTTGCTGTTGTTTTTGCCACCCAATCTGTGGTATTTTGCTATGGCAGACCTGCCAAACTGACACAGATACCTAGCACATCATCAGAGCACATGTCCTCTGCTCTCTGGGTACTTACAGATCAGAAGGGAAAACAGACGAGTAATCTGGCAGTAACAGTATAGTATGGTAAGTGTTAAAGGGGACGTTTAAGTTGCCCTGGGAACCTAATGATGGATAACAAAATCGGAACTGGGAGAATCAGGGAAGACTTGCTGAAAGTAGGTGGGAGGTAGCCTGGTGAAAAGGGCAGGGGAAGAGAACTTTAAGTAGAAGGAGCAGCGTGTACAGAGGCCTGGACATGGGAGCATGGCATGTTCGGGAAATCAAAAACAGCTCCATAGGGATGAAGTCCAGGGTGTGTTGTGAATGAGGGAATGGGGGGATTTGGTATAAGAGTAATAAGCTTTTATCACCTCCCCTCCCCCCTCGCGCCACACACACACACACACACACACACACACACACACACACACACACACGTACACACTCACTCATTTTGTTAAATATCAGTTGGTCTCTCCCCACTGGAATGAAACCTCTGCTGTGCCTTTTTGGCTTTTGTTCACTATTCTATTTTCATTAGCTAGAATGGTGCTTGGCACATAGAAAATGTTCAACAAAAAATTTGCTAAATAAATGAATGAATGGAAATCATGATTTGTTCTTTTAAGTAATCACTGTGGAAAATATTTGGAATGTGGCCCCAAGCAGGGATAGAGGTTAGGAGGCTGTGGTATTAGAGCTGCTAAAGTTGATGGGGGAGGTGTGGACAGAAAGCCTAGACTGATGGAAGAGTTCAGTCGGGAGGTAGAATCAAGAGAACTTGTACTTTGACTGGATTTAGGGTTTGAGGCAGAAGAGGGGAGTCCAGGATCACTCCCAAGTTCCAGCCTTAGGCACTGAGAGAAAGGTCATTTCCCGAGGCAAGAAGTGTACTAAGAACAGTAGATTTGGGGGTAGGTTGGAGGTACTGAGTTCAGTGTTTGTCATGTTAAGCTTTAGGCAGCAGGATGATGTCCACATGGAGATGTCTGCTTGGCTGTGACTGTATAGGAGGGTTTCCTGGGCTGGACCTAGAGTTAGGAACCTTCAACTTCAAGGTAAAACGAAAGCCAGGGAAATGATGCAGTTTTTCGAGAAAAGTATGTAGACACAGAAGATAAGAACAAGGAGTACTGAGAGTGAAATGGCAACAGAAAATCAAAACAAGCAGTGAGAAGGTTAGTGCTCTTCCCCAAAGTTCTGTGAATTCCTCATTGCTATGTTTGTCATTACTTTTTTTTTTTCTTCTGCGGTACGCGGGCCTCTCACTGTTGTGGCCTCTCCCATTGCGGAGCACAGGCTCCGGACGCGCAGGCTCAGTGGCCATGGCTCACGGGCCCAGTCGCTCCGCGGCATGTGGGATCTTCCCAGATCGGGGCACGAACCCGTGTCCCCTGCATCGGCAGGCGGACTCTCAACCACTGCGCCACCAGGGAAGCCCTGTCATTGCTTTATAGAACTTTAAGAAGAATGTGTACTTTAAATTGTAGCTCTGAAGCTATAATCTTGGTAAGTTGCTTAACCACTTTATACATCGTTCTGCATCTGTAAAGTGGGTCCAAGGATAATACCTACCTCTAGGCTTGTTGTGAGGACTAGATGAGATAGGTATAAAGCTTGAGAACATAATATGCACCCAATAATTGTTAGATCTTATCATTATTATTTTTAATTATATTATGTCTCCAGTTTGGAACATTAGTGCTTATGGCTTCCAAGATCAACCACAGAAGATTTCTCTAGATGTGGATTTTTGCTGAGTGGGGTGGACCACTCCTTTCTATTATGTTTGTGCATGAGTATGTGTGTGAATAATCACACAGTATACCTACCAATTACTAATTACAAATTGTAAACGAAATGATATTAAACTCCAAGCAACACTGAATAAAATACAAACTCCAGAATAAATTAAGTGTGCCATTGACTAAACCTTATTTGTTACTGTTAATCAGACTCTCATGCTTATCTCATTTTGTTTTCAGATGGACCTTTGTATTAGTACCTTAAATATCTAAAATGTCCTGGACTCCTACACAATTATTGGCTCATTAAAGTGTGTATTTGCAGTTTTTTTATCTGTTGTCTTTAACTGACATCTTGCTAGCAAGGCTACCTACGGGGTGTCCAGTTCTTACTGCTTCCTGCATATTTTCTGCAGAGAAGCTGCTTTCATTCTCTAATATCATGCTTTGGTCTTTATAGCACCGTTTAGCTATAAGAAAGGCTCATTACGAAGGACTCATGCTTGAGTTCACTGCAAAACACTCCCCTCTGACTATATTTTCCTCATCAGAAAAGTCCTCCCCACCTGACCCACTTTTCCCATCTTAATTCCATTCCCCTTTAAAGTCCAATGTGGAAGTTTCTTTGCATAAAACTGTTTACAATAATACATTAATCCTGTTAGTAGGTTTCTATACGTTTCAAAAAGTCACCTTTCCTGAAGATTTCCTTTTATTTTTAAAAATAGACTGTTTTCTCCCTAAATGTTGAAACTGTTAGCTTGGGCTACACTTATATCACTACTACCACATCCATGGCAAAAATACATGTTTTAATATCTAAGAGGGAGGAAGAAAACTATAACTATAAATATATATACCATTTGAATGTGGCTGACCCCAAGGGCAGGCTCTCAGGCAGGACTGGCCTACTTATGGGTGACCTCTCTGCCTCAGAACATCATTCTTCATGCTGTGAGGCTATTTTCTAAAAATTTTGTATGGTAATTCTGCATGAAAGCCTACCCTTTTGAAATACATTAGAGTAAATGTCATTTTAAAAAATTGAAATGTATTCATTCATTTGTTCATCACTCACTTCCCGATCAGTGATTATTTTTTGGATGCTGGGCAGTAATGGTAGTTTCTTAGCGTTTAGTAGTGAACAGAGTAGATGTGGGGCTGGCCCTCATGGCGCTTATCATTCAGTGGGGAACACAGACACTAGACAAATCCTATTTAAGTATTCAAGAAATCTTTGATGAACAAATGAGCTTAAAAATATTGGGATTGAAGGTGATCCCAAGAAAGGGGAAGCCAGCTGATTTTTTAGCAAACCCCCCCAAACCTCCTGAACCTTCTACAACTTGGGCTGTCATCAGTATCAAAAGATACCACAGGCAAAACAGGCTTTTGTGGTTTTTCCTCAAACTTAACTCTGAACCTTCTACAACTTGGGCTGTCATCAGTATCAAAAGATACCACAGGCAAAACAGGCTTTTGTGGTTTTTCCTCAAACTTAACTATTTCTCATAACATTGTCTATCTTAACATTGAAGATGCATACCGAATGCCATATAACAAACTCTAAACATAACCACTTGGAATGCTTCATACTTGTAAGGAAGGCTTGCTTTTTTCCATGTCAAGTTGTTCATCCTTTCTCCTACCCAAATTCCCTGTGTCCTCTACCCCTCCCTGTTCTTATTCCTTCTGAAATAGTAGTTATCTTTTCGCTTGTGTGGTAAGCATCTGAGAAAGAGACATTTAGGAAGGTGACCAAGGTTGGGGATTAATGAGAAGTGTGGCAGAATTTCATCTCTCTGTTTATAAATGTATGCCTGTGTTGAGGCTTGTTGAATTATAACAGAGGTTTGAAAATAATGTAGGGGAGATTATAAAAAATATTCTCTGTATGAATAAGACTCTGAACCAGTACATACAATAGTTTGTTTTGCAGTAGCAGCATTTAGCACTGTTGGTGTTCGTGGCACCAGATACTCCTGGTGTTCCTTTCGGTTCTGTGGTTGCCCCTCCTCTCTTCCTGACCCATCACGGTCTTCAGGTGGAGTTCCTGAAGCCCTCATTTCATCACACTTCATGTCAGGTTTCTTCAGCCTCGGCACTATTGAGATTTTGATTCGGGTAGTCTTTGCTGTGAAGGCCTGCCTTGTGCATTCATTGTAGGGTGTTTAGCAGCATCCCTGGCCTCTCTTCACTAAGTGCCCCCGTTTGTGACAACCAATAATGTCTTCAGACATTTTCAGATATCCCCTGAGGGTCAAAATAATTCCCCTACCCCTGGTTGAGAACCACTGCTTTATACTCTTTTCCCAAGCAACTCTGTCCACACTCTTGGATTCAATTACGGTCTACGTGTTCATCATGCTCATCGTGTAATCTCAGTTCAGACCTTGTTTTTGAGCTCCAGTGACAACATATCTTCCTGGATATTTCAGAGAGGCTGCAAAGCTAAAAGTCAAAATGCTGATCTTCTTACCGTACTTCCTCTCTTGGTGTTTCCTATCTGGTAATAAGGCTCTATCATCTACCCACCTCCCTCATTCCCTGTTTCTAGTTAATCACTAAGTGCTGGGTGATTTTGTACTCCAGCTCTGCCCCAGATCCATACCCTTCTCTTCATATTTATCCTCCTCCCTACCCGACCCCCAGCCACTGCAGGTCAAGCCACCGTCATCTGTTCCTGGACCACTGATGACCCTCAACCCTGGACTTCAGGAATTTCTACTTTCCTTCAGTCCATTCTCTATGTCACTCAGAGGATCTTGCAAAACAATAAATTTGAACAAGTCACTTAACATGTGCTTCCATCTGCTTTTAGGTTAAGGGCGCAAATCCTTAACAAGACCAGATGGCCTGTGTGATCTGGCCTTGCCTACCTTCCCTTCATTTCCTGAACATACCATATGTCTTCCCACCGCCATGTCTCTGCACGTGATTAGAATATTCTTAGCCAGCCCCTCCTCAGCCCCATCATCCTAGCTAATTCCTAGTATTAGGGATATATATTTATATATTTTTTCTCTTCTCATTTGAAATTACACTAATGCTGCTATAAAGAAGATGGTTCATCAGCTCCATTTTTTTGTGTGCATGTTTGCTGTATTCAGAAAGTTAGAGAATTGTGATAGCATGAATATCTATGTTATATCATTTTCTTAAAGTGAGAAAAATATATTTATAAAAATATGAAACTAGCATGAGAAATGAAGAGGAGATGGAATTATATGCGTATATACACATATACATATGTATTTAAAATTGTGTTTAAAAATGGTATTTCCTACATATCAATTTTTGGTGTGTGTTTTCTGATTTTTATTGTTGTTGTTAGAATGTATCGAAATATTTGAACAAATGCTCTGGCAAGAAAATGTACTATATTATAAAGATTCAAGAAGAGATCATTTGTGGCTACTGAGCCGGAAATGTATATGAGTCATAAATTAAACCTGACAAACTTGTCATAAAATACAAGTTTTAATAGAAACATAATCTTTGCTTTCATGACTGTGTCAGAATCAATAATACATAATCAGCTCTTTATCACATTGGCTCACATAATGCAAAGATGTGAAAGCAAACACATTTTTTAGTCCACGAGCAAAATTGTAAAATGTATTTTACAGAAAAAAATTTACAAAAAAGTAAATGTGGCTTAGGTCAAAAAAAATCTATAAATTAGCTTAAATTGTAGAATACAGAATATGGAAAGTTATTGTTTAAAAAGAAATAGGCCATAAACCAAATTAGAAGACAAATGACAAACTGGTGAAAGATGGTTAAAAAAAAAAAATATATATATATGTATATATATACATATAACAGGCAAAGAGTTAATTTCCTTAATATACGAGCACTGTTACATGTCAATTTAAAAAAATGTATACCAATAGAAAAGTGGGCAAAGTACTTGAACATAAAAAAGTTTAAAGGAAATTCAAATGACAAATGTTTAAAATATTGTTCATCCTAGATAGGAATCATTCATAACTACAAAGAAAGTTTTGTCCATTAAATAGAAAATGAAAAAAAAAAAAGATACCTGGTGTTGGAAAATATGGAGCAGTGGGCAGTCATTCTTTGCACATCAGACTCTGGAGGGCTACTTCGTAATATGCCTCAAGAGCCCTAAAGTCACAATTTCTAATTCTAGGAATTTATCCTAAAGAAATAATTAGTCATGAGTATGATGATTTTGATACCAGAAAGTTTATCCCAACATTATTTATAATATCAAAACACCTAGAAACAGTGTAGCTATGCATCAGTAGATGATAATACATTATGATTTATCCATAAAATAGAATATGATGCTTTTCAGAAAATGATAATTTAAAATGTGTATTTACATGGAAAAAATACTTCTGATGAATTGTTAGGTCAAAAATGTAGGTAACACCTAGCACCCAGGTCTTGGTTCTTAATGCCATTCTCCAGTAAAAGAAATCAGCAATCACTGGAGAAATAACTGATTTTAAGGCTGTTTCAGGAAATCAAAATGAACTTGGAGCATCTTATCGTGCCACAAAGTAAGGAAGTGTTAAAACAAAAACAAAACCCACAGTGATAGAGTATTTCAGAGGGTCACAGGGACCAAAGCTGGTACAATTTGAGCAACAGAATAAAGTGTTGGATTATAGTTCAAAGTATGAAGTTAATATTCATGAATGTATACTAATCTAAATAAATGATTGCATAAATAAATGGAGAGCAAGAGAAATATGGTCCATGCAGAGAAATGCCAAGTAATTTACATAGATACTCCACCCTCAAGGAGGTGGAATGCAGTTCTCCATTTGTGAAGGTGGCCTACACAGAGGGACTTCTTCCAAAGAACACATCATGGAAGGGTAGGGGGAGCAAAAGGATAGCTTTACAGTGGAGGAACATGAGAACATTACCTCAGCCGTGTGATCAAAGTAAATATCAATAGGGATAAGTTACGATGATTGTATGCACCCTTGATGTAATGTGGTGAAAATGGCATCTTACCCTGGGGTCTTCCTTCTCCAAACCCCAACCCCAGTCTAAGCATGAGAAGAACAGCAGACAAATCCCAATTTAGGGAAATTCTACAACATACCTGACCAGGAATCCTCAAAAGTGTCAAGGTCATCAAAAATAAGGGACATCCAAGAAACTGTTATAGCCAAGGGTGGCCCAAGGAGAAATCATGACTCAGTGCAGTGTGTTAAACTGGATAGAATTCTGGAACAGAAAAGGACGTTAGGTCAAAACTAAGGAAATCTTAATAAAGTATGGACTTTACTTAAATGATGCATCGGTATTGATTATTTAATTGTAATCAGTAGAAGACTGAGATCAAGGTGTTGGAGAGTTAGTTTCTTCCAGGGACCACGAGGGAAGGATCTGTTCCAGGTCTCGCTCACTGGCTTGTAGATGCCTGTCTTCTCTCTTTGTCTTTACATTGTCTTCCTTCTGTGCATATCTGTGATTAAATTTCCTCTTCTTATGAGGATGCCAATTGTATTGGATTGGGGCCCACCCTAATGACCTCATTTAAGTTTTATGTCTTTACAGCTCCTATCTCCAAATATGGTTACAATCTGAGCTACTGGGAGTTAAGACTTCAGGATAAGAATTTTGTGCCAGGGTGGGGGGGGAGCACATTTCAGCCCATGACACCATATTTCTCACTGTCAGAGAAAGAAGTTACAGATAAGCAACAGAGAAAGGCTAGAACAACCCTGTGGTGATAGATTAGGATTGGAGATACTAGTGGGACTCATGTTTACTTTAATATATATGCATATAGATGCAGAAATAAATATAGTTATGTGTGTACACATGGTTAGTATATGTGTACATATTACATAGCTCATCTGCTGAGAGGTCCTAGAAGCAGTGACATTCCAGTAGCAACAAACATACCTACTGGCAGTTGGTTTCTAACTACCATTCTCTAAGCAGAGGAGAAATGGCTGATTCTAGGACTGAGACAAGAAAAATATGATTAGTCTGGGAGAAAATTAAAGGAGCAAAAGGATATGTACATAGTCTCAAATTATCTCACCCACCCCAAATATTTATTAATTACTGTGGTGGTTTTTACATATGTCCACAAACACTTTTATATGCCTCCCTCCAAGAGGTGGAGCTCAGTTCTCTTTCCTTTAAGCATGGACTTAATGACTCACCTTCTAAAGTTATAGAAAGAAAAATAGGAACTTTTCAGTGGAGAAACCTGTCAGACACCACCTTAACCAAGTAATCAAGTTCAGCATCACCAGTGGTAAGTCCTGTTGATACCACGTACCACTGGTAGGATGAAGTGGGAACAGCATTTTACCTCTGTCACGTTCTTCCCCCAAATCCATAACCCTGGTCTATTCATGGAAAAAAAAAAGAAAACTCTCAGATTAAGGGATATTCTACAGCATGTTTGATCAATTTGCTTCAAAAGTGTCAAGGTCATGAAAAACAAGGAAAGACTGAGAAACTGCCACAGACTAGAGAAAACTAAACATAATGATTGATTCCCACATGTTATCCTGGACTGGAAAAGAACATTAGTGGGAAAACTGGTGAAATCCAAAAGTCTGAAGATTAGTTATTAGTATTGTATCAGTGTTAATTTCTTAATTTTGATAAATGTTATTTAAGATGTTATCTGGGCTTCCCTGGTGGCGCCGTGGTTAGAGTCCGCCTGCCGATGCAGGGGACACGGGTTCGTGCCCCGGTCCGGGAAGATCCCACATGCCGCGGAGCGGCTGCGCCCGTGAGCCATGGCCGCTGAGCCTGCGCGTCCGGAGCCTGTGCTCCATAACGGGAGAGGCCACAACAGTGAGAGGCCCGTGTATCGCAAAAAAAAAAAAAAAAAAGATGTTATCATTAGGAGAAGCTGCTTGAAGGGTATATGGGAATTCTTTATACTACCTTCACAACTCTACTAAAAACCTAAAATTATTATAAAATAAAATGTTAAAAAATGTAGCATACGTAATAGCATGGATTCACTCAAAAGCTATTTATTAAGTGCTTGATATGTGCCAGATATTCTTCTGTGTGCTGAGAATCCTGCAATGAATAAAACAGATATTATTCTTGCCCTGATAGAGCTTTCATTTTATTACCAATTGATCTTTTTTTTTAAAAAAACTGTATTTGTAAGTATGTAATGTATGCTGTAGTATGCATTTTGCTTTTAAGGTTTAATTGGATGATAAATGTAAACATTTGGGTGAAGGCACTGTTGTTTGAAAGAGAAAGTGTATAATTTGGACCAGAATATGGGGATTTGGAAACAGGTCTTGCAGAGATTACCTCGTTCCTTTAAATCAGTGGTTCTTGAAGTGTGCTCCCAGGAACCAACAGCATTAATGAGAACTTGTTAGAAAGGCAAAATTCTCAGGCTGAACCCCACTTTTGTTAAATTGGAAACTCTGGTGATCGGGTTCAGCCATCTGTGTTTTAACAAGTCCTCTATGTGATTCTACTCCTCCAAATCCCAGTCTCCTTAGCTGTAAAATGCAAAGAATAATACTACAGGCCTCTGATGGTTTTACGTATGAGTGTGCAATGCAAACCAATTTAGCAATTGCCTGGCATATTGTAAGTGGTTCAGTAAAAGTACCAGTAAGAGCCACATACTGCCGCCTCTTCCCTCGGCTGTCTTCACGGCTAACTCCCCTGCTGCCTTTGGGACTTTGCTTGAATGGCACTTGATCAAGAAGGCCTTCTTCGACTGCCCTCTTTATAATTGCAGCATGCCTCTTCCTCTTGCCCCGCTGTCTGGAACTCCCAGTCTCCTTTGCTTCCTGGTGTGTCCCCCCACCTCTCATAGCGCTTATCACCATCTCATAAATTATCTAACGTACACATTCGTTATGTACGTTCCTAAATGTCTGTCTTCCCCTGCTAGATCGTAACTCCTCAAGGGCAGGGGATCTTTGTTTTCACTGATGGAGCCCAGGTGCTAAAATCAGCGCCTGACACATGGTAGGCACTTTAATATTTGTTTCCACAATGAATGATTGATAAAATCGCTTTATGAAAGCAGGCTTCCAAGTGCTCTGCAAGTGCTTTAGGTGCTCTGAATGTTTGATTTGACTGGTGAAATGCTTCTATAATTAGGCTGTGCTTTGGGCACTGGTTAATGGTCTCTGCACCCCAAAGCCATCTGGAGAGCTGCTGGGGGTTGAGGCAGGGGTGGGCTTCCAGTCCAGTCAGCGGCCCCAGACATCCACCCTTCCGCAGGGCTCTAGTCCCAAGTGGCTGGATTCTCGGAGAAATTTCACTGGCAGAAGGACTGTGTAGCTAAGAGGGTTTGAAACGCACTTCTCTGTACCGTTAAGCTGAAATGAATTTGTTTTCCCCAATACTGCTGAAGTCTGCAGCCATTTTTTCTCGGTGAGAGTGGCAGTTAAGAGGTGCGGATTTGTTGCCAGCAGAAGGAACTGAGTAGAGATGTCATGAGGAAAGAATTAGGAGACAGAAGAGATGAGACAGAGGGGGTTTAGATGGACCAGGCAGAAGCGCAGATTGCGGTGAATGAAGGAGGAGAGGTGATAAAGGCAAAAGCCCACGTGAGGAGAAGGCCTGGAAACCCAGGAAGAGAAATGTGAACTCTGTGCAGGGACTCAGCAGAGGATTCTGAGAGAGGTGTTGTGACAGCTGCAGACGAGATGGGTTTTGACAATATTTTTTTAACAGATTTGGGGATGGCAAAAATCTACTGAGCCAGAAACCAGATTCTGAGTGTGAAGTTTTATTAGAGGATCCTCGTTATCTGGGTGGGAGATGACATGCACATGTATGTGTGTGTGTGTATGGGTGTACTTGTGTATGGATGTTTGTGTGTGGATGTGTGTATTTGTGTATGTTTTTGTATGTGTGTATTTGTGTGTGGATGTCTGTGTGTGTTTGCGTGTGTATATTGGTGTGTGTATATGTGTGTGTGTATGTGTCACACTCTCTCTTTGGTCTGTCGTTTAGTAGCTAGTCCAGGATCACCCAGTGGTAACTCAGTTTTGTTTATTCTTATTCTGGCCTCTCTGTTTCCTTTTCACTTTTTTTTTTCTAATCTTTTATAGTACTGCCTCTTTAATCTGTCATTCTTGGGGAGAAAGAAGAGTCTTCCTAAGAAACCACTGATACCTGTGAGCACTGAGGCAGTGACAAAATCATGACCGTGCTTTAGTGATAGCACTTCTATTTATTTATTTATTTTTGCGGTACGCGGTCCTCCCACTGCAGCGGCCTCTTCCGCCGCGGAGCACAGGCTCCGGACGCGCAGGCTCAGCGGCCATGGCTCACGGGCCCAGCCGCTCCGCGGCATGTGGGATCCCCCCCGGACCTGGGCACGAACCCGCGTCCCCCGCATCGGCAGGCAGACTCCCAACCGCTGCACCACCAGGGAAGCCTGATAGCACTTCTAAAAGCCTGCTTCCTCTCTTGTTTTGCTGAACAGAGTTTGTTTTCTTTTTTAAAAAATAAATTTATTTATTTTATTTATTTATTTTTGGCTGTGTCGGGTCTTCGTTGCTGCACGTGGGCTTTCTCTAGTTGCAGCGAGAGGGGGCTACTCTTCGTCGCGGTGCGTGGGCTTCTTGTTGCTGTAGCTTCTCTTGTTGCAGAGCATGGGCTCTAGGTGAGCAGGCTCAGTAGTTGTGGCTCGCGGGCTCTAGAGCGCAGGCTCAGTAGTTTTGGCGCACGGGCTTAGTTGCTCCACGGCATGTGGGATCTTCCCAGACCAGGGATCGAACCCGTGTCCCCTACATTGGCAGCGGATTCTTAACCACTGCGTCACCAGGGAAGCCCAGAATTTGTTTTCTTGATGTCTCAGGCTAACCATTGTGAGCATTATGACTTATGCTAAGAACAAACAAACCCAAACTACCTCTCTGTTAGTTTTCTTGTTTAAAAATGGGAATAAGGACATTATTACCCAATTCAGAGAGTTGCTTCGAGGATCGAATGAGGTAATCTTTATGGGGCTTCCTCAGGGCCTGGCACAGTTCTGAGTCCTGAGTGAATGACGGCTGCCAGTGTCACCGTCACCATCCTCCAGCCCCCGAAACTGAGTTAGATAACCCCACCTACCTTCTTGTTCTTTCCCTCAGAACCTTGGCTCACGTGGAGCCTGTCTGTTTGTTCACACTGTGGTTTAACGTTCAACACATGGAAGACACTTGATAAATACTGACAAAACGAATCCATGAATACATGATTATTTTAGATATTTTTTAGATTAAAAGATATTCTCAAAAAATGTCATTCTCCATTTGTTGCAGGCTGAAAGATTTCTTTAGGGATGTGGTGTACGTTCTGTGCTTTGCAGGTGTACCCCAGTATAACATTTTCTCTTCTGATTTGGGTTGCAGCTATGCTCAACCAACTTCGGAATTTAAACTTCTATGTGCCACAGAGTGGAGCTGTACAGAATATTTATAAAAGTCCTCATGTAACTCTAATCATAAACTTGAATCACTTTGCAAGGATGCGTAACACAAATGAACTAAAAATGGCATATGTTTACTCATCAGAATCATGTTCCTTTCAGTCTTCCAGGGCCTGGATCATGTATGCAATTTATGAAATCATTCATCCAGCAGCAAATAGAGAACGTCTTTGAGGAGATGTCAAATCAGATTGAATTGTGGTCATGAAAGATGTTGAGTATATTGAGTCAGAGGAATTTGAACTCCATTGAGATGAAACATTATGCTTTGTATTGAAATGAAAAAGCAAATGTTTATCTGCCATTCGTATTTTGCTTTTAAGTCCCGTTTTACCATAGCAAAGAGCAAGAGGATGTGATCAATAATGGAAAAAAAAAGAATGGATTCTGGTGTTGCTGTTTATACTTCAGTTATAAAAGGAGATTGTTGTTCACCCTTTTATTGGGTCGCATTAATAGGCCGTTGATAAATAATACTATATGTGATTTTCATTCGTAATCTCGAGCTTTGAAACTCTCTACATTTATACAAGAGCAAGTCAGTGCTTTAAAATATAATCTTTCTTGATCACTAGGTTCTCTGATGCCCTCACTGTCCAAGATCTAAAGGACTATTTCAGCCTTCATCTTGTTGAATCTGTTATCAGCGTTCTACCCGATGTCCACTCACTCCTTGAAACTGTCTCTTCCTTTGGCTTTGGCACATGATTTTCCTTGACACTTTTTTTTTTTTTTTGCGGTACGCGGGCCTCTCACTGTTGTGGCCTCTACCAGGCTCAGCGGCCATGGCTCACGGGCCCAGCCGCTACGCGGCATGTGGGATCTTCCCGGACCGGGGCACGAACCCATGTCCCCTGCATCGGCAGGTGGACTCTCAACCACTGCGCCACCAGGGAAGCCCCAACACTTTCTGTGTGCTCCTTCTCTGCTCTGCCCAGCTGCTCATCCTCAAGGCTCAGTCAGCCTCAGTCTTCCTCTTTTCCCCTCCCTGCCCTCCCTTTCCCTCTCATCTCTTCTCACTTTACACTTTTCTCTAAATAATCTCATCTGTGACCCTATCTATTGTCAGTTACCTGCACTATGCTATTGATTCCAAAATCAAAATCTTCAGCCCATACCTTTCTTCTGCACACCAGACCTGCCTATCCAAACATTTACCCTTTGCCTCTAGGGCATGTCCGTGGCTCAGTGTAAAACCCTTTTCCATATCACCACTGCCCACCCAGGTCTAGGTGAGAGACCTAGGAAGTATCCTGACTTACATTCCCACCAATAGTGTAGGAGGGTTCCCTTTTCTCCACACCCTCTCTAGCATTTGTTATTTGTAGACTTTTTAATAATGGCCATTCTGACTGGTGTGAGGTGGTACCGCATTGTAGTTTAGATTTGCATTTCTCTGATAATTAGTGATGTTGAGCGTCTTTTCATGTGCCTATTGGCCATTTGTAACAACATTATTATATTATTACAAGATATATTATTATTTATATCATGATATTAACAATTGGTATCATTTCTGCAACCAGGTGAGGCTTCCTCATTATCTTTTTTTAATCACACTTCATAGTATTTAACAGGTGTACCTTATTTGTGTGTTTATTTGATTAATATTTGCTTAGACTGTAGGTTCCATGACAGCAGTGATCACAACTCTTTTGTTCATCATTTTCCTCCCTGGGCCTGTCATGGGGCCTATATAAATGAGTCTTCATAAATGCAAGTTACATGGTTGAATGAAAGCCAAAGATACTAAAATATTTGCAAATTGTTCTTCTAGATGTCAGATGTTGTCAGTCTTTAGCTTCAACATATTATCAGCAGTTTCTTTAGAAGCAGTTTCTTTCACCTTGCAGGATGAGCTCAGTGGCTGACCTACATACTGCCCACTGTCTCTGAGATGTAGACTAAATGACCATATATTCATCCATATTCAATACTTCTTCTTAATGAATGTAACGCAATTAAATATCAGCGTGTTTATTTTTCCAGTATTTTGGGCCATGACCCAGTTTACCTTATGATTTATACAGACACACAGGCACACACACACAACTGAAGTAAAACTTAAGAAACCAATATTTTCCATTGCTGCATGCAGTATATTCTATAAATTTCTATTCTGCTCTTGTTTGTTCTTTTCTATTTTATGCTATTCTATCTTATTTATTGATTAACATGGGTTAGAACTAACAATTGATTTCTCAGTTAGAAAAAGGTTTTTTTTTTAAGAAAATATCTTATTTTTGAAGCTGTGGTTTTTCATAGATATAAATGTTAAAATCAAGTAATAATTGATTAAGATTAGATATACATTTTACTTCTAAGTCAATAAAATCATTTTGATTAAAGAAAGGAAAATGTTTTTGAGGGTCTAGGACACAATCTCATTGAAAGTATATTAACTCTCTGTAGGAGAGTTAATATATCAAAATTGTTTTCCAGCTAGCACTTTGAAATATTAGTTTTGAGAACTATTAGCTGTTTTGGAATTCCCTTTTTTTGTACCTAAAACTATGTAGTACAATATGGACATTAAATTTGGTTTTGAATCCATCCATCAGAAGGACCAGAAATGTTTTGACTGTTTTGATGAAGATTTAGGTGGAGAAAGACAAACACGAGAGAAGGAAAATTTAAAGGAAATAGAAACTCTTGTCTGTTTAGTTCATGATGTTGGATTTGTACAGACAATTTTTGAGAAGTAAAGCTTAAAACACCAGGTTGGTGGGATGCCACAGCCAATCAGAGAAGTGAGGATGATTAGCGTTAATGCACTTTCCTGTCTACTTCACTGTGACCATTAGCTATTGGGCTCACGAAGTCCCATTTTAGCCATAGATTTGCACTCACATCACGTACGTAGGCTCTTTCTGAGTTGATTGTACATAGACCTCTCATTTGACTTTTAGTTGCTCAGAGTAAAACTGGAGGAAAATGGCTTTATGAGTCTTTCCCCCAGTCAGAAGGATATTCTACTCGTCTTTTTGTTTTCTTTTTTCTTCATAGAAAAGTCTCAAGAATTTTTCTGTAGGAACTGGTGCAACTAGGTTAATATACATACTTTTTTTCTAACAGCTTTTTTATAATCAATAGTTGAAAATATGGTCTAGGGTGCTTGTAATTATGTCTTCAAATCTGTTCCTAAAGAGTCAAAACCCCCATGCAAAACATTTCCAACAAAATTTAAGCAATTGCTTTTTGAGTAGTTTAAGCTAGTTTAATTAGATTAATTTGGTTAAAAAAAAAGGGAAATAATGCTGAATTAGAGGGACAGATCTTTTGCGCTTAATTTTCTCTCCCTTTCAGGTCAGCTATGTGCTTCTAGTTTATGCTTTTAGCTGCAACACATCTTTAGTAATTTATGAGAGATTCCCTAACATAGGCTAAAAATAGAAGTGAAAGTAGATGTTCATAAAGTGAAATTCTACAGTTCTAACTTTCTGTGGTAGGAAGTGAGGAATTTGTCCTTGATGCAAATTGAAGGAAAGATAGAACTTGTATCAGTATCTCTCCTTTCTCTCCCTTTCTCCTCTTCCATTTACGGATACATCCTCCATCCTCGGAAACCCAGCTAGACAAAACCTCCGTTTGAAGCCACCTTCGTATCTCTAGGAAGTGAGTCTCTCCTTACCTAGTGTTCCCAGTATACAGTATTTGTTCATTATTCATCTGTTTTACAGTAGTTCATCTAGTCATATGTCTGCCTCTCCCCCTGGACTATATGCTTCTTTAGGACAGGTACCATCACTTATTCATCTTAGGTACCCTTTTGTATGGCACTGTCCTTAAGACAGTATCTGCCCAGTAAGATTTGATGGTTCAACACCAAATTTCCATGTCACGAGTTCTTAAGCATAGTCATGCCCTACATCATTTAGCTAAATGAAGTAGAGAAGAAGGAAGAGAAGAAAGAACAAATAGGTATCTAACAAACTCAGTGTCAGAGAAACTGACTAAATACTATTTAGGGACAGATCTAAAAGTCCACCCTCCCCCAGAAGGATATATAATGGCAATATAAAGTATTAAAATATTTCTAATATCTGAGAAACATCAATTTTATAAACCAATCTTTTAACATATTGCAAATAACTATCATTAATCCACTCTACATGCTCATCCGTTGCTCCACTTAGGTTTTCCATTTTCATGAAAAACCACCTCGTGATGCTAGTTTAGCCCCTCTGTTCCTCCTTCCCCAATTAACCAAATGGAGATTTCAAGGTGTAACCCATGCAAAATTTATCTGTGACTAAAAGGACACATCTGTTATTTTAAAACTAACTAAATAAAAAATAAACTGATGTATTTAATTCTCATGACAGCTGAATTTCTAGCAACTCTAAGAACAGGTTGGCAAGAATAAAAAATGGGCCTTCTCCGTCCAAAAAAACACATTGAATGTAAATCTTTAAACCCTGGCCTTGAGAATAAGCACATCATCTGATTTTTAGTTTTAAGCTTTTTTTGCTACGATGGAAGGGGCTTGTATATCATGATGTGATCTGACACTCTGAGGTGAACCCACTTTATAAAGGGGTTTTACTGGCCATTCTTATATAAACAATGAGGTCCTGAATGACAGAGGAGGCAGGAAAGAAAATAGTGTAGGAGCAGCTCCCTTTCTACACTGAACTATGAAGGTGGTTCTTTAATTTCAGCCACAGATGTTGCTTACAGAGCCTGTCACTGTGTTGTATGGTTTTATGTCTTATACTTGGTTATTGATTAGGTTGGTAAATTTAAGGAATCCTGCAGAAACAGCCTGTCTCAGGAGAAGTCTCACTGGTAAGAAGATGCTGAGTAGCTGATGCTGAACAGTGGCTAAAATTTTGGTTGCGATTCTTGTTCACAATGCCTTGTCAGTGATGTCGTGGGAGGAGCCGTCAAATGAGAGCATCAACCCTTTCTATGCCAGAAGTCACCCATCTGTCACCTGCTCAGAAGAGTACAAAAATTATTGTCACATCTACAAGCTACACACATGAAGCATCATGTACCATGTCAACTATTTTAACCGCCTCCAAAATTCTCATTCTTTACATGTTCTCCCCTGCCAGCATTCAGGAGTAATCAGTAACAATCATGGTGATTAAGGGGAAACTATGGAGATGGAAACAGAGCATCATCTTCTAAACGGTTTCACATTTATAATGTAAGGCTTGAGCATATCCTTATGGCTGCTGTGATGACAGGGGTCTGGGAGGGATGATTAATATGCAGACCACACCAGCCCACTATCAGTAGATCTTACCAGAAATAGACTAGAATCTGTGGGAATATCAAGATTCATCACTATGTGTGGGCTGAAAGGGGACAGGTGAAACTATTTGTTTGCTACCTACACCTAGAGGAGAAAGCTCTAGCCATTATGTTCCTAAAAGCACTCTGAAGCTCTTCTGCCCTTCTCAGGCGTGGGGATGAGAACTTATGTTAAAGCAGGGATTTTTAAAGGGACAGTATTAGCAAAGCCCAGAACATGTTTGAAATGCAAATTTCCAAACCGTCTGAAACCAAAACTCTGGAGATGAGGCACAGCAGTCTGTGTTTTGCCAAGCCTTCTAGTTGATTCTGATACATGTTCAAGTTTGAAAAGAACTGTAGTAAAGTATCTAATGAATAATATACTCTTAATGTCACTTTTGGAAGTCATGGTAATAAACTTTAGGCTAGCTCTTATTTAGAGTTGATGTCCATCATTTAGGGCATATATTTGAAGATACTTATAATGGGAAAATGTCATCATTTAAAACCACAGCACTACCTAAGAATTGTCAATTACTTTTAAGGAAAGACTGTAATCTCAGGCTCTCTACTGGGTTTGCATTATTCAAAACTGGACCCGGAATTGAGTTTATGAGTGTGGAGAGAATTGAATTGCTCTAAATAATAAAGGGAGATTATGTAGAATTTTCTTGGACAAGGTGGGAAGTAGAAGGAGAGAGAAGAGCAAGCAAAGAGTGGGGAATCTAGATAGAATGGCCCTATGAGAAGTCTTGGAGGGGGAGAAGTAGAAGGATCTTTTAGGAAGAGGTTAGATTGTTGACCAGGCAGTGCTGTGTTGTAACCCCTTCCCATGACCCACCAGCTTTCTCTAAATGTTCTCCTAAGTGCAAGAGCTGTGAATAATTGCCCAGCAGGAAGCAGGGTGGGCTCTTGGGGGGTTCCATGTTTGGGTCTGTGCTAAGGTTGAGGAAAAGAGTAGCTGCAGGGTATCAAGCAATGAATGAGAATTCTGCAGAAGTGGAAAATCAGAGCCAGAGCACAGAAGCCTGCAAAGCTTGCTAAAATATGGAGGAGTACATTGGATCACTTATAGAATCGTCAGAAATAATCTGATGGATTAATTGGCTGAATGTGTGAGCCGAACGTTTTTATTTTTATTTTTTTGGCTGCGTTGGGTCTTCGTTGCTGTGCGCCAGCTTTCTCTAGTTGCGGCAAGCAGGGGCTACTCTTCGTTGCGGTGCGTGGGCTTCTCATTGCAGTGGCTTCTCCTGTTGCAGAGCACAGGCTGTAGGCGCAGGGGCTTCAGTAGTTGTGGCGCATGGGCTTAGTAGTTGTGGCTCGCAGGCTCTAGAGCACAGGCTCAGTAGTTGTGGCGCATGGGCTAGTGGCTCTGCGGCATGTGGCATCTTCCCGGACCAGGGCTCGAACCCGTGTCCCCTGCATTGGCAGGCGGATTCTTATCCACTGTGCCACCAGGGAAGTCCCGAGCCAAACGTTTTTGAATTTTACAGGGTGTGGTGGTCAAAGATGACATTTGGGCTCCATTTTTATCGCAACAGTTAGATGAAAGTTTTTGTAGTGAGTCTTGTTATCCTGTGAAAGAGAATGGCAATTCCATGTTAAAAACGTCTTGCATATTTTGACTTTTAAACTGTTGATGGGGAAAGAGTACAAAATGGCTCAGTGGTGGATTTTGGTGTGACATCTTGGGCCCTGCAGTGCTGGAGAAAGCAGTTGACCTTTCCCTTTCTGACCCTCTGTGTTACTGTCCTGTCTTTTGCCCCCTCTCCCATCAGCTCCTCAGGCCACACAGAAGACTTTCTCACACAGCTCAGAGTTCTCCAACTGCACGCTAACTCTCAGAACCATGCTCCTCCTTTTTTCTTCATTGCTTACAATAAATAGACTGGCCTCTCTTCAACAAAGTGGCCCATCAAAAATGGACTCTTGTGACTCGAATGAATCAGTACTCCACTTAATCAATGTGAATTTCCAGCCTGTATTGCACATTTACTTAAAAGGACATAGCCGTTTACATGGGAAAGATAGACTTTTTATAGTAGCCTTGGGGTCAAGCTCTCTGTCATGCTTCACGTTTGTAAAGGAGGAAACCAAGTTGCCCACAGTTCACGCAATTATCTCACGTGAGGACCTTAGAGATCGTATTGCCTAACCTCTTCCTCTAACAGATCGAAAGCCTGAAGGGTTGGGGTAAACGAGTTGCCCCAGCTAAAGAGTGAGCGCCTTTCACAGCACAAAAGCCTCTCAGGGTCCTTTCTGTCAACAACGTAGAGAAAGGCATCAGATGGCCCTGCCACTGGCAGTCGGCTTGGAAGAATCTATAGTACTGTATAACATTAACCCCTGCAAAGCCTGGGAGTTGGAATTATTGATCATCTCAGGGAATCAGAGAAATATTAGTGATAGTTTTTTAACAATATCGGTTTTTTCTTCCAGATTACCTGGGTCAAAGTGAATCTTTTAAAAATACTGAACCTATGAGGATATTAGATAGGACCCAACTTCCTGCTTCAAATGGATACAAAGGGAACTTAAAGACTAATATACATATTATATATATAAATGTTATATATATAATATATATATATAATTAAATTCTCCTACTGATTTAGTAGAGTTTTAGTTACACTGCATTTTTAGGGACCACTGAAGATCTTTTTAAATTCAAGAAACAAAATATACGAACCAAAAAACCTTGTAAATGTTCTATGGTCCAAAGATTAAGAAGATGATTATGTGGTATCTATCAAATGAAATTTCACAAGTGGAATAATCTGTAAATGCATTTACTGTAATGCTGCTTCCCTTTTAAAAATTTAATCAGGGACGTGCTTACTGCCTTTCTTTCCTTTTGCATTTATTATGAACCGAAGCAATTTCACAGAAAAGAGGAGTATAGATAACATTAAATTCTAAATATTTGTAATACTATCTTTTTTATAAAGGTGTCTTTAATGCTTATAATACTTAAATAGAGCAAATCAGTTTATGAGTATCAGTTAAGTTGTTAAATACATTGTGGTTCCTCATGTCATTCAAAGATCCTCTCATCAGAAAATTCTTCCTTGGCAGTGTCCCTCCCCTTCTCCCTCAGCCTGGTACTTGTTCCTGGAATCCCCAAGCCTCCCCAGCTTGGGGCCTTTGCAACTGCTGGACCTCCTGCTGTGAAGGCCCAAACCACCTGTTCTCTGCCCCATTCCCTCTCTGGGATAACCCGTGTTTGATCTTCAGATGAGGCATTACCCAGAGAAATCCAGGATTAGTTCGTTTTAGATGTGCCAACAAGAATGATGGAGAGGGCTTCCCTGGTGGCGCAGTGGTTGAGAGTCCGCCTGCCGATGCAGGGGACGCGGGTTCGTGCCCCGGTCCGGGAAGATGCCACATGCCGCAGAGCCACTAGCCCATGCGCCTGGTCCGCGGAGTGGCTGGGCCCGTGAGCCATGGCCGCTGAGCCTGCGTGTCCGGAGCCTGTGCGCCGCAAACGGGAGAGGCCACAGCAGTGAGAGGCCCGCGTACCGCAAAAAAAAAAAAATAATAATAAAAAAAAATGATGGAAAGATTCTTCATAAGAGTAGAAGACAAAATTATCAACAAAAGAATCCTCAAATTTACATGTTTCCAATCCACATGCTCATAAAGCACCACCAAAAATGAAGTTTGCAAACCGACTGCCCTTCTTACTACCTTTCTTACTAACTACAGGTATGTGCATGGAATGAAGGCTGTCAGGCATGATTAGTAACAATTGCTCTGAAATATATCTCCTTCCCACAGACTGTTTAACATATACCTCCTTGTTCAGCTCAATTGTTAAGTCAGAGTTGGGGTCATTTGTATACAGGGGTGAGGAAGTGCAGGTCAAAGGAAGTAGGAAGATCTAGAGTGGTAGTGCGATGCCTGGTGGTAATCTACACACTAATGTAAATTTGTGAATGAAGAAAGCTTCACATTACTTAGCATTAGGAAAGACTTTGGACAGCTGAGAAATAACAGAAAAACTGAAAGAAAAAAAAAAGGCTGGGAAAAGAAAGACAAACTATTTACTTTGGACTTTTTTTTTTTTTTTTTGCGGTACGCTGGCCTCTCACTCTTGTGGACTCTCCTGTTGCGGAGCACAGGCTCCTGACGTGCAGGCTCAGCGGCCATGGCTCACGGGCCCAGCCGCTTCACGGCATGTGGGATCTTCCCGGACCGGGGCACGAACCCGTGTCCCCTGCATCGGCAGGCGGACTCAACCACTGCGCCACCAGGGGAGCCCCAAACTGTTTACTTTGGAATTCCTCCCCGAGGCCCTGGTGGCAGCCACTACTGGCTAGGAGGCCTTGCATAAATTCCTCTACCTCTCCTGGGACTCAGTTTCCTCATGAGAAAATGATGATCATAATAGCACCTTCCTATGGTCATTGTGAGGATTAAGTGAGTTAATGCATGCAGTTCACTTAGAACTGTGCTCAACACCCAATAAATGCTCAATGAAAGCTATTTGATAATAATACTACTATTAGCCCTTTTTAGGTTAGTAACTGTCTTATCAGTTCTTCTATGGGTAGTGCATACCACAGAGCCTAGCACAGGACATGGCATGTAGCTGATGTTCAATAAATGTTTATTGTGTAAGTGATGGAATGATTTCTGTCTTTTTTTTATTTTCTGATTCAAAAGTTGTGGGCTTATAAATATATTTTTATACATATACTTGTATCTGTTCTTTTTCAAATTCTTTTCCCATTTAGGTTGTTACATAATATGGAGCAGAGTTCCCTGTACTATATACAGTAGGTCCTTGTTGGTTATCCATTTTAAATAGAGCAGTGTGTACATGTCAATCCCAAACTCCCTAACTGTCCCTCTTTGAATGAAAAAGATGAAGAGATTTGATAACTCTAGTGATCCTTACAGATAGAGATTGCAAATAATCCTCCACTGAGGAAGGCCAGATATTTCAGGAAGATCAGTAATTCAGGATGATCATGGTTACGTTCCTGATTGCCTTTTAATTGTATGGTGTTTTATTTATCAGTCTATTTATGATTCCGTTTAAAACACGTCAGGGATGTAATGAAATGAAAATTGAAAGGTAACAGGAAATGGGAATGTAGAAATGAGCAAGGATTTTCAGACATGGTACCTTGATGACGCCCTAGCAGCACCTCGTGGTAAAACCCGATGGGTGGAAGGAATGTTTAGCTTTGAAGTAGAGAGAGCTCTAGAGGACCAGCTTCTTTGTGGAGGGGGGATTAGATTTATGTTGTGTAGCTCAGGACCAAAGTCTAAAAATTACTGGGGAGAAGATTTAGATTCATTGTAGAGAAGACATTTCAGAAATGGCAATAGAGACCTTGTAAAAGGAGTGAGTCGTTGGAACTGTTAATAGAGACCAAATAACCACATGTCAAGAATGTTATTGATAGGATTCTTATGTGGCCTGGGAGACTGAGACTGAATAACCTCCATGGGCTTCCAACACTAAGATTTTAAAGGTGGCCAAATGAATCAGTTGATTTGGGTTCTGGTACACTTAGGCAGTGTGACCTTGGGCAAGTCACCTACCCTCTCTGAGCTTTCTCACCCACTTAGTTGGTATAAAAATATCTACCTGTTCTGAATGAATTTTTAAAAAATTACATGAAGTGATGTATGGTCTTATAGCATGTTGTTAAGGCATACTTTCTTTTTCTGCTTATTTGTCATTTCCTGCATATTCATTAAGTGTTGTAGTCACTGGAGACTATGCTCAGTGGTGTGATTTATTTTAAATCAAATGCATTATTATTTTCCCTAGGAACTTTTTTGTGGAAACTGTACTTATTCAAATAAGAAAGGAGACTTTGATATCAAAAAATGGAAATCTTTACTCAATAAAAAATGAATTTATATCTTATTTCTTTTTACAGAGGACTTAAAATAGGTTATTTTTCTGATAAAAACACACCCTCTTATTATTTTAAGACATGGTTCTTCTGTTGAATTTTAGATTGTTGGAATTCAGTGGGTGAAGTTTATGAGCCCTTATTCATGCTGATAAGGAGATTCTTATCACAACTTTCTATAATTTGCTTTTCAACTTTGTAGAGACTGAATCAAGAGTCTGTGATGGCCCTGCTGATTTTCCCGCTCTTCAAGGACTATTCAGTTAGCTTGGTTTCATTTTGCTAGAAAATGCTCAAGGAGTTAATTTTTATAGAAATTAATGACATTTTTATTCTGGAACCATGTGCTTTCATTTTAATACACAGGGAATGGTTGACTGCTTTCACTGATACACTTGATACCGTTAGGAGCAGAATAGCTACTATGCCGATTGATATACTTTTGTCATTCTTTTGGGGGTAGGTGGCCACGACCAGATCGGAAGGGGTGGTGGGGTTTGTAGAGAAGGAAAAGGACTGGAGAACTAACACTGAGCACCTACTGTCTGCCAGATGGTTCATTTAATTTTCACACTGCTCGAGGTGTGTGAAAAAATTGGCGATGAAATTGAAGTTCTGAGAAGTTGTTCATGTTCCCAACATTCTAAATTTAATAAGCCGTAGAGGTGGAATTTGGATCCAGTTTCTTCTGACTCTAATGTCCATTGCCTCTCTTTCTGCCCTGGGCCTGTTTTAACCAGAATGAGCCCCAGAGATGGTCAGTTCTTGCCCCCCAACACACACACAGACACACCAGTTGTCATCAGAAGTTATCTTCACCTTGACTGTGTTACCTTTGAAGAATGAAGAGAAGAACCAAAAAGGTCTACACAGGCTGATTTGTTTCTACTAAGGAGATTTTGGTGTTTCCCGTTATACCTTTTAGAAACTAACTATACCAAACCAACTGTATTTTATTTTTTGAAAGAAGTCAGGAAAATGAAAGAAATACTCTTTTTTGTAACCATCTGGCATCTTAAGATAGTGAAAGCACATAGCAGTTATGTGCATATTTTGTTTTATAGAAAGACTTCTAAAAATAATATTGTAGGATATAAGCTGGTATTTTTAAAATTTTTGAATGAAGGATAATTATGGTTTAAATGAGAGACAGTGGAGTACATTTGTAAACTGTCAGTTATTTTCCTTTATATCTGTAAAAGTAGAATGGAAAATACATTTTTTTCCCAATCAGAAGATTTAATCTTTTTAAGTAAAAGAAGGCATGACCCTTTTGTAGCTAGAATTGAAATTGTGCTGAATGGACTATTTCTACAGCCCATGCCTCAGTGGAAACAGCACACAGGCCTTAAACTGTGTGTGTATCACTGTCAGCTCTGACCTCAGGGCCTAGTTTACACACAGTTACTGTTTTTGTCAGGATTTATATTGACATTTATCTATTTTTAAGTATTTGTCTCTCCTACTAGCCTGAGAACAATTTGTGGATAGGAACTTACTCATTTTTAGATCCCTAGAGCCTAAGATATGTAAAATCCTTAATAAATGTTTGCTGATTGACTGTATTGTAGTTGGATGACTTATTCATCCACCTTGCCTCCCACAAAGAAGTTGGTCTTGACAAAAGGAAATGCTCTCAGCTTTGGAATCAACCCGGAGTAGGTGAACTTCAAAGTCCCTACCTCTCTTGTGATTTAATCTACCAACCTGCCTCTGACACATGAACTATACCTATTTTTTTTAATTGAGAGATAATTGACATAAAGCACTGTGTAAGGGTAAGATGTACAGCGTGTTGATTTGATACATTTATGTATTGCAGTATGATTACCACCTTGGCATCAGCTAACACCTCTATCAACTAACACCTCTATCACATCCTGTTTTTTCAAGTAACCTTTTTACTTCCTCCCTGATGTTGAAAATCAGCTTTCCCTTGAAGATACTGCTTCTTTAGCAGACTTCTCTAATGAAGGCCATGCCTTCTCTCATTTCTCCAGGTTCATGGGGGCTGATAATCAAACCTGCAGAATTCTTCATATACCCCTCGGACACTCCTAGACAGGTGCTCCCAATAGAAGTACGATGCTAGCCCTCAGATGTCATTTAAAATGTTCCTTTAGCCACATTAAAAAAGTGAAAAGTAGGTGAAATTAATTTTATTTAGTCTAATATATCCAAAAATTATTTTAACGTGTACTTAACATAAAAAGTTTCTAATGATGTGTGTTCCATTTTAAAATTCATGCTAAATCTTTGAAATCTGGTGTTCATTTCACACGTTCCCAGCACATCTCAGTCCAGAGTAGCCACAGTTCTAGTGCTTAACAGCCTCTTGTGTCTAACAGCTACTGTACCCGACGTCTGGTTTCAACTGTTGTTCCCCTGCAATTTCTCAACATTTCAGAGCCTTTCTCTTATACCACCTGATTTTCATTATCTTTGCTGTGACCAATAAGCACTTTTTGGAATTACAGTGGCATCAGCTGCCTTGCAGTTTCCCCATATGCCTTCCCCTGTCATCACCTTTGAAGATTCTACCGTCTTACCGTCTCTCAGTGTCTTAGCTCATCCCCACCTCACTCATCACCATCATCACCCCCAAATCTCTTAATCTCCACAGTTCCTTTCTCTGAGTATGGTTCCTGGCATTCTGTTGTTCCCTGTCATCGCACTTTGCCTCCTTTTTGAACTGTGGGGAAATCATTTTTACAGTTACCTCAGGTATGAGCCTGTGAATTACCAGCAAATACAAAGGTCTCAAACCTATTTGTGCGCTGTTGCTAATAAGAGGAGCCTGTAGAAGAAAATCATCCAGAGGAAAAAGCAGTCATTGGCTTCTCCTCCAAACTGAGCCTAATGGGAACTGTGTCAAGATGGGAAATGGCAGAAGCCACCACTGAGTCCAGCCCTTTCATTTTACTGAGGAGAAAACTGATACTCAGAATAGTTTTGTTTCTTGTCCAAGATCACAGAGCTATTAAATGGCAAGTTTGACCCCGGACCCAGGTACCCTGACTCCGGGCCTGACTTTTTAAATTCATGCTGAATAAATATGGTAATTGTGTAGTTCCCATGGTAGAACAGTATAATACCACGACTACCTCCTGGAGATTCCACAGGTTAAGAGCAGAGTTCCCAGCAAGACTGCCTTCCCTTCAGATGCCAGCTGCAGGTTTGGGGGGTTTCCAGGCCACTTGCACTTCTGACCAACTGACTACAAATTCAGGGGTTGCTACAACTCCCTCAGGTTTGATAGTTCACTAGAATGACCCATAGAACTGAGGAAAGTACTAATGTTTACAGTTATAGTTTTATTATAAAGGCTACAAATCAGGACCAGCCCAATGAAGAGACATATAGGGCAAGGTCTAGAAGTGTTTTGAACACAGAGCTTTCAAGTATTCTCTCCTTAGAATCAGGAGACATTGCCCCCCAGACACATTAGTTTGTTCATCTACCAGGAATCTCACCAGAGCCTTGGTGTCCAGAGTTTTTATTGGGGTTTCATTGCATAGACACGTTTTATTGAATCACTGGCCACATGACTGAACTCAATCCTTAGCCCCCACTTCCCTCCCCAGGGGTCAGGCTGATATCACAAGGCTCAAAGTCCCACCCATCTAAATCTCGTGGTTGGTCTTTCTAGCACTGCTGGTCCCCAGCCTGAAACTATCTAGGGGCCCACCTTGAGTTGCTTGGTTAGCATAAATTCAAGTGTGGTCTGAGGATCTCCCATGAATACCAAAGATACTCCTGTCACTTGGGCAGTTCTAAGTTTGGAAGCTCCCTTCCAGGAACCCAGCACAAAAGCATGGTTTTATTATGTTACATTCTTTATTCTACAGCAGACAGAAATTCAAAACCTATTTGGATTAGGAATTTTACTAAAGACATAGCTGGCCCAGAGATAAGAAAGTAGCAACTCAAAGAGGCAAAAAAACCCAACCAACCAAACAAAAAAAATCCTGGCTAGGAAGGGAATCTCCACAGCCAAAGCTCAAGTTCATCTTTTTGTTGGAGGGGCAGCTTCTAAGGGTAGAAAAGAACCAGGAATGAAAACATGGTTAACTCCTACTTTTCATCCAGGCCCCTTCTGGAGGACACGGCATTGCAGATAGATTGAAATTACTCGGGATGAAGTTGATGTCACCTGCTCTTTGGCTTGAGGGCTTTGGCAGTTCCCCTTTCATTACCTCATAGGTGAAGGAAGGTCTTTGCTAATGAAGTTCTTTCTGGTGTCTCCTGGGCAGAGGGTAAATCTCATAACAGATATTTGTTCAGTTGCTTATTACTGTGTTTCCTCCATCAACTTCCACAATCCCTGTAGGATTTTTCAAGTTTAAACAAGCATTTACATATGTTTAATATCTAGTTAAAACAAAAAGCTAAATAAGTAGACAGCTTGTGTTGAAAAGAAGAAAAACTTTGGACTGAGTTAAGAAACATTCTTTGGTTTAGGGAACTTGATAATGTCACGGGTTTTTGTTACTTGCTGTTTTTACTGTTAAAAATTTATTGAAGCATGTTTTTAAAATTCATTAAAGTGTTTATTGGGCAAACATGTTTTTTTGGTATCTGGCATATGGAGGGCTGTGTGCAAGACACTGGTCCACAAACGTGACCAAGACTTCATCTCCCCTTTTTGGTGTGCTACCGGATGATTATATATAGTGTAGCAAGTTCAGTTAATATGGTTCTTTCTTGTGTACTGTGCAAGCACAGAGGAGAACTTAAAGAACCCCCAGGGAGCCGAGATACAAGGGTCAGAGAAAGTTTCTTGGAGGAGGTAGTGTCTGAACTAAGTATTCAAGGATGAAAAGGTGTTTTGCCTGGGAAAGAGTGTAGCCAAAGCCTATTCCAGGCAGACGTAAAGCTCGAGCAAAGGCTTGGGGGTAAGATGGAGCACGCGTGTTTGAGAAACAAAAGCCATTCTGTGGACTATAAAGTGAGTTGTAAGAAGTGACCTGAAAAGATAAGAAGTGATCACAAAGGAGACTTTGGAGATCTTTTAAAAGACGACCTCAAGGACAAGAAAGTACCATGCAAAACAAGGTGCTCTCGGGCTTCCCTGGTGGCGCAGTGGTTGAGAGTCCGCCTGCTGACGCAGGGGACATGGGTTCATGCCCTGGTCTGGGAAGATCCCACATGCTGCGGAGCGGCTGGGCCCGTGAGCCATGGCCGCTGAGCCTGCGTGTCCAGAGCCTGTGCTTCACAGTGGGAGAGGCCACAACAGTGAGAGGCCCGCGTACCGCAAAAAACAGAAAACAAAAAAAAGACAAGGTGCTCTCATCTGAGAATACAATCTGCAAGAGAACATTTTTAGTACACTTGGGAGAATGAGTAATGCTGCTGGGGGAGGTTAGTGGGGTTAAGACTGGGAAAAAAATACCTCTATTAACGGTAACTTATGCAAGGGAGAACAACCTGCTGTAGGAAAAAAAAGCCCACTGAATATCATGTGAATCTGATAAAATTTAGATCTGGGCTATGGTTTAATGCTATGTAGAATAAAAGTTGCTTAGTGACTTGTTTAGATCCCTGACACTACAGTATTCAGATATTTCCAAATATAAGCAGGGAAGCAGATTTCACTTTGATGGAAAACATTGCTGCACTATGTTTGTAGGTGGTACATTTATATATCCATTCACTAAAATGTAAGCTCCACGTAAGTTCTATGAGGGCGGAGATGCCGTTTTCTTCATTACATGTCCTTATGATGTCCTCAGAGCCTATAACAGCAGCCAGCACATAGTAGGCCAATTAATTTTTCAATTAATTTTTGTTGAAAGAACTGAATATGCAGAAACTACACATTTTACCCTGGTTAAAATGTGTAGAGGAAGAAGTTAAATAATAGCTATTATGCATTTAGTAGGATAAATGAATTTCAAAATCAACAAAATGCTAAGCTGATTTTATCCTCAGACTAGAGTTATGTGTGGGGAAAATGTCAGCACTCATTCCATATAATATAAGACAGAATTTATTTTTAGCTTAATTACGCACAAGTGATCTCATCTCATATTGTAGATTTCTCTGGAGAATTAACATGATGATCCCAAACTCCTGTGCAGCTCCTCTGGGAAGAGGTACACTCTTAGTCATGCCTTTGTATTGGTATAAGACTTGGGAAAGTGGTACCAGCCTCCATTTCTGTTGACTGTACTTAAGAAAAAGGTTAGGTCAGATCATCAAAAGGTAATTTGCTTTGGAAACTTACGCTCAGCTAACAAGCCCAGTATCTGGGAGAAAAATTAGGCCAAAGGCTAAAAGATGTCACACATAGGAAAGATTCTTAATAAAAATAGTTGCCACCTACAAGAATAATATCATCCCTTGGTAAGTTTTCTGTCATTAAAGCACATTGATAATCTGTGAGTCTTTTTCCCCCCTCTGATTTTAGTCCCTTGAGCCTAATGGCTTGGATATTGTTTCTTAGTATATACAATCTTTATCCTTCTCCTCACTTGACTGAGAGACTCAGTTCAGTGTTGGTGTCCAAATAAGTGACCTGTTTGCTTCAGGCTTAGAGCTGGCACATAGGAGTCCTCAAAAAATACTTGTTTGAGTGAATCCCATTTTGTTTTATTTTATTTTACTGTTTTTTTTAAATTGAAGTACATTTGATTTACAATGTTGTGTTAGTTTCAGATGTACAGCAAAGTGATTCAGTTATACATATATGTATATACTTTTTAGATTCTTTTCCCTTATAGGTTATTACAAAATATTGAATATAGTCCCTTCCCTGTGCTATACAGTAGGTCCTGTTGGTTATCTATTTTATACATAGTGGTGTGTATCTGTTAATCCCAAACTCCTAATTTATCCCTCCCCACTTTCCCCTTCGGTAACCATCAGTTTGTTTTCTATGTCTGTAGGTCTATTTCTGTTTCGTATATAATTTCATTTGCATCATTTTTTTTAGATTCCACATATAAGCATTATCATATGATGTTTGTCTTTCTCTGTCTGGCTTACTTGAATGAATCCCTTTTTTTTTTTTTTTGCAGTACGTAGGCCTCTCACTGTTGTGGCCTCTCCCATTGTGGAGCACAGGCTCCGGACTTGCAGGCTCAGCGGCCATGGCTCACGGGCCCAGCCGCTCCGCGGCATGTGGGATCTTCCCGGACCGGGGCACGAACCCACGTCCCCTGTATTGGCAGGCGGGCTCTCAACCACTGCGCCACCAGGGAAGCCCTGAATCCCTTTTTAGAAGTTAAAATATTTGAGCAGTTGGTGGATGATCCTGAGGATTCCTTCCCAGGACAGGAATTTGTTCTTAGAGCATCAGAGTTTCCAATTTGTCACCTTTCTCAAATGACTAATGAATTAACAACAATTAAGTACTAACAGATGGTTAGACTAGTGGGTGGATGTCTGCTGGTTTGTGCTTTTGTTGCTCCAGACGGATGGAATCTTCATGATGCGCTCTTTGCGGTGGTAGATCAGAGCCGAGATGCACGGTGCCTCTGGTCCTTGGGTTCCAGTGCCTTTACCAAATTTGCTGGTAACCAGGATCCTTTATGTTATCACTTAGTCTTGCTGGATTGTGGTTGAAGAGTAGATCTTTGATGCTCTCAGCCTGTAAGATATGAAAAGTAATATTTAATGACTTTTCCCTACCTATAAAAATGCATGTATTTTAAACACCATTCAAAAGAATTTCACTTTTCTTCTGTTATAATCTTTTCATTCAATGAGTATGGTAATGTCTAGCCATCAAATCGTACAAGTTCATTGTTCTATTTAGTTGTAAGAAGCCTTCAGAATTTGGCATATAACCTGTTGTTGATATTGGGGGCCATGAAGCGATATTACAAAATACTAAAAAGAGAGGTCTAAAAATTCCATGGTATTTAGCAGAGTTAAGGAAGAAATTATTGGATGCAGTTTCAAAAAATTATGGAACCTTTCCTTACTGGTATTTTATCACTATGCTCAGATTGCTAATTTCTGGGGTTGAATTCTCTCCCGTCATCCCACTTGTGCCCCTTTATTTTAACAAAGGATGTACATATGGTTACTTACTGTTTTCTAAACCCGACATAGTCTTCCCAAATGCAAAAAATGGCAATCATGCCAATTACTTTTACTTAGAGATTTAAATAGTGCTTGCAGATGTTAGCATCTCTCCTACAATATTGAAATAGACAACTACTCCCTATTTCTTCCCTGAATGCCATTGTCAGTCTTTCTCAACAAGCACGGCCTGGTTTCCCTTTCTTCATTCTTGTATTCATTGCTTAATCACCTGCCAGAGTGATCTCCTTCGTTATCCTTCTGAAAAGTCCAAGGATGTCAGGGGCCTCCTAATCATGCAGTATTCATTCTTTTCCCTTGATGCAATCAGTGACACTGATGGTCACCTCTTTGCAGTATTTCAACCTTCCCTCTGCCTCAGGTGATCTCTGTGACACGACATGGCTATCATTTAGCTCTTGGACTGCTGCTTCTCTTTCTTCCTCCAGTCCTTAATTTTAGCAAATTGTAAGGTTCATTTCTTGGCCTCTTGCTTTTTTCCTTTACTCCATGTCCTGTGAAGAGGCGTAAATTCTGTTCCCTCGGCTTTCAGTGTCCATTTGAAGGCAATCCATTTAGAAAACAACAGTGCAGAACACATTGTAGAGGGGGCTGAGGGGAGAGTGCATCGTGTCTTAGGAAATATTTCACCCCGTGCACATTGGTGGTTGTGGTTTTTCCAGAACTTCTGAAATCCATCATTTGATAGAGTCAGGAGAAGATCCCACCTAGGTCCATTAGAAGATCCCACCTAGGTCCATTAGAGCTGCTCTAAGTTAGGCTAGATTCTGGGAGCCAGGGGAGATCTGGCACACCAATCCCCCTTTGCTTTACATCCAGGATTAGACCTGCTCCGTAGCAGACAGTGAGTAGGGCTGAGAGCTCTGTGAATCACCTGTTTGGTCAATATATGAGCCTGGATAGACCTCCCCTCCTTCTAAGGATGAAAACAGAGGAACCCCTAAGTTTGGGGCCCACAAAATAGCAGTGCAGGTTAAGGGGAAGAAGGAGAAGCTGAAGGATCAGAAGAAGAGAGTATTTCTGAGTATAATTTGTTACAGGAAATAGCATGCTATTTTAAATAGGCATCTTACATCAACTACAAAGAAACAGAAGCTCACTAATAGCACAGAAAGTCCAAAGGAAATGATGCTTTGAGGTAAAAAAGAGAACCTGGATGACAGGAGGAAAAGAAGGCAAGGGGGAAATAACCAAATGAAATGACAGAATTAAAATTTGCATTGGGGGCTTCCCTGGTGGCGCAGTGGTTGAGAGTCCGCCTGCCGCTGCAGGGGACACGTGTTCGTGCCCCGGTCCGGGAAGATCCCACATGCCGCGGAGTGGCTGGGCCTGTAAGCCATGGCCGCTGAGCCTGCGCGTCCGGAGCCTGTGCTCCACAATGGGAGAGGCCACAACAGTGAGAGGCCCGCATACCGCAAAAAAAAAAAAAAAAAATTGCATTGGAGTGTTTGAGGAACAGAATTGACATAATGGAAAATATAGTCAATCTCATGTAGGACAACCTTAAAATGGTCTTCTAGAACACAGAGAAAAAGTGCACTGAGATGAGAAGGGCAAACAGGTGACGGGAGGGAAGGACTGGGATCAAAGGTGCTCCCTATGTTAGGGTCTGGGCACATAAACGTGTGCGCATATAAATGTGAACAAGGCAAGTTTCCAGTTCTCCGTGACCTCACAAGCTAGTTGGGTAAATAGATCTAGGGGAGCCTTCCTGAAAGAAGTAAGATTTGAGTTGTCCTTAGAATGGGTAATACTTGAGCAGGAAAGATAAAGGAGGAATGGTGCTCCAGCAGAGTGGCAGCTTGGAAAAAGAGAGATAGGACAGCATAGGGTACTCATTTCTTCTATGTGCAAACCCCCAATTCTGGTGTGAGCAATGCAGAAAAGGTCTGTTCTTCGTGGAGCTTATGTTCAAGAGGAAGGGAACCAGAAAGGGCACAAATACATACGTAATTTCATATTGTGATATATTCTGTGAAAGAACCAAATCAGAATGACATCGTAGAGCATAACTGGGGGTGGGAGGACCACTTTTGATAGGATGGTCAGGGAAGGCTTCTTTTGTAAAGTGGTAATGTCTGAGTTGAGACAGGAATGCTGGGATGCAACCAGCCGTGAAGGGAGTCAGACGAGCCTTCTAGAGAAAAGGCATAGCAAGTGCAGAGGCACTGAGGCTGGGCACGTTCAGGATGGGACCCACAGCCTCATGAATTCGGTTGGAGCTGTTGCTGAAACTCTAATTTGCATTGCTCTTATTTTCTTACAAAGATCAAAAGAAGCATTTGGAGAGAGTACTGGTCTTGGAAGTTACAATGAGCTTGATTCTCTTTTCAGCTCTGCTAGTAATATCTTAAGAACTTTGGTCAAGTTATTTAACCTCTCTTGGCCTCAGTTCTTTGATCTGTGACATGAGGGTAATGGTTGGATAAACAGACCATCTGCCCCTGGGGATACACAGTGGTATGTCAGTGAGGACAACCCACAGACTGAATATAGACACTACTCATCTTCCTGGGTTATTAATTTCACTAAAGATTTGGGAAATGTTATATGTGAATAATATTCTGCATTAGAACACAAAACTCCCTTGCATTTTAAAGATTAGAAAGTCAAATATCAAAGATATTTCATGCTTTTGACAAGCTACTTCAGGCATGATTTCTATCCTCATAAAAACATTTCCCTCATGGATTTCAATGGAAAAGTTTGAAAAGCATTAATCTAGACACTCTGTAAGTTTTTTTTCCTGCTGTGATTCTATGACCATGATTCTTTTAAAAGTTCTTCATCTTTGAGTTATTTATTGTTAACTTTTTGCCTCTATTAATGAATGAATTATCCAATGAATACTGTTTTATGTTGCTTTTAACTTAAGGGAATTCCTTTTCAATTCACAAAAGAACTTTAAAACCACGCATCGAGGGTATTAAACATCAAGTTTTGAGAGAGGGAAAAGAACCTTATAAATTATTTGTGGTAAATGTTGTTTGGACTTTACAACAATAATCACAGATGCCTCACTCTCCAGCTGGGTCTTGGAGGAGATATGCTGCCCTTCTGGTCAGAGTTTACGTTTAAATGCATCCATGGATCCTAAAAGCACATTCTTCTCTCCTAATCTGGAGTTCAGCCAATAGCTTCCAGAGGATTACATGAGGATACTTTTAACTAAGGGTAACAGAAAACCCCACTTAAAATGGCATAAACAATAAACAGTTATATTATCACACATAACCGGAAGCCAGAAGTTGGGCAGTTCCAGCTCCATTTTTCTAGTATCTCAGATCTACTCTCGTCTCCATGTCACCTTTTTTCTCAAGCTGGCTTCCACCGTGGTCACAAGATAATTGCCACCACTAGCAGCAGTTGTCCCTAACTACAGTGGAAGAAAGGGCTTCTTCTCCAGCCATAGACTAAAAATCCTTTCCTCTGGTCTGATTGGTTGACTTAAGTTATGTGCTTACTTCTGAATTATCAACACCAGGGTGAATGAGATGGTCATGGTAAGAGTGTGCTGTCTAGACTCAGCCTTGGATCTGGGGATAAGACCTACTTCCCCTGAGAACCATGGGCTCAAGTGAGAGGGGGAGACCTGAACCAAATCATGGCTCCATTAGGAAAGAGGTAGGAGAGGACGGGTACTAGGTGGCAATCACTCCTATAAGGTAGGAGTCTATAGAAATGACTAAAGATGTTTTAATAATGAGTTCTAATTTGTTGTTGGCAGCCATGCTCTGTGGAGTAGCAGTGTCCTTCTTGTGAACAGAAACAGAGAGGGACTGACATTTTCATTTAGAAAACATTTACTGAGTCTTTACTGTGTTTTAAGAACTGAAACCCACAGGGTAGTCACAATAAACAAATAATCAGAATAGTGATGGGAATGACCAAGAGCGTAGGGACATGTCTTATTGATCTAGTCACCTTTTATCAATATTTGCTCAATGATAAGGTCTATGGGAGTGGGGACTTTTCCACTGCTTTGTTCACTGTGTATGTCTAACACCTGACACACTGCCTGACACATATTGAGCACGCCACATGTATTTATTGAAGTAACATTTATTGGAGCCAGAATCATTAATGATTTCTGAATGGATAATGGAATAATAGAGGCATGTACAACAGCTCAGTTATAGGCTTGAGTAGTTGGAGGGTTCTGTGAGGTAGGAAGTCTGAGGAGATAAATCAATTCCTTCTCACTTGGAGGATGTTAGCATGTAATGAAGGACTTCTGATGTTGGGAAAGCTCTGAGACTTTGACATAATGTAACAAGTTAGGAGATATCTATGCCCTAGAAGACTTTTAAAAAATTTATTGAATGTGTACTACGTGTTAGGTGCTGTGCTGAATATAAAGTTATTATAAATATAAAATTTAGCACAGCACCTAACACATAGTACATATTCAATAATGAATGAGTGAATGAATGAATGAGTGAGTAGATGGTGAGCTTTCTAAACAGATTTACAAGAATATCGTGATTAGATTAAATAGTTCATATCTAACTGCGCCTTCGTGAATTTATTTTTTCTTTGCTTTTAGTGGTGTGATTTGTGATAATATTAGTGCTTTGTGATTTTAATGGCGAACTATATTTCTAATGGAAAAATGTAACCTAGTGAAATAGGCTTTCACGCAGGATTCCAATGTCAAACGAAAGTCTGTTATTTGGAGCACACGCGCATAGACTTCGCATCTAAAAGAATCGCCTTCTTAATGTCTGAAAGCAGATGATCTCAGGGTCTACTAACCAAATATTGCAAATTGATGTCTAAAATCATATAGAATAGCTTGACAGTGTATTTGGGAAGGACTTGAAAGACCATTTAATCAAATCCTCCCATCTTGTAGATGGAAAACATGGGATCAGACATGCAGGGTGATGGCATGCTACTTCAGTGCTGGGAAGCGGGAGAGACAGAACTCAGACTCAGGTTTTTCAGCTGAACTGCAGAACTTCAACCATGTGAGGAAATAAAGGAGAATTGCGAGCAGCAGCCTTATTGTAAAACTCTGATTTTAGGCAGTAGCTTAGCTTCGAACCTTGGGAGTCTTGTAAGTGCTGAATAGACCTTTATTTCACTAATGGACCATTTGGAATAAGGAAAAAAAAAACATGAAAGTAACAGCCTCTTTAGGTGGTGGAGAACATTATCATGTGTAAAAGACTGAAGTTATTGTCAGAGGAACTGGTAACATTGATTGTATAACACCGAGAATTTTAAACAAAAACTCCGGGGCGACTCCTTCGGAAGTACATGGTGGGGTAATGGCTGCTGACATTGAGGAAGGAAGCATTCCTTTGAGATGCTGCTTTAGTTTACTGTGTTAAGAAGAGTCTGTTTACCTCTTGGAATATTTATTATCATTGTTCCTATATTAAAATGTCTAATACCTTTAGTCAGTTTATTCATTTATAATTCCTGCCTTCATGCTGTTTATCCTTATTGTTCAGAAATTTTCTCAGACAAGTTTAACTATAAGCCGTATGGTTTTAGCCCATCTTCCAGGTATCCCTGTCATTCTTTACTCCCTCTAAATGACCCAGACAAATGAAAACTCAGTGTACGTTCATTCACTCTTCTGTATGATGTAAGAGGGATATTGCATTCTACTTTCCGTAGGTCATACATACGTGAGAATGTGTTTCTGCTTCCTTTTTCAAAATAATCCTTTTCTGGAATGTCATTCCTGGCCCAACTCATGGCAAGTGTCGGTACTTTGCATGTGGCTTGGTGATCTGCCCTAAACCCATTTCATTGGTACTGTCACATTCTGTGTCACTTGTAGGCATCAGTGTGTATGTGTAGGTCTTTATTAGCTATTAAAAAAAAAGCCTCTGACTTTGTGTATGGGATGGTGATTTAAAAATTCTTTTGGCATGGTTTCTTGAATTCGTAGAGTCCTGTGGATTTATTTACTTATCTTCCCAAGTGTCCCAAATCTGTTAGAAAAGCGAGAGTCTCATCATTTCTTTTAAAATAACATCACTCATAATCTGACTTACTTATATTTTGAAGGAGAAAATTCTTATCTTGCTGTATTAACTTTTATCCAGCTTCTCTTCTGAGCTAGGCATCATTTGCTTTGTGATACCTCTCATCGTTCTTTCAGTTAGTCAGTCCAGTACAAGACCACTGTTCAAATCAGCCAAGTACATCTCCATACCAAGTTTGTTGCCTAGAAAAGACAAAAGGAGGTCAGAGAATGTGATCACCTCTGTGGGCTGATGGTGCAACTCTGGTTGAGTTAGATAAACATATCTATATCAATCTATCTACAGTATGGGCTTAGTTTCTTTTCCAGGGATTTTCCCTAGATTTTAAATGGAATTTGTTTTAATGTATAGTTCATTCAGCAGATGTTTATTATGTGCCTCCAGTACGTAAGGCTCTTTGCACTGTGGTGATTGTGACAGATATGGTGTAGAATTACAATACTTAATTACAATACGAACTAACATTGTTTCAGTGCTTCCAGGGTTCCATGCATTGGTGTGCTAAAAATTTATCTCCTTTAATCCTTTCAAAAGCTCATTAAGTGCAGATACAGGTATTTCCATTTTATAGATGAGTTGGAACTTAGGGTAAGGGATCTTCCGAAGATTTCTCAGCAAGTGGATGGGATTCCAACCTGGTCTTTCTGCACCCAGAGTCTGGGCTCTTAACCCATACTGACTCAAAAGTACAAGGGGGTTTGTGGATTTGGCAGAGGGAACTCTGCTGGCCCTTATCTGATAGTTTCTGCTTTTTTTTTCTGAAGTGGAAGATGAGATCGTCTGTTGAGAGTTGAGTGGGGTTAAAAAGAGGATAGAAGTTTTGTGGAAAGTTGAAGAGATTTGGAAGAACTCTTTTTTCAGTAGGAAGGTGAGATGATGGTGGAGACTGAGTAGAGTGTCAGGCATTTCCAAGGAGTCAGTCTATGCTGTGGACCATGAACCAGTGGTGGTCTCAATTGGCCAAATAATGTACAGTGCTGCAATACAAATTTCTTTAAAAGAATGTCAAACAGCCTCTAATAACTGTTTGTATTAATTGAGATAGTTTCAGTTGCCAGTAGTAGAGACCCGAGATACTAGTAACTTAAGATAGAGGTTCATTTTTCTCGTATGCAAAAGAAATCTTAAGGTAGGTAGTCAAGGGCTTCTATGATACGTATACAGTCATCAGTGGCTCAACTGTTTTTATCTTTTTGCTCCGCTCTTCTTAGGCCAGGCTTTCCATCTTCGTGGTCACCTCTATTCACAAGATAACTGCTGGAGCTCTGGCCATCATGCCCACATTCCAGAGAACAGGAGGGAGAAAGGAGGAAAGGCGAAGGCTGTCAGCTGAGTCAGTTCTCTTTGAATAGCATTTTCCAGAAGCCTGTCAATGACTTCTGCTTAAATCTCTAAATACTCTTTCATACAAGGGAGTTTGGGAATTATAGAGGGTTTTTTGTTTTTTTTTTTTAATTCAGGCACATTGCTGCCTACAACAATATAGGGACCTGCTTTTAAAGAAAAACAAAGAAAGGGGGATGTTGAGAACAACTGCAGTCTCTGCAACACTTTACTGTTCCCAAACCTTCTGTTGTACACCCAACATTTGGAAACTTCAGATGAAAATTAGACATCAAAAAGGTGCGTTGTGAAATTCTCTCACAAGGTTGGAATGTAAATAGCTGCTGTTGTTTTTCACTTTAAGATGACACGAGACCACGGAGTCATGATTTTATAGAGGAAAAAAAAGGGCAAAACAATGATGCTTCCTCATTTTCTTTCCTTCCCCAGGACAATCCTTGCGCTCTGTAAATTGTTCCGGGGTTACTGATGTATTCTAGAGGAAGGGAAGCTGGGCATGTTAAAAAAGTGTTTACTGCTGATTGTACTGTGTATTTGTTAATTGGTTTTCTTCATTCTTTCCCAAAGAGAATTTCACAGTCCTTGGTTCTTCTTATAAACAGCTGGTTTCCAAATGAAATGTAAACCAGCTACATCCTTTCTAAAAAGATAGGGTAAAACAAACACTTTTGAAACAAAAAGTTTGTTTCATATTAATCATTTTCTGTACTTCTGCTCTTGGAAGCAGTGGTCCTTTTTTCTAATTCTCTTTTCTTTCACACGGCAGGCAAGTGGGAAAATTTGGCGTATGGCCAGTGGTGGGAGACGCCCATGGGGTCCGCTGCATGTGGGCGCAGTGGCAGGATTCAGCAGCCCTGGGAGACAGCAGTGCACAGGGCCATGGGGTGGGAAGGTGGGTTCAGGTGGGAATTAGAAATGAACACGGGAAGGAATTGCTCAGGAGCCTGGCTGGAAGGCAGCCCAGATTCCTTCAGATGATATTCATGGGAATTTTTTGTTCTAACGTATCAATATGTCAATACTCAGGGGCCTAGAGCCAGGAGCCAGGAGTGGTCCCCTTCCTCAGTGTTGTGTGTGGAATCTCGCTTGGGGCTTTAGGCAGCTGACGCATCTTGGGTTTATGGAAAACAGTTTTCCTGGATATTTCGTCTGTCTTTCAGGATGACCTATCAGGTGGGAAGCTACTGTAGCATTTTCTTTGCTGTTATAAACAGTTCTCTGAGCCGAAAGGCTTCCAAACTCATCTGTTATTTCCCTCAGGGTGAGAAGTGATGTCTCCTGTTTGGAAACGAAGGCTCACATGTCACCTGCCTTTAAAAGTAACATCAGGGCGTCTCGTTTCCCCATAGTGTGACCTTAATGTCCTGTCCTCTGGATGTCGTGTTCAGAGGCTGGGTTATGCCATCCCGAATGAAAGGGAGTGACAGGAAGCATCCTTGCCTCAAGTTACAGTTTGCCACAAAGTATTCAGAGGAGTCCTCTTACGCCTTACTCCAGTGAATGGAGCCCACTGTTGCATTCCCATTATCTGGTGATGGGATAGGGGTGTTGGGGAGGTAGAGACTGTTACACTCAGAATAAGTGGGATTCTCAGCAGGGCAGTAGAGTCCTCATGGATGCTGATAAGGTGTGAAAAGCAATTGATAGGATCAGAATGCCCAGGAAGTGTGATGCTCAGGTAGAGAAGAGATGAGGAAAAAGCTGAATAGAGATTCTCCCAAGGTTATGAAATTTTAAAGAAAGTCTTTTAGGGTCTGGGCCTGATTAAGGCTGTTCATGTCCACCAGTAAGTGAAATATGTATGAATTAGCATACTTTTTTTTTGCCCTGGAACCATGAAAATATTGACTAAGAGTGATCAGCGATAGACAGTTCTGAACCAGACACCAGTAGGTCTCCTTAGTCCTTGGGTTTCTTCCATCATTTCCCTGATGGGACTTTTCACCCTGGACAGATTTCTGGGTGTCTCTGAGAGTCACCGGCTGCTGCTGAGCGCCTTTTGAGCTTTTGGGACATGAACGTAACATGTGCCTTGTCATCGTGATTGTGGGGTTTTCTCTAGCCAGTTCAGCTGCTTGGGGGAGATAGAGAGAAAGCATAGGTTTGGGTAAAATCAAGGGATCATGCTGTTGAGGGAGCAGGAACAGGGATGAATGCAAAGGAGTGATGACAGGGCCAGGAGACATGAAGCTGGGTAAGCAGGGGACTGAGGACACGAGGAGAGGTGAAAGTAAATCGCTGACATCCTGCATTACTGTAGGTGGAGGAGAACGTCACTTGACAATGCAGGACAGCTGAAATGTTAATATTTAATCCAGGTCAATCAAAATTTGGCATTTTGGGCAGCTTGTTTTCTTGTTTCATCCCAATTATTGATAATCCTTATGGGCTTTAGGATTCAAACTGATTTATAATTGCCAAAATTAAATGCATCAGCAAATAACCTATTTATATAAAATTTCTTTATATACCTATAAAATATCTCCATTAGATTTATATTATTGGTAATTGTTTGCTCGTCTAATATCTGGTTCATTTGCATTATTTAAATAACTTTATGTAATACCTCCAATGTACAAATAAATATTTCCACTCAGAAATACTTTAGTTTTACCAAGGTAAAAATTTCCTTAAGGTGTTTTTGTACATAAGACTTAAAAAAAAATCTGTTCATATTTTCTTCACACATCCACAGCCCTTTTCTTTATTTGAATGTCTACTGCCTCCTCTGTCCTACTTTGATGGAGAGGTATGTCAACGTTATACATGGTGACACATTTTTCTGGCTTACTTCACTTCCTTATCCCTCTCATTGGAATGGATAATTGAGATAGTCCTCTGGGGGCAGAATCAAGCCCCAAACCAAATTCTTGCTTCATTTCACTGGTGTCATTGAGGTACCTTCCCTTTATATCATTAGGAGACAGCCAGCAATCTATTACGTAAGATAAATAAAGGAGAATGAGATAATGATAAGTGCAAACAAGTTCCTGTGTAGTCTAGAAAAGCAAAGGGAGTTGCAGAGAAAGAATTTGTGATTTTTCTCCAGCACTGCCTAGAGGGCAGGTGTTCTGATTATTAATGAGTCATCCTGCTGTTTCCACAAAAATATCCCCAGGGTAGAGAAGGGTAGTTCATGGGGCTCCATGGCTCAGCTTCCCTAAGGAGTATCATAATCTGTGCTTTTTCTGTTCTCACCAAGCCAGCTGCCAGTTGCTAACTTTGCTTCCAAGTGAACACCCTCCCCCTCCCCCAACCCCCAGGAAGGATGTGTTCCATATAGATACCTCCCTAGTTTTGGGGTCAAACAAAAGCTTACGTTTAAATAATTGATGATTTTGGATTTAAATAGGTTTCTTTCTCATTAGATTCCTTTGAATCCATTCCATTATACCCATTACAGCATGGGGGAACCAAACAAAACTGCTTTTCTGAAACTGTAAAAAGTCAGATCATGAATCATGCTGATGACAGAGGTCCAGCCCCTTGTGAGCCTGAAGCTCAAATGACCATCTGGCCTCACTCATTTAGGAACTATTCATGAAGTATGTTCAGTATTTGTGGATTATTTTTTCATATACACTTTAATTTCAAGGCTCTAAAGAAAACTTAAATGATAAGATTCTGTGACATTTGTGTTAATTTATTCATGTATTCTTACTCTTCATGTTACATTTTTTTTTTTTTTTTTGTGGTACGTGGGCCTCTCCCTGTTGTGGCCTCTCCCGTTGCAGAGCAACAGGCTCCGGACGCGCAGGCTCAGCAGCCATGGCTCACGGGCGCAGCCGCTCCGCGGCATGTGGGATCTTCCCAGACCGGGGCACGAACCCGTGTCCCCTGCATCGGCCGGCGGTCTCTCAACCACTGCGCCACCAGGGAAGCCCCATGTTACATTTTTATAAAATATCTTTACCTTGTAGCATTAATGATAACCTGGGAGTTTGGAAACAAGTTTCCAAATGGAGATTGGTATTTAAATTTAGGCTTAACATTTTCTTTTATTTTATCTTGAGGATATCACTGCTTTATTGTGAGAGCGAACATAAATAATATGGAACTTTATAAATGTGAGAAAGAAAGGATCATTTTTCTGCTTGAGAAGAAAACTTTTTGGTGCTGATAAGGTTTCTCTGAATAATTTACAATAACTGTTGTTTGGAAACATTTTAATCCTCTAAAACTCTGAAATTTGGGAGACTTAGAGGAAAGTACAGAATAAAAGGAAGTACACGTGGGACTATCATTGGTTGGTTTGGTGGTTAATCTTATGTGTCAGTTTGTGTGGGTCACCAGGGTGCCCAGATATCTGGGCAAGCATGAGTCTGCATGGTCCTGTGAGGGTGTTTTGGCTGAGATTAACATTTCAATCGGTAGACTGAGTAAAGCAGATTGTCCTGCCTCCTGTGGGTAGGCCCCATCAAGTCAACTGAGGGCCTGAAAAGAAAAAAAGGCGGCTCGTCCCCTGAGTATGAGTTAAGAGAGAATTCATCCTGCTTGTCTGCCCTTGGAGTGGAACACAGGGGGTTTTTTCCTGACTTCAGACTCAGACTGAAACTGAGGGTGGAAACTTTGGCTCTTCCTGCATCTTAAGCCTACTGGCCTTTGGACTGGAGTTGTACCCTTGGTCCTTCCGGCTCTCAGGCCTTCAGACTCAGACTGGAACTACACTATCAGCTCTCCTGGGTCTGCAGCTTGATGACTCACCCTGCAGATCTCGTGACTAATCAGCCTGTATAATTGTGTTAGCCAATTCCTTATAATAAATTTTTTTCTCTCTATATAGGTGTCTATCTGTCTTTCCACATCCTAGTCATTTTGTTTCTCTGGAGAACCCTGACTAATGCAGTTGAACTAAGTTGTTTTGATTCGGAGATATAAAGAGAGAGATGAGTAATTATTTTGAAAATTACAATGCCAGAGGGAACATTATATAAAACGACTTAATTTGTCCAGTTTAATGTTTCCTAGAATGTCTGATTTAAAAAGAATTATTCTGAGAAAACAGGGGAAATTCAAACAGTGTATTAAATGTGGTTCAGAACATTCTTTAAAATGTCTAGTGATTGAAATTAATGCAGTAAATTTCCCCTCTGGCAGATTTTAGGTGTTGGGTAAATAATGATTAAAGTGAAGCCCTACACTTGGCATGTGATAAAGGAAATCATGTCTTTACTTTCCATTTATCAATTACTGTCATACTTTAATTATATTATCATGAAAATATACACTTATAAACCCTGATTTACGCTTGATAGGCACCATGGCATAGTTTTACCATAAACAATTAAGAATAGATCCTATTTAACAAGATTTTTTTCCTTTCTGGTTCTCCTGTTACTCAACAGTTCATTCCTAGATTAAGGAAAGTGCCTTCACAATGTTGGAAAACTCTTTGCTTTGCAGGAGGTGCTGTATTTGAAATCATGTATTAGGAAAGCATAGATATTATTGATTACTGACCTTTGTTGTGTTTTTGTTACTGATCAGAGTGGCAACGTGTGACTGTGTCCTAAATTAGGGCTGTGCTGATAAAGTATAGAAAGCTTAAAAATAAACATAAGTAAAACAAGAGATGAAGAACTTGAAAGTATTCTTTAAACACATGGGATGCAATTTGAAGATTATGGTAGACTTTCAGAAAACGCTCTCCATATTAAATTTTGTAAATCCTCTAGACATGTTTCATATCACTTGAAAATAGATCTTGAAACTTGGAACGTTTGTAAGTAAAAAATACTTTCTAGCTTTAACAAACAAACAAAAATCCATTCTGATGTATTTTATAAAGATATATTCCTAGTGCTATGTGGTATCTACCTTGTGCTGAACAAAGTTAATTTTAACACAGCGAAGGAAATATAAATGATCTCTTTAGAATATCAGGCCTCCAGGTAAAGTAAAAGCCTTTTGATCCTAGGCCAAAGGGCATAATAGAAGAAAGTATAATTATTTAATATTAAGATTTTTTCCTTTACCCAAACCTTCAGTTCCTAGATTTTCTTGACTGTTTTTTTCTGATGGTGGCTCTCTTAACATTTTTGCAAAAAGACAAAAAATAACGATTTAAATACTCTTTTTTTTTTAACCACCTAAGAAACTTGTTGGAATCTGAGGTTTTGAAGTATGTGCATTTTGCCTTTTAAAAAATGTAATGCTTCTAATACTTTTTGTTTGAAGGTGGGATTTCTTTGAACACGAAAGGTACTTTGTAGTACAGGGGCAGCTTCCGAAGCAGCTTGGAAGCTTGGTTGGAAGGCAAAGTGCTGAGACTGTTGTCTGTACACAGTCAGGACCTCCCAGGGGAGTTGAGCTCTACATGCCTCAACCTGATTAGGCCTAAACTGTCTGTGGGTGGAGGGGAGCATGAACACACGGATGCTCTCGCAGGTTCTCCAAATAGGAATGTCCCAGCCCCTGAGAGCCCCCTCGTTGTGGACTCCAGCCTGAGAGGGCAGCTGTATAGATATTCCCCTGTCATTCGTAGGGTTCACAACCTAAAATATCACGTAGGACACCTTGTCTTTTAATTGTGAATTTCAGAGATCATTTCATTTACCATTTTCCTTTTTACTAGGCTTTCTTATAGCATCGTTTAACAGGTAGGGCAGGGGTGGGCATACTTAGGGCTCAGAGGGGCCACACTGTGCACTGCGCTGAGCACGCACACACGTGCGTGCACATGCCTGGCGTGCCATGGTGTTCAGCCAAAGCTCAGTAGGTCTCTAACCACCCAGCCTTGCCCCCTCCAGGCTCGCCAGGTGCCTTATGGCATAATCAGTTCCTCGCAAAGGGCTCCTGTGGGAAGTGTTGTGAACCCTTCTTCTCACTTTGCGTCCAGTTTTGATGGAGTGTTAATAGGTGCAGGACCACCTGAAGGTAGACTGGGTTAGATTCTTCGTCTCATTCCCGGTGCCTAGCGCAGTGTCTGGCCCACAGTCTTAGCTCATTACTTTTGTTTATTGAGCAGCAGGAAACAATCCTGAGGAAACGTCAGGCTTGCAGCCTGGCTCGCTCATTACCCAGCATACAAGACGTCGACCCCACCCTAATTCACCCTGTTTAATATCTTTCTCATTCACTGAAAACCCCACACGGAGAAGCTTCACAGTTGGGAGATCTGTGCCATCTCCGGAACCTGCCTGGCTGGCGCGCACAGTGATTGAAGGCGAGCACTGTGTCCAGGCTGCCGTCCTGTTTGATGCCCACCCGCATCTGATGCCTGCTGAGAACGCGGGCTCTGTGTGATCTCACCCACTTTCTGTCTCGCTCTCCTTTGTCACAATGTACTCTTTTTCTTTTCTAAAGCTAGCTGTCTCCTTGTCTAGACAACCCCCGCTTCCATCTCCAGATGGCTTTGTCTGGGAAACCCATACGCTTTCTCACTAAAACTCCTTCCCCAGGACGCACAGGCAGTTAAGCTAGTCTGACTCTCGTGGTGTTACTCCAGTTAGTAAGCGTTTGCCAAATAAGTTAAGACTTTGCCAAAAAGAAAATCACAGCATTATTTTCCTCAGTTAGTGAATTTCACTGGGATGTTTATGCCTTTCAATGGTTAAGACCTTTTACTTGGAACATGTCAGGAAGGGCATCTCAAAAGCAAGGTTCTGGTCTGCTGAGGTCGCTGTGGGACTTCATGTCATTCGCCTGTAGAGGGCCTGGATATTAGGAAATGAATTTCCTTTAAGATCAGGTAAATTGGGAGATAGAAACTGGGCCATCCAGAGGCATGGTCTGTGTCTCATAAAATAGGAAAGCTTGTTTTCTTTCTCAGATTTAATCTGATTTTAATTCAGCTTTCTGATGGGACCTGCCTGCAGTGTCTCCATATTTGTTTTTCGCGAGCCAAGGTGCATGCAGATTCTTTGGTTTCCAGGTCTTAGTGTCATGATCTTTATGTGCTCTGTGACCCACCAAACTTCTCATCAAGGAAAAGTTGGACTGGGCAGCCCTCTCCCAAGGGCAGTATTTATTTATTTTTTAAATTTTATGTAGCCACTTATTACAATCATTCAGTGCCAGTTATATGCACTTACTTGTGCTTGATTTGTCTTTACACTTATTACAAACCACTCCCTTTAAAAGCTACATTTTATTTTATTTTTTATTGTTAAAGAACAGAAGAAGTGATCCAGGGCAGATACAACAGAGAAAAAACAAATAGGTAAAAGACTAAAAGAATAAGGTAACTTTAAGACCTTGAACTGGTTTTTTATTTCTTAAAATTATAACATTTCCTCTCATACATTTTCTAGATTTGGTGTTAACAAAATCGATGCCCTTTGAAAGTCAGTGATAACAAGGAGAAAATACTCAGAATACTAATTTGGATAAATGACATTTTAAAATTCAAAAAATATTTGGTGAAGGTAAATTAGTAATGAATGAGTCACTAGCCAGGGAGATTGTTAGGTAAATTTTTAAAATGTTATCATAAAACATTTCAGATATATAAAAAGAATAGACTAATACAAGTGCATACATATGCACTACCCATCTTAAAGAAAACATAACCAGTACGGGTGAAACTGTATATACCTTGCCAAAACGTTTTTCATCTCTTCTGCACGCAGGTAACCAAAACCATTAATTTGGTATTTATCATTCTCATGAATCTTTTTATGATTTACACACGCATATGCATACACACAGTCCTTCTCACTTTACTTTGCCTCATTCTGTCTTCTTTTCTAAGTTCAAAATGTAGATGCTTGGCTCATTAATTTTCAGCCTTTATTCTTTCCTTATAAACATTTTTAAAGCAATAAATTCTTCTCTAGTTACTATTTTATTTTTTTAACGTCTTTATTGGAGTATAATTGCTTTACAATGGTGTGTTAGTTTCTGCTGTATAACAGAGGGAATCAGCTATATGTATACATATATCCCCATATATCCTCCCTCTTGTGTCTCCCTCCCACCCTCCCTATCCTACCCCTCTAGGTGGTCACAAAGCACTGAGCTGATCTCCCTGTGCTATGTGGCTGCTTCTCAAGGGCAGTTTTTAATATTGGCATTTCTTACACACTGTGACATGATATACTAATTGCTCAATCCTGATCAATGATGCATTAACACATTCCAAGATTTTCTAATCATTTCCTTTTTAATTTAGTCTAAAGTAGATTCTAATTTATGCCTGTGATACTGCTCATTGGTTTATGATAGTCTTTCTTAGGTGGAAGAGGAAGGGTTAGAATTGAAACCAACACACCATGAGTTGACAGTCCTCGGTGATTATTGCTGATGTGCCAGTAAAATTTTGATAATTGCCAGTTATATTAATGTCTACATCATGGTTATTAGCATAACAGCAGAAAAGGTTATGCAAGTACTATTTGCAATAACATGATTCATATTCATTACAATTAAAAAAATCTATAAATTCTATGTAATTCAAAACAAAATATATAATATATTCTTATGCTTGTTCTTCAATAATGCATCTCTTTTGCTTAATTAATTTTACCAGTAGAATAGCTTTGGGGAAAGAGACTCACATTTTAAAAAAATTATTTGAACTAAAAGTAACTATATGTATTCATTTTTCCCACATAAAATGACAAAATTTTGAGGTCTTTTAAATTTCGGTTTCTTGACCCATATGCCTATAAAATACTTTCATAAATATCATAGCAAAAATTCTATCATATTCTGTTTATTTTATCAAATTTTGTTGTGTCAAGAATAGGTTGGGTGAATTCCCTGGTGGCACAGTGGTTAAAAATCTGCCTGCCAATGCAGGGGACACGGGTTCGAGCCCTGCTCTGGGAAGATGCCACGTGCCGCGCGGAGCAACTAAGTCCGTGCGCCACAACTACTGAGCCTGTGCTCTAGAGCCCGCGAGCCACAACTACTGAGCCCGCGTGCTGCAGCAGCTGAAGCCCATGCTCTGCAGCAAGAGAAGCCATTGCAATGAGAAGCCCGTGCACCGCAACGAAGAGTAGCCCCCGCTCGCCGCAGCTAGAGAAAGCCCACGTGCAGCAACAAAGATCCAACACAGCCAAAAATTAAAAAAGGAAAAACAAGGTCAGGTTTTGGGAGTATGTCATATGTGAACCTCATCTGTCATATGTGTTGTGAAGAAAATAAAGGTCAAGAACTACGCTTCTAGAGATAATAAAGTGAATGAATCAAAAGGAAAACACCTGTTCAAGAGTATTTATAACCTTACCAATATTGTGAAAAACAAACAGACCAACCCCAAAGAATTAGATAGCCCGGAAGGACTTATCATTACTGGAGCCAGCATTATTGATTACTTGATTCCCACAATCTTTGAGATGGATATCATAGATAAAATTAAAAATCACTTACGATCCCAGAATTTGCTATTTGTACAGTGAGAAAAGTGGTTAAAATTTAGAGGTAAAGAAAAGATCTCCTTATTTCTAATAGTATCCTTCTGTAGTCCATAGACCATTCCTCACTGGTTAAACAGGGATGGCAATAATAATACCAATCTCTTAGGATTGTTATAAGAATTTAATGACTTAACAGGAGTGTACCATGACATACTACAGCACAGTAAGTACCGGCTGTTATCATTATTGAGCCCAGGCTGGTGATGATTCTTCAAAACCAGTGTTTATCTTTCTTTCTTTTTTTCATTTAAGTATAGTTGATTTACAATGATGTGTTAATTTCTGCTGTACAGCAAAGTGGTTCAGTTATCCACATTTTCATATGTATTTTTCATATTCTTTTTCACTGTGGTTTATCACAGGATACTGAATATAGTTCCCTGTGCTGTACAGTAGGACCTTGTTGTTTATCCTTTCTATGTATAATAGTTTGCATTTGCTAATCCCAACTTACTTCCGCCCTTGGCAACCACAAATCTGTATGTCTGTTTCTGCTTCAAAACCAGCGTTTAAATGCCCTTTTTTTTTTTTTTTGGCCGCACCACGCGGCTTGTGAGATCTTAGTTCCCTGACCAGGGGACCGGTGCCACCTGCAGTGGAAGTGCAGAGTCCTAACCACTGGACCACGAGGGAAGTCCCTTAAATGCTTTTTTGATGACAGGAATGAAAAGGAATTACCTACTAGTAGAATAGATTTCAATATCAAATGGTATAAACAGTATAATATTTAAATGTCCTTTTTTCAGCTTAATTTATCTTACTATTACAACTTTCAGATTTATCACTTGAATGACCTCCTGACATAATTGAATAGAAAACATTCCTATTTGGGCTGAAGACGTTGAATTTCCATCTCCAGCTCCAGAAAGCAGCTGTCCTTGTCACATTATTGTCCTAAGGAGTCACTGTATATAAACAATGCCAAGCTATTGTTGCTTTGTTAATAATTCTCCAACAATGAGAGTCTTTTTTCTTTTTTTTTTTTTGAGGTGGTAATACCTGTTCCTAAAATATTCAGCTTGTGGCATTTCTGGTCGTATTTTCCGAACTATGTTCCTTGGGACGCTAGTTTTGTAAGGTGCTCCAAGAAATGAGAGCATTTTGGTCAGACAAGTTTACTGCCCATTCTGGGTCCATTTTGGAAGGTCCACATTGCATGTTAGCTAGTTAGAAGTTCTGAGAAGTCTTGGAGTAAAAAAATACTGGGAGAAACAGTATTCTTTGGTACAGTATTTTGGAGTTTCAAACAGGCACCTTTTCATGTACTTGAGCAGATCCAAAGCTGCATCTTGATGCGGGTTTTGGCCTGAGATGCTGCTGCAGCTGACCTGTGTGGAGATGATGAGGTGACCCCTTACCCAGGCAGGGATTTTAGACAGTTTTTCGGCTTCTTTAACGGAATGTTAACTTTGCACCCTCATGTTTGGTACCCTAAGTTCTTCTTCCTAGCGTGGATACCGGGTACCTGTGCTACGTTTTTTTTCCCTTAGAGTTTAAACTTGAGGTAACTTCCATCTATATCCTGTAACAGCTACAGTAGAGGAAGAGAAATAAAGAAAATAATAGTCATCTTTTTCTGTGAATTCAAATTCCACCCAGGAGTTGATGATCACAATTCAGAAAAGAACTATATTTCTTGACTTCTTCAGTATAATTCTCCATTAAAACATCCTCACTAAATGGTATTAATACTGTGCCCTCAAATTTTACAGATCTGTGTCATACTTAACATTATTAGGATTGTTTTCCAACCTTTTATTGCATGTTTTTGTTGAAGACATGGTATTGTTAAGTGTTCCTTGTTTAAATTCCCTTGATTAGTATGTCTTGATAAACTCTGTTTGGAAGTTAGTAGTAAAAATGTTTGTTCTTTCCTAAAAAAAACCCTGGCTATTTCATCTTATCAGATGTATCAAGTATAATTAAGTATTCTTTCATGTTTTCCTTTTGCCTAGGCTGTCAGAAAGATCAGAGTCAAATTTAATACACACCATAGTAATATCTACACATGCTTTTTAAAATTTAAACAGGCTTATGTACTACTTCAATTCCCTTGGAAGCAGGTGGTACTTCAATTTTATGTTAATAGTGAAAGATACTTCTTATGCAAAGCGTGTGTTCAGAAAATTTATCTTCAAACCATTTTAACTGATAAATTTTTTCATAGAGATAAAGTTATGTGTGTGTTAGTTATATGTGTTTCACACTGGCCTTCAAAGCGTCTTAATTTTTAGATAGCAAAAGTCCTGTGCCTAGAAATTGAGGTTAAAAAGAAAAAGAAATACCAAAATGCTTTATAACATTACATAGGTAAAACAGTTTGGAATTTTTCTTAAGCATGATAATTTTCTAAAGCTTTCAATAATTAAAAAGCAATTAAAAATGAAACAGTAAAATTTTAATGAAAAATAGATGCTGGCCATGAAATCTGCAAATGTAGATAACATTCCTTTCTTGTTTGTTATAGATTGACCTTCCTTGATTACTTCTTGGAGTAGGTTTATTCAGTGAAAATCGAAGACATAGTTATCTTAGGTAACAAATCTCAGATGCTGGTGCAGGCAGTAATGGGAACTATTAGTCACCATATTCATTCCAGTTTTAAACAGCATGTTGAACTATGCATTGTAATGATGGAGAGACAACACACTGAACACAGCATGTGTTGTAACAACATCAATAAACCATTTTAATGTATGTTCTAGATTTCCATTAGTTTTGAATGTTAATATTGAAGAAAAATGAGCTTTCAAGATCTGTAGTCTAGTTTCAAGATAAGGTCTAGTTTCATTTACACATTTTTTCTTGATTCCATGATAGCACCAGGACTGCTCTTAAAATTATCCCAAATAAAACAAAGTTCTCACATAGAAGGAATGACTTCATCAAGTCCCTGTTCTCCCCAAATTCTCTCCCTTTTTGTCTTGGTTACATGAAACCATAATATAATTGGTGTAAATAAAGGCTGTATACTTAGAGAGCGGAAAGTCCAGGGAAGGGAATGATGACTGGACTCAAATCTTCAAAGGCAATTTTGTGGAAAAGGTTAACAGACCTGGTCTGTGTAGACTTGACCAAACTAGAGCTGATGGATTGAAGCCACAAGAACATAGATTTTAGCCCTAAAAAGAAAAATTGCGAATAATTACAGGTGTTAAAAATAGAATTGGCTACCTTGTAGAATTACCCACCATTGGATATATTTAAGCAGAGTTTCAAAGCCAATTTCAAAGCCAGTTTCCAGATGTTAAAGCATCTGTTTTGTGGAATCTCAAAGCTCCCTGTTTTTCCCCGTCATAGCACCCAATCACATTCTGCTCTGAATTTTGCATCATTTGTCTATTTCCCCATCTCCAGGAAGAACCCCTGGAGGACAGCAACCATGTGTTACTTATTTTGGTATCTCCATCCGTTAGCACAATGCTTGTCACAGAGATGCTCAATAAATATTGGTTGAATGGATGAATGCATGAATGGATGCAGTTCGAAATAAGTTTTTTTTAAACTTATGTTTTTCAAGCTGCAGAACCAGTCCTTCAAGTTGAAGTCTGACATGGAGGTCTAGTATGTAAAAGAGATAAAAATGTTGCTGCTCTGGTGAAGGGGAGTTCTAGAGCCTGGAGACCTACCCACTTAGTCCTTGAAGCACCTTTGAAGAATAGTTTAAGAATCTCTGATCTTCAGAGTTGAACTTAGAAGACTTCTTTGGTTTACTTTTTTTTTTTTTGCGGTACACGGGCCTCTCACTGTCGTGGCCTCTCCCGTTGTGGAGCACAGGCTCCGGACGCGCAGGCTCAGCGGCCATGGCTCACGGGCCCAGCCACTCCGCGGCATGTGGGATCTTCCCGGACCGGGGCACAAACCCGCGTCCCCTGCATCGGCAGGTGGACTCTCAACCACTGCGCCACCAGGGAAGCCCTTTGGTTTACTTTTTGATCCCCAACCTTAGGTCTCTTAATTTCAAGTTTCCTGTCTTTCATTTTCAGACTTTTTCTTTTCCTCAGAATGTTTCCTGAGGTTAAGAGCCAGGTGCTAGACAGGAGAGGCCTGTGCTAGTATTTACCCCCAGACCCAATTTCTTAGGTTCTTAGGCTAGAAAGGCTGTATGACACGTTCCTCAGTTCTTGCTTGAACACTGTTGCCATGGGCTTTTAGTTTCAATACATTTTGGGTCCTCACTGTTCTGGTTCCTGGCTCTGATTGTGGTTGAACTGGACGCTTTGTAGGCCCGAGGTCATTACCAAGATGTCAAATTATGTTTTACAGAAGCCAGGAGAAGAAAGGAAAGGGGAGGCCCAACCCTGAAGATGGAACTAGGTGTCTGAATGGCCCTCAGCCCTGCTTCCTCTTTTGCACTTGGGCAGAGAGAGAGTGAGAACTGGGGATTAGTGCTAGTGGTGAATCTGTCAGCAAACTGACCAAAAAGACAGAGGAAAGGGGACTCATGAATGGCAAGAAGACAGGGGAGAGATGAGTCCCTGGCCTGGGTATTGCTTCCATGCAAGGGATATTCATAATTCACGTGCTTCCTTTATGTCTGGAATTCCATGTCCTACCTGTGCTAGTCGTCCTAGTAATAGTGCTCTTCAACCTTGAGAGTCCATTAAAAGAAGACTGATTAAACGCACTGACCGGAGATTATGATTTACTTAGATGAGGTGAGAAGTTGAAGTGGTGGGGATGAGATATTTTGGATGCTATCAGTTTTTTTTTTCTTTTTCTTTTTTGGCTGCGTCAGGTCTTAGTTGCAGCATGTGGGATCTTCCGTGCGGCACACAGGTTCTTCGTTGTGGCGCGTGGGCTTCTCTCTAGTTGTGGCGTGCAGGTTTTCTCTCTCCAGTTGTGGCACGTGGGCTCTGTAGTTTGCGGCACACGTGCTGTCTCGTTGATGCACGTGAACTCAGTAGTTGTGGTGCACGGGCTTAGTTGCCCCATGGCATGTGGGATCTTAGTTCCCCGACCAGGGATCAGACCCATGTCCCCTGCATTGGAAGGCAGACTCTTCACCATTGGACCACCAGGGAAGTCCCTGGATGCTATCAGTTTGTGGAAAGTCTTTGATCCCATTTTCAGGAGATTTGACACTATTATGGAAATAACTTGGAACCATTTTATTGTGTTTGGTCAGCTAACTAGAGATGGTATTTTTTAGATATATTAGAACAGAACTAGTCTGGAGTAAAGAGAAGGGGAAGGTAGGGGAGGGGATAAAGAGAAACAAAGAGGGCCAAAAGATGTTTGGAAGAACATTGTAAACCTTGTTCCCACGCACCCTGTAGCCGCCTCCATTATAGCAGCTCTCACAAATGATTACTTGCATGACCCAAAGAATGTACTCAGTAGGTGCTCAACACATCCTCGTTGGCTTTAAGTAGGAACGGAGTCAAAGAGTAGAGTGTGGAGACAGAATGGACGGCTGGCAACAAGGTTGGGGATGATAAGAAACGTTAAACTGACCATGTGAGCTGATGCCGAAATGTCCCCGTTGAGATGTTCTGTAAACAGGTTTTAGGTTAAAACTAGTTTTGCATATGGAACAGTTTTCAAAATCATTATCAGTACCGAACAGGTGAATATCCTGTTTGTCTGAAGCATCCTGGATTTAGCATTCACCACAGCCTGTCATGACAGCCTCATCTCCCTGTCCCCCAGCAGGTGACCTCCTCTCTGACTTCACAGAGGACACTGGAAGGTGTGGTGACTGGTGTGAGAGAGGCCGTTTGAGGTGGAGGTGAGGGAAGTGCTGCAAGCTAAGGCATCGTAATGTACCGACAGGGCAAACTAGTGAAACAGAGAAAGGAATGCTGACACGGACAGAGAGAAGGAATGAGAGAAAGCAGATTAAAAACATTAAGTTAGCGAGAAAAAAATTTAATAGAAGTCTGTGGACAGTACTAGCAAACAAATAAAAGAAAGGGAAATAGCAGAAATATCAAGGAATGTGCTAAAAAGGAAGAAGGGTATTTGATGCTAGGCTCTAAGTAAGCACCTGTGATGTATGACGTTTAAAGTTATCACCTCCGTTGAGGGGCAGAGTTTTGAGGCAGTCTTGGGGGTGCAGCAGGCTTCCCTTGGGTCCTCTTAAATCTGGGGTTTGTTTTCAGGGTGGAAGTTGGAGAGGGTCAGTGTCCAGGCAGACATCTTGTGTCTACTTCTCTTAGACCTGCAAGAAAGGCATCTTCATGGCTGAATGTTACTGCAGCTGTTTTCACCAGAGGACCCCTGCAGACGTGCAGACGTCTTTCAACCAGACCCCTCTCTGGCTCACTCCTTCTCTTTGGTCAATGAACATAGTGTCCTGCAGAAAAATGACTCGTCCACCGTGCATTCAGTGCTCTCTCTCTCTTTTTTTTTTTTTTGCGGTACATGGACCTCTCACTGTTGCGGCCCCTCCCGTTGTGGAGCACAGGCTCTGGACGCGCAGGCTCAGCGGCCATGACTCACGGGCCCAGCCACTCCGCGGCATGTGGGATCCTCCCGGACCGGGGCACGAACCCGTGTCCCCTGCATCAACAGGTGGACTCTCAACCACTGCGCCACCAGGGAAGCCCAACATTCAGTGCTCTCTTATCTCACGCCTTTGCCTCATAGACAGACGCTCTGGAAGAGTTTTCAAGACATAGCACTGTTTCTTCAGATCACATTCACCCCTCAACTTGTTTTAATACAGTATCTACGCCTGTCTGTGACTGTTCTGAAACCATTCTAGCAGAGGTCACCCGTGGCAGCCAGCCTGCTAAGGACGAGGTGACATGAATCATTTTAGTGCTCTTCCTTCTTCACGACTCTCTGTGGGAAGGCGTGCCTCCTTGAAGCTCTCTCCTTCCCTGATTTTGGTGACTGAGTTTTTCATGGACGTTTCCCTTTTCTCTGGTAAGGTAGGCCTGCCTCTGATCTTCACTGGCTTCTCGTCTACCACTCACTCCCGGCATATCAGTCTTCGACTGCCTTCTTGCTGAGCTGTGTTCTACCCTCTTTTATCCATCTCTTGTTCTTGTGGGTTTGGGTACTGGCTGTCTACAGAATCTATATTTTCAGCCAAGACCAGGACATTTAGAAGCCAGAAACCCTGACATTATGTTTCCTAGGTGATGCAGTTTAAAATAATAACACTGCTGAGCCATTAAATAAGTTGAAGGAAGTTTAACAGAGTTCCTACAATTTCCATGATGTTGATGCCTTTTTGGGAAAATAATAGGTCTCTCTATTTTTCCAAAATTTTTTTCTTACTTTTGGTACTCTAATTTTGCTGATGCCCTAGTCTTTGTCATCTTGCAGGGTAGTCCAATATTGTTCCTGAACCCCCCCACCCCCCCCCCTCCGGTGTCTCTTGATAATTTGTATCTGCTGGTCTTACATTGGCTTGGCCTCTCTCCCTTCCCTTTGCTCCAGCCATCCTCTTCCTAAATAGCTCAGAAAACAAACAACTAATGGAACTTGTTATGCATTTGATGTAGGAATCTCATTCTCCTTCACTTTTCCACCTAGGTCTTCTCTTATTTCTTTGTTCTTATTTGAAGTTTCTCATATGTAACCAACAGTTAGCTGTTCCCAATCTCCTTTAGCCCCTCTTCTTCACACTACTGCCTTCCATCATGTGTCAGTGATGCAGCATTTGAAGTTACTGGAAAACGACAAGTACTCCTGACTCTAGGCATTTGCAGAGGCTGTTCCCCCTTTCTGGAACACTGTTGTCTTCCCTCAGCTGACAAACCCCTGGATAGATCTCAGCTTACTGCCTGCCATTTCCTCCAGGGAATCTCCCCTCGCCCCTTAGATGATGTAAAATCCATTTGCTGAATGTTACCCATCCTCCTTCCCTCCTCTTTGTAATTTTCAGTGCATGTGTCATGATTTGTTTAATACCTCACAAAATGCATAACAACAGAGACCATTTCTACCTTGTTCAAGGCTATATTTGCAATGCCTAATGCTCTTCCCATTACTATAAATATATGTTGAATTGAACAGATGAGATATAAATAATACATTGGCCAAGTCCTACTTTATTTTTGCAGACCTAGTTCAAATGTCATCTTTCTATGAAGCCCCTCCATCCCCAGGCACAATATAGTTCCCTCAGAGAGTTTACACATTCCATTATGGCTGTTCAGAAGTCAACTAGCAAAACTGTCAAGGTCATGAAAGGCAAGGAAAGACTGAGGAAATGTCACAGAATGGAGGAGACTAAAGAGACGTGATGATATAACATGGGATCCTGGCACAGAAGAAGAACATCAGTGGAAATGCTGGTGAAATACAAATAAAGTGTGCAGGTTAGGGCTTCCCTGGTGGCGCAGTGGTTGAGAGTCCGCCTGCCGATGCAGGGGACACGGGTTTGTGCCTCAGTCCGGGAAGATCCCACATGCCGCAGAGCGGCTGGGCCCGTGAGCCGTGGCCGCTGGGCCTGCGCGTCCGGAGCCTATGCTCCACAGCGGGAGAGGCCACAGCAGTGAGAGGCCCGCGTACTGCATAAAAAAAAAAAAAAAAAAAAAAAAAAGTGTGCAGGTTAATTAATAGTATTGTACTAAACTCAGTTTTTTTAGTTTTGATAATTGGTATGAAGATTTTACAAGATACTAACATTAGGGCAAGCTGGGTGAAAGGGATGTGGGAACCTTTTGTACAATCTTTAAGACTTTTCTCAAAGTCCAAAATTATTTCAAAATAATAAGTTAAAGTCAACCAGGAGCTTTCCATAGACAGAAAGTATGCCTTAATAGTTAGATTCTCAGCCACTAACAGTGCCCAGCCTAGTAGGTGCTCAATAAACACTGAATGAATTTCCCCTTGCTTGCTCCCACTTTGGTTATTTGCGGTCTGTGTTTTCTCTTTGGCCTACCTGTCTTACCTGGCAACAACTTGGTGCCTTTAGGGAGGACCTGGTCCTGGAGTGCCTGTGCTTGAGGCCAGCATCCTGCCTTTTGGTGGCAGTGATACTGTACTGCCTACACACTGTGTATTGGCAGTTTGCTTCCATCAGGACTGAAGGTAATAAAGAAGAGTTGTAGTAGAGAAAAAGAAAATAAAAATGGGGAATCTGGTCTTCTTATACCTTGATTTTTAAATTGTTTGTATTTTATCTTTGAATTGAAAATTTGTGTTTCTCTTTGAATACCAAGATATCCTGGCCAGATTCCCAACTGAGCATCTTTTTTTTTTTTTTTTTTAATGATTCAATACATGCTAACTTTATTTTATATGTTGTGGACTGACCACCTTTTTACTAATAGCTAATCTCAAATTTTGTGTAGAAAATGTCCCTCTAAAATGTCTTAAACATATAAAAGAACATCTTTATCTTGATATATTACGGTAGAAATCCAGAACACTATAACTTTTAAGATAACCTGTAAAGGTTGAAAAAATAAGTTTAAAACCTCAGAAATCCTTGTAAAAACATCCCTGAGCATTTCTAAGAGCATTCTTTTAAGAAATAAATTTATTTATTTATATATTGGCTGCGTTGGGTCTTCATTGCTGTGCGCGGGCTTTTCTCTAGTTGCGGCGAGCGAGGGCTACTCTTTGTTGCGGTGCGCAGCCTTCTCATTGTGGTGGCTTCTCTTGTTGCAGAGCACGGGCTCTAGGCACGTGGGCTGCAGTAGTTGTGGCTCACGAGCTCTGGAGTGCAGGCTCAGTAGTTGTGGTGCACGGGCTTAGTTGCTCCATGGCATGTGGGATCTTCGCGGGCCAGAGCTCGAACCTGTTTCCCCTGCATTGGCAGGCAGATTCTTAACCACTGCGCCACCAGGGAAGTCCATCTAAGAGCATTCTAAACTTAGTCCATCACTGTAGAATGACTATATAATAGCACATATAATTAAGAAGAGCTATAATAAGACCTTCTAGTCAGGTGGAAATTTAAGAAAAGCCTCCTAAAGGTTGAACCCTTGATAAACATTTAGGGTCAGTGTGTGGTTATTTTCCTCTTGCTCATAAAACTTTTGACTTGCAATTATTTCCTATTGAAAACACATGGTACTCCATTTCAGCCATAACTTCACTGTCATTTGCTCACATAAACCGTGCACTGCTAACAACAGGGTTAAGGTTGTCTAAGCAAAGAAAAGTCCCTCTTGTCTGTTTCTTGGCATCCTCCCCTAGGGACTTCTTGCTTTGCACAGCTACCTACCTGGGTATTTCTGTGGCATCTATCATCTCTGTATCTAGGCATTCATACCTCACAAACACAAACATCCACAGATGGAAAGTGTGGAGCTTGGAGCAGAGGATTCCTACAGAGAACGTTTTTACAGTTCAACAAAGCAGCTTGCCACACTGTTGTTTCTTTAGCATAAAACTGAACTGGGGGGCTTCCCTGGTGGCTCAGTGGTTAAGAATCCACCTGCCAATGCAGGGGAAACAGGTTCGAACCCTGGTCCGGGAAGATGGTCTCACATGCAGCAGAGCAACTAAGCCCGTGCGCCACAACTACTGAGCCTGCGCTCTAGAGCCCACAAGCCACAGCTACTGAGCCCATGTGCCACAACTACTGAAGCCCGCGTGCCTAGAGCCCGTACTCCGCAACAAGAGAAGCCACCACAATGAGAAGCCGGTGGACCGCAACGAAGAGTAGCCCCCGCTCGCCACAACTAGAGAAAGCCTGCGTGCAGCAACGGAGAGCCAACACAGCCAAAAATAAATAAATAAAATAAATAAATATATTTTAAAAAACCACCAAAACCTGAACGGGGCTATTACATCTAGAATTTGAAAGAAAAGAGGAAAAAGAGAGACCCCAGTTTTCATAGATAAGGCCATTTTGAAAACATTTACTGAATACCCAGATGCTACCCACTTTGTGAGGTATCACAAACACTTCTGCACGGTCAACATGTGTGGAGACTTAGCAACATTTACTGTATCTGAGGACTGTAAGGGGGAAATTACATTTCTTGAGTACACTGTACAAATGGCCTAGCTTCTAAACTCCCTTTTGCTTTTCCATTAAAAAGATTAAAAAATTACCAACCTTACATTTTAACAAACTTTCTAAATTTAAGGGCGTGGGTCTTCCGTACACAAAGAACTAAATATATGATGATATCCCTAGTTAGTTATATTTTAAGGCACAATCTTAGAGTGTAAATTTCCAGCATTTCGTACAGTTACCTTACTTTTACTGTTTAATTCGTAACATCAACCAGCTCTCACATCAACTAGTTTTCTGAGAGCCTTGGTCCTTATCATTAGGACTAATACTATTTCATGACTTCCATTTTTCCATGCCATTTTATACAACAAAATAAGAAAATATACTGAAATAAGTAAGCACTGCTGCTCACTGAAAGATGGTGTCACTGTTCAAACTTACGTGTTGGCCAGTAGGCAGGACCACATGCAGTGGTTTGAAACATTTGTTCAATAACTGATGTGCAGTAGTCTGGGTTAGACAAAGGTTGAAGACATATCTACAAAGATTATACCACACTGCCCTCTAGCCTGTATAACAGGAAGAAAAATGGTTCCCCTCCCTGCTGTTCATTTCTGGAGGTACATTATTTAGCAGCAGCCTTTTAGCTATGGGCAGGCTCAATATATTTGTTATATGAAGGGTACTAACCACCTGTTGAATACTCCCTACAATACTTTTTCTTATAGCAGACATTATCAGATCACTTTCTTGAAGAGCCAGAGACTTCTTGCAGAAGAAATATCCAGTATCCTAAAGTGCTGACAGGTGCACAAACAGCACCACTGTGTCTGGAGACTCTCTCTTTTATTGAGTCAACTTAGAGAAGAGCTCCACTTCCCACCTTTCCTCCCTTCCCCCCACTGAAAGCCAGCAATCCATAAACTATCCTTGAACGTGACCAAGGCAGGCATCCTTGGTGTTGTCTAATTATCAGTGATCCTGAACTCATTATTTTGTTACCCACATTCTCTCCCTTCATAACATTTTGGGAAAGAAAAAAAAATCTATAGATATAAGCCTTCCTGTCTATGTTGATTTAAGTTCAAAAAGTAGACTTTTTTTTTTTTTTTTTTTTTTTTTTTTGTGGTACACGGGCCTCTCACTGCTGTGGCCTCTCCCATTGCGGAGCACAGGCTCCAGACGTGCAGGCTCAGCGGCCATGGCTCATGGGCCCAGCCGCTCTGCGGCATGTGGGATCCTCCCGGACCGGGACACGAACCCATGTCCCCTGCATCGGCAGGCGGACTGTCAACCTCTGCGCCACCAGGGAAGCCCCCAAAAAGTAGACTTTAAGGAGAAAATTTAGTATTTCCTAGAAGCTTTCTTTGATTACTAGTTCTCTGTGGTTCTCTTCCCCACCTCCCCTTCTAGGGGAAACCTTGAAAAACTAAAAAACCCCAAGAATTTCATTAAACGAGGTCCACAATATATATTTTCTTTAGAGATTAAAAAAAGGGATTTTTTTGGGCTTCAGATGAATGACTGTTGGGAGCCTGCTCAGGTGATCTGAGCTCCGAAGCTGATGCTCTTCCCATATCCCTGAACCTTCCCAGAATTCTCGCCTAAAGCATCCCTCAGGTCAGCTATTTCTTCCAGGTCGGCACCTAATGTCACATTGTGAAGGAGTGGAAGTTTTTATCCATGGCTCTGCTAATAATGGCATCCTCATTTAACCTCATGGTGTATTAATATGATCTAATGGTGCTAAACATGTGAACCTAAATCCAAAACAAGGAATTATTGAGAGTGGGCAAAGGGGTGGGGTAGTGAGGTAGGAGAGGAGAGATTTGAACACTTGTTGAATACCTACTAAGTGTCAGGTGCTTGATGTGTTTGATCTCACTGAATCGTCGCAACACCATTATAAGGAAGTAAGGAACTGGTTTCCCAATATTGCTTATGAAAAATATTAATTGCTTTTCCAGTGTTACCCTTGCCCAATGAATCATGGATCTTGGATTGCCAGCCAGGTATTTTTGGCTCCAGAGCTCATGTTTTCCCCACATATACACATGCTCAAGAGGATTTTCTCAGGTAGAAATACTCACTTTTGTTGTTGAAAGCACCGTGGCTTTAATGTATGGCATTGCTCTTCACACAGTATGATGCAGTTGTGCAACATTACACAGACGTTCAGTTCATTATTTGCAGTGACCAGGTGGCAAGGAATTACGCAGAGCAAGTCTTCGCCCTCCTTTTCCTGTTCCTTCCTTTCTCTTGTCTGATACCAGGTTCTCTTTGGGCCAGCACTTAGACTTGGACCTGTGGTTGAGATATTACTTGCAGGGCAATAAATACTCCAGGTAAAGCATCTCAGTGGCTGATTATAAAGGTCAATCCAGATTTATTAAGTCTAGCATACATCCCAGCTTTCTTGAGATAGCCCTGTGTTCAAGTGCTTTTATTCTTTGCCATAAAAGCAATCTCTTAAATGTGTACCATCTTACCTATGTGAGACTATTCCATACGTTGGCACAAAAGACAAAAATCTTCTGTCAAACCATATAATCTGATTTTCCATTCAGAGATTATGTTGACTATAGCCACAGGGTACCAGGAACCGTAAGGATAACCTAGTGAAATATTTAGAGCCTTCCTCTCCACCAGATGTGTCCCAAATATGGTTGAGTGAAGCCATCCCTTGTGTAAGCAAGAGTGACAAATCTTAGGGCTACATTCTGCTTTCATGTCGTCTTTGGTCTATTGCTTAAAATAACTGAGCTTTATATTCTTTTCCCTCATCATGTGAAATTGCAGATGTTTACTGGTTTCATTCTTTTGTTGAATTAACTCCCCCTCTAATGGACGTTTTTAGTTTTCAAAACAAAGCTTTACATTCCAGTTTGAATAGCTCCCTCTGACATGATCGACTTCTGTTAGTTTACTTATATAATCAAGATTTCATTTCATTTCCCAGTTAAAAATACTGTAAGCAACGTGAGTGATACATTTCCATGCAACTGGTTTAAATATCCCGGTCTGTTTTCATCCCCGGGTTTCCACTGCCCTGGGAGAAATGTGGAGTTAAGGGAAATACTTTTAAAGAATACGTAGGGCTTAAAAGTCAAGACCAGAAGTATTCCGCCTAGTTTATCTTGTTAGTAACTGATAGTTATCTACCCAGTATCCATTCTGCCTTCACTCACAAGAAACCTAGTTTTTTTTCCCCCAACCGGCAGTGTGCCTGGATAAACACCTTTGTTTCCCAGAACCCCTGAGGTGGTCGGTGAAATGAAGCTGAAGTGATTGGATGGGCTTTCAGGAAGGCTCTGTTAGGCAGACTGACCCAGCTGAGAGGCATGAATTTTGGCCCTTTCCTTCTTGGTCCTCTTTCTCTTTGAAATGTAGTATCTGGAGCCTCATAGCAACCTTGGACCTCCAGGATGAAAGCCACTTAGAAAGATAAGATTCAGGGTTCTTGATGATTTTGGAGCTGACATGGCAGTGTGTACCGCCTACATCTATACGATTGTCCCTTGGTGTCCGTGGGTCGTTGATGCCAGGACCTGACGGATACCAAAATCTGTGGTTGCTCAAGTCCGGGATATAGAATGGCATCCATGCATACGGAGGGCCGGAGGGACAATTGATCAAAGTCGATCCTCAGTCAGTTGAATACGAAGATACAGAAGATACAGAACCTGTGGATACGAAGGGGGCTGACTCTACATCCTCTGTCTGAATTGGAAGTAAATTTCTGACTTGTTTAAACTACACGTTTGAGCTTCCTGTTATATGCAGACAAACCTAATCATACCTGATAGGTATAACTTCCCCATGACTGTAATACAGAAGCATGTATTCCTACTTCACTCGTCTCTTCTCCTAACTCTAACTCCCTCTTCTCTACTTATTACTAGCATTCAAGAGGACATTCTCAGACAGGAAGAGCCTGCCTGAAAATCGCATATGCAGACTGGTCTGGCTGGAGAATGTATTCGCAGCTATTTCTGCTGCTTCTTCCTTTGTTCTCCTTTGAACACAGCATTTTCAGAGGCAAGGGGACTTTCCACAGCAGCGCTCGCAGTAGATGTGGGGTGGGGTGTGCAGGGCAACTGTTTGGCAGGCACGAACCACTGAAGTCTAGAATCCGGCCTGTAGGACAGGATGAGTTGGACAGGGTTAGAGTCTCACATGGGGCGGGAACATAGCTTCTTTCACATGATGTCTACGGGAAATAGATTCTTTCCTGCCAGGAGCACTTCACTGGGTGAGTGTTTCATGGACAGTGAAGAAGAGAGCTCCCTTCAGGCCTTTACTAAGAGGCAGGGGCCTCTTCCCTGCCTTCCTGCAACTTTCTGTGGCTTTGCTAATGTCAAAGAAGATAGAGGTCACATTCAGCCAAGGGTAAATTAAAGGAGTGATCCAGTGAGAAGAAAATAAAACCTTGAAGGAACATTATGGACATAAATTGGGAAGGTGGAGTGAGTTACTCAGGCATACATCCAAAGAGAGGGGCAGGAATGCAGCATAGAGAAACAAGACCACCTGATCCCTTTCTCTGCCACATCCCACTGTTGGAAGGGACGATGCCATCACGTGCATGCTGTGTCATATAGCTGTCACCCTCAGCCACTGTCAGGATGGTGGGTGTTGAGGTGTTACATAAACCTCCCTGCTCAGCAGCTCAACCCCTACCAGCACACTCTGTTTCCCCTCTCGGCACCGAAGCGCTTGGCATGTGTGTAGAGAGTAATTTCAAGGTAGGTTATAATTGTCCATAATAAACACACTACATTGGGTACAAGCTGGATTAGGAAAATGGGTCGTAAAAAGAAATCTGTGATAATAATGGTTTGTAAGTTGATAATGTGCTAACAAGATAAAGCTTTTATTAAAATCACCAATCAAATCTCATTCTCTCTCTCTGTCTCTGTCTCACATAAAAAAAAAAAACCGGGAAGGATTTTATGAGGTTTACTTAGCATAGGTTCTTCATTTTAGGAAAAGTGTGTGTGTGTATGTGTGATATATATATATGTGTGTATATATATATATACACCCACATATATAAAACATATGCATTTTGAGGGCAACATCAAGAGCTTGGAATGGGTCCAGAGAAGAGCAAATGCAGTTATCAATAGGTTGGAAAATCGGGCCTTTAACAAAAGGTTAAAGGAGTTGGATGCATTTCGTCTGGAGTAGAGGCAATGTAATCATTATAAGAGCTGTTATTAAGGAGGACATTGGCCAACGTTCTCTCTCCCCATAGAAGACATGTATAAAAGGAATTGTTTAAACTCAAGGAGAAGAAAGGGATTTAGATTAAATATTGGGAAGCATTTCTTGAAAGTGAGCATCATTAAAGAAAAAAATGTCACAAACTATAACCAGTTATTGAGGAAGGTTGGGGAATCTGTGTCTCAGGATATTAGTGTCGTGGGCACAGTGCAGACTGTGAACTCAGAACTGGTTTTGAACCTTAGTTCTTGCCTTAGTTAATATGAATAAAATTATCTTTAAAATTCCTCCACTCTGTAGGATTTTCAGGGATTATGGAACATAGTATTTGGACAAGCATTTAGGTGATAAAGGTGATAGATAAACATGATTTTTCCCTCTTAGCTTCCAAATTATTATTTGTTTGAGATTTTACAGCACAAGGGTTAGGCAGTATATTCTTGTCAGTATTGGTTGTTTTCCTTTGTTTTGCAAAGGATTTGGCTTTTATAAAAAAGTGGATCCTAGCATTTTGTGGCAGGTGATTATTATTACTGGGATTTACACAGCCTTAACTTATGTGTGTGTATGTGTTTGGATTCACACTGACACCAAAAACAAAACAATATAAAAAAGGTATTTCAAGATCAAAGTCAAGAAAAATTAGGTGTTAAAAGTCACAAAAAGAAAACACTGGTCTAATACTGTATGCCTGAGGCAAGTATTAATTTCCCCTGTTTTGCTGTAACTGGATCTGTTCACATTACTGGGCTTATTGTCACTTTGTCCACGCTTTGTGAAAATCTCTGTATAGAGGGAACACTGCACTGTTTGATCTCAAAGGCCACCATCATTTGCTCCCTTCCATTCGTGTGTAGCTGGTCTTTGAGGCAAGCGTTCTGAAGCTGCTTCTTGCCCGCCTTGGCTATAACATCAGTGTCTTAATCAAATGGAACAGAATGTATTTTTCTTACCTAAATGGTATTTAAGCATGTGCAGGTGTTTAAACTAGTGTCAGTTTTCTGTATTGCCAGAGGCTAATCAAGAAGAGGCGGAAACTCTACAAGTTATTCTGCTTTGACCTTCACTTTCATAGAAGGCTCCAAGAGTCCTAGGCTGTGATCTTAACTTTTCTTGCTAAGTGGGGGGAACATGGTTTCTAGCTCTCAGGACAGGGCTTTCCAGTGCTTTTGGTGAGCTGTTTCCTTCCTGTAATAAAGGGAGCAAAACATATTGAGGGCCTTCTGGGTACCTGGTGCCAATCTAAATGCTTTACATGTATTAATTCAGGTCATCCTCCCAACTGCGTCATGAATTTAGTACTATTTATTATCATTCACATTTTAAAAAAATTTTATTTTTTTATTTTTTGGCTGCATTGGGTCTTCGTTGCTGTGCGCAGGCTTTCTCTAGTTGTGGCGAGCGGGGGCTACTCCTCGTTGCGGTGCGCGGGCTTCTCATTGCGGTGGCTTCTCTTGTTGCAGAGCATGGGCTCTAGGCGTGTGGGCTTCAGCTTTTGCAGTGCGTGGGCTCAGTAGTTGTGGCTCGTGGGCTCTAGAGCGCAGGCTCAGTAGTTGTGGCACACGGGCTTAGTTGCTCTGCTGCATGTGGGATCTTCCCAGACCAGGGCTCGAACCCTTGTCCCCTGCACTGGCAGGTGGATTCTCAACCAGGGAAGCCCCATCGTTCACATTTTATAGGGAATAAAATGGAGACAGAAACTATGAGTAGTAGACTAGGAGGATCTAGCAGCTGGCAAACAACTGAGCCAGTATTTGCTTTCAGGCAAGCCAGCTCGAGCTTGCGTGCTAATCACCGTGCTGCACTGCCTCTCAGTTTGAGCAGCTTCCTTCTGCTGTGGAAGCAGGATTTGGGAAGGGTCTGGAAAATGCCTTGACACATTCTAATTATTGTTTCCTTGCCGCGGACATGTTTTTTGAAATTGTGGAACCAGAAACCTGCCAAGCCATCTTCCTAATCCTTGTTTCGTGACACTTAACTTAGAATACAGAATTTGTTATGGCTGGTTAACTTGGAACTCTCCTGGTTCTAAAAACAGCTTCCCGACTTTCTCTCCAGTCAGCCAGAGCAGTTCTTGTGGCAGCCTTTTAACCCCTTTACGTCTTCCTTCCCATCACCTGGACCTGATCTTATACTACGGCCACTCCTTGAAGAAGGGGGTGTCCATTCACCTACAGAAACACATCACAGGTGACAGCTTAGAAGTCTCTTTGTTAAGATTCTAGAACACTTAAATCCTCTCTTGTACATCCCATGGGGAATCCCGGCCCACCAAAGACGGTTTTTGTTTTTTGTGTTTTTTTGGCAAATTCTCACAGTCACTTCTAGCTTTGAGTTTGAGTTTTAGTTCTCATGGAAGTCTTGATCGCCCTTGCTCTTTTCTTCCCTCTTCTCCATTTTAACCTATACAGGGCTTTTTACCTCTAGATTTCCCTGCCAATTACTCAGACAAGACATTTTTAGGTATAACAGACTTTACTGAAAGTTTGGGGCAACAGGAGACAGCAGTTACATTACCACAACACAGATAACCTGGAATTGAATTTATTTATTTATTTTTATTTATTTTTATTTTACATTGGCGTATAGTTGATTTACATGTTGTGTTAGTTTCAGGTATATAGCAAAGTGATTCAGTTATACATATACATATATTCATTTTTTTTTCAGATTCTTTTCCCATATATGTTATTGCAGAATATTGAGTAGATTTCCCTGTGCTATACAGTACATCCTTGTTGATTATCTGTTCTATGTATAGTAGTGTGTATGTGTTAATACCAAACTGCTCATTTATCCCCCCTGCCGTTCCCCCCGGTAACCATAAGTTTGTTTTCTACATCTGTGAGTCTGTTTCTGTTTTGTAAATAAGTTCATCTGTATCATTTTTTTTAGATTCCACATATAAGTGATATCATATTATATTTGTCTTTGTCTTTGACTTACTTCACTTAGCATAATAATCTCTAGATCCATCCATGTTGCTGCAGATGGCATTATTTTCATTCTTTTTTATGGCTGAGTAAACTAGAATTGAATTTAGACATTCCTTTTCTTAAATGTCCCTCAGCCACTCCATCACAGAGAACTGTCTCAAGTCATCCTTGCTCAGCCTCACGCTGCTCCAGTTCTCACTATGCTTCAAATTCAGTTTTTCTCACTTTTTATGCAGAGTGGTCTAGCACGACCCACTCTTTGGCCCCATGCCTGCCCTCTATCTGTCTAAGGATTCGTTACTATCTCGCCAAGCAAAATGGCCATCCACTCTTTACCAGCACAGCAGAACTGGCGGTGACTTTGGAATTTCAGCCTTTCCTCTGCCTTCTCTGTCCCACCTCCTCACCTCTGCTCAAGTTCTCAAAGTGCAAAAGATCAGAGGAGAACACATGTTTTTTTCTCAATGATACGAATTTTGGCTTTCCTGTTAGATGCCAGAGTAGCTACAGTCCGTTTGAATTTTAAATACATTTAGTCTTTGGGCTAAACTAGTAACAAAGGAATAGTAACATTATAATTAAGACACATAATAGGAACCACAGACTACAAGGTGTGTACAACCTCCTTTCCTTCCGATAAATGAACATTAATATGAAATTAAGCCAGTAGCGCACAGACATTAACCATAGGAGGTAGGGGCAGGTCTGAGGCTACCTTTACCTTTGAAGACAAATCCTTGAATAAGGCAATGATTGGTAATCGTTTTTGCTTATCAGTGGTGCTCAGTGGAGCATGCAGTGAGCTTGAGACGTACAGGGCTCAGGCAGAAAGAAGCAGAGAGAATTCAGACCAGGTGAGGCTATTACAATTGACTGTGCTGGCGGGGCACCTGAGTAACCCAAAGATGTGTCTAAAGAATGGGTGTGCTGAACATGCATGGATCTGGACGGCATTATGCTTAGTGAAACAGACAGAGAAGACAAATACTGTATGTTATCACTTATATGTGGAATCTAAAAAATGAAACAAACTAGTGAATATAACAAAACAGAAACAGACTCACAGATCTAGAGAACAAACTAGTGGTTACCAGTGGGGAGGGGGAAGGGGGAAGGGGCAAGATAGGGGTAGGGCATTAAGAGGTACAAACTGCTATGTATAAAATAAATAAGCTCCAAGGATGTACCATACAGCAGGGGAGTATAGCCAGTATTTTATCCTAACTATGAATGGAGTATAAGCTGTAAACATTGTGAATCACTGGGTTGTACACCTGAAACTTATATAATAGTGTACATCAAGTATACTTCAATAAGATTTTTTTTTAAGTGGTCTAAGGTCATAACAAAAAGAATGGTGTGCTTGGCAGTCCGTGGTCCCACAGGTTGACAGTCTGGCGGGTGAAGTGCACTGCGGCTCCTCATGGAGCATAGAGGGCAAAGTCAGGCACGGCTGAGCCACGTCAGAGAACCTAGTTCCTTCACAGCAGAATCACAGCCACCGACTGGAGGAGAACAGCAAGACCCCAGGGGAGGGTTAGGTGGGGTAGAAGCCCAGCAGCTAGGGTTCCAGTCCCAGAGGGAGCCTAGGTTATTGGTCAGTATGTCCAGGAAGATTATAGAAAAAGGTTGTCTCAACACAGTGACTAGAAGAATTGCCACTGGGAGGCCTCACACATGCCCCCTGCTCATCCCCTGTCGGGGCAGATCGTCAGCAGCGTTGAATTCTCAGGTCTGTGTCTGGAAGGCAGTCTGTGTCTTCTAATCAGCCTCTTGCCATTTTCATGATTAGCCCAGGAATCAGGGCAGGCCTGGGCCCATGAGGAACTGGGAAGACAAAGGCAGGGGAATGTGGCAGGAACAGGGATCCCAGAGCCCCATTCTGTGCACACTGTGGGTACAGAAGACCCCGGCCTTCCTCCTGGGGCTGGACAGCTGGAAGGAGCATCTTCCTGTCCTCACAATGAAAAAAATTAAAAAGCACTTCAAACCCCAAGTTCATGTATTTTCTCAAACTCATTGGAGAGCCTGGTTGCGGGACAGCCAGCTGACCCCAAACCTAAGGAGACAGGTGGCTGGCAGAAGAGACAAGATGCAAACACTGGCTTACCTGCGGTAGACAGCGCGACGCTGGATGGTAAACTGACTGTGGAGGAATGAGAGGATGTGGAGACCTTTGGGGTGGCAGTGGTGGGAGTATACACTCCCTTAAGGGTTTTTCTCCATGAGTCCCAGTGGACACTCATAGGAAAGATTGGAGAAAGACTTCAAAGTGTTCTCTCTGGACAGACCTATCATACTAAGTGAGGCAAGTTAGAGAAAGACAAATGCCCTGTGATATCACTCCTAAGTGGAATCTAAAAAAATGATACAAATGAACTTATTTACAAAAGAGAAACAGATTCGCAGACATAAAAACAAACTCATGGTTACCAAAGGGGAAAGGGGGTGGGGGAGGGATAAATTAGGAGTTTGGGATTTGCAAATACAGACTACTATATATAAAATAGATCAACAACAAGGTCCTACTGTATAGCACGGGGAACCATATATAGTACCTTGTAATAGCCTCTAATGGAAAAGAATCTGAAAAAATCACTTTGCTGTACACCAGAAACTGACACAACATTGCAAATCAACTATACTTCAATTAAAAAAAAAAAAAAAAAAAAGGAGGGCTTCCCTGGTGGCGCAGTGGTTGAGAGTCCGCCTGCCGATGCTGGGGACATGGGTTCGCGCCCCGGTCCGGGAACATCCCACATGCCGCGTAATGGCTGGGCCCGTGAACCATGGCCGCTGAGCCTGCGCGTCCGGAGCCTGTGCTCCGCAACGGGAGAGGGCACAACAGTGAGAGGCCTGCGTACTGCAAAAAAAAAAAAAAAAAAGGAAAGAAAACAAAGTGTACTCTCTGGGTAAAATAAAGCAGGAAAAAGAAGTGCTCTAATTCTAAAGGCTGGGCTTTGAGGATGAGGAAGCAAGGCACATGGACTTCTGAGGGAGGAGCAGTCCAGGCCAAGGGAACAGGAGGCATAAAGGCTCAAGTTGGGAGGAGCTTGGTTGATGAGCAGAGTAGAAATGAGGCCAGTGTGGCCAGAGCAGAATGAGCAAGTAAAAAGAAATGAGGTTAGAGAGGTAATGAGGACCAGATTCTGTAAGGTGTTTTAGAAGACTGACGGACTTCGGTTTTTAATTGGAGAAGCCCCGGGAGGGTTTTGAGCAAGAAGTGATATAACATGACGTTTGGTTTAAAGCGATCCTGAAAATAGTTTGGCGATTCCCAATAAAGTTGGACATACACATACCATCTAACCCCGCAATCACACTTCTGGGTATTTATCCTGGAGAAATGGGAACTTAATGTTTGCACAGAATCCTGTACAGTTTCATAGCAGCTAAATTTTCACAGCATTAAATGTTCATAGCAGCTTTATTCGTAAAACCCCCAAACTGGAAACAACCCAAATGTCCCTTAGTGCTCAATGGGTGAATGGAAAAACAAACTTTGGTGCATCCAGACACTGAAATACTACTCAAGAGCAAAAAGAAAGAACTATTAAATACACACAACTTGGATGGAGCCTAAGGACGTTATGCTGACTGAAAAAAAAAGCTAATCTCAAAAGGTGTTATAGTCTGTGATTCCATTTATGTAACGTGTTCAAAATGGCAAAACGATAGTGATGGAGAACAGGTCGGTGGTTGTGAGGGTGAGGGTTAGGGAGGGTGTGATTGTAAAGGAGCGGCACAGGCATTTCTTTGTTTTGAAGGAAGAGTTCTGTATTCTGATTGTGATGTGGTTGCACAAATCTGTATGTGTGATAATATTTCATAGAATCAAACCATGAAAAAGAAGAATGCATGAAAAAATGTGGTGACAATCCTGATAAAGTCTGTAGTTGAGTTAATGGTATTGAACCAATGTCAGTTTTCCTTGCTTGGAAATATACTATGGGTATGTAAGGTGTTATTTATTGGAGGAGCTGGGTGAAGGGTGCACAGAATCTCTCTGTATTATTTTTGAAACTTTCTTGTGAGTCTAAAACTACTTCTAAATGCAGTTTAAAAAGGAACTCCCTGGCAGTTCTGTTGAGTCAACACTGATGGGGGAAGAAGGGGAGATAGGAGACCACTTAGGAGGCTACTGCCTCATCCAGGTGAGAGGTGATGGTGGTTGGCACCAGGGCAGGGCCAGGGTGATAGAGCTCCTATCTGTCCCTTCTGGGCCATGCAATAGAGCAACTTTCAGAAGTGCCAGACGCCCAGCCTGTCACTACCTGTCACCATCTCTGCTGTCATCTCTGGATCTAGTCTGTTGCCCATTACTCATGCTGCTTTCTGCCATCGTGGCTGCCATTTGAGGTTCACAGCCACTGGTAGGTGCTGCTGCCCCTGATGTCGCCATGGATTCCTGCTAACTTGTGCCAGAATTGCCCAGATCTTCACAAGTCCTTGACTTCTACTGTCTGAGCTGCATTTCCTCTGCCCACCCGTTAGGAAGAAGACCACCACCTGCCCCGTGTGGTTTGAACTGGACTTTCCTACTTTTCCCACTGGAGGTGTATCACATTCTGGGCTTCCCACTGCTTCTTTCTCAGGAAACTTGGTGCAATCCTCTTGGGAAGCTTTTAATTCCTTTTCCACATCCAGGGGGAAGAGCTCAGTTTAGGCATATTTTCCAAAAGGGTCTCCTCACCTCTTAGCTCTTAAGACACATTCCCATCTGAGAGAAGGAAGGAAAAATCTCTGTGCCGAAGTGTTTTCCTGCCTACTGATTCAGATTTACGATAATGTATTCTCACCCTCTCTTAGGAGCATGGCTAGCTCAGTGATCTCTGGGGAAGTACCAAAGTCACAGTCATGCCAATTTTCCACCCCCTATGATGTGGAGGATGCAGCTGCCCCACTTCTGTTTTTGGCAACCAACCCTTCAGGCATCATCCTCACATCAGCACACTGGCCCACACCCTTCCAGTGCATCCTTCTGGTGGGAAGGTAAATCTCCCCTCATTGATTCCAGGCCACAGCCAGGCCCTCCACCATCCCATCCTCCTGGAAACATATACTGATGGCTTTGTGATCACTCAGATATGAACACTATTCCAGGGCTGATAGCCCTGCCGGGTCCTTGATACACAACATTTACATTAAGTCCTTGAGCGGTTCTGGACCGTTGAGTCATAACTGCAACCTATTTCTTAGTAAGGTTGCGAGAATCCTTGTATGAATTTTGAATCAATATGGCATTATCTCAAAAAAAAAAAAAGTTGGGACTTTTGCCAGTTGCTTCCAAATGTAGAACTCAACCGTTTTGGAGAAATATAATAGCTTTAGCTTGCTTTGAGATCCTTCCACCTTTATTGCATTAAAACAGACTTTTTATTAAAGTGTACATGACTTCTAAGCAGCTTATAACCATCATAAAATTGCTACTAGAAAACCAACTATATAGTTTTTAGATCAACATTAAAATATAGCAACACTTTACTTGTTTACTCATTTCCCCCCAAAATCCATACGTTTTCTGTGATCTTATTTAAGTCTCTAAGAAACACATCATAAAGTCATTGAACAACCACTGATAATCTTGTAAGATGCAAGATCCAAAGCCTTAGTTTCAATTCCCACATTGATGCAGTTCTTTCTAGACATAGCACTTCTGTTACCCTGTTACATTCCCTGCCCTCCTGCTAAGATTTATCTTTAGTCAGATAATTTACTTTTCGGATCTAAAGATGGTTAACCCATTAACATGTATAATAAACTCATTTGTATTCCAGTTATAATCATCTGAATTATTTGCATTTAAAATTTTTTTCCCTCTGCCTGTTTTTCTAACTTTATATTCCCTGGAGCTCACTCTCGGGTACAGAGCGGAGAGTGATAGTTAGTTACAAGTGTATCATTTCTGAACCCTGTGTCATTTTTCTGTCACTCAGATTAATAGGGAGCTTCTTCAGCAGTCTTACATTCAGGATTTATCAGTGTTAATCTTCATCATCAGTGTTTTCTCGGCCAGTTGGGGTTTTCTCAACCTACATTATACTTAAATTCAATTTTATAAAAAGATTTTAGTCTAACTTTATATTCAACAAAATTGAACTTTGAATGTTCTCAAATCAATTATTACAGCAGTATAAATTTGTGGATAAAATATTAGCTCTAAAACAAAACTGATTTGGATTGGTTTGCCACCAAATGGCTATACTTGTGAGCACTTTAAATTTTCTAAGCCTTGGTTTATCCATCTATGAAATTTATATAATAACCTTAAAGGCCACATATGTAAAACACTGAGTACCATGTATGGCATATAGTAGGTACTCAATAAATAGTAGTTATTATCATTGCTATAATAATGTTGTTATAATATAGTTGTCATTGTTACAAATGCAGTCTCAAACTTGATGTGAAATGTGAAAGGTCAGCACATTATGACACATGATGGCACCTGCCATCATTCTCCATCCAGGAACACAGCTCAGGGGCCACACATTTATGCTTTATCTACTATACAGATAGTGTAAAATTAAACTTAATAAAATTAGTATTCTCTAATGTTTATTAAAATTTGGAAGCCAGCTAAACATATCTATTCTGATCAGAAGCTAAGGATATATTTTAGCTTATGTCACTGACCATTTAGCACAGTTTATAAACATATTTTTAATATGCAACATATATAATAGATAATGTTCGGTATTGGATCACAGTTCTTCAAAATCTGTGAAACTAAAAAAAAAAACAGAATGCTTGTGTATGTACAGACAAACGACAAGACTTACAATAGAGGAACTGTAGCAGGGTAGGAAGAAAGGTTTGATACAGAGTCTTCTCTTGACTTTGTTCCTTTGGACAAATCATACACCTTCTTCGAGCTTCACTTCTCTAGATCAGCTGTGTTTTCTAGCATTACCTCTTCGTTAACACCACATTGTGGTTATAGAGGACCAGATTGTTTTTTTCAGATATCTTTAAACTTTGTCAGACACTATATTCTTCAGGTAAAAATGTGGCTTCATTTATTTAAATGTGTCTTCTGAAGTGTGAAGATAACAACTCTATTTTTTAGTAGTATAACATCATAGCCTCAAAAAAAATTCGTTTCTATTAGCAAAATAGGATCTTGGAAATTGAATTTTGGCCCATAGTTCTCAACCCTGGCTGCACATGCTTGTAACTTGAATAGGCTTCAAAATGTTTTAGTTCTTGGGCCCCACCCCTGACCAGTTGGGTTAGAATCACCAGGGGCGAGACTTTGTTAGAAGCTCTCCAGAATCTAGATGATTCGGATGCACGCAGAGGACAGAGAACTGCTGATGTAGGCTTATCCTTATCTAAATTAAATTTCCTTTTAATTAAAGCAGCCTTTTTCTTCTGATAGGGGGCCGTCTGGGAATAAATATCTTCACATACTTTTATTGGTAAAAATCTTCTTTGGTTAAGGAGAAGTACTTTAACATGGGAGGCACCTCTCTGCTGCTTTTAGTAAAATAAACTTTAAAATTTATGAAGAATCTTTAAAAATCATCATAATCATATCTTGCTGGTCAGTTCTTCAGATTTTTTGTAAGATTTTTTGACGTGGACCATTTTTTTTTTTTGTGTGTGGTACGCGGGCCTCTCACTGTTGGGGCCTCTCCCGTTGCGGAGCACAGGCTCCGGACGCGTAGGCTCAGCAGCCATGGCTCACGGGCCCAGCCGTTCCGTGGCATGTGGGGTCTTCCCGGACTGGGGCACGAACCCGTGTCCCCTGCATCGGCCGGTGGACTCTCAACCACTGTGCCACCAGGGAAGCCCGATGTGGACCATTTTTAAAGTCTTTATTGAATTTGTTACAATATTGCTTCTGTTTTATGTTTTGGTTTTTGGGATCTTAGCTCCCCAACCAGGGAGCACACCCGCACCCCCTGCATTGGAAGGTGAAGTCTTAACCACTGGACCGCCAGGGAAGTCCCACCTCTAGAGATTTTTATCTTAGAATAGCAATACATAAAACATGATAATCCAAACACACTGTCAAAACATACGTCTTAGCCTGTTTGGGCTGCTGTAACAAAAATACCACAGTCTGAGTGGCTTATAAATAACAGAAATTTATCTCTCGCAGCTCTGGAGGCTGGGAAGTCCAAGGTCAAGGTGCCGGCAGATTTGGTGTCTGATGAGAGCCCATTTTTCATAGCTGGCTGTCTTCTCACTGTGTCCCCGTGTGGTGGAAGGGGCAAGGGAGCCCTCTGGGGTCTCTTTTAGAAAAGCACTAGAACCATTTATGAGGGCTCCATCCTCATGACCTAATCACCTTTCAAAGGCTTGCCTTCTAATACTATCACCTTTGGAGTTAGGATTTCAACATGTATTTTGGGGGGGATACAGACATTCAGTCTATAGCAACATATATAGAATTTTCAAATTAGTTAAAAGGCAACTAAATATCAGAAGTAAGTATCTTTGACCTCTAGAAAAAAAAAAAGACCTGGATGAAGATACCTATAGTTTATTATTGTATCATTAGAAATGATAATGCTATCAGCTAACATTAATGGGATCCCGGTATTCCAGACAGTATTCTAAGCACTTTAGGTCAGGATTTCATTCTGTCCTCACAACAATCCACGAGGCAGATACCATATTACCCCATTTTACCCATGAGAACATGGAGATACAGTGAGTAACTTTACATCTATAAATATTATTTAAATATTGTCATTAGTAATTACAATTTGAATTCTAAGGCTTCTCAAAAATTTCTGTACCTTAGTAGTCCTTATGATTTCTAAGTTCTGCTGGTATTTGAAATGCCAACCTTTATTAAAGTATGTTTTGCTCCTAAGGCAAAGCCAGAAGGCAAAGTCTTCAAAGCACTTGAATCTCCTAGGCTGACATGGTTAACAAAGCCTGAAAAACAAAGGGTAAGATCAAGTGGTTCATACTCCGCAGTTTTAATTGCTTTGCTTTCTCAATTCCCCAACTTTCAAGATTTGAAATTCATTTAACATCTAAGCAGGGATGCTTGGAGACAGTGAGCACTGGGAGAAAGAACCCAGGGAGACTGAAACCTCGTTCCTGCTCTCACTTAGGGCTGTGATCTTGCAAAAAACTTGAACCTGTTGAAATGTCTTGTTGTGCTATCCGATAGAGGGAGCGGAGTGGTAAGAGCAGTAATTAACAAGAACAGCAGCGTCTGCCAGAGCCTCTTCACAGTACGGTTGGCACGATCAAATGAGATATTTGTTGGAGAGTGCTTGTGGGTATATGATGATATTCAGATACTAGTTTTTCTTTATTACTATTACCTTGTCATTATTGTTACTATTATTATTTTTGCTTATGTTTACCACCAACTAAAAGTGGTCCCACCTTTCCAGAGTAGATGGAAGGTAGGATGAATGGGTGCTTGAGATGGGAGCCAAGCTCAGGAGTCTACCCGTGTAAGATCATTGGGAGATTTTTTTTTTTTTTTTTTTTTTTTTTGCAGTACGCAGGCCTCTCACTGTTGTGGCCTCTCCCATTGCAGAGCACAGGCTCCGGACGCGCAGGCTCAGCGGCCATGGCTCACGCGCCCAGCCGCTCCGCGGCTTGTGGGATCCTCCCGGACCGGGGCACGAACCCGTGTCCCCTGCATCGGCAGGCGGACTCTCAACCACTGCGCCACCAGGGAAGCCCTATTGGGAGATTTTAAGCTTTGGAACATGAAAGTAATTTTAATTGGAAAATCTCTTAGATTTGCTTTCAAAAAAGAGAATTTTGACTGCAGAGGGAGAAGATATGGTGCGGGGGGCGGGGTTGTAAATGGGCCTGAGGAGTAAACAGAAGTTGAAAATAGAAGCCACCTGGGATATAGATCATTGTGAATGTATCCATCCAAATGCACAGTTTTTCATTTTGAAAACTAGTCATTTTGTTCTATTTGTTACGAGCATTTTTAGCTTGAAAGCCTCTGTTATATATGACTTAAAGATAATCTCCTTTTTCTTTAAAAATTATACTATATTAAGACTGATATCCAGTTATAGAGTTAATTCTCAGCTTATTTATTTACTTTTCACTTGAAGGAATCCAAGCTAAAATATTAATAAAACATTGTGGTGCACTTATACAAGCTCACTATTTGATTAGAGGAGGTAGCAGACAACTCTTACCCCTGCAAATAAATATAATCTCATTTCCAATATAAGCTTCATTATGATTTGGCAAAGTTCAGTTTTTAGGTACTATGCGATCTAAATTAGTGGTAGGCATGTTCATAGCACATATTGCAAAACACACACTAGAATTCCATTCCTCAGCCTTTTCTCCTCTAATTTTCAGGTGCTGACGTCATTAAGTTTGATTCTGCTTTCAAGGCAAAGAGTTTGGACTTTAGGGGGTTAGGAACACCTGGGTTTGAATCCCAGTTTTGCCACGTATCAGCCGTGTGACCTGGTACAAGTTCATTCACTTATGTGAACCTTGGACTCCTCCACAAAATGGAGAGAGATACTGTTGCCCATGTCATGTCATGAGGTTGTTGTGAGGATTGAGTAAAGAGTGAGTGTGTTATAATACCAGGTTGTAGAAGGCCTTCGGTACATTTTACCTATACTGCCCTTTACCCGCCACTCCACAATGCTTTTTCTACAGTTTTTCCTATCATTTCTTCCTTTAAAATGGAGAGTTTTCCTAGGGAGGCAGGAGGAACTAACTTTTGCTCTGCGTTGGATCTTTCCAGGGTTAACTTTGAACACAAAGATGCTCTCAGTTTAATTTTCCATAAGTTGGACATTGAACGTATGGGAGGATTTTACATGGAGAGTCACATACCATAACTTTATTTTCCTCCTACTGTAGCACTTAAGTCTCCATTTCCCCATTTCCTCATAATTTTGCCCATTCAAGGTAAGCAGGTCAGTTCTAGGTTAACTCTTCTTCTTCACATAAAGTCTTAGTCTTTCAGAGTTCTCCATTTCTCTCAGGCAACATCTGGAAAGCAGAGTGCGGTGTGGGCTATGCAGCCTCCAGGCCTTGGTGGAGGGGCCGCGGCTGGCTCATCAGCTGGGCCCTGGTTCTCCCTGCCTCCTCTGAGATGGCCCATCCTGCCTGTTCTTTGGGCACCAGCCCCTGCCCTCGCTCCATCTGCTACTGACGTGTCCCTCATCTGATCTTAGCACAGTCAGTGCCTGGAGCTCTTTTTCTGACTTCGCCATCACTTTGGCTTTCTTCCCGTGCTATTTTCTCTCTGAGATTCAGCCACACCTGTGTGAAATCCTGGCTTTGGTCTACCCACAGCTTTTGTTCCAGATTCTCTTTGTCTCTGGCTCCCCGGGTAGGATAGCACGTTTCGCCGCAGCTCACAGCCGCCCTCTATGACCCTCTCAAGGGCCTGTGGGAATTCTCAGCGCTCCTCCATGCCCTGCTGGTGCCCACGGGAAATGGTGTGGAGAGAAGTGGGAGTGGCTGGTTCTGTCTTGTCTAAATCTGCCCGCTGGCATTTGTTCTCTGTTGCAGCCTTCTTGAGTTGGCATTGGCACCGCTGAGAGTTTCAATCGAACAGAGAGACCAGGAGTGTCCTCTGCTTTTGGGTGCTGAGTCTCTCTGAAGAGTTCCTGTCTACCCTCCTGGAGTTTTGATGTCAGTGGGCAAAATCCACCAGGCTCATTGTAGAATTTTATTCCCAGTTCTTCAAGCTAGTTTTGTTATTGAAAGCACATCTTCAGAGTCCAGGGGAAACAAACCTCTTTTAAGTACCCAGCTCTTACAAGGGAAAAATCAGCGTTTCCATGACCTGTTTTAAAACAAGCCCACTTAAAATCCAAGATGGACCATGGCCCTGCCATCTCCTTTAAGCAATGGATGGCTCAGCTGAGTAAAGGACTTTGAAGTAATGAGAACTGCCAGGATGATGCATATTTAGGATGGTACTTCAAAATATTCTATTACCTGAAAAGTAATATTTTTATTCTTTTATTTTCTGTTTGGCATTTAGTTTTTTGCTTTGCCTTTCAGTCTAAGAAATTGCACATCAGAGATTCATTGTGCAGCTCTTGTATTCAAGACTAAGCTTTATCTCCGAGAAACCTGCGACTTCTCTTTTTATAATCCATTTACAATTTTTGTCTCTTAAAGCTTTCATTTCTTATAACTTCTACATTTCATGATTATTCATTTCCAATTGATGTCAACTCTGCTGAATAGTAGTATTTTAAGCTGCATTAACTTTCCTTCCTATTCCTGTGTATTTTGATTCTTATTTCTCTAAAATAAATGTATCATTTATCATAAGATGATTCCAGAGGGCAATAGTCTCATTTTCTAGTCTTAGCCTTCTCTACCAATTATAGATCCTCAATGATATGCTTTATATAATTATTAGAGGCTGGAGAGAGGCAATTTTTCAAACAGCTTTCTGTTCCCTTGTGGCTGACAAGAGTTCTAATACAGCTGGGGGAGGTGCAGATCTCTGCTCTTTGTAGTAAGCAAAAGCACTAAGTGGTCTCACTTAAATTATTAACAAAACACACAGGTCAAGCATGCAGCCTTTTGCCCTGCTTTTCCCCATTTCTCTGCTCTTAAAAGCACTATTGTAGTGTTGCCCAAAAGGCACTCGTACATGCTCTAAGAACCTGACTCAATTTGTTGGAATGTGTTGGAGAGCTAACATTTGGTAATTGCAGTTTTTCTGTTCATACATGCAGGCACGATCCACTTCTCTAAATGGGTGATAATAATGGTAGCTAACACCTTTGAGCTGTGTGCCAGGCATTACGCTAACCACTTTACAGGCATCATCTCATTTAATCTTCACAGTCCCTTGAAATAGATACCCATTTTGCAGATGGAAAAACAGACATTTAGGGAAGTTGACCAAAGTCATACATCTGGAAGGTAACAGAGCCCAAACCAGGTCTGCCCTTTTCCCCATCCTGTTATATAGTGTCTGTATGGGGACATCTTTGAGAGTGAAATGGGACACTGTTGCTATTTTTACTGGGATAACAGTTATAAATCAGAGCTCTTCTGTGCAGACCAGGACATATGTTTACCGTGACTATAAGCCCTCTTGGTGGGGAGCTTTCAATCACTGAGACAGTAAAGGAAGACTTTGGGGTCCTTTCCAAGGTCCTTTCCCCAAGGTTGGAAAGTCCCTAGCTTCTAATCAGATTCAGTTTTTACTCAAAGGAGGCAGTTTTCCATGAATGTGTCCACTGATGCAGTACTATGTAAACATGGTCAGGGCTGTACCCCCGTCCCCCCTTATTTGTACTATAGAGTTTCAGTTTGCTGAACATACATTTGCTGAACATTTACCATGGGTTGGGTATTTTGATGGGTCGTGGGAAAATGAAGATGAAAAGACACGGTCCATGCCCCTCAAGGAATTTCTAATCTAATGTGGAGACAAAAGCCAGCAATGAAACAGAGTAGGGTGAAAAGAGCTCTGAAGGGGAGGAGGGGATGCACTGATACACTGGGACCGTGACTGGAGGAGTCTGTCAGGGGCAATAAGGGAAGCCCCTGAAGGAGAGGGACTTGATGGAGTTTTCTGTGGAGAATGGCTGGGAGGGGCAGAGACCAGAGAGACAGGATGAACATCAAGTGGTAGTTTCAGTTATCCCAGTGAGAGATGATAGAGGCTGGGGCATGAGGATGCAGTGGGGTGAATAGAAATGAATGAAACAGAGGGGGTAGAATACACATAACTTGGTGTTTAATGGGACGTGAGGGGTGAGAGGGAAAGACCCTTCCTTCCTCCCAGTTTTGGTTTCTTACCATGCTCGTGTGTTTGTCTCCCCCATTTCTGGAGCCAGAATCCAGGAGTTCTATAGGTATGAACTCTGCAGAAAATGGCAGAGGAGAGCGAGTGTTCAAAGCAGCTCAGATTCCTTGTCTGTGAAGTAGAGATAATAACCTTCCCAGTCCACAAAATGGGAACGTGAGGAAGGTACTTTTGAAAGTAAAAAGCAAAATATGAAATAAGCAGAATCCTATTATTATTATAAGTAATATTAATGATTATAATGTGCATTCTGGACTTATGCTGAGATAAAATGATGATGATGGTGGTCACAGTAGTTAATACCTTATTTGGCATGTAATACATTCCTGACACTATTCTCAAGGCTTGAGATGTATTGACCGATTTCATTCTTACAATACCCCGATTTTACAGAGAAGGAAACTGAGGCACAGAGAAGTTGGGCAGCCTGAATTTTGATGGCCTAAAATGGGTTTTGGTTCAGGTCTACCGGCTCCTCTTACAGTACTTCCTTTTTTCTCCTATACCACCCTTGTCAGATCCCAGGTACGATATAGTTTGCACCCAGTTTTTAATCTGGCGATCTTGGAGATTTCCCTCCCGTGTACACTCTTGCCAGCTTTCCAGACGTAGTTCCCATTCTCATTTCATATTAGCCTTGTGTTGACTCAGGTGCTCGAACATCTACGTTGATAAAGTTGTGGTCCTTTCAGTGATGGCAGACTATTTACACGGGGGTGTGGGTGGTGGTGCAGCAGAATAGGGCCCAAGGCTTAGGTCTCTGGTGAGTGTTTCACGATGAGGTTCAATACCTGTTCTTTCCATGTGCCCCCAGCGGAGCAAAATGGTGCCTCTGCATGAGATGGAGGGTGTAAGACGAGGAGGGAGGGACGAGGGGAGGAAGAAACGGAGCAAGTGCACAAGAAAGAGAAAACGACAGAGAGGAGGACAAGGAAAAGGGAAATAATAGGAACTAGAAGTAGGAATTAGATGCTGCCTCTCTGACCGACCGAGTGGATGAACGGATGAAAGGACAAGATTTTAAGTGCCTGCTATGAACCAGGCCTGCTCAGGCCTTTTCCTATCAATTATCTCAGTTCATCAACGACTCCACCCTTTGTGGAAGAAAATGCAGTACGACCGTTTTATTTCTAACAGCCCGTGGCCACACACTGCAATGTCAAAGTTTTTTCTGGCTGGGCCCAAGGGTTCTCGAGTAGACAACTTGGCTGGGAATTTTCAAGCTGTTCAGCCTTCCACAGCTTTGTGCTTGACCGTTTCCCCCTCATTTGTAAAAATATCCTGGGGTTTCATGCCTGCAATCCTTAGATCCTTTTAACAAGAGCTTCCAAAGCTGTAAAGCTCAATAGTGCTGTGATGCACCGTGCAGGGAAGGGAGTAAAACGAAAGTTCTCCATCCCTACCGGGTCCCACGAAGGAAAGAGTGTGAATAACGGGTTCAATAGAGCTCTTAAGTTATTAAAGTCACAGTTATAGATGCGTGTAATTTTTAGCACAGAGATTTATTAATTTGCATTCAGATCATTAGAGCCAATTAGCAGCTTCAGCTTCTGCAGCCACGCTTTAAGTCTTTTACCCTTTACTTCCCTGGTGAACCCCAGATCACATCTTCACAGACTAAGGCTTAAAACTCACCTCTGGTGTTAGTGTCCAAAAAAAAGGAAGTTCTACACTGTCGCCCCCTGCCCGCCATACCCAGAAGCTTCTTCTCCTCTTTCTCTCTTTTTTTCTGTCCATCGGGGCCTTTTTCTTTAACTCTATGTACTATTCATTAGAGAGCCCATTTGTAACAATATCTGAGGAGTTAATAAGGGAAGGGAAAAGAAGTGAAAACTCCCTTTAGTCCTCCTTTTCCTACTCAATTGAGACCCCTGTAATTTTCAGGAAAGGAAAAGCACAGAAGAGTAACAAATTCTGCTTGAAAACCTGACTTTTACTAATGTTGGGCCACAGGCAAGATCTAGAGATTTCCCCATTCATCTCACCACTTACTTGGATATGCTGTCTGTAGGGAACACATATGAAATGAACCTTGAGAAACATTAACAAAAGTCTACTTAATTTTTAAGAGTCTGCCTATGGAGTGGTACAGGTCAGTTAATCAGTTCAGCATTCTTTTGGGATTCATTTGGCTAATCCTTGGCTACTATCAACTGGTTGCTTTTGCTCTATTCCAGTTACATTATAAACTGGGATTTGGAAGCGATAGAGTCTACGTTCCTTATTGCTGCTAACCATTGCATCCTTATAAATAATTTAAAAATTAGCTCAGGAATCCATCATGCCCACGCTGATTGTCTTTCTTTATCCCTGGTTATCACTGCAGTCTCTCTGGTTTCCATTCCCAAGTGGTTGAGAATAGATCAGGATCTCCCGACGGTGGTGATGATCGATGTGTGTGCTGACCGATGAACTCAGCATCAAGGCACTTTACCTTCACTGCGTCCTCAGTTTTGTCATGACGCATTTATTTTGGATCCCCTGTTTAATTTCCCGTCAGTGTAATTAACATGGCTATTTCTGACCTTCTGTAAGACAAAGCTTTTACCCACCCCCACCTCCCTTCCTCTTAGCGGATGATCTTACCGGTCACAGCTCTAGAAAGTGTGAGGTTCTCAGGCTTCATCTGCTGCCTCCCTTGCACCCTCGTGTGCTCTTAATTACATCCATCCTTCACTCCTTCCTAACTTTGCATGGCTAACCACCTCCTCTTTGCTCTTCACGAGCTGGCTTCTGCTTACTGCTCCAGCTGCATCTTTTCCAAATACTCACACTCCCTTTTGTCTCCACCACAGTATTTACCATCTGCATTTCTTCAAGTAAACCTTGCTGTAAACACCTCCACCTACTGTGAACAGACACCTCAACCTTTGCTGAATTGGTTTCACTCTTGCTCATCTGAATGCAGCTCTGAGGTCTGGGTTTTAGATAACGCCTCCCACAGGTTCCCAGAACCTCTGCGCATATCTTTATCATAGCACTAATCACACCATATTCCAACTGCCTGTAAACTGTGTTATCTAGTCTTATATTGCTGCATCTAGAGTAGTGCCTGGTACATAAGCGTCAACAAATGGGCATTGAAAATTGAGCAGTGAAAAAAAGGAATGAATGAGTGAATGTTGTAACCAGTTGCCAATCAGTCCATTCTGCTTTGAGAGGGACTCTTAACTCTATTGCTATCTTTGTCAACCCTCCTTCACTGACAAGTTTTCTTCAGCTCAAGCTTTTATTTGTTTTGGGGGAGGCAGTTTGGTTCAGTGGTTTCATGTATTGTCTTTTTGCTACCTCGCTTTAGAGCCCCTGTGTCTTAGTTTGCTAGCTGTGTCCAAATTTCCTAGTCTCTGTGTCTCATTTATGTCTTGTTCCCTTTAAATGAAAGATAATAATCACAGCCCTTCCATAAGACTGTTCTGTGAATCAATTGAGGTCGTTCCAGTGTAGCCCTTACTGCCTAGTACATAGTAAATGGTAATTATATATGAGTTATTTTAATGACTTCTAGCTTCTACTTTTACAATTTTCTTTTCAATTTTTGTGAACTATTTCAAACATGCAAGTAGGAATAGAGGCTGATATAACACACACCCATGCAGCAGCTACCAGCTTAAGAAAGAAATCAACAAAGACGATAAAAGCTACCTCAGAACCCTTTCCTATATCAACTTTTCCCTCCTTTCGTTTTCTTCTCCCTTCGTCCATCCCAGAGATAACTACTGACCCAAGTTTAGTGTTTATCATTTGTATATATATTTACACATTGACTGTGTAGCTAAGAATTATGAATGCAGTATGGTATGCAATGCGTTGTCCTCTAGTTACCTGCCCCCCAATGCATCCCTCAAATCAGTAATTCATATTATTTCTAGAGTTACCATCCCAAAACACAAATCTGTTTCTGTAAATCATTCAGCTTTCTTCCTTCCTTCTTTCCTTCCCTCCTTCCTCTATCTCTTTCTAGACTTGGTGTTTTCAGGGCAGTTTTGATTTACAACAGAATTGAGAGGGAAGTAGAAAGATTTCCCATATACCCCCTGTTCCCATTATAGCTTCTCCCATTATTAACATTACTCACCAAAATGATCCTTTTTTTTTTTTTAAACCAAGGATGAACCTCCATTGAACATCACAATCTCTCAAAGTCCGTAGATAGTTACCTTAGAGTTCACTCTTGCTGTTTTACATTCTGTAGGTTTAGACAAATGTATAATGGCATATGTTCATCATTATAATATCATATAGAGTATTTTCACTGCCCTGGAAATCCTTTGTACTCTTGCTATTCACCTCTCTTCCCCTGTGCCCATCAGAAACCACTGATCTTTTTATTGTCTCCATTGTTTTGCCTTTTCCAAAATGTCATATGGTTGGAATCAAAGGCTACAATATGTAGCATTTCCCAATTGACTTCTTTCACTTAGTAATATGCATTTGAGGTCTCTCCATGCCTTTTTATAGATTAATAGCTCATTTTCTTTTAGCGCTGAGTAATATGCCCTTATCTAATGTATCACAGTTTATTCACTCACTTACTAAAGGACATCTTGGTCACTTCCAAGTTTGGGCAATTATGAGTAATGCTGCTCTGTAAACATCCATGTGCAGGTGTTTGTGTGGACACAGGTAAGTTTTCCTTTGGGTAAATACCAAGGAGTGCCATTGCTGGATTGGATGGTTAAGAATATGTTTAGTTTTGTAAGAAACTATCAAACTGTCTTCCAAAGTGACTGTATTATTTTCCATTCCCTCCAGCAATGAGAGTTCCTGTTGCTCCACAGCCTCATCAGCATTTGGTGTTGTCAGTGTTCTGGATTTTGGCCATTCCCATAGGTGTGTAGTGGTCACAATCTACTGTTGAATCCCTATTACATATATTCTCATCTCCTATAAGCCGTTATTCAAATGCCACTATCTCAGTGAAGCCTTCCCAGGGCATTCTAAAATGGCAACACCCCCATTCATTTTCCTTTCTTCCTTTTTCTCCACAATACTTTTTACCCTGTGACATACTATGTATTTGTTCTTATTTATCTTTTTGTGTATTTCTACAGTTAATTAAGTAAGCTCCATGAGGTCAGGAATTTTGTCTGCCTTGTTTCCTGCTATATCCCTACTGCCTAAAACATAGTAGCTGCTCTGTAATATTTGTTTAATGTGTGTTGAATATACAGAATACTGCCCCAACTCCTCAACCTGGATTTCAAATTTGTATTTATTTTGGCCCTCTGCAGTGTTGCTTCCCACCCTAACACCATCATTCCAATTTGCTCTGCATCTTCTTCTCTCCCAGGCCTTGGTTCAAGCTGTTGCCTGTGTCTGGGCTACCTCCCTCTCCTATCATGTCTGCTTACCAGAGCTTTTCTTCTTCCTCAAGCTCAGTTCAAATCCTGCCTCCTCCAAGAAGCCTTCTCAGATTCCCCCAGTTGAAATGAATCTCCCCTTCTCTGAGGCTACTTCAGCGCTTTGTTGCTCTCTTACAACTTGTTTCATGGTCTTCCTTGTTTCAGATTTATTTATCTGTGTGTGTCCTGCAGGAGTGTGTAGGGTAGGAATCCCTGCATTCCTGTCACGCTGCATAGCACCCAGCACAGTGCTCTGCTGCTCTTCTCAGTGAGGGCTCAGCCTATCTTGTTTAATCAATGAACCTGCGTGTGAGGAGGGCCTTCAGAAAGGCCATCATACCCCTCAGAAAAGAGTTCTGAACTCTTGCTTAACGATTGTTTGACAAAGTGACCCTTTTAGATGGCAAAGCACTGAGGAAACTTTAAGCTCTTCTTTGGTTAAAATGATGATACTTCGTTGTAATTCCCTGAATATTTCCATGATGTCGGCCCACGGTGCAGAGTAATCAAATTACTTTAAGTCCACATCGTTTCTCTCATTTGCCGTACATTGTTCCTATTGCTATTCCTTTCACTTAATTTGTTATATTTTTTCATTTAAAATTAATTTGTCAGCATAGTCTCACTTTTCTAATCCAGCTGACTTTCTGCCAGCTAAGTTTTGTGTGTGGGTTAAAAGGGAAGAATGAACAAGTGCGGGTGTATGTAGAATGTCATTTTCTGCTTCACAGACTAGGAAAGGCACTTCCCATCATAAAAAATGTGCAAATTAGGGAATTTCCAGAAATATGTCTGTATTCTGAGAGCAGTTATGCTAAGTAAGAGGGAGTGTGTAATTTACCTTTGATTTTCGCTGTAGCTACTTTTGTAGAGAAAAATCGCGGGCTATGGCTTTATTTAATAGGATGGAGTAGAATGTTAAAGCTGGGTGAGACCTTAGATACTCCTAGTCCAGAATTTCTTTATCTTCTCAGAACTAGTGCACTCTTTTTTTTTTTTTTTGCGGTACGCAGGCCTCTCACTGACATGGCCTCTCCCGTTGAGGAGCACAGGCTCCGGACGCGCAGGCTCAGCGGCCATGGCTCATGGGCCCAGCCGTTCCGCGGCATGTGGGATATTCCCGGACCGGGGCACGAACCCGTGTCCCCTGAATCGGCAGGCGGACTCTCAACCACTGCGCCACCAGGGAAGCCCAGTGCACTCTTTTTTGACAAATATTTAGTAACAGTGCCTTACTGGCTTAAAATAAATTTCACCAACAATTTAATCAACAAACACATATTTTTAAAAATCAATATAACAGCCTGACTGAAATAGCCAGGAAAAATAAAATAATATATAATAAAATTAAATATATGTATATAAAATTGTATGTGTATATAATTTACATATAAATAAAATCAAAATTTAGAATATATATATAAAAGTATGTTTATAATAAAAATTATACATGTACATATACATGCATCAGTATCGATATATAAATGTTTGAGTATGACTCTTCTGGAAACATATGAAGTAGTCAGATGCACCTGTACATAGAATTATCATGAATGCAACAGCCATAAATGCCTTTGGATAAAGGTGTGTTGTATTGGCAACTCAAACACTGTATGTTTTATGTCAGTGGTATGATTTTCCCAAATAGTGAACTATAATTTAAAAACTATTCAAAGTGAAGCACCTTCACTCATCCATACACAGTCACCCACACGTACATATAGACTACAGCTGCATGCCTGGAGAAATCAGGGTGTATTAAAATAACACGAAACAAAAAATACTTTGTGTTTGCATGTGGAAAAGGAGTTACTGTGTAGGCTTAGATAGTTGTAAGAAGGGTTTATTGAATAGCTGAATGTCTGGTAGAACATTTGGAAAATCGTGCAGAACACAGGACAGTTTTCCTCTAGTGGAATTGTTCCACTCTTTACAATTTCTGTTACTGACCCTTGCCCCCCACATGCCCACAAGACTGGTCCACAGTCATTGTGATGCCACCTCCCTGTAAATGTCCAAATTGCTCCCTATCAGCTCGTGCCACCCAGTTTCAAATCTCTAGTCTAGTTCTACCACCTTCTAAAGGACTTTGAGAACCAGAAACTTTCAGTTACCTGAGACTAGTCACATAACTAGTTAAGTTCTATGAGGCTCATGAGCTGCTTGACAGCTTTGCTCTGTCTGTAGCTACTCTGCCCATCAGACCTATCGTCAGAAATATCTAGACAGATGATAATTACGAGAAAATTTGAAATTGGACTGCCTAGAATTTTAACTTGCCACTTACAGGTTTTAGGCAAATAATTTGTGCTAGTTAACCTGTTTGAGCCTCAGTTTCTTAAATAGTAAACCATAGGTAATAATAGAACCTAACTCATAGAGTTGTTTTGAGGATTGGTAGAAAGTGTGTATAAATGCTTGCTATCGAGTAAACATTTGGTAAAGGATGACCATGATGATGGTGATGACGATGATGATGACGACGACAACGGTGACAATGACAATGAAAAAGAATTGTACTTGAGATAAAAAAAAATTTTATCCTTGATTTTTTTCTAACTTAACTAGACATTTTTTTCTTTAAGCAGCTAGATCACCGAGCCTAGTTTTTATTTCAGTTGGATCCTTATCAGTCTTACAGATTTCTTTAAGTTAAATGCTCATCCTTTTCCTTTTAGCTAATACTGTAATTTAAATTGCCTAGCCCTTGAAATTTTTTCTTCACTGACACACTGGAGATTTGAATACATGACTTTAAATGAAGTTGTAGTAATAAAATCCTGTTTACATTGGTAGAGAATAAATATCTAAATTTTATCACACACTATTTCTGAAAAAGGTATTTTCCTTCACTTTTGTAGAGGCTGTATTCCCAGAACTTAGCTGCTATAATGATTTCTTCAGTAGCACACAAATTCTATATTAATCTCTCAGCAGTTTTCTCAGTTAAGTGCATTTTTATGCTTGGCAGGATTAGGGTAGTCTAGGAAAATTAGTTTTCTTTTCTTATTACTTTTCCTGTTTAATTTGTAACCAGTTAAAACACCACAATATGATGGATGATTGATCCTAGGAAAATAGCAAAGTTAAGGGGTAATTGGCAGACTTTGGTTAAGCAATGAAGTCTTCCACTACCTCTCAACAGCCTTTAAGACAACCTCATTATCAAAATGTACATACTAGCAAAATTCTGGGTGTGTGTGGAATTTGATTACTGACTAAATAGCACCGATGCCAGGGTTTTATTTTTATGGTTTATGTGTAATGTTTGTAAAGCAGCCTGTGGAGTGGGTGAGCCCTGGCACTCACAGAGGAGCTTGCATGGAAATGGAATTTTGCAGCTAGCTAACTATATCCTGATCACTTCCTGTTCACTTAACAGGGGCACATACATGCACACTTCCAATTGTTCGGTCCAATCAAGAATCATTCTTGGAAATCTAGCTCAATTTACATAGTTTGCTTGTGGAAATTTAATCCTTTCTTGTGATGCCAGTCCAGGATGTGAGCCAGTTATCTTCTTAAGAAGCTGAGGCCCCATTTTATAACTATGTGGATATTACCAACTCTATTTTGAGGTGGGTTCATGGGATAATGAATGAATAAGACAAGGTGACCTAAGACCCAAGTATGCCTTTTTCTTTCATTTATTCAATCAATAATTGCATCATTTTACAAATGTTTATTGAACATCTATTCTGTATGAAGCACTACTATGCAAGGTGCAGGGAATATGTAAGATAGACATGGTTCCTGTCCTCACGCGTCTTATTACCAATTCTGATGGATTTGACTTTAGCGTACAGACAAGGTATGTATGCAGGAAGTGTAATATATCTTAGAATGTAAATCTAATGACCATCTCATGGAATGTCAGCCATCAAGAGTTTAAAAATTTAGATTCCTCGCCAAATATAAAAGAGCTAGCATTGTAGTACATGAACTGTATATTCATGAAAGCAATGTGTAATCATAAAATTCTTGTCAACAGACATTAGTTGAACAAACACTATGTAAATGAACTGGGTATCTGTGGCTAAGACCCAAGCCCTGGCCTTGAGGAACAAATGCACATTCCATTAAAAAAGATGCTGGGTGTATTTTCTTCAGGAGAGGTTTGGTACCTTAAGAGTAATAGCCCTCAGTTGTTACCTTTGCAAATAATTTGTGCTAGTTAACCTGTTTGCTAGTTGTTACCTTTGCAAATAATTTGTGCTAGTTAACAGTCAAAACTTTTAAATTTGCCAAGAAAATAACTGATGAGCGTATATCTGGAAATAGCCTATATCTCCCCTAGATCACATGCCCATGAGAAGAAATGTCCTTCAAGAATCTTAAGCGACTTTTCCTAGCAGAATCCGTTTTTGCCTCGAAGGGAGTCAGGAAAGACTTAAGGGCATCTTTTAGCAGTGGCGTTAGAACGTAGAGAAATGTAATTGAATTTTTCAGTGGGAAACTCACCTGCAATGATCTGCTCAATGAGTATGATATAAATTATCATGCTGTTATCAACACCATCTTCCATCTGTAAAACTAGGGGAAATACACGAGCATCACAAAAACCCTTTTACCATCAAAAGAATTTTATATTCATGACATTGCTCTGAAAGCAAACACAAGATTTTTCAAGAGATCTTTAATGATTTTGCAGAGGAATCATAGTACTAGGAGCTTATGCTAAGCTGGAAGAAACACAGACTATATATTAATTTGACTATTACTGAGAGATGTTAGTATTCAGAATGTAAGTAGTCACTAGATTTCTTCTAGAAGGGTATTCCATAGTCAAATTATGTACTGATGGATGAAAAATAGAAAGCAAAATTGAGAAAGTCAGCTTATCTTTTTAGGAGCTATACCAGATATAAAGTATTATGATAATATCAAGCCTCGAAGTACCCCAGCAGTCTAAATGTCTGACTACGACTCCTAGACATCTTTAGAATTAACATTTGGGTTCTAAATCCATTTTGCCAGCATCACTGTGTCAGATTTCATTTTCCAAAGATGGATGCAAAACACCTCTCATTCCACACACTCTTGCACAACATGATTTTGCCATTTCCTTAAGAATCTAATTTCCCTCCTCTTGATTCTGGGCAGGCTTGTGACTGCTTTGGCCAATAGGGTATGCTGGAGTTAACACTGTGTGGCTTCCAAGATGGGTCATAAAAGTCAGTACACCTTCCCCCTCGTTCATTGGAATACTTGAGCTGACAAGTAACAAGTCTGATTACCCTGAGGCAGCCATATTGTGAGGAAGCCCAGGCATCTCTAGGTGCTCCAAACAGTGGTCCTAGTCTTTGAGTCATATCAGCCCAGGCAGCAGAGATGAACAATGAAAGGGGGTCTCTAGGTAATTCCAACTAGAAAAATCATTGATAAGGTAAACGCAACATCATAATGACAAAGCATTATAGTCAACTGCGAAGGCCTGGACAAAGTCTTTCCTTCTCTGTAGAAGTATTTGCTGAAAAAGTTGGAGAAGAAAGTTGCACATTTATGGTAGGCATAATTATATCAATCACCATTTTAAAACACTAGGTGTTTTATATATATTCCTGGTATGGGTTGATGCCTATATTCCCTTTCATAGTAGATGTAGCTCTTTCAGTCAAGATTTTTAATGGGAAGCAACACAAACCAACTTGGGCTGGTTAACCAGAAAAGGACAAGGCTATTGGGTAGCTCACAGAACTGTAGGGAGGGCTGGAGTCTAAACATATAAGAACAGTTGAGTTTAAACTTACAGGAACTATCGTAAAACCATGCATCAGAACTGGTCTGATGAATAAACTGCAGGTGCTTCTGCTGCCCACTGAGCACCAGGGGGAACCTCTGGGCTGGCTGCCCATGATTGTTGGATGCCTCTGCTGCCACCAAAGCCAGCAAAATGACCTCCTCCCAAAGCTTGTCCCCTCAAGTTGCTTATTTCCAAACCAGAGAGTCAGGAGCACGGACTGGCTGGCAAAACCTTGTCCAAGTGCCTGTTCCCTAGCTGCAAGGGAGTCTGGAAACTTGACTTTTCTGGATTCTGCCCTGATGAAGCCAGATCCAGAAGGCTGCAAATTCCCCAAACGTAGTGAGAGTGTTTGGAAGGTGCTGGACAGCTTGAAAACATGGCCGTTATGTATGAGACGGGATGCATTAGAAGAAGACAAACAGAAGTCTTGCTACCCACAGCTCAGAAGATTGCATTATTCCAATGGTGCCAAAAAGCAAAACTAGAGACAGCTGATGGAGCGTTCAGGTCTACCCGCAGGCTTAAATTTTATACCAATGTACATAGAAAAACCCCTTGCCCCAGCACATCGCTCAATCTTATTTTACTTTCAAGTCTCTTTTAGCAAAACCCCTACCTGGCATGATGTGGAGATAGGGGGAAATATGATCAGAAGCAATGAAGTAAATAAGCTTAATGCTGTAGTCTTTACACTGTAGGGTGGGGACAGGGTTCCCTGCCCATCATCTCCTATCTCTTGGCAGTGTGTGGTCCTGAGAACAAATGATGATGATGGTGATGGTGCCAGCACTTACTGAGTCTTTACCACATGCCAGGCACTCTTTTAAGTACTTTATAGTTATTAATTCTTTTAAAACCTTATAACAACCCTCTGAGGTAGGAAATGTTATTATCCGATTTTACAGATGAAAAAACTGAGGCAAAAAGAGGCCATGTAACTAGTAAATGGTAGTGCTGGCATGCGGACCCAGGTAGTCTGACTCTAGATCTGCTTTCTTAAGCACTGATAAATAGGGATTTTACAAGGTATCTTGGTGGTGATTCTTTCCCCCCTTGTCAGAGTGGATGCCGGGAATATGTAATGTTTATGTATTAACTAGGGGGGAAAGTAGAAAGTGTTCTAAAACACAGGTTTTCATAAGGTGGGCCTGTTTGAAAAAGGAGAAAAGAGCACAGAACTACAACATTGTCTCATCCTTCAACAGTCTGCCTTCCAGACCCTGCTGCCCAGAAAACCCTTCTTCCTCCTCCTGCAGTGATTCCAGTTGTAGCTTTCCAACCTTTTGCCTTGTTTAATCATCACACCGGTGCTGAGAGATTGGTCATTATGCCTCTATTTTACACATGAAGAAATGAGTCTCAGAAGGTTAAGTGTTATGGTCAAGCTCAGACAGACCCTAAATGATAATAACCAGGCTTTGAATACAAACCCTACATTCTCCACTGTTGTGTAAGCTCTACTGTTAAGGATCTCAGTGAAATGCAATAGGTCAGCGCAGTAAACACGATCAAAAAGCAACAATGGCAAGGGCACCAGATTGGGATGTAGTCTTTGGAAGTGGAGTGGCTCGTCATGAAATGGCAACATATGAGGCCATGACCATAAATCCTAGCATTTATGAAAAGTTTACATCCTGTTGGTCAAGTACCCACCTTTCCAGTCTGAAAGCACTTGTCAATGATCCTATGAGAAGCATGAACCCTATCACTGTCCCTTTTCCATCTCCATATCTATGCCCAAGATTGGCTAACCTTACATGAGAAATAACTTCTGCAGTTAGACCAAATGCATTTGGTGAGACCCAGAATGAACAAAATAGAACACTTAAAAATCAGAACTGAAGAAATCAGCTAATTTCAGCCTAACATTTATGTTAGACTAAACTGATATTCTCTCTTTCTTTGCACCAAGAAATGTTTTGTGGAAGAATAGCATTGCCCTCTAAGAGATTAAGATGAAAAGAAAAGCTTTGGGGCCTGTCCACACATGACTTTGCCAAACATTTCCCCAACCTGTTTTTGTCAATCCTGGTCCATTTCCTCAGGTGAAAATAAATGTACAAGTTTGCATCCTATTTAGTAATACTGCTGTGATTTAAAAGGGACTTAAAAGTGCCTCCCTTCAGCTATACCTGTAGTCCTGAAATTTAGCAAGCATATGCATATTTGCATCAACTCTCTCATGGGATGTTTATTTCTGTCTCATACTTAGCAGATTTCATCTCCAGTTGGGGACTCTGTTGATCACTTTAGAGCAGTGGTTCTTATATCAGATAGTTTTGCTCCCCAGGGAGGATCTGGCAATTTCTGGAGATATTTTTGGTGGTCACAACCTGGACTGTGCTGCTGGCATCCAGTGGGTAGAGGTCAGGGATGGTGGACCGCACCCCACCTCCCAAAAACAAAGAATGATCCACCTACAATGTCAATAGTGCGTAGGTTGAGTATCCCGCCTAGGTGTCTCTCTATGGATCCTTTCTTACGTGGTGTGTCTCTCTTCAGGCACAATCCCAGAATCTGGATTTAATGCAACGGGAAAAAAACACCCTTTGTTTTTCCAAACTCTGCCTGACAATACTTGGAAGTTTTTGGTCTATATGTTTAGAAGACGCCTGAGCTTAGGGCCTTTCCAGAATTGTTACCAATGACTGAACCTCCAAGTCCAGCATCCTATATGATACTTCTGTATTTTAATCCTCAGTTTGCACTTGTCTTCAATGCATGTCTGTCGCTCTTCATTCCGCTCAACTCTGCCATTTATTTTCTTTGCCATTTATGTTCATCAGCTTGACTTCTTATCTGGAACACATCATGGCTTATCAGCCAGATGACTTATATCTTACAAAAGGTTAATGAAGGTCAGCTGCAACAGACTCTTTGTTTTGACTCCTTTTCGTTTAGAGAAATTATACATTTCTCCCTCCTTCTTGTTTGTAGTTTTGAACCAGTTTTCTTCCCTTGGCAAAACATTTTCCCAATTACCATGCAATTTAGTTGGAAAAGTATGCCTAATGAGTCCTCCTTGGCCACAAACTGATGTCAAACTCTTAAAGAATTCTAGATCTAAATTCTAAATATAATTCTAAATGGTATCTCCCCTGACAGAAACCACAGTTGCCTTTCCACCCAGCAGTTGTGCTTCCTGATGCGGTGAGGGGTTGATTTAATTAAATATTGAGTACCTATTATGTACAGGTCAGTATGCCAGGCTGTCAGGGCATACAACCTGAATAAGACAACCTTTGCTAAACAGCTTAAAGCCTAGTCAAGGGTGGTAAGATATGTACATAAATAACTGTAATATACTGTTGAAATAGATGTACATATACGAGAGATGCAGTTTCCATGGTGTGTCTGAAGCATCTTGCTGGTAGAGCTTGCCTGCCAGTAGTGCATGAAAGTTCAAGTTACTGATCTAGACCTCTGAAACCCATATTCTGTGTTAGAACCGTGCTGACAGGCTTCCAGACTTCTCGCATAAGGATAATTTTGTAAATGCCAAGTTGTACATTTTGGCCCAGTGTGTCACTGTTTCATCCTGAAGTTCCTTAGACCTCTAAAGTGTATTACAACCACTCCTGGTGACTTATTTATGTCTGGTGTGTCAATTAGACTCAGAACATCACACATTCTGAACATTAATTTGACCTCTCTGCTTCAAAAGATGATTTTAGCTTTCAGATCTCCATAATAACTGCTGAACACCTAGGCAGGATACTCATAATAACTGCTGAAGGAAGGACTCAAATGAAATTTTTGTTTAATTTCTGTGTTCTCTAATTTCACCATTTTGGGGGTAGATGATTGCCCTCTCTTCCCTCCACCCCAACTTATATTCTATAGTCTTTTCTCTTCTTGAGGTGGCCTGGTATAAAATTATAAGATTTGGAGTCGAATATATCTGGATTTAAATCCCTGCTGTAACTTTGTGTGTTTTAGGGTAATTTTTCTAAATTCACAGAAGTATGATTTCTTCACCTGTACAGACAGGATAATAACACCTACTTTTCATAGTTTTGAGAAGATTCATTAAGATGACATAAAATGCTTGCCAAAAAATGCTTCAGGGAGTCCTCTCCCCACCTGTTCATCTTCCTCACTTAGGTTATATTTCTTAGGGAACTCTCTCCTCCTCTGTCTCAGCTTCTGTGGCTTGTGTTGCTTCACTGTTTACCAGCCCAGATTCCGCCCCCCTGACTCCCACCCCGTCCCTTCCTGGTCATTCTGATTGACAGCATACATTTCCCCACTTGTCTTCTAAAAAGTTGGGTTTAATGTAAAATTTTAACTAATTCCATAATTTACCATTGCTATCATCTGAATGTTTGTGATCCTTCCAAATTCACATGTTGAAATTCTAACCCACAAAGGTGATGGTATTAGTAGGTGGGGACTTTAAGTAAGGAAAGGTGTAACTTTCATGAATGAGATTAGTGCCCTTACGCAAGTAGTCCTAGAGAGCTCCCTTGCCCCTTCCGCTATGTGATGACACACCGAGAAGTTGGCAGTCTGCAACCTGGAAGAGGGTCTTCACCAGACCCTGACCATGCTGCCACCCTGGTCTTGGATGTCTAGTCTCCAGAACTGTGAGAAATAAATTTCTGTTGTTTATAAGCTACCCAGTCTGTGGTATTTTGTTATGGTGGCAGAACAGACCAAGACAAATATGCTTTCCTTTGGTTAAGTTAAGTGAACCGTGTGATGTATTTTAAAGCAGTTTTTCTTCTATAGCCCACACGTCGAGGTTAATTTTGTGGTACTTTTTGTTATCCCATCCTTTACCAATCACTACTTCCTATATTTGTATTAAAATAAAGAATCCTATTTTTCTTTTCCTATGGAATTGAAAACTTAGTGTAGTTTAATACCAAACTTTTCTGCATGTCTTCCTACAGAAGATTTTTGTCTCCTGTTTAGCAATCTGTTTTTGACTTCAAGGTGGTTCATTTGAGTACCTTGTATATACAAAGCAATGTACTAGGTGCCTTAAATTCATTATCTCACAACTCCACAAAAAGTTGTGAAGTATCTCTGTCATGAATAAAGTTCTTTAGCACCACATGTGGTATTCTGGTAGATTTATTTTTATTTAAAAGTATCTACAGATAATAGATGTTCTTCTGCCATTTTCTAAAGAGATACCATTATAAATCAATTCATTTCAAAGAATGGACTTTAATAATTTTGTTTTTATTATATATTGAACATAGACAAGATAATATATATATATATAAGGTATAAAAACAAAATAACATTGCATATCCACCAACCAGTTTAAGAAACAAACACAAGTATTTTTTTAAAAAAAACTTTATTGAAATATAGTTGATTTACAATGTTGTGATAATTTCGGATGTACAGCAAAGTGATTCATATTGATATATATACACATATATATTCTTTTTGTACATTCTCTTCCATTATAGGTTATTACAAGATATTGAATATAGTTCCCTGTGCTATAAAGTAGGTCCTTGTTGGTTATCTATTTTATACATAGTGGTGTGTATCTGTTAATCCCAAACTCCTAATTTATCCCTCCCCCCTTTCCCCTTTGGTAATCATGAGTTTGTTTTCTATGTCTGTGAGTCTATTTCTCTGTTGCAAATAAGTTTATTTGTATCAGTTTTTTAGATTCCATATATGATATTTGTCTTTGTCTATCTAACTTCGCTTCATATGATAATGTCTAGGTCGATCCATGTTGCTGCAAATGGCATTATTTCATTCTTTTTTTATGGCTGAGTAATAATCCATTATATATATATATGTATATATATTATATATACCACATCTTCTTTAACCTTTCATCTGTTCATGGACACTTAGGTTGCTTCCATGTCTTGGCTATTGTAAATAGTGCTGCTGTGAACATTGGGGTACATGTATCTTTTTGAATTATGGTTTTCCATGGTATATGCCCAGGAGTGGGATTGCAGGATCATATGGTAGTTCTATTTCTAGTTTTTTGAGGAACCTCCATACTGTTTTCCATAGTGTATCAATTTACATTCCCACCAACAGTGCAGGAGGGTTCCCTTTTCTCCACACCCTCTCCAGCATTTATTATTTGTAAACTTTTTGATGATGGCCATTCTGACTGGTGTGAGGTGATACCTCATTGTAGTTTTGATTTGCATTTCTCTAATAGTTAGCGATGTTGAGCAACTTTTTATGTAACAAGTGTATTTAAAAGCTCCTGTGTGTCCTTTGCCTACTCCAGCCCCGCCCAAAGATAACCTCTAAATGCTTAAACTTTGTATGTTCAAATTTATAATGAAAACAATGATGCTAATTCAGCGTTTCAAGCTTTTCTGGTATTGAGTCATTGCCGTCAAGGGGCACCAGTGTCTGTCTCGGAAGGTCAAATTTTGTCATCGGTTTTTAATGCACAATATGAAATAACTGCCTTTTCTTTTTAAAATAATTTATGAGCAGGTTTCCCCCTTATTTCTTATAGATTTTTTCATATGGTTGTAAGTTATTTTATATGTTTTCTCTGGGTGAAGTGCCGGCACAAAAGCCACCAAGTGAGAAGTCTGTTGGTGGCAGCCCGTAAAGTCACAACCCCTGGAGGGGAGGGGCTCCAGATAAAAGACCCAGCAAAGGAAGGCCTTGGGTCCTTGTTCTTTTCTTGCTTTACAAAGACCCCTGCGCAAAAGCTATGGTGTTCATTTGAATTTGCTTCTGCGGGTTGACAGAAAGAAATGGAGAGTTACATATAGAAGAAAAACATTAGATTTAGGTAAAGGAGAGAAGTGGGTTGGGGAAAAGGCAGTAGGAAAATTGCTGAAGGAAGTTGATTGTTCAGGAATACAGAAAGATGAGCATAAAGATATGCCTAGGGTTTTGTTTTAAATCTTGGAATCATGGGGAAGAAAATATTATTTGTTTCACTCTGAAGGTTAGAAAAAGGAAAGAGAGATCAAGTGATCAACTGACAGAGATGTGGGTGAGTGGATGGGTTGGCAAATGGATGGGTGGGTGGATGGATGGATGGATGGATGGATGGATGGATGGTTGGATGGGTGGGTGGATGGGTGGGTGGGTGGGTGGATGGGTGGGTGGGTGGGTGGATGGATGGACGGGTGAGTGGTTGGGTGGATGGGTGAGTGGATGGGTGGATGGACAGATATAGGAGAGGATAGACTGTGTTGCTGACTACTGTAGATTGAATGTATCTTCCCAAAATTCATGTGTCGAAATCCTTAACCCCCAAGATGGTGGTGTTGAGAGATGGGGACTTTGGGAGGTTATTAGGTCATGAGGGCGGAACCCTCATGAATGGGATTGGGGCCCTTATAAATGAGGCCCCAGAGAGATCCTTCACCCCTTCTGCCTTGTGAGGACACAGCATAAGGGTGCCATCTGTAAGCCAGGAAGTAGGCTCTCAATAGACACCGGATCTACCTGTGCCTTGATCTTGGACTTTGCAGCCTCCACAACAGTGAGAAATAAATGTATATTATTTATAAGCCATCCAGTCTGTGGTATTTTGTTATAGCAGCCCGAGAGGACTAAGACCTTTAAAAACTCTATGTACCAAATTAAGAAGATCCCTTTGCAGCTAGAAATGAGGATATTTCTGTCCATGCAGAAAAGCTACGGCAAAGATCTGCTGCTCTGTTTAGGTAATCCTTCTTAACTGCCCTCCTACTCTTAAAAGATTTTCATCTTTTGTAAGGGAGAAAGTTATAATTTTGAGAAAAATAATAACATTCTCTGATTAGGAATGGTGTTTTCTTTTTTTAATCAGGAATTTCATCACAAATTGTGACTCATTCCAAAGACACAAACACTCAAGAATGTACAGATGACTCTGTTTCTGCATAGTAAAAATAAAGTTAGAATCACCACAAAGTTTTTCATATTGGATTTTAGAGCAATAATCTTCTTGCTATGCTTCTTTGAGCTAAAATATTGAAAGCTAAATTTTCAATTTCTTTACACATTTAACATAGCAGATCATTACTTCTAATTTGAAAAGTAACTGTAGGTCTGGGACATACACAAACAATGTTGTTTCTTGGTCACTGACTTTTTAAGGGAGTATTGAAATTCTTCAGCCCTACAGGTCAAACTGCATTATACCACATTTCATTAGAAAAGGAATCTATATAGGACTAAGATAGTAACAAGTTCCAGCCAGTGAGCCATGTATTTCAAGAAATATGCCATAGACAAGAGATTAGAACTACAAAAGTTTTGAACCAGTAACGATTTTCTGGATTTGATCTGTAGAGTTACAGGGAGCTTGAAAAATGTCAGCACTTTCCAAAATGCTGTCAACAGGTCTTTAAAAGATTGTTTTATATAGTCACATCATATTATTGATGACTGATCCTTATAGGTCTAGTTTAGAGCTCAATTCAAGAGCATGTATTGAGTGTCAGGTTAACATAATAAGTACAAGGTTTATGAAACAGTCTCTGATATTTAAGAGTTTAGACTACTTGGAGAAATGTGGCATGTATTCAAAACATCATAATATCGTGTAGATGAATGCCGTGAAGAGTAGACCAAAAAAAAGAGAAGAATTTTCATTGAAAGCGATTACTTTTGGTGGGGGGGAAGGAGAAGCCATGAGATGAGGTCAGTAAATGAACGTCATGTGCTGAGAGGGCTCCTGGCTGAAGGTATTCTCCGTAAGTGGTGGATATGTTTCCTGTAACTGAGTGCGCTCCTGCCACTTGGCACTATGGGAAGGAACAGAGGTCTCTCAGATCAGAACCTTCGAGTGGTGGTGCAACTGCTCAGAATATAATTTAAAGCACTGACCCTGGCCTCCCAACCCCCCTCAGTGCTGTGCAGTGTTCTCCTCCCCCCCACTGCTGATCTGAGAATAGCTGTGGGTCTGTGAGGAGACAGATTCAGAGTAGATATTACTGTGACATTTTAATTGTACTTTATATAAAGAACTGATCTGCAGTGGACTGTGAAAAACACACCAGAATGTTTGAGGAGCACTTGCCTGTACAACCTTCCTGCTGCATCTTCTGCCCTTTCCCTTCATTCTCCACCTTCTTCCCGCCATGCACCAGTGGCCTCCTAGCTATTACTTGAAATTGCCAAGGGAACCCTTCGTCTTGTGCTTTTCCCTCAGCTTGGGATGCACTTCCTCCACGTGGCTACACCTTTCTCTCCCTAGCTTCATCCAGAGCTCTGTTCAGGTGTTACCGTACCAGAACCGCTTGCCCTGGTGACTGAAACACGCCAGCCTCATTACTGTCTCTTTCCTTTCCTTTCTCTTTCTTCCCTAAGTAATTCATCCCTGGTATATATCTATTGGGCTGTTACTTATTATCTGCCCCACACTACTAGAAGTGAGCTCCACGAGTCCAGGGACTTGTTTATCTTGGACACTGCTGTAGACTTAGCACCTGGAACAGTGCCTGACTCATAGCTGGCCTTAACACTTGTTCAGTGCATGAGGGCAGGAAGAAGTGAGTGAGGGAATGAATGGCAGAACAGTTGCAGTGGGGCTAGAAAACGCAGATACACTCTAGGAAACAGGAGGTAATTTAACTTGGCTAGTACGAAGGAGAAGAGAAAGTTTTAGTCAGCTCTAGTTTCAGTTCAAGTGGGTAGAGTCATATTTTGGGTCTAGACTTCAACACTTAAAAGAACATTCTCCTTTTTCTGAGCTTTACCAGATGCCATATTACCATCAGGGATCCTTTTCCTGACCAGCTTGAGATGTGCTTCTTTTGTTTTGGAATTTCAGTCTCAGTGCCGTAGTATTCCATGTCTTAATTTTCATCATCTTTACCCTGTAAGAGTTTGCTCCCAAAACTCTGGTTCAACATTCCCGAAACTGCCGCATATTTGAAATCTGTATGGATGCAGGCCAAGAAGAGTAATGCTGTCTTAACCATTGGGAAAGATGGAATGCAGGGTGCGGTTTCCTTTCCAGTACAGCTGGGGCCTCAGGCGATGCTTAGTTCATGAAAATGTACAGTTGGGAATCATCCCGCTAAGGGTGATGAAGGCCTGGGGTGGGGTGAGCCTTGACAGTTGGAAAGAAAGGTCAACTTTCCCCGGCTACTGAGGAGATCCTAAAAGATGAGACAAGACAGCTGGATGAAAAATCTGCCCCCCACGTGAGCTCCCAGCACTCGTGGCATTGCTGCTGTTTCCTTCCAGGAGCCATTTGGTGTCACTCAGAAGAAAGCAGTCCCCTTTATGAGTGACAAGGAAGCCATTTTCTCCTCTTGGAGTGGCCTGGTATACAAATAGCGTACCTGATTAATGTGCCCCGAAAGCTGTTTAAATTAATTATGGGATTGTCCCCCAAGAAGTATTCTACAGGAGGAAGTGCTTTAGGTGTTTTCAGCTAGGATCTGGGAGTCCTAGGTTCTTTTTTTCCTCTCACTGTTAGGACTTTGTGATCTGAGGCAATTCACTTAATGTTCCCCAAAATACCTATAAGATACTTTATTGTTCCATATTTTATTCATACTTGCCACTTCTAAATCTTTGGAAAACCTCAGTAGACCCATTCTCAGGGTCATTGAATGAAAGCCAATAATGCCCTTCGAGATCCTTTATAGAAATTTGCTTAAAAGGGCCCGGTTACATATATTTTTTCTAACATCCCAAAGTAGATATTTCACAGCACTAATCATTATTCTTTAATATGTGCAGTTAAACCCATCTTCTTAATTCTTTAAAATGGAAGACTGCCTAAGACCTATGTGATCAGCTCTTGCAACTAGACTGAGTTCATATCAGGTAGGAAATCGTTAAATAACTTCAAAATTATATTACTACTCTGATAGAGCAAGTTGCGCTCTTCTTGAAAGATGTCAGTAGGCAAGTCTTACCTAAGCCTCCCATCTTTCCCATTTATTCCTTTCTTACCGTTTGTGCTAAACAATTTGACCAGTTGTAAGGCTCAAGAGGTACTTGTGTGCAGAGTGAACTCTGTTGGGGATTTATATTTTCTGCTGTTATATCTGTTTCTTGCTTGGGGTGCTGCAAGATAGTGTGCGCTAATATTTTGTTGATTAAGTCATGTAAACTCCAGTGGTACCCAGAAAACCAGGTTTTCTTTGGAAGAAGGAAGCCGTTCTTTCTTCTCCATGGCCGTATGGGATTTCTGGGTTCAGCCTTTAGTCCTGCGTCAATATACATATCTCTATAAAACTGTTCTACTTCTCTAAGCAAAAGAGCATAGATGCTGTACAATATTCTCTCCAAGAAACAAGTGCAGAACAGTAGGAAGTTGCTTTAATTTGCATAAATCTCATTGAAAAGCCGCAGAAATCTTTATATTATTATTCCCAGGGGGTTATTTCATATTTTTTCCGCTGCATGTCAGCAGTCGTCCAGCAGATGGTACTGTGTGGTAACTGAATGACAGCTTCCTTTTGCAAATGTGGCTGTGTGCATTTCTGGCCTATATATTTACAAATACTCATTCTGTTAACATTACTGTGGTGGAGCGAATGACACTTTTTTGAAATACAAGGTATTAAATGTCAGAGATTTGTAAATTTGTGCCTTATTCCAGCACATTATTATATAGTGTTGCCCTATAGCGCTATAGTGAAACTGTTCATGGTTCCTTAAGGAGCTTTTTATTTTCTGATGATTAACACTGGAGTTCACTTAATAGCTTGTCCTAATAGGGTAGAGATATATCAGTAAATAATCCCCATAGAGTATTATCCTGGGTGTCCCCATCCTCTGTGTTTGTGTCAAGCAAAGGATGAGGTTGGGCTGAGGGTAACAGCCCTCAAAGAGCTGCTCACAAATAGCTCACTGTTGCCGCTTCATGGAATATTGTGGTGGCCAAAAAGGAAGGAAAGGAAAGGAAACTAGTATGTAGTTACTCAAAGTGTGGTCCTTTGACCCCAGCAGCATGGGTGTTCCTGGGTGCTTGTCAGAAATGCAGTGTCTTGGGGCTCACCCCAGATGTAATGCATCAGAATATGCTTTTTAACAAGATTCCCAGATAATTCATGTGCATGTTAAAGTTGGAGAAGCACTGTTAAGTGCCTCCTCTTCCGTTAATGTAAAGCAGATGTTGAGAGCCTGCTGGAAGTCAGGCAGTGCACCTGGGCCTGGGTGCAGCTATGGCCAAGTCAGGATACCAGCCAGCAGGGAGCTTAGAGTCAGGGGATGGAGACGGTGTTTAAAAAAGAAGAAATTCAGCCATGTAGGTGCTAAGAGAGGTATGTACTAAGGGCAAGCATGTGTTTGGTAGGCACTGGGCTGAGATTCACATTTAATCTTTGTGACAGCTCTGAGAGAGAGAAATTACTGTCCCAGAAGAGGAGACCATGCAGAGTCACTCACACAGCCAGTCAGTGATGAGCAAAAGCATAAGCCCAGCTGGGCTCTGCCAAGCTCCAAAGCCCATGGTTTTGAATAAGCTGCATCCTAGGAGCCCAGGCTCTTCCAGTAAGTTATCTGTCCTCATCACCTCTGTTATAGATAGCGAAGGAAAGGGTTGATTTCCAGACCAAGGATCTGAGGACCTTACACTGAAATAGCAATTTTGGAAAGTTTGTAAATTAAGCACTGAAGAGTGACTTCCTAAATGGGGGTGGTGATCACTTATACCTTGTGTGTGGGTCATGTGAATTCCTCCATCTCATACAGCCTTGCCATCCTGAGGAAGTCGAGGCTGACTGCAGATGGGTGGCGATTGGGGACCTTTAGCTGGAAGATTTGTTATAGAGTGGGATTATATTAATGCTGAGCTCAGGAGATCTAAGAACCAAGTATTCTCTCCCAAATCCAACCAGGTGCCACTTGCAAATCAGCATTTTCAGGACACTGACTGAGCGAGCCCTGCATTGCCCACAGAGCACTGGTTTTAGGAATTGCCCAGGTTGGCATTGATCTTTTCAAAACCATTTTCAGGGTTTCATATAGTTGTAATTACCTACACTGACAGGAGCCTGGTTGTGTTAGCTAAATGTGCTGATGAGTCTCCCACAGAGAACAGAATTAGATATCTCAGTAAGATAAGGAAGTTCCATCTATTTTTTTGTTACTGTATGTAGGAGGATTGTTGCTCAGTCTGAGAAGATTGTTTCAGAGCCTTTTTTCTTCTTGTATCATCTTTTATTAAATCATGTATTGAACATATCTATAAGCAGAGATGAATGTTAAATCTGAATAATGGTTTACAGCAGACTCATACGTATTTGGCAACAATGAAACTTGCTTCCTGAGAGGAAACCATGGGTCATAAGAGGAGGCTAAAGGAACTAACTGGCCTGTTGCCATCTTTGATGGCTAACGTTGGCATTTTTCAGAAAATGCAGGGAATATTTATCTTAGTCTTTTCAGCCTCATTTTGTTACTTCCAGGTGACTTGTTGCATTTCCTGTCCTCCAGTCAAAAATGGTTCTGCTTCTGGCTTATTTATCTGATATCAGCGATGAATGCACATTCCAAATATACCTCATATTCCCAAACAGACAAAGTGGTGTAGGGTGTAGTAGAAATTGTTAGGGGAAAATGTATGCCTGCCCAAATTCACAGGGATTGGGTAATAGATAGGAAAACGAGGTAGAAAGGGTCAGTCATGATGGGTATGGTGATAATTTGTCAACGAGCACCTTTATCTCATTCTTTGAAGGAATAGCTCTGATACACTAAATCTCTCTATAACCAACACGAAGAAAAAAGATACCGAATTAACACGAAAGTACTAGATCTTTTTTTGCCAGCGATGAGATTTTCCTCCCTTTCAGTTACTACTTCCCTCATATACCCCTAAATGCTACTAGTTCATTTTTAAATTTGCTTCAACTCCACGTGTCCTTAGAGTCCAGGATTGTATTTTAAATGTAGAGAGATGACCTCAACTATGAAAGAAATTTATTGTGAATCGTTTCTGGTGATAGTCTCAAGACACTTTCAAAATCGGGCTCTTGACCATTTCATTTTACCTTCACCTTTCTCTGTAAGAAAATGAAATGTTTCCGAAGAGAACAATAGACTTTGTTATCTTGTATTCCGTCCATGGGAAAGCCGGTAATGGTTGCAATCTGAAGAATAGACGAAAATGCCAAGGAGAAAAAGTCAATTTGAGTGATTTAGATTTTTAAGAGTGGTTCTGGGACATAATATAAAGTCGATTCATATTCATCTTAACTTCTTTTTTTTTTTTTTTTTGCGGTTCGCGGGCCTCTCACTGCTGTGGCCTCTCCCCTTGCGGAGCACAGGCTCAGCAGCCATGGCTCACGGGCTCAGCCGTGGAGCGGCACGTGGGATCCTCCCAGACCTGGGCACGAACCTGCGTCCCCTGCATCGGCAGGCGGACTCCCAACCACTGCGCCACCAGGGAAGCCCAGCCTTTAATCTTTGAAGCTAGCCAATCACTCCTGTGCTCCTCTTTCTGTTACAGTCTCCTATTCTTATTCTTGTCTCACTGTGTTGAAATTAGATGATGATATGCCTCACCTCTCCCCACCCCAAATGAGCTGCTTGAAGTCAGGAGCCACATTTTATTCATTTATGTCTGCCTAGTTCATGGATTGAAAATATATGGCCACATGCCTCCACACTTCAATTCTGCATCTGTGGCAGACAGTACAAGTCAATCATGGTACTTTTTCTCTCGGAATCTAGGCATAGCCGCGTGGTATTTTTGAACACCATGCTTTGGTCAGCCGCTTACTACAAATTCATTGTGATTGACACACTGGTTTCAGCTTTCTTGCTACCCCTGGCCTAGGAGAACACCTGGCTCAGAGTAGGCATTATTTTTATGTGAAAAATGATACTAAATGGAAACCTTATAAAATTCATGTTTGATTTGACTTTTGATATAACTAATCTGTTGGAGTTGAATCTAGAAATGTTCTAAAACTTTCTGGGATCTCAGTCACTGATATTCAACCACTTCTGTTGTTTTGCTTTCATTATTTTGAAGCACTCTGAATTAAATAACATTAAACAGGTTCTTTTACATTGTAAGACTTATCAAACCTTTATATGCCAGAGTGCACTAGGAATCTGCGTGAAGAGAATAAAATATTTCCAGTTTCACAAACTTATTGGAACAATGAGGGAATGTTTGATGGAACTAGCATTCCTCAGAACCCACTTTGGGGAACACTGCTGTAGCAGATTCTAGCTGGTTCTGTTCATGTCATCAGCAGACTGTGTTATTCTGTGTTTGTATGTAGTAATCAGTACTCAGTAATCGGGATAATGAGAACCCCAGGCTTTTCTTTTGCTATCTTAGAATGACATAATCTACGATATTCTTGTAGAAAAATGGTGAAATGTTGACTTCCTCTAGTTGATTTGTAAATGCTTTAACCTTCAAAAATATACTATTAATTGAAAAAAAACTCTTTCTGAAGCATGAAGATAAAGCATTAAGTGGTGTGTGTCAACAAGCTTGGATTCAAGAACCAAACCTGACATTCCCAAACTCTGAAAGCGTACTTGTCATTTCTCTTCATGCCCTTAGTTTTCTCACCTATGAAGTGGGGATATTGACTCTGACATGAGAATACAGGCTCAGAACAAACAGTGCAAAGATGTATTTTCTCTCTGCTTCATTCCAGATGTAACACTCTTGAAGCTATTTTTTAAACCAACTTGCTTAGAGAGTAGTTTCATTTCCAGAAGATAGGGATGTCCTTGAAAGTGACTAACAGCATCTGACCAGTTATATAAGGTGCCTTGTGTACAGTAGCAGGTGGTAAACCCTAATATTTCTAAGTCAGTCTTAATGACTTAGTAACATAGTTTGAGACGTTTGATAACCAATGTGATTTCTTCGCAACCTTCCAGCCACCTTCTGTCTTCACATACGCCCAAAAAAAGCAGATGGGAAGGGAGGAATAGCCTGAAAACATCTCTTCAAACAGTGACGATGTTGATGAAGATGGACACTGTAATTTAAAAATAAGTAATTTCTTTTAACAAAGTGCCATGGGAATGAAGTCCATAGGAAAACAGGTTGGGGTTTCTCCATGTTACCTGCCTGCCTGGGTAGTGTGGGTAGTAATGTTCCTGTCCTTGGCCCCATCTCATACATGCCTCTCTTGCGTCAGTGCCATGACTTTTGTTTTAAATTGGTAGCAGCATCCATGTATTGGTCATGAAGCTTAGGCTGCACATAGGTTGTTCAGGTTTCATTTTGCATTTTGTTGCAACACATTCATGCAGTTGGAAAATTTGGAGATTGCAACCCAGACAAGATTTAAATTCCAGTCTTACCACTTATCAATGACGTGCTCTTGCCAAACTATTTAATTTTTCTTAGTCTCCTTTCCTTAGCCATGAAATGGAGACGGTGATGTATAGGATTGTTGTGAGGATTCCATGAGACGATATGAGTAAAGAACCTGGTGTCTAATCGCTGTTTGCTAAATGCTAGTTCCTACAAAGCCCTCCTTCATTAGTTACCCCTGGAGTAACTAATATAAAATACTAATCTGTGCTTTCTATGTCGTTGCACGTTTCCATTTTAATACAATCTGTTTATCTGTCCTTACAAGATTGCACATCAAGCGTCCAAGTACCTTATTTATATTTATATTCCCAGTGTATAATATCTAGCATACAGCATCTCTCACTTTATTTTCTTCCTTATCCCTGTCAATCCAATGAGTGTGAAAAGATTTGTCATTATTTATTAATCCTAATAGGATCAGACATGTTTCAGTAATTTTGTGAATCAGAAAAATAACGCTCTGTTTTAAATATCTATTTAGAACAACAAAAAAAGATAGACTTGTATGTATGTTAAAAAAAAAAACTCCAGTGACAGCAACCAATCATATTCATGAATTCTCAAATTATATTCTTGTAGAATTAAGTGTAATTGAACTTCAGATATTGAAGTCTTTCTGCAACCTCAGTGTCATGTTTACTGTCAGTAATTGGGGAAGAATTCTGGTGTTAGAATGCATGCCAGTAATTGTTGACTCAAGAATTCGTGAAAGGTACACACTCGATTGGGGTTTTAACTTTGGCTCATGATTTATAAGTGTATAAATGGCAAAAAGACGTTTCAAAATTGTATATATTCATGCATGTGGTGTTAGAACTTCCGAGAAGCTCTGATTCATTAGAATTGAGCTGACATTTATAAAGACATAAAACTCCTGTGTAGCAGCGGCTTTAATTATTACTTAAGAGAAGAATTGTTAAAATGGCTCCCTCAGATACTTGAGCTTTTCATTGAAAATGATATTGAAGCCAAATATCAAATGTGTCCTTGGCGGCTGACAGGTAATGATAATGTCTTAAGAAGAAAAACCACCTTGCCTCTTGTAAGAAGGATTTGGGGGTATTTACAGAAGTATTTGAGCATCTTCAAAGTACATGAGCTCTACAGCAACTGGAAGATTTAAAAATCTCCCTTTTCTCTTATTCATGTAAAGAGTTCTCTCATGGTTACTCTAAAATGCTCCCAATCAGAAGAAAAAGCCCCCAGCGTTTGACCCGTGAGACACAAACTCTGAGCTAATAGCATGTTAGTCATCTGTTACTTTTCATATTTATCAAGGGGAACTTTAACAAGGAGAGCAGTTGCCTGGGAGGGTTAAGATGCATTCTGCCAGGCTGCCATGTTTTAGTTACTCTTACGTTTGCAATAAATGGAGGTTGGTTTGTGTTAGGATGTGAGTCTACTCTCCAAAGACGTATATGCTGATAGCACTAATGATTTGCAGTATTTAACAGCAAAACTGTTTTATTGCTGTGACTCCAGGCTTTGAATTATAAATGGAATCATTTTATATCTTTTGTCATTAGTTGAAATACATGGGAATTGTCCCAGATTTCCCATTAATAATGTATCGAGTAAATATTTCAAATTCATTAAGTATTTCAGAATCTATTTCTATTTTGAAATAGAAATATTTCAAAATTGATATCAATAATTGGTGTTTAGAAAAATATGTTTTATCACACTATACATTTATATAAATTTACATGGGTTGGAAAAAATATCCAAATTAATTTTAATGTATACAGTGGTATGTTATGTTTATTTGTGTGCATAAGCAGTTTTTATTTGCTTATTGTTTGGGATGATTAAAAATTCTGCCCAAACTCAGGAGGTATTAAGGGTTGTTTCCTACTGTGGTCTCATTCTAAATGACATTTCTTTTTCTTTGACCTCAAGTTTAACTTCTTGGGAGGGCTGCTAACTCAGCACAGTAAGTCAGTCTTGGCCTCTTTCCTGATTTAAAGCTAATCATATGCAATTTTGGAAAGGCATCAAATTTACTTCTGAAAAAAAATTCCCTGGCACAGCTAATGGGAGATATAATTTTCGTGACTAAAGTAGGTACAAAAAAGTGTCCAAAAATGGAAGAATGAACTTGTGTTTCCACAGACAGCCCTTTTCAGAGTCTTGACCCAGCCCTTCTCAGCTAAAGTTGCTGGCTCTATTTATGGAAGGCTTTAAATACCCCTAAGTTGCAATTAAATTTTTTATTTGAAATTGTATCCCCTCTGTTTAGAGAGTATGACTCTAATGCATGATGACGTGATGAGGAAAGGGAGTGTTAGTCATGAAGAAGTTAGAATTGTGAATGGGGTGACCTGTCATGACAGGGTTTTTTGGTTTTTTTTAATAGAAGTATAGTTGATTTACAATGTCGTGTTAGTTTCTGGTATGCAGCAAAGTGATTCAGTTACATAAATATAAATATTCTTTTTCATATTCTTTTCCATTATGGTTTATCACATGATATTGAATATAGCTCCCTGTGTTATACAGTAGGTCCTTGTTGTTTATCTATTTTATATATAGTCGTGTGTATGTTAATCCCAAACTCCTCATTTATCCCCTCTGCCCCCACTGTCTTCCCCTTTGGTAACCATAACTTTGTTTTCTATGTCTGTCTGTAAATAAGTTCATTTGTATCATATTTTAGATTCCACATATAAGTGGTATCATATGATATTTGTCTTTCTGTTTCTGACTTAAAATACTTCACTTAGTATGATAATCTCTAGGTCCATCCATGTTGCTGCAAATGGCACTATTTCATTCTTTTTTATGGCTGAGTAGTATTCCATTATGTATATATACCACATTTTCTTTATCCATTCATCTGCCAATGGACATTTAGGTTGCTTCCATGTCTTGGCTATTGTGAACAGTGCTGCTATGAATATTGGGGTGCATGTATCTTTTTGAATTAGAGTTTTCATCTTTTCCAGATATGTACCCAGGAGTGGGATTGCAGGATCGTATGGTAACTCTATTTTTAGTTTTTTTTTTAAGAAGATGTTGGGGGTAGGAGTTTTATTAATTAATTAATTTATTTTTGCTGTGTTGGGTCTTCGTTTCTGTGCGAGCGCTTTCTCTAGTTGTGGCAAGCGGGGGCCACACACCATCGCGGTGCGCGGGCCTCTCACTATCGCAGCCTCTCTTGTTGCAGAGCACAGGCTCCAGACACACAGGCTCAGTAGTTGTGGCTCACGGGCCTAGCTGCTCCACGGTATGTGGGATCCTCCCGGACCAGGGCTCGAACCCGCGTCCCCTGCATTAGCAGGCAGATTCTCAACCACTGCGCACCACTGAAGCCCTATTTTTAGTTTTTAAAGGAACTTCCATACTGTTTTCCATAGTGGCTGCAGATAGGTTGGTTTTTTATAAGGTTTACAATTATGATTATATAAAGACACATTCAACCTAAAAAATGCAAATGGTTTGTGATGAAAGGAAGAATGCTCAGTCTTTTCATAATTTGCTTAATACGAGAAAGAAAAAATGTATGAAGAGACTGCAATTCAGAGAACAAAGAAAGAGGATGCAAGATCCTGCTCAGCCAGGTACTAGTGAGCACTTGGTGACGTTACCCACTTTCCATGGCAGGGATTTTAGAGCTAAAAGCGAACTTAAACTAGCCCATATTACATATAGAGAAACTGAATCCAGAGAGGTGAAATTGGTGTGCCCAAGCACACTTTAGCTGCATCTTCTGATTGCCATTGCATCATAGTCACGTCTAGAATGGCCCAGCTGGACAAATCTCCAGGATGGCTGTGAAGCCCTGTAATATGAAGATTTGGTTAGCTGTTTGCAGTATAAGAAGGCTATATAAATTTCAATTGTAATTATAATAAAACTCTATATTTTGGCTTTGGGCAGCTGAGCTCTTGGATGGACAGCTGTTCTAGCTGTGAAAACATCCCCCTACCCATAACGTCCTCTTTTGTCAGAGACAGAGGCATTTGCCAATGTTCCTCCTTTAATGTGCAGCCTCCTGTTTCCAGATGTCCTGTGTCTTGTGAAAGGGTGTTGTTCTTTCAGATGGGGAAGCTTTTAAAAAGGAACAGCTGTATCACTTACTAGTAGTTTATCTCCATACCCTTTATTCCCAGACTCCTCTTGCTTTTCAGTTTATCCTTCCGTCTCAAGAAAACTAGGGGTAATTTAAATAGAGGAAGGAGGGGAAGGAAACTAACATTTCTTCAGCACTTACTATCGGCCAAGTATTCCCTCAAATCGCAATTGGCATGAGGTCAATATGAATAAATAAATCACTAAAAGATTCCAGGTATCATGCTAGATACCTTACCTACATTGTTAATGGCTGAATAAGTCAAGGCTCAGAGATGTTAAAGAAGTCAGGGAGAGAAATGAAAGAGCTGAGAAGCCCAAAAGGAGAGACAGCATTAGGAGAAAGGTCACATTTTCCTTTTCTCATTAATTAAAAAGAGAAGAAAGAAAAAAAGGAAAGAAGGGAGGGAGGAATGAAGGAAGGAAGGAGAGAGGGAGGGAGGGACATTATTTGCTGGCTGGTCCTATCTGAAAATAGTAAATAAATATATTTACATATGTTTATTTCAGAAAGATGTGCTTTTAAGAAAACGTGCTCTGCATTTCTTTGTTAACTCTATTCAGTAACTCTTGCAGCAATGTTCCTGATGTCCTAGGCATCCAAGAGGCACCTCTAGGTATTCCTGAGAATACCCTTTGGTGTCACTGAAAATGTTTTGTTTCTGTTGCACCCCTTTCCCATCTCAGGCTAAGATTGCGTCAAGATCTGTGATTTCAAGATACAAAGTTGAAATCCATTCTTATGAAGTGTTGAAACAAAAACAGCATGTAGGGTGATAGGTGTGAACTTGATTTATCATGGTGATCATTTCACAACATATGCAAATATCGAGTCATCATATTGTACACCTGCCATTAATATAATGTTATATGTCCATTATACCTCAATAAAAAAGAAATCAAACAAACAACAACAACAAGAAACAACATAAAAACTTTGCCACCTGCAAATCCAATAGGGTGATATTTTACTGAGTCTTACGACACAGTTTCATCGCCTGACAGAGGGCTTTCCTGACTGTGAATCCACAACTGTTCCAAGATCTTGAAAACTGTGCAGTCACCTCTCAGGAACCCAGATCTGTGTTCACAGGGAGGGCTGGATGACAGAACTACAGTTTAAACTGCTTGCTGATTGGCCAGAGTTGTCAGCTAACGTCCTAGAGAGATAATGTGTTCAAAGGATGAGCTGATACCTCCGGTCACAGTAGTTTTCCAGATTCATTTTCATCTGTGGGATTTGTAATACAATTCATCTCCTCTTTAGTCTCATATCCCCCTTACACTGACTAGTGCTTCCTTCTTTAACCAGTTACCACTCTGCTTGTCTAGACATGCCCGGGGTTATAGAATGTATCTCCGTAAAGGAGAGACTGAAAAGGGACTTTAAATATTATCTGGACGCAACTCCTTCATTTTGTGGATGAGAAAATTGTGACACAGAGGTGTTAGGAGGCTAGGTCAGAGTTATTAAGCTGGAGACTGGCAGAGCCAGCAGAGCCCGAACTGAGCTTGGAATGCGGGGCTTTTAGTCCAGTGCTTTCTGCACTAGACTACGTCTGCTCGCCAAGAGGTAACTGATCCTTGGAAATAAAGAAGAGAGATAGATTGTTGTTGTTGTTTGCAGTCAGAACAGCTAGAGCTTTAATGGACATTTGGTAACTTCTTAGCTGAAGACCATTTTCCATCCTTTTCTAAGCGGCTCAAGCTATCAGCATTGCCACCCCCCTGAACACTGAGGGACAGAGATGAACAGGGTGAGGAAGGGGTCTGGTGCCCTGACTCTCTGGGCCCCCGAGCAGGGTAAGAATCAGACACTGTTGAGTGGTGATAGTGGCCCATTCATGCTGGGGCAGGGCTGGCAGCGCTAAGATGGGTCCAGAGCACCATCCTCCACCATTTGAAGGCAAAGGGCACCTGGTGAATGTTGGCACAGGGATTGTAAATAGGGCTATTTTATTTATTTCTCTTTTTGCGGTACGCGGGCCTCTCACTGTTGTGGCCTCTCCCGTTGCGGAGCACAGGCTCCGGACGCGCAGGCTCAGCTGCCATGGCTCACGGGCCCAGCCGCTCCATGGCATGTGGGATCTTCCCGGACCGGGGCACGAACCCGTGTCCCCTGCATCGGCAGGTGGACTCTCAACCACTGCGCCACCAGGGAAGCCCAATAGGGCTATTTTGTTTCTTGTAATTCTGTTTGTTCTAGAGCAAGCTCACATGTCTTTTAGGAACTAGGTATGTCTTCATTTACCTTCAATTAAGGAGGTAGTCTGGGTTTAACACGATTACAGAGAGGGTGGTAAGGAGGAGAGGTAATAAAAGGATTTTTAAGATCTAAAAGAATTTGTAATATAATTAGGGAAATGAAAATAACACAAATTGTGGTGTTGGGTAAGAAAAAAAGAGGTTTCAAAATAAGTGGCACAGAAAATAAGTTGTTCAGAAAAAGGGGAAGCAACACAGGCTGGAGTGACCTGCAAAGGCTTCACAGAGGAGGTTGGAATGCGAGATGAGCTGTCTGTACATATAAGAAATGACCAGATAGAAGAAGAGGCTCAGGCCTCCTTAGCAGGAAGGAGCAGGTATCAGTGTTCCCAGCACTGAGCATGCACTGGAGCCTGTAAAAGGTGGGAGGCTTATCTCAGGGAGATGAGATGGGACTGGTGACACAGGGTGAGAGGAGATGCTATCTTGAGGGCCGCTAGATATCCTGGAGGAGAGATGTGATGTGTGCAGGTTGGATGGGAGTTGGGAAAAACTAGACAGGCAAACGGCAAGAGCTAATGGACTCTAGAATCCTTATAATTAGAAGCTACATCAGCATTCTTTCTACTTAAATTGAAATTTATTTAGAATGTCCATCTGGCTGATTCTTTGATGTTCTAGTTTAGATGTCACTTCTTTCAGAAAACCTTCTGTGACCCTGTGTTGAGGTTATTTTTCCTTCCTATGTGCTCTCGTAGCACCCTGCACTTCTCCTGCCATAGCCTCTCCCATGCTAGGTTGTAATTGTCTAATGGTTGGCCACACCTCTGGACTGTGAGCTTCCCAACCACAGGACTCGTTTCTGTCTTGTTCACTGTTTTATCCCCAGGGCCTGGTATAGTGTCTGCATAGAGATAATGCTCACTAAATTCTTATTGAATAACTGAGTGACAGACCAGCTGAAAGAGGAGAGACAAGAGGGTGGAGGGGAGTGGGGAGAGAGAGGGAGAGACAGAGAGAGAAAGAAGGGAAGGAAGGAAAAGGAGAACAAAGATTCAGAGATAAAGAAAACTAATTTAGGGTTATTACAAAGAACTTTGTTTTTTTACAAAAGAACTTTGTTTTCAACTAGGCTTCATGTGCCTTTCCACAAAGCCTATTCATACTGATTTAGTACGATGTTAGCATCATGGCCTTTGGAAGTCACGTATGAAGCGAATCATATCACTTATCGACTGGTTCTGTCTCCTGGTAAAATGAATCAAAATGTTCAGGTTAGTGAGGGAAATTATGACAAACCCAAGGATCCAATAAACTTACTTGCTGCCTCTTCAATAAATGTTTTATTTAAAATGATGATAGTGCATCAATAAAAAAGAAATTAAAGCACATTCTCAGATCCTCTTCCCGCAGTTTAAATGCTGCAGGAGAAATTTCATCTTGAAGTGAGTTTTTAACATGCTACCATTGGATCCTGAGGCCGTTTAGGAGGCTGATGGAATTGTCAGACACGTCCTCAAGCAAAATTTGTGCCTTTGTTAGCTCGTAAGTTCCTAGAAACAAGGATTTTCTGAACAGACATTTTCATTGCAAGATTCAGTAATCAAATTTAAGATGTTTACCTGAAACCTACTCGTTCTATGGAAATAAACCCAGCCATTTTGCCTTTGGGGTTTGTATAATGATGCAGATAAGTACGTATAATGGATAGCAGCATCTGATTAATTACTGTTAAATAACATTATTTGATTTGCCAAGTAAAAATGAATCATAGAACTGGAATTGATTTAAGATGTTCATTAAAATTCTCACAACTGATGTCTTCTCAGCAGGAAAGCACCTTTTTGTGGAGCAAATGACAAGGTATATATACAGGTAGATAAGAACTAAGTATATAGTGAGGGGGGAAGCAAGGTGAAACTGTGCCTGGGGAAGTGAGAATACCAGAGTATTCAGGGGTTCATAAACCGTGTTAGAGACTTTATTCTGAGGCAATAGGAAATCTCCAAAGGGTTTTAGGGGAGGGTGGAGAGGAACTTAGAGATGAGAGAGTGATGGGAGGCCTTTACAAGGCTGTTGCAGTGAAGGGTAATGCGCTTGTAATGTAGTCTAAGTGCTGTCTTGACCCTGTTTGGAGGCCTTGGCTGGAGACTGGTCAGTTCCCCTTCGGGAGCAGCTGATTAATTCCACACACCAACCACCTCCTTTCTTGGGCTCTCACTCTGTGGCCCACTGTCCGCCTGTCCTAATCACCCCAAGGCCAGATGCCAGACACCCAGGCACAGCCCCAGTGCCCCAGAACCTGCTGAAGTTACGAGCCAATCCTAAACTAGCCGATCCCGCCTCATCTGTTCCTTCCTATGGAAACCAGAGTAAAGGCTCTTGCCCACAGTTCCTCCCTCTCCTTCTGCCTCAGAGCTGAGCCCCATGATTCCCTGTGTGGCCCCCCCCCCGCCCCCATCCTCTGCCCCCTGTGGTGTGACACCTACTCCCTCTCTTGGGAACTTTGAGTAGAAGAAACCGTCTAGTCTCTTCAATGTCAGTCATCTCCCAATGTGTTGGCTTTACCATACCTAAATAATAATAAAACCTATTAAAACAATGCAGTCCTAGGTTGGTGGCGGAGACAGCAAAAACCTGGTAAATGCAAAGGTAGGTATGAGATAACAACAACGTTATTCCAAGATAGGTCCATATTGAAGATGAGAGAAAAGTAGGTGATGAAGATGACTTGTAGATTTCTGGCTTGTGTCACAGGGACCATTCATCAAGACCAAGAAAACTGGAAGAGGCCCTGGGTGTGGGATAAGGTCTTGAGTTCAATCTGGGGTGTATTGATCTGGGGGTAACTTTGAGATACTCAAGTGGAAATGTCAAGGAGACAGTCAGACAGACAGTTCAAGAACTGGTGACTAGATCTCGTTGAGAAAAGAGGATTGTATAAATAATAGACTTTTAAAAATCCTAGCAAGTGAGAATTACAGATGGTAGTAATCACCAAAGATAGCAGACTCCAAACTGCTTATCATGGGGAGTCCCTCCTGCAGGGAGTGAGACGTGAGCATTGCTGGGTTGAGGCAAGAGGACACTAAGCAGGAGAAGTAAACAGTGTGAACAAAGGTTCAGAAGCAAAATGTGTGTTGCAGATTTGGACAACAGTGAATAGTCCAGCTGATGAAAGCAGACAGTTTGTATGGGGGAGGAGTAGAGTACCTTAATACCAGTCATTCCCCCCTTGAAGACCTGGAAGGTAAGGAGTTTATTTAAAGTGCCAGCAGTCCTCTGGGCACTTCCTTAAGAGAATTAAATAGAGTTCCTCTTGTTCAGGCTTTTGTCTTTTAAAATAGATGTTCCTGCAGGATGGAAATTCTCCTTTGTCTGCTGATTACTTTCAGCTGGTGTAGAGGCTATTAATGTTTGAGGCTCAACAGAAGATTAACCAAACATTATTATGTTAATTTTTTTTAGCACCAACTATCAAAGATTTATTGTTAGTCTACTGTGGGCCCAAATCATGGGACCCAGCCCAGGATCCCACGGAAATTTTGGTTTTGTTGGGAAGACAGAACTTAATACTTACCCAATGATTTAAAAGAGAGAAGTGTAACCTAAAATTTAAAGCCAGAAAGAATATATCATGAAATATTTCTGTATTTATCCTTAAACATTTTTATCGTGTATTTCTTTTCAACTGTGGTAAAATATACCACAATATAACATAAATTTTGTCGTCTGAACCTTTTTTTAGTGTACAGTTTGGTAGTGTTAAGTACATTAACATTGTTCTGCAGCCAGTCTCCAGAACTGTTTTCATCTTGCAGAACTGAAACAATTAAATTAAACAATAACTCCCCATTCCCTTCTCCCTTTCCAGTCCTTTCATGTAAGTTAAATCATACATTATTTGTCTTTTTGTGACTGGTTTATTTCTTTTTTTTTTTTTTGGCCGCGCCGTGCGGCTTATGGGATCTTAGTTCCCTGACCAGGGATCGACCCCGGGCCCCCGGCAGTGGAAGCATGGAGTCCTAACCACTGGATTACCAGGAAATTCGTGACGGGCTTATTTCATTTAGCATAATGTCTTCAGGGTTCATCCGTGTCCTAGTTTGTGTCAGAATTTCCTTCTTTCTTTAAGACTCAATAATATCCATTCTGTGTATATACCACATTTTGTTTTTTCATTCATCTATCGATAGATTCGTGGGTTACTTCCATCTTTTGGCTATTGTAAATAAAGCTGCTATGAACATGAGTGTACGCATACCTCTTCAAGATCTAACTTTCAATTCTTTTGGACATATACCCAGAAGTGGAATTGCTGGATTATATGATAATTCTATTTTTAATTTTTTGAGGAACCACCGTACTGTTTTCCATAGAGGCTATACCATTTTATATTTCCAACAGTGCATAAGAGTTCCAGTTTCTCTACATCCTTAACACTTGGTATTTTGGGGCGTTTTTGATAGTAGCCATCCTAATGGACATGAGGTGGTGTTTCACTGTGGTTTTGATTCACACTTGCTTAATGATTAGTGATATGGAGTATCTTTTCACGTGCTTATTGACCATTTGTTTACCTTCTTTGTAGAAATGTCTATTCAAGTCCTTTGCCCATTTTTAAAATAGGTTGTTTTTATGTTGTTGTTGCTGAGTTGTAGGAGTTCTTTATATATTATGGATACTAGCCCTTTATCAGAAATATGCTTTGCAAATATTTTCTCCTGTTTTGTAAGTTGCCTTTCACTCTGGGCTATTTCTATACCATTAGTTTCCATGTCTGTCATTATACCAGTACCACACTATTTTGGTTACTATAATTTTGTAATACATTTCGAAATTAGAAAATATGAGACCTACAATTTTATTCTTCTTTTTCAAGATTGTTTTCGTTATTTGGAGTCACTTAAAATTCCATACAAATTTTCAGATGGATTTTCCTATTTCTGCAAAAAATACCACTGGGATTTTGATAGGAATTACATTAAATCTGAAGATTACTTCAGGTAGCATTGTCATCTTAACAATATTAAGTCTTCTAATGCATTAAATGGGATATTTTTCTACTTATTTATGTCTTTAATTTGTTTCAGCAACGTTTCTTAGTTGTTAGTATACAAGTCTTTTGCCTCCTTGATTAGGTTTATTCCTAAGTATTTTATTCTTTTTGATACTATTGTAAATGGAATCTTTTTTTATATTTAAATGTTTTGTTATTAATTCAGAAATAGTAGCTCACATTTCAGAAATTGGTTCAGGAGCTTTTGCCCCTCTCTCCACTATTACTTGTAAGGGTTTTATAAGGAATTTTTTGGACAATTTCAATTAAAAGCTTTTTCAGTCTGATGAATGAATCTCTTCCCAAATACAAAGTTATGTAATATTTCAACAACCTTAACAACCTTTATTCTATTATAAATATCAAGTGGTTCTACAGACTGAATCTTTGATTTCAGGACATAAGAAGTTGGTGACTTTCTATATTTTACTTTTTAGTTTCCAGAGACACATCTTATACATGGAAACAAATGAAAATATGACCTGTGCCCCTAAGCCAAAAGCCATTGGTCCATGATTTATTGATTAACTCATTCAGCAGTATCAGTTGGGTATCCATTATGTGCCAAACATTGGAAATCTATACAAAATTTCATCTCTGGTAGTATCAAAGAAATTCCTCTCAGTCTTACTGGAATTTTTCTCTTTTATCTACACTCTTCTGTTCTGATTTTTCTAACTTCTCGCCTTCAAAAGACATACAAAATAATTTTATCATAATTACAAAAATACTAATAGCTAACATTATTTAGAAGTCATAATGTGTCAGGCAGTATATAAGTGCTATACTTATTATTAACTCATTTATGTCTCATAACAACAACCAGAGGAAACCAAGGCAGGGAGTGCTGATGGCCACACAAGGTTAATTGGAGGTGTTGGGATCCAACACAGGAAGTCTTGATCAGAAACACTTACTAAAATATAGACAAGTGATGAATCATGGAATATCCTTTCAGTATAAAATCATATGTCTAACGTATGTTCAGTAGTGCATGTACAAAATTTTATATATAAGTAATTATATATTATGTAAGTTGTATATATATAAAAACTAATAAGAAATATGAAGATGTTATCAGCAAACATTCTAGATGTATGGGTTTTTCTCTGGGTAATTCATTTATTTATTTAAAAACTTTTTCTATAGTGGGCATCATTTTTACTTTTAGAAAAAAAAAGTTTAAAACAACGTGGCTAAAACTACTTTTTAAAAGTCCATGCTGGGCTTCCCTGGTGGTGCAGTGGTTGGGAGTCCGCCTGCCAGTGCAGGGGACACGGGTTCGTGCCCCGGTCCAGGAGGATCCCACATGCCGTGGAGTGGCTGCGCCCGTGAGCCATGTCTGCTGGGCCTGCGCTTCCGGAGCCTGTTGCTCCACAACGGGAGAGGCCACAGCAGTGAGAGGCCCGCGTACCGCAAAAAAAGATAAAAAAAATAAAATAAAAATAAATAAATAAATAAAAATATGCCTCATCTCAATGAGGGGACTAATAACAAAGCACTTGAAATTAATCTCCGTGTTGGAAGTGGCATAGGGGCAAGAGTAGAGGAATCACTGTTGATCTTATTTTGCCAAAAATAACTAGGCCTGTGAAGATTATAAAAAACTTCAGTCCTGTACATACTTAAAAAATAAAATCTGTGTTTTGAACATGTGTGTGTTTAATTATTTTGCCTACTTAGCCTTTGTAAATGCGATTTGCAGAATTGGGAAATATAAGCCTTGAACTTGGCATTTGTGAAAGGAGGATGTTTACCCCAAGATGCTCCCCAGAAGTAATGAAGGTGTCTTTGCGCTGCTGGAATGGCTCCCCAGTTTCTGTGGTCTGGTTACTTTGTATGCCAGTTAACTGTGGCCACCTATATGCACGTATTTCCTGAAATCCTAGTTGAGACTTGAGATTTGAGCCCAACTTAACTGAGTCCAAAGGCATGAAGCTGAGCTAATACCTGTAGAAAATAATTTAGGGAATGAAGGGTAAGCCTCAAAATGCATATTGAGGAATGTGAAGGATACTGAAAACACCCCAGGTAGTGCCCTGCTTCATCTCATGTCTTTGTGTTAGAAGTATTTTAAGCGAGGTTTGCTTATTAGATAAGGATGCATGTTTAACTAGACTTGATCTCTTTCTTTCTATGGGAGGTTGCTCCCAGCCTCCTCTTTGGCCCTACCACATGTCATATTTCAGTATATGACTGTATTTGTTTTATTAGTAGTATGCACACTGAGGGCAGGAACATAATCGTCTTGGTATTTCTTTCAGGCCTAGCAGAGGGGCAAGAAAAGAAGGAACAAACACATGGGAAGCGTGGACGATATGCCAGTCACTCAGATAGATCTTCAGTTTGGGTTCCTTTTTGCCTCCCACCCCGACTCTGAGCATTTCTCTCATATCCTGGGGAGCTCAGCTATGCCAGATTTTGCAAATAAAATACAGGGTGCTCAGTTAAACTTGAATTTCAGAAAGGCAGCAAATGCTTTTTTGTTAGCGGAAGTATAGCCCATGCCGTGTTTGGGATATACTTATATTAAAAAATTATTCATTGCTCTCTGAATTTCAAATTTAAATGGGTCTTTTACCTGGCAATTGGTATTTTACCTGGCAATTCTTTTAAATTTTAAAATGGTTTTTAAAATATTTTAGATAGTTAGAAAAAAGTAGACGAATGACCAGCCAATTAAAAAAGATTCACTGGGCTTGTCTGTGCACAGCTAACAGTACTGTTGCTGGTCAGGTACTGGAAGACCAGAGGCTGACATGACTTCTACCCTTGAACGCGCCTCTGGCAGCCCCAATGACCAGTTAGGGCTTGGGGACTCTTGTCTGGCGCATAGTTAGGAGTTCAGTAGGTTTCAATTTAAACAGATTTCTCAGTAATATATGAAAAATCTTAAGGTCTTTCAGAGTTGATACTACGCCCTGATGTTGTAAAATGACTTCACTTTACAAGGTGAATGATAACATCACTGGCAAGAAAAATGCCGGCCAGTCAGCTAGGAAAAATTTTACATCCGCCTCATTAACAGGGCAGCCCTCCCTGTCATTGTCTAATGATCCTGTTCCTTTCCTGCTCTTGTCTAGGACAGATTTTCTTCCTACATTGTTTTCTAGTCATTTCCCAGCAGATTAACATTAGGAAAATGTTGAGCTTTCATAATTTCCTTAGCAATTAAAAGCCACCACCCAAACTTGTAGCTCATTATTGTTCCTTGATAAGAATAACCTCCATTGCTTTATGTTGTTTCTTGTATGACTGTGAGTCTCCATGTAGTCTCATACATATATTCATGGACTGAGGCATTAGTGTATATATGCAAAGACATGTTTAAAATAAACTCATAGGTGAATACTACATGCAATTAACTTGCAGAATTAAATCCTTTGGAAAATTCTCATTCCATAGAATTGTGTCTATTACAATTTGACCTCATAAACTGGTAACATAGGAGAGAGACAGCTGGGCCTGTATACTTGAATTACCTGCCCACAGTGGTCTCTATAATAGGTACATTAGGGATTCTAGAATCACTGATTTGGCAATTTTGCCTACTAAATTATTCCCCCTGTCCGTTATTTACCAGCAGTGAAGGAAACAATTCTTTTTGTTCAGTAAATGCAAGTTTTTCCATTTTTCTCCGTTTCCTTTTGTATTTTTACCTCGAATATGAGCCTGTTGGGAATTAAATCCAAAGTAGTCTAGCGTTCTTTCACAGCAATGGTCCTATTACAGTAATGCTCATTACTGCAGCAGACAGCACTTAGTGTCTTGATTTCATTCCTGGGCTAGAAAACTCTCAAGCCTGTGCCGGAGTTCTTGTTGTATTTGTGACCCAGGCAGCTCATCATTTCTGCCTCTGCTCTGACTTGCCCTTTAAAATGTCTTTTTCACTGCTAAGTTTAAAATTGGCCTTTATACATAGGAGGCTGCCCTTATCTACGACCCCAGTATTTCACTCTGACAATTTTGTTATCCTTATGCCTCTTCTGTCATCCTTTCTTATTTATTTGGCTTCTCTTTATTTAACCTCTTCTATTTTCTCACTTGCCCGATTACCGCTATTACCAAACCAGAAAGAATCACCTGACTCACTCACCTATTTTTATCAATTCAAACCAAAGTATACACTGCCCCCTTTATCAGGCAGTGTTCTGTCCTTGTGCTTTCCTTTCCTGTTATTGTAACCCAGTCACTGATCCCAAACATTCCTAATCAAATCCTTTGGCTTTATTATGTCTAAGTTGATTTGTCCCCATGCATGAGTGAGTGTGTCACACCTTTGCTCCTGGCAGGAGTCTTGTCTGATCAGAGCTTGCATCTCCTGCATTTGCTCTGGGCAAGTAGAGTCCTGTCTCGTTAATGTAATCCTGATGTTCTAACCTCATCTCTCTATCTGCTAACGATTTTACCCATTACCCACCAAGCTTTCTCAGTTTGAAACACTGGAAGTATTTTTTGTTTTGTTTTTTGGGTTTTTTTTTTTTGCGGTACGCGGGCCTCTCGCTGTTGTGGCCTCTCCCGTTGCAGAGCACAGGCTCCCGACGCGCAGGCTCAGCGGCCATGGCTCACGGACCCAGCCGCTCCGCGGCATGTGGGACCCTCCCGGACCGGGGCACGAACCTGTGTCCCCTGCATCGGCAGGCGGACTCTCAACCACTGCGCCACCAGGGAAGCCCGGACGTATTTTTTAAGGTTTTAAAATTAGTGCTCTAAAACACATAGAAGCATAAATAGTACCTGGTGATAAGTTAATGAATGAAGAGTATTTCTTCTACCTCACCTATTGATGTTCTGGGAAAGGCTGAACTCATTGCCTTTTCCCTAAAACTGTTCTCCTGCTGGGTTCTAGATCCCCTTTCTCAAAGAACCCAAGCTTAAAACTGGATCCTCACCCCTGATGCTCTCCTCTTTATTCTGCCTTAAGAATATTTGGCCTTTCTTCTCCACCCCTTCACTCCTGCCCTGGTTCCCACCCTCAGCCCCATGTGACTGGACTATTGTAGTAGGTTTCTACTACAGGTTTCTAGTAGGTTTCCAACTGGCCTTCTACCATCCTTCTCCAGTCTACTCTCCATATTGCTCAGCACTGATTTTTCTAAAACTCAAATCGGTTTGTGGCTGATCATTGCTTGAAAGATCGAATATTAACTCCTTACTATGCCCTTTCATTACTTTGCCTTGCCAACCTCTCCATCCTCTTTCTACTTTTCCTGCACACATTGCACACTGGACTAGTTACAGTGGGCCTCTCTGGGCGTTGGTGCCTGTAGCCACTGCTGCAGGAATGCCCTTCTTTTTGGAAACTATACAAAGTGCCCATCAGTGGTTGGCTGAGACATCTTCTCTGCTCTGAAGCCTTCCTTGACTCACCCAAGTAGCGTTAGTCACTTGCTTCTTTGTCCTTTCTCTGTATGTTTTGGCTACCTTTGTTAAGGCAACTCTTCTCTAAATCTCTCACTCTAGTGTGAGATTTTGAAGATTGGAAATAAATAAAATAAATAAATAAATAAATAAATAAATAAAATAAATAAATAAATAAAATAAATAATGCCTTATTTACCTTTGTATCCTGCTGGCCTGCTATGGCCCATAGAAGGCACTCAGTAAATATGTGTTAAATTAATTTGAATGAGAATAAAGGCATTACTAACTTTTCCTTGGAAAAAAGGAAAGCCATGAGTAGTGAGTCTAGGGAAATAAATGCAAGTGACAGAGTCTGATGTTTCCATGTACAGTGGAACTGATTTCATACTAGGTTGTTTGACGGCAATTATCATTTGGATAAAAGCATGCATTTCCTCCTCTACAGCCCTCATTTGAAGGATGGGCTTTGAAGAGAAAAGCAACATGAATGTACCCTTCCTTTCTTTGAAAGAGCAGTGGACTGCTTTGATGGTCAAGCTTCCCAACTGTGAGCAATAAACATCCTCCCCTTCAAATGAACTAATCAGCACTCATCCTTTTGGTGGGGCACCCGGCTGCCAGCCTGCAAATGAGGCCTATTAATGATATTGTTCACTTCCAGTCTGTAAGGGTGAACACAAGGGAAGGAGGACCCTAAGGACTCCTGCTGGCCGTTAATCCATGATATTAACGGAAGCATTTTTATCAATGCCAGTCTCTCATGTTTCTAATGAAGGAATTCTCATCATTTCATTGTTTACAGTTAAAGTTAAAAGGTATGTGTGTTTAAAAATAGACATTAAAAATATATTACACTTGTATTTTCTCTCCAAATTTAGTGAAATCAATTTCCGAGAGGGTGGTTGTGGGGATCCTTCTAAAGACATTTCTACTCCAAGAGCTATGGCCTGTTTTAAAAGATGTATTGAAAAGCATGCTAATGTAATTGCCACTATGGCACCGCCTGAAAGCACCCATTAACTAGTGGCAGGCTTATAGAATAGGGTTGTGGATAAAGTCCCAGGAAGTCTGGAAGCCAGAGAAGGCATGGGGGAGGCAGGCATCTTCTGGAGGAGATAAGGTCCTGGCACTCCCAGGCCTGGGCTCCTCCAAGCATTTAGAAATGTGTGACGTTCTTATCCATAAGGAATACTTACTCAGTGTATCTTAGATGGGTGCAGAGATCTTAGACACATCGGGATGGCAAAGCCATCATGTCATACTTGTTATTTCCTTAGAGCTTTGACTCCTTACCAAGAGCAGTAGCAGGCTTGTATACAAGAGCTCTTTTTATTACCTATACATATGGTCCAGCCTATTGCATGCTTCTACTAAAATGACATAAATCATCAGCAAACCTTAAATATTTTAAAGCTTATTTGAGGCAAATACAGTGGAGAACAAGATATAAAGAAATGCTAACATACTGGCCGCTAATTTGACTATTATTAATTGCTATTTAACGAAACCTTAGTTTTTCCTTGATCCGAAGGAAAAGCTTTAATTTCATTTTCCCTTTGGGATTATAAGCCCTTTATCTTATTTTATTATACATCTGTACTAATTCAGAGTCACTGTTTTCTCATGCATATACTAAACGGCCAGTGAGGAGTAGAAGGCCATTGCTTAATCATTTCACAGAGGCAGTGCAATATACTATTTATATCCTGGTTCTACCACTTATTAAGTGTGTGACATAGAGTGATAGACCGTCCCCAAAGCTTCAGTGTCATCATTTGTTAACTGGAGCTAATAAGAGTAACGCTTAACTCATTGGTCTGCATGGAGGATTAAAGGATATAATCCTTTTAAACTGTTATTTGATGCTGGGCACATAGTAAGCCTTTGATATACTTTGTCTGTTATTATCTATTAAGGCTTTTCTCTCTACTCTCAATTCTTGAGCTTCCTTATTTTTTTAAAGGAAAATAATATTGTTACTTGTTTTATGTAGTTGCACACTGTATCTGACTTCAGGATGATTTTTAAATGACAGTGATCATGATGACAGGAATCCTAAGTTTAGGGTTGATGGTGAGGGTCCCGCATTGGGGTGGGGGAGGGGTGCAGGTCTGTAGGTTACAGTGAACTAGGGGAGGGTGTGAGGGGGAAGGAGGAGGGGAGAGGAGCTGGGAGAAAGGGGGAGAAGCTTGGGCCCAGTGACACAGGAGAGAGGCCTGCTTCCCCTGGAGAAAGGGAGGCCGCATGGCAGAGTCCCAGGGTGATGTGAAGACACCCTGGATCTCCACGAGGTGTGAAGGGGGTGCAAGATGGGGGTTTTATGGGTCTCGCCTGGGGCCCAGCAAAGAACGGTTGACAATATGGTGATGCTTCTGAAGAGAAGGAAAAGCAGCACTGCTCTCGTGCCAGAATAAAGAGGGTGGCAGGAGTCAAATATTCCAGAAGGACCGCTATGGAGCGCACACCCTGCCTCAGAGCCCTGGCCAGGGGCGCCTGTAAAACAGACAGCCTTGCTCCACCCTAGACCCACTCACACACCTTCCTTAGGGCCAGTGCTTGTGGAAGCATCCAGGAAAGCTGGCTGCGTCGTGCAGCTATGGCCCCAGGTTTAAGGAGGAAATAGGCTTTGTGCAATTGGGAATTCCTGGATCAGGTTCTGCCCTTACTTGGCTCCGTTCCATCCCTCTGTCTCTGTAAGCTGGGCACTCAGTTCAAGGGACACCAGAAGGAGCACATCTCAGAGCAAACCCCCTTCTGCAAAGGTGGAAAGAGCTCAGAAAGTCGGGATGCTTGTAGTCATGCCACTGGGATTGAGGGTCGGAGACTTTGCCTGGTGATAGCCAAGAGCTTCCCCCGGGGGACCACCTGTTACACAGTATCCTGTAATCACTGATACGCTCTACTTCACATGATCTCACTTGAATGTCACAACATGCCCGTAAAATAAACAGGGTAGTTATCATCATCCCCTTTTTATGGGTCTGCCTAAGGCCAGATAAATAGTCAGTGGAGAAGCCTTATGTAGAATTTGTTTCTCTTTATTTTCAGTCGGAAGGCTTTCTTAACACCTCACTCTTACCAGTTAAATACTCACCTCCCAACCCCCAGTTTGCTCCATTAACAGGGCTCAGCGTGCAGTAAATCACTTCCTTACCAAGCTCTGCAGTTCTGAAAGGAACATAACAGATGTTCCATAAACAGATGATACGGTTTTTAAATTGAAATATTCATTAATTCCAAGGACAGATGGAAGGAAACCTGGATTAGGCATTGATTTAGAAGGAAGGGTACCAGCTGAAGTTCAAGAAGCCCCTTTGTAACATGGCCCGGGTCTCTGTAGGAAGATTTTAGGTATCCCTGACCTTGAGCCCCAAGTGAAGCATGAGGCATGGTGCTTCATGGCTTTGGGTCTGTCCACGTCTGAGATTTAAATCAGTTACCACGGGAAGCTATAAAACCTTTTTCTCTGGAGGTATTTCCAACTGAGGTAGATAATTTCAGAAGGGACCTGGCCACAGCTTGAAGATGAGCTAAGTGACCTCTTGGTATTTTCTAAGCATGAAACTAACTTGGTAGGAATGCACAGGTCTTAAGTGTACACAGAGAGAGTCTCAGAGGTAACTTGTCTCAGTTCACAGCGTGTCCTGATCTTTTGCAGAAGCTAAGATTTCTCCAAATATGACTCTGGATAAAATGAGGAGTAGTGCAGAACTACCGTGGAAAGCCGGGCTTATAATTCAAATTTATTAATAAATAGTAATCCTGGTTAAAAATATGTACTGCACACCTTACATTATTCCAGGGACTTTTCTAAGCACTATGTACGTGTTAACTCATTTAGTTTTCACTGTGGCCCACGTGATAGGGTCTTTTGTTGTCCCGGTTTTACAGGTAAGGAAACTGAGGCTTCCAGAGGTTAAGTAACTTGGCAAGTAAGAGGTAAATCTGGGTTTTATAACATGCTCCTCCAAAAGGGCAACACGTCCCTCGTTGGTGTGAAATCTAGAAAGAGCATATGCCTTGGAGCTAGACTGACTTGGGATCCCAGCATTGCCATTTTCAGGCTGTGTGACCTCAACAGAGTTACTTCTCTGAGTCTCAGTTTTTAAAACTGTAAAGGGAGGATGAAATACTTGCTTTGAAGTGTTGTTTGTGGGGACACACGTAAACTGTTTGCTGTTATAATTTTGAAGCATGTCCAGGGAAGTTGGTTGGGTCAACATGACATTTTGAAAGGAATATGATTAGTCCTACCTTTAAACTTGGGGGTGACCGAGCCAACTCATTCTTTCTCTTGTCATTCTTGAGGGAAATTGCTAATGTAAGATATCTCAAAATCCTTGACAATATCAATAACATTAACATAATGCTAATGCGAATACATCAACATGAACTAATCAGCCTTCCTGGAAAAACAGAGCCAAGTGTCACCTTGTACAAATAAAATAGCAACTTTCTGTGGACATCTGAACCTGGCTACATGGCCAGCTCCCAAGTCGTTGGTGGGAATGAGACTCAGAAGTTACCGCCTTGGAGAGAGAGTTTCAGATGCTTCCTGCGGCCTCTTAGGGGGCCCTGGGCTGGGGGAGTGGCAGGCAGCCTAGACCTGCTCCCACCCACCACTCCCCGTCACCTTCCATCAGAGCAAAATTGCTTTGATCCCGTTCATATATTGAGATTTCCACGTACGATTTTGAAAAAAACAATTGTTTTTTTAAAAAGTTTGAAAATCACCTTTTAGAAATATGCTGGCCTATATTGCTTTAAAATATTAATAAAGTACTTCAAATAGTTTTGCAAAATGAGTATTAGTAACCGGTGGTGGAAAAAAGATGGTCATTTGTTTCAACCTACCACAGGGACAGAAGGAAAAGTAGGGGAAATGTTTTCCGAAATGGTGAAGAGCCTTCACTCAGCAGCTAAGTGAGGGATCATTGGTACCCTGTGATGAATGCTTCTATGAACAAGAGCACTTTTTTGAGGCGTTACGGGACACAACCCCGACCAAAAATAAAAAACAAGTGAAATCCCTTCCCTTGATGAAGTTCCCATCCAGCAAATGAAATATAAAAGACCCGTGAAAACAACTGAAAGTTCAGAGTAAAAGAAAAAGTAACATAAAGCTCTTCCGTGCAGAGAAGCAAAGACAGAAGTATGCACTAGCAGAGGGCAGAAGTCTCTCACAGAACGCTTCCTCGCCCAAGGAGTAGTTGGAGCTGATATTTAAAGAAGTGATGGTAATATAATTTCCACTGCAAAAGAGAGGTAAAACTCACTACATAAAATAAAAGACTAAAAAGTGGAAGGGGTAAATCATCCTTGATTCCATTTTTACTTATCTAAAATGAGATAATAGTTACGAATGTGTTTTGAAAATGTGAAAGCTATGGGGATGTGAGGTGTTGGTTATTAATAATGCTGGTAATCTCCACATCATATTATATGAGTACTGCACATCAGTAGGTTAGAAAACAGATGGCGTGGGCTTACGTTTTAAAGGGTTAACTCAATGAGAATTCTGTGTATCGGGCTTCCCTGGTGACGCAGTGGTTGAGAGTCCGCCTGCCGATGCAGGGGACATGGGTTCGTGCCCCGGTCCAGGAAGATCCCACATGCCGCGGAGCGGCTGGGCCCGTGAGCCATGGCCGCTGAGCCTGCGCGTCCGGAGCCTGTGCTCCGCAACGGGAGAGGCCCGCGTACCGAAAAAAAAAAAAAAAAAAAAGAATTCTGTGTATCATGCTTACCTACGAGTTCTTTTCCATATAGCCTTTGGCAATCTCTTTAACCTTATGCTATCACGTACAGCATCATCCATAATTGTGATCATATTGTCTACAATTCACAAGGACTGTCTTGAATTTATTTATTAAGCCTGTAGAAAGAATGTGTCGCATGAATGTTGAACTAAGATAAAATCACCGTCTCACCGTAATGCTGGTAAATTATGTCATCCTGGGACAGATATCTGGTCCATCTTGATCTTGAGGCATAGGAATGCCAGATGCAGGGCAAGTCCAGTGATTGACAGCGATGTCTCTGCTTTTTGGTACAGGCTGAAGGGTTTCCCAGTGAAAGATCCATGAAAAAAAGACTGTCATACTCTTCTTCTCATCAGCCTCCAGCCACTGAGCAAGTGCTGAAAAAACTAGAACTCTAAGCGCCAAGAAAATTCCAAATAAGATACGTTTTTACTAAAAGGAATCTGTTTTTAAATTTGAATTATAGGCAAATATTTAGCTAGTGTTCACAGTCACTTCAAAATAATATATTAAAAGAGCCAGTACTCAATTATTGAGGGGACAAAAGGGAACATGCGTAATGTAGACTTTTAGTCTTCTAAAATCAATATTGTCATCCTTCTCGTCCACTAAAAATGAATCTACTAATAAGTATTAAAATACATGAGTGTAGCGGACAGACTCTTAAAGCGACCTTCATCCCCCTGCCTGATGGTACTCATGCCCTTGTGTGATCCCTCCCCTTGACAATGGATGGTGACTTGCTTCCAATCAATAGAACAGGACAAAAGCGACAGGATATATGTGATTATGTATATGTGATTATGTGATTGTGTTACATAAAATTGTAGTGTGTCAGGCTGGGGTCTCTCTCTCTCTCTCTCTCTCTCTCTCTCTCTCTCTCTCTCTCTCTCTCTCTCTCTCCCTCCTTTGCTGGTTTTGAGAAGGCAAGCAGGCATGTTGGGGAACCCTGGGTAGCAAGGAACTACAAGCAGCTTCTACAAACTGAGGGCAGCCACCTGCTGACCACCAGCAGGACCCTGAAGCTCTTAGTCTTACAGCTGTAAGGAACTTAATTCCGCCAACAACCTGAGTAGGCTGGGAAGTAGACTCTTTCCCAGTTGAGTTTCAGATGAGAACTTAGCCAGGGTGACGTGTTGATTGCAGAGGACCCAGCTAAGCCTTGCTCAGACTCTGACCCACAGAAACTGTGAGATAGTGTGTGTTGTTTTGAGCCACTATGTTTGGGGACTGTTGTTTTGCCATGTAACAAGAGATGTTAGTACAATGAATGTGATTGATTTTTCTCTCTACATCCAAAAGCTTGCATCAAGAAGAGAGAGAAATGCAGGCCATAGGTATTAAACAAGATGCTAATCATTTTGGAAATTTTAAAATATATTTAGGATGTATATTGTTTCTATATTGATTTCCCTATACCCAGACTCTCTTTTATGCATTTTCAAAGACGAAACACAGACTATACCAGGTGAATATTTTGAAAAGAGGAATTGAACTTATGATATATTCAGAATATGAGAATTATTCCCACCTTCACCCCAATTTTTATTTAATTCAGTGGCATTTAAAAGTTTGAGCTTTAGAGGAAAATCATTCCTTCCTCACTTTTTAAGTTATTTTTTCATTGGATAGAATGTAATATGTTGTTTTTTTTTTCTTTTCTGTGACTTCATTTTCACCTAATATATATAGTACAGAGATTTCTCTAGTTGACACTTTAAATCTCTAGTAGCGTTTGAAGTAGGAATACTGCTGAGGACTTAGATTCAATTAACATTTTGCTGACTTTTCATTTCAGTTTGCCTAATTCTTTATAAGTACTTTGGAATCATAGAAACTCTGAATATTAGTCAAAAGTTTAGTTCCTTAATTCTTAATCAAAAATTTTATTTCAGAGACATAGGGTACTTTTTAACATTTTAAAATATAGTTTTGTTCCTTAAAAAAGGAAAAAAGAAATTGGCTATTAGTCATCCAAAGGGCATCCCCATCATTTTATTACAACAGCAGCAGCAGAAGAATTGTATTAAATGTCAGAGACATTTATGGGTGCTGATTACTTGCAATTTTCCTCACAAACATATGGTGAGTAGGTACTGTCATTATGCCCATTTTACAGATGAGGAAACTGTGGGATAAAGAGAGCAAGTGCCTTATCTAATGTCTCAAATGTAGTAATTGGCAGAGTAAGATGGTAACCAAGCTGACTCCAGAACTAATCCGTGAAAATAAGGCTGGAGGCATTTTTATAATAAACTAGCTTCCCCAGGAGAAAAGGCATTAATGCCATTTGTACTAAATAATATGATCATGCCTAATATAAACAGACTCTGTGTTTAACTTCTCATGCTTTGTGTGTAAAATCACACGGAGAAAAGTAATAACAATAATGCTATTGAAAAGTCCCTGTTTTGAATTACAAAGCAAAAATTGTTATAACATGAAAAAATTTACTTAGGAACTACTTTAATATTTGTCCTTGGGAAACCATCTCTCCTGTATTTACTGTCTGCCTTTGCCTTGCCAGTTTTTTCAGTCATTCTCTCTTCCTTTTTAAGAGATCCATAAATATATGCTGTCGCTGATTACTCTTCTTTACAATGAAGAACAGTGTACATTGAAAAATCTCACCAAAGTTTCAGAGTTTCATGAGATGGATAAGGAGATGTGGACAAACTGCTCAAACTAAAAATAGAATTGAACTAGTTAAAAATTGAAGATGAAAAATAGACAAGAATAGTGGTAATATGGGCACTTCAAAAGAGGATGATTTGTGTGTCGAGGGATTTAATGAAGCCTTTGGGAAAATTAATAAAGCCTTTGAAAACTTACAAAAATGACCTTTTTTAGACTGAACTGTCAAAGTCCACTACAAAGTAAAGGATGTTAAATTCTTCTATCATATAATTTTGTGCTATCATATAAATTTACCCCAAATTTTAAAAATTATGCCCGCTCTAAAAACAATAAAAGTCAGTAGTTGATTCATCTTTGGGGGTTCAGTTTTCCAGCCTTCTTATTTCTGCTCAGTACTATGAAATTTAGCTTCTGTTTTAAGTGGATTCACTTTGAGTGGCCTTTTCTCGGTACCAACTATCCCTGAACGGTAAGCCCCCCATGCTTCCTGTAGGCAAAGCACAGTTATTTAACTCCAGTGGATAAAGTGAAGGAGAGACTGGGCAACCACTTGTCCCGATTATGGGGAGGGCATCTAACTTGATGGGGAGAAGGTGGTGTTGGACTTATGACCTTCAAGGCTAGCCACTTGCAATGCCAGAGTCCTATGAAATCCCCTGAGATATGTCAAAGCAAAAAGACCCAGTCAGAGCCTTGAGGCGAGCAGTAACTGCCCGTGCCATTCAAGGAGAGGCTGATCCTGTGAGGCAGCCCTGGCATAGAGGCTTTACCCGGGCCTGGGGCTTCAGTAGCTCACGTTGTGTCTTTATTCACCTTTCTTTTCTCTATGGAGCCTTACCTTTTCGCGGCCCCAAACAACCTCTCTGAGAGTGCCGTTCAACCGGTAACTCTTGCTTCTTTACTTCCCATCTGTGTGTGTGTGATTTTCCAGTTGACGATCAAAACGCCTTATCCTTGAACCTCTTTGTGTTTGGGGATTGTGCCTCACCCACCTTTTTAAAATCCTGGCAGACTCAGGGCACCTCTGCCATGGTTACACTATGGAAATCACTGCTAATGCTATTAACATTTGAAAACTTGTCAGGCTTGTACAAAGAATGAAACATTAGGTCCTTGGGACAGCTGGAGCCCATTTCTACGTACTCTCCTGAAAAGGACAGAGCTGTTAGCAGAATTAGAACTGGTTACACTTGGGAATCACCAGGCTCTCTGTTTCAGAGTTGAGGATGGTGTTGCATTTTCTCTCCTACATGTTGTCCAGTGGATAAGAAGTTTAGTCCAGGCATGGCAATAAGAAGCGCGTGGATATGTGTTGGTGTTTGGGACCCAGAAGAGGGAGGCTTATGCTCTCTCCCCCAAATTCTTTCAGAACTCTTTTCCCATGAGTCCAGCTTGCATAGTTGCTATAAGTTAGTGCCGGGATTCTCAGGTCTGGAAAGCGTTGTATAGAGAAATGATTCCCAAGTATCACAGGTGGTGTCTACTGAGTAAATACTTGATTTCCAGTGTTGCTTCTATTAAATGTCTCTAATTTTTTCGGTCAAAGAAGAAAATCTTAATTCATCTCCCAAAGAGGTTGATATGTGTGGTTGTTAGATGCCAGAGTATGTACTAAATACTGAAGAAGGAGAAAAGTGAATCTTAATGAAGGTATAATTTTCTTATAAACCAATACTTGAGCAAGAGAAGCTTTAATTGATCATTTTTATCATGAAAATGTTAATGTGCAAAGTACTTTACTAGACTAGACATTATTGGGTAATTAACCACATAGAAATCTAGAGATCACCATCCTCAAGGAATTTTAATCTCACGCATGATCTAAGGTGACTCTCACAGCCCACCTTAGATCATGAACTGATTGCGGCAGAGCCTCCACTTTTTGTTACTTGATGAAACATACAGATGCCCCCCTCATTCGGATGGGGGGTCCAGATCCCATATTCAGTCCCCCTTCTTTCCATCAAAGACCACCTACTTTCACAAGACTTTTTCAGAAGAGGGGAGTTTCTGATGATCTCAATGGTTTGTTTCTAAAACCCAGAAGAATGAATATGTATTAGAGAGATTTTTAAATTACTATTGGCTCAATTTCCCTAGGGAGACTAGTTAGCAGCACCAAAAATTAAAGTATAACACTGGCTAAATTGTATTGACAAAGATAATGTTTTTATTTCTGTAGACTGACATTTGTTTAAACTTTTTCCAACCCAAGTTATAAAATTACAAACATAATCTATAGGAATATATTTTATTTCTTATGGCAAAAAGCAAAAAGTCAGAGACAGTCACAATTATTCATATCATGGTGCTCCTGAATTGAGTACTCATGGCATCTATTAAGAAAAAGCCAAGGGCTTCCCCGGTGGTGCAGTGGTTGAGAGTCCGCCTGCTGATGCAGGGGACACGGGTTCGTGCCCCGGTCCGGGAGGATCCCACATGCCGCGGAGCGGCTGGGCCTGTGAGCCATGGCCGCTGAGCCTGCGCATCCGGAGCCTGTGCTCTGCAACGGGAGAGGCCACAACAGTTGACCTTTATTCACCTGTAACTCTCTATATTTTGGCTGAAACGCAAAGTTTATAGTACTTATCTGATGATAAATTTTAAAACAATGTCAAGTTAAATTTCTTACTGAATTTCACTCTCCTCTACCAAGTTCATAATTTTACTATAAATGCTAGAATAGGAATAGGTTGAATTTTGACAGTGAATATTAAAAATTATCAGTTTAGTTTGACATTTTGAGCATATAAATCTCAGAAATTACCTTGTACTGGTATTATAAAAATGCCCAGTTCAATTCCTGGTACATAATATTCAATAAATATTTATTAACTGTTGAGTGAATGCTTTAATTCATGTATTTATACCATAATTGCTTTGTGAGGCAAGTACCCCAAGAATACTATAGTGTAACTACTTACAGAAAACATTTGAAAGGTTGATTACTTAACATCTTAAAATATTGATGTTTCTAGTACAATTCAATATAACTACTACTTTATGGTATACATTGCTCTAGTTGATTTTTAAACTTTGTAAAACCTTTTTACCAGCTGAGCTCATTGACTGAAAGGATTGAATTTGTAGTTTTATCCTTCAAATCACCAAAAGAACAAGGTTTTGATACATACATAACAGTTTGTATGTATCAAGAAAAAAAAAAATTGAGTGGAGGCAGATCTAGTAACTGAGGTGGCCAAGCAAAGGGCCTCCTTCACCAATCCACGTGGAAGCAGTTACAGACCAAAATTTTAAATTAAAAGTTGATTCTTTCAAATGTACTAAACTAAATATGTGTAAAAGACATTTAACTAAGTTGTTGGCATTATACTTCTGAAATTATTAAAGCTTTACATTGCACTAAAATTTGGGGGAAACCCTTTGTTAGAACTTGGAGCAAATAACAGAAAACCAAGGCTCTTATCTGTTTTACTTAGCAGTGATTCTGTATAGCAGGGTTCTCAAAGTATAGTGGACCCTTGGGGGTCCATATTATTTGCTGCTACCCGATGGTGGATAACACCTCTGGAGCTTTAGTACCAAGACAGTGGCATCAAAATGCACCACGAGTCATTTATTATTCACCACCATATACTTGCAATTAAAAATAAAAAGTGGGGGGCTTCCCTGGTGGCGCAGTGGTTGGGAGTCCGCCTGCCGATGCAGGGGATGCGGGTTCGTGTCCCGGTCTGGGAGGATCCCACATGCCGCAGAGCAGCTGGGCCCGTGAGCCGTGGCCGCTGGGCCTGTGCGTCTGGAGTCTGTGCTCCGCAACGGGAGAGGCCACAGCAGTGAGAGGCCCGCGTACTACAAAAAAATAATAATAATAAAATAAAAAAATAAAAATAAAAAGTGGGTTTCACGTAAGAGTGTCTTTGGTGAAACAATAAACATGTTGTAATATTCTGTGTTACAAAATGGGAAGCACTCTTAGAACACTTCTGTTGCACACCGATGTACTAAGGCTGTCTTGAGAAAAAGCACTTGCCAGACTGAGTTGTGAACTGAGCTAGCCACTTTACCATGGAATAACATTTTACTGAAAGAACTGACAAGCTAACTCTGGTTATTCAGACTTGGGTATTTGGCAGGTATTTTTTTGAAAATGAACAAAATGATCCTGTCACTTCAAGGATAGCAACAGATAATATTTGTTGCCAGGGATAAAATTCGAGCTTTCAAGTGAAAATTGGAAGTTTGGGACACTTGTATCTACCATCGTGAGCTTGCCAGTTTCCCAATACTGTAATACTTAATGACTTTTCTGAGATGAGTGGTGACAATTAATGTGATGTATTGATATTGTATAATGAAATATATCAACATTTGCAAGACCTACATAATTCACTGAACCATTATTTTCCAAGTGACCAATACATGGTGCTATAAAATCATATGTAAAAGTCCATTCAAATGTATGATAGACCAATGGATTTTAATGTAACAGAGTATAAAAAGTTCATTGACAAAGTTTCAGATTCCACACTGAGACTAATCTTTAAGAAACTACCCCTTGTTGATTTCTGGTGTAGTCTCAAAGAATATTCATAACTATCTGAAAAGGCTATTAAAATACTACTTCCTCTTCCAACTACATGTCTGTGTGAGGTTGGATTTTCTTTGTATACTTTGATCAGACAACATATTGCAACAGATTAAATGCAGAATCTGACATGAAAATGCAGCTATTTCTTATTAAGCTATAAATTTGATTTGTAAAAATATACAACAGTGCCAATCTTCTCACTGAATTTTTTTGTTTTGAGAAATGTAGTTATTATTCATAAAATATGTTACTTATATTAACATGTCATTTTAAAATAAATTAGTAATAAATATACTTTCAAATTCTCAGTTTTATTATGGTAAATATCAATAGATACAACTGATATGCTCTTTGATGTCCTCAATAATATTTAAGAGGGTAAAGAGTTCTTGAGACCAGATAGTTTAAGAACCACTTAAAGTGAGGTAGCCCATGGGGAAAAAAAAAACGTACACTGTGGTGAAATTTTTACTCCCTATCAGAGAGGCACAATGCACAGTGGCATAGAAGCTCTAGGTCCTTCAGTTGAAAAACATGCTTAATTTTGTTTAACTTGGCAGTGCTCAAACTCCTGAATAAAATCCTATTTGTTTTCTCAGGAGGAAGTGTTTGTGAGGAGCACTATTGTGCAAATATTGCTTCATTCACATCTTGCTTCAAAGATCTAGTGCCCTGCCTAGGTTAAGATGTTACTGTATTGCAGAATTTCATTCCTTTTAAAGGCTGAATAATGTATATATGTATATACTACATACTAAATACTATGTACTATAATGTATAGTATGTATATACTATATAGTAAATACTAATCTACTAAATTTTCTTTTTCCACTCACCCATCAATGAGTATTTGGGTTATTTCCACATCTTGGCTATGGTGACTAGTGAACATGGGAGTGCAATTATCTCTTTGAGATCCTGATTTCAGTTCTTTTGAATAAAGATCCATAAGTCGGATTGCTGGATCATATGGTAGTTTTATTTTTAATTTTCTGGGGATCCTCTCTATTCCATAGCAGCAGCACTGTTTGGCATTCCTACCAACAAGTTTCGGTTATGTAAGATGAGTAAGTTGTAGAGATCTGCTGTATAACATTGTGCCTATAGTTAATAATACTGCATTGTACATTTAAAAATCTGTTAAGGGGGCACTTCCCTGGTGGTCCAGTGGTTAGGACTCTGAGCTTCCAATGCGGGGGACACAGGTTCGGTCCCTGGTCGGGGAAGTAAGATTCCCACATGTTGCGTGGTGTGGCCAAAAAAATTAAAATGAAATGAAATAAAATAAAATAAAATAAATCTGTTAGGGGGCTAGATCACATGTTAAGTGTTTTTACCACAGTAAAATAAAAATTTAAAAAATTTATTTTAAGCCCCACAGTTCTCTAGAATAGAATAAAAGCGTGGTAAACTTAATCATGAGGCAAATGATATAGCAATATGTAATGAACATAAGTGGCTGAGGATCTAGTTTTTTTAAAATTTCAAATGTTTTCAAGATTCTGTAAGAAGTTCAGTCTTTCAGCATCAGAATTCTTATTTGTTGTCCTATTTGCATTGGTATAACATAAAAATAAGGCTGTTAATGTTAGAATAAGCACTTGAAAATTCTAAGATGTTGCCAATGAAAGGTTTTGAGGCTAGATTTTAAAATAATAGCCTCAAGTTTTGGTGTTTACTTAAAACATGCCAGCATGGGTTTTTGTAACAGCAAGGGATTTGAAGAGTCATACAAGTTTGGTTTCAAATACTGAATCCATAATGTATTGAGTCTTTAAATGGGCATGTTTATGAATATTGGCACCTATAAAACGGGCTTATTTTACCTAGCTGACTAGGTTATTGTAAAAAGAAAATGAAATTTCGATAGAGCCTGTAGTATAGTCAATACGCAGGAATTGAGTGCTCCTCAGAGGCCAGGCTCCGTGCTCAGTACCAGGGTAACAAAGATGAATAGAATACTGGCTCTTTGCTGAACAGACTTTGAAATCAGCTCCAGGCAAGACCAAATACGGTCTCAGTCACAACAGAGAATAATAATGCTATAATAAAGTAAGTGAGGGGAGATAAATTAGGTATCCTCCAATACTTATTCACCCACTCTTTGGTGAACTCCCACATTTTAGCTACACACATGGGTACTCAGCTGGAGAAACCCCATTTCCCTTCCTTGATTTCAGTACAGTGTGGCCATATAACGATGGCAGCGGGCAGAAGTAGTATGTGCGATTTACTCGTTCTGTGTTTAAAAGGAAACTTTACCATTTTTCTCCTTCTTTGGGCTGAGACTTGGCCATGGCAATGGTGAGCCAAACTCAGGGCTATAAGGAGAGCACGCCAAGCTATACCATTTCAGATAGAAGGAACCCAGATCCCTGGGTGACTTACATAGCAGCGCTACCTGCCACCTACTTTCCCCAATCCCAGCCACCATCCACCAGCACGGACCCTAATATGAAAAAGAATACCTCCATCGTGTTTCAGCACTCTTAACCAATTTGCTAGTGTCCTAATTAATAGAGTAAGCTCAGGACACTGTAACTCCTAGACCTGGACCACTTGGAAGAGATGGGGGAGGGTGAGCCCAAGACAAGCCTTCCTGGAGGAAGGGCTCCCTGACCTGGGTTTTGAAGGGTTGTTTTGAGTTGGAAAACACTCCTCCCCAGGTGGTCTGACCCCCCCTCTTAGGAACCCCTCCGCCATGAGAATCACTGATACGATGCCGTATAGTGAGACTTTAGTATGATTCCAGTGGAAGATTGCATGAAATAGGAGTTGCTTCATTCTTTAAACCAATGTGTATGGAGCACTTACTATATACACATAAATAAAGAATATAAATATCCAATGTAGAACCTTCTTACCGATTTTCTTTGTTTATTTACTTTTTCTACAAACTTGTCACCCTCCCTCCCCCATATAAGCTTCATTAAGATGTGCTCTTTGTTTGTTAATTTTTTTTGTACAACAATCAGTTGTACACAATGCCATTGTTCACATAGTTAACATTCAGTAAATTCTTTATTGAAAGAGCCAATGAATAAAGATGAATAAAAGGAATAATCTATGCTTAGACATTCAGCCCACCGCAATAAATAGGACAGTTTTGCCCTTGAACTCACAGTTAACTAAGCAGATGATTACAAGTTTGTGTAAAGAGCAGCTATGATAGCGTCGATGAAGATGTTCTACCTTTGAAACTCGGACAGTCGTTACTGTACAAAATAATTGAATTTTATTTCTTTAATAATGTATTACAAAATGAGCTCATGCTTAGATATCCTTGTCCTTAAGTGGGCTCTGAACAGTTCAACTTTAACTATATCATTAAAATAGCTACATCACTTCTTGAGAGTTTGAAGTCAGTAGGGTACCGCTCAGGGAAAGAAATGTACTCAGTGATGTACCAGTGACATGGATATGGATAACTGACTTGCAGTGCCCCCAAGGATCAGATGCAAGTCATGACTAAGACTAACACCTTGGGCCCTACAGGATAAAGCTTCCATGCTGGGGAGTAGTGTGTACTCCAACGTTAAAGAATATTTCTTTAGTTCATATCTGTCAATTTTAATGTTTGATTAGTCAAAGGAAAATTTTTTCCTGGATGTAAAATCTGCGTCAATAATTTGCCTTTTCAATAATTTGTAATTGAAAAGTGTTGTTGTGTAACAATTTTAAAACTTAAATAAATATTCAACACAAAGTTTTCACATACTACGTGGGATTTTGGCATCGAAATTATAAAGTATGTTATGAGTGTTTTTTTCTGTATGTTTTCATGTTGTATCTTTATTACATTTACTGAGTAACTGATAAATGCATATGACAAATGAAATGACAGTATTACGAAACCAAATACGTTTAAATAAAGAAAGCTTCCTCTTTACATATAATCTAAAAATGAAGGTAAATGCTGATAAATACAGTAGTTACCTAGCACTCTGTAGCACTCAGTACTCATTTGATTTCCCAAACCCCTGTATAATCTGATGATTTCTTCAAAGTATTTCCTTGGTTTCATTGAAATTGATGCAAACTGTTTAAGGAAATTTTCCATTAACAAATGAAAGCAGAATCAAGTTTCTCAAAAAATTCGAACGCACAAAAAAAATACTCCTTATCTTTAGAAGACTTTTCTTGAATAACTCCTAATTGGGTCTCTAATTTGATTCCCTCTAATCACTAATTATTTGTGTTGTTTATTAAATAAAGCATAGAGCCACCTGCCTAAACAGTAGTACATATAGCCTAAGTTTGCTAGTCTGCAAACTGACGAATAAACTAAGCCAGTTCATCCATCTGTGGAATATTTCAAGGTCGACCATCCATTGGCTAAAAGATTTTGAGTTAAAAAGACAGTGGAGGACAGTGCTTACAGTTTGATAATGTCTGCTTACTGAGCGTGAAATGAAATTTAACTGTGGCATGTCTGCATTTGTAAATTTATTGTGGTTGTTTAGGCTTCTTGCAAAATGAAATGTCAGGCAGTCATTCTGAGGTTCCAAATATATTAGGCTTCAAAGGGCTTGAGTGAATGAGATTATTCTTTCAGTTTTAAAAGATTTTTTTCTATTTTTTCCATCATGTAAAATTAATATATTCAATCAATAACTACTGTGGGATAAGCGTAGGAGAGTTAAAAATTAAAACTTAAAAATAATTTCCAAATTGGAAATTCTGAATGTGCCATGTGAATATTATAGGGGTTTCAGAAATTTGCGAAGTATCAGAATTCATATGTTCCCTGAAGATGGATTGTAGATAGAAAGATTTAGACTAGGAAGTCTCTTCTAGCTGCAAGATGTTATTATTTTTATACAGCTAGGTGCTTTCAAGTGATGGAAAAAAACTAGTGCTGATTATGAAGTCCTTTTAGGTAATAGTGAGAATTCATGTGATCTATTTAAGCTCCATATTGATGGTTCTGAACAATATATTACCAAATGGCTTCTATTGCCTGGGAATTCATTCACACTTCCTTCCGCCATCCATCTGTCCCCTACTCCCTTCCTCCCCCAACCTCCCTCCCCCTCCTCCACTGCCCCCCCCCCCTTCTCCTTTCTTTCTCCTTCTCGCATTCTTTCATGTGCTTCTTGGCCATCTGGATGTCTTCTTTAGAGAAGTGTCTATTTAGGTCTTCTGCCCAGTTTTTGATTGGGTTGTTTGTTTTTTAATATTGAGCTGCATGAGCTGTTTATATATTTTGGAGATTAATCCTTTGTCCGTTGATTCATTTGCAAATATTTTCTCCCATTGTGAGGGGTGTCTTTTCATCTTACTTATGGTTTCCTTTGCTGTGCAAAAGCTTTTAAGTTTCATTAGGTCCCATTTCTTTATTTTTGTTTCCATTACTCTAGGAGGTGGATCAAAAAATATGTTGCTGTGATTTATGTCAAAGAGTGTTCTTCCTATGTTTTCCTCTAAGAGTTTTATAGTGTCCGGTCTTACATTTAGGTCTCTAATCCATTTTGAGTTTATTTCTGTGTATGGTGTTAGGGAGTGTTCTAATTTCATTCTTTTACATGTAGCTGTCCAGTTTTCCCAGCATCACTTATTGAAGAGACTGTCTTTTCTCCATTTTATATCCTTGCCTCCTTTGTCATAGATTAGTTTACCATAGGTGCATGGGTTTATCTCTGGGCTTTTTATCCTGTTCCATTGATCTATATTTCTGTTTTTGTGCCAGTACCATATTGTGTTGATTACGGTAGCTTTGTAGTATAGTCTGAAATCAGGGAGTCTGATTCCTCCAGCTCTGTTTTTTTCACTCAAGACTGCATTGGCTATTCGGGGTCTTTTGTGTCTCCATACAAGTTTTAAGATTTTTTGTTCTAGTTCTGTAAAAAATACCATTGGTAATTTGATAGGGATTGCATTGAATCTGTAGATTGCTTTGGGTAGTATAGTCATTTTCACAATGTTGATTCTTCCAATCCAAGAGCATCTCACCATCTTTTGGTATCATCTTTAATTTCTTTCATCAGTGTCTTACAGTTTCCTGCATACAGGCCTTTTGTCTCCTTAGGAAGGTTGATTCCTAGGTATTATATTCTTTTTGTTGCAGTGGTAAGTGGGAGTGTTTCCTTAATTTCTCTTTCAGATTTTTCATCATTAGTGTATAGGAATGCAAGAGATTTCTATGCATTAATTTTGTATCCTGCAACTTTACCAAATTCGTTGATTAGCTCTAGTAGTTTTCTGGCAGCATCTTTAGGATTCTCTATGTATAGTGTGTCATCTGCAAACACTGACAGTTTTACTTCTTCTTTTCCAGTTTGTATTCCTTTTATTTATTTTTCTTCTCTGATTGCTGTGGTTAGGACTTCCAAAACTGTGTTGAATAATAGTGGTGAGAGTGGACATCCTTGTCTTGTTCCTGATCTTAGAGGAAATGCTTTCAGTTTTTCACCATTGAGAATGATGTTTGCTGTGGGTTTGTTGTATATAGCCTTTATTATGTTGAAGTCGGTTCCCTCTATGCCCACTCTCTGGAGAGTTTTTGTCATAAATGGGTGTTGAATTTTGTCAAATGCTTTTTATGCATCTATTGAGATGATGATACGGTTTTTATTCTTCAGTTTGTTAATATGGTGTATCACATTGATTGATTTGCATATATTGAAGAATCCTTGCATCTCTGGGATAAATCCCACTTGATCATGGTATGTGATCCTTTTAATGTGTTGGATTCTGTTTGCTAGTATTTTGTTGAGGATTTTTGCATCTATATTTGTCAGTGATATTGGTCTCTAATTTTCTTTTTTTGTAGTATCTTTGTCTGGTTTTGGTATCAGGGTGATGGCGGCCTCATAGAATGAGTTTGAGAGTTTTCCTTCCTCTACAATTTTTTGGAAGAGTTTGAAAAGGATGGGTGTTAGCTCTTCTCTAAATGTTTGATAAAATTCACCTGTGAAGCCACCTGATCCTGGACTTCTGTTTCTTGGAAGATTTTAAATCACAGTTTCAATTTCATTACTTGTGATTGGTCTGTTCATATTTTCTATTTCTTCCTGGTGCAGTCTTGGAAGGTTATACCTTTCTAAAATTTTGTCCGTTTCTTCCAGGTTGTCCATTTTATTGGCATAGAGTTGCTTGTAGTACTCTTTTAGGATGCTTTGTATTTCTGCGGTGTCTGTTGTAACTTCTCCTTTTTCATTTCTAATTTTATTGATTTGAGTCCTCTCCCTCTTTTGCTTGATGAGTCTAGCTAATGGTTTATCAATTTTGTTTATCTTCTCAAAGAACTAGCTTTTAGTTTTATTGATTTTTGCTATTGTTTTCTTTGTTTCTATTTCTTTTATTTCTGCTGTGATCTTTATGATTTCTTTCCCTCTGCTAACTTTGGGTTTTGTTTGTTCGTTTTTCTCTAGTTCCTTTAGGTGTTAGGTTAGATTGTTTATTTGAGATTTTACTTGTTTCTTGAGGTAGGCTTGTACTGCTATAAATATCCCTCTTAGAAGTGCTTTTGCTGCATCCCATAGGTTTTGGATCATCGTGTTTTCATCATCATTTGTCTCTAGGTATTTTTTGATTTCCTCTTTGAGTTCTTCAGTGATCTCTTGGTTATTTAGTAATGTATTGTTTAGCCTCCATGTGTTTGTGTTTTTTAAGTTTTTTTCCCTGTAATTGATTTCTAATCTCATACCGTTGTGTTCAGAAAAGATGCTTGATATGATTTCAGTTTTCTTAAATTTAGTGAGGCTTGATTTGTGACCCAAGATGTGATCTATCCTGGAGAATGTTCCATATGCACTTGAGAAGAAAGTGTAATGTGCTGTTTTTGGATGGAATGTCCTATAAATATCAATTAAATCTATCTTGTCTATTGTGTCATTTAATGCTTCTGTTTCCTTATTAATTTTCTGTTTGGATGATCTGTCCATTGGTGTAAGTGAGGTGTTAAAGTCCCCCACTATTATTGTGTTACTGTCGATTTCCTCTTTTAGAGCTGTTATCAGTTACCGTATGTATTGAGGTGCTCCTGTGTTGGGTGCATATATATTTATAGTTGTTATATCTTCTTCCTGGATTGATCCCTTGATCATTACCTAGTATTCTGCCTTGTCTCTTGTAACATTCTTTATTTTAAAGTCTAAATTTTAAAGCATTGCTACTCCAGCTTTCTTTTGATTTCCATTTGCATGGAATATCTTTTTCCATCCCCTTACTTTCAGTCTGTTTGTGTCCCTAGGTCTGAAGTGGGTCTCTTGTAGACAGCATATATATGGGTCTTGTTTCTGTATCCATTCAGCAAGCCTGTGTCTTTTGGTTGGAGCATTTAATCCATTCACGTTTAAGGTAATTATTGATATGAATGTTCCTATGACCATTTTCTCAATTGTTTTGGGTTTGTTTTTTTAAGTCCTTTTCCTCTCTTGTGTTTCCCACTTAGAGGAGTTCCTTTAGCATTTGTTGTAGAGCTGGTTTGGTGGTGCTGAATTCTCTTAGCTTTTGCTTGTCTGTAAAGCTTTTGATTTCTCCATTGAATCTGAATGAGATCCTTGCTGGGTAGAGTAATCTTGGTTGTAGGTTCTTCCCTTTCATCACTTTAACTATATCATGCCACTCCCTTCTGGCTTGTAGAGTTTCTGCTGAGAAATCAGCTGTTAACCTTATGGGAGTTCCCTTGTATGTTATTTGTCATTTTTCCCTTGCTGCTTTCAATAATTTTTCTTTGTCTTTAATTTTTGCCAATTTGATTACTATGTATCTTGGTGTGTTTCTCCTTGGGTTTATCCTGTATGGGACTCATTGCGCTTCCTGGACTTGGGTGGCTATATCCTTTCCCATGTTAGGGAAGTTTTCGACTATAATCTCTTCAGATATTTTCTCAGGTCCTTTCTCTCTGTCTTCTCCTTCTGGGACCCCTATAATGTGAATGTTGTGGCATTTAATGTTGTCCCAGTGGTCTCTTAGGCTGTCTTCATTTCTTTTCATTGTTTTTTCTTTATTCTGTTCTGCAGCAGTGAATTCCACTATTCTGTCGTCCAGGTCACTTATCTGTTCTTCTGCCTCAGTTATTCTGCTATTGATTCCTTCTAGTGTAGTTTTCATTTCAGTTATTGTGTTGTTCATCTGTGTTTGTTCTTTAATTCTTCTAGATCTTTGTTAAACATTTCTTGCATCTTCCTGATCTCTGCCTCCATTCTTTATCCGAGGTCCTGGATCATCTTCACTATCATTATTCTGAATTCTTTTTCTGGAAGGTTGCCTATCTCCATTTCATTTAGTTGTTTTTCTGAGGTTTTATCTTGTTCCTTCATCTGGTACATAGCCCTCTGCCTTTTCATTTTGTCTATCTTTTTGTGAATGTGGTTTTTGTTCCACAGGCTGCAGGATTGTAGTTCTTCTTGCTTCTGCTGTCTGCCCTCTGATGGATGAGGCTATCAAGAAAAGTCTATTTTTAAATGCCATACACTTATTTGTTTATTTATTTTTCTTGGTTGGTTGATTCCTTTTTCCAGAGCATTGCATTTCAAAAAGCTTAGGTTTGTTTGTTTGTTGTTTTTAATCAATTCATTTGGCTATAGGAACATTCTCTTGGTCTCTAAAATAGTTTCCTGTAGTCTCACTTCTTTTTTGAATTATGATGACTCATCTAATTTAAATTTCTCTTCTTTTCTTTCCTGTAAGTGCTTTGCCGTATGATTCATCTTAGCTTCTTGACCTTTTCCTCTTAAACTCATTTCTTAGACCCCTAATTCTAGCTGTCATTTATAGGCACACTTGTCTGGTTTGCTATCAAAGTACTTACACGTTGTTGATTTTTTAAGGAGTTGTTTATCCAACTTGGATTAACCTGTGTTCTTACCTCTCTTCTTTACTTTTATTATTAAATCTTTGGCTGGTTCATTCCTTTGTTTATGCATTTATTTGCTCAATTATTTCCCACATATGTATTATGCACTCAGTATTTATTAAGTAGTGGGTATGCAGCAGGAGGCAGAGGAAATTCCAAGCCATCTTTCTACTTGATATTAGCTTTAGTTATAAGTTTAGTGAAGAGTTTGAAACCATTAGCTTAAAAGGGCTTTTGGAGTGTCTATAGCTTTAAAGACTTATTTATTCACTCTATAAAATGTATTTAGCACCTGTGACATGCTAGATACTTAATGCATGCCAGCTCTAACCAATCTTTAGAACTGGCCTTATTTCATATTCTTGCTGGCCGATTTTGGTGTTTAATACAGTTTCAGGAAGGATACTTTAAAGGCCCTTGTATAATTTAAATAGTATGTTTCCTTGAACCATGAAGAGTATGTGCTCATCTCACACTAAATCTGATTCATTCATTCGACTAATGCTTATGGTTTGTGGTTATTGCCAGGCACTGTTCACAGCTGGGAAACAGAGCAGTGTACATGAGGGTAAATGTCCCTCTTCTCACAGAGATCATATTCTAGAAGAGGAAAAAACAGATGACATACGAGTAATCACATTGTGAAACAAAGTAATTTCTGACAGGGAGAAGTGACAGGGTGGTACGATGGAAAGTGACTGTGGGGCTATATCACAATGGGGGAATCTGGGGTGGCCTCACCAGGAAGAGACAAATGTTGAGCTGAAGCCTAAATAATACAAAAAGATCCATCCGTGCAAACATCTGGGGGCAGTACATCTGGTGCAGAGTGAACAGGAAGGACAAAGACCCTGGGCTTCACATTTTGCCAGGGACAGGAAAAGATCACTGTGGAAGGTAATATGAGTAGATGCTAAAGAGGTAGGCAGGGGCCCGCTCAACTTGGGTTTTAAATGCCCTGATAAGAATTGTTGAGTTTTACTTTACGTGTATTAGGAGCATCTAGAATTCATTGCAGAGTTTCAAGAAGGGTAGTGACATTATCTGATGTATGTTTAAGATGGTCATTCTGATTGTTGTATGGAAAATAGAGCAAGAGTAGAAGTAGGGTGCCTAGTTAGAAAGGATGCTGGCTGGCTTTAGGGGTGGCAGTGGAGCATAGATAGGTAGGCTTGGGAGATATCTATCTATCTCTCTATATATTTAATTGAAGTGTAGTTGATTTACAATGTTGTATTAATTTCTGCTGTACAGCAAAGTGACTCACTTACAGACATATATACATATATATATTCTTTTTCATACTCTTTTCCATTATAGTTTATCACAGGATATTGAATATAGTTCCCTGTGCTGTACGGTAGGACCTTCTTGTTCATCCATCTTATATATAATAGTTTGCATCTGCTAATAGGTTTGGGATATATTTTGAAGGTATAGCTGATAAATTTGATACGGTTAGTCTAAAGGAGAGGAATCGAGGATGACTGTGGTTCCTGGTTTGAACAGCTAGAAGGATAATACTCTTTACTAAGAAGGGAACTATGATGAGAGGTACAGGATTGAGGGCTGTGCCTAGAGTTTCTGACCTTGTTATCTTGGACATGCCTGTCATGCATCTTAGTATAGAGTTGGGTACGGTTAAGTGAATCTGGAGCTTAGTGGGGGCATAGCATATGGATGAGAGCATAAAAGCATTCTCCTTTTATTTAATACCACAGTGCCAATAATAAATTGTACTAAGATACTTTCTGTGTTTATTTAGCCTTGTTTCCATCAGCATCCAGCAATGAAATACTTAAAAGGCATAATGTTCTACATACCTGTTTGGTATACCGTACCTCCATTTGGTAAAATCAGTGCAGAAAAAAATTAATTTAGGCATATACTAGATATTATGCACACTTGCAAAAGTAATTTGGTTATTTTGAAAGACTTAGCAACAAACTCTACACATCATTCTTCTTGAAAACAATGATCGAATAGGTGATATTCTTTTTTCAGGTATATTTTATACAAAACAGAGATTCCAGCCTTTCCTGATAAGATTTTACATTTTGTTTTCACCAGGAAGCTAAACTTCCTGACACGAAATACTTAGTTAGAATCAGTGAAACTTAAATAGGTAGACCAGAATTTCTTTCCTTGGGTTGGCCTTTGAGCTACATGGATTATGAAATTATTCTCTCATAATCCGTAATTCCAGAAACATCCAATTCCAAAAACATCTACCAGAGGTTAAAAATAAATAACACAGAGAAAGGCAGCAATGGGTTTATTTTCAATGTCCAAAGTAAGTAAGGAGTGTGTGTTGTTTTTTTTTAAGCCATAGTGTCAAAAGCCTAATTTAGTTTTTCTAACAAGTAGCCATTGCTGATCCTCAAACTCAAGAGAATCTTTCACATCCTGACGTCCTTAATTTCTGGAGGACCCGAATAGGATTCTCCTCATGGGTGCATTGTGTGTCAAGATGCGCATTCTTGGATCAACGGGAACAATGATCAGTGTCAGTCACGATCTGGGACAATTTCCTTGACATTTCCTAGGTGGTCACTGGTCTATTTCTCAGGCTCCCCCAATGTGTATTTGGGCCAACTCAGTGCCTGGGACTGGGTGCTCAAGTGGTTGCAGTCAGAACTGAAAGAAACCTCAGAACTTGCCTAAGACTTCATCCATTCATTCCATCTTTAAACATGTATTGAACATCTACTCTGTGCCCAGTGCTCTGCCAGAGACCAGAGATCCAAACATCAATAAGATATGGCTCTTGTTCTGTGTACCTCCCTGTCAAGAAAGAAAGACAAATTTTTTAAAAGGGGCCTTTGTAATACAGCGTGAACTGCACTAGATGAGTCGGCAGTGGTATCCTAGTCAGCATGCGCTAATATGGCTGCATCAGGAGCCCCTCCCAAATCCAGTGGTTTCCAACAATAATCATTCCCATTCTCCCCCTCACGGGTGTGCCCGGAGTGGGTTGCAATTGGGTTAACTACGGCTGGGCCCCACCTGGCAGCTCTGCTTCAGACTGCTAAGCAGCGGTGGGCTTAGCTCCGTGTCTCTCATTCAGGTCTGTCTCCCCTTTAAGTGACAGTGACTTACTGGCTGTGTTCCCTTGCAGCATCTCAGGGAGGTCAAGGCAGCAAGCCTAAATCTGTGCTTTAATGCCTCCACTCACATCCCTGTCTTCTTCATGCACTGTTAGCCCAGTGGGACCGGACATGGTTTTATTTCCACTATACAACAGCTTTCCCACTCTTGGTGAGCAGGGTTATGCAAATCTAGTCTCTTCAGCCGTCCTTCAGTCAAGTATTCATTCATCCATTTATTCACTCTTCATTGCATCTTTCATCTGCTCATCAGACATAGAGCGTGTTCTCGCAACTGAGGATACAAAGGTGAAAAAATCACCACGACATTTAGGCAGTTTTCTCAAACTTTTTTGCACTGAGAGAATTTGAAACACAAATGCATTCCCCTTGCAGATTTTTAACTTCACATCTGAAGTTTTTCATCATACTTTTTCCTCGTTTATATATTTATGAAATAGATCATTTCTAGCGCATTATACATTTTAGATAAATCTGTAAGATCATTCATTTGAATGTATACAGTGACATCAAAATTACTATAGCAATTTGTTATAATCATCTTTTAAAAGATACTGTACTGTTCAAGTAGAAGAAATCTTGAGAGGCAGCATAGCATGATAGTGAAGAGCATGAACTCTAAACTGCCTGGTTTATTATTAGGAGGTTTATATCTATTAAATTATCTAAGTAATGGTTATATGATGTACGAATTTCATTTCGCAGTAGTAAATATGCCACCCTCAGCTGTGCGGCGGAGAGCAGGTTATTTAAGTATTCTGTATCTCCTTTCCTCACCTACAAATAAGGGTAAAGGACTGTGCCACCTTCATAAAATTGTCGGCAGGATGAAATGAATACACGAAGTTCTTGGAGACAGGATCAGAGCAATAGATATTTGAATTTGTTGTTGTTGTTATTATGATAAAGGTTAATTGACTGAAAACAGCCTTATAGGAAACGGGAGCAAAGGCAGTTTTTCATAAGTAAATGAAATATATACTTATAATTTTCCCTGAAATAAAACAATGGTAGCACATCAAATAATAAAAATATGCATGCCATTTTACGTATCTCAAATGAGTAGTAATGACTACCATGCATTAACTGACTAGACTTTTGAGTCAAAGGATGTTGTGAGGAGGTAAAAGTTACGTTAACGGAGGCAGAAGCAAAGAGCCGTCAGAGTGCGGAGGAAACGTCCTTTATTCTGCTCCAGGCGAGGGTCCGCGGTGCATCAAGAAGACATAGGTCTAAGGCTGGGCCTCGTAGGATTTCTAGAATCTGGTACAAACGTTGGGTTTGAATGTCGGTGGGGATTAGAGAGGCTGAGAATGATGTCTGAAATCTTTTCTAACATCAGTATTTTGTGAATCTAAATTCCTAAAAAAAATTTAATTAGATTACCTATCTTTTGTTAACTAAGGTATCTTGGCATTTTTTATCATATTAATGCAAAAAAAAGATTTATTGAGCATCTACTATCTGCCAGGAGCAATAAGTGCCTATCTCTGTGTGGATGTGTCTCCTTACCCACAGATAAGTATGCCTGAGGAGAGTATAGAAAACATTTACTTGTACACTGAAAGCATTTTACTTCAGGCTCTGATGTGCCCTGTTTGGACCATGAGCTATTGTTTTGCTGTTTATTTTTTTTAACAGTGAAAACAAGTGTTTTCATTACTGAGATAAATGTATGAACTGGAGTGTTGGTTGAGCTACTGCAGGGCTTTGGTGACTTTATCTAGAATGACTTAATTCTCGTATACCAACAGACGGTGTTTTCCTTCTAGTAAACCTAAGTGTAGTTACTGGCAGAATAATAATTTAAATGCCTTGCATGGGGTGTGAAGAACTTATTTTTAATCTGAAGCATTCATTTTGGAACTTAGTTTCTCTTAAATTTTACACAAATTCATGAAGAGCAAGAAGACAGGAAGGATTCGTATTATACCACTCATATTTCTTAGGATATTACCTGTCTTCGAATATCAACTGCTGAAATAGCTAAGTGTTAAAACTAGTCTTCACACTTCAAAGTATCTTAAACAGGGAGAACAAAGGTGGGGCAGGGGGTAGGTACTGCACACATAGGAAGAAGAATCCCAGGGGTAGGGCAGCATTTGCTTGGTTAATTTATAATTTAGCTCAGTGGTTGTCAGAAGGAACAACCCATTGTTCCTTCCAAAAACCTATTGAAAATGTAGAGGGACATTTTGGATTGTCACAACGCTGAGTAAGGTTGGAGGGAAGGGGAGGGTAGCCAGCATTTTGTGGATGGAGGCTTGGGGTGCTAGAAGTACTGAAATGAGGGAGAAATGCTGACAGACCGTCCTGCATCTTTATAACATTCAAATATCTCTATGAATAAATATTCCTGTAGGTGAAAGCTTATTTATAATTCTTTGAGCCTAGAAACTAATACTGTTATATGCAGAGGTATACGTACTGTTATATAGAGAGGCATACATCTGTTTTTTAAACAGACTTTACTTTATAGAGCAGTTTTAGGGTCACAGCAAAATTGAGCAGAAGGTACAGAGAGTTCCCATCTACCCTCCTACCCCCCTCACATGCATAGAATCCCCTCTTATCAGCGTCCCCCACCAGAGCGCTCCATGTGTTACAATCCATGAACCTACGCTGACACATCACTATCACCCAGAGCCCATTAGGTTTCCTTCTTGTTGTTGTACATTCTATGAGTTTGGACAAATGCATAATAACATGTACCTAGTATCGTAGTACCGTACAGAGTAGTTTCACTGCGCTAAAAACCCTATGTGCTCTGCCTATTCATCCCTCCCTCCCTCCCAGCTGACTTCTAGCAACCGCTGATCTTTTTACTGTCTCCATAGTTTTGCCTTTTGCAGTATGTCCTATGATTGGAATCATACGGAATGTAGCCTTTTCACGTTGACTTCTTTCCCTTAGTAGTACGCATTTAAAGTTCCCTTATGTCTCATCCTGGCTTGATGGCTCATTTTTCTTTGGTGCTGAATAATATTCCATTATCTGATGTATCAGAGCTTATTTATTCACTCACCTATGGAAGGACAACTGGGTTGCTTCCAAGTTTTGGCAATTCTGAATAAAGCTGTCATAAACATCCGAGTGCAGATCTTTGTGTGGACATAAGTTTTAAATTCTTTGAGGTAAATACCAAGGAGTGTGATTGATGAATTTTATGGTAAGAGTATGTTCAGTTTTGTAAGAAACTGCCAAACTGTCTTCCAAAATGGCTGTACCATTTTGCATTCCCACCAGCAATGACTGAGAGTTCCTTTTGCTCCACATCCTCGTAGGCATTTGGTGGTGTCAGTGTTCCAGATTTTGGCCATTCTAATAGGGGTAACGGGTATCTCATTATTGCTTTCATTTGCATTTCCTTGATGACGTGTGATGTGGAACATTTTTTCATCTGCTTGTTTGTTGTCTGTAAATCTTGCTGAGGTGTCTATTAAAGTTGTAGCCCCACTTTTCAGTTGGGCAGTTTGTTTTCTTCTTGTTGAGTTTTAAGGGTTCTTTGTATATTTTGATTAATCGTCACTTATGTGATGTGTCTTTTGCAAATAGTTTCTCCCAGTCTGTGATTTGTCTTTTCACTCTTTTGACATGAGATATTTTTCAGTTTTAGTATATGGTGAACATACTAATTTCTACTGTGCTATCTGTGACTCTACCCTTTTAGTTTCTGTAAATTGTATGGAATGGCTTTTGATCATCTCTCAAATTTGAAATTGTTTATTAGAAGTAGGTGCAAGGATCCAGCTTCATCTTCTGGTGTGGTAAGTGTCCTCAGATGACTAATTGAAATATCTATTGTTAAATATATACCTAAATATAGATTATTATTAAGACGCTTTATGTTGAAATTATTTATATATGGGTTGCATGATCTATAAATTTCATTTAGACTAATAATAGGGCATATTAAAAATCTTTGCTGCAGTAAAGTGGTGTTGGGTCTGACAGGGTCATTTCCAGGGCCCAGAGCGTTTTCCCTGCCTGGTCTGCCATCTTCAGTATGTCCGAGTGTCTCCCCTCAGGTCCCAGGGAGTCTGCTGCAGTTTTGGGCATCACATGTAAACACCATGGCATCTGAAAGGGCCAGATTGATGTAATGTCTCAAAGATTTCTCTCATAGATTCGATGTCCCATACTACTACTCAGAAAATACTCTAACAACTACTCAATCTAAATCAACACAGAAGGGCCCTACTAATCAGGAGATCTAGGGAAGATCGTAAATTGAAGATTTAATCTCAATAGTTGATCTGTTCCTCTTTTCCTAAAAGGCAATAGAGAATCTAATTCAGAAGAGTATGGAAACCATGAAAATGCTCTTCAGGCAATTATCTACTTCCCAGAAAGAAAAGATTTCGCTGTTTTAAAAAAAAAAAATTGCTGGCATGTGTTTGCTCTTCTTGGTTGAAGCACATTTTGTTGACTAATTCAACCTGCTTTATCTCCCCATTTTCCCATGTGAACAAATTTTTTTCTAAGAAAGTTAATTTTATAGTTTAGTGAACATTTAGTTCAACTGAAACCAATTTGTCATAGTAATCTTCTTTCTTTACATGAAAATATAAAGGAGCTGAAATTTCTCTTAAATGTAGTGTTTTGGAATTGGCAGGATAATACCTCAACCAAGGTTCACAAGCGTAAAGGCCTACAGGGGCCAGGTGGTAACTGGATGAGGGAATTGGGCCCAGGAGAGGGGACTGTGGCTAAGTGGAAAGCACATGTTTATTTATGGTTGACAGCCACCACTCAGTTCTAATCCATAGTTGCCATGTTGGAACTTGGCCCAGAGTTGCCAGATCTTTGACTTCACAAGGAAAAAAAATGCTAATGTCTGATTTACTTGTGAAATTCCTGACTTTTAGATATTGGCCCAGTTAAAAAAAAAAAAAAAACTCTAATGTGAGCCAAACGAAACACAATTGTGGGAGTTGCTTGGTCTGTCAACTGCCATTTGCAGCCTCTAAACCATCCCATCTGTTTAGACTGAAGGGTACAGTCACTGGGGAATAGCACCACTTAACCAGTGTTTGCGTTATGGGGTGAAAGGGTGACTCTACAGAAACCGTAGTGTACTTAACTTGAATGGACTTGAACTTCACTCCACTAATTTATCAACTCTTGTGGTGTATTAGTTAATTATTGCAGTGCCTCAGTTCTTATAGATTTTAGGTTGCTAAATATGGAGTATTCAGGATAGAACATGGGAAAAATTCTGGGCCCAGAATTCTGGGCCCAGGATGATGGGTTAAAGAATCCTGTCCTCATGCACACCCCTCAGGCAGGGTAGCAAGTGTCTTGCCTTCTGTCTTTTGGATTGTGACACATACACAGTGCTCCTTTCTCCTCGCATCATACACTGCCACCTTTCTTCATTCTCTGTGACCCAGGTAGACTCCTCTAAATACCCGATTCCCTATTCCTGCTTCCCAAGCATCTATGATTTTTCATTAGGGCTGTCACCTCCTCTCCCATACCTCTCCAAATATATGGCTGAACTCCAAACTTTCCCTTAGCACCACCAAATCTCATCTTGTGTAATAATCGTGTCATTATAATGACATACCAAAATGTTAACCTTTTGAATAAAATCCTACAAAACTAGGAAAATAACAGGAAGGTGCTTATGCATAATTTCTGTGTATTTATGAGAACAGTTTCATATGTAGATACTTTCACTTTGCATTGTTTCTTGTTTAAAAATAGTTGCTTATCACCGCTTGGGAAACTCTCAGCCTCTTGAAATACTAAAATTAAAAATCAGTAAACTGTAATGAAATGTTTTAAGGTTGGTCTCTGGGAAAAGGATCTTCTGTTAAAGCATCATCTGGGGCTTCCCTAGTGGCGCAGTGGTTCAGAGTCCGCCTGCCGATGCAGGGGACACGGTTCGTGCCCCGGTCTGGGAAGATCCCACATGCCACGGAGCGGCTGGGCCCGTGAGCCATGACCGCTGAGCCTGCGCGTCCGGAGCCTGTGCTCCTCAACGGGAGAGGCCACAACAGTGAGAGGCCCGTGTAACGCAAAAAAAAAAAAAAGCATCATCTGTTCTGTACAGTCAGCCCTTTCAGGTTGAACTGGGAACTAACTATAAAACTTAAATAATGTGGACTCCACAAATGTAGGAGTTATAATAAGTCAGGGATAGTTGGGTAAAATTTGTTGCCTGCATAATTTCTGGGGGACAAGTGTAGTTGACAGATTAATCATGTGACCCAGGATATATGTTTAGCCCAATTGAAAATGGAAGTCTGCTACTATTTTCAAACTCCATTTCAATAGCAAACGACGTACATAGAAAAAATTGATTCACTGAATGCAAATAAGAGATAATCTCTGAATTTGTATGAAAAAATACCTGGTACTAGGTAATACTTGGCAGTGTTACCTTCATGATCTTGGATAAACCAGTAAAACACCTTTGAACCTTCTTTCCTCATCCATAGGGATATCACCTCATTATAAAGGTCGTTGTTAGGATTAAATGAAATAAAAGGTTATGTATTATTATTATCATTTATTTAGTGACTTATTCAAGATCCAGACTCCAGATCTTCACATATTTAGTTCACTGTTTTTAAACTGTTCTTGTTTATTTTTTGAGAATAATAAATAATTTAAAACCTACAGACAAGTGATTTTTTTGTTTAAAGATGTTCGTAAAACATTTTATAGTATCTTTTTGTCAGCATCATTAAGTTTGTGTTTCTCTTCATGGGCTCACTCATAAGGCATAAAGAAGGGAAATCTCTAGGAAAAGGGAAATTCATGTAATCATTGAGCATAACTGTAAATCTAACTTTACATATTTCAGAGATGAAATGTTCTTGATTGATGAACTTTTACCTCTTCGAGTAAATGTCTCCCTACTCCATCATTAGCAGTTAATATCTGAAGATAGAGAACTGTCAAAAGCTAGAGGAGAGACAGATTGCCTGTGAATCTAAGAACAGATAAGGCAAAGTGCAATCACTTCCCTCTGGGATGTTCCTACAAACTTGATATTGCATAGATATTGAACAACCTTTATACAGTAAGAAGCTTTTTTAAAAGTTACATTTCTGGGAATATGGAGCTTCTGCAGAATATTATTAGTTTAGTAGGTAATATGCTAACATGTTTGATTCATTATATTGTAAACAAATCGAATTTTTCCTGGTGTTAAAAGTTTGCATTCATTGGAAGATCTGAAAAAGAAACTGGAGAGAAAAAGATTATCCATGATTAACGCTGACCTGTCTAGACTTTAGTGTACCTCTTTCGTCTAGTCTGAAGTGTTTCTGATTGTCATACTTTAAAAAAAAAGGTTGTGATTATAGAGACAAAGGACGAACTGGGTGTGAGCATTTTTCAAAACTTCTCTCCCTCCTTACATCTTCATCAAGAACTAAATTTTATTTACTATTTAGCCCATTTGTTTTCATATTTTTTAAAAAAGTATAACAACTCAGCTAGATTGATATTTGAGTTCAGTGTAAGCAGAAATTGGATTTTTTTATATTTCTTTCCCCCAAACCGTGCAGTTTCCTTTATTTGCTGATTATGGTATGCCGTTATAAGCCTATGAGAAACCTCTCTGTGAAGTGCATTTTAATATTTAGATCAAACAGCAATTGGAATACATTAATGCCCAGTGGGTAAATGTGTCATTTGAAAGCAGCTGCTGAGCCTTCTCCCTGCTGCTCCAATTAACACATACTGCACACTTTTGTCAGCAAGAGGCAGTGCATATGGATGAAACCACTTTGCAGCTCATTAATATGATATGCAGGAGTGAGCAAAGGATTAATCAGTCTGCCCATTGCAAACAGTACCTTGCCAAGACCCTTCCCAAGTACATGCTTTGCCCTAAAGGGTGCCAGGCTCTAGGGGGTGGGATTAGCAGGTAAGAAAATGTCCCTTGGGTCTCTAGCTTTGGTTCAGTCCATTGACTAACAAGTTTCCCCGCCCCTCTCTTCTCCTTCATCCCCCGCCCCTGATGATGGAGACATTGGATAGTGAAATTCTAGTGCTGGGACTCCTCGCCTCTCAGCGGAATCTGTCGTTGAACTTTTTTTTGTTTTGTTTCAAAGCAATTTGAAGTACAAAGCTTTGCTGTTGATTTTTTCTCTTAGTCTTTCAGTATCATTTCACTTCCTCTTTTCCTTTTTAAAAAAAATTCTTTCTAAATTGCACACTTGACATTTTACTGAGCAAAGTAAGAAATCTTGTAAACCTAATCGTTATTTTTTCCTGTCCCCTGGCTAAAATCTCTGCGTTGGTGGTAGCACGGAGGCAGATGGAAGGGTAGCGCGTCCCCCAGCCCAAGGTTTCATTCATGCTCCGCTGGCTCCCCAGGCAGCTGGGCTGGTGGTACACTCTGGTGCTGGCTGAGCCAGGCTGTGCGGTGAGCAAGAGATGGACCGCTTCCTGGGTTTTGTCAAGCAGATAAGAAGATCTAGGAGAAGAAAGGGAAAAAAGTACCGACCAGAAGAGGATTACCACGAGGGCTATGAGGATGTCTATTATTACGCCTCAGAGCATTTTCGAAGTAAGCGCTACCCTCCACCCTCCTTCTCGCATGCTGGGGCTAACAATAAACCTTGTGTGGAGCTTTAATCTTAAATGCAAAAGGTTTTCCAGATGGTGTTCTCTGGGAGCTGTCTGTAAGTACTGAAGTGCTACATTTTGCTTGATTTGTTGCAAGAATAGCTATCAGATAGCATCTAGACAGTATAAACTGTCCAGATCTATACACATGGTTAATATTTTCAGTGCAATTAATTGATTATGTTAGCATTTTAATGAGCCACTCAAAAAAGTATCTTGCAAGCCCATGTAGTAGGTGGTTAGAATACGTTCGGTTTTAATTGTTGCTCTTAGATAACTGTTTTTTCTTTTTGATTAGGAGAGTAGTTTATTTGGAAGAAATAATTGTTCAAGCAGATGCTGATAATTACTGTTCCTTATGCAGACTTCTAGACAGTTACCTATGATTAATCCGAGGTGTTGTTTGTACAAGGAAGTTCAAATGCTTTTCTCTGATGCATGTTCATAATTTTATTACTAAGTTAAGGGAACTCTTACTTGCTGTCAACTAGAAGCAGTGATACCTTAAGAAAAAAAGAATATATCTATATTAAGATATTTGTAAATGAGCTTCTAAATAGCAGAGAACTAGAATTTTTCTTGTGCTTATCATTGCTTTAAGTTCCTGGTGAGGTTTAGACTTGTCCTAATAGATTTAAAATGCCTAGAAACACCCAAGGGTGCAGAGAGAAGCAGCTACATGGTTTATATGAGGTGTCCTAAGTGGGGGATGCTGGCAGTTATGCATGCTCTACATTTGCAAAATTATTTTTATCTTCTTGAATAAGGATCTTTATAAACTTATATTTCGGTTCTAATATAGCCTGGTCTTTTGATGTTTAACCATGAATATGTACCATTTACAACTTGTGAGTGTTGACTGATAAATGATTTAGATTCCATTTCCGTGGTATTGGAATCCATGAGAATTAGTTCTAAATGCCAGAAATTCTGTTGTGATTGATGAAAGTTGAGGGTTAAAAATTCACGTGGTGGCAATAACAAAATAATGAAAGATTATAATTCTTTGACATTTGCTTGAATAATATGGCTCTGTTGCTTTTACAGAGTAATTCCTGAGTTTTAGAGATGTTTCTCTTTCATCATGCTTTTACATGAATCATGCTTTTACATGAATAATCTGTTCTAGTGTAGTGACGATCTATGTTTCCTGAACTTAGTTTCCATTGAATTTAATTAAGATTTGTGTCACATCAAAAACCACTGTCAGTTTGCACGCATAATTCTGAAAACTCGGAGACTGAAAAGAAAAAAGGAGCTTAGGAACTTTTAGTTACTTTGGTGTTCATTGTACATATTTCTTACAACCAATATATACTGAGTCAAATTCACACCTTCTTGGGTTTGTATTGTGATGTGTTTGTGCAGATAGAATCAAACAAGCTCAAATTCCTGCATCCTACTAGTTTTGGTAAGAATTTAAAAACAACAAGAGTACTTTATAAGTTTACAAAATGTGCCCACAAGGAGAAATATTTATGGAGATATCTAAGAAGTAGCCCTAAACTAGAGTTAGGAGAATTACATATCAAAGACAGTAGTCTTCATACATTAAATGCAGTAACTTAAAGAGAATCATGTTTTATCTGATTTGTCAAGATCATGCTAAGGATAAGATACTGAACATCAAAAGTCATTTGCTTTAGATGCAGAATGGACATGCTTTCCCCGATGATTTATCAGAAAGTACCCGTTATGTAACATATAACTTTTGGAGTTAGATGCATATCGAATCTCCAACTTCAAACTGCTACATAATAAACAGAAGGTGTCGCAATGGGCTCTGACACTTGGGATTTGACATTTCATCAAATGTCAAATTGCCAGGGCTTTTAAAGAAGCCACGTCATACAACATAATGACCTCCCAGTGCATCTTTTGGCTTCCGTTTCAGCTCCTGTCTGAATGGGGTAGGAGAGACATCCCCTTATAATTTACAGGTGTAAAATAGCTGTATTTTATAGCTGAAAAATAGTAAGTAAGGGTGAGACTCATCCTTAAGGCCAATCCTCAAAGAGTTAACATGGTTGAATTTAATTACATCTACAACGTATCTATTCTAATTAGTCTTTGGCATGATTTGAAAGTTTTATGCCCTGTATTTCCCTAGATGGCTTAGAAAAATTATTTACATTGAGACTCAAACCTTGGTGAAATTTACTGATGACGTTCACATCTTAGTTAATGGTGCTATTGATAAACCAGAAGTGTCATTATTTTTCTCCCTGTGGTGTTTCTTTCTTGAAAGAAACTTACCTCTCTGTTTTGTCAATTTATCCGATGGTTCAGATTACCACAAGGACGTTATACGTATAATAATGAACGACTGGGCTTCCCTGGTGGCGCAGTGGTTGGGGGTCCGCCTGCCTATGCAGGGGACACGGGTTTGTGCCCCGGTCTGGGAGGATCCCACATGCCGCGGAGCGGCCGGGCCCGTGAGCTATGGCTGCTGAGCCTGCGCGTCCGGAGCCTGTGCTCTGCGACGGGAGAGGCCACAACAGTGAGAGGCCCAAGTACCGAAAAAAAATAAATAAATAAAAAATAAAAAACGAATGACTGAGCTTAGAAAGACCTTCCCAGAAAGGTCCCCAATAAGTCTGCCCCTCCTTTAGTACATTCTCAAGTGTTTGTTGACATTTAATTTTATCCTAGATAACGTCTCTTCTATTGTAAGGGTTCTGGTTTCAAATTTTACCATCTTTTCCTTCATCTGAAATACAGCGCAGCTTATAATTTCATGAAATGCCAAAACCTGAATGAAAATATCAGTAGGGTCTGATAGTATGAAGGAGAAGTTATCCTAAAAATGGATAATTTTTCTGTAACTCCATCAAAACTGACTTTGAGTAGTGATCATGGTGATAGACTGATTTTAAATCTTCCCTGATTTTATGTTGACTTAATGAATGTCACTGTGCATGGGATGACTGTCTTTAGTTTTTTAAAATCTCCTTTCGTCATTCATCTATCCTTTCATAATTCTAGAGTTAGAGTTTAAATAAACTAAACAGTTGTTTTGGGAAAATCACCACACTTTTCTGGGGTTTTGTTTCCTAAAATGTGTTAGGAGGGATATTTGTTTCTTCAGATTTTTCAAGTTCTAAGACCCTATGATTTTAAACTTTGTTTTACTTTCTAAAGCAATTCAGGTAAAGGTATTGGCTGAAGGAATTTAACCGGGATTTAAACTAAAAAATTCACCTGTGTTATGGGGAATTGGTTTTTCTGGCAGGAATCATTGGTAGAACGATTCCTGTTCCTTTAAGTTAGTAATCTATCATTGAATATGCAGGAGTTTTGGAGAATGTTTATAAACCTATGAAATTCTGAACATGTTGCTAAGTCCTATACCTCATCTTTTATGTAATCTTATCTGCCCCAAATCACCATTTACTCTGAAATTCTCGCATGGATGATTCATTTGGTATTTTTACTTAAGAAAACCTGGCACTGATTACAGAACTGATTTATAAACCTTACTGCAACAAAAAGCTAATAAAAAAGGGTACTGAAATTCAGTTTTATGGTATTTGTTGCTTTTATTTGTTGTTCCTTAAATACTGGGTTATAAAAATGCCTTTTTGTTTTTTTTTTTTTTTTGCGGTACGCGGGCCTCTCACTGTTGTGACCTCTCCCGTTGTGGAGCACAGGCTCCGGACGCGCAGGCTCAGTGGCCATGGCTCACGGGCCCAGCCGCTCCGCGGCATGTGGGATCCTCCTGGACCGGGGCACGAACCCGCGTCCCCTGCATCGGCAAGCAGACTCTCAACCACTGCGCCACCAGGGAAGCCCTCTGATCCTGTTTTCAGTGTATATTTTTATTTAATCACATAGGATAATATTCAAGTTCTAAGACAGATAATGTGCATTTTACAAGTATTCTCTTAGCTCTGTTCGTATCCATGATAGAAATCCTGACCTGCCTGAGTCCAGGCAGGGTATGGTTATTGAATGACTTGAAAAGGAGGAGTTTATCTTACTAATGTGAAAGTATGTGAGCCACTTTCACTTATGGCCCTGGCGCCTTTTTGCACATGTGTAATGGCTTTGAATTAGGCATGGAGTTCCTCCAAGGTAGCCACTCTTTTCTGCTTTCATCCTGACTCACTTAGGCAGGTGTGAGCTGTGTGGTGAAGCTACTCAGGGCAGTCCTCAGCGACCCATTCACCCTTCCCACTGAGGTCCTTTCAGGAAAACCAGAGAAAGGGGGGAACAGGAATATGGTTTAGGTCTTTTGAAAATAGGACATTTGTATTTACAATTTTTTTTTTGTTCTTTTGTTGTTCTTTGCCTATCCTAATAGGTATTGAGCAACAATTGTGATGTGTGTGCATACAATCATTGTTAGCTAAGTTACTTTATTAAATAATGTCTGCATCTAAAGTCCCTAGTTAGCCAATTCAGGCTTTAAATTGCCTGAGATGTTCAAAATGCATTTTAAGAGGGCTGCTCACTTTCTTTTATTTCATTGAAAGATGTCCTACACTGTTCTTAGAGGAAAAAGAATTTTGGTAGTGGATGTTTGCAGTTTGAGAATTTTTAGGAATTGTTGTGGGTAATTAGTTCAAGTAATTTCTTCTCACTAGTTTCCTTTACAAGTTTGTTTGTAAATTCATGTAACCAAATCCTCTCTGCTTCCTGGAATTGACATCAAATTAGGATTCTGTCTCTTGATAAGCGTGCCATAAGGATAGAGTGAGAACTTTCACCTACACTTTGGAAAGATGGCTGGTCCCTGCTCCTCTGTGTGCAAAAGCTAAACACAGCCATCACAGGGTGGGGGAGTGAGGCAAAGGAGGGGAGGAAGGGAAGAAGAGAGGGCAGCACATTTCATAGGTCATCCTTACCTATCTGAGGTTTCCGAGCATAAAAGCCATTTATTTCTATGTTAAAAACAGTGATCATCGAAGTGGCAGGTCTTGGATGTGAGATACTGAATGATTCAAACCTTAGCTGTACTTAGTTTGATTCACAAAATCCCAAATGAGAAACATCGGTTATATAGAAATAGGGCAAACTTGCTTGTTTTATGACTACACGGCTTATTTTTCTTTCCTAAGAATTGCTTTCCATCTCTAGTATAATGGTTTGGTTGAAAATTGATTGGCTACCATGTTACATTTGCCTGGGTGTTTTGTGTCATCAACTTCATTATCTCAAACTGTACTTTTTCCCCACATGGAATAGTGTAAAGGAATATTAAAGTTGAAAGGGACCTTAGAATCCGTTTGTCCAATCTGAGTCTTTTTTTAGATGAATAAAGTAGGATACAAACAAGGTAAGTGGCTTATGCAAGCCCCCACTGATCCTCAAGGCGGACCTGATAGAGGCTGGTCCTCCATTCTTTATTCCACACTCATCTTTTAGTTCTCCGATGACTCTTCCGATATTTAAGGGCTCGGATCCATCTACAAATGCATTAGAATTTTAATTTCCCTTGTTGGTGGCTTTATTCTTTTAAGCAGTGGCTCCTCTTATCTTAAACTAAACTCTTGAACAAAAACTAACTCCTAATATAATATTGAAGGTGAAATTAACTTGGTGTCTTATTTATAGATGATGCTAGTAACAGTGATCGTCACTGACTCAAAAACCAGCCAACAATATGTTTTGTATCACCTCCCATTTGCTCTGTGATTTGCATATACAGCCACTTCTGCCAATGAATATCCCTTCAAGAGACTTAAAGTGGCATAAGTCTATCAGGAATATTAGAATTAGGAGGATCCTTGGAGTTCAGTTAGGGAACCCTGCTGTTTCATATAGGAAGTTCTTTCTCAGCATCCATGCTATATGGACCTCCAGCTTTTATTTATATCCTTCCAGTATGAACACATTCATTTCCAGACCAGGCAAGTCATTGAATAAGCCTAAGTCTCTTTTAAACAAGCTCTAAATTTTATGTTAAGTTGTTTGCATATTCCAACAAATACAGTAATATGCTCAAAATTTTATCTTGACCCAGATAAACATAGACTCTGTTATATTTAATGTGCAATAAGATTTCACGCCTCCCCTCTCTTCACATTATTCTTTTACCGATATAACATATGGTATGTGGAGGTGAGTAATTCCTTCAATGCTATTTTTGTTTTAACTACACAAACCCAGAAGAGCTCTGCATTGTACCTACATCCATTTGGTAATTTTTCTTTTTAAAATTTCTTAAAGGTCACCAAATCTCCCATTTATTTAATGAGAAGTACATACTGTGCTTTGTGTTTGCATGATGTAGTGGACATCTATTTGTCTGCCTTGAAAATCTTTTTTCCCCCTGGGAGGAACAATTCTCATATTTAAAATATTCCTGTTTCTATTCCAATTTGGTCATTATTGATTAATCAAAACCGACATAATTAAATTATACCATTGCCTCGGCTGTGGTGATTGGTCTGGCAATGGACACATAAACCAAGCTGGGTCAATGAGAGCGCTCCTCTGGGAGCTTGCAAATTCAACTCAGTGCCCTTTATCACATGGAAAAAACCAGTCTGGAATAGGAGAGAATCAAGTCAATATGTAAAAGAGATGAGAATAAAAGATCAAGAGACCTCTCACAGTTTTTTTTTTTTAAAGGTTAGCTTTTTTTTTAATATTTTACTGATTGATTGATTGATGCTGGGTCTTAGTTGCGGCAGGCGGGCTCCTTAGTTGCAGACTGTGGGATCTTCGTTGTGGCATGTGGGATCTTTTTAGTTGTGGCATGCAAACTCTTAGCTGCAGCATGTGGGATGTAGTTCCCTGACCAAGGATCGAACCCGGGCCCTCTGCATTGGGAGTGCGGAGTCTTAACCTCTGTGCCACCGGGGAAGTCCCCCCTCTCACAGCTTTGTAGTCACCAGTCCAGACGTTGGGGTCTCTAGGGCTGCCCACATTGAATTTCACATAGCTAGAAAGGACCAGAACCAAAACTGGAGCTCAGATCAGCTCGTTTCTAGTTTGATCGTGTGGGTAATTTTTTAAATTTTGAAAATATTACTGTTTGGTATTCTCACCAATAGAGATAAGTGCCAGAGGTAGAAACTAGATTCTTTCAATTAAACTTCCTACCCTCCAAAAGAGTAATTTTCTCAATGGGATTAAGGAACTCTGTGACTTTAGAGGAATCATGTGGATCTCTATGCTTCTTCAGTTTCTTCTTTGTAAAGTGAGGGTACTCCATCCCAGTGCAGAGGACCAGAGACCTCAGAGAGGATCCATTGACAGGTCTAGATACAGTATTTAGAGCTGTGTCTCTCAGGGCATCGCGCAGCCAAAGCAGCTGGAGGAGGGAGATGGCCAGTGGACAGATCTGAGCAGAAGACATGACTTCACCTAGCAGCATACTGCTGTGCATTTAACATTCCCTGCCCTCACGTTCTGTTCAGAGTTAAATCTTGTTTGAGAGGGGGCCACACAACTTCCCTATCGACATCTCACTGGAGTTCTGCCGCCAGTATCTATAGATGCATAAAAGAGGGTTTGGATACACACGAGACAATTCTTTCTCATCAGTATATGCCCTAAAACTAGGTGCTGTAGAATACCAAGTACAGGACAGTGAGTCCCCCGAGAGGACATGCGTGTGTGTGCATGTGCGCGTGCGTGTGTGCATGTGCATGTGTGTGTGCATGAGAGAGAGCGCACAACCCCCAACTCACACACGGGACTTATATAGATATTTGTGAGGTCAAAAACAACACCCTTTCTTAACCCTAAGGCAATACCTATTTGTCCAGGCAGGCTGTGTCCTGCTGGTTAAGGATGTGGGACCTGGGTGAGACTACCTGAGTTGGAATCATTGATAAGTGAACTTGGCAAGTAAATCTGTCTGTGCCTCAGTTTCCTCATCTATGAAATTGGGTCAATAACTACCCATCTCTTAGTGTGGGTTATGGTGAATTGAATGACATAATACAGCACTAAGAGCTTGACACATAGTGAGCACTTAGTAAATGTTAGTAGAAGAAAGCCTTATTCATAAAGGTATTAAGTGAAGCACAATGGATAGTTATGAATGGCAGGCTAAGGAGCTTACATGCATTGTGCAGGCACCGGGGCACTATTGTAGGTTTTCAAGTAGAGGTAGAGCCAGCAAAGAGCTGTACTTTAGGGAGATTAGTATGGTATTAGTGTATAAAAGGGATTAGAGGTAGAGACATAAATAAAAGGGCAGATACGGCAGTTGTGGGAAAACATAGGTATGAACCGAAAAAAATATATTCGACACACTGTGTTGCCAGGAAGATGTCCAAGGAGAACTGTAAGGAGGCAGCTTGAAATATGGAAGTTGGAATTGTGGAAAGGGGGTAGGATTCAAGAGATTTGGAAGATGTGTATATACATTTGATGGATGAATCATGGGACTAGATGAGCTTGGTAAGAAAGAGTGGTCTTTTGACTCTGTCTTATGCTGACTATTCTTGGGACCAAATGAGGAAAACGGATTAAACATACAATTCTAATGATGTAAGAGAGAGTGTCAACAGATAGAGGAAGCAATGCTGTAGATACCTTAATAAGGGAATTCGCAATGAGTACTGAATGGATTGCCCATTTGATTAATTTCTTATAATGCTGATATAAAAGATTAATTGCAAGTTGATTATGCAAAGGGAAATGCAACTCAAAATAGGTGTTAGGATTCAAAAGTTGGATTTTTATTAGTGTTGTACATTCGGTTGTGGTGTCCTGGAGAGAAAGCAACTTCTAAATGAGTTTAGAAAGAGGGGGGACTAGTATGTGCTGCAACATGGAAGAACCTCAAAACATGCTAAATGAAAAAGCTAGACTCAAAAGACCATGTACTGATGCAGACGGGCACAAGGTTTCCTGATGGGGTGATAGAAATGTTTTAAAAATTAGACTGTGATAATGGTTGCACAGTTCTGTAAACTTACTTAGAAATCACTAAATTGATTTTTAAAAAGATAGAGTGGTAGGCACTCAAATGAATACATGTAAGGTTTTTGTTTTTGTTTTAGCAGCTCCCAAATGAGCAATCAGAGTTTATTTTCCACTATGGAATGTCCTAGGCATTAGCTCAATCAAGAAGTGTTTGTTAAGTCCCAACTCAGAAAACAAGCAAATCAAATATGGAATACAGAATGAGTCACCATGAGGCCAGAGGGAAACACTCCCAGTGGTATTTTAGAATATATAACAGAATTGATTATGTGCCTTTTTTATTTGAAGTGTTAGAATTCCACTCCGATATCTCGTCAACTATTACATAAGCTTAGAGCCAAGAAGCTTTTCTGAAACATTGAACCATAGAACTGAGCCCTTTGGGTCAGTAGATTTGAACTAAATATCAGCACTTAGGACTATAGTTTTGTAGAAATTGAGTTGGACTTCAGTTAACACACTAATATACCTTTGAAGTGTATTACTTAATATACTAATATACCTTTGCAGATCTCTGTTCTAGAAACTGCCTGAACCGAGTCCAAAATATTATGGCTAAACAGATTATCATAATTAAGTCATTTTAAATTTATTTGTTTAAATTAAGTAATATTTAAGGTAGAGTATAATGCTTGGATTTTCTCCTTTACTTCCCTACCCTACCAAGAATAGGAAGACAATTTATGGTAAGCACCCCATCATTTTTATTCATTCAGCAAATACTTGATGAGATTCTTCACATGCCAGGTGTCATTCTAGGTGCCAGGGATTGGGTGGTACAGAAGACAGAGAAGGTCCTTGCTTTACTGGAACCAGAAATCTAACAGGGGAACAGAAAATAAAGAAAGTGTGTTGGGTACAGTGGAGAAAATCACAGTTTTACAGGCTAGAGTTTTAGAGGTAGTAAAGGGGGTGCGTGTCTTAGCTAAGGTGATCTCTCTTTGAGAACTAGATGTTTGGGCTGACTCTGATAGAAGAGACAGAGCCACCTTGTGATAATCTGCAGAGGAGCCAGGGCATAAAACCCTCCAGTATTAGAAATGTGTTTATTCATTTTCATAGAGCGCTTGCAGTGACATCTTCTGAATGAGCTGTTTCCTTAGCCTTCATTTGTAAAATCAGTTGTTTGGAATTGCGAATGCATTTTTCCCTAGATTTCAAGCTACGCCTGACCCTGAAGGCCTTTGCAATATTTCACTAACAGGTAAAGTATGGCTGTGGCCAAAGGAGGGGTAGGTAGTGGAGAAAACCTTAATTTTGCTGAAAAAGGTAGGGCTGCAGTTGCCTTTCATGTATAGGAGTCTTCTGTTAGAAGACTTCTGCCAAGTTAAGGGATGCCTAAAGTGGCAGCAGTGTTTTGGAGGAATGAGAAAATAGTTCACTTTACCTTTAGATTAGTGTCACTTGATTCTAAACATCCATTGAGCACATTTCTTAACCTAAAAGTGTACTTGCCATGTAATCAGAGGATACTAAAATGTATGCTTGTTTTATAGTTTCTTGTTCAAAAACATATCCCACTTCTCCCTGGTCTTTGAAAATCACCGCAGTATAGATACTCAATGGCTTGTGCATTTTATAGGAAAGATTATACGTCAAAGAATTTTTTTCCAGAGAGTGAGCAGAGTTGTACACGGTCTTTGGGTTACAGCCCATAGCATTGCCAGTCTCTGTGCTTTATGGAGAATTGGACCCTTTACATTTCTGTTGTTTATTATTTTACTAGCAGTAGACAGCCAGGGAATTTTATATTGCTTCTTGGAATATTGTTGTTTTCCAGATCAGTTACTATTTGTATTTTTTATATTTAGAAATAAATTCAGTGTAAGATTTAAAATATCTTGCTGTTTTCTGGCGATTGTCTGAATTGCTTTTCTGGAGATGTGTCAAACCAGCAAACTTAAAACTTATGCCTGATTACGATGCTGTGATGAGCGCTTTGTGAAAAGAGGTGCTTCTGATCACTGCAGAGCTGGTCTTACGTTTTCATGATGCTCTTCTGCTGGTGGTGGTATGTGAATCATGAATTTGCAGGTGTGGAAAATATTTGATTTGTGAAGCCCCATTTTTGAGATAAAACTAGGCACATGTCATATGCACTGGTTAAATGTCACAAGTAACCAGTATAGAATGTGAAGCCAACAGTGGCATCTTGCTGATTCTAAAAATTGAATGTAGGTTAACAAATAGCACAGTGGAGAGTTCTGCAGTCACAGTTGTGGCTAACATTTTTTTTTTTAACATCTTTATAGGAGTATAATTGCTTTACAATGCTGTGTTAGTTTCTGTTTTATAACAAAGTGAATCAGCTATATGTAGACATATATCCCCATATCCCCTCCCTCTTGTGTCTCCCTCCCACCCTCCCTATCCCACCCCGCTAGGTGGACACAAAGCACCGAGCTGATCTCCCTGTGCTATGCGGCTGCTTCCCACTAGGTATCTATTTTACATTTGGTAGTGTATATATGTCAGTGCCACTCTCTCACTTTGTTCCAGCTTACCCCTCCCCCTCCCTTTCCAATCCAAGAACATGGTATATCTCTCCATCTGTTTGTATCATCTTTAATTTCTTTCATCATTTCCTTATAGTTTTCTACATACAGGTCTTATGTCTCCTTAGGTAGGTTTATTCCTAGGTATTTTACTCTTTGTGGCAATGGTAACTTGGAGTGTTTCCTTAACTTCTCTTTCAAATTTTTCATCATCAGTGTATAGGAATGCAATAGATTTCTGTGCATTAATTTTGTATCCTGCAACTTTACCAACTTCATTGATTAGCTCTAGTAGTTTTCTGGTAGCATCTTTAGGATTCTCACTGTATAGTATCATGTCATCTGCAAACAGTGACAGTTTTACTTCTTCTTTTCCGATTTGGATTCCTCTTATTTCTTTTTCTTCTCTGATTGCTGTGGCTAAAACTTCCAAAACTATGTTGAATAATAGTGGGAAGGGTGGGCAACCTTGTCTTGTTCCTGATCTTAGTGGAAATGTTTTCAGTTTTTCACCATTGAGAATGATGTTGGCTGTGGGTTTGTCATATATGGCCTTTATTATGTTGAGGTAAGTTCCCTCTATGCCTACTTTTTTTTTTTTTTTTTTGCGGTACGAGGGCCTCTCACTTCTGTGCCCTCTCCCGTTGCGGAGCACAGGCTCCAGACGCGCAGGCTCAGCGGCCATGGCTTACGGGCCCAGACGCCCCGTGGCATGTGGGATCCTCCCGGACTAGGGCACAAACCCGTGTCCCCTGCATTGGCAGGCGGACTCTCAACCACTGCACCAGCAGGGAAGCCCTGGAGGGTTTTTATCATACATGGATGTTTAATTTTGTCAAAAGCTTTCTCTGCATCTATTGAGGTGATCATATGGTTTTTCTCCTTCAATTTGTTAATATGGTGTATCACATTGATTGATTTGCATATATTGACGAATCCTTGCATTCCTGGGATAAACGCCAATTGATCATGGTGTATGATCCTTTTAATATGCTGTTGGATTCTGTTTGCTAGTATTTTGTTGAGGATTTTTGCATCTATGTTCATCAGTGATATTGGCCTCTTGCTTGCTTTCTTTGTCACATCTTTGTCTGGTTTTGGTATCAGGGTGATGGTGGCCTCGTAGAATGAGGTTGGGAGTGTTCCTCCCTCTGCTATATTTTGGAAGAGTTTGAGAAGGATAGGTGTTAGCTCTTCTCTAAATGTTTGATAGAATTCGCCTGTGAAGCCATCTGGTCCTGGGCTTTTGTTTGTTGGAAGATTTTTAATCACAGTCTCAATTTCAGTGCTTGTGATTGGTCTGTTTATATTTTCTATTTCTTCCTGGTTCAGTCTCAGAAGGTTGTGCTTTTCTAAGAATTTGTCCATTTCTTCCAGGTTGTCCATTTTATTGGCATATAGTTACTTGTAGTAATCTCTCATGATCCTTTGTATTTCTGCAGTGTCAGTTGTTACTTCTCCATATTCATTTCCAATTCTGTTGATTTGAGTCTTCTCCCTTTTTTTCTTGATGAGTCTGGCTAATGGTTTATCAATTTTGTTTCTCTTCTCAAAGAACCAGCTTTTAGTTTTATTGATCTTTGCTCTCATTTCTTTTTCATTTATTTCTGATCTGATCTTTATGATTTCTTCTGCTAACATTGGGGTTTTTTTGTTCTCCTTTCTCTAATTGCTTTAGGTGTAAGGTTAGTTTGCTTATTTGAGATGTTTCTTGTTTCTTGAGGTAGGATTGTATTGCTCTAAACTTCCCTCTTAGAACTGCTGTTGCTGCATCCCATAGGTTTTGGGTCATTGTGGTTTCATTGTCATTTGTTTCTAGATATTTTTTGATTTCCTCTGATTTCTTCAGTGATCTCTTGGTTATTTAGTAGTGTATTGTTTAGCCTCCATGTGTTTGTATTTTTTACAGATTTTTTCCTGTAATTGATATCTAGTCTCATAGCCTTGTGGTCGCAAAATACACTTGGTGCGATTTCAGTTTTTAAAAATTTATCAGGGCTTGATTTGTGACTCAGGATATGATCTGTCCTGGAGAATGTTCCATGAGCACTCGAGAAGAAAGTATATTCTGTTGTTTTTGGATGGAATGTCCTATAAATATCAATTAAGTCCATCTTGTTTAATGTATCATTTAAAGCTTGTGTTTCCTTATTTATTTTCATTCTGGATGATCTGTCCATTGGTGAAAGTGGGGTGTTAAAGTCCCCTAGTATGACTGTGTTACTGTTGATTTCCCCTTTTATGGCTGTTAGCATTTGCCTTATGTATTGAGATGCTCCTATGCTGGGTGCATAAATATTTACAGTTGTTATATCTTCTTCTTGTATTGATGCCTTGATCATTATGTAGTGTCCTTCTTTGTCTCTTGTAACAGTCCTTATTTTAAAGTCTATTTTGTCTGATATGAGAATTGCTACTCCATTTTCTTTTGATTTCCATTTGCGTGGAATATCTTTTACCATCCCCTCACTTTCAGTCTGTATGTGTCCCTAGGTCTGAAGCGGGTGTCTTGTATAAACAGCATATATACGGGTCTTGTTTTTGTATCCATTCAGCCAACCTATGTCTTTTGGTTGGAGCATTTAATCCATTTACGTTTAAGGTAGTGATCTATATGTATGTTCCTATTACCATTTTCTTAAATGTTTTGGGTTTATTATTGTAGGTCTTTTCCTTCTCTTTTGTTTCCTGCCTAGAGATGTTCCTTTAGCTTTTGTTGTAAAGCTGGTTTGGTGGTGCTGAATTCTCTTAGCTTTTGCTTGTCTGGAAAGGTTTTAATTTCTCCATCAAATCTGAATGAGATCCTTGCTGGGTAGAGTAATCTTGGTTTTAGGTTTTTCCCTTTCATCACTTTAAATATGTCCTGCCACTCCCTTCTGGCTTGCAGAGTTTCTGCTGAAAGATCAGCTGTTAACCTTGTGGGGATTCCCTTGTATGTTAATTGTTGCGTTTCCCTTGCTGCTTTTAATATTTTTTCTTTGTATTTAATTTTTGATAGTTTGATTAATATATGTGTTGGTGTCTTTCTCCTTGGATTTATCCTGTATGGAACTCTCTGCACTTCCTGGGCTCGATTGACTATTTCCTTTCCCTTATTAGGGAAGTTTTCAACTATAATCTCTTCAAATATTTTCTCAGTCCGTTTTTTTTCTCTTCTTCTTCTGGGACCCCTAAACTTTGAATGTTGGTGCGTTGAATGTTGTCCCTGAGGTCTCTGAGACTGCCCTCAATTCTTTTCATTCTTTTTTCCTTATTTTTCTCTGCAGTGGTTATTTCCTCTGTTTTATCTTCCAGGTCACTTATGCGTTCTTCTGCCTCAGTTATTCTGCTATTGATTCCTTCTAGAGAATTTTTAATGTCATTTATTGTGTTGTTCATCACTGTTTGCTCTTTAGTTCGTCTAGGTCCTTGTTAAATGTTTCCTGTATTTGCTCCATTCTATTTCCAAGATTTGGGATCATCTCTACTATCATTACTCTGAATTCTTTTTCAGGTAGACTGCCTATTTCCTCCTCATTTGTTTGGTCTGGTGGGTTTTTACCTTGCTCCTTCATCTGCTGTGTATTTCTCTGTCTTCTCATTTTGCTTATCTTACTGTGTTTGGGGTCTCCTTTTTGCAGGCTGCAGGTTCGTAGTTCCCGTTGTTTTTGGTGTCTGTCCCCAGTGGCTATGGTTAGTTCAGTGGGTTGTGTAGGCTTCCTGGTGGAGGGGACTGGTGCCTGTGTTCTGGTGGATGAAGCTGGATCTTGTCTTTCTGGTGGGCAGGACTGCATCCAGTGGTGTGTTCTGGGGTGTCTGTGAACTTACTATGATTTTAGGCAGCCTCTGTGCTAATGGGTTGAGTTGTGTTCCTGTCTTGCTAGCTGTTTGGCATAGGGTGTTCAGTACTGTAGCTTGATGGTTGTTGAGTGGAACTCTATCTTAGCATTGAGATGGAGATCGCTGAGAGAGCTTTCGCCGCTTGATATTACGTGGAGCTGGGAGGTCTGTGGTGGAACGATGTCCTGAGCTTGGCTCTGTCCCACCTCAGAGGCTCAGGCCTGACACCTGGCTGGAGCATCAAGACCCTGTCAGCCACACGGCTCAGAAGAAAAGAGAGAAAGAAAGAAAAAGAAAGAAAAAATAAAATATAGTAAAATAAACAATGTTAATAAAATAAAAAATTAATAAAATTATTAAAAATTTAAAAAGTAATAAAAAAAAGAAAAGAAAGAAAGAAGAGAGCAACCAAACCAAAAGCAAATCCATCAATGATAACAAGTGCTAAAAACTGTACCAAAAAATAAAGAAAATGGACAGACAGAACCCTAGGACAAATGGTAAAAGGAAAGCTATACAGACAAAATCACACAAATAAGCATACACGTAAACACGCACAAAAAGAGAAAAAGGAAAAAAATATATATATAAAAGGAAGAGAACAACCAAATGAATAAACAAATCTACCAGTGATAATAAGCTCTAAATACTAAACTAAGATAAACATAAAACCAGAAACAAATTAGATGCAGAAAGCAAACCCCAAGTCTACTGTTGCTCCCAAAGTCCACCTTCTCAATTTGGGATGATTCGTTGTCTATTCAGGTATTCCACAGATGCAGGGTACATCAAGTTGATTGTGGAGCTTTAATCCGCTGCTCCTGAGGCTGCTGGGAGAGATTTCCCTTTCTCTTCTTTGTTCTCACAGCTCCCGGGGCTCAGCTTTGGATTTGGCCCCGCCTCTGCATGTAGGTCGCCTGAGGGCGTCTGTTCTTCGCTCAGACAGGACGGGGTTAAAGGAGCCGCTGATTCGGGGGCTCTGGCTCACTCAGGCCGGGGGTAGGGAGGGGCACGGAGTGCAGGGCGGGCCTGCGGCGGCAGAGGCCGGCGTGACGTTGCAGCAGCCTGAGGCGCACTGTGCGTTCATCCCGAGGAAGTTGTCCCTGGATCCCCGGAACCTGGCAGTGGCGGGCTGCACAGGCTCCCTGGAAGAGGGGTGTGGATAGTGAGCTGTGCTCGCACACAGGCCCCTTGGTGGCGACAGCAGCAACCTTAGCATCTCATGCCCGTCTCTGGGGTCCGCGCTGATAGCCACAGCTGGTGCCCGTCTCTGGAGCTTATTTAGGCAGTGCTCTGAATCCCCTCTCGTTGCGCACCAGGAAACAAAGAGGGAAGAAAAAGTCTCTTGCCTCTTCTGCAGCTCTAGACTTTTTCCCGGATTCCGTCCCGGCTAGCCGTGGCGCACTAGCCCCCTTCAGGCTGTGTTCACGCCGTCAACCCCAGCCCTCTGCCTGCGATCGGACCGAAGCCGGAGCCTCAGCTCCCAGCCCCGCCCACCCCGGCGGGTGGGCAGACAAGCCTCTCGGGCTGGTGAGTGCTGGTCGGCACCGATCCTCCTTGCGGGAATCTCTCCGCTTTACCCTCCACACCCCTGTTGCTGCGCTCTCCTCCGTGGCTCCAAAGCTTCCCCCCTCCACCCCCCGCAGTCTCCGCCCGTGAAGGGGCTTCCTAGTGTGTGGAAACCTTCTCTCCTTCACAGCTCCCTCCCACTGGTGCAGGTCCCGTCCCTATTCTTTGTCTCTGTTTTTTCTTTTGCCCTACCCAGGTATGTTGGGAGTTTCTTGCCTTTTGGGAGGTCTGAGGTCTTCTGCCAGTGTTCAGTAGGTGTTCTGTAGGAGTTGTTGCACATGTAGATGTATTTTTGATGTATCAGTGGGGAGGAAGGTGATCTCCACATCTTACTTCTCTGCCATCTTGAAGGTCTCCCTGCAACATTGTTTTTATAAACTGTGATGGGCAAAAAATAGTAACGTGTGGAAAAAATTAATTTCTTCAAGTATTCTGAAGACATGAATATGAACTTACTTTGCTCAGTGAGTTTCACCCTGCCTAGAATCATGATCACTTTTAAGGGAGCAGCTGTCAAAATCTATGGTGAGAAATACAGGTGCTCAGCTGCTGGTTATAAATTTCCACTTTATGGATTTACAGTGGCCTTTCATTATTGGCGTAGAGTTGGGGAATTCCAGGCACCTGAGAACTACTGTTTATGGCTCAGTTTTTCTACCAATACCAAGTTTTCATGACTTACAGGGACGGACACCTCTTTCATTCTTTAAAACCTCAAAATGTTTGTGTAGTGGTGTATTTAGAACCATTTGGAAGATGATCAGGCATAAAAGGAAACTTAGAGGAAAGAAAAACTATTGGGATCTTCTAATCCAGCTCTCTGATGCTACATATGATGAATATTCTTAACAGCATAGGAATTTGCTCAGTAATTGTTTTTTAAGGCTTAAAGAGAGAAAATATTTAACTCGGGGGCACGTAGTCTGCTAAGAATAGGACTGACATTAAGTATTTAAGTCTCTTAGCTTGGTGTATTTTTAATCTTATCTTTCTCTAAACCTTTCCCATTGAGTCAAAGATTGTCTTCAAGTGAGTCTCCACCCCACCCCAATCCCAAGGGTTAGATCTGGGGGCACCTGTGTATACAAATGATGCCTTACTTAGTCTGTCACTTTGTGTATGTCTATATGTCTCTCCTGTGAGTACCACTCTTTATATTCCAGCACCTAGGACAGTGCCTGGCTGCCTGCCACATTCTGGGCCATCAGTAGATGTTTCTTGCTTAAAAATCTGGAGACTAATTCCCATGAGCCACCCACAGACACCCATCGTATTATTTTATAGTAACTTATTCATATATCCATAATGATTAGGAAGTTTAGAAAATAATACTCTTTGGTGGGAAGAATTTGCATTTGCCCTGTCTGTAATTCTGATACTGCCCCTCTATAACTCCACGTAGCATAAGATGGCACAGCTCTTACAACAAACTTTTAAGAGAATCTAAATGCAAAATAAATATAAGGGGAAAAGAAATGTTTGTATTTTATAGACTTACCTTCTTTTTTTTCAACATACAGTTGTTACACACTTCTTGAGGCTTGATCTTCTGGGGTTAATGCATGCTGGGCCCTGTGCTAAGCACTTACATGAGTTACTCATTTTCACAAATTGAAGAAGATATTATCTGTGAGACAGATATTATCATCCTTATTTTCCATAAAACTAGGGCCAAATGAGCTTAATTATCTGAGCTGTTGGATGTTATTAGCGAATATTCATTAAGCAGTTACTGTGTGCTGAGAGCAGAGCCAAGTGCATCCCATCTCCCAACTGCCATGCTGTGTGCCTACTTCCCCCGTGGTGCTGTTTGAGGATGCTGTTGTGATAGGAACCTCTACCCTTTTGATAGGTTGATGAACTCCTGGGTCATCTTGGACATAATTCCAAGTCTCCAAAGGTAAAAAGACAGCAAAAGCAACTGCTGTTGTGACTGTTTTTGTAACAAGGTAAATTTTCTCCTCAATCCTGTTCATTCAATCATTTTGAAATCAGTCGTGCTTTGAACAGGTTAATTTGCCGTATTACATTCTGGTGTAACTTTGTGAGGGGTGTGTGTGTGTGTGTGTGTGTGTGTGTGTGTGTGTGTGTATTCTTCCCCACTGAATCTAAAATTAGGACATGATGTATATAATTCACAGCATATTTGGATTAGACGAAAACTTAAAATCACCAAAGTGAGCAAACACATCCAATCTAGGCTGGGGTCCTTGACTAAACCTTGTTCATAATCCCACAGAAACATAGAAGTGACAGCAGGAGGACTGGGACACGTTTGGTCATCTGAATATGAATGCATGTTGTGTCTATGCTACCTAAAATGCAGATTATTAAAAGTTAAACTGGGCTTCCCTGGTGGCGCAGTGGTTGAGAGTCCGCCTGCCGATGCAGGGGACATGGGTTTGTGCCCCGGTCTGGGAGGATCCCACATGTCTCGGAGCGGCTGGGCCCGTGAGCCATGGCCGCTGAGCCTGCGCGTCTGGAGCCTGTGCTCCGCAATGGGAGAGACCACAACAGTGAGAGGCCCGCGTACCGCAAAAAAAAAAAAAAAAAAAAAAGTTAAACTGTCCAAAACCAGTGTATCTGTATGAACAAAAATGTGAATATGGGTATAAATCTGTCATAAAAACAAAGAGTTCTCTTAGGGGTTCCAAATAAATCCTGGGATTTATGAGAGTTAGAAAATGATATAGGAACTAGTTTTCTTTATTTATTTTCTCTATTACTAAGTCACACATGAATCATATCCCACCCAGATAAAATACTCACCTGTGAAGTTTGCTGATGGGAAATATTAATCAAGTAGAGTGAAGTTATTTACTATAAGGTATAAATTTTAGGAATGGGTAATATTCTGATACTTGACAATGGTGATCAAGGAACTCTCAGTGCCAGGTTACATCATTTATATCATCCAGTTTGAGCTTGCCTTTTTTTTTTTTTGGTATGAGGGCCTCTCACCGCTGCGGCCTCCGCCGCTGTGGAGCACAGGCTCCGGACACTCAGGCCCAGTGGCCATGGCTCACGGTCCCAGCCGCTCCACAGCATGTGGGATCCTCCCGGACTGGGGCACGAACCCGCGCCCCCCGCATTGGCAGGTGGACCCCCAACCACTGCGCCACCAGGGAAGCCCTGAGCTTGACTTTATCAAAGTATTACCCTTGGGGTTTTGTAAATGTCTCAAATAATTAGCTGTTTATTCTTTTTTTTTCACTTGGAAGTTTTCTGTTTTTTACTTAATTTTTTTTTTCCTTTAAGTTGCAAGTTTCCCAAGCCATCAGAAATTAAAATACTTTATTAACTTGACAGGAATCTCTTAGTTTGAAATATAGCAGCAAACCTCAGAAATGACCTGATATTACTTAGAATTATGTAATGTTAAAAGCAAAGTATAAATTTTAAGTTATATAGTGAAAAGTTATAGGGAAGTGTATCATTTTTTAAGGTGATCAGTTATTTTGAATTGTTAAGACACTGGGTAACTTTTAATAGTATCACGTTTTCTCTCTATTTTTATATCCTCTTCAGAAATCTCATTAAATCCCCCTTTTCAACCTCTCCCTCACCATCAAACCTGAATGTTAAACTCACCAGGCCCTTCAGGCCCTACCTGTCCCCTCCACCTGTCAGAATGTCACTGACTTCTCATTCTTTCATTAGGGGTCCAGTTCCCCTTTAGTATCTGTCTCCCCTGGACTGCAGCCTCACGTGCCTGACAGTGCTTGGTCTTAGTGACAGCAAACCATCTGTGGTCTTTACTCCTGCTCTCAGGTCACTGACATTGTTGGAGGAAAAAGACTGTACAGCCATGGAGGTTGGCTGCATTACAACTTGATGAGTTCCAGCCTTAGCTGGGCTTTCAACACTAGTCATCAGTCTTTCTTTATCTCTAGCCACTCTCTTACCCTTTCCGCAAGCAGTTAGGGCCTCTCACTGTTGTGGCCTCTCCCGCTTTCCCGTTGGGGAGCACAGGCTCCGGACGCGCAGGCTCAGCGGCCATGGCTCACGGGCCCAGCCGCTCCGCGGCATGTGGCATCTTCCCGGACCGGGGCACGAACCCGTGTCCCCTGTATCGGCAGGAGGACTCTCAACCACTGCGCCACCAGGGAAGCCCTGTACCTCTCTTCTGAAGCCCCAACCTGCGCTTCCCCTCCCTAAACACACTCTCAACCAAAGACACAGACTACTTCTCAGTTTTCTTGACTCTGCTTCCCCACCTCCCCCTACCTCCCAAATATCTTTTACAACAACAAAATGTTCCACATATATAGCTTGGACTTTGTCATCCCCAAAGCACACAGAAGGTGCTCAGTTAATATTAGACTGACGGATGCCTCAGGGTCCTCTGCATTCCACACCTGCCACTTCTCTGAAAGTGATCCAGCAGAGATCCTGAGTGACCTCCTGAATGTATATTTAGCAGCCTTTAAAACTCCTTAATGTTGTTGATCTCTGTAGCATTTGACAGTTGGTCATCACCTATTTCTGCTCCCCCTTTTCCTGGCTTTTTTGCTTTCCCCCCTCTTGTAAACTCTTCCTGGGCAATCTCTGTCTCCCTCTTCTTTGTAGTTTAGATGGCACGAATGAGATCACACTGCCAACTGTCATCTGGATACTCCATCACCTCAGATTTCAGCATTTCCTAAACTGAAACCTGTACCTTATCTCCCACCCCACACGTTTGTTCCACCTTCCTTCTTTCTTTTAAAGGCACAGTCCTCTAAAAATTCATCCAAAATAAGAAGCTCAAAATCTTTCCTCACCCTACCTTCTCTACATTTTTCAATTATATTTTATCTACTTCATCTACTTCATACTTTATCTTTGTATTCCCTCTGCACCTGGGCTAGCCCATAGTTAGAGCTTAATAAATGTTCAATTTTTTTTTCACACCAAAATGTAGACAACAAGAATAGTGGATTCCAAGGGACTTGTCTACAACTTTGATGTATATCTTAATATTTAGGCCTACTGGAAAGATACGTAGTAGTTTATGATGGCTCGAGGCTAAAATTTTTCTGAGGAAATGTATTCTGTTAATGTCGTAGTATTTCAATTCATGATTTTGACCTTGTTCATTAAAAGCAAAGTGGCCAACTTGAGTCTCAAGGACCTGTGTAACTGGAAATATTAGTTTGGAGTCGAGAATTCAATAACCATTGATTGCCTCAGTTCAAAGCAGTTTATTATTGATATCTTTTCCCTAAAATGGAGTCAATTGTTCTTACCAATGCATTTTTATTAACGGACTGGCTATTTGGACTAAAATAATGAAGTGTAAGCGCATATTGAAAATTTGAGAAAGTGTTTTTCAGTGACCTCAAAATGTTGATCTAATAAATCAGAGTATATCAGAGGAGGTTTAGTGAAGAAAGGCAATAGAAGTAATGAGAACATGTAATTGATTCTAAATGGTAGCTCTAGATATTGTTTAAATTTAAAATCAAAGAAAATTTTGTCTCTTTTTTTATAGAATGGAACTTTTTTGCTTATAAGAATCATTAACTGGGCTTCCCTGGTGGCGCAGTGGTTGGGAGTCCGCCTGCCGATGCGGGGGACGCGGGTTCGTGCCCCGGTCTGGGAGGATCCCACATGGCCGCCGAGCGGCTGGGCCCGTGAGCCATGGCCGCTGAGCCTGCGTGTCCGGTACCGCAAAAAAAAAAAAAAAAGAATCATTAACTGACCAAAATGTCTAGAATTTTCATGTTCTTTGTGATTTTCACTCAGTTTTTAAAACAATTACAATAACTGTTTTCTCACAGAGAATAAATATAAATGAAAGTATGAGAAATTTAAATCCAAGGGAAAAGTAATTCACATTGCATGGTTTTGGAAAGAATGATCAAGACCAAGCAACTTTCGAGTGCAAATTTCAAATTTAAAGACATGTTTAAATAGTTAATGGAAAAGAAATTTTGCATGCTAGTAAACAAAAAATTAATTATGAATCATTCTTGTCTATTTTGTAGTAAAGCCTGAATATTGTAGTTTTGATAGTAAGCACTGCAGTAATTATACTTCTATTTTATTTCAGAATTTTACAGTAATTTTACGTACATTTTACTTTGTGGTCCTTCTAGCAATCTTATGAGTCGATAAATTAGCTGTTGTTATGTTATTCCCTACTTTATAGATGAGGGAAAAGAAAATACTGGAAAATTAAATGGCTGTACAGTGTCACACAGTTAGTGAGTAGTGGCACTCCTCTTGATTCTTCTGGGCTTTTCTCCTTTCCTGAACGGACTTAGAGATCTATTGAAACAGCCTACCCTGCCCTGTTTATCCTCCTGTGCCTGCAACATAACAGATGCATGAAGTGTATTTGTTGAACAGATTACTGTACGCTAGAATGGAATTTCAATTGTCAGTCTCTTAAAGAATCTTACTGCTCAAATACGATATTGTATCCACCTAATAGAATTATGCTGTGCACTTGAAATCATTGAAACTGCATTTTTAAAGTCTTCTAAATGAAGTACTTTTTATAAATCGAGACTTGTCACAGGAAACATAACAAAGAGGAAAAGGATGAGTACTTTATTGTTAATCTATTTGGGGTTAATTCCATTCTATTAGTTCTCTATGGCTGCGTGACAGATTATCCCCAAATATAGCAGCTTAAAACAACAGACATTTATTATATCATAGTTCAGGTGGGTTGGAAATCTTGTGCATCCGCTGGGTCCTTGGGCGCACTGTGTCTCATAAAGCTGCAGTCAAGGCATAGGCTGGACTGGGTGAGGATCCCCTTCCAAGCTCATTCACGGGGCTGTCGTCTCAGGTCCCTGCTGGCTTTTGATTGGAGACATTAGTTTTTTCCCAAGTGGGCCATCTATTAGGTGGCTCAAAAATGGCAGCTGGTTTCCCTTAGAGCAAGTGAGCTGAGAGAGAGCATGAAAGGGCATGCCAGACAAAAGCCACAGTCTCTGTAACTTAATCTTGGAACTGACAACCCGTCACTCTTGCCTTCTGTTCATTAGAGGATAGTCACCAGCTCAGCCCACACTGAAGAGGATGGGATTACACCAGACTGTGACTGCTAAGAGGCAGAATCATTGGAGACATCTTAAGGCTGTGTAGCCCATTCATATGAAATGCTCTTGTTCAGATAGACTAAATCAGAAGTAAAATTCCAGTAGACTAACCTTCACCTTGTTCAGACGTTTTAAGGAAAAAGTTAAAGAAACCCAGCTCACACTGGCTTTAGACCTCCACCCTCAAAATCAGTTTATTTGTTTATTTAACAAAATAGTCATGGGGTTGTCCTGACTCTAGGACCAGCAGGATTCTGTTTTGTTCTCCCAACACTCTGCTTTCTTCAATAGTCCTGAAGGGATTCTATTGGCCTGTCTTGTGCTCTGGGCTCATCCCTATCGTTATTGGGAATGGAATTCCCCAACTGACCAGTTCTGGGTTATCTACCAGGCCTGGAACCTGGGGGAAAGTGACAGGAGCAGAAATCCAAATCATATGAACCGAGAGTGGGGGAAAGAAGGATTGAGGTGCTGTTCTCACAATAAGTGTTTTGGCTAACGGGCAAGCAAACCAGTATTTGCGCTCCTCCATCCTCGTTACGGCCCTGCTTGTTCTCATTCATGCAATTTACTATGTTTGTGGAGGACCTAACATAGGAAAGGAGGGCAAATCTTACTTTGGTGGCAGGAATAAGAACTACCCTCCTGAACAAAAGAGTTCATGCTAAATAATTGCTTAAAGCTAACGACAGACGGCACTCCATAGTTTTGCAGTGTGTGTCCTATGGAAGCAAAATGTTTCCTAAACTTTTTTGTGTAACCTTTAATCATTACCAGAGCTCATCCCTAGGACTGAATCCAGTTCATCTATCTGGAGTTTAGCATGAATGCAAAGCCTTATTAATATGTTAACTCACAGAGAGCACAGGTGTGTGTGTGCACCCGGATATTAATTGGGGTCAGCTGGGGCCACTGGGGGATCGAATACTAGGTATCCAGGGTCACTGGTGTGTAAAATTAAATGTAATAAGCTGTAGCTATGGCTTTATAGCAGCTTGTTGTTGTTTTGTTTGGGGCTTTTTTCCCCTCGTACTTTTACAGATATGAAAGATGAGACCTGAGGGATCAGCCGTGCTCTTTTTAGAAAGAAAGTGGAAGTATTAGACTGCCACTGTGATTCAGGTAAACTGTATGAGGTTGACAGCAAAGCCAGTGATCATTTGTCAGATCTTGGAACCCTGTGGATCCATTTAAATGGGACTCTAGCCGGCATAAGCATGCCTGTGGGCTCCTCCTCTAGTCCCGTGAGGATCCCTGGGAGTCAGAATGTCCTGGACGGCCAGCCAGCCAAGGCTCTCACCACAGTACTTCAAGCAGCAGCACTTGCAGGCTGGACATTTGATGGGGAGACTGTCCAGCAACCTTCACTTTTTTTTTTTTTGCGGTACGTGGGCCTCTCACCGTTGTGGCCTCTCCTGCTGCGGAGCACAGGCTCCAGACGCGCAGGCTCAGCGGCCGTGGCTCACCGGCCCAGCCGCTCCACGGCATGTGGGATCTTCCCGGACCAGGGCACGAACCCGTGTCCCCTGAATCGACAGGCGGACTCTCAACCACTGCGCCACCAGGGAAGACCCAACCTTCATTCTTGAGTGTTTATTACTAGACATTGGGTAAGGCACTGGGCATGCTGAGAAAAACAGTGGTCCTGTCTCTGTGTGATAAGGCATCTGCACTTGGGTTCAGGAGAGAGGAAAGCAGCTGCTTAACTGGCCCTGGATTAAATGGCCATGATGGTGAACCACTTCCTGAAACCGCCGTCCACAGCCCTCCTGCTGCCCAGTGGTTGCCGCTTGGTGCCCATGGTGACGTTCTTTCCAGGTCTGCTCACCAATAAAGTACTTATGGCCTCCATGTGTCTCAGGTGTTTGGTTCCTGTGCCAGTTCAACAATCCTCTGTCCTCTGTTCGTCCATGAATACTGATTTTTATTTTGCAAAACAGGGTCATCATATCCATCCCTCACAGTGGATTTTGGTTTTCTCTACCCCTCCACCACCCATCCCCAAATTCCCAGTCTCCTTTACCTTCTCCCTAACACTTATCCCAGTCAAAAAGTTATCATCTCAACACCAAAACGTACTGTCATTTGCTAAACCAAATTACTTTCTTTTTTGAAAACTCACAAGGTGTGTGATTGTCTGGTAACCCATATTATTATGGATGAGTTTTATGGTTTATTTTGCTTTTGTTTTTGTTTTTTTGCTTATTAACCCCAATACATCTTCAAATGTTGAGATTTCAGGCAACATAGGAGAGTGCGTTTGGACTGCATTGCTTTTACTAAATTTTGCTTCTAAGCGTATTCTATTTACATACGAGGACACCTTGATGTGAGGAATCCTCAGACTCTCCTGGAAACAGTTTCATCTCCGCAGCCTTCTTCCTTTGGCCAGTACTTAACTTTCTTCTACTTTCCTTTTCTCGTATCCAGCTTCATCTTTGGTGTTTGAGGCCTATGCTGACTTAGTAGAATATTAAATAGCATAAGCCTATAGAGCTGTGAAATTGGTTTAAAAATCAGTCCTCGGGTGTAAGAATCAAGAGAGCCGGAACGTGGAAGGGAGGGATGGCCCTGCTGCACTTGGGCTGGTCAGACCTCTCTAGAAACATTCTGTTAGCTTTGGGGAGATGTGGGCAAACTGAAGCAGTGCCAGAGAAGAATGACCAGATGCAGGAACGGCACATATGGGCTGGCTGAAAGAACAGAAGGTGTTCACCTTACTTGAGAGAAGACTTCGCAGAAAAATAGCAGAGAGGAGGTTGGAGGTACAGCAGTGCTGCCGTGTGCAACCCCAGAATTTGCTCTGTGTGACCTTTAAAAACAAGGCTAAAACCAGTGTGTAGCTTTGAGGAAAGATTCTTTTTTCAGAAAACAAAATGGCATCTTTTCTGTGACCACTGTTAGCAGTGCAGTGAAGGAAGATATGCGCAGAGAAGCAAGATGACATTTAGCTTATATATTATGTGCTAACTCCACTCAGTTGGTGGGAGCTGGCTGTAGTAGTATAAGCAGCCTGGCCCTGGACATAGGAGTACAATGAACTTGGCTTTGAATGCCAGCTCAGCCCCTTCCACCTGTGTGACTTAACATCAGACTCTCAGTGGCCACACCTCTAAAAGGGGAATAGTAGTAGTACTTATCTCACTAGGAATACTGTGATGCTATTAAAGGGGATGGTGCATGTGAAGCAGTTAGTACAGTGCCTTACACGTACTATAAGTGATGCACGTTAGTATTGAAAAAGATTGTTGGGGTCAGAGAAAGAAAGATTATGAGATCATGGTAGGTGAAAGAGCAAACCCTGCTCAGTTGCCATGGGAGTGAGAGAAAGTGCACCATATATTTACCATCTTTGGGATATAGTTAGAATGAAACGATCATTTATACTCAGTCGTATTTTATTTTTATGTTACATAGTTATCTACTTACATCTTAAAAAATCAATTAGAGGGAGCATTGGCTTAAATTAAGGGACCTTCTCTCTTGTATATTTCCTTTTGTTCCCTCCATCTTTATTTGTATTTCCTAAGTTTAAAATGATGACAGTTACATGGAAAGAAAATACAGTTTTTGTTCTCCTGTTAGCCTTGCTAGTCTTCCCACATGAATGAATTGGAAGGAAGGACATTTTACAATGCATAATGAATGAGCCTGTGCTTCTTAAATGTCTTAGTTCTACTGCAGATTAGCTATTTGGAGAGAACGTGAGGGAACTCAGATGGGAAAGCGAGCTATCTTTTTGACAAATCAGATATGTCTTACCTGGCTATACTTTTCTTATATTTATATTGAACTCAAAATAGTGTATTTTCAGCACTTTAGGGTATGAATAGTTACTTAGACTCTACTTGGAGTACCTTATCTGAAGTATCCATGGATACTTAAGAAGAAAACTGTAAAATTGATGTGTTGGCCGTGAATCTTTAACGCTGCCTGTTGTATGTTGTCAAGAACGTTGCTAAGGACGTAAAGATGTGTCATTAAAAGAGGTGATGTTGCATGGTCATGTATTTGGGTGTTGAATAACTTCTAGAACACTAAGCACAGAGCCACTTCACTTAGAAATGGCTGCTGAGAGGAAAATGGGATTGCTTACTGAAGACAGCCTTGATCCAATGGATGTCTTTTCCTTAGATATGAATAAGTGAGAGCAACTAGATTTTAACATAGAAATAAATTGCATACTCCCTTGTTTTTTTCCATGACACAATGATTAAGGAACAACACATCTATTTACTCATTTACCCATCAGCTTAGAAATACGGTGATGTACTATTCATTCAAAGAAGCAGTATTGCCCCTTGGCTAAATCTCAGATGCTAGAATGAGAACGAATTGAAATCCTGGCTCCTCTATTTTATTGATTTTTAACCTTGTTAAGGTATACGAACTTTTCTGAGCATCTCCAGTTTTACCCTCTGTAAAATGGGGATAACTGTGATACCTGTTGTCTGTTGTGGAGATTAAATTAGATCAAAAGGAATGCTCTTGTCACAGTTTGCTGGTAAGCCATAGAGTAACAAACATTATTCCTGGGAAAAATGGTTTACGAGTCAAGAGTTATGAACCCAGCTTTGTCACTGACTAGCTGTGTAATTTGGGGCAAACCCTATCAATTCCCTGGACCTTAGTTTCCTTAACTGTAAAGTGAAAGAAATTGATCAAATGACCTTGAATATTGCTTCCAACTCTAAAATATTATCCTCGTTAGCAGAAGCATCTAAAAACTCTAAAACAAAAAACCTCCATTATTTCTAAGTGGTAATTATTTCAGTCTTTACTTAAACATTCCTTTATGTGAGGGGAAGACCTTTTGCTTTTTCCCACCACTGTTTCCCTAGGAGTTTCAGTGCCACTAGTTCAAGGGAAAGGTGTTAAGGAGAAAATTAACACCTTGTTTTTAGTGTGTGAACACTAAGTGCTCGTAACTGCTCTCTTTAAGGTGGCTCTCTGTTAATAAGCTTGGAATTTCTGTTTCAGTTATAGAAGAATATTCTTAATATTCCTTTGTCAAACACAAACCTATCCATTTCTGAGTCAGCTTTTTATCAAAGTCTGCAACCATATAGCAAAGTGCACGGATTATAAGCATACAACTTGCGGAATCTTTGCAAAGCGAACACACTCATATAATTAGCACCCAGATCAAGAAACAGAACATTCTCAGCATCTCAAACTCTCGCTCACGCTCCCTTCCAGTCACTGACTCCTGTCCAAGGTTAACCACTGTCCTGATCTGTGCTATTGTAGATTGCTTTTGCCTGTTTTTGAAGTTTACGTAAGTGAAATCTCAGAGCAAGTAGTTGTTTCTGTGCTCATAGTGTAGGTGCGTATGTGCAGCTTCAATAGACGCTGCCAGAGAGTTTTTGAAAATGGTTCTGCCAATTTATACACTCTCCTCCCCCGGCCACACCCAGCCTCAGTAGGGAATGAGAATTCCATTTTAAATTATTTATCTACTTTAAAATCATGTTTCTTAAAGCAAGCTACTGTTTTGAATTAGGTTATACAGATTTCTTCCTAACACCAGTACCCTCTACTTTGGGTGATGGTGTACTCTGATTTGCCCTGGACAGACCCTGGATATACCAAGTTTATACATTGTCCTTGTCTAATTTTTATTAGTGCTCCCTTCACTTTTAAATTGTCTTAGATTGAGGGGATGAAAATGTTCTAAAATTAGATTTTAGTAATGGTCACAGAACCCTGTGACTATAATTCTAAAAAACATTGAATTGTACTTTATGTGGGCAAATTTTCTGGTGTGTGAATTATATCTCAATAAAGATGTTTTGAAAAGTTGTTCTAGTTTAGATGATAAATCATGTGGTCATCCTGCTTGACCCCTTTTCTACCATTTTAAAAGAGAGAGAAAGAAAAAAAAGGAAGAAACTTAATGTGTCTGGCTGTTTCTTTTGGAAAAAGAAGCAGATTCTCCCTGGCATGGTTTTTTTTTTTTTTTGCGGTATGCGGGCCTCTCACTGCTGTGGCCTCTCCCGTCGCGGAGCACAGGCTCCGGACGCGCAGGCTCAGCGGCCATGGCTCACGGGCCCAGCCGCTCCGCGGCATGTGGGATCTTCCCGGACTGGGGCACGAACCCCTGTCCTCTGCATCGGCAGGTGGACTCTCAACCACTGCGCCACCAGGGAAGCCCTTTTTTAAAGTTTATTTTTTTATTTTTTTTTATTTTTGTCCATGCCACATGGCATGTGGGATCTTAGTTCCCTGTCCAGGGATTGAACCCGTGCCCCCTGCAGTGGAAGCATGGAGTCTTAACCATTGGACCACCAGAGAAGTCCCTGGCATGGTTTTTGAAGGATTTGTTAACGAGATGCCATCCAAAGCAAAGAAAAATTGATTATGCTGCACCAATCCATTAAGCTACTCTTTTGAAAGGGGAACACTTCCACTGGCATTGACTTTATTTTATAATTTACCAAAAATAAAGAAGACTTCTAAAATAAACCTGCCTTAAAGTTTGGCTATGAGATTAAAAATTTTAATTAAAACTATGCTCTGTTACAATTTCTAGGAAACTTACTACCCTAAAACTCAATAGTGAAAATAACCATTTCATCATGCTCTTGGATTCTGTGGGTCAGGGATTCAGATAGAGCACAGGAGAGGTGGCCTGTCCACTCGACACTTTCTGAGGCCCCAGCCTGTTGTTGGCGGGGACCTCAGCTCAGCTGTCAACTAAACTACCTACAGGTGGCCTAGTTTGGGCTTCCTCACATTATGGCAGCTGGGTTCCAAGAGGGAGCATCCCCAGAGCGCAAGGTAGAAGTGCATGGCATTGTTATGATCTCGTCTCAAAAGTCGCCTGCAGTCACTTTTGCCATGCTCTGTTGGTTAAGTTTGTCACAAAATTCTGCCCAGATTTAAGGGGAAGGGATGTAGACCTAATCCTTTGATGGGAGGGGGTGTCAAGCGTACCATGTAATAAGAACATGTAGAATGGGAGTTATTGTGGGGTGCAGCCTTGGAAAATATGCCCCCCACTTCCCTGGATCTTCTCTTTCCTTCACCACTATTGTTTCTGTCCTGTTCAGTTTTGATTCCACTCCCAGCAGTTTCTCCTCAGTGTGGAGTCCTGTCCTGAAGGGATCCCTGGCTGGATCGGATTCAAAAGTTCACAGTGGGTAGCCTGCCAGACCGTGTCTTGGCCCTCACTGGCTTTTGGATTGGGCAGTTTCAGCCTCTGTGATCGAACTGGTCTGCAACACTCTCTAGTGAATACCTGTTGGCTGTTGGGAGGTCCTCCTGTTCTCACATCCACCAGAGACCTCTTTGCTTCTCTGCTTTCTCCTGCACAGATGCTGACATTGTTCCTCTTGGTAGTTTGTCCTCACTAGCTTGGAATTTGGAGTCTGTGAACAATCAATACATCATCTCCTAGTTTTGTCTGAATGTTGTCCCTAGGGTTTTGAGTTGGCTATCTAGTTACTCTGTTTTTATGTGGGGATCTGGGAAAATCCAAAATTGTGCTTCCACTACTACCATCATTTTACCATAATTCACCCAAAGTGATCTTTTAAAACTGTGAATCAGATCATGCCAGTGCTATTTAAAACTTTCCGGCAACATCCCATTGCAAGGTTCCCTGACTCTGTGATAGCTATCATTATGATCTCTCAGCTGCTTTGTCTTGAGGACCTCCGTTTACTGAATCTCCTTCCCATCTCTGATGCAGTAGACCTGTGGCATTCATGGGGACTATGCCTAAGGGACCTTTCTTTTTTTTTTTCTGCTGTACGTGGGACTCTCACTGCCGTAGCCTCTCCCATTGCGGAGCACAGGCCCTGGACGCACAAGCTCAGCGGCCATGGCTCATGGGCCCAGCCGCTCCGTGGCATGTGTGATCTTCCCGAACCGGGGCACGAACCCGTGTTCCCTGCATCGGCAGGCGGACTCTCAACCACTGCGCCACCAGGGAAGCCCGAGGGCCCTTTCTTCTTTCCACAGATTAACAAATACTGTACAATTTCCTCCATAAAATGAAGTAAAGTATAACTGAAAAATTTAAGTGACCTCCTAATGTTTCTTTGAATACAGAACTAAAATCAGTCCTAAAGCCTTTAAAATAAATCCAGCCACTAACGTAAATGCTATACTACATTAAACAAGCTTTTTATTGCTACTTTCAAGAGGTGCTTACTAGTCCCCTCAGTGCCCTGTGGTTTGGCAGGTAGTGAAGTCCAGCTTAATTTGAAAATCTGCCATATTGACCTGGAATAGAAAAGACAAACTGTCCTTGGGCACCTGAAATCTGATATCACTTTTTAAAAAAGGCATCTTCTTCAAGTACAGCACTTCATCACTCTTGAGCTGGTGTTCTGGTTTCTCCCTCTGGTCCTTTATGAATTCCTCTTTTGGGAGACAGGCTTCCACAGTGATGCGGTCAGCTGTTGTGTTCTCCCCCAAACCTCTCATTCCACAGAGTGCTTCCCCTCATTTCCAAATCACCTCTCGCTCGGAGGTGAGGCCAGTTCAGACCTCGCCCTCGTGTCTGGGATGGCGTTGGTACATGCTCCTCGGCTGCCCATCAAGTCTCATCTCCCTTTCCTATCCTTGCAGTTTGCACTGTTGAAGGATTGGGCACCTCCTGAATACTATGAAACTATTTGCATATAGAAATATGGTACCAACCCTGTACTGAAAATTCAGCCCTTCATTCCTCATTCATTGCCTACTTCTGTTTTTCTGTGTCAGATGCAAATCTTTATTGTGTCTTTAATTTTCCTTTCCCCGAGGAAGTACAATCTGCACAACGATGCAGAAACATGCTATCCCTTACTGCTTGATGGTGGGGCTCATGGCTTCATACACGCCTTAGGAACTTCTCCTCTGGAGAAGAAAATCCCAGCACTATACCATTTTATGGTACACCTTTGTGTACCAAGTACTTTACATACATTTATCTCCTTTCATTTCCACTGTAATCCTGCAGGGTAAATGATCGTATCCCCATTTTACTGATAAAGGAAACTAAGGCTCAGGGAAGTTAAGTAAAAGCAAAACTCGTTTTTATGACAGGTCCTACCAGAAGTCTCTTTACCATTCTCGTTAGTGTGTGGGTACATGTGTATTTTTATGTATGGATATCTATCTATATTACCTATATGTTTTTGGAGAGAGAGTAGCACTGTCCAAGAGAAATATAATATGATCCACAAATGCAACTCACATATACAATTTTATATTTTAGTACAGCCATATTTTTAAAAGCCGGAACAGATGAAATTAACTTTAATGATATATTTTATTAAACCGGTATATCCAAATTAGTGTCATTTCAACATGCAATCAATATAAAAATTGTTAATGAGCTATGTTACGTTCTATTTTTCTGTACGATTCTTCAAAATTTGGTATGTGTTTTACACTCACAGTATGTTTCAAAGAGGACTAACCACATTTCAAGTGTTCATTAGTTATGAGTGGCTAGTGGCTGCCATATTGTATTGTACAGAGAGAGGAAGGGCGGGAGGGAGAAAGTAATAATGTATAAGAGGTTGTACAGTACGAAATGAGACTCTCTACCCCGTTAATCCTCAGTTCCTCCATCTTTCTCCTCAAAGGCAAACACAACTTTTCATGTACTTTTCAAAGTTATTCTATACGTCAAGTATATTTTTCCTCGTTTTTTTAACACAAAGGCATACTATACACACGTTTCTATTTTAGTGCTTTTTGTTTTTTCACTTAACACCATAACTTGGAAGTTATTCCTTAGTAGTATGGGTGTGTGTGTTTATGTGTATATGCAGATATGCATGTGTGTGTGTATCTGTGCATATTCAAATAAATTCAACACATATTTATGGACAAGCTGCATGCTTTGCTAGGCACTTGGGTTCTATCAGTGAGCGAAACTGATAAACACCTCCGCCTTTGGATGTTACATTTTAGAAGAACGAGATAGACAGTAAACACCTAATTAAGTAAACTCTTTAGTATTTTAGAAGGCAATAAATACTATTAAAAAAAAGAAAAGGAAAAGTTGTAGCGGGTCAGGAATTTCCATTTCAAATGGGGTGCTCGGGAGAGACCTCATTAAGAAGGAGAGATTTGCTCAGTGTCTTGAAGGAGGTGAGGGGTTATCTGTGGGTAAATCTAGGGGGGAGGGTGTTCCCAGCAGGGGAGGGCAGTGCAAAGGCCCAAAGTGGGAGGGTTCCTGGCACGTTTTTTATTTTTAATTTTTTTCATTGAAGTGTAGTTGATTTACAATGTTGTGTTAGTTTCAGGTGTACAGCAGAGTGATTCAGTTATATATATGTATATATATATATTCTTTTTCAGATTCTTTTCCATTATGGGTTATTGTAAGATATGGAATATAGTTCCCTGTGCTATATAGTAGATCCCTATTGGTTATCTATTTTATTTAGTGTATATGTCAATCCCAAACTCCTAATTTATCCTCCCCCTTTCCCCTTTGACAACCATAAGTTTGTTCTCTAAGTCTGTGGGTCTATTTCTGTTTTGTAAATAAGTTCATTTGTATCATTTTTTTTAAAGATTCCGTATACAAGCAGTATCATGTGATATTTGTCTTTGTCTGATTTACTTCACTTAGTATGACAATCTCTAGGTCCATCCATGCTGCTGCAAATGGCGTTATTTCATTCTTTTACAGCTGAGTAGTATTCCATTGTATATATGTACCACATCTTCTTTATCCGTTCATGTGTCGATGGACGTTTAGGTTGCTTCCATGCCTTGGCTGTTGTAAATAGTGCTGTAGTGAACATTGGGATGTATGTTCCTTTTAGTGAGGAGCAGTGAGATGGCCAGTGGAGTGGAGTGAAGTGATTGGAGAGGGCAGTGGGTCTTGTCTACTTGAGAGGCTCCTATAACCCCTGGAACTCTTGCTGTGAGAGTAAGGAGGTCTGCCAGGTCTCACTGGCAGCCACAAAACATTCCAGTGTTTGGAGGTACCATGTACCAGTCTCCTGTTGAGAGGGACACTTAGGTTGTTTCTGTCCTGTTTGATATTCTAAACAATGACATAGTATATATCCTTGAATCTACATGTTTTTGCTCATGCGTGTGAACTTTCATGTAGAATAAATTCCTAGTAGTAGAATAACTCATTGAGGAATGCTAATTTTTTTTCCCATGTCTGTACCAAAGCATTTATTTTTTTCAACCAATTTTTTTTTGTTTGTTTTTTTTTTAGATGTTGGGGGTAGGAGTTTATTAATTAATTTTTTTTGCTGTGTTGCGTCTTCGTTTCTGTGCGAGGGCTTTCTCTAGTTGTGGCAAGCAGGGGCCACTCTTCATCGCGGTGCGCGGGCCTCTCACTACTGCGGCCTCTCCTATTGCGGAGCATAGGCTCCAGACGCGCAGGCTCAGTAGTTGTGGCTCACGGGCCCAGTTGCTCCGCGGCATGTGGGATCTTCCTAGACCAGGGCTCGAACCCGTGTCCCCTGCATTAGCAGGCAGACTCTCAACCACTGCGCCACCAGGGAAGCCCCAGAGGAATGCTAATTTTTAATTTTCCTAGATATTGCCAATTTGCCCTCTAGAGAGGTTGTACAAATTTATATTCTCACCCACAATGTAGGAGAGTGCTGTTTTCCTATTAACACTGTAGCCATTAACCAACAATTTTATTTTTGCCAATTCTGTGAGTAAAAGTGTTCCCTTACGGGTATGATTTTGGAGTGATCCCTCCTCCACTCTAAATCATATAATAATGTGGTTTCTATGCGGCTCCTCTTCCTTTTCTCAGGGCTCCCAACTGCTTTGCACTTTACATCTCTTCATAGCGTTTATTGCTTGTATTTTAATTGTTTATGTCCTTGTGTTCCATTTTTTTATTATAAGCTTCTCAAGAGCCAGGCTAACCTCTTATTTTTTATACCCTCCCCTCTGTGCCTAGAACTTTGCTTAATGCACAATGAACAGTTATCATATCTTTGTTGATTAATGACTGAATGACGTAATTCTGTTTGAATTATGCTATATAATCTTATACTTGTGTTACGAATTTGACAATTAAAATGACAGCAACAGCTGTCACTGAAACACTGATTTATTGGATTACATGTTTCTAACTGCTAGCTGAGAACAATTATGTATTCCACCTGTAGCGTTCAGGATGGAGATAGTCAATGCGTTTTTCTAATCCCCAAAGTAAGCATTTCTTTAAATATACAGAAACCTGAGTGGGACTGGATCCTGTGCAGGTGACCGTTCACACAGTTCAATCAGATTTCAGTAGCTTTGTCTGCTTCTGTCTGGTTTGTCATCTTGAAGCTGAGCAGCAATTTCTGGTCTGCAGCCTGGGGCATCTGGCTGCTGAGGTCATGAAGTTAATGGCTATACTGTCGCTTAGTTTTGAGAACCTTGAAAATGTGATTTGAAAATGGATTTGGGCAGAGGATTGTGTGGGCCGAGGGAGATGAGCCGCGTTTCCTGGGCTGGCTTTCCCTGTACACTTGGGTCCCTGGAGAGTATAGCAAATGTTCCATTTTGGAAGTGTTGTACCGAATCTCTCTCCTCCGTGCACAGAAGCATATGAAGGGTTCCGAGAAGCCCAGCAGTAAAGACAACTCTTTATCCCAGTGTTTCTCAAATTAATTTGACCACAGGAAATTATTTTTTTTCCTAGTAACACCTGTCAGTATATCACAGGATATCAGTTTTCCACAGAACAGAGCTGGAGAAAAAATAAGAGAAATTTTTTTTTCCTGTTTTTCATTTTGTACCAATAGAGATGATTATATACATTTATAAATAATTATCACTAAATATGTCTATTTTCAGTTCCTAGCATGTATTCATCAAATGAAGAGTTGCTGTCTAGTATGGGCTGGTTTGTAGCCATTGACCACAGAAATAGTCTGCCGATGAACTGAACATTTTAATTTAGTAATCTGTTTTTGTAAATAGACTACATCCTAGGACTAATTAGAAACTTTAACGTTAACCTGAGAGCTTAGGAACAGGTATGAGACTGAAAATGGACCTATGAAGAAAGTGCTGATTTTAAAAAGTTAAACCTAGATATTAATTTCTCCTAACTATAAAACATCTTCACATACCTGAAATGTTGTCAGTAGAATGCTTCTAAAACTTCTGTCTGTATTGTCAAAGAAGCCAACTGATGACCACTCTTGCTTGTGTTTTAATTGTGGAGATTTACTTAACAGGCACTGAGAACTTTAATCTGTGCATAGAAATTCTTAAATGGCCCTCCCCTCCTTTTGTTACATTTTTCGTGTTTTTCAGGCTCTCTAATGCACTCAACTTGCTTCCCCTCTTCTTCTCATTTCTCATGCTTCCCTCTCTGTACTCCTTAAAAACATCCACTAGGTTGGCAATTACAGGCTGAGCACAGATGCAGCCTTTAATTTCACATTCCATCATTCGAAACATGACTGAGGGTGTGCTGCTTCTGGCCTTCAGAGTGCTGGGAAATCAACATGTGAATTTACCTCCATCTTTTCAAATCATCTTTGAGAGAGAGAAGCACCTCCTGTGAAATGAGAGGCTCAGACCGGCGAGGCGTGGCTCTGTGTCTGAGACACAGCCCCAAGTACTTGCACTCTCCCACCCCGCCCTGCTTTGTGAATGAGTTCTGTTCCACAGTATGTTTGTAAATTGACTGTTTGGGACTTCGAGCACTTTTTTTTTCCCTCCTACTGAAAAATGTTGTTCATGATTATTATGATTCTAGACCAGCCCTTAAAAACCCATTAACCCCTACTGTATCTAAATCCCATGTAATTCATGGAAGCTACATTAGCTACAAGTTTATTTGCAGTTGAAGACAAGGAACAGTCCTACTGTCTTCTACTGGAGTGATGGCTCCATTAGTGCAGCTTATGGCTGCATTTCCTTTCAGCATCCAGATCTTATTGGTGACTCCTATTCAGCTCGTGGTAAGATGAAACCTCCAGGGTTTTTCCTGCATCAAATGAACTAAGGTTAGAGCTGCACCGCCCCCTGCTTTCTTGTACCTGTGCAGTTAAAATGTTTCATATCAATGAAAAATATATCCTTGTTACATTCCATCTCATCTGGTTTTGTTCACGCAAGTAGAGTGCTTTATTAATCTTCTTCTAATCATTATTCAACACATTAGCTTTAACTCAGTTGTGTCACTTTCGTATTGGGTTAGTTTTATTTCTGTGCTTTCATACAAAGCTGTGGATAGAAATGTGGGACATGGCAGCTTCGAGAGCTTCAGTTTTCAGAGCATTTTCACAAGAAAACATAGCTCAGTTGAGCATCCCTCAAACTGTGAGGATGGAGCTAGTGATCTTAATGATCTTCATGTGTATGGATGGCAAAATAGAGGCAACAAGGTTATCAATAAATGATGACTCTGAACCATACTCGAAGCATTTAGTTTTGTCCTTTTTCTACTACATGACAATAAATCACTGAATGTATTCTCAAATGTACTGTTCTCTATTTTTTGAACACACACACACACACACACACACACATATATATATATATATATATTTTTTTTACTCCCATCTTCTAGCACCATTTAAGTTTACCGTGACTGCACAGATTAACCACAGTCGTTCTTGGATCACTGACCCAGTAGTTCTTGGATTCAGGAACTAATGTGGTTCATCTCTGCAGAGTTGTGGGAAACTGGAATGTATTATGAATGCAAGAAAGGAGCTCAGCACTTATTTTTGATTTTGATATTTTCTTAACATTATAGCAACAAAAACACCCCCCAGCAAAAACGAGAACAATGGCCAACAATGAGTTGGTCCCTTTCTTTCTTCTTTCCAAGACCAGAGCTTATATAACCAACCTCAGCTTCCAAAGGTACTGCCAATCTGAGCATACATAAGGGCCTCAGTCACTATTAAATTGTCATTTCTAGGCTCTGCCTCCTGTCATGATTCCATTGTGTGTCCGCCACCACTAACAGAATTGCAGGAATTCCTTCTCCTCTGAAATCTCCTCCACATACCAGCTCTCCAACTTGTTTTGGAAGTCTTTTGTTTACTTGGCCCAGAAAGTTCTGTTTTCCTAGCTGCCATGAGCTGGGGAGCCTCTCTTGTGGCTCTGTGGGTCTCCTCCCACTGCTAATGCTCCCAGGCATGGCTGTCCGCCTGTGTTCAACCCCTGTTCGAATCTCCAGTGGGCTTCAAGGGTCAACCCAAATGAGAAAAGCTCTTTCCTTCCCACTTGTGCTATGCTTTCTAACATGGACCTTAGGGTGGGCTGCTCTGTGCTCTTCAAAGCCTAAGGGGCTTTAAAGAAGCAGTGGTTTTCTATCTCCAGTCTCCAGAGTTCTGGTACAAACCTAAGGGCTGGGGGAAACACACACTAATGACTCAGAATCAGGCGTCCCTCTAACCTGACGCCATTATCCTTTTAGACCAAGCCTTTGTGTGGCAGCAGGCTTCTCTCTTAGGATATATTATTCCCTTGGTGGTTTCTCATCCCTCTGTTAAAGACATACCCCATTAGCCCTTCAGACTACTCAGCTGTGGCTGAAGCTTGGCACTTGCAGGATTTATGCTCTCAATCTTGAATCCCATCAATAAAATGTCCTTTGCGTCATTTTCAGTAATATTCCAAAGAATCCAACTTATTTGGGGTCTTAGGTCCCCATACTGTCCTTTAGGATCACACTCTAATATTCTTTCTGGATTATGTGCCAATTCTTCCATGTTGTATAATTTCTCATCTAAGATCTAAAACCACTGAGGGGTTCCCTGCTCAATCGCTCTCTACTGAGGCAAACTAGGGTAGGGTTGAGGGTTCCAGCTCTGGACATCCCAGGCCCAGGGTTACATTCTGGCTCTGTATATGACTTCAGGCAACTCACTCAATGTTACTAAGCCACAGTTCCCTAAACTATAAAATGGAGATGATGATGCAGTACCCATCTCATGGGGCTGTAGGGGCATAATGTGAGATAACCCTGTAGAATATCTGCACAGTATCTAGAATATATTAAGCTCTCAGTAAGTCTTGGCTACTTGGTTATCACCACTATTATTATCATTTTTATTATAATTTTTCCTTTGCCATTCAAGCATTTTTAGGTGTCATTCATATGTGTAGGTCCTGTTTGAATAAGTTGAAGATTCTTCCATCCGTTTTGGCACGTGCACTGTGCCTCCATGGACTTACCCTCCATAGTAGGTACTAGGCTTGGCTGTAGGTGGCCCAAATCCTAAGGACTAGGTCTGTTTCCAGAGCTAGCGAGCTAACTTTTCTTGTTTACTTCAGGGTTAAGGGAATTACTTGTTTTCAAAATCATTTAGAAGGAGACTCTCTAGCTTTAAGGTAGCCTTTGTTCACAAGAGCCCCTCCAAAAGCCAGGTCGGTTGTGTAACCCTCTAAGCAAATTTGAATGAGTCTTAGTATCCACCTGTTCTTTGGTGGAGACTCTGGCCTGGAATTGGCTGAAAGCAGATTGTATCCAAAACTCTTTAGACCAAAATGAGCCCCTAATTTAATTCAGCCTTAACATCTACTCCATAAATACAAAGCAACAGACAGTGAGTGGGCCTTATTTTATGATGTACTCTATGGTTTAATTATTTGCTTGGATAGGAGTGCATGCATCTTTGTGTGTTGTGTGTGTGTGTGTGTGTGTGTGCAAGGTCTTGTATGCTTATGGCCCAATATACACATTTCAGTACAGTTGAAACTTAATGGTGCGTTGTGTTGCTATATTAGATTTGAGTATCGGGTTGGAAGAAATGTCATAATGAAAATAAAAGTATCATTATTAAAATGAATTTCCGTTAAATGAGCATTTTCTGAATTCAAGTGGGAGATTAGGACTCTCAAAGATGAAATGGCCTGTGGTGTTGAGTCTTCGACACGTCTCTGAATAATAAACCACAGCACATAGGCCAGCTACTGAGTTTTGTACTGTGGCATGGACTGATAAGTTAAATCAGGGATGCTGGTACCATGAGATAGGGAGTATAAGGTGTTACATTTATCAACATCAAGGGGAGAAAATCCATAATGCACAGTAAGGTTAAAGCAGACCCCTGATCCATCCAGCTCATCTTTTCGAGCTTCATTGCCCATATGTTTATTCCTCAGTCCATCTGATGGCCCTCTTCCAAGTGCCCTGCCTCAGTTTCCCCCCAGGCTGAACCAGTGGGTCAGCCTCAGGACGTCACTTCCCACCCTGCTCTTTGCCATTCTGTTCTGGTTAACTCTCTGCTCCGTGGAATGAAAAGACCTGAGTCCCTCTTCTTTTCTTTTTCTTGGCAAAAGTTACTTTCACAGAATAAACTTGGGCCTGACCTAGTTATAAAAAATAAATGTCATAGACATCTGTGAATGCACTTCATCCCGAATCAAACTCTCCATCCGGGCACTCTTAAATTTTAGGTCCCCTGAGCAATAACTTAGTCTGAATTTGAAGCTTGATTGACCTAAGAGACTGCCTTTCCTGTTATCTGGTTCGTCATGTGTTTATTCATTTATTCTATCCTTTGTTCAGCATTTGCTGAGCATCCGCTATGTCATAATTAAAACAAAGCTCACATTTTTTGGACACTTATGTGTTAGGCGTTGTGCTAAGTACTCTATGTGCTTTAGTTCATGTCAGTAATCCCATGAATTAGGCATTATTATTACCTCCATTGTACAGGTGAGGAAATGGAGGCATAGGGGGTTAACTAATTTCCCCCCAAGGTCACCAGCTGGTGAGTCCCATATTTTTTTTATTGGCGTATAGTTGATTTACAACATTGTGTTAGTTTTAGGTGTACAGCAAAGTGATTCAGTTATACACATATATATTCTTTTTCAGATTCTTTCCCATTATAGGTTATTATAAGATATTGAATATAGTTCCCTGTGCTATACAGTACGACCTTGTTGTTTATTTTATATATAGTGGTGTGTATCTGTTAATCCCAAACTCCTAATTTATCCCTCCCCACCTTTCCCCTTTGGTAACCATAAGTTTGTTTTCTATGTCTGTGAGTCTGTTTCTGTCTTGTAAATAAGTTCATTCGTATCATTGTTTTAGATTCCACATATAAGTGATATCGTATGATATTTGTCTTTCTGTGTCTGACTTACTTCACTTAGTATGATAATCTCTAGGTTGCTGCAATGTAGTTTGCATGCAATAATTCATGTTGCTGCAAATGGCACTATTTCATTCTTTTTATGGCTGAGCAGTATTCCACAGTGTGTATGTACCACATCTTCTTTTTCCATTCGTCTGTTGATGGGGTGAGTCTCATTTGAATGGCTCTAACACCCAGCCTTCAACCAAGTTACCAGAGTAGTTTTAAATTATAAGCAGTTAAACTGTTTTATTATCCAGTCCTCTTATTCCTCACTAATTAAACCTGAGAGTGTCAGCATGGTGGGCTTAGGAAGGAAACAGCTCCTTTCCGAATACTCTGTTATTTTTTGTGAGCTCAGGAGAGGATGCAGAGAAAGTGACGCATGCAGCCAGGAAGACATAAGGAGATACTACAAAAAAGTTATTGGTTGTTATGGTGCACTTGCTGGAAAGGAGGATTTCTTCCCTCTTAAATTCAGAAGGTTTACAGCAATAAGATAATGAATCTGTTTCTGTTGAAAAAGAATAGATACGTGTATATGTATTACTGAATCACTTTGCTGTACACCTGAAACTAACACAGCATTGTTAATCAACTATACTCCAATATAAAATAAAATCTTTTTAAAAAAGATAATGAAGAGATGCTCAGTACGCTGGAGACTTTGTGACGGAGTCAATTTCTCAGACACTGTGTTCTGAAAATGTTAACCTGTGAATAATGTAATGAAGAAACCAAATTTCAGGGGATTCACTCTTTCCCACTTTTAGGTTGGGACCCAGTGGCCTTTCTATGCTTGAGTCATTTTGGTTATTAGGGGAGAACTATTTCATATTCATACAGGAAGAGGGAGTAGAGAAGTGGTTCTCAAACTTTGTTGAGCACAGTCACAAGGGAGGGGTAGTAAAATGAAGTTTCTGGGGCCTCATCCAGAGTGCTTCTGACCTAGGACATCTGGAGCGGGGCCTGAGAATCTGCATTTCACCGGGCACACCAGGGAAATTTGATGACAGTGGTCTGAGGACCACACTTGCAGAAAGGCTAATGTAAAAGAACATTTCTAGCCCGAGAATCATTTATGCAACTGGGTCCATTTAATGGAGGCAGTGATCCTCGAAGTGTGGTCCCCAGACAGCCCAGCATCACCTGGGAGCTTGTTAGGAATGGCAATTCAGACCTCCTAAGCCAGAAAATCTGGGGGTAGGGCCCAGCGATCTGTGTTTTAACGACTCCAGGGGATTCTGAGCGAGAGCCACTGGCTGAAGGGGAGAAAAGCGCTATTGTAGAATCCTGTACCATTGGTTCTCAGATGCAGCTGCACATCAGAGTCACCTGGGGAGGTTTAGAAACTATGTCACATTGCCAGAGATTCTGATTGAGTTGGTCTGGGATGTAGGCTGGGTATTGGGATTTTTCCAAAGGTCCCCAGGCTACTCTATAATGTGCAGCAGAATTTGAGAACCACTGTCCTATAGCTCTGATTACCTGAGGTTTTTTTTGTCACCCTGTAATGTGAAAACTCTTTAATGTAAGCATTGCCTTTGTCCCTAGTCACCCATAATGAAATGCCACTGCATCAAGAAAAGGATAAACGTTGTTATATATAAACAGTGTCTAGCTGACTTGTTTGTTTTCCATAATTCACGCTTACACGGAGCATGGAGAAGGCACAGAACTTCCTTGAAGCCATTGGGAAAATCAGAGCCGAGACTGAAATAAGCACACAGTGCTCCCGCCTTCACTACCTTAGCCCGCTGTCCAGTCCACCAGGCCACGTAAACTCTCACATCACTGACTTCCTCAGTTCCCGCAGGTGTATCATCCCCTGTGCTGGCATCTTTATTCCCATGGAAGCAATTGGCGAGGTTGCAAGTCCCAACCAGCCAAATTTGTAGCCTCCCCAGCTGCATGTGGCCGTATGTGAGTGCATTTTTAGACAAAGACTTCCGTGATTGGTGATGGTAAAACATGTCATTTGGGGAAGCGGGTGCCTGCTAAACCGAGATTATATAAAATATTAATGTCAGTCAAGTTCCTCAGAAAGTGCCAGCAGTGTGCAAATGGCATTCCCTGAGGGAAGACACCCTTACCTGGCTTTATCCTCGAAGCCCAGGCAAGCAATACTAATGTGCTGCCCCGCCTCCACCTTCAATACAATATATAGCAAACAGGATTTAATCAGTGTCACTGGATGTATAGTTGTGACTCTAGCATTTCTCAAAGTGCTTCTTCAAGGGCATAGAGGTTATTACGCATTGGTGAAGCAAATTGATTCTACGTTTTATAAGCCTACAGGATACAAACATTAGACAGGAATTGTGTTGATTCTTAACCCTCTCTTCTTCCTGTTACACGGTCTGTGGTTGTTTTAACAAGGCACATCACAAATGAGTCATTGCACCTCAGCATTGTTCCAAAGGGGAACAACCCAAGGCTACTATCTTGTTATAAGACATTACCTCATACGGCACCAAAACACATATGCATGTTATGTCTCTGGTGGATAAAGCTGAGGAGAGGCAAACCGACATCCTGGCAGGGCCGCTCCATCTCAATTGACTCATGTATAAATTATTTGCTTGTCTTCTGCTTCAGTGATTATGTAATTTTCTCTCATGTTAGTTGCAATTTTTCAGCCTACTGTGAGAAATCATGCCTGGTAGGCTATTAATCCCGTCAAAGGTCAGTTATACTGATTAAAGCTATTTTTTAACATAGAGACCCACTTGCTGCGAAGGCAAAACCGATGATGAATAGCATTCTCCTTAAGCTTCTACTGCTTAATTAGATATATCAGAAAACTCTAGTGCCTTTAATCCTGTCCCAGACCTTTCCATTGAAATAACTCTTTAAACATCTAAGCACAGATGATATGAATAATGAAAGTCATTTTGTTTTTTCCTAAGTCCCTTGTCCTTAGATGCGTCTTCTGAGAATTTCTTCCCTCCTCCTCACCGCTCATCCCCCAGAGCTGGTTGGCTTCTTCTGATTTGGCGTGTGTCTGGAGATGCCTTGTTAATGTGAAGTACTTTTGATGTAAGTGCAATCTGGAATTTGCAAGTATCTCCTTGTAACAATAAGACTAGCTTACACTGAATTTTTGAAGCACATCAAATTAAAGCATTTATATTCAAAAGCTGTACAAAGACTTTTCTGAGATTTGAAGATGATTAGATTGGTAGCAAAATCAAAGAAATTAATCCAAAATTGTGGACCATTCTTTAATCCTCTGCTTTGTTTAATGACTATTACCTGGAAGCACAGAAAAGGTTTAGCGTGTGATGCAAGCGCACGTCAGGCGGTTGCTTGCTAAATTCTACGTCACTTCACGTTCTGTCAAAGTGTTTCCGATTTCATGGATGAAGAAACCGAGGCAAAGATGTGTTATGACCTGCCTCTGAGCCAGTGACCTCTAGGCTATGGTTTTATTTGGGGTTTCTTCACGCCTTGAGGAACATGAGGATTTTGAAACTGACTTGTTAGCTTTGCTTTTATATGTGTGCTTTTCATAATGTAATTCAACTAAAAACAAGTCAGCATTCCTGTTGATATGGGAAGTGTGCTTGCCACAATTAGTGTATTATACCTCTGATGAATTATAAAAATCTTCTTGTTTTTTTTATTAGAAAAACGTATGGATTTCAAGCATGATTTTCACTTAAAATAATTGATTTTATTTTTTGTCAAATTGGGGGCCAGTCGTAAAAAGATGCTCCGTTTCTCCATGGTCGGTTAACTAAGCCTAGGCATGCTAAATTGACTTTCAGTCTTTAGTATTTATGCTTCTACTCATTTTTTTTGGTAATTATCAAAGCAGTTAGGTCACCTGATCTACTGCTCAATCATCAGGCTTACCTTGCTTTAATGATGTCTTGTTCACTTCGAAGTCATTTCAGTTTTTATTTAAATGCCTTGAAACTAAACCCTTGAACCATAGAATTTTGAGTCTCCTATAACTTATGATCAAACCCAACCTATTTTCAATGGGTAACAAATTGCGGTAGAATGGGGAAACCATAGTGATTCCCTTATCCACATATTCATTCTCTCTCTCATTCATAGTCAATGCTTGCTCAGTGGTGGGTGGATTCTTCAGTAGGTATTACTCAAAACTTCACTTGTTGAGAATATGCTTGCGTGAACACTGAATTAGAAAGAACAAGTTGGAACTCCGTTAAATAAAAATCACAAGTATACCATTAGCAAGTTTATATTTTGATGAAAAGATTAACCAGTCTTGGCCTTGATTGTTGATCTTTAAGTCAAGGTCTTGTCGATACCTGGAGAGGCTCCCTAAATGTAAGACTGCCCATGTATAGCTGTTTCTCGTGTGTCTGATTCCTTGCAGGGCAGCCATGTGGGAGGGAAGGGTGATCAGGCAGACCTGATACGAAGTGCTGAAAATCTAAAGTTGACCAACACACAGTCTCTGCCCACAGGGTGCTCACAGTCTAGTGGGTGGAGACAGACACATGAACTCCAAGTACGATAGGGTAGATGTTTTCATGGAGGTGTGTGTGCTGTATGCTAGGAAAGGCTCAAAGAAACAAGTGACAACTCTGCCTAGAATGCCAGCCACCTTCTGAAAAGCGATGCCATGTACAGAGAGTCCAAGGGGAGCCCCAGGAATTGAAGCCAGTCCTGGAAAGGACCACCGACCTCCACAGTATCTCTGCCACTTGCTGATGGATACACTAAATTCAAGACCTGGCACTTCAGCTCTCTAATATAAGATTTTCCTTCCTTTTGAAAACACTCTTTTGATGGTGCTAAGACTTAACGTTTCATCAGTCAGTTACATCTTTGTGTGGGTGAGCTTGAGGTGTTTTTTCTGAGCATGTTTTCAGAGTATAAGGAAAAAAACCCAGAGCCACAGGAGAGTAAGTCCTGGAGAAGAGTGGATAAAGAGGCTCAGAAAGCTGGCTGGTAGCCCCAGAAGGATAGCCCCACTTAAAGATAGACTTTAAGTGGTACTTAAGCCCTTTGTCCAGGATGAGAAGATTCATTTGTATACAAATGAATGGTCTGGAAGTTCTGAAGATAAGTATGCCCTCACACCCTTTCCCTAAGCAGGTCCTATGCCTGCAGTCATCACCTCCTCCTGTTCATCCTCCCTGCCCACTTCCTCCTGCCTCCCGCATCTTCTCCTCCTGCCTCTTTCCTCAAACCCACTGTTCAGTTCTTTCTCTCAAATAGCATGGAGTAGTGAGTCTTCACACCATTTATTAAAGGAAAAAAAAAATACTGCTTTGGGTTCACTTATCAAGAGCTTCCTACTCAGCATAAATCTTAGTGTGTTTTCACTACGGCAATGTGAAGGAGTCTTAGCACGTTCACCAGTGGAGAAGCCAGAGGAAGCAAGGAGGGTGTGACCACCAGGAATGAGGATCACACCTCCCAACCCACACATGGCGACCAGCCTCCTTCATTTCGTCACATGGAATTCTGTAATATTACGCCCTTGACTTCAGCTAAGATCTATTTAAAAAAACAAACTAGGACATTGCTCCATACTATTTCACTTGCATAGAGTAACACTTCAAAGGCAGAAGTTCTTGACTGACTGAAGAAAAGCCATTTCAAAGACTGTCGGTGGTGTGAATCAACAGGGGAACCTTGACCCCTGGAGCTCTTCATCCACAAGATAGGCTGGAGGTGCTCAGAGGATAGCGGGAAGTCCATTCCAAATGGATGGTTCTGCAGCGGCTTGAACATTGCCCTAAATGACTCCAGCACCCTTTTCAACTTTAAGAGTGTTTGAGTCTATGAAGTATCGTCACCAGATAGGATGAATAGACTGTGACCAAGGGCCTGTCCCATCAGGGAGTAAGACCAAATGTGCTGTCAGTGATGGGTATGTATTTAGTGAGATAAGGAACTCCATCTCCTTTCTAATCACGTACTCTATTGAAGTTTCAAGAAAGTAACCTTCTTCATGAGAAAAAATATGAATACATGCACTTGTTTCCTTCTCTATCAAATAAGGATGTTACTTAATACAGTCTACTTCATAACGTGTTATAAGGATTAGATGAGTTAATTCACATAAAGCACTTAGAACAGTGTTCGGGACATAGGAAGCAGTAAAGTATGAGCTGCTACCAGTCATACTGTTGTTATATTTTGCAGTCTGCGTAAGCTGTCCTCCTTTTCATAGGTAGGGGAACATGGTAGTGACTCTGTACAGGCAAGAGATGGTAGGCTTTGCTCAAATTCAAGTGACTTTCTTTGTGTCTGATTACATTTTATTCCAACAAAGAAAAATATAAAGAAAGGAGAAAGACAGCACGTTGTCCTTTTTCCACCCCTCATTCTTTCAAAGAACTGTGAATAACAGGCTTTAAAAAGTGTATAAGCCTTCTAAAATATATCCATGACTAGATGGGGTTTCGGTAATTATAACCCATTCATTTGCTGTGAGCTGTAGGTGAACTTCTTGTTATAAAATAAAACACATCCCTGAAAGGTTTAGCTTACATTAAATTTTGGTCAAAGATCTCAGTATAATTTAAGTTATAACTATTATCAAAGTTATTTTGTTATTTATTGGTTTCCCTAAGGCGTACCTTGAGGTTGCAGCAGGCTGATGTGAGTATGAAGATGCTCTAGCCAGGCCACATTAAGACTGCTAATTAATAGTAAAATGGCTGTAGCCTAAAGCCAAGATCAAGGAATTCTAGCTCCTTTCATCTTTAATATTCACACTAAATCTTACATTCCTTATATTGGTGAGCTATTGGCCTCTGATTCTTTTCCATTTAGTTTTCACTCTCCGCCCAGTTTTTCTGTGGCCAGAAACACAAATGGAACCTATTTTCCAAATGATTGTTTCTATGCAGTTTTCATTTGGACAGCCAAATGGCCTCTCTGCATGGTCCACATCACTGTTGCCTTTCTTGTTCACAGCTGCTCATCGAATAGGTTGGGGAAGCGTGATGTCCCATAGCTGTCCATGGCAAGGTGCATTTGCCTTGTTAGGCAATGTTAGTGCTTTGCTGCACCACTTTGTCATTTGTGTCACTTGGATACAAGTGGGAAGACTTTTAGAGAATTTTCAGAGAAAAGTATAAAACAATCTCCTTGAAAATGTGAGAACATAATACATGCTTAGCAGACTCTCATGCGTGATCTGTATATAATTATTACTCAGTTTTAAGTGGTACTTAAGCCCTTTGTCCAGGATGAGAAGATTCATTTGTATACATCATCATTATCCCTCCTGACATGGGCTTTGGTGACATTAATCTGTGTTTTATTTCCTGCAGCAGTAATGATGGAGTTGTCTTCTGTGGCTTTATTATGTTGTCATGTTTTCTCAGTGATCGTCCTCGCAGCACAAAAGAAATATCTCATGTGGGGATAAACTCCAGAGTAGCTGACATTTAACAGTCATGCTGGCAAGCATCTAGTTTTCTTCCACTTCATTCTTTCTCCTTGTCAAGCTGAGTCCTGGGGAATTATCATCGACTGTGGTCAGCCCAACAGTTGTTTGTGATTTTATGTCAGAGCACATTCCTGAGGTGGAGCTTGTTTCTAAAGACCTAGGTAGCTTGCACAGGAGTGGCCTAGAGGGAACATCCGTCCAAGCCTGCAAACAACTAGCTAATTTGAGGGAAGCTCGGCACAGAAGAGATCACTAGGGTGACTGATTTGGAGGGACCACCAAGTTGCAGTCAGTGGCCTTTGTAGTTCGAGGGTCAAGTTCTGTATCTGATGATGGAAGCACCAAGGGGAACAAATGCAGCAGATCCTGTTCTGAGGATAGCAAGGATTAGTTTAGTAGTAGAAACCTAATGATCCCATTTTAAAGCTACAATTTTTAAAAAAGTATCTCATATGACTTTTCTTTGCATCTTGCAGTAGCAGAACAAACAGTGTGGGCATGGCTTCTGTAAACAGAATATTCAAGAATATGATGATCAGTTACTATTCTCTGTACTTCAGCTCAATAGCCCCTGGTCCCAGCCTCATATACAAAACACATGAAATACAAGGAATGATGAAATGAAATCGACCAGTATTGTTTACTAATTTGTTAGATGTTTTAACGAAGACAATCCCCAGGGCAGAATCAATCTGTGTAACCACTGTACATTGTCTAATCTCCTGTTGAGGCACTTAACACAGTACCTTACAGTTGTGTGTTCCATGTCTGTCTCTTTCAGAACGTGGCCTCATTTCTCTTGGATTCCGCAGCATAATGCCCAGCACAGAATGCTGCTGGTGGTGTTTGGGGAATTGAATTGAACCAAATATTGCATCTATCTGCTGAAAGATTTAAGCAGATGTTTAGCTACAAATTTTAAGTTGTACAGAGCACACTGTGAAATACAAATAAGGGCAAACTAGGAAGGATATTAACAACAGGTAATAGGAAAATGAGACTGGAACGGAAGACAGGAGACATGCTTCCAGCCCGCAGCCCCTTTTCCTGTCAGCCTACTCTGACCAGGGGGAGATGAAACTCTCAACATAGCTGTAAAGCAGGAAGCTTCCTCCAGGCCAGCTGAATTGCCTGCAGTCTAGAATCTCCTAGTTGACAATTATGCCTTCACATTTAACATTAAGTAAAACTCATACTAAGTAAATATAAAGGGTCAGAAAGTTTTGTCCAAGTTCGTAGAACCATGCTTTCAAAACAGAAGGTGACTATCACAGAAAGAGCAAAAAGCATGGAGACCCAGTTTTAATATTCTTTTATTATGTGTAGGCACAGAACTAAGTGCTATACAAATATTAACTCATTTATTTTTCTTAATAACCCTCTAGGGTAGGCAATATAATTACCCTTATATTATAGATGAGGAAACTGAGGCGGTGGGAAATAAAGGCTAAAGAAATAAAACCTGCTCAAGGTTACATCATGGCTAGTATGTGGCAGAACTGGGACTCACCCTCAGGCTGCAGAGCTGCAGAATCTGGACTCTGCTGCTGTGCTGGGTTGCGTCTCTTTTGTTCAGTTGTTTAATGAAACACAAAGACTTGAGGCAGCTGAGGTTTGGCTCTTCTAGCTCTAGGAGTCCTTTAAAACTCAGCTTATAAACACCAGAAACCCTTGAGATTGATGTCTTCAAGCTCCTCTTTCCATTAAAAACATATTTAATGAGCCTTGCTATGTGCTAGACTCCAAAGGAAAAGCCAAGATAAAGGTGACACACGTCCTCCAGAAGCTTTCAGTTGAGTAGGGTGGTGATTTGGGGGGTTCTGTAGAGCTCAAAGCTCTCATTGAAGTGTGCTACCTGTCTGGCATCCTGGCCAGAATCATGGGAACAGACAAAGATGCCCCAGGCTATCTGGGGGGGAGCAATAAAGAATACTAACAGGATGAGGCACTAACATTGAAACAAGTTCCAGATCAAATTAAGGACGTACAAAATATTGATAGTGTGTAATCTTCATTGTGTGTGGATTTGTCTCCCAAATTAATTTCACAATATTCCTGTTTTCAGAAATACTTCTAACTTTTTTTTTCCTAAACTAACTGCATTTTGTAAGTATGTATTATTTTTCACAGATTCCATAAATTTTCTGTTTCATTCCTATAATAAAGTATACAAGAAAAGTTTGTTTTCTTCCTAGATTTGTTTGGGGAAAAATGATAGAATTTTATGCATCTGTGAGGCTTTTTCATTGCAAAGAATCGTTTTGGGGATTTAACAACAACGAAAAGATGCATGTAAAGCGTTGGCACAAAGGAGGACTCATTGATTTGACTGAAAGCGAGGCAGTATCTCTCACACACATGGTTAAAAGCCAGGCTCTGAGGGCAGAAAGGCTTCATTTCAAACTCCAGTTCTGCCACTTCTTGGCTCCATGGCCCAAGACGAGTTCTCAGTTCACCTTGATAACCTCAGTTCTTCCTCTGTCCTATGGTGATGATGAGACCTACTTCACCACAGATGGGATTAAATGAGATGATGCATAATGCCTGGCCCAAGGAACTCAGTAATGGTTAACTATCTCTACTACCACCATACCGCTACCACCTCTGCCATCACTAAAGCCCAACTACCACCATTATTGGGGCTTTTACGGCCGGTTTAATAACTACAATAAAAAGTTAATATAAAAACCAGGTGCTTACAAAAAAGGGTACTTATGAAGTGAAATGTTATTGTATGATATCACTTTTTAGACTAGTTCTGATATCCAAGTCAAGGGTCTGTCTCCAAGAGACAGGTTTACTGCTTCAGTGAGTTAACTCTCAGGTATCAGAACACTGTGTTCTAGCCAGGATTTTCTAGAGACGCACCTGAGGCAGGGATTGAAGTACTAGGACTTTATTTGGGATATACAAATCCAGGCCAGTGAGGAGAAGAAACAGGGGAGGATGTCACAAAAAGACAAGTGAGCTACCAAAAGCAGTCAGACTCAGAAACAGAAAGTAGAATGGTGGTTGCCAGGAGCCTGGGGGAGGGGAAATGGGGAGTTGTACAGTGGGTACAGAGTTTCGGTTTTGCTAGATGAAAAAGTTCTAGAGATCTGTTGCATGACAGTGTGATTATACTTGACGTTGCTGAACTGCACCTGTGAATATGGTGACGATGGTAAATTTTATGTCGTGTTTTTTACCACAATTTTGAAAAAGGAAAGGGGGAAGACAGTTACCCGCCCACCTCCCTCCCATCTCCCATAGGTCACAGTTTGCCCCTTGGGAAGTTAACTCCCCACATCTGCAGGTTGCATTGGGCCTCTCCAGCGGTTGTGTGGGATGCCAGCTTCCACATCAGTAAGTAGAAGGAGAAGCCAGAAGCTCCAGGTGGGTGACTGATGGGCCCAGCTGCCCAGCGGCAGCCATATTAAGGGAACATTCAACACTCCCAGGACAAGTGATGCTGGTGATGTAAACTGAGCTCCCCAGGTAGGAGGAAGCATGGCCAAGGGAGTCTGAAGATGGCCGTGGTCTCCCTTTTTTGTGTGAATGAAATAATCGCTACTGCGCTCTACCTTTCTTTATTTTTTTCTTTTTTAATAACAAAAGCATTGCTGTGAGTCAGTGTGCCTCATATTAGAAGCCAATATATCATTATTACTCGGCTGGATGCAGAACGTGGTTGTTCCTCTTGTTCTTTGCCCTCTTTACCTTTGGAAATAAAGTGAGTCCTAATTACTTATCCTAGTTACTTATTTATCACATAATGCAATGAGAGATAGCAGTTTCAAGATATTTCATATTTCTAAAAAAATATGAAAGTCTTGATTTTTCATGGCCTTTTTAATGTTCTAAATATTAGCAAGCGTCACTGTAGCAATTGTGTTCTCAATTCCTGCTCTGGACTTTTTCTCATAGGAAGATTTCCGGGTAAATATCACAGGTTCCCTCAGTGTTTTCTTTTGGCCCAACTTTCTTTTGCTTTACTAGAATCATCACTATGTTTGGGAAATCAGTCTGTATTCCCTAGGAAAAAAAAAAAAATAAATGTAATGGCATTTTAGAAAATATGAAAGTACTTCACATATTTTTAAAAAAATTCACAGTTAGAAAATGTGGAAATCATGCTTATTTACCTCTTGATAAATGGTGGCATAGTTTTGTGTGTAGGGAAATGGAGTTTTGATCATAACCCTCAGACCAAACTCATATGACAACCAACTAGATAAAATGATATTAAAATGAGGCAGACAGACTCTGGAAGATGGGCTTCCCAAAATGCTGGAGTGTAGAGTTACTTAGAGGAGCATCTGGGCTTTCCTCCCTTCACTACTTTCTGGCCTCCACTTCCGCCCTCAGATGGGGCCGCCCTCAGGCTGATGTTGGTTTGAGAGTCGAGAGAACTTCGTGTTAGGCTTACTTTTTCTGGAATAATGATATATACCTGAGTTGTAAAGCGCAGCGGTTTAGGAAGAATTGTGCTCTTGGGTCCTTTGAGACCCTACCCTGCATGGGCTGTCTGCCCTTACTCAGCATCCTGAGGGCCAACAGAATCTGCACTGAGATATAGCGTTTCATCTCTTTCATTAATTAAACAGGGGATTGAATCCAGTCATATTGTCTGTGTGCATATGTGTGAGCGTGCGTGTGCATTTGCTTCATCCCGTTTTATAGCTCCAAGAAATCCTACAGTATGGGAATGCAGCTTGGGGAGAGAGGCAGGCATGTAATACTTAGGAACTCAGAAATGGATGGGTTTTGTTTTAACTTTCGATTTTATAGACTATAAATGGAACCTTTACTTATTTTCAGTTTTACATTAACATTCGTTTTGCAGGCCCTCTAAAATTATCGGCTTGGCCAAAAAGTTCATGCAGGTTTTTCCATGTTACAGAAAAACCCGAATGGACTTTTTGGCGAACCCAACATTTCTGGCTAGATTTTTCTTGAAGGAATACTAAAGGTATCCTTCCAATGATCTGTTTTTCCTTTGTCAAAAAGAAACGTAAAACTATTCTAAAAATTGCAGCAGATCATTATTATTTACCAGTAGGTTGTCCCTTAAACCTTAGGTGGCTATTAAGAGTCAGAGTAAGACAAACACATCTATGATAGTTGTATTTGGTGGTTCAAATTGCCAAGCATCGTAAAGGAGAAGAGTAAATGATATATCATGTTTATCCAAAGAAATGTTACTGTTTAAGCATGGAGTTGAAGTGCAAGTTGAATACATTGTTGGATCCAACAGTAGTATTTTCTCATTAACTATAAAAGAAAGTGTTTTCTTTTGCATTCTAAGTCAAATACAGGTATAAACATTCAGTAAGTTAATACAACTCTCAGATACCATCCATTGTTCAAGAACTTTCAATAAACATTCACTGAGTACTCACTATGAACTAGGTGTTACAAGATTCCCAGATGAATAAAACAGGATCTACCTTCAGGGTGCTCACAAGCTAGTTGATGAATTAGACAACAATAAATAATAAATATACATAATAAATACTCTGAGAACACAAGGAAGAAGGTGATTAATTCCACCTGAGGGGGTGGAAAAGACTGCAGAGGAGGACTCTTTCATCTATGAATGGTTTCATCTGTGGTGTATTTGTTGTGGTAAATAATGCTAGCTGTATAACAGATCAACTCCCACATATTAGTGGCTTAACACGATAGGAGATTTATTTATCACTCATGTCATAGGCCAACAATCCAAAGCGGTGATGAAAGGTGTCTCTGCCTGATACAGTGATTTTGGGACCCTGGATCCTTTCCAGTTGTTGCTTTACTTCCTTCCAGATCCTTAGAATCAGAGGTCTGCAGATGGAAGTTTTTATGGGCTAGACCAGGAAGGGGTCCTTATCACTCCCACTCACATTCTGTTTTCTGGGATTCAGACATATGGTCACATCAAAGTGCAAGGGAGATGGAAAATGTATTTTAGCCACATGCCCAAATAGAAGGGAACACAGATATTAGTAAATGCTAGTAATCTTACTGCAGTGAGTTTTTTTAGATTAAAAGTAAGTTTGAGATACACACTACTATTGTATATATATAAAAGAGATATACAGCAAGGACCTACTGTATAGCACAGAGACCTATATTCAGTATCTTGTAATAACCTGTAATGGAAAAGAATCTGAAGAAATTTTATATATATATTATACATATATATATATATATTCATACACATACGTATATGTATATATAACTGAATCACTTTGCTGTACCCCTGAAACTAACATCAACATTTACAAATCATTTTTTAATTTAAAAGATGAAAAAAAAGTGAGTTTGGATAGGGATATAAACAGGAGAGAAGTGCATGAGAAACACACAGTGATCTGAGTTTGGGAAAGAGGAAGTTTTCTACTTTTTCTCCATGTGCAGCCTAGTAGGCAGACGGGGATCAATGAGAAATAATATTAGGAAGGTAGTTGAGGGCTAGATCATAAAAGTTCATAAATACCTTACTAAGAAGTTTCCACTCGCCTTAGAATTATAGCTCTTCATTGTTGTTTTAGTATTGTAAGTATTAGTTGACTGATTTGCTGGGCTGAATTTCTTTGAAGTAGACTTTATATTTATTACTTGTGATTGGAGGCATTATATTTTCATAATGCAATTTTTAAAAATTCAAGCTTTGTTTTTTCCATAGGATTATAATCTTGCAGTTAAGGGCCACATTTATACTCCATATATTTCCCTATAGTTTCCCTAGGCCACTGAGGTACAGAAGTACTCAGTCAGTGTTTAACTAGCTGACAGTTTAATAACAGCTTCACAGAAATGGTTTTTATTTAAATAGGTATAAGAAAGCAGTGTCAATGGCCCATGATACTGTTTCTAAATAATTCAGTTCATACGGACTAGCAACAAAGGGGCATCTGTATTGAATCATGAGATGAAACATGTCACTTGCCCATAGGTCCAAGGCTTTGAGTTGGGACAGAATAATGAGAACAATTCTTATTCTCTAGATATTTTAGATTTTGAAATAACAAATTGTATACCGTCCTTGGAAAATCTTTACCATATTTTCTTTTTTTTTTTTTTTGCGGTACGCGTGCCCCTCACTGTTGTGGCCTCTCCCGTTGCGGAGCACAGGCTCCGGACGCGCAGGCTCAGCAGCCACGGCTCACGGGCCCAGCCGCTCCGCGGCATGTGGGACCCTCCCGGACCGGGGCACAAACCCGTGTCCCCTGCATCGGCAGGCGGACTCTCAACCACTGCGCCACCAGGGAAGCCCTACCATATTTTTTTAAGTCCTATATCAGAACATTGGTCTAATTTACTATATTTTGTTTCAAACTAGAAAACATTTAAAATAGACATGTGAATTCAGTTTCCCTGAAAATAGTAGATTAGTGGGACTCTCAGATGGAGGATTATGCAGGTGTTTATAAAAATACTTAACACTCCAGCCAGTTTACTTTGTTCATTCCATGCCAAGGCCCTTATAGCCATAGTCTCAGTTGTTGCTTAAATGAAAGCTTCTAACCATAATAAATTGTTATGTCAAACTTCGTTATGGTTTGTAATATGGATGAATATTTTCTCTATACAAGAAGCATTTTCATTAGTGACTTGCTGAGAAATTGAGGGCCTGCCAGTGAGAATGACAGTCCAGTGTATGCTCTCTCCATGCCTATCGCGTCAGCCTCTTGCATTTGTGATATTACTTACTGACAGTTCCTCGTGATGGCTCTGTGCTTTGCTTTTATATGAAATTGCAGCAGGGTAATTGAAGTCACTTTAAATTCCACTTCCCACCATTGGAGCCTAATGGAGACTTTATGCTGGTGACACACGTCAGCACGTTCAGATTACATGGGGAACGTAAAAGCAAATTCGCCAAGTTTATGAGTGAGGCAAATTTGGTACAAAATCTAAATCTATTCATTTTAACTAAACAAACTGTGAATTGTTTCCCACTGCAGTTAATGAAGGCACTACACTAAATCTATCTTCTTATTTAATTCAATACTCCTTCAGGGAGCGTCTGCCTGAGAGCCAGTCGTGAATCCCAAGGAGAAGTCCTCGAAGTCCTGCCCTTGAGGCGCTCACCCAGTGGGGAGAGAGGGCCTCAGAGAGGAGGTGACTTTCGAGCCAGGTTAGAATTGCAATATACCAAACCAAGCAATCAGTAGTTCTTCTGTGGACTCCACCCTGCCCTTCTGGAAGAAGCAATCACGAATATTTCTTTACCTTTAATTTCCAAAGTGTACGCACTAGGTTGGGGGTTCAGGTAGCTACAAACTACCTAAATGCAAAACATGGGAAGAGAGAATAGTTTCCCAGTTATGCTGTTTATTTCTCTTCTGTCCATACGTTTGTGCATCTATCAGCAGGCACATCTCTCCTAGTCTCCCTGCTCCCCTGACTCCTCTATGTGCTTTAGTTTTCTTAATCTTTTTTTATTTTTCTGTTCTTTTCTTCTCCATTACAGTTAGAAGTGAGAGAGGTAAAATTGTTTCATGATGGAATATTGATGAGGACAGCCACTCCAGCATCCCACCTTAAAGTCTCATAATGAGACCTCTGAAGCATTCCACAAGCTGCATCTATAATTCTTTCTGAATTTCTCACTTAAAAAGTATTTTTTAAAATCTAAAACCTTTCTTAAAATCCGTGCTATGCCCCGTAAAGCAGACTACTACAATAAATATCTGAAGATGAAAGAGAATGAAGTTACAGCAACCTTAGAATATTTCAGTCTTTATTAGTTTAAGTCAATCTTCCTATTACCTTAGGAGATGCATTACAGTTCATTGCCTATGCTGTTTTAATGATCGCATGTAAAGAATTTATTTTAGATATCTGTGGTTTGGTGACTTAACCCCTATTTCACAAGTCTTCTGCTGATTCTGTGAAATTCTATTGCTGTTCATATGTGTCATTTAAGAGTGATTTTGGAATTGTGTTCCCTTTACTACTCTTACTTTAATACTCTGTAGGTATTTTTGGCACTCTGATCTGATCTAACAGATTTATTCAAAGTCATTATTGAAAAGCAACGCTATGGGGCTTCCCTGGTGATGCAGTGGTTAAGAATCCGCCTGCCAATGCAGGGGACACGGGTTTGAGCCCTGGTCCAGGAAGATCCCACATGCTGCGGAGCAACTAAGCCCGTGTGCCACAACTACTGAGCCTGTGCTCTAGGGCCGGTGAGCCACAACTACTGAAGCCCACATACCTAGAGCCCGTGCTCCGCAAAAAGAGAAGCCACTGCAATGAGAAGCCTGTGCGCCACAACGAAGAGTGGCCCCCACTTGCCTCAACTAGTGAAAGCCGTGCGCAGCAACAAAGACCCATTGCAGCCAAATAATAAATAAATAATTTATTTTAAAAATAATTATTAAAACAAAAAACACAAAAACAACACTGTGTCCTTAGATATGTACAGGAAGTGGCAGCCCTGGCTTGACCCTGTTGATTCTGGGTTGCCTGGACAACAGGCAGCTGGGACAAGGCGGAGGAAGAAGGGCTGCTTCCTTTTCCTGATGGGTGAGATTATACCAAGCTCAAGTTCAGCTTCCTACAGGACCTGTGACTCCCTCCCCTAGACAGGTCCACCGTAGCATCTAGATGCTTGGCTTTCTCTGGCCATTCACGTAAGCGGCTAGCACCCTACACTGCAGCTGCCTAACAGTGAGCACTGACGAGGCTGATTCCCATGCTTGCCCTAGAAAGTGGAGGCTCTCGGGGGAGCTAGATTCCTCCGTCGGAACTCACACTCACGCTGTGGCAACAGCAGCACCCCGCCCAGCATGCTTCTCTGTGGGATGATGAAAGCATCAAGGAACCTTTGGCTTACAAATACTTTCCTTATAAAGCCTGTTTAACTCATGCCATGTAGTGTTGTGCAGTTCTCCCCATTTCTGGTCCTTGACAGGTGCGATTCACCTTGTCTGATGGTACTGGGCAAAAGAAAGTAAGCTGATATAATCTCTACCCATTAGGAGGGAAGAAAAAGGCATGAGCATTCTCTGTGGTATAGACAATGGGCATATAACTTGCCATGCATTATCCCTGGTTTGTTGGAGGTGACTCTGTGGCAGTGGTGGAATCCGTAAAGGATACCTCAACTGGTACTTGGTTGTCTGCCAGAGAAGTGAGAGAAGTATGGAGGGGTAACCCAATGAGATAATCTGCTTTTATATTAGTTCTAAGACATTAACTAAGGTAGCAATTTATTTCTCTCTCATGTACCCATCTGGGCAGAAACAGTCCATGGCAGTAGGGACCCAGGCTCCTTCTACCCTGCTGCCCTCTCATCCCCAGGGCATTGTCTTTATCCAAGATGTCTCACCACCACTATACCTCCATTTCAGCCAACAGGAAGTGCGAAGGAGGCGGGGAGGGGCACTTAGAAGATGCGCACATAGATTCTGCTGCAGGGGAGGCTGGGAGATGAAGTCATCCCCACTGACCTCAGGTGGCAAAACTGCCAAATTTTCCTCCACAGGAAGTCTGACTCTACTATATACTAGTAAGGAAAGAGGATTTTCCTCCACAGGAAGTCTGACTTTACTATATACTAGTCAGGAAAGAGGATTATAGTTTTACAAAATTGGCATCTAAAACACAGCGCACAATGAGCAAATGGAACGTTCAGTTAGAGAACACAAATAGCCCCCTCAGTTTTCTCATCGACGAGCCTAATACATTGCCTAATATATGGCTGGAAAAAGGCTAGTATTCTGGGGTGAATGACAAGGTTAGGACTGTTGAGAACTGAGCTTGTTTCTTTCATAAAGACTGCTGACTAAACAATATGGAAAAACAAGTGGACCCAAAATGGTGTCATTCATTCAACATTTGCTCTGTGCCTCGTAGGTGCCAGATACTGTGTTAGGAATTATGACAATGAGATGGAAGGAGACATAGTTTTTGTTCTTGAGGAGCTCATATTCTAATGAGAGAGACAAGCATGTATCAGTAATTAAAATATTATAATGGATATACCCAGATAAAATCAGGGATTCTGTAAAAGAAGGGGAGAATGGAAAGAAGGGATACTGGTGAGCAACTAGCAGTCTCTGATACAGTTGGTATGGTAATTAATTTATCCAACAGATGTTTATTAATTGTCTACTAAGTGTTAGCCCTGCTCTAGGTGTTAGGGTTACAGTAGTGATCTATCTGTCTATCTATCTATCTGTCGTCCTATTATCTATAATATATGCACAGTGAAAAGTCTGGGGTTTATACACATACTAAGTCTACAAGAGTGATCACCTCTGGGGATGGATACACTTCTATACAGTGTAAATTTTATAGAGTGTATGTTTTGTCCATATAATTTAAAAAATTACTTTAAAATGGTAGTAGCAAACAAACGAGCATAGACTATCAAAATACCCAGGAACATCTAGATAGGAGAAAACACACGGAAAGTCCACATAGCCAAGAAACAGCAGACCATTTGTGGGCTCAGGGCTCATCACTGGACATTGGGAGGCAAAGAAATTAAAATTTCCCACACAACAGAGGTGGAACTGGACCTTAAATCTCTGTGGATCCTAAGGCAGCTAGGCACATGGTATTCTTGACAGAACTTTTGGTTGGTTACTGATAGGACTTTGGGGTGCATGCCATCAGCAACTGGGAGGTAAAGGGAATGTGCTGCTGCCAGTTGAGTAGGGAGAGTTACAAGGCAACCAAGAACAAATACCACGGGAAACATGTAAGATATAGGGATTACTGTTAGCCTTATTTTACAGATGAGGAAACTGAGCACAGAGAATTAAATATATCTTCTAGGATCCCACATTTTAAAATGGTGATGTGAGGATTTGCATCCAGGCAGTGTGGCTCTACTGCTTATAGTCTTGGTACAAGTCATTTATAATGATGGCTTAGCATAGTGGAGAAGTTGTAGAATAAGAATGCAAGGTTAAAAAAAAAATTTTTTTAAGTAAAAAAAAAAAAAAAAAAATTTAAAAAGTAAAAAAAAAATTTTTTTTAAATTTTAAAAAATTTAAAAAAAGAATGCAAGGTCAAAAGAAGAAAGAAAATATATATAGCCAAGAAGCAGATATATACATATATATACTTACATGTAAATGTTAATATGTATAAATTTCCCTTACTCTCTTCTTTATAATTTTTGAACTTTTATTGAATATGAATTACAGCTTATTAAACTCAAAATATTATTGTAACTCATATTTCATTCTCTGTGAAGTTAAACAAAAGCTCAAACATTTATTGACTATTTCTGAGCAAGACAATCTACAGTTTTCACCGTGTCCTGGAGACAACCCTAAAAAAAAGGCAGGTGTCGTTAAACTCATTTTTCAAATTAAGAGATTAAGTGTCAGAAAGTTTAAGTAACTTGGCTCTTGCCGTGTATAAGCTTTTGCTCAATTCGAGATAGAATTGTACCTGTATAGCTTTTCTTATTTTGTTTGTGATCCCGTGCAATATTCTGTTCTCTATTGTCCAAAAATAAATTCCTTTTGAAATGATTTTATTTTTCTCTTGAACCTTACCTACCTGTTTAGTCACCCAATGAGAAAGCACAGAAAGAGATGCTTCTTTTGCTTCATATTTATTGTAGATAATGTAAATTTTGGACCCCTGTCAAGAACATATAGCTTGCCTGATTTTAGAAGCATCTACCGAAGTATTCTTTTCATGTACACAACTGCCTCTTGGATTGTGTAGGCAGTAATGCTATGGTTATTATTCAAATTAGAAATGGCTCCGTTTGCTATCTCTCCCCCTTTTTTCTAGTTTCGATTTTTAAATAATTTATACAGCCAAACAACCTGGACATAACTTTTATTTACTCACCTTTTTTATCCCTTATATTTTTTCTAGAGATAACCTTAGATTTTATTTGTTTGGATAGAGTATATAATTTGTCAATTTCCTTCTCAGTTCACTTCCTTTCACTTCTACCTAAATATATTTTTTCAGTTTTTCTAATCCTAAACCCAGTTTACTGTTCTATCTATCCATGCTCTCTTATTTATCATAATATATAATTTAATTTTAGCTAGTCTGCTTAGCTGTCATTACCATTGTTTCCATAACTCAGAAGAATATGGTTTAATTTATTATAACAGTATTTGACCCATAAGTGGATTCTAAAAATTTATTGTTCTGCTAGCGGTGGTCTGGGGTAGGTAGGAACAATACATACCTGAAGGATTCTCAGCTCAAAAAGAACTCTTTCCCATTGATTATGAATTAGAAATCCATTTGGATTAACACGTACCCTTAAAATGTCAATGCTTGCTGAGAATGTTAATCCAATCAGCCTTTTACACCTTAGTGCATGAGATATTACTTTAATGAGATAATCGTGTTCTTTTTCCATTAGTACCTAATTGAGCTCAGTCTCAATGCCATAGACATATGGGTGATGTAGGTATTCCGAGGCTTCCAGGGAAACCTCTGATAGATCTGCAGGATTTCAATTGAGACATCAACAAGGGGGCGCTGAGGAGCAGAGGTGGAGAAGGGCATGTCCCTATTTAGTGTCTTAGCAATAGTTTCCCTGTCCCTTTATAGCATGGACAGTTTCCCTAAGTTCTAGAAAACAATTCTTTTCAAACTTCATTGTGCATGTGATTCATCTAGGGATCATAATAACCGCAGATTCTGATTCAGCAGCTCTCAGGTGCAGCCCAAGATTCTGCATTTCTAACAAGTTTTCAGGCAATGCTGCTGCTGCTGGTCTTGAGTGCCACATTTTGAGTCACAAGGCTGTAAAAGGTGTGCAAGAAAAGTTTTGAAAATAAGTGACTTTTTGGATGTTATTTCATTTCTAAATTCTTTTTAGCTCCTCTTAATAGAGATTCATTTCTCTTCTAAGTTCTCTCAGCAGCATTATTTTGTTTTCTCAAGCAACAAGATTTCTGATGTTTCCTTCCTTTTTCTCTCTCTCTCTGTTTTAAAAATTCAATTGATGTGACAGCCAGCAAATCCTGCCAGTGCAGAATTTATCTTTTCTTATGGCTAGACTGGCCCTTCATATGATGTTCATTTTGTGAACTATTCTAAGCTCATACGTGTGAGAACTAACTTCAAGTGAATAAATGTACTCTTCTTAAATTGTAAGCTTTCCATACAACCTACAGCAGACAAAGTACCACATGCTTGGGTGTGGCTGAGTGCTGGAGGCCAGCAGCACTCACCAGCTTTGCCACCTCTGACTCTGCTGCCCACAATGTGGTCACTGAACATCTGCCCTCTCCTGGCTTCTGGGGCGCCTCTGGGTCCTGCTCCTAAATGGTCCTTTTCAGGGCACTTTATTATCTTGACCTTCTTCCTTTGGTGTCTCCAACCTTTCCTTACACTTTGAAATGTCCCTGTACCTCTCTCTTTTTAAGATAGGGTTCAAAGGTTACTGCTACCTGTTCCATGCAGTTAATTACGTGTCTCTCTGCTCTGTAAAGGGATTTGCATAATTCTACTAGAACCCTTACCAGTTATTACAATGTTTTATTTATGTGTTTGTCTCAGCACTGGAATGTGAGGTTCTCAAGAACAAAAGCACTATCTTATCTATTTTTATTTCTGTAGGACCTACTGGGCACAGAATAAATGTTGAATGAATGAATACATTTATTACTTTTAATGTATTGATATTTTTATTGAAGTATAGTTGATTTACAATGTTGTGTTAGTTTCAGGTGTACAACAAAGTGATTCAGTTATATATATATATTCTTTTCCAGATTCTTTTACGTTAGAGATCATTACAAAATATTGAGTATAATTCCAATTAGGTCCTTATTGGTTATCTATTTTATATATAGTAGTGTGTTTATGTTAATCCCAAACCCTTAATTTATCCCTCCCACCCCCTTTCCCCTTTGGTAACCGTAAGTTTGTTTTCTATGTCTATGGGTTTATTTCTGTTTTGTATGTAAGTTCACTTGTATAATTTTTTTTAGATTCCACATATAAGCAATATCATATGATATGTGTCTTTCTCTGTCTGGCTTACTTAGTATGATAAGCAGAATGCATTTATTGATCAGCCTCTTTTTCTTATCATTTTCTCTGTCTGATTCCCCATTTACCATTTACCTCGCATGACTTGCCTTTTATCAGCTTTGATTTGTCTACAATCTTGGCCAAACCAATAATATAAATTATCTATAAGTCATTTGTTTATTTTCTGCTAGGTTTTACTGACTGTTCCTGAATACCGATTCTGTAAAACCGCAGTCCTTTTCGCTGACTAGTTTATATATGTTATTGTCAGACTTCCTGTAGAGGTACCTTGTCAGCTTTGCCACCTGGGAACAATAGAAGCTTTTGATGTTACTCACCATCTACAGACCTCATGTGATGGGGCAGTGCTTTCAGTTATAGTTGTCAGGTGCTGCATGAAATGCTTTGTCCCTGACATTCAGGAGGCCCCTGCAATGCAATGCCTCCTACTTTTGCCTTTTATAGGACCAAAGTGACTTTGTTAGAACTGGGAGTCCAATTCATTAATTTCCTGCTGATAATAGATAACGTAACCATACAGTACTATGAATTTAGTCATTGTTAACAGTGCTGATAGAACTGTTTGCAACATAATTGGATAGTATTGCTGTGTATGGAACTAAGTTATGATGAATGAGTTACTCAAAGGATGAGGAAAAATCACCTTTAGATTGTATCAGAGCCTGGGTGGTACAGGGTTGTCTATGCAGAATGTCTCAGACTGAGACACCAGGGGCTGGGCTGCGGTGCAGACAGGAGATGAAGAGGGTGGGGAGCCAGGCCGCAGGAGGGTCTCGGGACGCAGGGTCAGTATCGAGGTCTGCCGTGAGTTTAACAGTCCAGAGCAGATTGCTTCACAGTCGGGGATGCTCGTTCAGACAGGTCTTGGCGGTCACGGTGCACAGTAGGATCCAAGCCCAGGAAGACAAACAAGGCATCTTCCTGAGGATCCTGCAGGATCCTCCTGAGCAGTCTAGGAGCAAGGGGAATCAGAAACTCAGCAAAAACTCTCTGTAGGAGCTACGGGCACCATGCTTTATGACCTCCCAGGCCCCAGTCCCCGAAGAATGGAGTGACTAGAGAAGGAGGGAAGGGGAAGGCTATTCTTATAGAAATGGACCATTTTTGTCAGGAATAGAGGACCATCCTGGTAAATGCATTGGTGTGAAGAATGAAGGAGAAAGAGGGACATGAAGTAAGATTAGAGTTAAGCAATGTTTAATTTCTCTCATTTTTAATGTTTTTGTGTATTTGTGTATTAATTGACTACGCTGCTTACTTCAGTAACTTTTCACTGCCACCATCTGGAAAAATAAAAGCTAGGTGGATCTCTAGGGAACACGCTCATGGAATGAAGATAAATATTTTAATTATTACATAGGAAGCAATGGAAAAACACTGTAGGCACCTTGTGAGAAAGAGATAACTATTGCCATAAGTAACAGCAAGGAAGTCCGCACAGCTAGAGTGTCTGTATTGGTGACTGGAAGGTAAGGACGCTACTGGTAATGAGAATTTGCCTCCTTACACAGAAACATATAAATGAAGAAAAGGTCCTCCAGAGATTGCAGTCTTTGCATACTTGTGGCCCTTGTGGTAATCCATGGGGAACTGATGGTTTTGAATAGAAGGTAGGTTGATTTGTTGGTACACTAACCTTACTACCATTAACTTTGTCTGGTTTTATAGAATGTTAACTTTCCTTCTCCTCTTTGTTATCCCATACTTTGGTGGGCTTGTACAACATTCTAGACACTCCAGGACAGACTCCTTTTATGTCCTGGTGAAGGTCAAGTGCCTGGTTACAAAAAAGTCTACATACATTATGTATATCATGTACTCAACTTGCTCCATGGAGAGCATGGCCACTGTTCTGTACTAGCTGATGTATTTATTCACTTCTCCCAGGTCCCTGGGTCCTGATCCGTGGGATCTAGTCTAATCAGTCAGACCTTGGCTTCCCATAGGGTTCTTCCTCATGACCCGTATTCTGATTGGGATTCATAATAAAGTTCCTTTTGATCTCTGCACCACCTCAGATAATAGCAGGACCCCTGTTGCCACTCAGTCTTAACCCTTCCACTTTGGGAGAGGTTTCCCCTAACCCAGTAGTATTCAACACTTTTTCTACCCCAGCATATTTGGGGGTAGAAATATACCTACCAGTAACCCACAGCTATAGCCATTGCCCGAGAATACTTTCAACAAATATTTAATGAGTACCTGCTTTGTGCCAGGCGTTACACTAAGCTCTGGGGTGAATATCCGGGGAATAAAATGCAGTCTCTGCGTTCTAGCTTCAGACCCGTTCTCTTTTTCATGTCTACTGTCAGTGGGTTTTCAGGGGCTGTTTGTTTGCCTTGAGAAATAAACATCTCTTATTGGCCTGTTTATTTGCACACTGTGATCGGGAAAGGCTGCTGGCACTGTGGTATGTTGAAAAGGTTCTTCACAGCTAGACATTAACTGTTCTGTTCACAGAGAGGTATATCCTGCTCTTTTTTTCAATATGAATTTAATTCTTAAGTTGATGATTTTACCTCCTAATTTTGCTAGTCATTAACCGCCTTGAATTAACTCTTATTTTTGATTATCAAAATACAGGTAATAAATCGGACTGACATTCTCTCTTTGCCTTTTATTGCCTCATCACGTTTCATTTGCCCTTTTCTTCTCTCAGCTTGCCGTCTTATATTATCATCTGGGGAAACTGCAGCCATTTCCTCAAATGTTATTATCTGTCCTTCCGTTCCGTCTCTCACTTGAAACAAATTTACAGTGCAACGCTTCTGTATTTTTCTGGGTAAAAAGTGTATGGCGTGATACACCAGACATGGCCACAGATCCCTTTATCTAATCAGTGTTAATCTGTTTATCACCTCATTTCCAGTTCATCTTTCTTCAGGATGATCTTTGAAGTGCTATGGTTGTTTTTTTCTTGACTTTCTAACTATCTTCCTGTAATCATATATTCTACTTCCGAAGGGTTTGGTGGTTTTGTCAGGAGACCCTTCTGGGCAGCATATCCACTTTAGGCAACTTCCTACCAGTTCCTTGATGATTTCAAGCAAACATTTCCATCTGGTATTTGTTTTTTACTTGGATTCTGTTCTCTGTCCCTCTCTTCTCCCCCTTCTCAGTTTTTCCTAAGGGAACCATTTTATTAGCATTTCACTTGTAACAAATATCCCAACTTTTTTGGGGGAAAACAATGAATAGAGGAGGCTTCCTGTAAAAATGCAAATGGAACAGGATAGTTACCATCAGAAAGTAAGACCAGCCCTCTCATAGAGGAAACGCTTTATGGAGTTTTTACAGTAAACCTTGGAAAAGCTGGCAGCCGTTACACATCAAAGGGAAGATATATGAAAGTAAAATAATACAAGAGTAGGGAAATAACCTAGGTACTGTGTAAAACAGAGGGAAGAAAAAGTACAATGGCATATAATTTTATACTTTTGTATTGTGATCTGTTGACAGAAAATTGTTTAGTATGAGTCGAGTGAAGAATTGGTAGAGGTGATAGGGAACAATGAACGGGAAAAGTTCCAGGAAAGAAATGGGTGAGGAGGGAACTAGCTATTTTCTGAAGCTGGGAAGCTATGATGCTCTGAAACTCAAAGAATATTCAGATTTGTCGCAGTTCAACTCTGTGCTGTCCAATACCGTAGCTACTCACCGCTTGTGACTACAGCATACTTGAAATGCGGTTAGTCCAAATGGAGATGTGCTGTAAGTGAAAAATACATACCAGATTCCAATTCTTAGCATCAAATGTATATATATTTTAATAATCTTTAATAAGATGTGAGCTATCTTCTTAAGTTTTAGATTGATTACATGTTTAAGTGATAACTTTTGATACATTGAGTTAAGTAAAGCGTTATGAAAATTAGCTTCACTAGTTTTTTTATTTTTAAATATGACTACAGAAAATTTACATATGTGGCTCATAGCATGTCTCTATTGGACAGGGCTGGTCCGGCCCTATACCACGTTAGTAGGACTGTTGTATCTCTGGTATTTTAACCACAGTTTCACTTTCTTATGTGATGAATTTTGCTTCCTCCTCACATTTTCCCAGGGAATGTGTTCATTTTTTAAAAGTAGTTGTTTTATTTGGTTTAGAAATTTTAGTTTTCAAATAGGTAGATATGAGTAAAGAGAATGAACAGCATGATTGGAGAATTATTTTTATGGGCAGGCCCTGGAGACAGTTCTCTAAAATAAAGGACATTTAAGTTCTTCTTAAGCAAAAAATCCTGTCAGCTTTTCATTATTGATAGATACACCACACAGAAGCACCTAGGAGAATACATTTTTTTAAATTTTATTTTATTTATTTATTTTTATACAGCAGGTTCTTTTTTTATAGATTTATTTATTTATTTTTGGCTGTGTTGGGTCTTCATTGCTGCACGCGGGCTTTCTCTAGTTGCGGCGAGCAAGGGCTACTCTTCTTTGTGGTGTGCAGGCTTCTCATGAGCACGGGCTCTAGGCACACAGACTTCAGTAGTTGTGGCACGTGGGCTTCAGTAGTTGTGACTTGCAGTCTCTAGAGCGCAGGGTCAGTAGTTGTGGCACATGGGCTTAGTTGCTCCGCAGCATGTTGAATCTTCCCGGACCAGGGATCGAACCCACGTCCTCTGCATTGGCAGGCGGATTCTTAACCACTGCACCACCAGGGAAGCCCCAGCAGGTTCTTATTAGTTATCAATTTTATACATATTAGTGTATATATGTCAATCCCAAAGAATAGATTGATTTAGAATACTTCTGTCTTATTCCTACTAGTAGGAGGAGATGTTGCATCTTTCTTGAAAAAGAGAGCTGTGAATGGTTTGTTAAAGAGTGGGGAGCTGTTTTTCTGAGCATCATTCTTCACCACCATGCCCCTTTCTCAAAGATTCGAGAAGTCTTGGTCAAATTGGATGTTTTTTCTTTAATTACATTTCTAACTTTGAAATTTAAATTTGCATACATTTAAAAACATATGTGTCCATATGCATGTCTTCAGTACATGGGGCTATGCTGAAAGTATGACCTTTCCATCCAGGGTTGAGAATGAGGGCTTTGGCTGGCTTATAACTCGTGTCCTGGCTCTGTGATCTTAGACAGGTTCCCTCTCCAAGCCTATGTAATGTCAAGATTATTATAATAACTACTCATTGGGTTGTGAGAGTTAAATGAGATAACTGTTCAAAGTATTAAGTTACAGTGTCTGGCACACGAGTGCTCAATAAATCTTAACTGGTCTTACAACTTTGTGGAAACACCATCTTCATTTACCTCCCCATATTTTGGCCCTGTATTCTTCTAATGGGGTGAATCAACAGAAGGCTAAGTGATTTTTTCCAACAACCTTAATGAGTTAAAAGCACTCCTGGCATTATAACTCAAATTTAAACTCCTCTATGCCTTGGGCCAGCAGCCAGAAATTATTGCTGGCCACAGTTCAGATTCTAGGAGAGAAGCTGGCATGACTGCAGTCCTAACATCCCTGTGTTGAAGTCAGGACCTTACATGGATACTGACCTTACTGTCGTTTGTATCACTTACGCCTCATAGGCACTGACAGGGCTGGGGATGACCCAGTTAAACTTAGAAGGCTAGAGCGAACTGAGAAGAACATGACCTGGGATAAGATCTTTCCCACGGTAGGGCGGAGGTGGGGATAGGAAAGGCAGGCAGAACACACATCAGAGGGTATGGCAACAAATAGACTTATATTCATCATTCGAGGTCCAACATACGTGGCATTATAACAAGGACCTCTCTCCACCAAACCATGCCCAATCACCAGGCTTCTGGACACTGGCAGAATTTGAAGGTCTTTTCATTCACATCAGGGTCATCTATTAGAAGAGCCTAGATAAAATGCCAGGACTCAGTACTGCAGAGGAGAGCTGGAAGAGACAGGAGCACCGTCCTAGGGATACTGGGCTTGCTGCTGGGGAAGAGGCTCAGGAAGGAATCCGTTTATTCACACTCATGTATGAAGAAGATGGCTACACCAATAACAGACAGAAGCTAGTTCAGAGGACTGAGCCTCAACGAACTTGTAGCAAGATTAGTTTGATGTTGATTTTTTTCCCTTAAAGAGCAAAATTGATCCAATGTTGTCCCTTAAGTCTTTCTTGCCTGAGTTGCAGAACTAGACGTGAGGCTGAGTTTACCAACTAGAAAGCGGGGCAGGGGGGGATTGGATAGGGGACTATTAAATGACTCCCTCCCCAGGAAGAGAATACAGAGAAGTGATCAAGTTATGATAATCCCAATAGTCAAGTCTGACAAATAGGGGTATCCCCAAGACTGTGGGGAATCCCAGTAATACCTTTAACTGGTCTACGGGACTTGGAGCCAAAGATTCCTTTAGAAGAGAAAACCTCTTCTTGTGAGATGTGTAGTACCTTAGCAGATAGATAAGGTAGTTGCAGAGTCAGACTGATGGCTCCACCATTCACTCTGTGTGCCTTTGTGCAAATTATTTTACCTTTCTAAGCCTCAGTCTACGCATCTGTAAAATGGAGGTAAATTACAGGACCCGCTTTATAGGAGTTCTGTGAGGTTTACATTAGACAATCAACCTAGAATACCTGGCATATTGGTAGGTACTCAGTAGATGTTAATAACAATGATTATTATCTACTTTCTAATCTTAGTTTTCCTGTTGGCAGGTGTTACAGTAGACAGTGTACTTCTTTGATGACGTCAGTATCATGATCCCTTTAGCCCGGAGCTTTATTGTGACCCAAGCAAAGTGTAGACCCAGTGTTTGCAGTCACTGGAAAATACACTGACTTACTACTCATGCCAATCTGTGAACAAATATCTAAGGCTCTCCTGGTCAAGGATTAAACACTTGAGGAACTTCTGAGCAAAAGAAAAGACAGAACACTGAATATGTAAAGGAGGAATCAGGCAGGATGGCTTTCTAGCAGGAGTGAGAGGCAACGTGGGAAGGTAAACTCCCATACAGACAAGAGTTTAACACCTTCATGTTATTGCAATAGGAGAAACATCAAGGGCATTTATTAGTTGCCTGTATTCTCCGTAATTCAGATTTCTTACTCGCACCCATTTCCGTTCATTCTCACTGCTGGCAGCATCGTCTCTTCCCTGGAGTGCCTTGGTGGCCTCCTAGCTCGCTTAGTCTCTTTGTGTCCCCTTTTGCTTCTCTTGATCCATGTTCTCCATGTCACAAGAATGCTGTCTCTCAAAACATGCAATGGACCGTGCCTCTTCTTCCTGCTTAAAATCCTCCAATGGCTTCACATTGCTCTTGGGATAAAGCATGTCAAATCTTTAACTTACAAGGCTCTTGTGCTCCATCCCCTGCCTGCCTCACCAGCTCTTCTCCTGCTCTGCTCCCTCTCCTCCAGTCCATCTCAGCATTTCTCTCCAGTCTTCAAACATCTGTGCTTCTCGCTGCCTTGAGACCCGCCAGCCAAGGGGTCCTGGGCACCAGAAGTGGATTCCCCTCACCCATCCCTTCCCTTCTCCTGTCCTTCTTCCCAAGTGAAACGTTCCTTGATTTCTTTGAGCTGGTTGTTAGCTGCTCTCTTTGCACTTGGCCCGTCTTCTTTGCAGTAAATCATCACAAATGTCTCAAATAATCACATGTTTGGTGTCTGCCTTCTCAACTGGAATTTAAAATTAAATTTTTAAAATTAGAATTTAAAATCTAAAGTTTAGATTTTATGAGGACATACAGTTGGTCTGCCTTGTTCCCTGTGGTATCCAGAATGCCTAACATGGCACCTGGTACAGGGTGCGTGATGATTAAATATTTATTAAAGGAGGGACAAAAGAGTAAAGAAATAGGTCCAAGACAGAGCAAAGAGATGTGGCAATATTGTTTGCTTTTAAAAATAATCTCAAAGGGATACTAGGGTGAAGGGAGAGGAAGAGAGAGAGAGAAGTTATGCTGGAAAAGCTATAGAGATAATGAGTAATGAGGTGATTTTATGAGGTGAGAGTGTGTAATAGAGACAGAGAGTATCCTGGGAATCACTAGAGGTGAAATAGGGGACGATCTGAAGAACCTAGAAAGGAAAGAGGCAGTCAGTCACAGTGGACTGCAACCTAGACACATAAGCATCTCGCACAGCTTAGGGTAATGACTTAGGGACCTTCTGGTACCAAAGGGAAGGACACTGACCCTTGTTTAGCTCTGTGCTTAATTTAACCCACCGAGATGTACACATGATCATGGCCAATTCTTCAGACCTTAGTCTTCCTTGCTGCTTTGCAGCTGTACCTGAAAATTCCTAATGAACAGTCAGTCTGCAAAGCTCTGTGGAGGTTAGCGTGTTAGTGTTTCACCTCAGCATCATAAAGACTTGAGAAGCAAGGGAAAGCCAAAGCAAGCACTGATATATATTCAATTTGAAGACTTCTTTCCCAGAAAATGCCATAATGGACCTCGTCCAACTCTGATGCATCTTTACAACACCAGTTCATCTACCTAGCAAAACTCTTTCCTGGTATCTCCTTAAATTTTCCATGTAACTTTTTTTTCCAGGTATTTTTAGCAGCAGATAAATATCAGTTCAGATACTTAGAATACAGTTCACCTTCTCTGTCCTTTTCCTGGGTGCCACATCGCAGGTCTGTCTCAAGAGTCCTCTTCTTCTTTAACTGTGTCATATCCTAAGGGGAATGTTTGCTTGCTGGCAAGAGGGGAGTGAAGGGGAGAGCCTGGAGTTACTGTTTAATGCCGAAGCGTATTCTCTGGGGGATGGATTCATGCTGAAATTGATAAGAAATGGGATTATGAAAAGATTTGTCTCTCTGGAAGTCCCGCCACTTATGATCGATTGCCTCTGTCTTCCTGGAGCTTTCCAATGTGGCCTATTTTCTCACACCCCTTCTTGATGGTTTCTTTCCCCTGACACCTCACTTTCCCTCTTCCTGCCACCTTTGTTCTCAGGTTTTCTCCTCTCTTGTCACCTCACTTGTTTTCTTCCCCTCCTGCTGCCACTTAAACTTTTTATCTTCCTACCGGGTTTGATCAGATTTTCTCCTTTGTCATAAAGGAGTCTTAGAATGACTCCAGGAAATATGGCACAAGTCAGAAATTTATATTCGGACTCTGGGCTTGTTATCCCGCCAGGGTCCCCTGTCACCACTGCCACTGGGCTACTGAGAGCTTTTATTATTGACTCCACAGTCCCTTCAAGTGACTTTGTTCCTTTAACTTATCTTTAGTCCAGAATTCTTCTTCCTTCCCAGTCCTTTTTCTATGCCTCAGAAAATTCTTATTATCATTTCAACATTACAAACATATGGCTTTTAATATCTGTAGAGTATCTTAAAACCTGCTTATCCTTCTTTCATAAAACCATGGAAATCTGGTATAAGAAAGCTTACTATTCAGTAGATTTGTGCACAACCTGGGGAAATCACGTTCTCTTAAATAGAATCAGGAAGGACGCAGGTGGGTCCACCTCTTCTTGCCCATCGTTGCTCCAAAGACAAGTATTTGCATATTTTCTCACTCCAGTTTCCATATCTGTGAAATGGGAATAATAAGTACCTACTTCCTAGGATTGTCCTGAGTGTTAAATGAGTTCATAATGTAAAAATGCTATCAAGGGCTTCCCTGGTGGCGCAGTGGTTGGGAGTCCGCCTGCCGATGCAGGGGACACGGGTTCGTGCCCCGGTCCGGGAGGGTCCCACATGCCGCGGAGCGGCTGGGCCCGTGGGCCATGGCCATTGAGCCTGCGCGTCTGGAGCCTGCGCTCTGCAGCGGGAGAGGCCACAGCAGTGAGAGGCCCGCGTACCGCAAAAAAAAAAAAAAAAAAAAAAATGCTATCAAAAGACCTGTCCATAGTTAATGCTCAATACATTTTAGTTATTATATTATACTTAAGCTTATTATTATTATTGAAGCTTGACATAATATGCAGCCTTTAACATACTATCAATCTTATAAAGAGATTTCACACTTCTTTAAGCGTCAGTTCTTCTGGGGATGCTTCTTTCTAATAAAGAATCTCCTAATATTGCCTTTTTGCTGCGTTTTTTGTTTTTTGTTTTTTTTTTCTTTTGCGGTACGTGGGCCTCTCCCTGTTGTGGCCTCTCCTGTTGCAGAGCACAGCCTCCGGACGCGCAGGCTCAGCGGCCATGGCTCACGGGCCCAGCCGCCCCGCGGCATGTGGGATCTTCCCAGACCGGGGCACGAACCCGCATCCCCTGCATTGGCAGGTGGACTCCCAACCACTGCGCCACCAGGGAAGCCCCTTGCTGCGTTTTTATAACTCTCTTTCACCATTCACAAAACTTATGTGTTAATTCCTACCCATCTAGGGAGAGTTCCGTTTGTAAAGTCATTTTCTTCTCACACTGATCTGAGTTGATCCCTTCTTTAAATCTCTTGCTTATTTTGTTCCTCACAAATCATTCCATCATAGACCTGTGGACCAAGAAAATTAACACTTCTATATCATGACTCTGGTTTCCCTCTTTAAAGTACAGTTCAGAGAGGTGATTTTAATTTCAAAACACTAATCATTTTGAGCCTTTGTTACCATAGCAACCACAGTTGTTATCCTGAAACATGATAGCACTGATCACCCCTGACAGCTCACGGACCTGAATTTCAGACAATCAAAAGCAGAGTAATTTGGAGGTCTGTTCGTTTAGAATTTTCTCTTTCACAGTTTCAAGGAAACACAGCTCAGGCTCTCTTCCAATTTGTCAAAAGCAAGAAAAGGCATGGAGATGGCCACGTTTCAGGCCAAGGTATCAGTCCCAAACACGTTTTTATTATTCTCTGGAAAATAAGGTTGTAAAAAAGTAATTGCTGACATAACCTTAATGACAGCAGTTTAAGTATCCTGTAATTAAAATAGGCATTTTATTATCCTAGACCTCTGAGAGACTAGCATATATACCATTCAGATCTCAGGATTTACAAAGCGAGCAACTTTGATTCTTGCTGTTTTGCTGTGTGGGCCACACATTTCCTTTGTGCCTCTCCGAGTTGCAGCTTGAACAGAAAACCTTGCAAATAGCAAGAAGCATCTGTGTGCAGAACGATGCCCTGTGGTGACAGTGCCGTGGCTTTCAACACACTAAACTCTGCAGTATCACAAAAGGAGCTACCCTTCCTCCTTTGATTTCCCCTAGAATAAAATGTTTATATATTGCTCCATGAGGTTAAAACGCTACAGGATATTTTGGTTACAATTTGAAGAGGGCTCTCTTCTTTCCCCGGGATGTCGTATCCACTTTATTCCTATTTTACCTGATAGGTTAGTTAGAAATTGTGTACAGCTGCTAGTTATAAAGACCCAAAGAGAGTGGCTTTAAAAAATTAATTGATTCTTATTCTCCCATGCTGACAGTTTTTTAGACGTTGGCAATTCACATATGAAAATGCCGCAGCCCACAGTGGGATCCAGACAACTTCCATTTTTTCTGCTTGGACATCTTTACCAAGTGACTTTTGCCTGGGGCCCCAAAACAGCTACCAGAGCTTCATCCATCTCATCCAAGTTTCAGAGTAAGAGAAAGGGTCACATCCCAGCTAAGCCAGCCCTCTTTTTTAAGGAGTTTTCACCAGAAGTCCCATCCAAACACTATCACTCTTATCTTATTAGCCCGAACTTAGTCACATGGAAAATACATAGTTTATCAGCCGAATGTATTACCATCTCTCCAAAAAAATCAGTGTTCTGTATTAAGGAGGTAGGAGAGAATTGATATTGCTTTGGCAGTTAGCAGTCTTTGCCACAATTGGCAATGTATGAAAACAAATGTAAACAGCAGATTCCTCTCTTCATGTTGTGCTGTTTTCCACAGCAAATACTTATTTATTCAGCATGTAAATAATCAGAAAGCTATAATTCTTTTCTGTTGATAGAAAAATTACTCTTCATCATGGTAAAATTTAGCCCCAACACAATCCTTAATGACTTCAGAATCGTCAATTTTTTTTTTTTTTTGGTGATACGCGGGCCTCCCACTGCCGCGGCCCCTCCTGCCGTGGAGCACAGGCTCCGGACGCGCAGGCCCAGCGGCCACGGCCCACAGGCCCAGCCGCTCTGCAGCACGCGGGATCCTCCCAGACCGGGGCACGAACCCGCGCCCCCCGCATCGGCAGGCGGACCCCCAACCACTGCGCCACCAGGGAAGCCCAAGTCAAATATTTTTAAAGTATAATTTTCATGTTACCTTCGTGTTTTAAATTATTTAATAGTGGGTCATTTGGATATGACACTTTGAGTACCTGTTAAAAAGAATGTTTAATTCTCATCCACATTACATTTCGCAATCCTTTGAGTTAAAGCAAGTTTCTTATAAAACTGAAGTCCAGTACACAGATGTTTAAAAACTTAGAAGTCAACACATTTCATGCATTAATACAAGTCCTGTCTCTATTGTTAACTCACCATAGTCCATTTGTGTTTTTATCTCTCTATTATGGCCTGATTATTTTCTTGTCTACCATAGTATCTGGCACAAAATAATGCACTATCGATGTTTGTTCATGCAGATGAATTTTTAGGTAACATGTTCCCACCCTATTTATTTGGAATTCCAGTGGTTAAATAAAGCAGATATTTTGTAAATGACCATAAACAGGTCTAAATGGACAACGTATTACTTAACAGTGAATTTTCTATCCAAAATAGTGCATAAGTAATTTTATGCAGTTACAGCACCTTCATTCCCATGATCTCTAAAACTGAATTTAAGACGTGTGAAACTCCACATGGCTAAGATCATCTTTATGACAAGAATAATTTAAAGTCTCTTCTGAGTCCAGTGCAGTACGATACTAACTTAATGATAGTCCAAAAATGTTTCTCACTTTTAATCTTTTTTAATGGCAATTATAACAAAGACCTCTTTTCTTTTTATATTGTTTCATTCTGTCTTGCTTTTAGCTGAATCTGTTCTTTTCTTCATTGGCAATCCAATGGTTCTTCAAATAATGAAATCCACCAGCAGAGAAAAGATCTAATGAGAGCTCCCTGAGGAAAAAAAAAAATGAAAACCTCATGGGCTCTTTATGACCCCAGAGCTAAAAGAGTGGGCTTATAGTCTCCTTTTGCTATTTAACCAAGGATAAAAACGACTTCAATTTTTCTATTTTACTAGAACAAATTAGTGTGGTTTATTGCATTAGCACAACAGTACAGACAGAAAACTGATATCTTAAATAATATCTATATTAGAATATATATATAATGACTTTAATTTTAACATTAATAATCATGCTTTCCACACTTAGGTAATGCCTTTTCTTTCCAAGAGTACAGAATATTGTATTTTGACATAAATTTTCAATGACAGGTAAGGCAACCAAAGACACATGGAGAATTAGTAGTTATGTACACGTTTTTTGCAAATTTGAAATAAGAAGCCACTTTCTGTGCATATCAGCTCAGTGCTGTGCTCTGGGCATGGGAAATGGGCACGGGAAATACTGCATATGTCTCTTCTTTGTTGATGATCCTTCTGGCATCTTATTCCTGGGCTAGCATCCAGTTAGGGTCTGAGCCTCATTGTTAAGAACAAGCATATTTGAGGTTAACGATTTGTGTCTTCTTTAGATAACCTACTTTTGGCAAAATGATGTGTAATTTACATGTATTTTTGGAAGTAATGAGCTTTCTTAGGACAAATGATTATAAATGTTGTAATATCGGGAGATTGCTGCTGATCTTTAATAATAGGAATTGTAAATATAATCATAAGCAGTAAACAATGCATGTTCCAGTCATCCTTTCTTCTCCTAAAATGTTACGGCAAACTATGTACACATAGTTCAAATATTAAGACACTTGCAATTACAGCTACTTATGAAATTCTTTGCGGTATTCTAAAACGGCTACTAGCCATTAATGATAGATGATATTTTATAAGAGAAATTCAGAGTGGTGAAATTGGATATGATCTTGGGAAATGTTTGTGATTTTTAAGTGTTATTACCGTAAAACAAAAACCACTAGTATGGTATATATGTATTGGAAAGCAGATGAAAAACAGAACTACTGTTAAGTGTAATAATTTCACATTTAATTCAGTCATTCCACAACTAACCTGTGGCTACTATATATGAGTTACTCTCCTGGAAGCTGGTTTTGTGACGAATTAGAGACAATTTTCTGAATATTCATTTAGCTATAAGATGATAAGACAAAAAGGAAGTATAAAAATAAAGGCATATATGCAATTATCTAGTTATCTCTAAATTGTGTACCATTTTCCTTAAGATAAGTGCTGTAATAAAACAGTGGTTAAGCTTGAGTCTTATAATCAGAGACTTAAATGTGTATCCTTGGATTCACCTTCATCATTGAGTAAACCTGTGACCATAAGCTAGTTACCCATTTCAAATTTCTATTCTGTAATTTGGAAGATACAGTAGTCTCTCCTTCTAGGTTTATTTATTTATTTTTTTAAATAAATTTATTTATTTATTTTTGGCTGTGTTGTGTCTTAGTTGTGGTGTGCGGGCTTCTCACAGCAGTGGCTTCTCTTGTTGCAGAGCACGGGCTCTAGGCACGCGGACTTCAGTAGTTGTGGCACACGGGCTTAGTTGCTCTGCGGCATGTGGGATCTTCCCGGACCAGGGGCCCGTGTCCCCTGCATTGGCAGGTGGATTCTCAACCATTGCACCACCAGGGAAGCCCTAGGTTTATTTTTGAAAAAGGAATGAAGTGAAGTAAGTAATGTCAGGCACAGAGCATGGTACCTGGCACATAGCAAGTATTCACTACGTGCTCACTTTATATTGTTACTACAGAGAAGCCATAGACTATTTATTGGAAAAAGCTCCATATACTATACATAAATAATTGTGCACATTCAAAATAAGTATTTTATATGCAGAAAAAGATTAACGTCAGTATGGTTTATCTTAATGTTAACCAAAAACCTTCTGGATAAGCAATATCAGAAGGCAAAAGGTAATAATATGTGCCTCTTTTTCATCAAGTTTAGGCCATTAACACTAGTGATCAACATGAACATGTTTCGTCTGAAGAAACCCTTCTTTCCTTTTTTTTTCCACCTTAATTGAGGTATAATTGACATGTAAAATTGTAAGATATTTAAAGTGTACATCAAGAAAATTTGCTGTACTTATACATTGTAAAAAGATTCTTCCCTTCCAGTTAATTAGTAAGTCCATCATCATCTTTGTGTGTGTGTGTGGTGAAAACATGTAAGTTCTACTCTCAGCACATTTCAATTATACAATTCAGTGCTATCAACTAGAGTCACCATGTTTTACACTTAATCCTCATGAAGAAAGCTTTTTCTTAATCAGTTAATCCACCAACCCTTTTTGATCTGACTGGTAAGATGTTTTGGATAATGTTAAAGATTACTGGATTTTGGATTTTAATCAGCACCAAAGGAGGGAGGGAGGGAGGGAGGGAGGGAGGAAGGAAGGAAGGAAGGAAGGAAGGGAGGAAGGAAGGAAGGAAGGAAGTTGACAGATGTCACTTGAGTTTTATGTATGTCGGGATTCTGTAAGTTAGTTAGTGTTGTTAGTGTTTTGTTTAGGTCTCGAAATGAAATGCTGTTGTTTTATTCATTTCTGTATATTTCTGGTCTCGGTTTGCCTAGTGACTTAGGGCAGGCTGTTGAAGGACTGCATGTTTCTTGCCTGTATGTTGTATGCTCGACACAATAAAAACTGTAGCAGAGGCTACTGGTCCCCTAAATCCATTCTTTCCTTCTTCGTTACTAGCAGAACTCCCTGTTGTTGTTTGTTTGTTTTTAACCTGGGTGCATTTCTTTAAAGCTACCTGTGAATCTAAGCTCCGGTTAGTTTGACATAAGCTAAAATGCAACGTGGCGCATCTCAGAAGTGCCCTGCAAAGGAAGGGTATTATCTTCTTTATCTCTTCCTCTCTTCTGCTTCCTGAATACGGATGTGATGGCTGGAGAGTAGGAAGCCATCTTAGAGCTTAAAGGGGGAATCTGCGCACTGAGAATTCTGGGGCAAAATCGAAAGACCCTGGGCCCGGGGCATTGTGATGAACCATTCCAGCCTTGCTTCACTGCCTCTGAACTGTTTCTTACAAGACAGAAGAAATCCTACTGTGTTCAAGGCACTATTAATTTAGATTATCTGTCACTCATAACCAAACATCATCCTAAAAACTACAAGTAACATAAGGAAATTTTTATAAATTGTGAATATGAACTGTATTAAAATCTGAATTCTCTTCCTCCATTTCATTTTTGTAACAAGTCAGCCCTCAAGTTGGATCTTTTGTCTTGGCAATGTGTCTGTTGTGGTGTTTTACTCTTTCAAGTGCCTAGTCTCTCCTACAAATTCCTAGCATCTGTGAGTATTAATCAACCTCTTTGTGGATTTAACTTAGGTCAAGATTTAGTATCATCAAGAACAGCGCTGTTTAAAAAATTAGAATTTTTCTTTCCCTTCTGTTTATACAGAATTTTCCCTGGTTTCTTTGAGTATATCAGCAGTTCCTCAGAATTTCCAGGCATATATCTGTACCCATTTTGTCTGTTTCAGCTTCTACATGTTACCTTATAGATCGTCACAAGACAACCATTCTTAATTTCCCTGGCATTTCTATTCTTTCTCTGCTTTCTTTCAAGAGTCTTCTATGTTTAAAGAGTGGAGAATTTGTAGGAGTTTTGGAAGTTCTTTAAAAAGATTCTGTCTCTGTGTTTTCCTCATTTGTACCAGTTAGGTTTTTCTCCACCAACACAGCATGATAGACAACCCCGATGTTTCAGTGCTTGCAACAATCCAATCTCCATTTATTTTTCTGCCTCCTGGGTCTATGAGATGGGGGGAAGCTTTACTTCTGAGGCAGATTCGGTCAGATTTGCTCCACATGTCTCTCATTTTGCAACTGGCAGCTACCTGGGTCATATTCGTCCATTGGCTGCTGGGGGAAGAGCAAGAGGACTGAGCCTCTTAAGGCCTCACCTCTGAACTGTCATCCTATCACTTCTGCCAGATTCAGCTGGACAAAGTCAGTGAGGCAGGGCTGTCTATCCCGCCTGTTCCACTGATGTACGTTGCAGTTACACGGTGAAGGGTGCAGATCTACAATCCTGTTACAGAAAACTTGAAACAATACGTTATTCTACCATACCACTGTGAGTGAACGTACGCTTTCTCTTGATACCCACCATATGCACGTGTGCGTGTGTGTGCGTGCGCACACACACACACGCGCACACACACACACACACATACACCACACATGAGCACAGAATCATCTAATTCTGACTTTAAGATCTAGATGGAGAAAAGTCCAAAAAGGAATAAATGTACTTCGGGAGGTTTGAGCTGTATTTTAGAGTATTCTTGATTTTTATTGTCTTTAGAAAGAGAGATTTTAGTTTTTAGTATTAAAATATAAATGGTTAAAATATAAATGGGTTGGTCAGCTAACCAAACTACATATAGTGTATGTTTAACAAATTCTAAAGGCCAAGGCTATTATCAGCCAGTATCCTGAAGGGCACATTGGGTCTCTTGAGGAAATTTGCTTTTGCTTCTGATAACTGGTGTCGCTTCATTTTAGGATCCAGCTGATTTTACTTAATGGACAAAATGAAGCTAGTGGCTAACTTTACTGCCTTAAATTCTTCCAGCTCAGTGATGCTTTGAGAACTGTGCTAAAAATACCTTGCTCAACAGAGTGTAGTTTCTATATATGATTGCAATATACTTTGGGGCCTCTGTGGACATAAAATATTATAGCTCCATGACAGCCTGCTTCACTGGCTGTTAGAGGTCAGGCCAATTATAAATAGGTGCTCAAGCTTTTAAAAATTTATTGTTCATGCCCCCGGATCACAGTCTGAAAAACAGAAACACTAATCATGATGATATGTCGGGTACTACAGTTTTATACTAGTTAGGCTGAGGAATATGCACAAATACAGCTCAATATGCTTAGTTGGTTTCTAACAATTATAATATCACTCGATATAGTTAGTTGGTTTCTAAAAATTATAACGTAGGTCCAAGTAGTTAGTTGGTTTCTAACAATTTTGGTATCGTTGGCTGGGAGAGGAGAGACCTTTACTGCTATGGGTGTGTCCTTCTGTGGCCCCATGTTTTCTGGCTCCCTTGTAGTTGGGTAGGACTGTTTACTGAATCTAGACAATGATCTGTGAGTAGGTGTTATTGTGATCTGCTGGGCCAGTGGTAAGAGCCAGCATGCCACCTTCTAGCTGTCTTTTTCTCTTACTGTATTGACCTGGAAGCCACATGTGGAGGTGACGGTACCACAAGATGGAAGCAGCCTGGGTCACGGGGTTACCACAGGGAGCACAGTTACCTTGGATGCTCAGTCAGCCTGAGCTACAAACGAGGCAAACAAGAAATGAAGGTTGTTGCAGTTATGGCTTCCATTCTCTCAGGTGTGCAAGGCAGTCATTTCCATTTTACAAATAAAGAAAGTGACTGAAGTTCGTGAAGTCAATATATTTTGCCAACCCATAGAGTGATAATCTTGACATTTTCTACAGCATGGTGGTTCACAGTTAACCTAACTACTGACTTGTATCTGTGATAGCTTCATTTTTAGTCAGCTGTAGAAACTTACTGGACCTGTTGCCTTAGAAAATTATAAAGCTGTGTGAGAAAATTTACTCATAAATCATGTCAGCTATTATAATAATTTTTCTTATGGAAAATGTTGAGCGTTTTTCTATATATTTCAGGGTGCTGTGTGCTCCCCCGTCATCACCTCCAACACACACACACACACACACACACACACACACACACACACACAACACCCACACATATACATCTCTGTCTGTCAGTGGTTAGTGATTCACAGTGTCCAGGAGACACAGAGATGATGTGGGACAGAAACAAGAAGATCTGATCCTGCCAGTGCCGTTTATTCACTGTGTGATCTTAGGAAAACACTTAATTTCTGAGCCTCAGTTTTCTTCTTAGAAGAAGGGGTTTAATTAGATAAGGTTTTTTTTTTCCAAACTGTGAGTCCCAACCAAGTAGTGAGTTATAAATCTGCAAAAGATCTCTGCTAGAATTTTTTAAGACTTTTCACGGCAAAATTAAGAGGAAGTTACAGAGAGTTCTCATATACTCCCCTCCCCACCACATGCACAGCCTCCCCCATTGTCAACGTCCCCCACTAGAGTGGTGCATTTGTTAAAATTGAGGAACCCGCACTGACACATCATAATCAAAGTCCATAGTTTACATTAAGGTTCACTCTTGGTTGTGCACATTTTATGGGTTTGGACAAATGTGTGATTCCATGTACCCATCATTATAATATCCTACTGAGTACTTTCACTGCCCTAAAAATCCTCTGTGCTCTGCCTTTTCAGCCCCCCTGCACACAACCCCTAACAAGTTTTTACTGTCTTTTAACAATCTGCATAGTTTTTTAAGGATGTTAGAGTTGGAATCATACAGTATGTAGCCTTTCAGACTGTTTTCTTTCACTTAGTAATATGCATTTAAGTTTCCTCCATGTCTCTTTATGGCTTGATAGCTCCTTTCTTTTTAGTGATGATTAATATTCCACTCTCTGGGCTTCCCTGGTGGCGCAGTGATTGAGAGTCCGCCTGCCAATGCAGGGGACACGGGTTCGTACCTAGGTCCGGGAAGATCCCACATGCCGCGGAGAGGCTAGGCCCGTGAGCCATGGCCGCTGAGCCTGCGCGTCCGGAGTCTGTGCTCCGCAACGGGAGAGGCCACAACGGTGAGAGGCCCGCGAACCGCAAAAAAAAAAAAAAAAAAATTCCACTCTCTGAATGGACCACGGTTTATTTATCCATTTACCTACAGAGGACATCTTAGTTGCTTCCAAGTTTTGGCAATTATGAATAAAGCTGCTATAACATCTGCGTGCAGATTTTTGTGTGGACGTAAGTTTTCAACTCCTTTCGGTAAATACCAAGGATTGCTGGATTCAGCTACATTACTGGAACATATGGGGAGAGTTTAGTTTTGTAAGAAAACGTCAAACTGACTCCCAAAGTGGCTGTAATATTTTGCATTCCCACCGGCAATGAATGAGAGTTCCTGTTGCTCCACGTCCTCATCAGCATTTGGTGTTGTCAGTGATACATTTTTATTATTATAAAAGTAAAATAGAAATGATTAGGGTGCTTAGTAAGGGTAAATGTTATTACATAAAACTTTTGTTTCTGGCGTGTGTGTGTGTATAACAAATATGAATGTGTGTACTGAGTTGCAATGTAAAACGCATTTTTAATGTTGTGTAGTCCCCGTTCGAAATAGACGATCTCTTACATCTTTTCCAAGTCTAACATTTCTTGATTCTGTGAATTTTCACATGCGTACATATGCGCACACACACACAATTTAGTGATTTTAAAAGATATTCATAATATACTAAGTGCAAAAACTCATTTTTTAAAAGCAATACATATATATTTTATGTGTGTGTGTATAGTAAAAAAAAATGTATATGTATAACAGAAAAAAAACTGCAAAGTTAATACCAAGATTAGCTCCAGAAGATGTTTTTAAAAATTTTTATTAGTTTCTTTGCCTTTACATTATATAATATTCATGTATTACTTCTATTTTTTTTTTTTTTTTTTTTTTTTTGCGATACGCGGGCCTCTCACTGTTGTGGCCTCTCCCGTTGCGGAGCACAGGCTCCGGACGCGCAGGCTCAGCGGCCATGGCTCACGGGCCCAGCTGCTCCGCAGCATGTGGGATCTTCCCAGACCAGGGCACAAACCCGTGTCCCCTGCATCGGCAGGCGGACTCTCAACCACTGCGCCACCAGAGAAGCCCAACTTCTATTTTTTTAAATGTACTTTTAAAAGATTCTCTTGTTCTGAAAGGAATCCTTAATTGGTGAGCTTCCATTTTGGTGACAAAGTAGAGAGAAACAGGTGGGCAGTATGGGGAAGAGCGTCTTGCAGTCAGGGCCTGGACGTGCCTGCTATCCTCCCAGTGGGTGACATAGGGTCATGGCAGGACTCTGCTTTGACAAGGTCCCTTCCACTTCTGCAGGCCAAAGTTCTCTGAACTCCCCAGAATTTTTCTTGGCACAGTAAATGGTGATGTGGGAAACCCAGGGTGGCAGTAGCTTTATTTATCTGTCCATTACAAATGGACATTGAAAGAAGAAATAACTTCTAAAGGGACGTTCTAGGGTACAGAACACCACATGGTCACCAGTCTCAGATAGTGAAGCTACCTGTTGTTACGATTGTCCCCGGAGTCCATTTTGGACATCAGGTGACCAAAGCCCCCCTGAGTGGGTGATAAAGAGATCAGTTTTTAAGGTAAACAGCTGAAGGCTGCCAGCTAACTTTTCACTGAAATGTTCTGTGCTTAAGTGACAAGCGTGTTGTAGGACAAGGAAGAAATTAGGAGCTGGGATGCAGTGAATTCCTCTCTCCCTCAGTTGCCCGAAACACACAGCATAACGCTCAGTGCAGCTCAGCACCTGTGAGCCTTCTGCCGAGGCTCCGGCTGAGAAAAGGTCACCCTAGTGGCCTGTTCCATGGGTATTAGTGGCACCCCATCTGCTGCTCTCTCTTGAAACCATCATGGGGCAATTTGCTAAAAAGTGCTGTTATGTGTAAAGAGAGGACTGCCAGCATCCTGTTCAGATGTGCCAGAAACTTCTCACTGTGGGAGAACCAGAACAAGCTTTCCAAAGAAGCTCGTTTCCAACCTAACAGAGCTCTGTACAGGCATCTTCTCTCATTACTCAAGTGTGAATTCCCAGAGTCTCCTAAAAGTAACTGTGCACGACGGGACTTCCCTGGTGGCACAGTGGTTAAGAATCCGCCTGCCAATGCACAGGACATGGGTTCGAGCGCAGGTCCAGGAAGAGCCCACATGCTGCAGAGTAACTAAGCCTGTGCACCACAACTACTGAGCCTGCACTCTAGAGCCTGCGAGCCACAACTACTAAGCCCACACACCACAGCTACTGAAGCCCATGTGCCTAGAGCCCATGCTCCGCAAAAAGAGAAGCCACTGCAATGAGAAGCCCGCGCACTGCAACAAAGAGTAGCCCCTGCTCGCTGCAACTAGAGAAAGCCCGTGCGCAGCAATGAAGACCCAAGGCAGCCAAAAGTAAATAAATAAATAAATGTATTTTTTAAAAAAAGTAACTGTGCACTAATTCGACTCTGAGACTCTGATTTTGGACTGGAGGAGTGTCAAGGTGTTATGACATGTGGTCTTGATGCTCTCCTACCCTATCACTTCTACAAAGCACCATTTCCCTGCTTTATCTTGTTTCTGTTTCCTAACCTATCTTCTCCCTGCCACATCACAGCTTAATCTATAACCCACTGACCTAATAAAAGAAATGCTCAGGGCTTCCCTGGTGGCGCAGTGGTTGAGAGTCCGCCTGCCGATGCAGCGGACACGTGCTCGTGCCCCGGTCGGGGAAGATTCCACATGCCGCAGAGAAGCTAGGCCCGTGAGCCATGGCCGCTGAGCCTGCGCGTCCGGAGCCTGTGCTCCGCAACGGGAGAGGCCACAACAGTGAGAGGCCCGCGTACCGCAAAAAAAAAAAAAAAAAAAAGAAATGCTCATTTTGCTGCACCACTGTTTTCTTCATCAGGTGTGTATTTGCAAAATGACCCTTAAAATGGGTAACTGTGCTTAATTCTTTGTGCTGAAGCTGTCCTAGAAAGTTGCTAATTCTCTGTTTCTCCTCCTTTTTCTCGGCATGAAGCATCTCCAGTTGTTTTGCCCATAGATCCCTTGCTATTGTGTGGCTTTCCAGTGCGTCACAAAACTCCATGGTGAAGTGGGTGTGTGCAAAACTCTTCTTTGCATTCTCAAACCGAAAAGAAAACGAGAACCTCTTACTTGATGGAGGATTCCCATGTGTAGAAATTCAGTGGATTATGTTCTTCCATTTGCTCATTTGTTTTCCAAAAGATATGCTGCCCAGGAACCTGTGGCTCCTGTGACTTGATTTAGGGTCCATGAAGGCCTAAGGGCAAATGGGTCTTAAAAATGTAGTGTTTTCTGTTTTGTTTTTCTTTATTGATTTGATGGAAGTACTTCAAAACAATGAAATATCAAAGCCAGCATTGGCAAACACAAAAATTACGGGAACAGGCAGACAGAATGGAAATACTACTGTACTTGTCTTCAGGTGTCATGACTGGGGTTAGAATTCTGGTTCTTCCCATTTTAGCAGTTTGACCTTAGTCCTATCATTTACCTTCCCACCTGTAAAATGGGAGCTTTTGATCCTATATTACTATTTATCACTAGTAAAGAGTATTAAAGTTGAAATGATTAATTACTTCTGTATTACCTTTATTTTGAATTTCCTTTTCTAGGGACTAGAAGGATTAGAAATTTGTTCCAGAAACCATATAAATCACTACCTATTTTCATAAAATGAGAGAATTCGGCACCTTGCAGTGCCTGAAAATTCATCTTAATTTGTTAATATATGCTATTTTCTTATGTAAAGATAGGTAAAATAATTTTAACTTTCTGTACATGTCCTACTCAGATCCATACCTAGATTATGATTTCAATTATGCTCCTAATTTACTGTTTGATATTGGGTAAGATGCATTATATATCCCTAGGCTTGTGTCCTTTTGAGGAAACAAGCAAACTGAATTAGGATGACCTGCAACTTTCCTTCCGCTCCACAATTTTGTTCATCTGTAAGTTGTACCTAAGTCTGCACCTCCCAATTCTTTATCATCACTGCCCCTGGGAATTTTCAGAGCCTTCATTTTTACATAAATGCAGTGGCTTCTTCAAGACCAAGGCCTCATGGCAAAGTGTCCAGTGTGGTTTAACTTGTGTGAAACTCAGTTACTCAAGTTTGATGATGTTTCTTTTGTTCAGTACTGTATTCTTTGTATGCCTTTGGGCAAATGGTTAAGTGGAAAAAGTTGGATTATAAGACATTTTGAGTCCTCTCTTGAAACAATCATGTTTACTTAGATTGAATTGCGGTGATGTCTCAGGACTTTGCAGTAAGTTTCCGTTAGTGAAATCATAGGATTATAGAACATTAGTTGGTTCTTAGAAGTCATATACTCCATACTCAAATAGCGTCCGTCGCTCATCAACATACAGCCTCTGTTTGAATGCCTCTAGGGAGGGGAGCGGGAGGCACATCTTCCCAACAGAATTTATTCCCTCTTTGGACGGATCTGATTTCTAAAAATTTCCTTTTTACATTGTGTAAAAACCTTTTTCCATCTAATTTCCCCCTCCTCCTATTATTGTTGTTGCTGTTGTCATGATTACTATTACCATTATTGTTGTTGTTATTATTATCATTGTCTTCTAGAGCAAAACAGAGTAATACTTGTCTTTCCTATAAATTATAGCCTTCAAGATGGGAAACAGTATGACTGCCTTTCTGTTATCTTTAGCCCTCAGAATGTTTTGTTGTGTTTTGTTTTATGCCTCTAGGACCAGACATCCCATTCAGGATAGTCCCACTTTACACTATTTTCCCAGCATAAATATTAATGGCATCCCCTTTCACTCTCAAAATTTTTCTAATAGGGCAATAAATCATATAGTCACTCCATGCCTCTATAATAGTTTCTACCAAAATTATTCTGCAAATTTCTAGATCTCAAGAGTGCTCTATGAGAAAAGAGGAAAAAAATATTTCGGAAACATTTGTATGTACCATCACTCTTCCTATATGTTCACAAAGAACATCGATGAGAATTTCTGCAGGAAGGAGATCTGTTTCATTTTGCTTATCCTACCGTTTTTCAAACTTTTAAAATCATGGAAATACCCAGTGTTCTGAGGAAAACAGCTTGAAATTCTCTCTTTTGGAAAAAGAGCTTAAGTGAATTTTGAATTTTAATTCCTGTTATTTTAAGATTCTTTTCCAAATTGTTAAGTAACTTTTTCCCGGAATATTAACCACACTGGCTCTTTGTTTTCTAGCTGTAAAATGAGGGAATTAGAGTAGGCTCTGAGGCTCAACAAGTTGGAAAAACTTTGGCAACCATCATGGAAGAACGTCCCTCATCTTATTTCTCCAGTGTTGGTAGCTCATGGTAACGCAGAATCAGCAGGACATTGGGGGTGGTGGCAATCCACTGGCATTATTGAAGGGCATCATTGCAGCCTGGGAGGACTGACCACTGTGTGAATGGTAGCTGGAAACTAGTCAGGGGATTTGAAGAAAATTGAAGAGCAGTTACCCAAGTGTGTTGTCAGAGGCAGATCTCCATGGAAACCGTGTTGCAATGACCCCATTAGCAGTGATTCGGGCGGTGATTCCATCTCCAGGAACGCATCTTCCCCAGGACACAGGGTACCATCTACCTGGCATCTCCTACACAAGAGAACCACAGATTTGTTATTGTCTAGTCCAAGAATATCTATTAACCAAAACAAAAATGGGAAATAGACTTCTTCTAGAACATCTTATTTGATTTTAAAATCAATACCTTTTAAAGTCCGCTAATTTAATTTTGTCAATTGGGTACTTTGGATTTAAGTGCAATACCATTTATAGTTAAAGAAAAGACCAACACAATTACTATTCAATATGCATCACCATTATAAGGCAGAGGCAGCCATAGAGAGTCAATTTTAAAATGATCTGCTGAAGATTACAGTTTTTAATTGTCTTCCAACTGCACTGACGTAAATCACTTTGGCAATACATTTCTTGGATTTGCATAATGACAGAGCACGACAAGATTAGTTATCATTTTTAACTACTGGGTTTTCTGGCATGATGCTTGTCATCACATCTGTGTGTATTCCCTTTCCAAGGCCATGGTGATATCACATGCATACATTTTCTGAACCAAGGAAATGAACACTTCCCTGGGCCATGTAGTGATTTCTTTTTTAACGGTGAGCAAAAGTACCAGTCCACTATAAATAAACAACATTCAGAGGTTGAAAAGGACCATTACAGAAAGACATCTTAGAGCATTTTCTGTAAAGTTGACACACAGGCTTTGGCTTGTACAGTTGGACTGTGCATGCTGCCCTCTGTCTACAAAATTCAAGAAAAATAAATTTCTGTCCTAAGTTGTCTAGTAAGAACAGGCTATTACAAGTATGTGTGTCCTGTAACTTGCTGGACTTGTCTTTGTAGGGTAACAGAGACTGTTTCTGATCTAAGTATAAGTTGTGTTTCTATAAAGGTCACTGTGACTAAGGTTTTTGGAACTTGGAACATATTCTGTCTTAAAAACAGAGCTATGTAAATAGTAAATGGGCTCTCAGCAAGTTTACCAGTTTCTTGTCTAGGCTGTGTGTTTGGTTGTAAGAAGGGTTAAGGAGGGAGACTATAAAATAGTCTGAAATAGCTGAATTAGAATACTTAGGACAAGCCTGAGTTTCCCTGTCCTGAGAACTGGGACTGTGGAGTTTATGAGACTGTCACTTTTCTTCCACTCCTAAGTGCCCCTCACGCCCACATCGCTACCACTCAAGCTCCCAGGACTGCAGAGTCATGAAGAGTCGGGGAGGCACATTTAGCACACAGGTCTTATTTGTCTGTCTGGAGTCCAAATACCTGTGTTCTTAATATCAATACATGTGTCCACTTTGAGGAGCGCCTTCTCAAAGGATGTGATCCTGAAACATAGATTTTTCCACCTAGTTGGTTATTGGAGTACACCAGGAGCTTTTAGCAACCTGCAGATTCCTGGGCTTCTCCCTTTATAGCCCCTGACTTCCCAGATAAGAAATGGGCATGGGCATCTGTATGTCCCCAGGAGCCTCTAATGAGCAGCCAGGTCAGGGAACCAATAATCAAAACAGCTGAATCCCTTCCCTCCTGATCAAAAATCCTGTTTCTTCAAATCAGTTAAACCAGAGTAAGGAAAAAAATACAAATTAGTTTTTTTCTTTTTTCTGTTTTTTTTCGGCTGCACTGCACATCATATGGGATCTTAATTCCCTGACCAGGGATCAAACCCACACCCCTGAAGTGGAAGCGCAGAGTCTTAACCACTGGAATGCCAGGGAAGTCCCCCAAAGTACAAAGTAAATGAACTCACATAAGCTGGGAGTAAAAATAATAAATTAAATGTGTTTGATACTTTTAATGCTCCTCAAAGTAGTTTCATGTCATCACATTTGAACTTTATAGCAGAGAAAAAAGGGAGGTTATTATTTTTTAGGTAAGGAAACTAACCTTATAAAGCAGCCATAGCAAATCTTACTTAGCGTAAAATGAGTATCAGTCAATCTCGAAAGCATCATAAATGAGAGGAATTCTAGATGGGTGAGTGAGATCTTCATGCCAGCTGAGCAGTGTATCTTTTGGTCACAGGGGTACCCAGATACTGACGGGGCCTGATTGAGTGTTCCTCTGTGGGAAAACCCTCTTAAGTTATTCCAGATTATCACAGTTTCTTCCCTTCTGAAGCTTCTAGATCTACAGTGTCTTCATCAAAGCTCTCACAGCAGAATCGGTGAGGACAGGCGAGGAGGAGAGAGATGACTAGAGGTGGGGTGAATTAAGCTCTTTATAATTCTGCCTGTATTCCCACGTATTACTTGCTTTAATGTTTTTGTAGTTTCTAGCGCAGCTCTGAGCATGACCAATCAGGCATAGGTGAAGTAGACAACTCTTCATTTATTCAACCCACATTTACTGGCCAGGCACTCCTCTTGACATGAGGGCAACAAAGATGAAAAGAAATACTCACGACCATGAGGTGTTTAATCTAGAAGGGAGACAGACACAAAAACAAAAACTACAATTAGAAGGTTGCTGTGGCGGAATTATGCTTAAGCTCAGATGTAATGGATAAAATAAGAGTTTGTCAGTCCAATAAGTGAGAAGGTTCTAGGAACAGGGATCACGTGCATTGTCTAAGGAGGAGCAAAACCACATGACAAGTTCAAGAAAGTACAAGGAGTGCAGCGAGCATTGTCTGAGGGACTAGAGCCAAGTATAAATATGGCCCAGGAGACAGATCATAAAAGACCCTGTGTACCTTGCTGAAGAGTTCAGGTTTTTATGCCCTTGGCAACTGAAAATAATTGAAGGCTTTTTAGCTGGGAAATTGGAAAGATCACTGGCCCCAGCTGAGGAGGGAGGAGAAGAAGCAGGCAGGAAGACCTGCACTGGAGCAACAGAAGTGGGCATAGGAAAGAGTCGGGAGTTATACGAGATATTTATGGAGTACGATCTGTGGGACCTTGCTTTGACTAACAGGTGGATTGGTGGTATGGATGGATTGGACGGATGATGAGGGAAGAATCTAGGCTCACTCCCTGTTTTCTGGCTTGATCACCTGGAAGATTGGGAGCACCATTCACCAAGTGAATATAGAAGTCACTTTTGAAGAAGTCATATAAATAAATGTTCACCAAATAAAACTTAATGACACACAGTTTTCTCATAGTATACTGAATAAGGCAATGTTCATTGTAAACCATGCATGAAAAATGCAGTGATTATTTAATAATTACCACAATTTGGGGGCTTCCCTGTTGGCGCAGTGGTTGAGAGTCCGCCTGCCGATGCAGGGGACACGGGTTCGTGCCCCGGTCCAGGAAGATCCCACGTGCCGCGGAGCGGCTGGGCCCGTGAGCCATGGCCGCTGAGCCTGCACGTCCGGAGCCTGTGCTCCGCAACGGGAGAGGCCACAACAGTGAGAGGCCCGCGTACCGCAAAAAAAATAAAAATAATTACTATAACTATAAAAGGGGTAAACATTTTATGCTGATCTCCTTTGAAGAGGTTATTAGGTACAATTACAAACAAATTAAGATTATGTGATATATTTATTTTAGATAGAGTCTGACACAAACTTTCATAGTAACAGAATAGAAAATGAAAGATTTAGAGGACACGGTAGTCCAGTTGATAATTAAGCCATTCATATTATTTACTGATCTTCTCTGCTTATGTATTTCCCTTAATTCTTATAGCTTCTTGCGCTCATAGTATTTCAGAGAGTTAAATTATCATTTTCAATGAATATAGTGTGAATAGAAAACGTTTACTTCAAATATTTCACATCCTAAATATACAAAATCCTTAAGTTATGAGTTGGATTCTAGTTTTCTTTTCTAAAAAGTCATTAGATTTAAATCAGACCAAACTGATCTGTTGGGTAGATTTAGAGAGTGAAACAAAGATATATTTTCACATTGGTTTAGAATACTAAGTCCTAAACTTAGAAATTACAACTGAAGACATCTTGTAGGTAATTTTAAAATAATAATAAAATTCTATGTCTTGTCGAAACAATCTTGCAGTTTGGGGAATTTGACTGTGCTGGGTCCCTGAGCTGGCAGTAGGATGAATTTCAATGAATGTTTTTACCCATGCCAATCTCTGACTAAGGACATTCCCAAGTTTATCTGTCAGGGAGCTTTTTCAGTTTTTCCATTTATAATTCAGTAAATGTTTCCTGACCATCCACTGCATACAGGCTCTGTGCTAGGTCCCAGGAAGCAGAGACGAATGGGGCTTAGTTTTTGTTGACAGAGCCCCTAGATCAGTAAGGGAAGCAGATGTGTAGAGTAATAAATTACATAGCAGCATGGTAAGCTTGTGATTGATAGAACGGCTCCAAGGTAAGCAAAGGGTCAGAGAAAGAAGAAGTTAACTCTATAATTAATTCTCTGGGGGACAGGGATAATTAGGGAAGGTTCCTAGAGGCAGGAGCATTGGAGTAGAACAATGAAGGGTGAGTAGGTGGGTGATAAAAGTGGAAGATATTTTGGACAAGCCTTGCAGCGTGGGCAAGGGCACTGACAGTGGGGATTCAGGAGACAAGCTTGCTAATTTCTGGTTCCATTGTTCTGAGAGGGAACCCCAAGAATCTACGTTTTTGACAAGTACCCCAAGTGACTCTTAGGCAGACTACAGTCTACCTTAGTGCATCCTTAAATTTTAAATTCCGTGAGTGGAGATTGCTTTACTTATCACTGAATCCACAGTACCTGGCACACTATCTGGCACATAGTAGGTAATTAACAAATGTATTTTGAGGAACAAGACTGGTGGCTAAACATTTAGATCTTAAGAAATAATTCCGACTCAATTTCTTAGCTATTTTCTGTTTTGGCTGTGAGTAGATGAGTGTATCACTGCCCATCCCACTTGGAGAAAGTAAGAGGGTTGACTATCATAAAGACAAAACTTAAGGAAGGAAATGTTTGATGGATGGGTATTAGGTTATTTTAGTGGAAGAAAAAAGAGGCTACTGGTTTATTTTCTGTCTTTTCTGCCTCAAAGGCTTAAAATAAAAATAAAAGAAGTGGTCTATGAAAGTACTTTCAACTTTCTGAATGTGCACTGTTCATTCAGCACCCATTAGCCATTTTTTGGACTTAGTAATCTGCTGATAAAGTCCTAGGACTATAGAGATGAAAAAGACCACCCTCAGCAAGCACTCAACCTAGAGGTGAAGACAAAGAAGCAAAACTCCATTGCCCTACCTGGTGATACATGCTAGGACTGCAGAGTAAGTGCCGAGCACTGGGCTGAGGGCTTTCCATATGCTATCATCTCATTTAATCTACGAACCTTATAAGACAAATATTTTTCAGATGATGAAACTGTGACTTAGGAATTAAGTGATTCACCCCAGCTCACGTAATAGCAAGGGCTGAAATTTGAATTCAGTGTCTGAAAAAACATGTTGTTATTACTCACTGCATTTCTCCATCACGATACTCTCCTTTTGCTTATGTTTGGCTTTATCTGTTCACGCCGAAATAATCAGGAAACATAATGGAGCTGTATAAAATTCACTGGCGTCTTAACTTTCCTCAAAATTCAAGTTCAAAATGGAAAGCTATCCCAGAGGAAACAGAATCCCTATGTTATATCAATATGCTCAATATGCTGTCTGACATCAATCATTCATTCAGTGTCCCTATAGTCAACGTCTGAACTTGTTTTATGCTGAGAATTAAGATTTTGCCATTTTCCCAACTCCTATGGGATCTTAATGATTTTAGTAGGTTTTAGCCATAAATTATGTCCATTTCCTTTGACCAAAAGTACCACTTGCTGCATGATGATGTTATTAATATAAAATAATTTTCCAGTTGGTAAGTACCAAGGTTAACTTAAAATACAAAAGCATAAATTATGGTCAGAAATCAGACTGCTTAGACACAGTACATTTCATTGCGTGTGAAGTAAGGGATGTATCGGATTGTATTGAATTTCAAGGTTTGAAAGCACCCACATATATATTTTAAATAGTTACTTTAAAAAAAAAAACAAACCTGGCACTAAGATAAAAAGTAAACTACAGTTCTTGGATAACTCAATTCAGTTGATTTTTCACTGATGTGATAGTTTTACATGAATATTTATTTTTTTTAATTATGCAAGTCCTAAATCACTTGGGATTCTTTCTGTTCATACCAACTGATGGTCCGGTTTTGATCTACCCATTTAGCATCTGTGACTCCATGTTCTGTATAGGTTGGCAAATAACTTTTTTGGGTGTTCTCAAACTCATTCTATAAAGCAGTAATGTTATTAGTCATACTTTCTCATGTATAACCCATTGAGGCAGACCCAAATAGGCCAGTTCTGTGTTCCAAAAGGGCATTTTTGGTAGGTGGATTTTTATTTTATCCATTACTTGTGTAATGCCCTTGGATTTACAGTCATTCAGTTTATAAGACATATAAATTTACCAAGGTTTGCAGCAGTGTGAACTCAATTAATGTAAGAAAAATTCCAACATTGAATACAAACATGTGTTTTACCTATCATATTTGAGGCATTTAATATCTAAGAGCACAGTGAATTTTGTTTTATTCATATATTTCAAGGCTTAGGCAAAATTTAATTTTCTTGACATCAAAACCTTTTGTTGAGCTATGGTGAGATAAAATTTACCATGCTCAGGAAAATTTCTTGATCATTTAATTATGCTCATAAATTCTTAGAAATCTCTAGATTTTTTGTGTAAACATTTATAGAATTCTGTTTCTCAAGGACATATATTTACTAATAACAACTGAGATGTATCAATTTTGAATCCACTTTTAGGGAGTTTGCTTTTCATTTGTAAATGGAAGCTTTTAGGAATACCCTTCATTAAGATCCTGCATTCATATTTTCCTGCTAAATACATTTTTAACCAAACATTTTGAAAATACTTGTTCTTAAAACAGGACTCAGAGCAAACAAGCTCCAAAGCAGGTTATCCAGATGATTTAGATCCATCTGAGCTCTAAAGCAATACCCAAAGCTATATCTATACTGGTCCAGTAAATTAAATCACTATGTTTGAAAAATGAAGGAAAAGATATCCTCTATAAAGTCACAACAGATATCTTGGAGACAAATCTACCATATCTGTGCCAAACACACCATATTATTTAGGGTTTTCAGAAACTCATGTGCTCTGTACTACTGACGTAAACTGTGCTGAAGTGATCCAGAAGGGCAGAAACCTTTGGAAGATTCTTCTATAAATTCATTTCAGAGCTGTTGAGACTCACTGACATATTGTATCGCTTCCTCTTCAGAAGCCTCAGTTTGAATTGCAATTTGTGGTTTTATTTTTTAAGAGAATTGCATGAATATTTAAAATGCCGTTTGGTGTACTGTGTTATTGAGCATGCATTATTTATGTTAAGATTCTCTTTAATCATAAGAACTTGCAAAGTGTATGACGGGGGAATGGGGTGAATTTCTTCTTTGTATTTGGGGTCATTAACTCAGGGGTTATGGCAACAGTAAATTCTCAGGGTAAGTGCTTTTGTTTCTATGCATCTTGTTTATAGAGGTGCGAAAGTTCACATAAAGGTTTGGGAACAAATTGATCAGGCTTGGAAATACTCATCTACCACGTTCATATGTTTTAACAAATAAATATTAACTTCCTTCAAGAATAAGATAGATTTACAAAAGATGGAAAAAACATCGTGGCTGACTTGCTTGTTTCCAACAAAAAGGAAAACCGTAGAGCACCTCTCAGGTGGAAGTGTCTTAGGGAAGCTCTACTTATTTCCTTAAGAGACTATTTATTATTCTAAGAGTTCCCAGGGCTAGCTCATGGTCTTCCAAAGAGCAGAGTATATTTTGTTTATTTTATCGAACTATTTCTCTTCTCTCTTAAGACATAATTCTACCCTCTTCTACTTTTAAAAACACTTCGCAGAGGTGGAACATAAACTCCCGACTCCTTAAGTATGATCAGTCCCTTTAAATATTCTCAACATGATCTAGATTTAAGTCTCTCTTCTATCCTTTTTTTGATGGCAGTGTAGTTATAAAGGTGCAACCTTAAAAGTCAGGATGAATTGGGGTCAGATCCTGGTTCCGCCACATAATAGCTGTTATCTTTGCATCCATTATTTGACCACACCGAGCCTCAGTTTTCTTATCTATAAAATGAGAGTAAAATTTTTACTTTACACAGTTATTGTAAAATAAGATAATTTATATAAAATGTGCAGCAAAGGGCTGGGCAAATAGCAGGCATTTTAAAAGATAGCAACTCACTATAAGCTGGCTGATCTCCTTTTATTAAGGAAATTGTTATGCTCCTTGTTATGCGAAGTCTCTCTTCTGCACTTGTGCTGTGGCATTTTTGGTCCTTTGTGCATACTCTTATTTACCCCTTTTAGTTTAGTTTTGTTATACATTCACAGTCCTTCATCAGAAACCCATAAGGAAGATTTTTTTTGAACTACCAGCCTTTAGAAGGTAACACAGTGGCCCCTGTATTACCCGTATGTTACCAAATATGCCCCCTGCCCAGGATTATCCTAACAGCTGCCTGTAATCAAGTATATTAATACTTCTGCAGTGAAAAATGTGGATCTTCACATTTAGTGGTACTAATAAAGATTTATATAGCCTCTGGTTAGCTCAGGTCAGATTCTGCCATCAAAAAGGTTAAAAACAACTCTCAGTGTTGGGTGCTTTTGGTTTGGGGACCATAGACAAGAGATTAACTTCAGTCAATCCATGAGGCCACCCTTGAAGATCACTTTGAGTCCTGAGTCTGTCATCAACAGTATACGAGTGTTCCCTCCTCCTTCTGAGTCATCAACAATTTTATAAATATACTTTTAAAAATTTTCAACTCACTATGATAAAAAACAAAGTGAGCAGAAACCTCTTTTCTTGTAGATCTGACCAGATTCTGAGGCGTTTTATTTTTCATTCATTTAAGAAACTTGTTTGTCCTTAACAGAAATAGACCCACAGACATAGAAAACAACTTATGGTTACCAAAGGGGAAGGGGGGGAGGGATAAATTAGGAGGATGGGATTAAACATATACGCACTCCTATATATGAAATAGATAACCAACAAGAACCTACTGTATAGCACAGGGAATTATACTCAATATTTTTTAATAACCTATAAGGGAAAAGAATCTGAAAAAGAATATATATATATGTGTATATATATGTATGTACGTAAGTATATATATGTGTGTAACTGAATCACTGTGCTGTACACCTGAAACTAACACAACATTGTAAATCAACTATACTTCAATTTTTTAAAAAGTTATTTGGCCTTTGCAGACATAGAGAATGGACTTGAGGACACGGGGAGGGGAAGGGTAAGCTAGGACAAAATGAGAGAGTGGCATGGACATATATACACTACCAAATGTAAAATAGATAGCCAGTGGGAAGTTGCTGCATAGCACAGGGAGATCAGCTCGGTGCTTTGTGACCACCTAGAGGGGTGGGATAGGGAGGGTGGGAGGGAGACGCATGAGGGAGGAGATATGGGGGTATATGTATATGTATAGCTGATTCACTTTGTTATACAGCAGAAACTAACACAACATTGTAAAGCAATTATACTCCAATAAAGATGTTAAAAAAAAATACTGGAGTCAAAGCAGAAAAAAAACAAGTTATTTGTCCTTGAATATAATTACAAATACTTGGATAGACTCTAAAATTTGTTTCAAAATGCTTTGTTTTGAATATTTCCTTTTCTTTGTGTACTTAATACCCCAGGAGCTTTTTTCTTATTTTTCTTTGTGTTCTAATTCGTGGTGGTATATTATCTTTTATATTAACTTCCCTCTGCTTATAAAAATCATGTTCCAAGGTAATGGTATTAATTTGTCAGATTTTACAAATTATGTTTATATATTTCATCTGTCAAAATCTTGGCAAAAAATGCATTTTCAAAAAAAAAATGCATTTTCACCAAAAATATCATTTTCAGCCAATAGAGGGAGTCAACTACAGCTAAACGTAGTTTATGACATTCAAAGTAAAAGTATAAATTTTAATTTGTGGATTTTTAAAATGTATAATCACATACATTTTTAAGTATATACATGTAATCTAAGCATAAATATAACCTAATTTCATGTGTTTTCATCGTGGACAGACTAAAGTTTTGTCTTTCTAGTTCCATAAGCATATTTATCTATATTCTTTTGTTCTTCTGCCTAACATTCTGTTTTAATTTTATTTTAAAACAAAGTATAAAAAAGATATGAATGTTAAATGAACATATAAAACGTGTTTATATTTGAGAGCTGTATAAAAACTAATTTCTCTTAATATTTCAAAGAAGTGATAATATTATAGCCCTAATGGTATCAAATTGTATCTTTGTACGTCTGGCTTATTGTTATCAAAGGAACTTTTAAAACTGTTACAAAATCTTAAGGTGAAACAGTATATTACTGTCAGTTTCCCTTATAAACTAATCGCAGGTCCTGCGTAGACCGTGTGTGGTGACCCCAGGCTAAACCAGGAGCCCCTGCCTGCTTCCGCATCAGTGAGAAAAGCCAGCAGTTCTGCGGCATCTTCTCACTGCCCCTCTGCTACTCTCCTTTGTACCTCTTTTATTATATCACAGCCCTCTTCGGGGTTAGTTTGTTTTACTTTGCTGCATTGATGGGGGAGTATACACAGCAGTTTCACCAGCAAATCTAGTGATCAGGAAGGTGTAGGGACACATCCCTGATTCCATGTCAAAAATCTATCCACTCCCGGGCTTCCCTGATGGCACAGTGCTTGAGAGTCCGCCTGCCGATGCAGGGGACACGGGTTCGTTCCCCGGTCCGGGAAGATCCCACATGCCGCGGAGCGGCTAGGCCCATGAGCCATGGCCGCTGAGCCTGCGCGTCCGGAGCCTGTGCTCCGCAACGGGAGAGGCCACAACAGTGACAGGCCCGCGTACCGCAAAAAAAAAAAAAAAAAAAAAAAAAAAAATCTATCCACTCCAGAGGCTTGTACAAAGGGAGCACCATTAACTGTGTGCTCCGGTGCCCACTGTCTCCATCTCCTAATCCTTCAGTGTGGTTGGGCGCACCGCACCAGACATGCTTCTTATCTGACATACTGTTTTCATTGTGGTTGCTTTTGTTTGTTCAGTTTTGAGAAGAAAAAGGAGACTGAGAAATTTACTCAGTGAGAATCACTGAGGGGTTGGTTTTATATTTTTTAATTTTTATTTTATATTGGAGTGTAGTTGATTCACAATGTTGTGTTAGTTTCAGATGTACAGCAAAATGATTCAGTTATACACATACCTATTCTTTTTCAGGTTCTTTTCCCATATAAGTTATTACAGAGTATCAAGTAGAGTTTCCTGTGCTATACCAGTAGGTCCCTGTTGATTATCTATTTTAAGTGTGTATATGGATTGGGATTGACATATATACACTAATATGTATAAAATGGATAACTAATAAGAACCTGCTGTATAAAAAAATAAATAAAATTCTAAAATTAAAAAAAAAATGTGTGTATCTGTTAATCCCAAAATCCTAATGTATCCCTCCCCACCTTTCCCATTTGGTAACCATAAGTTTGTTTTCTAAGCCTGTGAGTCTGTTTCTGTTTTGTAAATAACTTCATTTGTATCATTTTTCTTTTTTGACTTTTATGTTGTTCTCAATTTCCTTTTTGTTGTCATTATTTTTATTATATCTTTATTTTTGCTTTTAATTTTTCAGATACTAATATAACTACATCAACCTTTTCTGGTTATTGTGTACCTGGCTTATCCTTTCTCATTCTTTTTTTTTTCTTTACATCTTTATTGGAGTGTAATTGCTTTACAATGGTGTGTTAGTTTCTGCTTTATAACAAAGTGAATCAGTTATACATATACATATGTTCCCATATCTCTTCCCTCTTGCGTCTCCCTCCCTCCCACACTCCCTATCCCACCCCTCTAGGTGGTCACAAAGCACCGAGCTGATCTCCCTGTGCTATGCGGCTGCTTCCCACTAGCTATCTATTTTATGTTTGGTAGTGTATATATGTCCATGCCTCTCTCTCACTTTGTCACAGCTTACCCTTCCCCCTCCCCTTATCCTCAAGTCCATTATCTAGTAGGTCTGTGTCTTTTTTCCTGTCTTTCCCCTAGGTTCTTCATGACATTTTTTTTTCTTAAATTCCATATATATATATGTGTTAGCATACGGTATTTGTCTTTCTTTTTCTGACTTACTTCACTCTGTATGACAGACTCTAGGTCCATCCACCTCATTACAAATAGCTCAATTTCGTTTCTTTTTATGGCTGAGTAATATTCCATTGTATATATGTGCCACATCTTCTTTATCCATTCATCCGATGATGGACTCTTAGGTTGTTTCCATCTCCTGGCTATTGTAAATAGAGCTTCAGTGAACATTTTGGTACATGACTCTTTTTGAATTATGGTTTTCTCAGGGTATATGCCCAGTAGTGGGATTGCTGGATCATATGGTAGTTCTATTTTTAGTTTTTTAAGGAACCTCCATACTGTTCTCCATAGTGGCTGTACCAATTCACATTCCCACCAGCAGTGCAAGAGGGTTCCCTTTTCTCCACACCCTCTCCAGCATTTATTGTTTGTAGATTTTTTGATGATGGCCATTCTGAACGGTGTGAGATGATATCTCATTGTAGTTTTGATTTGCATTTCTCTAATGATTAGTAATGTTGAGCATTCTTTCATGTGTTTGTTGGCAGCCTGTATATCTTGTTTGGAGAAATGTCTATTTAGGTCTTCTGCCCATTTTTGGATTGGGTTGTTTGTTTTTTTGTTATTGAGCTGCATGATCTGCTTGTAAATTTTGGAGATTAATCCTTTGTCAGTTGCTTCATTTGCAAATATTTTCTCCCATTCTGAGGGTTGTCTTTTGGTCTTGTTTATGATTTCCTTTGCTGTGCAAAAGCTTTGAAGTTTCATTAGGTCCCATTTGTTTATTTTTGTTTTTATTTCCATTTCTCTATGTATCATTTTTTTAGATTCCCCATATAAGTGATATCGTATAATATTTGTCTTTCTCTGTCTGACTTACTTATGAGAGGTTGATTTTCTTTTTTACTCTCTCTTTTTATTTTTCTTTCTTTTTTTATTTATTTATTTTCTTATTAGTCATCCATTATACACATCAGAGTATACATGTCACTCTATCTTTAAAATAATTTATTTGATCATCACTTGGAAACACTGGATTAACATCTACCTGAGCCTGAACTGAGAAAATAAGCATTACAAATTAAAACTTCCTGATAGAATTTAAAAGTAAACTAACAAAACATAAATATGGTGCTGTAAATCTTTAGCATTGCCTTGAATGAATAGTCTTAAAAGATACTCTTTTCATTATAGATACCTAAGATTTAAACAAATAAAATATTAGACTGATTTTTCCTTTCTTTTTTTTTTTTTTTTAAATTACCGTTAATTTGCCCCATTCAGTTCTGTGGGGAGCTATTTTTAATTCTGTTTATCAAGTACTATGTAAAAGAGCATTCTGGATGCCATTGTTACATTCCTCCCACTGGGTGCATGTGCTGTGTGTGTTCTGTGTCCCAAGACACACCCCAGTGCTACTGGAGGCTTCAGAGATTTTATGGACCAGTTCACTTTAAGTAATCAAAAAGCAGTAACAGGGGATCCTGAAAATATGCCCTTTTAAACTATTAGCAACTTTCTTAGAGACTGTTATACAAATAGCCATTGCTTCTCTCTGTTTCTTTGTTCTTTTCAGTTTTATTGAAGTGTAACCAACAAATAAAACAGTAAGATATTTAAATTGTACGACATGATGATTTGATATCCATGTATATTGTGAAGGGATCCCTCCATCAAGTTAATTAACATGTCTATCACCTTGAATATTTATACCCCCCCTTTTGGGGGTAAGAACATTTAAATTCTACCCTCTCAGCAAATTTCAATTATACAATACAGTGTTATCAACTGCAGTCACCATATTAAACATTAGATCCTCAGACCTTATTTATCTTAAAACTGAAAGTTTGTACCCCTTTACCAACCTCTCCCTGTTTCCCCCACTCCAGTCCCTGGCAATCACTTTTCTACTCCCTGGTTCTATGAGTTTGACTTTTTTTTTTAAGACTTCACGTATAAGTGACATCATGCAGTGTTGGACACTGTTGGTGAGAATGTAAGCTGGTGCAGCCACTATGGAAAACGGAATGAAGTTTTCTCGAGAAATTAAAAATAAAACTAGCATATAGTCCAGCAACCCCGCTTCTGGGTACATATCTAAAGGAAACAAAAACATTGTCTTAAAGAGATACCTGTACTCCTATGTTCATTGCAGCATTACTGTTCACAAGCACCAAGGTGTGGAAACAACCTAAATGTCTATCAATGGATGAATGGATACAGAAGATATATTTTATATATATATATGTATATATACATTTATATATATGTATATATACACATATACACAATAGAATATTATTCAGCCGTGAGGAAGAAGGAAATCCTCTCATTTGTGACAACACGGATGAACCTGGAGGGTATTATACTAAGTGAATAAGCCAGACTTAGAAAGACAAACACTATAGTATAACATTGATGTGGGACATGTTAAAACTGATGGAAGACTGTTTTAGCAAAAATGCATGGGGCCCACTTTCACCACTGTTATTCAACATAGTTTTGGAAGTTTTAGCCACAGCAATCAGAGAAGAAAAAGAAATAAAAGGAATCGAAATTGGAAAAGAAGAAGTAAAACTGTCACTGTTTGCAGATGACATGATACTATACATAGAGAATCCTAAAGATGCTACCAGAAAACTACTAGAGCTAATCAATGAATTTGGTAAAGTAGCAGGATACAAAATTAATGCACAGAAATCTCTTGCACTCCTATATATTAACAATGAAAAATCTGAAAGAGAAATTAAGGAAACACTCCCATTTACCATTGCAACAAAAAGAATAAAATACTTAGGAATAAACCTACCTAAGGATACAAAAGGCCTGTATGCAGAAAACTGTAAGACAGTGATGAAAGAAATTAAAGACGATACAAACAGATGGAGTGATATACCATATTCTTGGATTGGAAAAATCAGCATTGTGAAAATGACTATACTACCGAAAGCAATCTACAGATTCAGTGCAATCCCTATGAAACTACCAATGACATTTTTCACAGACCTAGAACAAAAAAAATTCACAATTTTTATGGAAACTCAAAAGACCCTGAATAGCCAGAGCAATCTTGAGAAAGAAAAACGAGCTGGAGAAATCAGACTCCCTGACTTCAGACTATACTACAAAGCTACAGTAGTCAAGACAGTATGGTACTGGCCCAAAAACAGAAATATAGATCAACGGAACAGGATAGAAAGCCTAGAGAAACCCATGCACGTATGGTCACCTTATCTTTGATAAAGGAGGCAAGAATATACAGTGGAGAAAAGACAGCCTCTTCAGTAAGTGGTGCTGGGAAAACTGGACCACTACATGTAAAAGAATGAAATTAGAACACTTTCTAACACCATACACAAAAATAAACTCAAAATGGATTAAAGACCTAAATGTAAGGCCAGACACTATAAAACTCTTAGAGAAAACAATAGGAAGAACACTCTTTGATATAAATCACAGCAAGATCCTTTTTAACCCCCCTCCTAGAGAAATGGAAATAAAAACAAAAATAAACAAATGGGACCTAATGAAACTTAAAAGCTTTTGCACAGAAAAGGAAACCATAAACAAAGTGAAAAGACAACCCTCAGAATGGGAGAAAATATTTGCAAATGAAGCAACTGACAAAGGATTAATCTCCAAAATTTACAAGCAGCTCATGCAGCTCAATATTAAAAGAACAAACAACCCTATAAAAAATGGGCAGAAGACTTAAGTAGACATTTCTCCAAAGAAGATATAAAGATTGCCAATGAACACATGAAAGGATGCTCAACATTACTAATCATTAGAGAAATGCAAAGGAAAACTGCAGTGAGGTATCACCTCACACCAGTCAGAATGGCCATCATCAAAAAATCTACAAACAATAAATGCTGGAGAGGGTGTGGAGAAAAGGGAACACTCTTGCACTGCTGGTGGGAATGTAAATTGATGCAGCCACTATGGAGAACAGTATGGAGGTTCCTTAAAAAACTAAAAATAGAACTACCATATGACCCAACAATCCCACTACTGGGCATACACCCTGAGAAGACCATAAATCAAAAAGAGTCATGTACCACAATGTTCATTGCAGCACTATTTACAATACCCAGGACATGGAAGCAACCTAAGTGTCCATCGACAGATGAATGGATAAAGAAGATGTGGCACATATGGAATATTACTCAGCCATAAAAAGAAATGAAATTGAACTATTTGTAGTGAGGTGGATGGATCTAGAGTCTGTCATACAGAGTGAAGTACGTCTGAAAGAGAAAAACAAATACCATATGCTAACACATACCTATGGAATCTAAAAAAAGAAAAAATGTTTCTGATGAACCTATGGGCAGGACAGGAATAAAGATGGACGTGTAGAGAATGGACCTGAGGACATGGGGAGGGGGAAGGGTAAGCTGGGACAAAGTGAGAGAGTAGCATTGACGTATATACACTACCAAATGTAAAACAGACAGCTAGTGGGAAGTATAAAGCAGAAACTAACACACCATTATAAAGCAGTTATACTCCAGTAAAGATGTTTTAAAAAAATGCATGGGTTTTCAATACATAGCTTTCATTACAGGGCACTGAAAGGAATTTTACGAGTGGTTGAATTATGGGCACATTCACATTGTTCCAACTTTGTAAAGGAGAAATAAACAAGAAGGACTTTAACCCACACAAAAAAACCAACCTCTTTTTAAAAGAACTATTACTTGAAGTGCCCAAGAGGGTCATTAAAGACATTTTCTATGCGTCTAAATAGGCCAGTACAAGTTTTCACACTTTTTAAAAGAAATCAGTGATTGGCTCGGCAGTAAAATCACAGAAAGCTGCTATTCAGAGAAGAAAGATTGTGTTTAGTCTTTTTAATCAGACTTTAGAGACTGAGTATAAGTGAGTTTTCTCCACATTGCTTATTTACATGGTATGTTTTAACTTGTCGAAATAAGTGTGTAAATTTGCAGAAGTAATAAATCGTGAGATCGGCAAATCTGGGAAAGTCTCAGAGCAGCAGCTACAGCTTAGAAACTATGGCACAAAGGCTCTAATGTTGGTCATCTCCAAGAACATGTGGATTTGGGGGCAGAGTGAAGGTTCCAGAGTGGACAGAGCATGAACAGCTTCATGTATGGGAACCAGCTTGCAAGCTGAAGAATTTAAAACAAATGTGAAACAAATGTTTTTATTAGTTTTAAATTCTGTGTAGTATTTCATAGTTTATTTGTAGAGTATCAACTTTTAGTGCAGTAGGCTAACTGTATGAAAGGATGCTGGTTTTTATATCTTTTTTTGTAGTTATTCTGAATAGAAAAATCACATAAGAGCTATTTCAAATCTTAAGGAAAAAAGTAAAAATAATTGCAGTCCTGTTTCTCAGCAATCATACGTTGATTTATTCATACAGTCATTCAACAGGGACTTTGTTAAGGACTCTATTAGGTGAATGATATATAACAGAGAAGGAGACTTTCATGGAGCTTATCATTTAGATGAGAATTCTAGGCAGAGAAAGACAATATCAACATGATGAGCTGCCTTTGAGGGATCACAGGACGCACTCGCAATGTATAGCAGGGATAGCAATGTGGACTGGCTGCAACTTGAAGGAAAAGAAGAAATTATCTAGAGAAATTATGGGAAAAAATGGTCCAGGCAAAGGAATCAATAAATCCTTTATTTTTAAGTAGAAAAAAAGAAACTGTGATGATATGCAAAACTCTTGGCTATATTTCTGAATGTTTATTCGGGATACATCCCGACAATGCAGTTACTTCGTCAGGGCATGGGAACATTTTTTTTTTAACATTTTTATTGGAGTATAATTGCTTTACAATGGAGTGTTAGTTTCTGCTTTATAACAAAGTGAATCAGTTGATGGGAACATTTTTAAGGCTCTTGATACAAGTCATGAGGGAGCTCCCTGCAGAAGTGGTACCCAGTTGACCTCCTATCTGCGGCACATAGGCTTACATATTCTGCAGAGTGCTTGCGAGCATTGGAGAACTCAAGTTCACAGGTGAAAAACATGTCTCATATTTCTGTTTGGCAGCTCTGTGATTATTCGTGATGCTGAAGAGCTTTTCATTAATTTACCTGGATGTTTGTATTTGTCCTTTAACGTACTGTTTCTTCACATCTCCTGTTCATTTTTCTGTTTAGATCTTAGTGGCCTTTTTATTGATCCTCATGTATTGTGTCAAATTCTGATTTACCTTTTATTTCTTTTAATATTAATATTTTTAAAATATGACAGTTTGTTGATTTTTTTTCTTCCATTGTTTTTATGCTTTGAAAATCCTTCCCTATCCATAGATCAAATATTAACTGAAATGTGTCTCTGGATAGTTTATGTTCTTTGTTTACATATTATGCTTATCAAACTGTAGTGTATTTTGATATTTGTGCATGGATCTAAACTGACTGTTTTGGAGGAGCGAGCCAGTTTTACCCCCTATTTCTTTGCTATTGATGTATTGTTTGTCGTCTGCTGCCTTCTTCTATGTACTGCTTTAGATCTGTTTCCTTTCATTGTCACTTGCGTACTTCTCTTACCTTTGTCACGTGGTTTTGGGTGTTTTTTTAACTCATTTGAAGTGTACCATTCGTTGGCATTAAGTGCATTCACAGTGTTGTGCAACCATCACTACTATCCGTTTGCAGAACTTTTTCATCATCCCAAACAGTAACTCTGTGCTTATTAAACAATAACTCCTCCTTCCCTTCTCCCCCAACATGATTTTATCATAGATTTGTAATCATTTTTAGTATCTGATAGGCAGAATATCACCCAGTCATGGCTTTTCTTTGACGTTGATGCTCTTCATTTACATATGTGTAGTGATGTTTGAGATGCTTCTCCTGGTTTATCTCCTATCCCATGAGTGGCTCCACCCTCCAACGATCATTTGGGCCAGAAATCTGGGTGTCATCCCAGGCTCTTCTTTCTTCCTCTCTCCTCACATCCATCAGTGTCCTTTTGATCCCCTACCACTGATACTCCTTGAGTCTCCACTTCGTTTCTACCCCACATGGGCCCTGCTGTTCTTCAGGTTCTCATCACCTGCCACAGGGATTAATGCCTCAGCCTCCGCTTCCTTTGCCTCCTCCCAGCCATCCTTCACACTGGTGCCGCCTGATGGTCTTTTTTTTTTTTTTTTAATTTTGATTGAGTTGGGTCTTCGTTGCTGTGCACGGGCTTTCTCGAGTTGCGGCGAGCAGGGGCCACTCTTCGTTGCGGTGCACGGGTTTCTCACTGCAGTGGCTTCTCTTGTTGCAGAGCACTGGCTCTAGGTGCGTGGGCTTCAGTAGTTGTGGCTCGTAGCACAAGCTCAGTAGTTGTGGTGCACGGACTTAGTAGTTGTGGCTCGCAGGATCTAGAGCACAGGCTCAGTAGTTGTGGTGCACGGGCTCAGTAGTTGTGGCTTGCAGGCTCTAGAGCACAGGCTCAGTAGTTGTGGCGCACAGGCTTAGTTGCTCTGTGGGATCTTCCCGGACCAGGGCTCGAACCCGCGTCCCCTACATTGGCAGGTGGACTCTCAACCACTGTGCCACCAGGGAAGCCATTCCACCTGATGGTATTTTTAATACAAATATGATCATGCTACAGCTCTGGCTTCCTGAAGTTAATGACTTTCAGGATCAAGTTAAGATTCTTTGGCAAGGCTTTAGAAATCCACTACACCTCTTTCACCTCCGCTCCACTCTCCCCGCTACACACACACACACACAGCCAGCAAGCTTAAGCCTAACTGAATTGCATTCACACTCCAGGAAGGCCAACCTCTGTTTAGGTTCCATATCTTTGCTCAAGTCCAGAAACCTCGCCTGTTACTCTCTTTCTCCCTTCCTCGTCCCCTCTCCGTCCCCACCACTGGCTCCAGTCTATTAGGTCTCCTGCCCCTGAGCTTCAGGTCCTTCTGCCTCCTTCCCCCTGGAAGTCACCACACTGCTATGTAATTGTCTACTTCCTAGAGGTTCCAGTTAGGACCTCCATCTCTCACGAGCTCAGTTTACAGCACAATAAATATTTATGTAACTAGAGTGAGGGTGTAAGTGTATGCCTATGCTCACTTACACTTCATTCATCTCGTAATGTTTCTTTAAAACTGATTGAGGGCTTCCCTGGTGGCGCAGTGGTTGAGAGTCCGCCTGCCGATGCAGGGGACGCGGGTTCGTGCCCCGGTCCGGGAAGATCCCACATGCCGCGGAGCGGCTGGGCCCGTGAGCCATGGCCGCTGAGCCTGCACGTCCGGAGCCTGTGCTCCGCAACGGGAGAGGCCACAGCAGTGAGAGGCCCGCGTACCGCAAAAAAAAAAACAAAAAAAAAAAACCCATGGAGTTAACAAGATTTGTCTGAAATAATTTTTCACAAGGTTACTGGGAGTTGTTTTCTTCCTTGAATTCTAACTGCCACTTCCTATTGATCATAAAAGAGACCCTCACCCTTTCTTAGTCCACCTCTTGTTAAACAGAATGATTCATTAGCTTCTACGTGAAAGAAGCTTCCTTTTTCTACCACCCACTCAGTATTTAACTTCTGAATAAGCTGTTAATGTGCATTGTATTATGTCTATTTTTTGCTATGTTACGGTGACTTTTAATTGAGTTTGTCTTTGTTACGCTGCCTCTTATGGCCACTTTGTTGTAACTCATTTCCTAGTAATTGCATATGTACCTTCTCTGAAATGTAATTTTCTTTGGGCTTGTAAAATGCAAAGAGCAAGCCATATACATAAACCCCTTCATGTAACTTTTGCTGTCATTAAAAATAGGATCAAAAATTACTACCCTGAAAGCAGAACTCTAGGTATTTAAACTGGGATTCGAAACTGTCAAGAGAACAAAAGAAGTGAATTTAGCCTAAGAGATCCCAAATTAGGGGAGGAAGCGTAATTCTAGAGCATTATTAGGTGAAGACATTGAATCACAGTGAAAAGAAGCATTTAGTCTTTCCCTGGAAGACTATCTGAGATTCATAAAGAGTAAACTAAATGAGCCTGGTGGTCTCCTTTTAGTGGAATATCATGAATATAATAGAGCCAGCATTTAAAATGTAGCCGGACTGAGTATATATAGCCTGGTGTAAATAGGTAGAAATGGCAGCAATAATACCCTTGTTGGGGTACTGCTGGAGGAATCTGTACTCCCTTTTCCCCATCATTTACGACCCAGACTTCTCAAAGCAGAGTTGGAATTTGTGTTGCAGGACCAGCTCTGTGACACTTGAATGTCTTGAGATTTAGATTTTGAATGACTGCATTCACTATAATGTCAGCATCCGTAGTAATAATTTTTTCAAGTACTTGTACAGATGGGGTTCTAAAAAGAGATTGATTACCAATGAAGTCGATAGCTATTGCAAAAGTAACCATGCAGCAGCTGTGTGAATGAGTTCTCTTAAAGGTTTACAGGAGATACACCATTTAAGCTAGCATGAAGTTAATTTAAGGTTTAATTAATCAGCAGGTCTTTATTGAACACCTACTGTGTGTCTAACACTGATGTGTGTAACAGCCATTGCCCTCAAGGAGACAAGGTTAATAACTTATGAAACAATTTGAGGTTAATTGTGTGCTAAACTCTGGGGCACTGCATTATGGATAGTAGGAGGAATCCAGAGGAGGAAGAAAGCGGTGAAGGCAGGAGTTGGAGAAGCCTTCTTATGGGCAGCCTAAAGCACATGTATCTATTTACGTTTATACATGCCCTGTATGTCTTTCCAGAAGTATTCCATAAACTGGTAACAGTGTTGCCAAACTCAGGTTTGGCTGCTCACCACTCAAAAGACAATAATTTGAGAGGCAAGTGTCAGTAGAAAGGAAAGTCGCTTTAATCAGGAAAGGCGGCAATCTGGGGAGAAGGTGGACTCGTGTCCTGAGACCAACTCCAAAGATTCTGCTCAGCCACGACATTTTTTAAAGGAAAAAAAATGGAGGTGGTGGGGCAGGCAGGGAGAGTCTCAGTGAATCATCGAGGCAGGAGGATAGGTTCTGCATCATTCTCCATTGTGTGCAGGCTGGCTGACTCTCTCATCATATGTTATCTTGCCTGCATTGCTAAAGGGGCTGCTGGGGGTAAAGAGCTAGTTATTTTTTAACTACTTAATTCTTCATTCTTCTGTTCATCTAAGAAGAGAATAGATTAGGCAAGGCATGGTGTGCATTCAGGAGAGCATAAATCAGGAGTTAGTTTAAATTGCCTCGTGATCTCATTCTTATAATTAGGTTCTTTCAAGGTTAGAGGGGACTAAAAATGGGCAAACAGGAAAGTGGCAAAAGAGCTGCTTTCAACAGTAGCTGCTTCTGGAGAAAGGACCTGGGGAAGGACCTACTTTTTTACTGTATTCTCAATTAGATTGTTTGGCTTTCTTACCTTGTATATATATTTACTATTCACAAAATAAAATGTGTGTTGTATAATTAAAGACGGTAGCTCAAGGAGCTACTCAATGGAAAAGCATCAATACGCAATTGAAAATATGGCACAGGTACAAGTACAACCTTGACTATTCAATAAATATTTATGTTTTAAAAACATCAGACAGCCTCATATATAAAGAACATGATGTTGTAGACAAATAAAATTTCCTTTCTAAATCATTTGCAATAATTGTGATCTTAATTACCCTTTCTCCCTCCTGGTTGTATTTTTGATGTGTGGATTCCTTCCCGTGCATATTCAAGTCCAGCTGCATATTGACGCTATGATGATTAACAGAAGAATTTTGACACAGATGTGACATAACCTGCATATCTGATGACACAAGTCCCATTATCGATGTGTTTCATTCTTTTTCAAGCTCCTAATCTCTGGTTATTTTAAATATTGTAGGAACTATTGCTTGTGATCTTTTCTCTGTTTAATGCTATACATTGAAGATCTTTCTCTAGTTCTAGGATCCAGACGAATCTAGATGTTTGGTGCCGATCAATAATGAGAAGATCAATAAGCTATTATTCTTATTCCGCTTCCCTATACTGAAGGGGTCTTAATTTGCATTTGCTGATTAAAGCAGTTTGTCTGCAGTGTTGACATGAGACATGTAGTTTTAAAAGGGTCAGTACTTGCTACAAAGAGAATAACCCACTTAAAATACCTTCCAACCCATTGCTTTTCATCTTCTTTACACCTCCTCTCCTGGAATTTAGTTCAAAATCAGGGCTCTCAGTGAACAGAGAAAGATGCAGTCCTTTCATCCCCTACCCCGCCCTGCCGACTTAGTTCAGTGCAGGCTGATAGTGCAACCGCACAACCTAAAGTAAGGTCTTCAATTTGTGATTGCCCCAAAAGGGAGCCCTGAGTGAGTCCAAGGCTGAGGACCAGGTGGGTTTGTTTTGTTTTGTTTTGTTTCCAGGTGGGTTTGTTTTGTTGACAGTTTTCCCCATTGCCACATAGCTCATTCCCTGTTCTACTTGAAGATATTTGAGACATCATCAAAAATGGTTTGTTTAAGGGTGTGACAGCTGTATTTTCACAAGAAGCTTACAATAATGAAATAAGTACCTGTAGTGGCCCTCTTCGACAAACTCCAGAAGCTTTGCACCTATTAGCATATTTACCCTTCCCACCTCCCTCTGAAGTGAGAAAAGGGTCATGTTTATGCTTCTCTTGATCCAAGGAAAGTAAGATACGGCAAAGGTGAAGTTTGAGGTAGGTGAGTAGAGAATGAAAGGCAGTCTTTGTCTTCCCTTTAGAGTTTGCTCTCTTACTTCCTGATTGGTAACATTCAAACAGTTCCATCCTTGTGTTCATTAAATTTGCTTCTTCCTTCTTTCATTCACTATCAAATATTTATGAAGCACCTGTTGTATGTCAGGCGCCAGGTCAAACATGTCTACAACGCGGTGTAAACCTTCACTGTTGTACAACAATGACTTTGGGGTTTACAGAACCCAAGCCACCTCCAAAAGGCACAGTCTGTAAACCACTGAAGTGGAATAATCACTCATTTAATCATTCATTCGACAAGTTATTTTTAGCATCTGCCATGTTCTTTTAGGGTAGGCTGTCTAACATCCCTCTTAGATCTACATTTCTATAATCATTTTTTAAAATTTCTTTTTCATGTATATTCTGCCTTTTTCTAACTCATGTTCTTTTGACATCTGATCTTTATGACTATTGAGAATCAAGAACTTGTAGAATTTCTTTTCTGTTGCCCCACCCATACTAATGTTTAGATTAGTACTGTGCTTTACTCAGAAAACAAATTTTTGAAAATGACAAGGAGCATGCAGAGTTAGAGTCTTCCGTATATTTAGAAAGTTGAATGGATTGACTTGTATTTCTGTACACCCCCTGGGGCAAGGGACCATTCCGGAGGCATGGAAGTAACCTAAATTTGTAAGGAGCCCCACAGTGGGAGGTATTGTGGTGTGCTGCCCTGTTAATAAAATGGGGTTTTGAGATATCAGTAACTCTGCTTATCATTAGCTTCCCCTGTATTTATTAGCTGAATTGTAATTTGGATTTGTCTTCACCCCTTCACTTAGTTCTTTAATTTCTTTCAAACTTAGTTCCCATCTGCCCCAGGTTGCATACTGCTTCTTCTACCTGCCTCCTACATGGACGAACTCCTACTTATCCTTCAAGATCCAGCTCCAATTCCACCTCCTCTGGGAAACTTTCCCCCAGTTGTCTTACTCCCTCACTTATCCATTCACCTCACTAACTTGTTCCCTCCTTTTTGCTTCTGCAGCCCTCTGTTGATAATACCAATGTAACATGTATCCTGTCGAATTATTGTTACTTGTTTAAAGTGATCCTGCAAATGTAAATTACATTGCAGAAAAGATGTTCATTAAACAGTATTTCCATTCCATTCTGTCATTTTCAGTAACTCCTAAGAAACTCCCTAAAGACAAGGATCATCAGGTGCATTTTGTACCCCCAGTATCTTACCCAGCACTCGAAACATTTGCTTTTAGACTAGTAACAGCACACAGGAGCAGTTTTGGATAGAATAACCTCCCACGTGCCTGGCAAGGTCTTTCAGATTTATGCCCATGGATCAATCCCATTAGTGGTGAACGTGGACTAGAGCCAAGAGAAGGAGTTGGATCCAAACGCTGACAAGGCGGCAGGATCTGCTCCCCGCATGTGGCCCCAAGCCTGTGCTGTGTATGCCAGCCTCCGGTTAATCAGTCCGTTTCTAGAACAGGTGTTCTTTGGCCTGCATACTGTTGCTGAGAGCAGAGGGGAAGAGTTGGCCGCCTGGTCAGCATTTGTGTAAACAGATGCTATAAAGGAAAAGCTTCGATTGCCTGCTGTGAAAGCAGTTTGGGAGTGACTTGAGGAGTGTCCTCCCTTCTAAGAGCAAGGCTCCTCTTTGCATGTGCCTGCCCCCTCCTTCACCCCCAGGTGTCAGAGCCTTTTCTAGAAACCAAGGTCTTCTATGCGGCTCATTCCTCCTGTTGAGAACCTAACAACCCTCACTGTACTGGGAGCCCAGTGGTCCTTATGACTTGGATAGGTACAGATGGTTTAGAGGTGGGACTGAAAAGTGTCTCTGTCTTATTTTTAAAAGAGTTGCCATTTCTTTTATGAAATTAAAACAACAATGATGACAGTAACAACCAGTAAGACTACATGCTCTGGAGAGGTGTCAGCTCTCAGATAAGATAGAAAAGGAGAAGGTCCCTGTTAGTCTTACCCTCAGCCTGGAGCTGGATCTGCCCTTAGCTTCTGGGTGTTTCCTGGTCACTGAGATGCCGAGTGTGGTCATCCAAGAATTGGTCACCGTCATCTACCTCCTGGGATATGGAAGCATCTCATTAGTAGTGATTACTTACGATTTTACACCTAGAAAACTGGAATGACAGTATGCTAGAAAACTGTGGGTGGGGGGGAACATTAGACCACAGAAATAATAACAGGTAATATCACCACCAATATCAACCATTAATGTTTCTGTATGTCAAGCACTGTGCTAAACAGTTTACATGTTGGGCATTTACTCTGCGCTGGCACTCAGCCCATCTGCCCAAATCTTGTCAGAATCATAATTGACGCCCTGATTTGTATGACTGTAAAACCGAAACTCTTTGCGGGAGTCTGGGTAGGGGATTCATTTGTGGAAACTCTCTGTTCTATTTTTGCATCTTTTCAGGAAGTCCAAGAGTAGTTCGAAATAATGTTTTCTTAAAAACTCAGAACAGGACTTCCCTGGCAGTCCAGTGGTTAAGACTCTGCACTTCCAATACTGGGGGTGCGGGTTCCATCCCTGGTCGGGGAACTAAGATCCCACATGCTGCACAGCTCTGCCCAAAAAAAAAAAAAAGAGAGAGAAAAAGAAAAGAAAAGAGCAAAACCTCAGAACAACACAGCTCATCAGCACTGCTCTTTGCTGCCCCACCTGGGTAACAAACAGCCTTCTGTAGTAATAGTCAGCCCAAGTCAGGGAGGCTTACAACTCAGGTCATGCTGGAAACTCTTGTGCAGCTGTACGCAACTCCAGGACTCCATGTCTAGGGAGTGCCGTTCTCATCTTAGACATGGTGAGTGTATGTACATAGTTAATATGGCGCTTTTCCCCCAGCAGATGGCAGTCAAATGTCTTGAGCCTTTTTATGATGCTCGCCACTGTACCCTTTGGACTGGCAGTGACCCTAGCAGTGAGGAGACGAGACACGGAGAAAAGATGATGGAATTGAGAAGTGTTTAGGAGGTGAAATGAGGTAGCGAGCTCATAGGATGATTTTATTTTAAAGATGTCAAATTTGACTGAAACCAAATCAACCACTGAATTTATCATCGAGTCAAAGCATTTAGTCTTCCTAAGCGTAGCCCTCCCATCTATGCATTGCATAACTTACCTTATTTTAATCGTTTTTTCCTCCTTGCAACACACAGTAGTCATCTAAGGAAGCGTGAGGGTTAATGGAATTTTCTTGTCCATGAGTAAACCCTTAAAGCTGGGAGTTTTCCCATGAGTGGACTTTGGGGGGTCCATGGGGGGTCATATGCTGTGAGCATGTGAATTTATGTGTATTTTATTGGGGAGAGTTTCCCTAACTTTCATTAGATTCTCAGATGGGGTCAAGGCCCACATTCTGTCTGAGGGCATGTCACCCAAGGAGACCTAGAACAGACTCGGGAGTGGCAGAGGCAGCAGACACCAGTGCAAACAAGGGCCAGCCAGATAACACGGTGAGTGAAGGCAACCCGGGGGGGACTGGGGTGAACTGCATAACGTGCACCCCAAATACCTAAGGAGGCGGCCACTGCTCAGCCCCTGGTGACAGTCACCCGGAATGCAGACCCCGTGTGGGATGACCTCTAGATTTTCCAAGAGAAGCCACAAATCCATAATTTTCATTGCACTTCAGAAATTTCTGAAGTGTACAGCTCAGTCAGAATATTCGTAAGCATGGTTCAGGCAAAATGGATGTACCTATAGTTCATGTGTGACCCTTGAGTTGCCAGTTTGATAACCTGAGTTGAGACATCAGCCTTTGACCGATAAGCTGACGACCTGATTCTCTTGGGATGTTACCATGTTAGGGAATACTAGTACTTCTGCTAATTACTGTCATCATTCTAATAACAACATTCATAGTAGCGGTGGCTAACACTCCAGCACCTATGATGTACCAGGCACTACCCTGAAGACTTGATTCACAGTCACTCCTTTTACCATCTCTGAAACCTTGCGAGTTAGGCTACTACTGGCTTTGTAGACACTTATATAGCATTTACTGTATGTCACTGTCCTAGGGACTTCTAGGTACAAGCCTTAACTCGTTTAACCCTTATAACAATCCTGTGAATAACTAGGGGCACTGAGGCATGGGGCTATTCAATAACTGGCCCTAGCCCAAGCTCTTATTCAAACCCAGGCAGACTGGTTCCAGAGCCTGCAACTCTTAACCACTATGCTGTTCTGACTGCCTCTGTGGTGCTCTGGGTACTGGCCACTCTTCAAATACCTCTCAGCTGTGGTGCCTCGTGGTCCCAGAAAAACCCTGTCCACATTAGCGTGGCCATATGGCATTTCTGACTGTCTCAGCCCTGGGTCTTCTTTGAAACTCATCTCATTTTCATGCATCACCAGACATGTTTTATTCAATCTTTGGAGTTTTTAATCTCCTCTGAAATGAGCAGATCATAAATCCTTTGCTAGATGAGATTTCCAAATAATGGTGAGAGATGGCCTTGTCTTTTGTCTCTCAGCAAGTTTAGTCCCCGCTGACATCATCTGAGCAGTGGAAGGGGTGGAATGAGAGTGAGACTGTGGTGCCGGAGCAGAAAGCGCCCACTTAGCTGTCTACTCACATTCTTGTTTCATCTGAACCTCCTCAAATGAGTGAGGCTTTCTAAAGGTCTGCACAAAATAAACTCCTGAAATAGGTGAGAAATTACAGCTGTAATGACAGGGAATTGACTTTAAGTGCAGCAGCAACGTGGAATCTGTGTCTGATGTACAAGGATGGGATTATGACATGGGAGCATGCGCTGATTTGTGACACACACTTGTTTCCAGTTCTGTCCAAACCCTGCTGAGAGACTGATAATGGAAAACAGAGGGAGGGAGGGAGACAAAGGACAGGGTGTGAATTTACTCCAGAGCGGTGATATGCCATGAATTATGTCAATGGGTCTCTAATTTCCTGCTCAGAAGATGCCCCTTAGGTTTGGCTGTTGCCTTACAGCTTTGCATTTTCATCAGCTCACTGGTTTGTGATGCTTCCTGTAAGCAGTGGGTCTTACAGGTTGGTGCACTTCCTTTAGCTTATGCTTATGCGAAATATTTCCTCACCTTATGACTCCCTTTTCATCAGTTAAGCTCCTGTGATTCCCTCCTCAAGTTCAGAGGAGGATCTGCAGAAGATCATCAGTTCTGAAATAAAACATGAGATATGAAGCCAAAAGGAGGGTTTTAAAAGATGCCAGTAAAGAGAACTCTTACTGACCGCTGGAACTCACCACCAAAAATATGGAAGAGTGAGTGAGCAAGGGCATTCTGGGGGCATTGTAGAATTCCAGGCTTAATCATATAGCCGATCGTTAAAAACCATTCAGAGATCTATATGTTGGGAAAGGCAGAAGTTGATGGATCTAACTACCTTTTGAAAAGTGTATATATTCTTTTAAATTCTGTAAGAACTTGAAAGTAAACTTTTCCCTATTTTATTTTTGATTAAATATTTGGACTATGTTTTCTTTTTTTATGAAAGAAAAATCTGGTGTGTCTGTTTGTTGCTTTCTCCTATTGGGCCTAAACATAAATCACAGGATTTGCACAAACCTGATGCTTCTACTAGGTTGTGCCCTTGTCTGTCATCTAGGACCACAGATACAAACAACGGAAAGCATGTTGCTTAAAGAGACCCCTTGCTGTGAGGCTGTGAGGAATGACATTATCAGAGTTGGTTTAGAAAGTGCAAATTTAGTAGCAGTTGCCCTGCAGTTGAGCATGTGGAGGTAGTTCTAAAAGGTTACCAAGGGGGAAAGGGGGGCGAAGAGATAAAATTGGGAGATTGGAATTGATATATACATACTACTATACATACAATAGGTAACTAGTAAGAACCCCCTGTATAGCACAGGGAACTCTACTCAATACTCTGTAATGACCTATATGGGAATAGAATCTAAAAAAGAGTGGCTATATGTATACATATACCTGATTCACTTTGCTGTACAGCAAAAACTAACACAAGATTGTCAATCAGCTATACTCCCATAAAAATTAATTTAAAAAAAAAGAAAGAAAATAGGCAAATCCCGCTAAGTAAAAATAGATTATTTTCCTTATAAGGCAAAAAATTTTTAAATAAAAAAAATAATAAAGTTAAAAAGTGAGGCAAAAATCTCATAAAGTCAGAACTACCCCTGAGCGATCCTTGTATTTCTTGGTTGTGCAGATAGAATAGCTGGCCCAAATATAGGGGCTGGGTTATGTTCAAGTACAGAATCATCTTCAGTGTGGCAAAATGCTCACCTGATGAGAATCAGGCAAGAACTGAGAACTCGTATGGAATGAGAGAGAGGGAGGGAGGGAGAGAGAGAGAGAGAGGAAACTCAAAGTTGCTGAAATCATGTAAGTTAAATCTGTATACATCGGCTCCACCATATTGCATTTTTTTAATTATAGAAGGTTCAGGTGTACAGAATTCTAATTTGAAATCTGTATACACTCCAAAGTGATGACCAGCACAAGCCTAGTTACCATCCCTCACCATACAGTTGACTCCCTTCACCCATTTTGCCCACCCCCTGCCCTCTTTCCCTCTGGTAGCCGCTAATCTGATCTCTGTATCTATGGGTTTGTTTTGTTTTATTTTGTGTGTTCATTTGTTATCGTTTTTGTTTTATTTTTTTAGATTCTTCATATGAGTGAAATCCTATGGTACTTGTTCTTCTTCATCTGACTTATTTCACTTAGCATAGTACCCTCAAGGCCCATCCATGTTGTTGCAAATGACAGGATTTCATTCTTTTTTATGGCTGAGTAGTATTCTGTTTTGTATATATACCATATCCTCTTTATTCATTCATCCATCCATGGGCACTAAGGTTATTTTCATATCTTGGCTATTGTAAATAATGCTGCAATGAGCATAGGGGTGTACAGGGTACATAATTTTTCAAATTAGTGTTTTTGTGTTTTTAGATAAATACTCAGAGGTGGAACAGCTGGGCCATATGGTAATTCTCTTCTTAGTTTTTTGAGGGATCACCATACTCTTTTCCATGGTGGCAGGACCAATTTATGTTCCCACCAACAGTGGACATGTTCCACCATGTTCCACCATGTTCCCACCAACAGTGCACAGATCTTTTCTCCAGATGCTCTGCAACATTTATTCCTTGTCTTTTCAATAATAGCCATTTTAACAGGTGTGAGGTGATATCTCATTGTGGTTTTGATTTGAATTTCCCTGTTGATTGTGATGTTGAACATCCTTTCATGTGCCTTTTGACTATCTGTATATCTTCTTTGGAAAAATGTCTATTCAGATCCTCTGCTCATGTTTTAATTGGGTTTTTGTTGTTGTTGAGTTGTATGAGTTCTTTATATATTTTGGGAATTAACCCCTTTTGGGATATGTCATTTGCAAATATCTTCTCCCATTCAGTAGGTTGTGTTTTTCATTTTGAAAAATGGTTTCCTTTGCTGCATAGAAGCTTTTTAGTCTGATGTGGTCACATCTGTTTATTTTTGCTTTTGTTTCCCTTGTCTGGGATTCAGATCACAAAAGATCACTAAAACCGATGTCAGTGAGGTTACTGCCTATGTTTTCTTCTAGGAATTTTATGGTTTCAGGCATCACATTCAAGCCTTTAATCCATTTTGAATTAATTTTTGTGTATATTGCATTTTTGATGCAGCATGTAGTGATTTTTTCTTTTTCTTACCACAAATCCAAACTGCATGCTCTCTTCCAAAGCTTGCTTCTTCCATGAAGCCTGCCTAAACGACCTGGAACCCCAATCATGTTTTCTTCACTTCGGATAAGTACAGCATATATACTGCTGAGAACTATTTCATGATTCATTTATCTGGGTCATGAGCTTAAGCTCTTCAAGGCAGATACCCCTGTCTTCTGTCTCATTTATATCTCGAATGGTATCTAGAACATGCTTATCACAGGACAATGTGTGTCATTGAATGAACGATTTTACAAGGGCTCAATACTAAACTTCTTCAGTTTTTGGCATGTATTTAAGGCTATCCCCATCGCCTGCTTCAATTAATATTTTTCACGTAGACTACATTCTGTATCTGAAAACTTCTTACTGACTTGTAATTCACAGTTTACAGCTGAGAATTATATTGGGAACTCTCTTGACCCGAAGAGAATTGTCTGTAACAGATAAGTGTTCCAGATGATTAATGCTTCTTATAACGGGTGTTGATTAACTTGTTTTTGACAAATCTTAGCCTTTTTTTGGAACAAGAGGGAGGAGGGGAATGGCTTGAGAGATTTGCCTGGAGATGGAGACACACACACACACACACACACACACACACACACTCATGTTTTATACATAAGTATATATAAATTATATATGTCTTTTGGTTGGAGCATTTAATCCATTTACATTTAAGGTAGTTATCGATATGTATGTTGCTTTTACCATTTTCTTAGTTGTTTTGGGTTTGTTATTGTAGGTCTTTTGCTAAAGTTCCGTTAACATTTGTTGTAAAGCTGGTTTGGTGGTGCTGAATTCTCTTAGCTTTTGCTTGTCTTTAAAGGTTCTAATTTCTCCATCGAATCTGAATGAGATCCTTGCTGGGTAGAGTAATATTGGTTGCAGTTTTCCCTTTCATCACTTTAAATATGTCCTGCCACTCCCTTCTGGCTTGCAGCGTTTCTGCTGAAAGATCAGCTGTTACCCTTATGGGGATTCCCTTGTATGTTATTTGTTGTTTTTCCTTGCTGCTTTTAATATTTTTTCTTTGTATTTAATTTTTGATAGTTTGATTAATATGTTTCTTGGTGTGTTTCTCCTTGGATTTATTCTGTGTGGGACTCTCTGTGCTTCCTGGACTTTATTGACTATTTCCTTTCCCATATTAGGGAAGTTTTCAACTATAATCTCTTCAAATATTTTCTCAGTCACTTTTTTTTCCTCTTCTTCCTCTGGGACCCCTATAATTCGAATGTTGGTGTATTTAATGTTTTCCCAGAGGTCTCTGAGACTGTCCTCAATTCTTTTCATTCTTTTTTCTGCTCTGCGGTAGTTATTTCCACTATTTTATCTTCCAGGTCACTTATCTGTTCTTCTGCCTCAGTTATTCTGCTCTTGATTCCTTCTAGAGAATTTTTTATTTCATTTATTGTGTTATTCATCATTGTTTGTTTGCTCTTTAGTTCTTCTAGGTCCTTGTTAAATGTTTCTTATATTTTCTGCATTCTATTTCCCAGATTTTGGATCATCTTTACTATCAATACTCTGAATTCTTTTTCAGGTAGACTGCGTATTTCCTCTTCATTTGTTAGGTCTGGTGGGTTTTTACCTTGCTCCTTCATCTGCTCTGTGTTTCTGTCTTCTCATTTTGCTTAGCTTCCTGTGTTTGAGGTCTCTGTTTCTCAGGCTGCAGGTTCATACTTCCCATTGTTTTTGGTGTTTGCCCCCAGTGGCTAGTGTTGGTTCAGTGGGTTGTGTAGACTTCCTTGTGGAGGGGACTGGTGCCTGTGTTCTGGTGGATGAGGCTGGATCTTTTCTTTCTGATCCGGCGTCATCTGCTGGACTGCATCCGGTGGTGTGTTTTGGGGTGTCTGTGACCTTATTATGATTTTAGGCAGCCTCTCTGCTCATGGGTGGGCCTGTGTTCCTGTCTTGCTAGTCGTTTGCCATAGGGTGTCCAGCACTGTAGCTTGCTGGTCGTTGAGTGATTCTGTGTGCTGTTGTTGAGATGGAGATCTCTGGGAGAGCATTCGCCATTTGATTTTATGGGGATCTGGGACCAATGTCCTGAACTCAGCTCTCCCACCTCAGAGGCCTGACACGCGGCCAGAGCACCAAGACCCTGTCAGTCACACGGCAGTCTCTTTTTGGCCCTCATCGTCCGGTCCTCTAGCCACCACGCATCAGCCACTTCCACTTCCTCAGAGTTTCCCAGCGGTGCCCCCCTTAGGATAATTTTAAGAGCTCTTTCTGGCCAGAGTGGATGGGTGTATTTGGAATCTTCCGCCCCTTCAAGTACTTTTGCTGTGTATTCTGAAGCCAGGGTGTTTAGAAAGTTTCTAAAACTTTCCAAGAAAACTCCCAAGAGACTGGGATTATACGTCCAAGAAGTCTCCTTGGAGGAGAGACAGAGATATAGCAAGCCTTTGGGAGCGCAAAGAAGACTGAGAAATGGGGAGCGGGGCCCTAGACTTGGCCCTGCTTCCTAGACCCGTCTTAGCCAAGGCCCCCCAGATGCTGCAGAAGCATCCCGACCCTTCAGGTGACCTGACATCTGAAAGCCCCAGACCATTCAGAGTGCTTCATGCCAGATACTTGCAGTGCCTGCCCCCAGCTCCTGGTTAGTGTGATGCTCCCTGAAATGTCTGTTGTTTCAGCTTCTCTAGTACAGGAAAGGCCCTAAGAAAGAAAGAAAGGTCCAGCGGTAGCAAGGAAAATGAAATCTGCTCTCAAGACCCCACTTCCTGGACTGAGGTGCTCCATGAGAGCTGCTCTCTGGCACACAAGTCTGAGAGCTGCAGCTGTTTTGTGCTTAGTCCTCGGCCTCTTACATCCCAATGTATATTGGCTCTACACTTTGAAATAGGACTTTCTGGGTCTCCCAGTCCTTTCCTCTGATGCCCCCTTCATTCATTCATTCTTTCTTTCAAGGAAAAAAGTATCAAGAATCTACTGTTCTTCAAGTCCTGGGCCTTGAGATCCTCAAAATGAAAAGACGGCCTCTGTCCTCCAAAGCTTTCAGTACCCTGGAAATTGGACCAAATTCACCAGCATTGCTCCTAAGTGTAGTGGGCAAATAGAGGAACTATTTGGAAGTCCCTCAACTTCAAAATGGGGTAATCATAGTTCCCCCTGCATTGGCTTTTTGTGAGGATTCAATGAGGACATTTAAGTCGAGGCTTGGACCGTGCCCAGCACACAGGGAGCTCCATGTAAGTGCTGGCCTTGCTGCTGTTGCCAATGGTAATGGCAATGATGATGCAAAAGATGACAACAGTTGACATAATGGGTTCCCTGAATTCTAAGCCAGAACCCAGGTGCCCCAACCTCCTCCCCACCTTTCCTTGACTTTGCCTCCCCCAGGGCTTCTCCCTACACCCCTGGTTTCTTTGTGACTCTCTACCTATGCTCCTGTCACTGGATGCTCAGGTAAGTCCTTGCATTACTGTCAACACAGGCTTCGTCACGAGCCATAGAGAAATTTGAGGGGCCCCTGCAGGTTAATGCTCCCTGCCTTATGATGGGAAGCTGGGCTGAGGTTTTCTCTAGGCTGCTGGCCTCAGTGTGGTCACCTGGTCAGTTCCAGACAGGCCGTGCAGGCCCATTTCTGATCCTTTGCTGCCCTCTAGTAGCTATGCACCCAATTGAGCAGCCAGAACATAAAGCCGACCCCGCTTTTGCTGGATGGCAGGGGGCTCACGGAACTGGATCTTTTTATTTTTTTAATTTTATGTTAATTCTATTATTTTTTATTCATGTCCTAATGGATATTAAGATGCCTGATGAGAGAAAGAATGACCCTCCATACTGACTTCTTTTCTCTTTTTCTTAATTTCTATGCTCCTTCCATCTTTATGGAGTCCCTTTTTTCCCTTTAGGAATTATTAGAGGGCTGTTTCCTCTTAAAGAAACACCTTGACTTTTTTCTCAGAGTCAGTGATTGAGAGTGTTTGCAAAACATCCCCAAGGAGCCCTTTAACGTTATTTTTATAAGGAAAAAAAAGTGAAAAATAACGGGCACCATTTTTTTTTTTAAGTGAGAGAGGTGTGGTAATGAGCTTAGGAAGACAGGATATAGTTCGTATAAACCTTTGAATTCGATAAAGTGTGGATTTCCTATGAGAGGAGACCTTTCTCCCCCTTGTTTTCTGAGTCTGTACTCCTTATGTAACTGTATTACAGATGGTAGATTCCGGAGCCTCCTAATGTTTCTTCCAACACACACATGTGTGCATGCACGCACACACACAGACACACACACACAAACACATACGCACACACACATTTGAATATTTTCAGAAACTCTCATGCTCTTTATAGAGCACTTTGACAAAATACTTTCCTATTCACTATCTCATTTGATCGCCACAGCAACACTGTAAGATAGGTGAATGCAGTATTGTAATAGAATGGCAGAGCTGTAAGGGATTTTAGAGACACAACCCCCTTATTTTACAGGTCAAGAATCTGAAGTTCAGAAAGATGTTTAGTTAGTCAAGATCTTTTTGATCCCAAGTGACTGTAACCCAAGCCAAACTGATTTAGCAAAAAGGAGACACTGTTGACACATATAACCAAAAAGTCCAGGGCTTATGGTTTTAGGAGGGGATGGATCCAGATGCTCCAACAACATCTCCAGGAACCTGTCACTCTCCATCTCTTTCCTCTGTCTTGGCATAGTTCAAAGACACCTTCTCCTGAACTCGTGATAAGATGGCAGTTCTGGGCATATAACCTTACCATTCTTGGTGGAATGCGAGTTATCTTCTTTTTTGTAGTTCTAGCAAAAATGCTGGGATTGTATCTCATCAGCTTGGGCTTGTATGACTGCCTGTTTCTGGACCTGTTTGTGTGGTCAGCCCTGGAAAGGCAGTTGGAGGGAGTGCCTGCTGCACTCGCATCACATGGTCTGAGAGAGGGTCCTCAAAAGAAAATCAAGGTGTTAACCTTCTTTAAAGGGGGAGGGGGACCTTGATGCTGCATAGGCCTGGGCAGTTTATAAGGCTATAAGGCAATTTGTATAAAGTGGTTCCATAGTCTTTTGGTTGGAATTCTGGACTGTGTATCCTAAGTTGGAATTTATCCCCACGAATGTACGTTTGCAGCAAGGAGATTGTGTATTTTTCACCTTTGCACTCACAGGGCACATCACGGTGGCCAGCATGAAGGAGGTGCCCAGCAACTTTTATCCCAGAAATGCCCAATCTGTAACTGCACCAGAACTTCAACCTTAGCCTTCTGACTCCTTAAGGCATCTCTCAGTTCTGCCATCCTATTTCCTGTGGGGGTTTTTTCATACTTTCCGCCATCATTTCCCTGTTTTTTGATTAAAATATTCTAGTGGGTGGTGGCCTTGGTCACCCAATTAATTGTATGTGTTTTAATGACCCACAATACACATTACTTGAAGGTGTGAAACATTTGTCCATTTCACTGTATCATATATGATAATTATATCCAGACTTACTTTACCCTCATTTTATTAAAATTATTTAGATTTTTATATATCTATAGTATGCCTTAAAATATTCAGTTCAGTTTTATTTGAATGAGTCAAGTGTCTTAGAATTGAGGCTTTTGTTGTAGTTTGTTTTCAAAGTATACATTCTCACTACGGAAGGTTTTACTCCTGTATTCACAAAATGAAAGCTGTCAGAATAATTCCATACTCCTAATTTATCCTTTCCCTTTCCCCTTTGGTAACCATAGTTTATTTTCTATGTCTGTGAGCCTGTTCTTGTTTTGTATATGGATTCATTTGTATAATTTTTTAGATTCCACATATAAGGGATATCATATAATATTTGTCTTTCTCTGACTTAGTATGATATTCTCTAGGTTCATTCATGTTGCTGCAAAAATTTCATTCTTTTTTATGGCTGAATAATATTCCGTTGCATATATATACCATGTATTCCTTTTTTAAAAAAATTATTTATTTATTTTTGGCTGCATTGGGTCTCCATTGCTGGGAGTGGGCTTTCTCTAGTTGTGGCGAGCGGGGGCTACTCTTTGTTGCGGTGCGTGGGCTTCTCACAGTGGTGGCTTCTCTTGTTGCGGAGCACGGGCTCTAGGTGCACGGGCTTCAGTAGTTGTGGCACGTGGGCTCAGTAATTGTGGCGCACAGGCTTAGTTGCTCCGTGGCATGTGGGATCTTCCTGGACCAGGGATCGAACCTGTGTCCCCTGCATTGGCAGGTGGATTCTTAACCACTGCGCCTCCAGGGAAGTCCTATACCACATATTCTTAAACCAATCAGCTGTTGAAAGGCACTTGGGTTGTTTCCATGTCTTGGCTACTGTAAATAGTGCTACTATGAACATACAAACTACTGTAAAATAAATAAGCAAAAAGGATTTACTGTATAACACAGGGAACTATATTCAATATCTTATAATAATAACCTATAATGGAAAATAATCTGAAGATAGATATATATATATATATATATATATATATATATATATATCTGTATCACTTTGCTGTACACCTGAAACTCAAAATTGTATATCAGCTATACTTCAATAAAAGGAAGAAATTAAAATAGCAGCTAAAACAGCAACAAGGTCAGTTTAGAGGTTAATTTTTATAGTACAAAGCCCTGTTGAATATGGAATTTCAAAGTTTTTTAGCCATGTGTCACTAGATATAGAAACTTTTAGACAGATAATATCTCTCTAAAGTATCAGTATGTGCCTGTCTAAAAGTTTCTATGTCTAGTGACACATGGCTAAAAAACTTTGAAATTCCATCCTTGACAGGTGATAATTATGCTTGTCACACCACAACCTACTATCAGGATGAGTTTGTATTTGCTACTTTCTTTATTCACAGAGCAAGCCAAAGACAGGATTCTTTTTAATTTTAGCGTTACTTTTACTTTGCCTTTTTCTTTGTTGCTCTTGCTGCCTCTGACTTCAGTGAAAATCCAGCTGTGTTGTGTGTTTCTTCATATTTGGAAAAGGACAGGGTCCTCATGAGTCACCTTGCCAGAAGTACCAGAAATAAATCTGACGTATGCTCTGAAAAGGAAGGCACATGGTCCATCCAAAGAGATGGCTTTGTGCCATTGCAATCATGCAAGGCTTCATGGAAGAGGGATCATTGTAGTTGTGAGTCCCAATGCCCATCTCGAGAATCTGGGCTCTGTAACCAACTGCCAGGTTGTAAGACTGTATCCTCTACCAAATACCTAGTGACTAATAAAACCTTTTGCTATTCTGTGTTCAAGCCACTGTATACAAATAACACAGTTAATCATTAAAACAAGCCTAGAAATGATGTCCACCATTTTACAAATGAAGAACAGGAAGGGTAAGAAACTTGCTCAAGGTCACACAGCCACTTAGTGGTAAAAGCAGGATTCAAAGCCACGCAATTTGATTCTAACGCCTGGGCTTTTGGCCACTATACCGTCTTCTCTCTACCTAATGCCCCAGTAAATAGTTGGATTTAACCTGGGCTCAGGAGGATGATTTGTGGCAGGTTTCCTCTTGTACTGCATTTCTCATTTTCTACATATTCCATGCTTTAATGTTTCTCCACCAGATGCTTTTAGCTGACAAATTTCTAAGGTCCTTAGCTTGGTGGGAGCTTTCCTGGCCTTCTCATGTTAAGTGGAAGCAGCCTTCCTCCCCTGGCACTGTGAAGGGCCTTAGGGCCTGGACAACAGAAGCACGGGGTGTGCGTTATACCCTCCCTTTTATATCACAACACAGCAGAGGCTCAGAGCCACTAAGTGCTTTTTTAACCACCCCAGATTTGCAAGAGTATGTCCTAATGACACTCCCTAAAGGGCATCATTACTTCTGCAAAACTGTTTTCTCCTAAAATATTTGTTAAAAATGCCTAATAAATCCTGTCTTGGGCAATTGCACCCTCACCCTTCACAATGCTGTCAGTAAATTAGGTCTTGTTCTTCCTCTTTCTCATAGTTGCCCGCAGCTCCAGTTGGGCAGTGGCACGCTCTGTTTGCAGCCCGATCCGAATATTTGGCCTCACTTTGACACACTCCATAAATTAAGTGGCAGACAGTGGCCACAAGGGTTCTAACCTGTTTGAGGCTCATGGCTGCTTTTAACATCTTTGAAAAAGAAAATAAAAGCAGCAGATTATAATAAGCTAATGATGAGTCAGTGAGAGTGTCCATAAGAAACCAAAAAGGGGGTTCTGGTCCCATTTTAAGACCTCCATGAACATTGCTGTGTTCTAAAACACCCTCAAGACTTAGGAAATGCCTTAAAGTTATTAACTGTGAGGGAAAAACATCAGTATACTCAATACTAGCCAATTCAGGATGTCCTGTGGTGTTTAAATAATGACCGAAACGTGTTTAGCATTTTGAATCAACTGCATTCGAAGAAAAAGAGATAATATTTAAATAAACAATCAAATGGGGTCTGTCAAGTGTGTTTTGTAACAGAATTACAAAATCAGTTGAAACAAGGAAGAAGGTACAAATTATTTTAGTAATTTAATCGAATTGTTTCTAATGATATAAAATAGTGCGGTGTGTGTGGAGTTAACCACATTTTTACGTTTTTTATTTTTTCAATGAATTCCCCAGGTGTAGGTAGATGGCAGGAAATTTATGATTCACAATGACTCTTTCTTGCTAAGAATCAGGAGGATCTGCAAACAGCAGTGTTTATTTTGGGAGTGGAGATATTATATAGAAGAACGTATACAATGGAGGAGAATCAAAGAGATGAGAAAAATTAGAGTAAGAATGTGTGTGTGTGTGTGTGTGTGTGCGCGCGTGCGTGCATGCGCGCATGTGTATTCCCACCTACTACTGATGGTGGTGTGGAGTGGTTTTGAGAAGATACTGGAGTCCTTGAGCCAGTATGAAAGGTTTTTTTTGTCCTCACTCCCCTCCCCCATCCTAGAATTAGTACCATACTGTCATTGGCAGTGATATTCAGAATATTTAAAAACAAGCAAGACAAAGACGCCAACTAGTCAGAGCGGACAAGCTATCTAGTCAGAATGGACTCCTGGGGGAAACACTTGGTATGTAATTAGTGGTCTGGAGCCTGGAAGTGCCTGTCTTAACTGCCTTTGGTTTCTGGTTCCTTCTAGTCACTGTGGTTCTGGGCACATTACCTGTGCTTCAGAGGGGCATGGGCACAGGTAGGGGAGAAGGGGACGTTGAAGAAGTAACTGACTCTAGATTTGCCTCCTATTATAAAAGGTAACTACACGTAAAGGTTCTTTGTTAATTGGACGTTTTTCCCCCGTAATAGGGATCACGTTTTCTATCAATGAAAAAGAGACACAGTGAAAAAGCAAAGAGTAGAAAGAATATTCAGCCAGGGTGAGAAACCTTGGATTCTTTCCTTTTGTTTACCACTTACTAGCTGAATGACTGTGATGAAAAGTGCTCTCTCTGAGAAACAGTTTCCTTATCTGGAACAAAAACCCATAACAGAGTCCCTCCAATGAGACACTGTGTATAGATGTGCTTTGTAATAATGGTTTAAAAAATTTTACATACACACACACACACACACAGAATACACACACATACACACAGTATACTTGTATTATACCTTAGCAAAATTAATAATTTTTTAAAACCCTGAAATAATTATCGTTTAAAGGGAATAACCAACCCTAAATCCAGTAAGCCCGTATTTTCATATATTGAGTTTGGAAAAAAAAAAAAAGAGGAGTAAACTTCATGAACCAGCTCTTCTCCAGATCACCTTGGAACTTAATCAGATATATATATTTTGTGTAATCCTGCCTGCTTTTCTATCTCCATAGCGCTCACCTGCTGACCTCAAAGAGCACATTGTTAAGTTTGAGCCGCCATAAAGAATGTGGTTGATCGTTCCAAAGACACACGCTTGCATTAGTCTGGTGGCTGAGAAATGGAGGTTCCTCTGCCCCAGTGGTGGCTATGGTAGGAGACTGTGGTCCAGTTCCACAAGTTGCCTGTAGCTGCTTGGGACCTTTGTCCTGCATGTCAATAAATTTTGAGATTAAAAAATTCACGCTACTGGAAGGCATTTTGCCAGCATTCGAATTCGGGATCTGAGGCTGGGCTCCGATTAGGTGACAGAAGAAGGAGGGGCTTACAGTAAGAAGGCTGAGTTGGGAATGACTCCCAGGGAAATCTCTGAGGACTAGAAAGGCCACACGTGGAAGAAGGTGGGAACACATGGCAGACTCCGTCATTTCCTGGAAAAGGGTTACTCCAGGATGACTTTGATATGACTTCAGTTCTGTAAAATTACTCCAGTTCTGTAAGATTCCTGGAGCTTTGAGCATGAGCTCAGCTGCATTAGCTGGATTAACCACGATATACAAAGAGAAAAAAAAAATCCCCTAATTTGAGCCCCCGGGAACCTTTAAAAAGGGCTCTGGGATGGGTTATTTCTCCTTCCAGAAAAACAGGATGTTTGGTCAGTTCTGAAGATCTTTCTAGGACCAGAGGACAGAGCCTTAAAAAAAAAAAAATGTGTTCTAGTAAAAGAGGAAATATTTGATTATTTTAGCCTTAAGGAAGAAGCAAATTAGATCTGAGCAGGCATAATAGCAGGGGGCAAGAGATTTCTGTATGATCTTGAGTTTTATTTGAATAGACATTAAAAAAATGGGCTACAGTGGTGATATTCCACTGGCAAGACTTTACTAATGCTATTTGACAGCTGCGTATTCTGAGTGCCTGGATTTACAGAAAGACAAATCTAGGGAAAGCTCTTTTAAAGAGCTAACTATAAATATTTATCTCATTTTCACGCATAACCCAATTCTCTACCAGTAAAGTACATCTCATTTAAAGCAAAAAAAAAAAAAAGAACAAATCAAGGAGGCTAAAATATTACTAGGGGATGACCTAATAGAAATGAAAATGAGATGGGTTAAAATTCAAAAAGATTTATGCTAATTGAAACAGTTATAAAAATTTGATTCTGCCGTCCAATCCATTTAATATACTTTCCTATTGATTAGTGGTGGCTGACAGCTCTAGCTAGACCATCCTTGGTAAGGGAATTTCATTCTTTTCAAAGACCTTTAACGTAGATGCTTACGATATTAAACTATTTTTCCCACAGAAATTATTTTTCTATTGGACTCCAAGTAGGAAGCATATACATTTCAGCATCAGTGGGTTGAAACGGACTTACTATGGCAATTATGAATGGAGAGGAAAAAGCTCTATCATTAAATTTGGAATATTGGGAGTTATTTTAGAAACCAGCTTGAAAGATTTTTTTTTTTTTTTTACAGCTTTAGAGTAGAGAATAAGACTGTATGAATAATTTATATAGTCCTAGAAATGTTAATCAAATAGTTTGGACAGTGATATATCTTTCTGTTTTGACTAATTCACTGAGTTCCTGGCCAACTGTGATTTTTTTTCCTTTAGTTTTTGGCATGTTCATCGAGGTTCTTGAATTAAAATTCCATACCAAATGTTAGTTTGTATTGACTGTATAGTGAGTAGGCTGGTGCTGGCGGATGAAGAACTTGCTCCGCCTTCTTGTAATTTCGTGAATGGATTGTGAAGAGTTTGTTCATTTGCTCTTCACTCCACTGAAGCAGATACTCCCAAATATCTATGTTGCAAGACTGTTTTATTTGCATAATGAGAAGAATGGTTTGGGGGAGGGTTGTTTGGGAAATAGGATAATAAGGTACTTTAAAAATAGAAATACTTGGCCTTGTTTGTTTTTTATTCCTGGTATCTTTAGAAACTGTCTTGACTGTGTTGCTTCCCAGCCAAGTCCGTTTTTGCAAAGGGTGATTAAAGGGACTGGGACTCCGTCTGCCTGATGATCGCCTTGCCTGCACCCTTTCCCTGAGCCCTTCTTGCATTTCCTCTCTCCATCTAGACTGGCTTGACCCTCATAGATTTGTAAAGTGCCACATAGTGCTGTCTTTCTGACTGTCATAGGGCTGCATCTCTTCTGTAGGCAAAAATACTATTCTCTACTGCATCCCAGAGATAGACTGCCTCCCTCCTTTACCTTTCTTTTTTTGTTTTTTTGCGGTATGCGGGCCTCTCACTGTTGTGGCCTCTCCCGTTGCGGAGCACAGGCTCCGGACGCACAGGCTCAGCGGCCATGGCTCACGGGCCCAGCCGCTCCGCAGCACGTGGGGTCTTCCTGGACCCGGGCACGAACCCGTGTCCCCTGCATCGGCAGGCGGACTCTCAACCACTGTGCCACCAGGGAAGCCCCTGCCTTTCTTTTTTGTTGTTCAAAGAACATAGTATATGATACATACGTTTCCCCCTAAAGGAAGAGTGCAAGCATTTCACTTGCATTTCCAGTTAAATAAGAAGCCCTGAAGCACACTGACCTGATGCTGAGCTGGAAAGGGAAGGGGGTGGAGGGCTGAACTGACTGGAAAACATAGCCCTTTGCCTAAAACTGTAGGTATTGCTCAGTGTTTAGTATTAGATTTATGGAATGGCTCCTCTCCCGGCGTTGTCCCTGCTTTCTACAATTTGGTGCTTTGTTGCTATCGAAACAGCCTCACTTTCTAAGCCGTTGTGATTGTGCAGCGGGAGGAGGCTGTGGCGGGCAGGGGTGCTAGGAGTTGTGAATGACACAGGTTTGCCAGATGACAAGTAGCGGACCTCTGCATCAGCGAAGAGGAATTAAGCTTTGTCACTCCCCGCTGGGACCACCTTTCTCCTGGTATGTGCGCAAGGAATTCATGTGCTGCTGCTGCAGCCACCAGAGCAGAGCCCCGGAGTACACTTGGCCACGGCAAGCAGTGAGCAAGAATGATAGCTGTCTCTTTTAAATGCCGTTGTCAAATTCTGCGGCGACTTACTAAAGGTACCGTAATTTCCTTGTCATTCACTCCGCGAGTCTGTTGCAGTAGCCTATAAACACAGTTTAATGGTTTTTACTTTCAGATATGACTGCCTTTACAATTTATTGTCAAGCAACAAAGAACTCTGAGATAGGTGTAGATAGATAGAGAGATATGGGCTGGTAGACTGGGCTTTGCTTGCTGTCCTTACATCCTGATTGTATTCATGCTGAAATCATGAACCCGGTTTGTGTGTGTGTCTGTGTGTGTGTGTGTGTGTGTGTGTGTATATGTCTGTTTTTTCTTAGCAACTTCATTCATTGCTGAAAAGAAAATGCGTTTGCGTCCGGTGCTGAAGTTATCCTGGGAACCTGTCATTTTGCATGCTGATTAACTGGGCAAGAAAATTCATGTGTGTGTTGCTGTCCTTTCCATGACACACGTGCTAAATGCAGCTGGCAGCTTCAGGACCTGCACAGCTGACGAATGCACAGAATCATTGTTTATTCTGTTAATTTCTGACATCTCATGAGCTTTTTCCCAGGACAGCGTTAGTTTTGGGGGGTTTTTTTAGAATTGCATGTTCAGAAATGTAGGTAATTTGAAATGCTTTGGTCTTATGTGCTGTTTGAAGAAGTTTATTTGAAAGTAAAGAACCATTGCTTTGTATCCTCCCTTCAAGAATTCCTGGGCTTGTCTCTTTTAGAACTCTAAAATATTCATTAAATCTCTCCGTAATATTTTAAATATGCTTTTCTTTGAAATCACTCTCCGTATGCCATCCCATTTACTTCGTGAGCATTCTTTTGCAAAGTTAGTGAATGTTTTTGTTTTTTTGCGGTACGCGGGCCTCTCACTGTTGTGGCCTCTCCCATTGCGGAGCACAGGCTCCGGACGCGCAGGCTCAGCGGCCACGGCTCACGGGCCCAGCCCCTCCGCGGCATGTGGGATCTTCCCAGACTGGGGCACGAACCTGTGTCCCCTGCATCGGCAGGCGGACTCTCAATCACTACGCCACCGGGGAAGCCCCGTGAATATTGTTTTTAAAACTCTTACCTTAGGTGCGGATAGATGTGTGAGCTCTTTTGCCTTATTTCCTTTAGATAGAATCTTCTTTAGAGAGAATGTATTATTTAAAAAAACTTCACTCTGAGTAAAAGTGTGTAGCTGCAAATGCCTTTCTCTTTCAGCCTGTAACATGAGTCCTGTCAAGTAATTAATGGATGTAATTATGCTCCAGAAGCTCTGAACCTATAAATATGTTAATGGATGCTGTTTCTATCAGTTCAGCTTGACGCATCAGAGTTCTTTTATCACCAGCAGTACAGCTAAAAATGCAATTAATATTTTATTTGGCAGAAGAATGAGCACAAAGCAAATAGTGAGGAATAGATCTTGAGTCAATAACAGGAAAGAGAATAAATACTACAGCCAAACTTACCAAATGCATTTGCAAGTTGTTTGGATAGCAGAGCAAGTCCTTTGAAAAGGTACTTTGGGGAAAATATAGGAAAGACTATCCATTTTAAATTAGGCTGTTAGCCTGGGGTAGTAAATTCTGTTTGGACTTTATCCTCTGCACTTGGTACAAATGTACCATTTCTGTTTATGAATCACTATTAACAGACTATCTTTTATGTGATGGTTTGGGCTAAGACTTAGAAGGTCTCTTATTCTAAAAAGTTCTTAGCTGATTTTAGCATTTACTCATCTTGATGTTAAGAAGTTGATGCTCTTATTAGATTATAACCATAAAACAATTGATATTTTCTATTCATGTGTATCAGAGATTCTTTTACAAATCCTACATACTAGGATGAAAGTGAACCTAAGCAATTTTTAGTTTTTACAAATATTTTTAAACTTTGTCCAGTTTTCTGTGTCTTACAGAAGCATTGCCGTCCGTTAGTGAAAGGAGATTTAAATGTTTACTAAGATAGTTTTAGAAATCTAGATAAATGAGGAAAGTATTGATACCTTCTTTGTCATTGCTATTTCACTTTTTTCCCCCCAAATCTTTATATCTGCCTCTTTTCTTTTTGGCATCTGGCTGAAGACTGCCAATTGATGACTGCAGTAAAATCTCTATGTGGAACCAATTTGCCATCATTCGGTTCCTCTGTGCATTTGACTGGATGTTCAGATGTTGGCCAGGAATGTGTCTGAGTAATGCTCCACCTACCTTGTCATCTCCTTACCGTCCTGTCAAACAAAGTTCAAGTCCCACCAACGCTACCTGTTGTTCCAAACTGGATACATTGAGTTCCAGCACCCCACCCCTACCTGTTGTGCTCTTTTTCTTAGGCTGTAGTAGTGAAACCAAGAACTATATGTAATTACAGTCTTAAATTACCCTCCTTTGGGGTTTTTTTTCCTGGGGGGTGAGGAGTAATGTGCAGATACGCACTTGGATGAAGTTTCTTTCCTGCCATGTCCCCCTCCTCACACAGCTCCCACACCCTCACTCTCAACCCCCAAAGGCACATATTTCTTTATACCCATTGAAGGCTTCACCTAATACACCTCCTCCAGATATCTACCCCAGTGCCCTGCAACTTGTCTATTAAAAGGAATTAGATTTGCCTAGTTGAAAGTGGTAGGACTTTTGAAGTTTCTGTGAGTTTTTAGCAAATGCTTCAAGTTCCTTATTGGACCCCTTGTGGCTAGAACCTTGCCCACCTCTTAGGAGGGGCAGGGAGGATTTGCTTTGTGTTTCTGAGACTACTTTGCTATTTGTGGTTGACGTCACCCACAAGAAAAAACAATATGGCAATTATAATATCTTTTTGGTTCTCTTAAAGAGAAAAGGATGCAATTAAAGGTAAACTATTTTCTATACACACACACACACAAATTCTTAGTAGTTTACTTGTGTTTTAGGTTTCTTCATTCATTCATCTATTGTCCATTTAACAAATATCTGTTGAGCATCTACTGTGTGTGCCAGACACTGCCATTTTTGTACTGAAATCCTGGGCTGGGACACTTTGTAAGGGTATCAAGCATTTTAAAATCAATATATTTTTAACAATAAATAAATTGTTCTTTATTTGTGAAATGATTTTTAAAGATCTATAAAATATACACTTTACAGACAAATCCTCTGGTCACCCTGCATAGAAGCCTGACCCGCAGGTTTATGGAAGAACGTATTTTACGTGGCCTTAGTACTTTTCAGACTTGGGAATTGGGTCTGTTTTCTTATTAAGCCTTCCAGTGACTGTTTCAATTTGTTTGCCTTATGGACCTCCTACCAAGGTAGATCAAGAACAAGAAAATAACCTTTTCTTAAAAGGCCTGGTCCTACAGTTAAGATAGGAACTTTGGGCCACTAAGAGACCAAAATTGTCAAAAGTATTCTTTTACATCTAATAATGAAATCTAGAGAAGAGATGCTGTCTTCTGCCTCTGTGCTAACGCCACAATGAGACTGTCTACTGATTACCTAGCGTTGGAGCCAAGTCCAAAAATAATATTTTCTCAGCTTTCCAGGCACATCGAACAAAGGAATTTTCTTGAGCAATTCAAGCTAGGCTTCTTGGCACCTACCTTCACAACTGCTTACCTCTGAGAGCCTGCTTTCTTTGCCAGGAGTTACAGGACCTTCAGAGAAGTGAATGTGTTCCTGGGGAAGGGAATATATTTTCACAGCTTCTACAGCCATGGTTCTTTTTCTCACGTCATGTTTGTGTCATTTTATTCTCCTTGAAATTGGTTGGCGTCCTCTGCAAAGAATCATCTTCTGTGTGATAACTGGTGTGACCCCACTTCTTTCTCAGGTGCCACTGTTTTTTGTTTTTTTTCTTTTTTTTCGGTACGCAGGCCTTTCACTGTTGTGGCCTCTCCCGTTGCGGAGCACAGGCTCCGGACGCGCAGGCTCAGCGGCCGTGGCTCACGGGCCCAGCCGCTCCGCGGCACGTGGGATCTTCCCGGACCGGGACACGAACCCGTGTCCCCTGCATCGGCAGGCAGACCCTCAACCACTGCGCCACCAGGAAAGCCCGGTGCCACTGTTTTTAGTTGGGAGATCGGAACTTCCATGCTCCACTGATAATGGCATTCTTCTTTCTCAGGCTTTCCTCTGTCTACCAAAGTCAACATCAGCCAGCTAATATTTACTGACACTCCACAGGGAGCATGCGGCTCTGGTCACCTCTTGTTTTTGGTCTCCATACATTTTATCTCCCCATCTTCTCTTTACTGGCTCAGGACTCATGTCCAAAAATCTCTGCCTTCACTTTAGTGTAGATTTCAAAATCATTTATCATAGCTGGCCTAAGTGTCATTTTATTTTCCTTTTTTTTAAAAATTTTATTTATTTTTGGTTGCGTTGGGTCTCAGTTGCTTCACACAGGCTTTCTCTAGTTGCAGGAGATCGGGGGCTACTCTTTGTTGCGATGCGTGGGCTTCTTGTTGAGGTGACTTCTCTTGTTGCAGAGCACAGGCTCTAGGTACGCGGGCTTCAGTAGTTGTGGCACACAAGCTCAGTAGTTGTGGCTCGCGGGCTCTAGAGTGCAGGCGCAGTAGTTGTGGCGCATGGGCTTCGTTGCTCTGCGGCGTGTGGGATCTTCCCTGACCAGGGCTCGAACCCATGTCCCCTGCATTGGCAGGCAGATTCTCAACCACTGCACTACCAGAATTCCTTCATTTTATTTTCTACTTGCCTTGTCTTCCTCTCTCTTCCCAGACACACATATGGCCTAGAATAGAATGAACGTTCCCTGTCCCTTTCCCATTAGCTTACTACAGGCAGCCCTGTTGACCTGAGTCTCAGTGGGGCATCTGAGCTTGTGGCTGGCATCCCACTGCCCCCTGCTCTGCACTCTTTCTTTCTCCTTCCTGATTACCCCTCCCAGCCTGGGTATCCTCTCTCCTCTCCTGCTGCCTGGGCATTCCTGGGCCTCACTTTATCCACTGGCGCTGAGCAGGATTAAAAGGCACTTCCTCTCGGTCTCTGCTCCTTACACGCCCGCCCCACCAGCATGGAATCATCGTGCTTGAAAGGGAAGGTCAGACATTAATCTAGGACTTGTCTCCTGATGGAACTGCAGCTCAACCATTTTAAGCAGCCAGCAATCTTATTCTTAATTCTCTTCAATAAGAACAATCTCACGATGTGTCTGATAACCTTTCAAAGGACTATTTAAGTGACCTCTGAGTCTTTTTAAACACTTCGACACTCATCCAATGTTTAAAACTTTTTCTATTCAGAAATTCATCTTCTATGTGTAATCTCCATCAATTTCAACAGTACATTTAATTTTTTTTTTTTTTTGGTCTTGATGGAAGAGGAAAAATATTTCCTATGTCTTCCCTTCTGCAATGTTCTTTTAATCCGAGGAATTCTATATCAGCCATTGAGGTCAGTGTCATTGTTCTGAATGCGATTGCTCCGCTTTTGATGGCTTCGAATTTTCTGCTCAGGTCCCTCTGCACTTCGCCATCTGTCTGTGTCTAGTCTCCCAGATCCTCTGGCATTCTCCTCTGATGAGTCCTCATCCACTCCGTGATATGATTCAGAATTGATTATCATCTGGGTTAAGAATGATCTTTCTCCCTACTGGACCTCATTACTTGCATTTCCCCATCCCCATTTCTTCTGCTAACCCACGCTGTCCTCCTCTGTCAGATCCTGCCATCTGGAAGAGCTTGACTGTATCTCTCTACCTCATTAACTTTCCATCCCTTTTCACATCTCACCTGAAAACATATCCTTTCTCCTTTGCCTCTACCTCTTAATTTCATCCCCTCGAAGCTAGTTTACTCATTCATCATTCCAGCCTATAAACTTTTTAAAATTCCATGCCCTTAAAAGTTGTTGCACAAAATAAGATTGTCTTATTTTGTTGAAGTGTCATCTGTTGCTAGGACACGAGCATATTTGTCTCACAAATGGAGAGACCCTGCTTGAATAGGAGAATTCTGCAACTGGATCTCAGGCAAGTCTTGCTGTTCCCCCACAAGTGCTGCTACCTGAGGGGACGGTGATGGATTTCTTGCTGTGTTCTTCGTCCAGTGCTCTGAGGGAGTTTACGTGGAACAGCGGCTTGGACCACATTACTCCTAGTGGTCTGAAGCTTTCCTTTTGTAAAACTGGCTAGGCTTGTCATAGTTGCAGGTTTATTTCTCCCCCATCTTCTTGGATGGGAATTGCATGCTGGAAATGCTTTTCCTCCTTCCAGAAGCCACACATCCTTCTGATGGAGTAACTGGCTATCCTTCATACAACCTCCTATGAACAGGAGTCCAGACTCTCTGATATGATTGTGGCTGTTCAGAGAGGAAAAGCTGGTTCGTTACTGAGAAAAGGAATTCCAATTCAGGATAGGCATTCTCACTTTGGGAAAATGAGACCCAATGTTTCATTTCTGCCCCACTTTTTCTAGAGTAGGAAAAGGGGATGAGAACTATATATTGATACCTGCTCACCAGAATATTAAAGGGAAATCAACCAAGGTAATACATCACTAATCCCTCAGTGTTCTACATGGTATAGGGGCAACAGAATTGACTTAGAAGTGAGATGATGTGTGATCTTGTCCCAGCTCTTCTGTTTTTACCTGTGTGGCCATAAAAAAGAACTGAACTTCCCCATTAAACCTCAGTTTCCTCATCTATAAATTAAAAATCATATGCAAAAGCTTTTATATGGCTTTATGCTCATGTTAGCTATAAGAAAATTGTTTCATTCTAATTTTCTACTGCAATTGATTTGAATTTCTACCTTAGTCAATTTACTTTATTCTGACAGAAAACATATTTTTGGTAATTCGAGAGAAGGCAAAATATGTATTCTGAAAATTTCTAGGAATATAAGGGAGCAGTCAATGATTAGATCCTTCTCCTTTTTCTCTCTTTTATTCAGTCTCTCGGCATTATTCTGCCCATATGCATGAGAATTATATGTTCACCTAAAAATTAATCATCCGTGCCTTCTACATCTACAGAAGAAGATATATTGTTGCAAAATTTGTTTGGTAATTACTTTAAAGTTTCAGTACCACATGTATCTCAAAGAAAAGCCATGCACGCTTAGCTTCTTGAAGGATGTTACTTCACCTTTCAAATGCAAAGAGAAACTTTGACCTTGCCATTAAAAAAGCAATTGAAACAAAATGGTCTCATATTTCTCAAGTCAGTGGTAACCACCTAAATTCAGACAAACCTTCTCAGGCTATTAGAAAATGAGAAAAAGTATTAATTTGTTATTACAATAGTAAGAACTACTGTTATTAATTCTTATTAATAATTCAAACTAGATTATTAAACAGCTGAACATATGAAGAAAGCACAGTAATTAAAATTTGTACTGAGTAAATTTTCTACCCAGTTTTCAAAGCAAAGATGAATTAGGAGAAAAGGTAATATCTAACGTCATGTCACTAAAAATACATTGCCGGTGTTATAATGGAAACCTGGAACCTGGTGTGGGGGGCAAGGTGATTTGCAATTTATCCTATTCTATGTGCTTTTTTCTTCTTTTTCTTTTTTAAAAAATTTTTTTACTTTATTTTTTTAGTTTTGGCTGCATTGGGTCTTCGTTGCTGTGCGCGGGCTTTCTCTAGTTGTGGCGAGCGGGGGCTACTCTTCGTTGCGGTGCGCGGGCTTCTCACTGCAGTGGCTTCCCTTGTTGCGGAACACGGGCTCTAGGCACGTGGGCTTTGGAAGCTACAGCACGCGGGCTCAGTAGTTGTGGCGCACGGGCTTAGTTGCTCCGTGGCATGTGGGATCTTCCTGGACCAGGGCTTGAACCCGTGTCCCCTGCATTGGCAGGTGGATTCTCAACCACTGTGCCACCAGGGAAGCCCTCTATGTGCTTTTTAGTAAGAGTTGAAGTTATACTATATGTGAACACATATCTTTGCCCTACATTTTCTTCTTAAAATTCTACCCACTTGTGTGTGTTAGCACACTGTTGTCATAAGATGTTACTGACTCTGTAGTATTCCATTATGTGGATTACCGTACTTAACATATCACCCTAGTTTGTTTCCACATTTTCACTCAAATAAATGATGGTGTTGAGTATCTTTAAAGAATTGCTTTGTATCATTTTCTTTTAGATTCCACATATAAGCAATATCATATGATACCTGTCTTTCTCTGTCTGGCTTACCTCAGTGTGATAATCTCTAGGTCCATCCATGTTGCTGCAAATGGCACTGTTTCATTCTTTTTTATGGCTGAGTAATATTCCATTGTATATAGGTACCACATCTTCTTTATTCATTCATCTGTCAATGGACGTTTAGGTTGCTTCCATGTCTTGGCTATTGTAAATAGTGCTGTAGTGAACATTGGGGTGTATATATCTTCTTGAATTATGGTTTTCTCCAGACATATGCCCAGGAGTGGGATTGCAGGATCATATGATACGAATGAAATTATATATAAAACAGAAATAGGCCCACAAACATAGAAAATAAACTTATGGTTACCAAAGGGAAGGGAGAGAGAGATAAATTAGGAGTTTGGGAGTAACATATACACACTATAATATATAAAATAGATAACCAACAAGGACCTACTGTGTAACACAGGGAACTATACTCAATATTTCATAATAACCTATAAGGGAAAAGAATCCTTTGTGTTCTAAATTGTTGCCTTGCCTCAGTATATTTTCACTTTAAAATCTCCTGACACACATCTCCCGAGAAATGTGTTCGGGATATGTACCTCACATGTGTTCTCAAAGGCTTTTTAAAGCTAACAAAGGTGGCAGAAATGTGTTTGGAATACATAGCCCATATGTGTTCTCAAAGGCAGAAAGACAAACAGTGAGGGAAGCAGCATTTGGATGCCATAATATCCAAAAAGTGAAGCAAGGATAATATTTCATACAGGAGAGAGAGAGAGCAGCCTTCAGTGAGAAGGAGAGTGAAAAATGAACAGCCTTTCAGCCTTTTAAGTGGGTCATCATTGACCTTTGAGAGAACAGTTTCAGCAGAGTAGTGATGTTCACAACCAGATTATAAGGGCTTCAGGCACACCTGAAGGTCGTGAGTACACACCTCTCTTCCAAGGTGGACACTGAAGGTGAGGCTATGGCCTGGGAGTAACCTCTAGGGGTGGAGGGTGGGATCACAGGGAATAGGGAAGGGTATTATGAGATAGAGATGTAGGCAGTTTTTTAGGTTTAAAGGAAAGAGCTTGTAGAGAGGTGAAACTTTAAGATGCGAATCAGAGGAGAGATGATTCCAGAGCAAGGCAAGGTGAGAAGGAGTGAGAGCCAGATGCAGATGGAGACCAGCCTGGGCCAGCAAGGGGAATGCCTTTGTCATGGAGATGGTACAGCACAGGAAGAAAGCTTTTGAGGTAGACACTAAGAAAGTTAACCTAACTCAACTTTCTTAATAAATTAGAAGGAGATTCTAATAACTCATATTCTTATGAGCTCCTAATGTAGGGGTTTCTAAATTTGTCTATGCATTGGAATCACCTGGGAGCTTAAAAATCACCTGTGTCAACCCCAGAGCCTATGATTTAATTGACTGGGGCTGTGGTCTATGCTTGGGAATTTTTAAAAATTTCCCAGGTGATTCTGCTTTGCAGGTGCATTTGGGAGCCACCAACCTAACCATTTAGGGAGCCCCATGGGGACATCACACTGGTCCTTGGGAATCAGACATGTTTCTGCCAGAGACAAGCCTGGGATTTTGTTCAACTGCTGGGAGGGAGAAATTGAGCAGATTCAACTTCCCGTGACCTTGCAGGCAGAGAACATCTGAAAATGGAAATGGAGCCAAAAGAAAGAGACATCAGGTCCCAGTATCATCACCTGAGCCTCTGGTCAAGAACTACCTTAAGTGAGCTCTGATCTCTGCCCTAGACTTCTTCCGTTATATTAGCCAATAATTTTCCCCAACACCTAAGCTAGTGACAGCCAGGTTTTTTTCAGTCACTTGCAATCAAAAGCAGCCTGATATATGGGTGGTAACAGTTGAGCGTACACATTTTGATAACCAGAATCGCTCACGTTCCCCAGAATACCAGTACAGCCTTAACAAACCTTGGTCCCCCAGCTCCGTGCCGAGTTATGAGCACCACTGCTCCTTTAGGATTTCCTTTGGATCATTTTGTTTAGTGGACCATTGATCACGTGCACCCCTCCCCCCACTTGGTGGTCCACATCAGCATAAACTAGAAGGAATGTCCAGATAGGGATGGAAAGGAATGTTTTATTTCCATGTGGTTTTTCTGTCTTTACTATCCCAGGAGCTAATTTCTCCCCTCCCCTCCCCACTAAGCAGAAGGTGATTGTTTAATGAATTCTGACGTAGACCTACTTACAGTAAAGGATTCCACCCTCATTTGTCACCCCAGCCCCCAGATAGGGGTAGTTGCATGCTGAAGCCAGCTTATACTAGCTTGAAAGAGCCAGTGGTTAAATTTTCGAGAGTTTTGTGAGCCAGTTGTTAAACATATATGTTATTAAACATCATTTTATATAAACTTATGGTTAAATAAATTATATTAAAAACAAAGGTAATACATGCTCAAACTTCATCACTTCCCAATCATTGCCTAATTAGTATTTTACAACATTTTATTCTCTGTACTCTTAAGGTCTAGTGTATCAGTATGGTGGAAATACTATATAATGGTGTGCTACTGTACATTTCTCCCCAATTCCACAGTCATTGACATCACATTAATAGCTTGAAATTGGCTATGGTGTGTTTACACCATGGAAGTTGGCACAAGCAATAAATCAAGGCTTCCCCATAAGCCCCAGAAAGCCAGTTGTTAAAATTTACCAACATACCACTGAATAGGTACCTGTGCTCTACGTATTCTAAAACATGTGTAGATGTCTTTCCTTTTGCTTTCCAAGTGGAATTCTGATTGTCCGTTTATCTGTATACAACCATCAGACTATGAATTCCTTGAAATTAATATACATGCTTTACTTATCATTATATCCCCAGCAAATTTGGCGCAAAGAAAATGCCCTGTTGAAGGGATAGTGTTAATTTCTAAAGGTCTCTTGGATTAACCAATCTCACGTGTTCATTTTGGACTTGGAATGTTTCAGTTAGCTCCTTCCTTTTCTCCAGAGCTCTTGATTTTTGAAAATACTCTTTGAGGTTTTCACATCACATGAGGAAGTAAGCACCAGGACTATTCCAAGGAGCTCCAGCATCCTCTAACACCTGCTGATTTCCCAGTTGCCCTCCTAACAAGAGGGGTGTTCAACATCCTCCTCCTTTCCCTCCTTCTCTGGAAGCCTGCTCTGGGCAGTCTAGAGGAAGATTCTGGCAGGAGGCCAGGAACAGCACCTAGGGGCTGGAGGCTGAAGGACAAACTGTTGTTGAATTCTGCATGACCAAATTCCCAATTGAATTCCATCTGGGGAATATTTAGGACCCCACAGAGTTTCTGATTGAATTGAATTTTTCCCATTCTATAAAGCTAGGGGACCTCATATAGATCGAAGTGAAGTTCATTTATTGCCTTTGTTTTCTAAATGCTTTGTTGGTAAGTTTGGTTCATAAACTGTGAAAATTCAGTTATAAAGTCTCAGAATCAAAAGAGTTTCCAAGACTATTAATTCCTAATGATATTTTTATGTTGACGATATTTATTTGTTTTAGATGTATGCCTCCCGAATGTTAAAATCTGTATAAGGATTAGGGGCTCAAATCACACTGACCAAAAAACTTTCGCTCAGCTACATCCCAAACGTCAACATGAAAGCCAAAAGGGCAGTTCTAAAAATGGAAGTTAATGGATGGATATCAAGAGACCAGAGATTTTCAGAAATTTCTGAAAGATGGAAAGTAGATAAACCAAAGCAGACATTACAGTCCAGGACAAAATTTGGGAGATCAGGAAGAAGAAGGGGGTAGAAAATAATGTGATTTGTTTTTGAAGGATGAAACACTTGGGAAAGTCAACCCCACTCCCCTTTAATCACCTTCCATTATAGTATTGTCCCCTAATCTAAAACTAGAAAACCAGACTTTTAAGATGTTCCTGGATATGTAGTGATGATGACCCTCAGAGTAAAACCCTCTTCATTTTGGCATGCAGTTAGTGAGGAATAGTCAGGTATAACATGCCTGTTTACCTTACTGTCTGTTCCCAGCCCGAGACCTTCGGGTAAAGCCTGCCAGTTTTCACATCCTGTCATTCCGAGGAAAGGTTGATTGAAGAAATATATCTATATAATTTGCACTAGCTACTTCTATTAGCAACTTAGTTTTCTATTAATAAATGTAAACTGATAATGACTGACATTTGAGGGCTAACCACTAACTTGAGGAAAGGAGAGGTGATTCAAGAAGAAAAGATACACTTTTAAACATTCTAATTATTAACCTCAGAAACATTCAAGAAGGTGTAATATTACATACATAAAACAAGACCAGCTATAATGATAAGGGGGGAAAATATATGCAGAATTGTTAGAATATAAAAATATGACTACAGGGACTTCCCTGGCAGTCCAGTGGTTAAGACTTCACACTTCCACTGCAGGGGGCACGGGTTCGATCCTGGTTGGGGAACTAAGATCCCACATGCTGCACAGTACAGCCAAAAAAAAAAAAAAGAAGGAAGATCTTTTTTAAAAGTAAGTACATAGAAGATCAATTGGAAAGACATAGCAGCAACCCAAAAAGACATTGGGAGAGCAGAGAGAAAAAGAAGTTATAATGGATATGATTGATATAAGTTCCTGGAACAAAAGAAAGTTTTCAGATTGAAAAGGCCCACTGAGCCCTAAGCAAGAAGACTGAAGAAAGACCTAGACAAATTCTTTTGAAATCCTAGGACATTATGAAAAAGAGAAGATCCTAAGAGTTTCTCAAGAGAAATAAATATAGACTTCCTATAAAGGAATGAGAGTCAACTTGGTATCAGACTTTTTATTAACACTAGATTCTAGAAGATTTTCTCAATGCTTTCAACGTTTTGAGGAGGTGTGCTTTTAAAACTAGAACTGTCAATCAAGGGTGAGCATAAAATAAAGATATATTTAGGCATACAATGATTCAGATGATTTATATCCAACGTGTACTTTTACAAAAAAGCCACTGAGCACTTTTAGAAAAAACTTGCTGAGATACTTAAGCAAAGAAAAAATAGGTGTATGTATATGTATCTCTGTCTCTAAAGAAATTAAAGATGATACAAACAGATGGAGAGATATACCATGTTCTTGGATTGGAAGAATCAATACTGTGAAAATGACTATACTACCCAAAGCAATCTATTGATTCAATGCAATCCCTGTGAAATTACCAATGGCACTTTTTACGGAGCTAGAACAAAAAATCTTAAAATTTGTATGGTGACACAAAAGACCCCGAATAGCCAAAGAGTCTTGAGTGAAAAAAACAGAGCTGGAGGAATCAGACTCCCTGACTTCAGACTATACTACAAAGCTACAGTAATCAAGACAGTATGGTACTGGCGCAAAAACAGAAACATAGATCAATGGAACAAGATAGAAAGCCCAGAGATAAACCCACACACCTATGGTCAACTAATCTATGACAAAGGAGGCAAGGATATACAATGGAGAAAAGACAGTCTCTTCAATAAGTGGTGCTGGGAAAACTGGACAGCTACATGTAAATGAATGAAATTAGAACACTCCCTAACACCATACACAAAGATAAACTCAAAATAGATTAGAGACCTAAATGTAAGACCGGACACTGTAAAACTCTTAGAGGAAAACATAGGCAGAACACTCTTTGACATAAGTCACAGCAAGATCTTTTTTATCCACCTCTAGAGTAATGGAAATAAAACAAAAATAAACAAATGGTACCTAATGAAACTTAAAAGCTTTTGCACAGCAAAGGAAACTATAAACAAGATGAAAAGACAACCCTCAGAATGGGAGAAAATATTTGCAAACGAACCAACGGACAAAGGATTAATCTCCAAAATATACAAACAGCTCATGCAGCTCAGTATCAATAAAACAAACAACCCAATCAAAAAATGGGAGGAAGACCTAAACAGACATTTCTCCAAAGAAGACATACAGATGGCCAAGAAGCACATGAAAAGCTGCTCAACATCACTAAGTATTAGAGAAATGCAAATCAAAACTACAATGAGGTATCACCTCACACCAGTTAGAATGGGCATCATCAGAAAATCTACAAACAATAAATGCTGGAGAGGGTGTGGAGGAAAGGGAACCCTCTTGCACTGTTGGTGGGAATGTCAATTGATACAGCCACTAGGGAGAACAGTATGGAGGTTCCTTAAAAAACTAAAAATAGAATTACCATATGACCTAGCAATCCCACTACTGGGCATATACCCAGAGAAAACCATAATTCAAAAAGAGACATGCACCCCAATGTTCATTACAGCACTACTTACAATAACCAGATCATTGAAGCAACCTAAATGCCCATCGACAGACGAATGGATAAAGAAGATGTGGTACATATGTACAATGGAGTATTATTCAGCCATAAAAAGGAACGAAATTGGGTCATTTGTAGAGACGTGGATGGACCTAGAGACCGTCATACAGAGTGAAGAAGTCAGAAAGAGAAAAAGAAATATCGTATACTAACGCATATATGTGGAACCTAGAAAAATGGTACAGATGAACTGGTTTGCAGGGCAGAAACTGAGACACAGATGTAGAGAACAAACGTATGGACACCAAGGGGGGAAAGCAGCGGGGGGGGGGGGTGGTGTTGGGATGAATTGGGCGATTGGGATTGACATGTATACACTGATGTGTATAACATTGATGTCTAATAAGAAGCTGCTGTAAAAAAAAAAAAAGAAAAGTTCATTTGGTTGAACCCTGAGTGATTGACAGCTGAAACTGAAAACAAATGTGCCATGCTTACCAATGTGAAGCTGTGTTGTCCCTCTTCACCCACTGGACTCTCACTCCCCTTCTATTCCAATTTCATCTGCTTGAAGGATAAGGATTCGTGGTCTCTCTGGTCCCAAGGAGGATCAAAGGCCATATACACTCTGAACTACGGCATGGAGAGAGGGTTTTAAACTTTTATAACTCTATTGGTTCCGGCACCCAAAGTGCCAACCTTCTTGCTTCCATGGGAGAGGAGGTGTCCAAATATAGCTAACGCAGTTAGGCTAGGGTTCATGGGGTCACAGTAGGTGAGAGAAGTTTGGACCAACTCAATGTACTTTTTTTGGCTGCTTCTACATCTCATGTATAGTAGGAATTGGTATATTACAGGCATGTACTTCCGATCCCAATAGTGTCAGGGGGGTTCTCCTAGGAGTTGCGGTAGAAAAGTTGCTTCTACCTCTGGGGACTGCAACCCTAGCTCATTGAATTTCAGTGACTGATGATTTTGCTGATTGGAGCCTACTGTGGCTTGAATTGTGTCCTCATAAAAAAATATGCTGATGTTCTTCCCCCCCCCCGCCCCGCCCCACCAGGGACGCGGGGCGCGCACGCGCGCGGCACACGGCCCCGGCCCGCACCATGGCCGCCGGGGAGCCCCCTCTCGACGGCCGCGGCGGGGAGGACCAGTGGCGCGCGGCGCGGCGCTCCGGCCCTGTGGTGGGGGGCGGGGGGAAGCGGAGTCTGGGGGGAGAAGGGAGGGGACTCCCGACTCCCCGCGGGCCCGACCTCCCAGACCCCAAGGCAGACGGGCGACGCCCCATGGGTCTTTAAACCTCCGCGCCGGGACGCGCTAGGTACCTGGAGAGGGGGAGGCGGGCGAGGCGGGGAGGGGGCGGGGGAGGAGCGCCCCACGCTCGCCGACGCCCCGACACCGACCAACACGCTCTCAGCCCGCGGCCGCCCGCAGCCCGCGGGCCTCGGCGCTACCGGCCCGTGACGCGGGGCCCCGGCTGGGCGCCGGGCCGGCCACCACACGAGACACCACGGCCACCGCCAGACAACGCCCTCACCATGTCCCCGAAACCAAAAAAAACCCAAAAAAACCTGCATCCCCTGCTTTAGGGAGTCCATCACATTATTTTATTTTGCAATGAATATTTATATAATCGTAATTTTATAATTGTCATTTATTGGATTTTTAATCTTTATAGTCTAGCTGTACAGAGAAAACACAAAACTAAATTACAATTAGGGAAGAGAATGTAAATGCTATAAAGTTTTGTAATATAAAGATAATTATAGGGGCTTCCCTGGTGGCGCAGTGGTTAGGGGTCCGCCTGCCGATGCGGGGGGGCGCGGGTTCGTGCCCCGGTCCGGGAGGCTGGGCCCGTGGGCCGTGGCCGCTGGGCCTGTGCGACCGGAGCCTGTGCTCCGCGGCAGGAGGGGCCGCAGCGGTGGGAGGCCCACGTAGCGCAAAAAAAAAAAAGATAATTATATACCTAATAAGCTTGGAGGTTTATGGAGAAGAGAGAAATGGAAGGAAATATAGGGCTGCTAATTTCCTCAATTTATGTGGAATATATCTTAAGGTATTATGTGAAGTTAACATGTTAAGGAAACAAAAAGACCACAGAAAGTCTGGCGCTGTGAAATGTTGACGTGGATGTGAGGCAACTGAACATTTCATGCACTTCTCAGGGAAGTAAAATTTAGTACAGTCACTTTTGGAAAACTGGTGATGTCTACTGAAGTGTAACTGCTACATATTATCTAGGCCAGCAAGTCCACTCCTAGTTTTACACCCAACAAAAATGCATAAATATATGATTCAAGACTTGCACAAGAATGGCTGTTGCATTAGTATTAGTATAAGGCTAGAAACAACCCAGATATCCTTTAACAATAGAATGGCTACATATATTATGGTATTCAATGGCATACTGTACGTAATTAAAAAGAAGACACTACTGCTCCATTCAATAAAATTCATGAATCTCACTAGCTTAATTTTGAGTGAAAGAGGCTAAACACGAAAAAGTATACGATTCATTTACTAAAAGGCTGAAAAACACTCAAAATCAAACTATGAGGTTAGAAATCAAGATAATGGTGGAGACAGGAAGGAAATTGATCGGACACTGGTAGGGGTCTGTATCTTCATCTGGGCTGTGGTTACATGGGTGTGTTTACTTTGTGAAAACTCATGTGGCTGTTCACTTTTACTTCATGCACTTTGTGTGTACGATAAAAAGTTTATTTTAAAAATCCCGAAGTTGAAGAGTACACTATTTATACTTCATAAATATATCTAATAGAACTACCAATGTGAGAGGAAGAGGGAGGAGTGGACGGTGCACATTTCCCTCTTTCACAGACAACATTGACAAACACTGTTTTAAAATGATAAATGAAGAAATGGTAACATTTATTTTGGTAGTTTCAGAAGTTTGGAAACTGAAACAATTAAAAAAAATGTTTCCCATTGAGGAATGGGAATGAGAATGAGAAATAATGAGGAAGGAAATTTTTACTTTTTATCTTTTCTCTACCATAACATTAAAAAGAAAGACAAAACAAAAGTAATATTCACAATAATAATCATAGCTGCCATTTATTTCATGTTTACCATTATTGAGATACTGAACTAGATATTCTGTATAATTTATCTCAGTTAAATCTTCACACTTGATATTCTTTGCTGCATTTATTAGGGTGGAATTTATTAAACCAGTTATGATGATATAACCTAAGCATCAAGATACCCAATTATAATATGAAAGACATAAAACATTATTTAGAAAGAAAAATTCTCAGCAACCCAGAATATATTTGTTATAAGATTAAGGTACATATATTTGAGTTTGAGCTCCCTAGCAGTTGGGGGCAGGGGAAGCTCTTATTGTGGTTATAAGTCTCATTACCCATTTAAAAACCTGGAGAGATAATCGGTACCTGGCAACAAATTCTGGAAGGAACGTACACTATGAATGTTTGTCTAAGGTGTGATAGATGCTATAATTACGTTATGGCAAAAAGATAGAAAAGTTATTTGAAAAACTCTCTTATTGACTCACTATAAAAGCCAAGAGCATCATATTATATCATAATGCAGGGAAGTAATTTCTTTAGGAAATGCAGGTAGTAGAGTCGGGACATATTGATTTCTGGAGAGTTTCCCAACCTGTGTTCTTTAGAAAACTAATTATGCTCGATGTTAATAGTTACTTCACCAAAAAATGGGTTAAATTGTCTTTGAAAATGCAGCAAACTGTAATCTCCCTTTTGTAGACTCAAAACTATCCTATTAAAGACCCTTAGAAGTTCAATAGAAAGTAAAGCTAATTACTTGCGTTTAACCCAGTTTCTCCCCCAGTTTATTTAATGACAGGACCTTTCTTCAAGTAACACTGATACTGCAGATACCAGAGTTTGGGAGACATGAGTTTACCTAGAACAGGTTGGAAGGCAGCAAGCATACAAGCACCAGTTCCCAGCCCGAGAGAGCTGTCAAAATTAGTTGTTTCAGATACACTTTTGGCAAGTACTGGAGGATGAATTTTCTGAGAATTGCCTCAAGTGCCAGTATTCTCTGGTATCATGTATAAAATTAGACCCATAGGATACAGAGTTCAAAAGTATAGAAAACGAAGTTTGTGTTCTGTTAACAGAAACTTAGGACCCTGACAAAGTCTTTCCTAGACATACTCCTCTATTTTTACACGGAAATAAACTGCAGGGTTGTCTGCAGCTAGATGATGCACACACCCACCCCCCATTCCTCCAAAGTGCAGAGCTGTCTGCATTTTGAATCTGTCAAATCATTTCAACTCAATTCTAGGAAACCTCTAAGATCTGTGCCATGAAGCACAAAAGAAATGATTCGATTCATAACATTTAAAAGGCACTGTTACAAACTGGCCACCCAATGAAAGAGGCAGATGACCCCCAGACACTGTCTAGTTTTTACTGCAGCTACTTCCTAAGGAACCTGGCAAACTGAGTTCTCTACAAAGTATGCCCTCCACCCAGAGAGTTGAATGAGTAAACTTTGGGGTGGAGTTTCAATTTTTCATTTATATATTAGAGAATGTCTGCCAAATTCTTTATAGCAGAATTAATCAGTATATCCTGATAACAATGGCATATGGTCAGCTTTCAGTGTGATAGAATCTGTGGGCATAATTCTAATGGAGCTCAGATGTTATCAAGTTACCTTGATAAAGGTTAACAGGAAGGAAGATGCCACACCATTTAGAATTAGAATTTGATCTGTCAGACAAGCGTTCTTATCCGTGCTGATTCTGACGGTGGTATTATGGTATACCCTTTGAAAAAGCATTAATAGCTTGGACTTTAATCCAAGAGTGTACAGCTTGACTCACAGATAGTTCTGTTTATGGAATCAAAGGCAAAAAAGATCAATGAACACGACAAAAAGTCTTACCTCGTCTCAGTGTGGTAAAGCAAGGGGAGAACAGTAATCGGCAACGGAAGAGTGACTCCTTAATGCAAGGTAGTAGATTGAGGAACCCAGACTTACCATTTTTCTTTGTTTTTACGAAGAAAATGAGTTATAGTTTTGCACTTTGTTTCTTTTTTTTTTTTTTAAATAAATTTATCCATTTATTTATTTTTGGCTGTGTTGGGTCTTCGTTGCTGCATGCCGGCTTTCTCTAGTTGTGGCAAGTGGGGGCTACTCTTCGTTGCAGTGCGCGGGCTTCTCATTGCAGTGGCTTCTCTTGTTGTGGAGCACAGGCTCTAGGCATGCGGGCTTCAGTAGTTGTGGCTCGCAGGCTCAGTAGCTGTGGCGCACGGGCTTAGTTGCTCCGAGGCATGTGGGATCTTCCCGGACCAGAGCTCGAACCCGTGTCCCCTGCATTGGCAGGCAGATTCCCAACCACTGCGCCACCAGGGAAGCCCTAGTTTTGCACTTTGAATGAAATATAAAATGGTTTCCTACTTTGAAAGGAGAGCCCACCAGGAAGGAATTATGTGCCAAGAAAGTCATTACAGTAAGTGGCCTGATAGAAAAGACACAGGCACATGGGACAGAACTGTAATAATTCTTGGAGGAAAAGGTATTTTTCTGAGATCTTTTTCAACATTTAGGCAAGTGATAGAAATTTTTAAAAGAGGTTTTTGGAGAAAGAAATAACAGGCGTTGGCGAGGATGTGGGGAAAAGGGATCCTTCATACACTCTTGGTGAGAATGCTGGTTGGTGCAGCCACTATGGAGAACAGTATGGCAGTTCCTCAAAAAATTAAGCATAGAACTACCATAGGATCCAGGTATCCCATTTCTGGGTATTTATCCAAAGAATATGAAAACACTAATTCGAAAAGATATATGCATCCCTATGTTCACCACAGCATTATTTATAATAGCCAAGATATGGTAAGAACCTAAGTGGCCATCGGTGGATGAATGGATAAAGAAGATGTGGAATATATATACACAATGGAATATTATTCAGTTATAAAAAAATAAAATCTTGCCATTTGCAGCAACAGAAATGGACCTTAAAGGTATTATGCTAAGTGAAGTAAGTCTGATGGAGAAAGACAAATACCATATTATTTCACTCTTATGTGGAATATAAAAAACAAACAACAACAACAAAAAAACAGATGAACAAACCAAACCAAACCAAAACAAACATGTAGATAGAGAGAACAGAGCTGTAGTTATCAGAGGGGAATGGGGGAGGGTGAAATGGGTAAAGGGGGTCAACTGTATGGTGATGAGTGGAAACTAACTTTTGGTAGTATGCATGCTGTAGTGTATATAGAAGTCGAAATATAATGTTATGCACATAAAACATACATTGTTATAAACCAATGTTACCTCAATAAAAAATTAATAAAAATGGTTTGGGTTTGTTTGTTTTTTGGTTTGTTTTAACCAAATTTTAGGAAGAGACAGGCCTGTAAACTATAAAATGTGGGAAAAGCATCATGAAATAATTCACCCAACCATCTAAAGAAACATGTGCTTCTACTCTTCCTCCTGGGGACATTATAACTCAGATGACAATGCACAAGACCCTCAACTCTTGTCAGCCAAAATTGTTCACAGAAACTTACTAGGACCCTTCTCCTGCCCCCAAAGGAATGTGCTGCACTGAAAAGATTTTGAAGTTAAACAGTTTATGCATGATTTCCTCCATACTGTACAGACTTTCGGTGGGAGGGTAGAGTGGGGAAATGGGCAGGGAACCTGGTAAAGAAGAGGGAGAGGGAGGAAGCAGGATTCCTGACTTCAGCAGACAGTGAACTGACAAATAACAAAGGGGCCATCAAGATGAGTAGATATTGGTCAGCCATGGTTAGAAGGGAAACCTCTCCAGAAGGACATTTTGCATGGAGTGAATCTGGATCTTCTCAGCTTAGCTCCTCATTTGAAACACAGAAGACAGAAAATATTTTAAGTGGTTATTTTCTTAATCCTTACTAGGATGATACACAATTACTGTCATTCTACATGTGCAGGGGTATGGACACCTTAGAATATTAGGGCTTAATTCTCTCACTGAACCCGGAGTGGGAAAGGCTACAGTGTTATTGATGGGGAAGAAAAGATTTTGCTTTATCTAAACCTTACATGCCCCAAATTTCACTGTTCAACTGATACATATGGTGAAATCTTAAAATAGTTATATTAAGTGCTGAAGATTAATTTGAGGATGAATTAATCATTTTATTTAAAATCTCTTAAGGGCAGAGATGGAAAAAAGTGGATTGGTAATTGTATAAATAGGACACTGGTCATTGTAAAGCCTTGAGAGGGTGCTTTTTAGTGATGCTTAAAATAAAACTAAATGAGGGGGCTTCCCTGGTGGCACAGTGGTTGAGAATCTGCCTGCCAATGCAGGGGACATGGGTTCGAACCCTGGTCTGGGAAGATCCCACATGCCACGGGGCAACTAGGCCCGTGAGCCACAACTACTGAGCCTGCGTGTCAGGAGCCTGTGCTCCGCAACAAGAGAGGCCGCGACAGTGAGAGGCCCGCGCACCACGATGAAGAGTGGCCCCCTGCTCGCCACAACTGGAGAAAGCCCTCACACAGAAACGAAGACCCAACACAGACAAATATAAATAAATAAATTAATTAATTAATTTAAAAAAACTAAATGAGGACTCAAAAATATTAGTTTGGGGAAAAGAAAATGTTTCAGTTATCTTTTTCATTACTTTGGTGAAATTCTGGACAATCCAGAGTGTAAAATGTGTATTATATGGTGTCTGATATTCAAATGAAGTTCATCTGAGATTTTAATGAAGACTCTGATGAATTTCCTAGACTGGACTGTCTGTCCCCAAGTCAAATTGAAAAATTGTAGTAGGTATGGTTTGTTTTGGTTTCTTTGCCACCTCCCCTATTTTTCCAGAATCTAACCAGGGTTTTATTTTCACAGGACCTAACTTTCAGAGATAGTTTTTTTGTTTGTTTGTTTGTTTTAGAGAGAAGTAGTCTCTGCTTTGAGAAATTAACTCCAAGGGACTTTGGTGGTTTGAACGCTTCAGCACTTGACCTTTCTCATTGGAAATTCTAGATGAGCAAAATCTCCTTAAGACTCAGATCTCTAGGGACAGAACTTTGAACTCTCTGGTGGGCTGCTAGTTAGCATTTTAGCATAGGAAGTTCAAATCAGCTACATAGATTGATCCCTATTCATAAAAATAATTCTGCTTTCAGATTACTCCATAGAAGGCATTTTCCCCAAATATTCTTAATTTCTATAAGGTCATGGATCCTTCATCACAGCTGGGCACTGAGCATATTTCTGTGTTTCTAGGAAAGCCACCATATATCTGCGTATTTTAACTTGTATTTTCCTAAAAATTATAGCATCCCTTCCAACTTCAGTATTTATATGTCTTCAGAGTATAACTAGTGACTTACATAGATCCGAAGATATATGCATGTGTTATCTGTAATATATATTTGTATATATGTAATACATATGTATAATTTGTATACATATAACATATATACATGAATACGCATATATACACATACAAACATGCACACACAAATTTATTTGATGCTGTGCAAAAATACATTTATTTTTTTCCATACTTAAGCCGTCAATACTGTAATGGGCACAGCCCATATCTTACTCCTCTCAGTATCTCCAGCACCAGGCAAAATGCCTAGAACATATCAGGCAATCAATAAATATATAAATAAATGAGATGAAATTGATATTAAATTAGTAACTTATTTTCTGTTCACACATCTCCCCCCAAAACAGAAATGTGTTAGTGAAATGAAATAGTGGGCTAAAAATGACTTACGAGAAATGTATGTAAAAGTGCTATGTAAAATTTTATATAAATATGGTGTAGTGTTATGTTCCCGTGAAATATTAACATTTGAAATGTTATAACTGTACCATATACGTAGTTTTAATAATAGACCCTGGATTACTGATAGTCAATTGAGACTAGGTCATTAGCTGAGGAATAGGTCCTTGACTTAAAATATCAATAAGAGGATAATTCTCGGGTGTAATCATTTTTTTCCTAGCCTCAAATAACATTAAACGTTGTTCTGTGACATAGAAACAATTTGATAGCTCTTCTAATATTAAGATGCTGCTAATCATTTGACTGTGTAGGCACATCATTTTAATGGGTGGTATGTTACGATACTGATTTCATTATTTACTATTTAGCTTTTATTTTAGGGTATGAGTGCTAGAGATTAGTTTTTTTTATTTGTTTTTAATTGAAGTATAGTTGATTTACAATTTTGTATTAGTTTCTGGTGTACAGCAAAGTGATTCAGGGGTGTGTGTGCGTGTGTGTGTGTATACTTTTTTCATATTCTTTTCCATTACGGTTTATTACAGGATACTGAATATAATTCCCTGTGCTATACAGTAGGTCCTTGTTATCCTTGTTGCTTATCTCTTTTATATATAGTAGTTTGTATCTGCTAATCCCAAACTCCTAATTTATCCCTCCCCCTTGCTTTCCATTTTGGTAGCCATAAGTTTGCTTTCTATAGAGATTTTTTTAACAGCATTAACTAAGGTTTTAAGATATATGAAGAAAATTCTAATAAGGACACATTATTGATTCCTTATCCTTAACCATGGCCAACAGTTCACCAGAGAAGAGTTGGGCTGAGGCTGTTGAATTGTATGCAGTGTAGACACCAACATGAGAATCATGGAAAACAGTAGATAGTTTAGTTTTCTCTCTAGAGAAGCATGAGCATTGATTTATTTCGATGGCTATCTTTGTACAGCAAACAGAATCTTTTAATAGAAAAACAATCCTTTGTTTATTTTGTGTGTAGAACCTATGTGTTAACTTGAGATATATTTGTGGAGTTTGTACTGTAAGATACCATTTTTATGGACTAAAATCCAGGTAGAACTTCTTTTTATCTTCCACTGGAGAGAGTTTACATTACATAGCAACAATTCACCACGAGTTAATAGTTATTGAGCCTCTAGTGGGTACATGGTACAATTGGGTCCTTCAAGAAATGTATCTTTTAAATGTCCATTTTTAGAGGACATACTAGATACACTGTCAGAATGAACAACCATTTGAAAGGGAAAAGAATTGTTCTCTTAGATTGAGTTCAGTGTATATATATAGTTTATGTTAAATTAGAATCTATACTGAGACATGTCCTTTTTCAGTAACCTATAAACTAAAAATAATACATTAATAGTCACATCCTCAAGGATTGTGTGACACTATATTACATGCATGTGGAAGTGTAGCTTTTAAATGTTTTGTTTTGAAGGAAATAAAGTTTTCAAAAAGGAATGTACAGTGACAGCTTCATTCATTCCTTCACAAATATTTATTGAGCACCCAAATGTCAGATAAAGCTGTGAGTGGTGGGTATTCACACCACAGTGCACAAAACAAGTGTTGCTCTTAAACTATGGAGGCTACTTTTAATGGTAAAGTCAGACAATAAACAAATACACGAATAAATGCACACTCTCAGTGTTATGCAGAAGTTAAAGGAGGACATAGGGGTAGAGAGTAAGGGGCAAGGCACTAAGTGAGATGGGGGATGTCATCTCATCAGGGATGGCCTCTGATGAGATAATATCTGGGCCAACACCTGAGAGCCATGTGATTATCTGGGGGAAGAATGTTCTGCACAGAGGGAACAGCAAGTGCAAAGGCCCTGAGGTAGGAATGAGCTTGGCATGTGAGGCTCACCGAGAGGACAATATTGTTAGAGCAGAGTAAGAGTTGAGTAAAGTAAGCAAAGCAAAGAGTTGAGGAGCTACTTTTTAAATAGGGATTTTAAGCTGATTGCTTATCATCTCCATATGCAGTCACACCCCTGAGATCTCTAAAAAGGTACAGATGACAAGAATACAAGGATTCAAGCTTACTTAGTACCATACTTTACTTTCTAGGCATTTCTTCATTTTTATTAGGACCGTTCCTAGCTGCAAAGACAGCCCTCATCTAGATCCACGGTCAGCATAGACTGCATTAAGTTCTCAAAGTAATTTGCTAATTAATAGTAGCAATAATCCTGTGCATTGTTCCCATTGTTCTTATTGATTCCTTTTTTTTTTAATTAGGATGAGCTGTGGTTTAACAACTTTTTTTTTTATACAGCAGGTTCTTATTAGTCATCAGTTTTATACACATCAGTGTATACATGTCAGTCCCAATCGCCCAATTCATCCCACCACCACAACCCCTCCACTTTCCCCCCTTGGTGTCCATACGTTTGTTCTCTACATCTGTGTCTCTATTTCTGCCCTGCAAACCGGTTCATCTGTACCATTTTTCTAGGTTCCACATATATGCGTTAATATACGATATTTGTTTTTCTCTTTCTGACTTACCTTATTGATTCCTTTTGTCGCTACCTCTCTGGGGTTTTTCTGGCATTAACATGTCAATCGAATAAACGTTCTTCATCATGTATGTTGTTTGTTAACTATTGAAATCATTGTGTACCATTAATTTCACTAATAAGTACATTTTAAACTTGAGAATTTGCCTTCCTAAGGGTTTATGAGGAAGGAATTACCTTCTAAGGGTGAGAGAAGACAGTAAACTATTCACTTATGAAATTTAAAATATCTTTGGTTCTGTAAGAACCAAAATTTAAGTTAAATCCCCCAAACAAATAACTTTTTCAAGTATTTCACATGCCATTCTTTTTTTTTTTTTTTTCCCCCCCCGGTACGCGGGCCTCTCACTGTTGTGGCCTCTCCCGTTGCGGAGCACAGGCTCCGGACGCGCAGGCTCAGTGGCCATGGCTCATGGGCCCAGCTGCTCCGCGGCATGTGGGATCTCCCGGGACCGGGGCATGAACCCGCATCCCCTGCATCGGCAGGCGGACTCTCAACCGCTGCGCCACCAGGGAAGCCCACTTTTTCAAGTATTTAAGAGTAAACTTTAAAATCACGTAAGATGAAGTCCCTCCTGTTGTCTGGAAGACAGTATGGCTATCATGCTTTGTGTATTGTCTTTCTCTTATCCAGCTAAGAAGGTTTTATTAATTGTCATGGCAGTTTGGTACATGTGGGGTTGAGGGATCTTTAAATGCAGTGAAAAGGAAACCTGTTGTAGCTGGAAATAAACCAGCTCAAACCCATCTAAACAGAGGAGGGGGGATGGTGCAGCTTTTAGAATCTGCTTCTCTAACCAGAGTCAGATGTCCTCTATTTTTAAGCCTGGGAAAAATTATCTTCTAATCAAAGATCATTAGCTCAATAAAAATAATCTTCTATTGATGGGAAGGACCTGAAAGGACTTTACTTCATTTGAGCAGAAGGTTGGAGTAAAGCTTGGATTTTCAGCCACAAAGACACCTCACTTAAAGACATAGCCTGCATGTCCTCACCACCTTTCCTGATGCTGTTTTCTGTCCAGCTATGAGGATTAGGCACCAAAGCAACCCCCAAAGACAGAAATGTTCAACTTTGCGTGGGGTCCTCTTGAAGTCTGAGAGGGACTTCTCCGGGGGATCACACCACATGCTGACAGTTCATCATGTTTCTCCTCTCAGGACCCTTGCTGGTAATGCCTCTTTGATGGAGAAATGGTCATTAGAGAGTTGTCTCACATCATTAAAAATGACAACTTGACGAGGCAAATCTAACCTTTTGATTAATTCCCTACAACTGGCAATGCTAGACTAGAGTTGAAAGGAACAACTCCCATATTTTCTTATTTAAATCAAAATCAAACTATAGTTTCAACTTTTAGAAATATTGTATGTACTGCCAGAGTCATGATTGGTGCTACTGGGTCATTCTAGTAGAGAAAATAGAGAATAGGAAGGTTTCCAGATTATTAGGAGTTTCTATTGGGTTGAAAACCCCATGAGACTAAACACTAAAAAGCTGAAGAGAAAGTGTCTTTTGTAAATACTGCATTCCTAAAAGAATCTGAGAGGAGAGAACTGGGTTGCAAACGGAAATGCTGACAAGAGCCAGGCGTTTCATAGCTATTTAATAAATAAATAGGACTTCCCTGGTGGCACAGTGGTTGCGAGTCCGCCTGCCGATGCAGGGGACACGGGTAACAGTGAGAGGCCCGCGTACAGCTAAATAAATAAATAAATATATAAGTGCCATCCTGCATGACCCAGACTGACCTGGACACACTGTTGGCGTGTTAAACACCTAAGGGCACGGTATTTACGTTTGCAAAGAAATATGTTCTCTCCAATCTGCATGAAATACTGGGCCCTCTCCGTCCATCTGTATTTTTCCCTTTCTTGGAGGCTAGGATACAATGAAAAATTTGCAAACAACAGTTCAAGCAGTAATCCATGTTAACTGACAGTTGGCCTTGGTGTCACAGTGGCAATGGGAAGGCAGTGGTGGTGTCACCTTGGGAACATATGGCCTGTTTAACGGTGGCTGCAGCTCCTCACCTTGATCGCTGCCAGGCAGAAGTACAAGCCTGGTATTGTCAGATATTTAGATTTTTGTGATAAAAGCCAGGAATCTGGTTTTTTAATAGGAAACCTCCCAATTTTAAAATGTTGCTTCTGTTTAAAAAATACTGTGTTGGCAAACGAAATTCACTTCTAACTCAGATTTTGCACGTGGTTGCCAGTTTCCAAGCTGTGCATTTGTATGTTCTGTAGCAAAAACAGAAGTTGTTTATTCATCCATCCATTCCTTTATTCATTCAACAAACATTTACTGAGTATTGCATCATGATTAGTGCTATGGGGCTTTCAAAGATAAATGAAATATGGGGTCTTTGCACCAAAGAACTGAGTCTAGTGGATGCCTCCCCCCTAGCCTGGAAAACCGTACTCATCATTCAATTATTCCCTATAGTTTTATAGGCTTCAAATCAACACCTACGCTTCCAACCTCTCACCTGACCTGCAGTATATCTGTTTTCCTTCGACTATGATATATCAGTAAACCAAGACTACTTGTATCAGCATGAATACATGTTCAAAGCATAATAGTGAGAAAAAAAGTTTAAGTTGCAAAGAAATATGCAGAATGATTTTATGTGATTTTTAAGGCACACAAAACAATACTATATATTATAGGAACATTCAACTGTAGGAAAAGTATAAAAACCTCCACAGCTGAAGGATAACAACACCCACTTAAGGACAGTGGTTGCCTCTGGGGGAAGAGGGAGGGAAATGTGATGGAGATGTTGGTCTGTAGTTGTATTTGCAACACTTTGTTTCTTAAAAATTATCTAACAAATGTAAACATTTGTTAAGTCTTGATGATGGGGGACTTAGGCATCCCATGTTTTCCCCATCATCCTGCTTAGAATATTTTAAATAGGTAATAAAAATAAAATAAGAATGTAAAAACACAACGTGACTAAATTAGATTTTTTTTTTATTCCTAAGAGAATGCCTTTTCTAATTTTCACCATTGCTTTAGTGGCACCAGCCTCCCAGACTTAAAATATTTAAAATTTCCCTCTTGTTTATCCCTGGGGGCTAATGCAGTCTGTTACTTACGAAATCTACCTAAGAAACATCTTTCCAAATGAGCCTATGGTTACCAGGAGGGAAGGGGGTAGGGAGAGATTGGCAGTTTGGGATTGACATGTATAATACATACTGCTATATATAAAATAGATAATCAGCAAGGACCTACTGTACAGCACAGGGAACTCTGCTCAATATTCTGTAATAACCTAAATGGGAAAACATTTTGAAAAAAACGGAATCACTTTGCGTACACCTGAAATTAACACAACATTGTTAATCAACTATACTCCAATATAAAATAAAAATTAAAAACAAAATCTCTTTCCATTTTTATTGTATCATTATGTCACACACATCATCATTTAACACTCTCGTCACCTCCCCAAATGTCTGATGACCTCCACATTCCCCGTCTTCTCCATCTGTGTAATGCTGTTACTTTTTTTTTTTTTTTTTTTGCGGTACGCGGGCCTCTCACTGTTGTGGCCTCTCCCGTTGCGGAGCACAGGCTCTGGACGCGCAGGCTCAGCGGCCATGGCTCACGGGCCCAGCCGCTCCGCGGCATGTGGGATCTTCCCGGACCGGGGCACGAACCCGCGTCCCCTGCATCGGCAGGCGGACTCTCAACCACTGCGCCACCAGGGAAGCCCTGCTGTTACTTTTTGTTCATCACATTGTCATCCTGCTCCCATTGTTCACAAAGCAAATTCAGCTCCTCTTCCTGGAACTTAGGCGTCACCATGGCTTGGCTCCATCTTAATTTATAAAGCATGTCTCCCTCTCCCACAGTCCCTCTTTTTTCATCAACCCTCCAGTGCTTCCCAGAAACCAAGCACCATTCCATGTTCAACTTCCATGATTTTGCATATGTTGTTTCTCCTTTCCAAAATGCCCTTTCCTCTTCTACTGTTCCAAAACTTATTCCTGTAAGTCTGGTTCACGTTCTGCCTCTTCTATAGAACTTGACCTATATTTGTTGTTGTTATTATATTTGGGGCACTGATTGCGTTCACTTTGGTACTTTATTATGCCTTTTCTTTGCAAGTTTATCTTAGGTGGAAGTTTTGGTTTGGTTTTTTTGGTTGGGTTTTTGTTGTTATTGGGGTTTTTTTTTTTTCCATTTCCTTAAGATCATCTCTCCTTGCCACAAATGTTTGTAGTTATCTCCTTCTGTCCTTCTGGGGTCAACTATTGAGAAGTAGGTCTTCTTATGACTGCTAGGAATTCTCTTCCTAAGTCTGAGAGTTTAAATCTAGAACTAGGTTGGGTGCCTGGCAGCTCTGCTTTGTCCCCCTTTCCCCGTCAAGCAGTGATTATAGTCCTGGGCGGCTGTCACAGCATTTTCAGCCTCTGCTTGCTAACAGGGTTGGCCGTCCCAGCTGCTCTTTCATGTAGTGATCCTGCATCCATTGACTTGTGCAAGTGAAGGGCTTTTAGTTCCTGTTCTCTCTGAGCCTGTGTATATCAGATCACTGTAGTCTGTATCTAGTCCTGAGGCCAGTAGGCCACTCCAGTCTCTACCCAGTGGTGTACATTTCAGCTCAAAATTCAGTCCACGGAGAAACTTACCTTGTTTTTAAGTGTGGCTGTGCCCCCTTAATTTTGCTTTAAATTTTCATTGCTATGTGTCCAGCATGAGCCAGAGGAATGCTTCTCTTGGATAGGGTTTATGGTAGATCTGCCACGTTCTTATAGCAAATAGTTTCTTCCTTTAGGTCTAGCGTGGATCAACAATTTCTTGAGTTCTGTATCCTCTCAGTGACATAAATGCTGAGCTGCTAAATTGTGTGTAAGAAACTGAAGAAAGGGAATACTGGGATGAAGCTTCTGTTCTACTACATTAGATTAATAAATGGAGGAATTGCTAATCCAGAGATGTTATTATTCATTGATTTTATTTCCCAAATTGGTATCAGTACTCATTCGAGGTGATACTTTCAGGAGATAGGTGGGCTAGTATAAAACGGCTAAATATTCTGTGAGAACGTGCACTGTTCAGCTTACAGGGGTACCTCACGTTTATAAAGTGTCTGGTTTAAGCTATTTGGTGTTTGGCAAACAGGTGCTTGGAAAGTTATAATAGGGTAGTAATTAGATCAATTATATATTCATACTTATGGGAAAGAGATTTTTTTTTAATTATTATGCCATTTTAAATTTAGAAACCCTGTGAAAATTGTATGTGGAAACTGAGAGCCTGAGATCTAGAAATCAATGTCAAGGAATCCAAAGACTCAGCTCTTACCAGTTGTGGCGCCTCCGTCAGCCACAACTTTTCTGGCACGATAGAATTGTAAGCACAATAGGATTTATCACAGAACAACCAAATTAAAATACACGAGTGTGGGATGTTTTAAAGATAGCCTTATTTACCTCTGGAATCTTTCAAGTAAAACAACTGACATTCGTATTTTATAGATCAAGCAAACTAGAGGTGAAAACTATAGCCTGTTTCATAATCCTGATGTGCTCCTTTCCACTATTTGCAAGGTACACATAGGCCCTAAAGAAAATCCCAAGTAAGCATCTCTGGGGTGGAAATCTTTCATCACATTCTAAGAAGAAAAGCCAAACTTCTGGCGAGTAAAATCAGCTTTGGTCCCAGAAGGGAAAGCATATGTGTGGAGAGCACATGGGCATGGACACCAGCTCACAGGTGAGATGCTTTCCCGGCATCCGCTATGCAAAGGCTCCACTTGTTAACTCTACTCATGGACAACTCAACACTAACTGCCCAACGTCAATTAACTTTCAAACTCATGTTTTCTCTCTCCCGCTATATTAGAATATCCATGAAGGCAAAGAACTGTATTTCCTTGATTTCCTCCATAGCTTCCACTATAGGACTTGCATATTGGAGTAGTAGAATAAAGATCTGTTTCATATTGTTTGACTTTGCATTAAGAAAATTTTTCACCTTTCCCAGAAAGCAGAGTACTTCTCTATCATTCAGTTTGAACATACTACCCAGTACCCCTTTTGCTTCCTAGTATTTTAATTTTTCCCACAATAATTCCCAGATGCCACCTCTGCTAAGAAAACCCTTAAAATACGATGCACATTATAGTGGGAAATGGATCTGGCAGCCCCATGTGCTTCTGTCCTGATTCCAATACTTTTTCTTTAATAAAAACAATGTATTCAGAAGTGATGGATGGTATTATTTAGTTTAGAGTGAGTGAGTAAAAAGCTCCCCTCCCTCCTGCTTAAAATGATGTCCATAGAGATTGCCACCAAGCAAAGGAATTTTTTTGCTTATTACCCAATACTGTGAGATTCTGCTTAATGTGTTGCCAGAGTGCCAGTGAATGGTCACAGGCCGGCAGATGTAATCCTAATGTGCTTGTTTCCTGTTTCCCCCAATTAGTCATGGTGTATTAAAGTGAATAACATCTTTTAAAGTCTATTGGCAGCTATTTTTGCTGAAGCACTCATATCCGTGCTTTGTAAAAAGAACAGTAATTGTGAGTATTCTGATTTGGAAATAAAGAGAATTTGAAAATGAGGTGGGGGGGAGCTAAGTGACGTAGGGAGGAAAACAGTCCCTAGAGCAGAACACAATAGCTCTTAAAGCTTAAGGTTTAGGAAATAATTTAAATTTTGCTGATGCCTCTCCTCCAGCCTCTTTCCTGGGCTCTACAGAAGATTGTAGGATGTGAAATGAGTTAAGTATCGTCCTGCTTTAGGATAATCCTTACATCTATGGATTGTGGATTTAAGGAGATTAATGGATACATTGAGTGAAATTCTAGGTTTCTTATTTTGGTGCTTAATATTCCAGAGTTGCTACGCCACTGCTTATCTGGGCAAAGTGGAATCCGATAAAGCTACAAAGTATATGCATCCTGATGGGAAATGAATGTTCTAGCAGTAGCAGGAGCGCCTAACACATGTAGGTAATATATACTAAGACATACTAGGCAATAATAAAAATAACTGCTAACTATGTTTCCCGAGCACTTTCCATGGAATTAGGTATCGTTCTAAGCATTACCCATATTATCCCCTTTAATCCCTATAACAGTGCTGTGAATCGGGTATTATTACCATATTTTAGAGATGAGGAAGTTTAGGGACAGGGAAGTTAAGTATTTTGCCCAAAGTCATGCAGCTAGATTTGAAATTGGTCTGTGTGGTACCAGAGCCTGACTCCTGACCTCCACTCTGTACCACCTTCCTACATTTACATTAAATACTTGTTGAATCAACGTGAAGGAGGAGTTTGCGGAAGGCATTTAATCCTCAAGTGTATAGGGGCTTGCCAGTTGGGTTTGTAAAAGAATGTTACGCAAACTGCAGTAATCTGTTACTCTAAAATATTATCTGCCCAAAACTATAAGTCCCAAGAGGCACACCAGTATATGTTGGTGTTCATTACATACCATGTACCAAATTGCTAGCAGACAAATCTCAGAGTATCTTTGATCTGTAATGTCCTATGTGTTTCAAACATTGGTTTCTTGTCGAATTCTTCCTTAATAATTAAAATCAGTCTGTGGTCTAAACTCTGAATAGGTAATAATAGTGACCAGTATGTGTAAACTATCCTTCAACGAAGGTATTACTTGTCACAGTGCCTGGCAACTGAGATAACGTTTGAAGTATTTCCATTAGCGTCTTTCTACTGAGAAAACTTAAGTTGCATCTCTCTGACTGTCTTTTACTAAAATTCATATTCTAAAACATAGCATGTTCATCACTTGATCTTTGAGGGCTCAAAGTTTCCTCCGAAGCAAACTGACAATGGATATGATAATATCTCTCTAGTAAAATATGCTTTGATTACTAAATTTCTTGGAGGAAACCTGCAAGATTAAGGCATATTTCTGTCCTGTTGCTTCTTGTCTCCCTCATCATCTTGAGACACATATTTGGACCTTGGCCAGTGAGGTATCCCATTGGCCAGATGACCCAAGCAGACTTGTAAAAACATTAGTCTATGAATGACTTAAACTGGGGTACAGATTTCTAGTTGCTGCATGGGTGGGTGGAGCAGGGTATTCTCACTTGGATGTGGAGCTGAACACCATGGGGTGCAGGAAAGGAGTGGCCAGGAAGGTCTGTGCTTGTTCATTCAGATGTTGGGGAAAGACAGGCAGGGAAAGGACACTGGGATGTGATGGAAAGAATATGAGCTCTGAAGCTTTAAGTCTCAGATCTATCACTCACTACATGTATTCCCTTAGAGCACTCTAACAGCTTTCTAAGGCTCAGTTTTCCTTTTCTTTAAACTAGATATAATACTTAGCCCTAAAAGTCACAATTTTGCTCTATACGGTATGGAATAGAGTATTTCCAGCCTTTTCTGTCACTACCTGACAACGCAAGAAATTCGGATATATTCCTCCGTCTAAATTATGTATGCAGATTTTCTATTTCAATGTCTTTGATTATGTTGTTCCTTCTTCCTGGCATATCCATTTTCCTCATTTGCATGGGCCTGAAACCTACTTCTTTTGCAAGTCCTGGTTTTAAATACTCTGTCTGAAAATGAAACTTTCCCCAATTCTACGAAACAGAAGTAATTTCTCTCTTCTCTGTGTTCCAGCCACCCTTGGGGGCACTCGATGACGTTTAGCACGCTCTTCCTTGGATTATACTCATTTATATGCTGCTTTTATCTTTCCTGCTGGACTTCAAGCTCCTTGTGAGGGAGATAATGTCTAGCCCATCACTGTATCCCTATCCAGTGCTAAGCGTGGCTCCTTGCACATCTGTGGTCAATAATTGTGTGTTTAATTGAGTTGAATGAGAGAGGGAAACTGAACTTTGTGCAAATCTCTGGACCTTTCTCTCTGTCCAGGCTTGAGGGACTCAGCTACTTTGACTGAGTCTGCTTTAACCTAAGGTGATAAGGGAGACAGAGCTGATGACTCTCTCTACTCCTCTTACCTGTATAATCTTCTCTGTTCTTCAAGTATTGGTTGCCTGCTGGTAGATGGATTTTATAGATTGAATACATTTTTTAAATACTATCGAAGAGAATCAAGCCAGACCAACTTCAAACATGAAATTTCCAGGGGAAATATCCAAACAGTCTGCATTTTATTTGATTTATGGTTAGGAAATGTATTGATTCTTTTTTCTTTTCTTAGTTATTGCATATGGTATTCTTGCTTTTTAAACTGCAAGAGTGATCATCCCTTTCTTTGCTTCTTAGCCCCCATGAGTCTATAATGATGAGAAACCAAGAGAATGAATTTGCACATTGCCATGTATTTGATAAAATGGAATTTACAAAATAAACTCAAACTTATAGTGTTCACTTATTAGGATCATCAACATATTTTACACATTGATTTTTTTCCTCTATATTGTTTTAGCAATATTTAGTTATCAAGCTTCCTCTACAGTGTTATTCATGCACTTAGGTGATACAGAAAATGCCTTTAAATGTCCAGTTGAAACTGGACTTTGAGCTGTGGATGCACATTGGACAGTCTGGTGCTAAAGATTTGCCATAAGTGAACCTCCAAAATATAACCAACATGGGAGATAATCTTACCGACTCTCTCATCAACTTCTTGCTCTCCATGCATTCAGCCCTTCTCTCATTAAATCCTTGACTTTACATTATTCTATTCACCTGTTTTATTGCATCTCAGCAGCTACTAATAAACCCAAAGGGCTCCATCTTTCAGAGCATTTTAACGACTGCAGTAATCACCCAGGAATGCTCTACAGTGAAAGAGACATTTTGGCTGAAATTCAATTCAACAAACATCTATCGGGCAGCTGCCATGGGCTGGAAGACCAGAAATACCATTCCTTATTTTGCTTGAACTTAGAGAGGGAAAAAGACACATACTCAGCTATCATATAGGTCAAACCATGATGAATATGAGGCAAAGCACCAAGGATGAGGAAAGGAAAAACACGCACACTTGCTGCATACCACAGCTTCTCAGGGATCTATTCAAAACATTTAACAATCTGTATGCCCAGGGCTTCCCTGGTGGCTCAGTGGTTAAGAATCCTCCTGCTAATGCAGCGGACATGGGTTTGAGCCCTGGTCCGGGAAGATCCCACATGCCGCAGAGCAACTACTGAGCCTGCGCTCTAGAGCCCGCGAGCCACAACTACTGAGCCTGTGAGCCACAACTACTGAAGCCTGCGCACCTAGAGCCCGTGCTCCTCAACAAGAGAAGCCACTGCAATGAGAAGCCCACGCACCACAACGAAGAGTGGCCCCCGCTCACCGCAACTAAAGAAAGACCGCGTGCAGCAATGAAGACCCGATGCAGCCAAAAATAAATAAATAAAATTTTAAAAAAATCTGTGTGTCCAGACACTAACCAAATAGATTGGGCATCGACCATAGCATGGAGCAGAGTCCTGCAGAGCCAGGCAGTAGCTCTTACATTGCCGGATCATAGGACAGTCTGAAGCCTTCTGGGTGAAGAGGGCTAGAGCTGGAGTAGCTGGAAGGCGCTGTGGTGTGTGTTGAGAGGTATGGGTGAAAGTCAAGGGCAGCAGCTTTTTCCAGCTGTTTTCAAAGTATTTCAACATGTTACCCCTGATAGGGCCGTCCCAGTGCAAAACAGCAGAATATCAAACACAGCCACCCCAGGAGCTAAGTATTATTAAGCAGAATTTAAAATGGGGAAATCACCGTTGAGGGAGGGGATGGAGGCATACAGCTAGTAAAGGGTAGAACTGAGATTAACACACATCTCCCTTATTCTAAAGCCCATTGTCTGTAATGGTAACTAATTCATACTGAGGAGGAGATCCAGAGGAGGAGAAGAGGAAGTTGATCATGGCCGTGGTTTACAAAGAAAGTCCCTTCTGAGCTGTACCTTTAAATTCAAAAGATATATTATCATCATATCTCCAAGAATGTGCGATACCAGGTGTTTGTTCCATCCCTAGTAAGGATCTTCTAATCATTCTTTTCCTAGCTATCCTTCTTTCCCTTCCTTTCTTCCCTCACCTATCACTTTCTTTAGATGAAAGCTCTTAATTTAGGGTTCACGGGGGGCCATGCATGAGCTTCAGGAATCTTAGAACCCATTGCATTTGTGTCTGCTAACATACATTTTTGTGGGAAGATGGTCCATAGTTTTCTTCTGGTTGTCAAAGGCTTCTGTATAACTCCATTACATTAGAGGAAACTAAAAAACATTACACCAATGAAAACTGCAGGTATTACGATGTCACATAACGTAACATTCTGAAAATTCAGCATATCCACTTGGATTTCAAAGACCAAAAAAGTGAGTACTCTCTCTTTGACACTTGCACATATATTATTATCCAATAACTGGCATTTTCCATTGCACACAGTATATACTGTAAGCATTTTAGAGAAATAAGAGACCACAGAATTTAGGCACCCGAGTGCCTAAAGTCTACCCTTGGTAGACCTTGCTGGCACATTAGATGTGGCTGACATTAAAGAAATCACCGGTTACATGGGCCGTTCCAGCACATGTGGGGTGATGGTCTAGTGCAGTGGTTAAGTTCAAGCTTGGAATCTGACCACTGAGGTTCAACCTTGGCTGTTGTTTCCCTGCTCTATAGCTTTGGACAAGTTACTTGATCTCCATGTGTCACCATATTCTCATTTTGAAAAGGAAGACACTGTATTGCCTGTTTTTAGTAGTTAATGTGGAGAGTTTGCCATCACTGTTGTGCTGGGGTCGCCTGTTGCTGTCTTCTTGTCTTCACATGGGGCTTTCCCTGCCCCATCAATGAGGTGGGAACAGGCGTAGGGAATGAAAACTGACATGATTCTGAAGGCTTATCCTATCTTCATGCAGCAAATAAAAATATCTCGAGATTCCAGAACTACTTATTCAATTGAGGAAACCTAAAGACAAAGGAAGGCAGCCCCTCAGTTTTCTGCTTTACCCGACAAGGCTTCTATTCTTAGTTCCCTAATATGTTTCTAAAGCACAGTTTACAGTTGTGGCCATAGCAGTGAAACTGTCAGTCAACAAACATTGCTTGAGAGTGCAATACACAAAACACAAAGGGGAATAAAAAGTAATTTCATTTGTAAAAAAGCAAATGTATAGGATATGAAGATTAGGAAGGATTTTGTGAGTATTATCATCCGTTACCTGTATTAACTGAAATCATGTGTACCTTTACATGTTTAGAGTTTTTTGGACAATGAATGGACCTTGCAGCCCATTTTGAGAAAGCCATGGCAAAGTCAGTTAAGAAATGTCACTTTAGCACTTCTGAACCTTCTGTTCCAGCATCTTTAATCCTCAACAGCATCTCCTTTAATATTGATGGTTCCATCCAATACAAAGAAAAGCCATATTCCTTTGCCTCCGGAGCCCTAGAAGCTTACACTGACAATTTTCATTTAAGCTGTGAGCTTCCTGAAATTAATGATACAAAGGTTAACCTGGATCAGGGCCCTCTTGAATTTCTTGCTAAACTAAACAAGGGTAAGCTTTCATTATTCTCTGAGTTCAGTTTTTAATTATCTGTAGGAAGCCGTTGCTTTGAAAAGATGTATGAGATAAAAGAGTTTTTTCCTTGGGAAATAATTGTCTTAACAGTTCGTGAATCTTTTTATCAGATTGCTATTTAATTTTAAGTTTCCAAGACTTTCTCAGCAGTGGATTCCTTTGAATTGAGAGTTAGAGAAAACACATCCCAGTCTTGATTTCAGAGTGAAAAAGTTCTGGTCCCGGTATAAAGCCTTGGGCCTTGTGACTGAAAGTGTTACCGAGTCACTTAAATTCTCCAAGTGACAGTTACCCCTTTATAAAATGAGAATAATATTCATCATCATCATCATATAATCATACCTCACACGGTGATTGTGGGAACTAAGTGTGTGGGAGCACAGTCTGTAAATTGCTATGGCTGGGGGGTTGCTCAGGCTCTCTCTCTAGCACAGCGAGCACTTGTAATAGAGGATGGGGACTGAGGTCCGGTTCCCATCCCGCTAATGATGCTTAAGATGTGAGGAGAGTCGCTTACTCTCCCTGTGCTTTAGTTTTCTTTGTCAATAAGATGAGGAGACCAAACTTGACATCTCCATAATTATTAAATTATTATATTATGTAGATGGCAGAAAAATAAAATTGGTCAACTCCAGTATTACTCATTGAAAAAGCATCATTCATATTAGAAGCTGAAAAAAATACCACCATGAAAGCAGTACTGGGTGTGGCTGATTGACTGCGAAACTCTTGGGAAAATAAACTCTAATCGTAACTTCTCTTTTCTATAGAAGTAGGGATAATAATAATGATAATAATATTAAAAATGCCTGCTCCTCCACTAAACATGGTCTTTTTGAGACTACAGGTTGTGTGCAGAAAAGAATATTGGAAAACTGCTTTACAAAAGTAAGGTGGTATTTATTGGTTTTGGTCTTAGATTATTATGAAAAAGACATTTACCGTATTAGTGCTTGATAGGCAAAGTTAGAGTACATGAAACAACTTCTTATTGTTTCCTAAGTGAAAAAACAGAGAAACATGAGGATTCGTACGAATATGACACAGTCCCACACAAGAGAAAAGCATATTCCTCAAAGCTAAGCTGTACTGTTTGTGGTATTTGACACAGTTTGATAAATGGGCAGCCATGATATGGGGATTGCATCTGAAAGTGTGGTTTGAGTGTCTGCATTATCTCTGCAATTGAAGAGCAAAATACGTTGTAATTTATTCAGTAATGCTACTGGTTTTCATGGCAGGGATTTTCATTCTTCTTTTGAGGTTCGGTGGTAGAAAGTTCTTCTGTGTCAGTTTTTCTCCTTGAATCCAGAGAGAAGAGACTTTCTAGCTGTCACTTGTCAGTGGCTTGGAATGTGACGCAGGCACTTGCTCTTTCCATCTGAGTTATTAACTCCACTATCAGTGCTATTCTTTTTTTTTTTTTTTTTGCGGTACGGGGGCCTCTCACTGTCGTGGCCTCTCCCGCTGCGGAGCACAGGCTCCGGACGCGCAGGCTCAGCGGCCACGGCCCACGGGCCCAGCCGCTCCGCGGCATGTGGGATCTTCCCGGACCGGGGCACCAACCCGTGTCCCCTGCATCGGCAGGCGGACTCTCAACCACTGCACCACCAGGGAAGCCCCAGTGCTATTCTTGACACTTCTTTGTAAAGGCAAATAGAGTTTGTACTTTTTTACGATTATAAAAGTAATATATACTTTTGGCAAGAAAATTTCATAAAACACCTAAGAAGAAAACAAAAACCAACCATAATCGCAATACCAGAGAAGACGACTGTTAATTGTTCTATGTAAATTTCCTCTTTTTATATACAAATATATAATAGAGTTGTAATAATACACACTGTACCACAACCTTGTTTATTCACTTGCCAATGTATTGTGAATATCTTTTCACGTCATTAAAATAATTCTTTATCTTTACATTAAATGGCTCTACAGTACTTCACTGTCTCATGACACTTTAGTTATCATTAATATCTTTACTATTCAAAATGTCCCAATTGCCACCATTGTTCATATATGTTTGGGTGTCTATTCAGTTATTTCCTCAGGATAAATTCTTAGCAATAGAGTTTCTCGGTCAAATGGCATAATATTTTCAAGGATTTGTTTTATGTTGTTAAATTGTCTTCCAGAAAGGACATACCAATTTTATACATTCTCACCAGTAGAGTAGAAGCATCCTTATTCCCCTGTAATCTCGCTGCCCATGGATATTATGAACTTTTTAAATCATTGCCAATCTGCTGGGTAAAAATTGGTATCTATGTTTTTTTAGCATTTGCTTTTCTTCTTTTGTGAATTGCCTAAGTAATGATTTTTACCTGTTTTCTATTCTGTACTTTTAAATCTTTACTTTACCTAGAATCTGTTTTGTTGTTAGGTATGGTGAAAGCCTAATTATTTTTTAAAACAGTTCCACTTGCCACCTTTATCATAACCTAAATTTCCATAAATACTTGGGCTTATTTCTTGACTTTTTGTCCCACTCATCTGTCTATACCACTTCTACACTGTTATCACTCTATTTTAATTACAGTAGTTTTAAAATAGATTGTGTCTTGACTAGGACAGAAGGTGGAGGGCTTAGAAGGAGCCATGCCTGTTCTCATTCATTCATTCTTCCAAGTGGACTTCAAAATCATCCTTCACAATTTCCAAATGCTGGTTTTTGGATTACTTGGATTAGATTCCTAACCGCCCCCCCAGGCCTTGCCTGGTCCCCCCAAGGCTGTTCTGCACTCTGCATCTAGAGAGATCTTCTAAATCACAGATCTGCTTCTGTCATGTGTGTGCTGCAGGTGCTGTAACCACTCCTCCCTGGCCTGGACATAAGGCTCAACCCCCTAATGTGGTCTCAAGGCCTTTTGTGATCTGGCTCCTGCTTAACAATCTAGCTTCAGTTTCTCATCTCTGATGCCACCACACTCCATACACACACACACACACACACACACACACACACACACACACACACACACACACACCCCACCACCACCACCACCACCACCACCACACCATATACACATACACACCACCACACCATGTACACACCACACAACACACACACACACACCACCACCACCACACCATATACACATACACACCGCCACAGCATGTACACACGCATACCACACAACATATACACACACACACCACACACACACACACACACACACCACCACCACACCATATACACACACACACCACCCTACATATACACACCACACACCATACACACACTACACACATATCACACACACGCACTCGCGCACACTTGCCCTCCCACTGCGCTGCTCGCTCCATTCTGACCTACCTCGCTATGTCTTGCCTCTGGGCCTTTCGCATGCTGTTTCCTCTCACTGGAGTTCTCTCCTCGCCCTCCTCCTCCCCTTCTTGTGGCAAACTCTTCTTTCTACCCTCAGTTTAGATGTCACTTTTCTCCCTCTCCCCCTAAAGTCCAGTTTAGTTGCTCCTGTTGTGTTTTCCCTTAGCACCTGCAGTGTCCCCAGGGCGGTGTTGAACGCTGTTTTGTCAGACCCTGTTCTCTGCCTGGTCTCCCCCACTAGATGGACGAGGCCCTCTAAGCTCGAAGTCTCGTCTACCATTGTCATATCCCCCCTTGTAACCTGGCACTGAGGGTGCACAGTCACCTCTGGTTGAAGAATGAAGCGGTGGATGAAGCATTGCCGCTATGGTCATATTGTGTATTGTCTGTGACTCCATGAGCTTTTTTCTTCAATTTTAGGCTATACCCATTCTACTGACAATATGGCCATTATAGAAACTATTGCCCTCCCCTTCTGCATCTTTATGTTGCTGTCATTAATCTAATTTATGATTTTCTTATTCAGAATAGAGAGTGGTACCACTTGTTTCCCCTTCATCAGATCAACCTGAGCGTGATCTGCACAGTGCCAGGGACTGGTACACTGCGAACCTTCTAAGTTATGTCCGAAGTAAGAGAGAGAGTTGGCCCATGACATTAACACCTCTGGGAATCCTTTCAGGTCTTTACGAAATTCTCAACTGATGATTCCTTTTTTTTTTTGGTTACTTTTGTCTTTTTTTTTAACATCTTTATGGAGTATAATTGCTTTACAATGGTGTGTTAGTTTTTGCTGTATAACTAAGTGAATTAGCTATATGTATACATATATCCCCAGATCCCCTCCCTCTTGCGTCTTCCTCTCACCCTCCCTATCCCACCCCTTTTGGTGGTCAAAAAGCTCCTAGCTGATCTCCCTGTGCTATGCAGCTGCTTCCCACTAGCCATCTATTTTACATTTGGTAGTGTATATATGTCCATGCCATTCTCTCACTTCATCCCAGCTTACCCTTCCCCCTCCCCCTGTCCTCAAGTCCATTCTCTACGTCTGCATCTTTATTCCTGTCCTGTCCCTAAGTTCTTCAGAACCATTTTTTTTTTAGATTCCATATATATATGTTAGCATATGGTATTTGTTTTTCTCTTTCTGACTTACTTCACTCTGTATGACAGACTCTAGGTCCATCCACCTCACTACAAATAACTCAGTTTCGTTCCTTTGTATGGCTGAGTAATATTCCACTGTATATATGTGCCACATCTTCTTTATCCATTCATCTGTTGATGGACACTTAGGTTGCTTCCATGTCCTGGCTATTGTAAATAGAGCTGCAGTGAACACTGGTACATGACTCTTTTTGAATTATGGTTTTCTCAGGGTATATGCCCAGTAGTGGGATTGCTGGGTCGTATGGTAGTTCTGTTTTTAGTCAACTGATGATTTCTTTGGGCCAACCTGTCAGAGACCTTCGCCCACCGCCTGTTCACTCAGTGGGACTCATTTAGGCTCATCTTGTAAGACTCACCTCACATGTTAACATGTGAGACTCACCTCACATGTTTCTCATGTAAGAGTCACCTCACGTTTCGCATGTAAGAGTCACCTCACATGTTTCGCATGTAAGACTCACCTCACATGTTTCGCATGTAAGACTCACCTCACATGTTAACATGTAAGACTCACCTCACATGTTTCGCATGTAAGACTCACCTCACATGTTAACATGTAAGACTCACCTCACATGTTTCGCAGTTTTCTCAGCCGCCACCAGCTGGTGCTCCTGAGTGGTGGTAACACCTGTGCAGATCTTCTTACTGCGTCTGCCTTTATGTGTCTGTTTCTGAGTTAGTTCTGTGAGGCATCAACACTGTCTCGGTTATTACTGTTTCCACAGAGTTTGGCATAGTTAAGTGAACCGAACTAAACTGACAGACAACCCTACAGGATTCCTACCTGAATGTGTCAGATAAAGCTGTATTTGTCTAAGAGGAGGGGGAAATGTGACTGTATCTACCAGATGCACTCATCCTCAGCCCACTCTAGCACATACCAGGTATGGCACAGAAATGTGGGCGATCCTCTTTAAGAAGGGCCTAAATTGATAGACAGTTTTCATATTTTATTTCCTTGGTTCATCTTAGAAAGAACCAATTGATGAGCAGGAATAGCCCAGAAGATAGGAAAAGCCGTAAAGTTGAGGGAAAAGCTAAGAACCTGGCTAATTAACTCTTGACTTGTTAATTATTTTTGCTGTCATTTAAAAAAATTATATTTTAAGGCAGTCATAAGGAAACAGTATAATGGCCAAAAGTACTGAACTTTGAGTGAGACGAACTAGGTTTGGATTCCATTGCCCACTCTCTGGGAAGGTTCTCTCCCTCTCTGTCTCTCTCTGTCTCTTTCTCTCTCTCTCTCTCTCTCTCTCTCTCTCTGTCTCTCTCTCTCTGTCTCTCTTTCTCCTTCTCTCTCCCTCCCACAGCCCTTCCTCCCTCCTTCCCTCCTTCCCTCCCTCCCTCCCTCCATATATAAAATAGGAAAAGTAATACCTATCAAGGGTGATGTATTGAGGATTAAAATGATAAATGTGAACTAAATACTCATGTGTCAACGTTTTCAGTGTACCCAGTACAATTTGTCTACCCTGGTGGAAGAAAATGTAAAATATGACGTTTCTTAGTGATTTTGATGTTGTTTTTTTAACTCTTGGTTCTCACTTTCTAACACCTTAACATCACTCCCAGCTCCAGCCATAACAAAAATAACTCTGTTTTCACGTGGGCAATGACATTCTCACACCAAGGGGAAGAGGTTGCTCTTGTTGTTTGTGTATGTAGGCCTGTGGCATGTATCTGAATGGCCCTCGGGCTTTACGTATGTGACGTGGAGTCTTGGTTAGCAGCATACAAGCGATTTTTATACTGTTCACAGTGCACTTGGATTTTGCAGCACCTCTGGTAAAATTGTGACGTATATAGCCCACTCTTTTAACCAGTTCAAGTAATTTATTATATCAGAGTTGTGCTTGCTTACTTATCTGTCCCAGTTATGCCCTGAAACTTGAAGTTTTATACTGTATTTATTTATGAGCTTCCATTTCTCGCCTGCATTATCATATTGTAGACATGCTGGGAAATTGTATAACAATTTGAGATCAGTGGAGGATTTCACTTTCTTCATGGCAAATTGGTTCCCAGGGGACTCAGTATCTTAGTGGAGAAAATAAAAAGTTGAGATCTTTAAATTGAGTAAAATTACTTTTTTAAGCTCTGTACCATTTTTTGTAAATTAAAAAAACCAAACAGTATAAGAACATAGCAAGGGGAGAGACATAAAAATTTTTAACAAAAATTTTGGACCAAAATGGATGAAAGATAGTTAAGCTCTATGCTTTGGGTATTGCATATTGTCATTAATTTCATTTATTTAATTGTTATTAAATAGTCTATGTATGTAAAGTATGAGGATGCAGAGGGGATATTTATGTTTTAAAGAATAATAATAATAGGACATCCACATGCCCACCACCCAGCTTAAAATATAGAATATTAGTGACCATGTGAAGCCCCTGTACTCCCCTGAAGGATGTATTGTTCTTTGTCTTCCTAGATGTAATATTATCCTGTGTTATTATTATTATTAATTATTATTATTAATTATTATTAATAATAATTATTATTATTCACCTATTTTATGTATAGTTTCTATCCTCCTTTCAGTGTCCATTTTGGTTATTTCCAGATTTTCCTAATACAAAAGCTGTCCCAGTTAACTTCCGTGTTTTTATCTTATCTTGCACACATGCTGGAATTTCTCTGGAGTGCACCCCAGGCAATGGAGTCACCGGGTTATGAGTGTACACCTAGACCTGGCCAGACCGTCCCTGTGTCTGCTCTTATCAGTAGCATATGAGCTCCCACTGCTCCATTATTACTGTCTTAGTCTGCTTGGGCTGCCATAACAAAATATCATAGGCCGGCTGGCTTAAACAACCGAAATTTATTTTCTCACTGTTCTGGAGACTGGAAAGACCAAGATCAAGGTTCCAGCAGGGTTCAGGTTCTGGAGAGGCCTCTCTTTCTGACTTGCAGACTGCAGCCTTCTCACTGTATCGTTAAGGGTGGAGAGAGAGAGCAAGCTTTCTGATGTCTCTTCCTCTTTAATAAGGACACCAGTTCTGTTGGATCAGGACTCTACACTTATGAGTTCATTTAACTTTAATCTCCTCCTTACAGGCCTGTCTCCAATACAGTCACATGATGGGGGGCTGGGGGGACTCAGGGCTTCAACATTTGAATTTATAGGGATATGCATTTTAGTCTATAGCAATTATAAACACTTGCTATTGTCAGAAGTTTGGGTTTTTATCTTTTTTGTCAGTCTAGTGTAATAAATTGATATCTCATTGTGGTTTCTTTTTTTGTGGTAAAACATATATAACATAAAATTTACCACTTTAGTCATTTTTAAGGGTACAGTTCAGTAGCATTAAGTACATTCATATTGTTGTTCAACCATTACCGCAGTTCATTTCCAGAACTATTTTCATCTTCTCAAACTGAAACTTCATACCCATTGAACAATAATTTCCCATCCCCCACTTCTGCCAACCCCTGGCTGTCTTCATTCTATTTCTGTTTCTATGGATTTGACTATACCTCACATAGTAAAATCATACAATATTTGTCTTTTTGTGCTTGACCTATTTTCACTTAGCACAATATCTTCAGGGTTCATCTGTGTTGTAGCATGTGTCAAAATTTCCTTCTTTTTAAAGGCCAAATAATATTCCATTGTTAGTATTCCATTTGTCATCAAAATACAATTTGTTTATCCACTCATCTGTCCATGGACACAGATTGCTGCCACCTTTTGGCTGTTGTGAGTAATGCTGCTATGGACATTGATATACAAATAAATGTACAAAAATGGGTGTATTGTTTGAGTCTCTGCTTTCAGGGTTTTTTTTTGAGTATATATTATTGAGGTTTTTAATTTTCATTTCCCTGATTACTAAAGAGGTTGAATATTGATCTTATTTTTATTGGTCATTATTGGCCATTATTAGCCATGTGTGTTTTCTTTTCTTTAAAATGTATGCTCCTATCTTTCACCATTTTATTTTTCTAATGCGTAACTTGTATTTATTTTCCTTATTGAATTTGAGAAGTATTTGTGTATTCTAGGGTACTAATTCTTTGTTGCTTATATGTGTGGCAATTTTATTCTCCTTGTTTGTAGACTTGTATTGACAATCTCTTTGTGGTAATTTTTTGTTGAATAGAAGCCCTTAATTTTAGTGTAGCACAATTTATCATTTTTTGCTTCTATGACTTCTTATTTAAGAAGTATTGTACCTTGAGGATATTAAGATTTTTTTTTATTTCTAGGTAAAGCAAACAGATATTTTAGGGAATACAATATAAATTATGGGAGAAATGTAAGGCTATATTCACAACTTCCTTTATCAGGTATTTATTGAATCCTACTATATACCAGACACCATTAGAGGCCACAAATTCTTTGTCCTCATGGAACTTACATTCTTTCTAGGAGAAAGACAATAGCCAAGTGAATATATAACATGGCGCCAGGTTGTCAGGAATGCTATGATGAGAGCCTCAAAGAAGTTCCTGTCATCAGGGCCAGAACACATTCCCAGCCACGTGAGCTATTTGCAAAACAAAAGAAGAAGGGTATAACATTCAAAGCAGAGTGAGGCTGAAAGGGTACAATGGCAGCCCATAGATAGGACTTCTAATCCAGGCTTGCTCCCTATTTCTGTGAGTTGGGTGAAACTCATCTTATTTATTAGTTAAATGTGTGGTTTGAATCACATAACTGGTATGACTCCTTTCCCCTTGAAAAATTTTCTAGAATCTAAAAGGTTTTTGCTTTACTAAACCTCCTTGGGATAAACTGTTTAGAAGGAAATAATAGGGTATTTAAAATATTCATAAAGCTAAAAGAACATGGTTCACTACCAATCGTAATTCTTAAGTCTGTGTCCCGGGAAGACTGATTTTTCATCATTTCCAATAAAACCAGCGTTAGATTCCAGCTGAAGCACTGTAAATGGATAGCCATTTATAAAGGAATTTCCCTATAATTAAGATGACTCTGCAGAGAAAGCTGTAAAAGTATGTCTTCCATGATTGGCTGCAAAAAGCAAAGCACTAAAATTGCTAAGTGATACTATAGATTCCAAAATTTATATGTACCTTTAGAGCTAGTCTCATAAAAGGAATGATTATTTAGCAGTCTAAATTCTCGAAAATGGTTTTCATATTGGGGAAAAAAAATGTAATGCATACTGCATTACATTAAATGTAATTAAATGTAGATTTCAGGGCTTCCCTGGTGGCGCAGTGGTTGAGAGTCCACCTGCCGATGCAGGGGACACGGGTTCGTGCCCCGGTCCGGAAAGATCCCACATGCCGCGGAGCGGCTGGGCCCGTGAGCCATGGCCGCTGAGCCTGCGCGTCCGGAGCCTGTGCTCCGCAACGGGAGAGGCCAGCAACAATGAGAGGCCAGCGTACCGCAAAAAAAAAATAAAAAATAAAAATTGTAGATTTCACCTTGGAGCATGTGGAAAATCTTTAAATGGAATGAATGCTAAATTAAGTGTAACAGGTGATTGTGATTAATCACTACTTATTACCAGGAGAGGAAAAAGAGAAACCTTTGGTGCCTAATGAAATATAACACAACACAAAAGGAAAAGGCAGAGATGGACCATTTTTGAAGTAAAATATAAACCATTTCACATGTTTTTGAAATACTGAGGGAAAGCATATGCATCTCATGCTTCCCATCATCTGAAGGTTACCCTGGACTCTGACCCTCTTGAACTTGAAGGTTCAGAGTTCCTTCAAGATAATAATCCTCAAGTGTGCTTAAAGTATGTTATTTGACTGCCATTGGCAACTTTACTTTGAGATGTTGCCAATAGAGATGGATGAAGCCAGTGGTTGCTGAGGCTGTGGCCAGATGTTACATAGGGTAGATAATAGCAAAGCCTCTGGAACACAGCTTCCTGTTCAAATTTAGTTCCATCACTTGTAGCTAAGAAAACTTGAGCGAGTTGTGTAACCTCAGGTAATTTCTACCCTTCAGTAAAATGGGGATAGTGGTAAATTAATCCATGTCTTTACTAATTAAAAGAAAGTTTTGGCCATCTTTAAAGGCTCAAAAGTTATACCCATTTCCCTATTTCTCAACTCTCTCCTTTTTGATTTTTTTTTGAACTGGAGATGAAATTTTCATTTATAAAGAGTAATTTTTAAAATTGACGGTAGTCTTATACCTACTGTAGACATTGATAAATTTCTTATTCTGTCCTTTACTGGCTGGCCTTGGAGCAAGTCACTGAACCTTCCTGAGCTTCTGTTTTCTTATTTATGAAACGGAATTGATACCAATTCATAAGGATCATAGGTGTCATGGACTCTGAGTATTACCCTTTATCAATATGTAATGGATCAGAGCAAGAATATGCACATTTATCTTAAGCAATGATTTTAAATCTTGGATCCAAGTATGAGTTTCTAGAATTCTGGAAATAATATATATTTGTATTTGTGTACATGGCTTTTTCTGGAGAGAAACTCCTTATCTTTCAAAACATTCTTAAAGGAGTTTATGACTCCATAAAGGTTAAAAACCACTTCCTCAACATGAGACCAAATAACTGCTTAAAAAGCAAGACTTTTCTGTAACCTGACCAAATGTATTAATATATAAGGATGTATAAATATATATCTATACAAGGAAAATAAGAACAGGATTTGATGCTCATTGGAAGCATAGTAGAAAGGAGGATCCCAGAAGTAAGTACTGGCACCATCCAGGGAGGAGAGGAAATCTTAGCTAATGGTTTCAAGTGGTCCAACCCGAATACCTAGATGATTCCTAACGTATAGAGAGGAGTATTGTCAAGCTCTTCTTGTTGCAAGCGTTCCTACTTCAATAGCGTTGCCATCCATTTAGATATAGTTCCTTTTGTTTTCATTCCTTTCTCACCCAGCAACCTTTAGAATATATCTTTCCTCCCATGTAGTTTTGCTTACAGCAAATATTCTTGTACCCATGACAACTATCTCATTATACATCTATCTCAGTATACATCAGTCTCCTCAGTTTGATAACACGTTTCTTACCTCTGAGAAATGGGGCCATGCTGGGTGAGCCAACAAAGCAAGTTTCTAGACCTGCAAGGCAGACGGCTTGAAGGAGAACCAGGGTAAAATCGCCAAGGAGTTGAGTGCCACCTTGGAGGGCCTCCTAGGAGACGGGAGACTGGGACCCCAGTCTACTTACTACCCCTGTGCAGTACTTCACATGTCATTTTCTATGTTGAACTTCTCCAGAAAAGAATACCTACCTCATAAGGTTATACAAGAATGAAATAAAATAATACATGTAAAATACTAGCCAGCCCTGGGCACATATTCAGTGTTAATCCCTGCTCATTCCACTTTTCCTCTACTTCTGTCACCTTAAGAAACTCACCTGTGACAATCCTCTGCTTTGATGGAAATCTCTGATTCAACCAGTTCACAAGGTGGGACCACCATGCTACGATTTGTCACCAGTCTCCCAGAATAATGACAAAGATAGTATCATTTGTCCCTTTTCTTGTATTATGTAGAAATCAGGTGGCCGCAGTAGATGGCATTGTAATAGGAAAGAGAGAGAAAAATCTTGCCTCTTTCTAATGCTTACTAAATGAAGGAAGACAACAACAAAAAACAGTGCTACACTATATATGTCTTTAGTATTGCTGTTGTAGTCATAAAAAGGTTGGGTTACAGGTACTGTTTCTTTTTCTCATTAATAAGTTTTCATGTTCTATTTGAATACTACCTGTAATATCTCTTGTATCTGAGCAGTAAGCAAAAGTCAATAAACAAATACTTATTAAGCACCTAAAATGTACAAGATATTTTGTGGGGAACAAAAATGAATTTGAAAATGGTCCCAGAGTCACTCCGAAGGGTCAGAGACACCTGAAGGAATTCTCTTAGCTCCTGCTCTGCCCCCAGCTTTCCACAGGCCCAAGGTGGTTTAAAGGGTTCCCTCTCAGCACCACTGCTCCTCTTCCCCTCCCCCACTGTCCCCCCCAACCTCAGTCCTGCACCCCACTGTAAAGGCAACCTCTAGCTCCTGCTTTGGAAGCTGTCTCTCAGTTCACCTGCCCTGCCTCCAGTCACCTGAATGAGCCCTTGATGAAGAACCATGGGAAAGAGTTGATAGTACAGGAGACCTTCAAGATGGCAGTGGAGTAAAATGTGGAGATCAACTTCCTCCCCACAAATACATCAGAAATACATCTACATGTGGAACAACTACTACAGAACACTTACTGAATGCTGGCAGAAGATCTCAGACTTCCCAAAAGGCAAGACACTCCCCACATATCTGGCCATGTGGCTGACAGGGTCTTGGTGCTCCGGCTGGGTGTCAGGCCTATGCCTCTGAGGTGGGAGAGTTGAGTTCAGAACATTGGTCCACCAGAGACCTCCCGGCTTCATGTAATATCAAATGGTGAAAGCTCTCCCAGAGATCACCATCTCAACGCTAAGACCCAGCTCCACTCAATGACCAGCAAGCTGCCGCGCTGGACACCCTATGCCAAACAACTAGCAAGACAGGAACACAACCCCACCCATCAGCAGAGAGGCTGCTTAAAATTATAATAAGTTCACAGACACCACAAAACACACCACTGGATGCAGTCCTGCCCACCAGAAAGACAAGGTCCAGCCTCATCCACCAGAACACAGGCACTAGTCCCCTCCACCAGGAAGCCTACACAACCGCTGAACCAACCTTAGCCACGGGGGGCAGACACCAAAAACAATGGGAAGTATGAACCTGCAGCCTGTGAAAATGAGAACCTAAACACAGTAAGTGAAGCAAAATGAGAAGACAGAGAAACACAGAGCAGATGAAGGAGCAAGGTAAAAACCCACCAGAACAAACAAATGAAGATGAAATAGGCAGTCTATCTGAAAAAGAATTCAGAGTAATGACAGTAAAGATGATCCAAAATCTTGGAAACAGAATGGAGAAAATACAAGAAACATTTAACAATGGCCTAGGAGAATTAAAGAGTGAACAAACAATGATGCGCAACACAATAAATGAAATTAAAAATTCTCTAGAAGGAGTCAATAGCAGAATAACTGAGGCAGGAGAACGGATAAGTGACCTCGAAGATAAAATACTGTAAATAACTACCACAGAGCAGAATAAAGAAAAAAGAATGAAAAGAATTGAGGACAGTCTCAGAGACCTCTGGGACAACATCAAATATACCAACATTCGAATTATAGGGGTCCCAGAAGAAGAAGAGAAAAATAAAGGGACTGAGAAAATATTTGAAGAGATTATAGTTGAAAACTTCCCTAATATGAGAAAGGAAATAGTCAATCAACTCCAGGAAGCGCAGAGTGTCCCACACAGGATAAATCCAAGGAGAAACACGCCAAGACACATATTAATCAAACTATCAAAAATTAAATACAAAGAAAAAATATTAAAAGAAGCAAGGGAAAAGCGACAATTAACATACAAGGGAATCCCCATAAGGTTAACAGCTGATCTTTCAGCAGAAATTCTGCAAGCTACAAGGGAGTGGCAGGACATATTTAAACTGATAAAAGGGAAAAACCTACAACCAACAGTACTCTACCCAGCAAGGATCGCATTCAGATTTGACGGAAAAACTAAAACTTTACAGACAAGCAAAAACTAAGAGAATTCAGCCACCACCAAACCAGCTTTACAACAAATGCTAAAGGAACTTCTCTAGGCAGGAAACGCAAGAGAAAGAAAAGACCTACAATAACAAACCCAAAACAATTAAGAAAATGGTAATAGGAACATACATATCGATAATTACCTTCAATTTAAATGGATTAAATGCTCCAACCAAAAGACATAGACTGGCTGAATAGATACAAAAACAAGACTCATACAAGAGACCCACTTTAGACCTGGGGACACATATAGACTGAAAGTGAGGGGTTGGAAAAAGATATTCCATGCAAATTGACATCAGAAGAAAGCTGGAGTAGTAATTCTCATATCAGACAAAATAGGCTTTAAAATAAAGACTATTACATGAGACAAAGAAGGACACTACATAGTGATCGAGGGATCAATCCAAGAAGAAGATATAACAATTGTAAATATTTATGCACCCAACATAGGAGCACCTCAATACATAAGGCAAATGCTAACAGCCATAAAAGGGGAAATCAACAGTAACACAATCATAGTAGGGGACTTTAACACCCCACTTTCACCAATGGAGAGATCATCCAAAATGAAAATAAATAAGGAAACACAGTCTTCACATGATACATTAAACAAGATGGACTTAATTGATATTTATAGAACATTCCATCCAGAAACAACAGAATACACTTTCTTCTCAAGTGCTCACGGAACTTTTTCCAGAATAGATCATATCTTGGGTCACAAATCAAGCCTCACTATATTTAAGAAAATTGAAATCATATCAAGTATCTTTTCCAACCACAGCACTATGAGACTAGATACCAATTACAGGAAAAAATCTGTAAAAAATACAAACACATGGAGGCAAAACAATACTAAATAACCAAGAGATCACTGAAGAAATCAAAGAGGAAATCAAATAATACCTAGAAACAAATGATAATGAAAACACAATGACCCAAAACCTATGGGAGGCAGCAAAAGCAGTTCTAAGAGGGAAGTTTATAGTAATACAATGCTACCTCAAGAAACAAGAAACATTTCAAATAAACTACCTAACCTTACACCTAAAGCAATTAGAGAAAGGAGAACAAAAAACCCCCAAAGTTAGCAGAAGGAAAGAAATCATAAAGATCAGATCAGAAATAAATGAAAAGAAATGATGAAAACAATAGCAAAGATAAATAAAACTAAAAGGTTGTTCTTTGAGAAGATAAACAAAATAGATAAACCATTAGCCAGACTGGTGAAGCAAAAAAGGGTGAAGACTCAATAGAATTAGAAATGAAAAAGGAGAAGTAACAACTGACACTGCAGAAATACAAAGGATCATGAGAGATTACTGCAAGCAACTCTATGCCAATAAAATGGACAACCTGGAAGAAATAGACAAATTCTTAGAAAAGCACAACCTTCTGAGACTGAACCAGGAAGAAGTAGAAAATACAAACAGTCCAGTCACTGTGATTTAAAATCACAGTGAGACTGTGATTTAAAATCTTCCAACAAACAAAAGCCCAGGACCAGATGGCTTCACAGGCCAATTCTGTCAAACATTTAGAGAAGAGCTAACACCCATCCTTCTCAAACTCTTCCAAAATATAGTAGAGGGAGGAACACTCCCAAACTCATTCTACAAGACCACCATTATCACCCTGTTACCAAAACCAGACAAAGATGTCACAAAGAAAGAAAACTACTTATGAACATAGATGCAAAAATCCTCAACAAAATACTAGCAAACAGAATCCAACAGCACATTAAAAGGATCATACACCATGATCAAGTGGGATTTATCCCAGAAATGCAAGGATTCTTCAATATATGCAAATCAATCCATGTGATAAACCATATTAACAAATTGAAGGATAAAAACCATATGAGCATCTCAATAAATGCAGAAAAAGATTTGGACAAAATTCAACACCCATTTATGATAAAAAGCCTCCAGAAAGTAGGCATAGAGGGAACTTACCTCAACATAATAAAAGCCATGTATGGCAAACCCACAGCCAACATCATTCTCAATGGTAAAAAACTGAAACCAATTTCACTAAGATTATGAACAAGACAAGATTGCCCACTCTCACTAATATTATTCAACATAGTTTTGGAAGTTTTGTCCACAGCAATCAGAGAAGAAAAAGAAATAAAAGGAATCCAAATTGGAAAAGAAGAAGTAAAACTGTCACTGTTTGCAGATGACATGATACTGTACATAGAGAATCCTAAAGATGCTACTAGAAAACTACTAGAGCTAATCAATGAATCTGGTAAAGTAGCAGGATACAAAATTAATGCACAGAAATCTCTTGCATTCCTATACATTAACGATAAAAACTCTGAAAGTGAAATTAAGGAAACACTCCCATTTGACATTGCAAAAAAAAGAATAAAATACCTCGGCATAAACCTACCTAAGGAGACAAAAGACCTGTATGCAGAAAACTATAAGACACTGATGAAAGAAATTAAAGTTGATACAAACAGATGGAGAGATATACCATGTTCTTGGATTGGAAGAATCAGCATTATGGAAATGACTCAACTACCCAAAGCAATCTACAGATTCAGTGCAATCCCTATGAAACTACCAATGGCATTTTTCACAGAACTAGAACAAAAAATTTCAAAATTTGTATGGAAACACAAAATACCCTGAATAGCCAAAGCAATCTTGAGAAAGAAAAACAGAGCTGGAGGAATCAGGCTCCCTGACTTCAGACTGTACTACAAAGCTACAGTAATCAAGACAGTATGGTGCTGCCACAGAAACAGAAATATAGATCAATGGAGCAGGATAGAAATCCCAGACATAAACCCATGCACATATGGTCACCTTATTTTTGATAAAGGAGGCAAGAATATACAATGGAGAAAAGACAGTCTCTTCAATAAGTGGTGCTAGGAAAACTGGACAGCTACATGTAAAAGAATGAAATTAGAACACTCCCTAACACCATACAAAAATAAACTCAAAATGGATTAAAGACCTAAATCTAAAGCCAGACACTATAAAACTCTTAGAGGAAAACATAGGCAGAACACTCTGTGACATAAATCACAGCAAGATCCTTTTTGACCTACCTCCTAGAGAAATGGAAATAAAAACAAAAATAAACAAATGGGACGTAATGAAACTTAAAAGTTTTTGCACACTAGAGGAAACCATAAACAAGATGAAAAGACAACCCTCAGAATGGGAGAAAATATTTGCAAATGAAGCAACTGACAAAGGATTAATCTCCAAAATATGCAAACAGCTCATGCAGCTCAATATCAGAAAAACAAACAACCCAATCCAAAAATGAGCAGAAGACCTAAATAGACACTTCTCCAAAGAAGATATACAGATTGCCAAAAAACAGATGAAAGAATGCTCAACATCACTAATCATTAGAGAAATGCAAATCAAAACTACAATGAGGTATCACCTCACACCAGTCAGAATGGCCATCATCAAAAAATCTACAAACATTAAGTGCTGGAGAGGGTGTGGAGAAAAGGGAACTCTCTTGCACTGTTGGTGGGAATGTAAATTGATATAGCCTCTATGGAGAACAGTATGGAGGTTCCTTAAAAAACTACAAATAGAACTACCATATGACCCAGCAATCCCACTACAGGGCATATACCCTGAGAAAACCATAATTCAAAAAGCGTCATGTGCCACAGTGTTCATTGCAGCTCTATTTACAATAGCCAGGACATTGAAACAACCTAAGTGTCCATCGACAGATGAATGGATAGAGATGTGGCACATATATACAATGGAATATTACTCAGCCATAAAAAGAAACGAAATTGAGTTATTTGTAGTGAGGTGGATGGACCTAGAGACTATCATACAGAGTGAAGTAAGTCAGAAAGAGAAAAACAAATACCGTATGCTAACACATATATATGGAATCTATAAAAAAGAAAAAAAATGGTCAGGAAAAACATAGGGGCAAGACAGGAATAAAGATTCAGACCTACTAGAGAATGGACTTGAGGACATGGGGAGGGGGAAGGGTAAGCTGGGACAAAGAGTGGCATCGACATATATACACTACCAAACGTAAAATAGATAGCTAGTGGGAAGCAGCTGCATAGTACAGGGAGATCAGCTCGGTGATTTGTGACCACCTAGAGGGGTGCGATGGGGGGTGGTGGTGGGAGGGAGATGTAAGAGGGAGGAGATATGGAGATATATGTATATGTATAGCTGATTCACCTTGTTATAAAGCAGAAACTAACACACCATTGTAAAGCAACTAGTTACTTTTTATTTTTATATAGTAGTGTATTTTAGTACGTTGTTTTAGATTTGCTTTAATAATTAACCGGCTCCTTTCCCCAATGTTTTTACATTGTAGGTCTTCCAGAAATTGACTTCTATATAAAAATCACATTTGAATGTTCACTTGAGGTAAAGCTCTAAAGCAAATATTATGACTCAAGATTGTAATTAGAGGCTTTAAAAGAGGCACTGAGGACTTGGCTCAGTAGAATGCAAGCTTCCGGTTCTTAGGGAGCAGATGGGAAGTATAGGAGGCTGTATAGCATTTACTTAAGGGATATTTTGATGACATCACTGTGCAAACTCTGTGACATGCCAGTCATCACATGTTAGGTTTCCTGCTCTTTGTGTCATGGGGGCTTGTCAGTTCTATATACTGCAAAGTATGAGCGATTATTACTGCAGCTGGAGCCATGCATTCTGTAGGTCTTGTCAACCTCCCAAGAATTTCCAAATACATTAAAACAAATATTTTCATATGGGATATTTTCATTTTGGAATGGAACCTCTTCAATTAGACTGAATTACAACCATGCAACCGACAACTATTTTTTCTAGAAAATGATAATTGAGTACAGAGAATTACATTTGTCTTGCTAGCATACATACTTACAGTAAAGGAGAAATTGCTTGAATATTGTATTCTGTTTCAGAGAGTTAACATTTCTTTAAAGACAGCGTTCAATAAATGATTGTTGAGCGCCTACTACTTGTAAGTCTTTGGGAATATAATGGTGCAAAACAGACTTAGTCCCTGCTTTTTTGGAACTTACGATTCAGTGGAGGAAAATACATCAATCAAATAATGACAAAAATAGATCAGTAGTTCTAAACTGTGAAGATTTGTATAACAGTTTCTCAGCCTCAGCACTACTGACATTTGGGCCAGATAGTTCTTTGTCGTGGGGAGCTGTCTTCTTCTGTAGCATCCTTATCCTTACTCACTGTATGCCACAGGCCACCTCTCTCAGTAGTAACAATCAAAAATGTCTCCAGATGTGGTCAGATGTCCTTGGGAAGGGGAAGCAAAATCACCCCTCGTTGAGAACACTGATTTCTATAAAAGAGAAATACAAAGCATTTTGAGAACCTGTAACAGGGAACCTGGACCTAAATTGGCAAAGCTTTCCGATAAGTGACAGGGAGATACTTGTGTTAAGCTCTGATGGAAGGTTAGCTAGACCAGAACGCTGGGGGAGAGGGGGAAAAGGACATGGCGGGGGAGGGGAAAATGAGAAAAAGAATAAGTTATCTTAGGTTTCTTTCTGAAGGCGGTTCTCCAAACATGATAGTTACCTTGGCAAATTCCGCAAGGGCGGGGCCAGCATTCTGCTCCTGTTTGAACCCCCTGCCTTCAGTATAGGGCTGGGAACATAGAGGCACTCCAGGAATTTTCCTTGAAGGCATACTGTGTATCCAATCTAACAGGCACAGTGCTGTGCGCTAGGAGATATATATATGACCAAGCCATGTTCTCTGGTGTCTGTGAGCTCATGATCTCTTAAGAACAAAGTGAGGGTAGCAAGTAATCCTTCTGGGAGGAAGGAAAGTCTCCCCTGAAGAGGTGACATTTGAAGAACAGTGAAGAAGAGGCAGGTGCCAGGTGGCTCTGCATTTCCCCAGCTGCTCCAGAGTTGGTTACTTACCACTTGACACTCATGTAGTGGTTTATCAGAGCTTCTATCATTGCCCTTAAAACTCTGGAGCACAAAGAGATCTAAACACTCAAATGTTGGAATTAGCAGCTAATTAGATAGATAGATAGATATAGACATATCTATTTATATATCTATATATCCAAATCTATCTATCTATATAAAGAGGTGCTGATAAAGGGAGAAATGGTTGCTAATTAGACAAAAACATTGCTTGTTCACTACAGTCACCTACCTGATTCACCCCTTCCTGACTACACTGTAAGCCCTGCTACAGTGACATTGACACTTGTAATACATGTGCTTGACACCTGAAAGCTTTTCAGTAAATATTGTGAATTGTTATTGAATTAATGAGTGAATAAACAAGTAGTCTGGTAGTTTCATTTTGTTTTACATGTAGAGCTCCAATGATTGAAGAAGAGTCAGGAAAACCAGTTAGGAGCCTGGTAGTGCAAGATAGAGATTTGGTAAACTTTGGGCATTGTGTTGAATTTCAGCGTTGCAGTTTCCTTCCTAGCTCAGTACATAACATCCTAAGGTTAGATACTGATCTCTGCTACGGAGAAACCATCTGATGAAGAGACAATAGTAATATGGTCTTCCTAAGGTGGGTGTTGACCTGCCTTGAGAGATGAACAAGAACACCTAAGTATTCTTCATCAAAGGAAAGAGTACAGCTGTCCTCATGTCTGTAGGACGGATAATGGCTCAACAGCCAGTGGCAGATTGAGCAAGGACCTGATCTGTGGTCAGAAAATGGGAAGGCACAGTGTGCAGTGACACTTGGAGTTTAATGTCCATGCAAATGAATTACTTGGATCAAGCAGAGATGGTCAGAGAGCATAAGAGCACAAATTCTGGCAAAACGGCATCTGTGCCAAGTCCCTGGGTGCCAGTCCCTGGCTCAGTGCCCTTTCTTTTTACCACCTGCAGAGTCACCTTTGTAGAAAGAAGCAGACCTCTCTCTCATCAGGATTCCATGCTCATTTCAGCACAGCGGAACGTGGAGTTGTGGTGCTGACTCTACCTGTTTTGAATTGAGACACGAAGGCCTTTTCACCTTCCCTAGCTCACAGGAGGGAGGGACACAATATGAGACACTGGCAGAAAGAGAGGCCAAGAGAAGTAAGGACAAGGCAGATGTATTAGGACAAACCATAAGCAAATGTTTTCAGGATATGGGTTATCCAGCTACTCCTAGCTTCTGCTGGCTTACATTCAAAACATTTAAGAACTATATCCTCAGTTTTCTTTATAGAAATACTATTTATTTATATACATCCATTCAGTATATACATGTGTGTATATATATGTATAATTATATATGTATACATATATATGTGTGCATGTATATTGTCAGAACACAATATATATGCACCTTACTTATAGATATATTAATCTGTAATTGAATTTCTGTTTAACTCTTTTACCATGTGGTTTAAAAATAAGTATACCTTTTTTTTTTTTTTGCGGTACGCGGGCCTCTCACTGTTGTGGCCTCCGCTGTTGCGGAGCACAGCTCCGCACGCGCAGGCTCAGCGGCCATGACTCACGGGCCCAGGCGCTCCACGGCATGTGGGATCTTCCCGGACCGGGACACGAACCCGTGTCTCCTGCATCAGCAGGCAGATTCTCAACCACTGCGCCACCAGGGAAGCCCAAAAAATAAGTATACTTTTAATGTGCGTTTGAGACTGATGTTCTTGCTCTGGCCTCTGCCTGGGACCGTCCTCCCCAGAGGTGGGACGGTCCATGTCTTTCTTTGGGTCTCAGCATTTCCTACCTAATGGTGCATCCTCCCTCCCACTCAGGAACTCTCGGTATCTGAAATTCTTAGTAGACATGAGACAGATATTTGTTGAATCCTGTTTGGAAGATACTTGCAAGTGTCTCTGTATACTCTTTATACTATTTATATTTTTGGCAGAATTCTTATCTAAATAATGCCTGACTCCTCAAATTTGATAGGTTATCTTAAAGTTATTCCTTTCTAGAAGCTCCATTTAAAATTTATGTTTGCAAAATTATTCTACCTCAGTAACATTTTTCATTAAACTCTAACATTTAAAAAACTACTTACATGGGCTCAAACTTTAAGATTAATTGCATCATTTTGAATTTCTTCATTTTATGCATATTGTCAGAGAGTAATTATATTAAAAAATCACTAATACCAACTCTGGTTTTCCTTATATAACAGTACAAATGACTATATTTCAATCTAAGTTTGTAAATATTTTATCACTTTATTGAGTCTCTTTGAAAATTAGTGTAGGTAATTTGTAATATTATAAATACTCAGAAAAGAATGTTATAAGACCTACTGGTCATCAGTTCATATGGGAAAGTACATATGTGAAAATCTGTCCATTTGCAAGTCTGAGACATGAGCCAGATTAAGGAGTCAGTTCAGTTTGGGCAAAACATAATGTAAGCTATCCGTAATGAACGGATTATAGAAATATAAAAGACAACATCTGAGCTATATTGGTTAACAAAAAACGAAGCTAGTATAATATACGTGAACATGGCCGCTCATCTGGCCCTTTGAAGGCCTGTCTTCAAATGGCAGATTTATATCTATAGGGTCATGACAGATGTGAACATGTGTCTTCTCCTCCCTGAGACCTTTCTGCCATGTGTTTTCAACAAAGAATAACATTACAAGCTTACCACCTACACCAAACCTATTTTTCTGGACAAGGAACTGAAATACATGATCTAAAAGTAAAATATAGCCTTGCCTTGGTTTTTATTTGCATGTGGCTTTTAAACATGGCAAAAACCAATAATGGGTTTTCACTTTGAGCTGTTTCTAAATGTTATGTTGGAAATTAACTGCAAATGTTACATTCTCTGCAACAAGTTAAATTGGAAATGTTGTCCATGCTAAATGAAATATACCTGCAAGCATTCTCCACCATGAATGAGAATTCAGGAAAGAAAAATGTACTTTTCATATAACTTTTAAAGATTTACTGTGTAATATGAGAAACTGCACATGGAGAAAACCAAATAATAACCACTGTCTTTCCTTAGAGATATATTTAAAAGGGCAAGAGGTATGAAAATGAATGTATGTGCTGTTGACCGTCAGCCTAGTGCTTGCTGCAGAGAATAATTTTGATTCTTTTACTGTATGTCCTTAGTATAAATGATTATTTTATAGGCTTTATTTCTCTAATACATTCAGCGAGAAGCAATAAATTATATTTATTATTCAGATGCAAGAGACATTTTGCAGTCTATCTAATGATAAATTTCTAATGCATCCATCTTGCCTTAAAATGTTACTTTACTTATAATTTTTTTCTCTCCTTAAGAGGATAATTCACAACTATAGTACCTGTTGTATACTTTGACTTAAAGCTGTAAATCATTTTGTTACATATTTTTGTACTTCCTGAAATGAGATGTTTTGTTTAATTATTTAAACCAGAGTAATGACATCAACCTCTATGCCACCGTATTCTAACCCTTTGAGAGGGCAGATATGAGTATGGAAAAAGAGGAACCAATTGAAATAATTTATTTTCTTACAATTTTTTTAATATCTCAAATCATAGAATGGTTTAATTTCCACAGTATTGGACAAACCATTTTAAATGGGAAGATACTGAGAATAAAAGTTGTATTTCCATCATCTAGCATAGTGCCTGGCACCTTGAAAATACTGAATAAATATTTAAATAAATGATTGAAAGAATGAATGAGGAAAGAAGAGAGGAAGGAAGGAGAGAAGGAAGGAACTGTGTTTAAAGAGACACCATGCTATGTAACAAAAATAATGTGGCTGAAGATTACTTTTATTGAAGGCAACTGATAAATAATAATTTTAAAAGAAAATAATTCGAGCTTCCCTGGTGGCGCAGTGATTGAGAGTCCACCTGCCGATGCAGGGGACACGGGTTCATACCCCGGTCCGGGAAGATCCCACATGCCGCGGAGCGTCTGGGCCTGTGAGCCATGGCCGCTGAGCCTGCGCGTCCGGAGCCTGTGCTCCGCAACGGGAGAGGCCACAACAGAGAGAGGCCCGCGTACCGCAAAAAAAAAAAAAAAAAAAAAAAAAGAAAAGAAAGGAATTCAAATATCCCTTAGGGTAATAAACTGAGGTACTACCAGCTAAAATTGAGGAAAGGACCTAAGGGTTATTTTAGGTAGTTATTTAAATACATTGATCAAATTTAAAGTAAAGAGGTATCAGAAACCAAGTAAAAAGTTTTATTTTTAATCCTGAAAATGAATATTTTTTTAAAAGCTCTGGTCTGCAGCTTTGTGAAGGCTAATTTTTGTTCTTGCTCTCATGAAAGGCACAATATACCTGGTGTATAGGATCAGTCCTGCCGGCTCCTTAATTGTGTACTGTTCTTTGAACATGTCTAATTGTTAACATCTGTCTGATGTTGAAGTGGGATGTCCAGAAGGTGAGAGCAGAGCTTTCCGAGGATTTCAGAGCCGCCTACTCAGGAATTTGAACCAAAGGAAAATCAATTTCTTGTTCAATTCATGGCTCAAAATTATATTGGCCTTTTGGGTGAAGGGAATTTGAGGGTCCTGGATGGTGGCAGTGTTATCAGTGCATCTTTGTAACTATCATTGAGCCGATTTTTGAGAACTCTCTCAGCACACCATTGGCGCAGACTGTCAAAATACCTTTAGTCCCTGGCTGGTTACTCTAGAGGAAAAACCGAACACCTTATTTTTTTTTTTAAGATTACTTGCACATATTCTTAAGGATCTATGGAGAACAGAGCACAGAATTTGTGGAGTCGTGAACAGGATTTGAATCTCTGCTCCATTATTTTCTACCTGTGCTACCTTGAGCAGGTAGTTTAATGCCTCTGAGTTTTGGTGTCTATATATTATCTGTATTACAGGGATGATAATATCAGCTCATCAAATGAAAAAGTGAACCTAAAATTGCACTGAAATTGTAAATACTTTCTAAATAAGAATTTTTTCTATTAAAGGTTTGTAAGAGGCAGTAATTTCATCCCCAAACAATGAATTACTTTCAACTCTTCTTTGATAATCAAAACCATATAAGAGTAAACCAGTATTTTTTAAATCTCATTCTTTTTTAATCCTCTGTACATGTAGAATTCTCTTTGGATGTTTGTTTTCTTGCTGGAGAAGAAAATTAGGTGGACAATATGCAGTCATGCTTTTTGTAACCATTTTGAGAAAGTTGTTCCTACGGAACTATCCTCAAATGTTTTTTTCTCTCTCCTTTTGGTTTCTTGTACAAGGCAGATAAAAATGAAAAGTTTAATGTTTTGGCCATTTTATTGTCTTCACTGATTTCACCTTCCATGTTCATTTATTATTCTTTATTTTACCCAATACATGGCAAATGCTAGAAACTTACTGCTCCATTCTTTCCAAAGTGGGCCTTGAGTACAAATACTGTGAGCTGCTACTTTTGTCAAAGATGCCACCAGGGAGAAAGCAAAAATTCCCTAATGTGTTCTGTTGATTCAGGGAGGCCAAGAAAAACCATCCCTGATGGCTGCCGCTACTTACGTCCACTTTTTCCTACTCCACTTGCACATTAGGCTTGATGATCTAGTACCCAGTTCTCAGTGTGTCATTTTAAAGTTATGAACTGTGAACATTAGGTGCCCATCTAAAAATACCTTATGTGAGTTTTTGGTTGCCTTTTAAAAGAGAAATATAACTCTTACGTTGTAGTACTTCTTGCCCTGTGGCCCCTGAGCTATTTCTCTCATCACAGTGTTTCCTTTGATTTTAACGTGTACATTTTAGTTTATCTTATTTTGTCTATGTCTTCATCGGGATACCTTCTTAACTACCCAGGCAAGACTTCAAATAACTGCAACAACAACAGATTTGGAGGAAATGCCGTTTATACTTTTATCTGAGTGCTTTAAATACCCTTTGTTCACCTCTGCCTGAACATCATTTTTAAGCATAATAGAGTAAGAGGGTTTGTAACTTCCTCATATTAGAAACCTGTAAAAATAAAATAAACAGATACTATATTTGTCTTAATAAGATATGTGATAGTGATAGCTACTGAATGTTTCATTTTACTGTAGGTGATAGTGGTGCTTGTCTTTTTTCAGCATTCTCCATCTAATAAGCTTCAGATCCTAATTGTTTTACAAATATAACATTTAATCAATGCTCGTTCTCAAGAAACTTCATTCACTACATGCATCAGTGGCTCTTTATGTTTCATTATGCACATGCATTCATGTAATGCCTTTCACTCTTTATCTTTTGATACTTATTAGACTTCCTTGGCAAAGAAAGCTGTCAGAAAAATTTTAAGTATGTTCAGTTTTAGATATATATATATCAGTACGGTTTCGGAAATTGTGACATCCTAATCAATAATGCTTTATTTATTTTTACTTTACTTTTTTAAAGAGGTAGATTCAAATGAGGTAGATTCTGATACAACCAGATGGTTCAAAACACAGAACATATAAAAAGGTATAAAATAAAAAGATTAATTCTCTTCCACATCCCCCAGCCAGCCAGTTCCCACCACCATGTACACAAAATGGAAATCACATTTATTCATTTCTTAGAATTCCTCCAGATGCTCTTTATGCAAATATAAGCAAATATAAATTCATATTCAGAACTTTCCTTTTAAAAACAAAATATAGCATTCTATGCACACTCTTCTATATTGCTTTTTTCACTGAAAAAGTAAATCTTGAAAATCGTTCCATATTGGCACAAAAAGTGGTTCATCATTCTTTGTTTATAGCTGCATGATGTTCTATTGTATGAGTACATTCTAATTTATTTAACCAATCCCTCATTTGTGAACATGTGAGTTGTTTCCAGTCTTATGAACATTTAGCAATATCTTGCTATTATGAAATTGCTGTAATTAATATCCTTTTACATGTATTATTTTATACGTGTGTAAGTATATTTGTAAGATAAATCACAGTAATGGAAATCTGGGTCAAAGATTATAGTATGAATTTATATTGTTGATAAATATTGCCAGATTGCCCTCTTTAAAGGTTATACTGGTTCATATTCCCACCTACAATGTGTGACAGTACCTGTTTCCCCATAGCCTTGCCAATATGTATGTTATCCAACTTGTAGAATTTGCTAATCTTAGAAGTGAAAAAAAATGATATTTTGTGTGGCTTTAATTTGCATTTCTTATGAGTAAGATTGAACATCTTTTCTTACTTTTAAGAGCCATTTGTATTTCTTTTTCTGTGAATTTTTGTTAATATCACAGGCCCATTTTTCTACTGGGTTTTGGTTATAGTGTATTAAAATCAAGTACGTGTAAATATCTCAGATTTGGGCAAATGTTAGAAAATGTTTTCTAACCAAAACCCGTCTTTCTTTATCCTGTCAGACTCTTAGAATATGCCCACTTTGGGATGAAAAGTGGAATATCTAGGTCATCCCTGAGATTTTTACATTCTTTGGGAAATGCTTCTAATTAATACTGAGAAAAATAAAGAGAGAATGTGATGAAGCATTCATATTGCTAAATTAAATCACATGGTGATCCAAGTACCCCGATATCATTAGCTTCAATTAAACATCGTTCTTGTAAAACCAATTAAGAACTAAAGCTTATTAGATGGTAATGTCACTAAAGAAAGATGAATAGGACCACCCACACAGTAGTTTACCAGCATCTTTTTTTTTCCTTTGGCTATGTGGGGGAAAGAGCCAGACCTGAAGTGGGGTCTCTTCGGATAGATAGAACTGAGTTATACCCAGCCTCACCATAGTGCTGATCTTCTGAAGTTGAAAAAGACCTCAGGCTATATACATCTCTTCACCTTCTCCAGAAAGACAGGCAGGCAGACAGACAGACACACACACACACACACGCACACGCACGTGCACACACATTTGTACCTAAAGCTTGTCAAATTGCTCCCTAACTCTTGAGGAAATGAATTTGGTTTCCTTTCTCCTATAACTTGCCTCTCAGGACCCAACAGACCTTTCAGAACACACTTCTGCAATACCAATAAAGCCCTTTGGAATTCATCCTAATAAATAGATATTTTGCTTTAATTGCAATTTATGCCTGGAATGCAAGTGCAAGTCAGGATATGGCCATGGCCAGAGAAGGTTGTCCTCATTCAGGATTAGGCCACAGTAACTGCTAATTCCAAACAGCTACTCACTTTCCCCCCAGAGTATCAGAGAGGCAGTGGATTGAGAGAGATAAAAAGAGTCACATCAGTTATTTTCACTTATTTGGTTGGTTGGTTTTCAAGTTCTGAGACCAGAAAGAGTCTGTCCCTCCTCACTTTTTGTACACTGGATTTCAGCTGCCTTTTGGTGGCTAAGATCTCCCCCATCGCCTGCCATCCTCTCCCCACATGACTTGCTTGCAGTTGGCGTGAAGGCAGAAAGAAAATCAGATACACAAGGTCTGTCCTAGGATGATCACTTGGCCCAGGTTCTACCATCATAAAGAACTGCAATCTTGGATTTTTACATTATTTTCATGTGTTCATCCTAGAGATTCACAGACAGCATTGCAAGGAGTAGGTGTTCCTCTTAAATTTTTAAAGTATTGTCCCTGCAGTAGATCATAGAGCCTCCAGTGCATGACGAATAAGCTTTAAAAAAAAAATCCTATAATAATAAGGCACTCTTTCAGGGGTCAATATGTATAATGTAAATATTTGAAATATTTCATAACTTTGTTAACTTCATCTAAATATTTCTTTATTTTAAAAAATGCCTATTGTCTCAAATATTTAAAGTGGCCCAGACCTCTCTCAGTGTCCAGGAAATTCCTGGGCACTCAAGAGAGCTATATTATATACATCATCATGTCTCTTAACTAAAGTCACCCAGATAATGAAATGCAGTTATGCAGGTTTTTGGAAGTGATGTTTATGGACATTTTTGGAGAGAAACTATAAAAGTCAGTTAAAACTTTCCTGGTTATATTTTTAAGAGACATGTGCCATTTGGTTGTCCCTGAAAAGTTTTCTAAGTTCTAACGCAAGCATACGGTTAATTAAAAGGTTGCCATTTATTATGAACACTAGCATATTCATTTAAGATAAATCAAATTTATGACTCAAAATAATATTTTTACTTGCTGTGCATAATGAATTGCATTTTGGTGCTGGATCTGGGTTTCTTTGTATAGTCAATGAGGTCCATAAAAGCACTTATGTGTGTTGTATAATAACGGGCAACCAGCTGTATTTGGTGCTGTAGTGGGGACCTGGCCAGGCCTGACTCTGCCTCTCTTTCACTTTGTGAGCTGTTTTTGGCTCACTGCCCCCCTCTAAGCCGCATGACATTGTAAAATAAGAGGGTTCATTATAATTTCTAGGACCCTTCCCAGTCCTTGAACTCTATGACCAGGAGCATGATTTCATTATTTTAAATTATTATAAAGAATTTTAGTTGTTAGGTTTGACTCTAGTATATGGTATATCTATACTACATTACACATATATGATGGTCAGGAATGCATTCAAAATATATATTCAGCAAATATTTATTGAGCATCCACTATGTGCCAAGACACGTAGACTATATATACAAGGACCCTCCTCTCTCGGAGTTGATATTCTAGTGGAGAAGACAGACATTAGAAAAGCAAATAAATAGACATTTCAGGTAGTTACAAGTGTTGGGAAGAAAGTGAAAATAAGTTAATGGATAGAGAGTGACTTGAGAAGAGAGGACCTGGGAAAGGATGCTCAGGGATAAAGAGATGGCATTTTAGCAAGATCAGAATAAGAAGAGGCTGGTTGTGCAAAGGCCTGGAGGAATAATGTTCCGGGTAGAGGGACTAGCAAAAGTAAAAGCTCTAAGGCGAGAATGACCTTAGCGTAGTCGAGGAGCAGGAGAAATGCCCATGTGGCCAGAGTGGAGGGAGAAATATACAAGACAAGGTGAGGAAGTTGGGTAGAGGGCAGATTACACCTGACATTGTGGTCCGGTGTCTGGATAGTTCTCTCAGTATAGTGGGAAGCCTCTGGATAACTTTAAGCCAAAGAATAATGTGATTTTGCTGGGGGAGCGAGTTAAATGATAATTCTGGCAGTCAAGTGGGCAGTAGATAGGCAAGTTTCAGGGTCTGTTCTCATCGTGCAGAGAGGTGATGGTGGCTTAGACCAGGTTGGTAGCACAGTCGGTGGTGAGAAGTAAATGAACTGGGGAAATAGTCTAAGGAAGAACCAGCAGAATTTGCTTAGGGATTCAAGGTAGAATGTAAGGGCAAGAAAGAATCCAAGATAACTCAGAGATTTCTAGCCTGAGTAACTGGTTGGATGGGCATGTCATGGGGTTGGCATGGGGGGGAATCAATCATTCTGTGTTGGACATCTTAAGATTAAAATGCCATTTTTTAAAAATTTATTTATTTATTTATTTATGGCTGTGTTGGGTCTTCGTTTCTGTGCGAGGGCTTTCTCTAGTTGCGGCAGGCAGGGGCCACTCTTCATCGCGGTGCGTGGGCCTCTCACTATCGCAGCCTCTCTTGTTGCGGAGCTTACAGGCTCCAGACGCGCAGGCTCAGTAACTGTGGCTCACGGGCCTAGTTGCTCCGCGGCATGTGGGATCTTCCCAAACCAGGGCTCGAACCCGTGTCCCCTGCATTGGCAGGCAGATTCTCAACCACTGCGCCATCAGGGAAGCCCTAAAATGCCTTTTTGATGTTCAACCAGATAGACAGTTGTATGTTGTGAGTCTGGAGCTCAGGGGGAGGTCATGGCAGCAGAGAGAAATGTGGGAGTCTTTAGCATCTTAGAAGTGGATGAGAGAAGGAGAGAGAGGTGTAGATAAGTGAAGGAGGGTCATATATGTATTTCCAGGTCTGAGAGACGGAGGAGTAAAAGAGAGCGAGGCACCAATAGAGGCTGAGAAGGTGTGGTCATCAAGGCATGGGGGAAGCCAAGACCAACTACTATATCCAAAGCCAAGAGGACAGAGAGAGTGATTCCAGTAATGCTGCCAAAATGCCAAGAATGAAGAGATCAGGGAATATTTTAAAAATAATATTAATGCTAATATGTCTTAAGACATGATTTCTAGAGAACCTTCGGACCACAAATGAGTGCTACCTGTACTGAACTTTAAATGTGTGCTGTTTCTATAGTTTTAAACTCCAGGATGCGGAAGCATTTTTCTTTAATGCTTGCACAGAATAAACCTAAATCCAATGAAAAGTAATTGCCCTCTAATAGTGATTCAGGAAAAAGAACAAATCATTGTGCAGCCTTCCAGCAGATGTTTCTAGCTGGGAGATAAATGATTTATAATACCCAAGAGTACTCGCTTTTTGCCGTATTTCACTTTTGAAAGTAAAATTTCATGGAAAGAAATTTGAAAGTTCTTTTTTTTTCTTAGCTGTTGCCAAACTGGATAAGGATTCCATTCTGTCCTTTGTCGTTATTTATCACGTGAAGCAAGGAGTCTAGTGCATATTCATTATTTAAAAGCTGTGGATGCCTTGTTATTGGATTGTTTCTCATTTATTTAATAAAAATTTGAACTGAATTGTAACATGTAGGAAACTTCCTACATGTAGACAGAGTGTGCGTCCCAGAGTTGGTCTGTATACAAAACGATGTCATTGGAGGTACATAATGGAACAAATACAAACCAGATTTGTGCAGTTAGTGATAATTATGCATAAAGGATCAGGTGAGCAAATCATCTCCCTCATTCTAACTTAAACCTTTACAAGGAGCATTAGTTCTAGGGCCACCAGGGTGCTATGAAAGTGGTAATTTAATAAATGATATCCTAGTACCATGAAAGAATTGGCATTTGCCCACCTGATATGTCTGGTTTAGGGGACTAAGTTATGCCTCTGGGAGGATTTACCCCATAACATTTTAAAGATATGTTTTATACTTAATAGGTTTCTTGTGTATTTTTTGGATTATTTAACTAAGCTTTTAAGGAGCCATTTTTAGCCCTCTCAGAACTCATCTCTAATCAATTCAATTATGTGTGAAGAGCAGTGGTTTTGTTTCCTGTTGTTGGGTTCTGTCTTTCCCTCATCAAAAAATTAAAACATTTGAAAAAAAATTCTAGGCTTTAAAAAATACTCTATTTGCATGATTTTTATTTCTACCAAATATGATCAATTAACATGTATCAAATGCCCAGGAGGTCCATGAAATCATACCAGGCCAAAGTGGCATGAGAAGCTGGTATAATTGATGCTGGGCTATATACCAAGGTGTTTACATGCATTCTCCCAATTCTCATAAGTTTGAAAAATAGATATTGTTATCCACATTTAAGAGATAAGAAAATCACAGCTTATATAACTTGTCCAAAGTCAATGGAGAAACCGAGTTTCAAATATTTTATGAACGTAAAACCTGTGTGCTTTCCACATTACTGAGTTAACTCTCTACAAAAGAACCCCCATTCCTCTGCTCGAATTGTTTGCAGTTATATTAGCCAAGAAACATTAAACACTGCATGTGTGTACTATAAAGACAGTACACACATGCTCTGTTGCTGTAAACTTTAAGAAGAAAACCTTTAGAAGAAAATAAAGAATTGCTTCTCTGAACACCTATTTCTAATTGGCTTATCTTTGCCGATGGCAGAAAAAACAAATGTGGTCAATGCATGCCTCCTTCTATTTATAAAATTTCTAATAGGCCCACGTGACTCACAGTCTAGATGAGAAGAGATCGTTTAGTGGATGTGCATCCAATCCTGAAGTTTGTTACTCACAGAAGAGCTTGCCCTCAAATGATTCTGAGGGCTCCTAGGATGAGTTCAGCCTTCGCTTCATGCTTCATCTCAATTATGCAAAAATATGCAATACAAGAAGGAAATTCTGGGGTCAGAAGGATAAAACATGAAGGAAATGGAAAAGAAGATGGTTTAATTATGCGAATTGCTCGAGACTTTCTGGTATTTCTCCAACTAGTTTAATGTCATTTTTTTTTTCAATTAAGTTTGTAGGTATTTAACAGAGGCGGCAAAGCTTTCTACTTGGTTTAACAAAGAATTTTTTGACCTAATAGATTTTTAGCTAAAATCTCTAATAATTGGAATTTATAAAAGTGTCCTTTGGGGCTTCCCTGGTGGCGCAGTGGTTGAGAGTCCGCCTGCCGATGCGGGGAACGCGGGTTCGTGCCCCGGTCCGGGAGGATCCCACATGCCGCGGAGCGGCTGGGCCCGTGAGCCATGGCGGCTGGGCCCGTGAGCCGTGGCCGCTGAGCCTGCGCGTCCGGAGCCTGTGCTCCGCAATGGGAGAGGCCACAACAGTGAGAAACCCGCATACCGCAAAAAAAAAAAAAAAAAGTGTCCTTTGAAATTGTTTCCTACAGGAAAGATGCTGACAGGAGTAGCACCAGCAGTGCTTACATACATCAGTTTTATTAAGTCTGTTTACATAAGTGGGGTGTTTTTCAGATAATGCACAAATGCTTGCAGTACATCCCTAATTGTCAAAGAAGCAAATATCTGAGCTTTATGGTACCCAGAATAGCTATTATGTGTTGTTTACTCTTTCTATCGCAATAAATATCAAATGTTTTGTTAAGCTTGTCTTAAGCGAAATCGAAGCCAATAAAGGCTGCTGATATACGGTGAAGAAATGTGAAGGCAGGCTACTCTTGAAGTCAGAACCCAAATTGTTCAATAGATCTACACACACGTGCATAACCTTTCTAAGCTACTTCTCTATGCAGTGGATGTGTGGATAGTGCATGTCAAATGGTCACCATGCCCACCTCTACAATGTCTGCTTTGCTGTGCCTGAATTATTCACTTTGGACCACTGAGATCAACTCATTTCTCACATAACTCTTTTGTGCTTCTACAAGCTGTGTCATTACATATTTATAGGCTGTCTCCAAGAGAAATTACAATTTCTCTGAAAACGTCTTTTGCTAGAATGTGGCAATCCTAGGTGTAGAATTCCAAAGTCTATGAATTATATAAATTGAGGTAGAAGTTTGCATATATTTTCTAAAAGTTGAAGTTTCTGGAATATTATGAAAGCTTTTCCGTCTTGGGCCTTGCCATTAGCTCTAAGCTTCTTGTTATTCTACTACAAGGCTGGGTTAAAGATGGTAGTCTCCAACTTTTCCTCATCATATTTTGCCCTGCAGAATAGGAGAGGATGACTTGGGGCTGAGGGGTCCTTTTAGATCTCCTGTTCATATGTGTACTTATTCCTAGTAGTGCTCATAAATAGATACATATATATGGATGAATACATCTGTGAAATATATATGGATGGATGGATGTGCATATGTGTGTATGTGTGTATATATCTTTGTGTTTTTCTCATACAGCATTGATAAGCTGATCTGGAAAATTTAAACAACGTTTATATTGAAAAATGCTGAGTGATTTGCGTGTCAATATTGGATTTCATAAAATATCTGTGTTTCAAAATATACTGTGGCTCAGTGTTAAATGCTTATTAGGAGTGTCCTTCTAAAGCTTTGACAATGTAATTTTCAAATTTTCACCTTAAAATACCTTAAGGTGAATTACATGGCAGAAGAGAGAGAGTCAGAGAAAGTTTCAGTTTTCATCAATGAACCTTCTCTATGGTATTATTGCTAACAGAACCCAATATAGTTTTACATGATTACTTTCATGATTGAAGTATCCCAAAGCAGACCTAAAATTCAATAATGGAGCTGACAAACAGTGATGGAAGGAAAGGTTTCTTTTATTCTAGATGTTCGTAAATGTCAGTAACTCCTTAACTGGAAAACTGCAAGAGTCCTACTGAATATAATGCTACAAAATCAGTTTAAAATTAAACATTCACATTTTGTGGAGTTAAACTGCATTTTCCTTGTTTGTCCTAATCAACTATAAAAGCTGAATCTTTGCTCAGGCAAGGTTTATGGGGAAAAGTAGTGAAGTTGATGAAGTAGACATAACCCAAGGAGAGTTAGACAAGCAAGTAATTCGTGAGGAAATTGTACATCTGAACAATGTGTCTCAGAAGCAAATGAAGATAATTTGATAATCTTTGGACTATTAAATCTAGGTTCCTGGGTTTTAATTTTTATTTTGCCACTGACAAATTGAGTCATAATAGACCATTTAATGTCAATGAATTTCTCTAACTAGAAATTCAGCAAATCGTAGCCCATAATGGGCCTTGAAAAAAAGATGTGTCAAGTGTCTGCGTCTTTATTATGATAGAAAGTGGAAGGACAGGTTTGGGCAACACTCAGATTGGTCTGCAATGGCCAAATAACAGACTTTCCTCTCCACTAAGGGTTGTTTGTCCTGCAGACTCTCTTTAATGAGGCAGTGGGTCCGTATCGGGAAAAGAATGGTCTTTGCTGTCAGACAGACCTCGGTTGGAATCATGTCTTTGCCACTTATTAGCTATTTAGTCTTAGATTTTTAACTTCCCCAAGATTCAGTTTTCTCAACTGTAAAAACGGGGATAGTAATATTTGTGACTGTAGAAGTAAATTCCTGCTCAAAGGCGTTCATACCTTACAGATAAGCAGGTTGATGTTTACAAGGCGGTTCGGTAAGTGCTGTCATGGGAACATGTGTTTGTTGCTGTGGGTCCCTGTTAACTCTGGTCTGTCACTCAGCTTCCTCGCCCGCAAGATAAAAGGGATGCAGCCACCACCTCTTGAACTCAGCCAGGCCTGGTGCTTTATTTACACTATTTTATTCAATCCTCACAGCAATTCTATGAGGCAGGTACTATTTCCATTTTATAGGTGACGAAACTGAAGCTCAGGGAGAAGAAGGGACTCGTCCAAGGTCACACAGCTAATAAATGGCAGTGCAGTATGAACTATGAAAATTGCATTACAGTAAAATCTAGTGTATTAAAAATGGGTTGGGCTTCCCTGGTGGCGCAGTGGTTGGGAGTCCACCTGCCGATGCGGGGTTCGTGCCCCGGTCCGGGAGGATCCCACGTGCCGCGGGGCGGCTGGGCCCGTGAGCCATGGCCGCTGAGCCTGTGTGTCCGGAGCCTGTGCTTTGCAGCGGGAGAGGCCTGCGTACCGCAAAAAAAAAAAAAAATGGGTTTGTGTTTTCCATACAAAAGTTATCTCTGTTCTGAGACCCTGGTAAGGTTTTGTCTGTATAATCACTGCCTCTCACTGTAACACCAGAGAGTCTCCAAAGTACAGCTTTAAATAGTGAAAATCACAGACTTCCAGCCTTCTGACAGCCGTGATAAATCCTGCTTTAATCAAGCATTAAAAACATGTCATCTGTTTGATAAGCAGTCATTCTGCTATTGCTTGACCTAGCAATGAATTAATGAAGCAAAATATGTGACAACTCAAGGCATATGTATGAAATATGTTATTCCCAAGGCATCCAAACGTGATTCTCACACCCAATCCTGGGTGCAAAAAGGTGTTGGTTCTAAAATAGTATATAACAACACCAGCTCACACTTAGAAATTGAGCTTAAATGTGGGAATTTTCGAAACTAAAAGGAGTTAAGAGATAGGTCCTGAAATGAGCCAAGGCCAAAAGAGATGACAGTATTGGAAAGGATGGCTGATGAGTGCTCACCACCTGGTTTCCAAAAGCTCTCTGTGAAATTCTGAAGTTCAGCAAAGAGTCTGCCCCTGTCTGCCCAGTAACCGTGCTGCACAGAGCCTCTCCTGAGTCTGAGAACAGAGATTGCAGCCTCCCTACACTGGAGCCTGGCTATTTGTAGGGGTGGCTGGGAGAGCCAGAGGGAGAGGAAAGACAGATTCAATGATCTTTGCTAACCGCACAAGTCATTCCACCATTTTCTTCGTTGCATTGCTCCATGTCACCTGGTCTAAGATTTCTTTTACCCCTCTAGCTGCGTGAACACTAATGAAAAGTTTGACATACTGTAGGCAGCAGGCTCTGAACCTGTTGTCTGGAATACGAAAGGAGAAAAGAGAGCGTCCCGCTATTTATTCATTTTAAGATGATAATCCACTTGTAGGAACCAGTTCATAAATGCTCTCTCGGGGACAATAGTGGGCATAGAGGAGGAGTTGAGAGATAAATTCAGCCAACTTTCATCTCCTAAAATGCTTGGAGTGTCTTGGCTAAAAGGCATTCTTCCAAGTGATTTGTTTATGTGCTGGAAAAAAAAAAAACTTGAATCTTAGAAAATAAACCAAGAACTCATGATGAGGAAGTGAGATGTGAAAACTTGGAGAAACGATATGTTCTTTTCTCAGCTGAAATTTCAGGGAATCTTCAAATGCAGCCTCAAGTCCCCATTCTGTATCAGTGATAGATAGTCACCCAGAATACATCCAGTAGTGACTACTATATAAAAATGTGCCTTTCTTTACACACACACACACACACACACACACACACTATAATAAAGGATGTCAATCAAATTTGGGCAAGTAGTATATCATAGTGGTAAAGAGCATGTAAGTTAAAGCTTTATTTCTACACTTTGCTTCCTGGGAACATTTAGGCACCTTATTTCATCTCTATAAGCCTCTGTATCCTCAAATTTTCAGAAGTGTTATTGTACCTGCAACCTGTGCAATTACATCGTCCTAAGTATTGATAATGTATGTGAAGTACTAAGCACAGGCACGTATGTACACCCACGCTGCTCTCAGCAGCAATATAGTAGTAATGCCATTTAGAATTCACCATGGAATCTATTTAGCATGAGCAATGGCCAATTCTTCCTGAAAACCAGGACTCCTTTTGTAAAATGAAGTTATCATTTTTTACAATTTTAAATATTATTGAGTTGTTGAGAAGAAAAAAGATTATACATATAGAGGATTTGGACTCGGGCTGACACACAGTGAGTGCTCACTGTTAGCTATCATTGTGCATAGGAGTATTAGTACTACTGGCATAAAAAAATCTTCTAGTTGACTCAAGTGTGCTTTTTGTTTTTTTCATGTAACTTATATCCCTTACATACAACCCAGGGCTTCAACCTGAGGTTTACTTTTCCTTCCATCTACTTTGCGTTCTGATAACTTCTGGCTTAATCCATTTTCTCCATTACCACTAAGTCTCATCTCTTGTTTCAGTGTTTTGATTAGTAATGAAAATAGACTCTCAGCGTTGCTTTTCCTCAGCATATTGGAAACATTCTTTGGAGTATTTTTTCTAAGACCACTGCACACTTCAGCCATGAAGGAAGGAGTTGGGGGTCACAGAGTGGGTTTGGGCACATATATGGCCCTTGTTCTGCAGTCAGATCAATGACCCTGGGGAGAAGAGTCTGTGCTCCAGCTCCAAAATGTTGCTCAAGATTATAAATGTACACTATTCATTTTGCCTTTTCTATTACGCCAGGGTGCTAGATATAGAGACCGATTTTCAGCTTGTATTTTGGAAACTGAGTCTGGACAATATTTATTTTTCCAGTTTCATTAGGAATTTGTCAGCAGTAGGGACTATCTGATCATTTATTTGTATAAAGTAATTTTTCAGCAGTTGACATTTGTTTCCGTTTACACGACACTTGGTTAACAGGAAAAAGAAAGAAAGAAAAAATATTGAGCCACTGAACCAGGTTGGAAAGTTACCTTAGTTATAAGATTTCATCATGTCACTGATTGTCAGAGCAACAGGTGAGGGTTTAAAGGCTATTTTCATGGTAATCAAACCTAGACAAGAATGCTCCTCTCCACAGCTCAATGCGAATCATTCTTTTCTTCTAATGACACCCAGCATTGATTCACACACTGGCACAAGATTCAGACCTCTTAAAATAAAGTCATCCTGATTGCATTTTGTTTCCTCTCATTTTCCCATCAATCTTGACCCCATTCTAGAAACTACCATACTGAAATTTTCTAAATGTAGAAATCTTTGCAGTAATATCATTAAAAGAAGAGTTCTTGGAGAGCCCTGATTTTACCGAAAGCTCCATCTTTCTCTCTACAGTTTACATTAGAAATGCCAAAAAGTTCCCAGACAAGGAGCAAACAAAAAAAGTGATTTAAGTAATCAAGAGATATGATCATTTAAATGATCAAGTTTTGAAGCTGTGACCATTGTTATTGGAATGTTAAAAAAAAAAAAACAACCACTCTCAATCTTATTTTTTTTATTTTATTTATTATTTTTTCACTCTCAGTCTCTTTAATGAAAATATTTTTAACATTTTTCATTAGTTATCTCAAGAAAATCTATGTACTGTTTTAATTATTTTCCACAAAATTTCCTTCAGTCTAAATTGTGATCAATATGTATTCAAGTAACTTAATTTTCTATTATTCATTGGTCAAAAAATTGGGGGGAACCCTAATTTCTCCAAATGTCTTATTTATTTCTATTGATCCTACCATACAGGTCTAGTTGCTATTACATAAAATCATTGATTCATGTGACCGTCCAAGAATACTCAGATATGGTATAACCTGTTTATGCCCACATGAATACTTTCTCCTGAAGAATGGTACACTTTTAAAATAGGAATTAACAGGTGTGGTTTTAAACAGTCAATACTCACTATGCTGAAGTAATTCATATTTTTTATCAGATTATTATTCTAATGCTTAGAACTTATTGAACCTAGGCATATTTCACAGTGTTGAGGTACAGAGAATGCCAGCTGGCATAATCTGATGGTCAAACCAAAGGTTTACAGCAGATAGGCCTCCCTACATATAGAAAATGTAGAAGCTGTACTGAAAATAAGATTTTAAAGTTTTTAATTGGGGTCTGATATGGTAATGAAAGTGAGTTTTATGGAACAGAGTCCATCCCTCTAGAAATTTTTGGTGATGAGCCTATGACTATGACTCTTGTTCATCTGTCCTTGCTGGAAACAATACTAGGAAGCAGCATCGGAGTTAGCATTTGTGATTCAGACACACAAGCAATAGGAATGCCAGAGGCAGAAAATGTGCAATTTCATGCTCATTAATTTCAGAGAGGATTTACAAATTAACCTGGCTCGAGATATTACTCTTCCAAAAGGCCTGCAGGCATCATGGAGCAGTACAGTTACCACAGACCACATCCACAAGGTTGACCAGATGCTTGGGGGCTACAGTGGTCCTATTTATTCCCACGTGAAGATTATAGGTCAAGTTCTGTGCTGAAGACCTTCCTTGCACATGCAAAGAAGCGACCTTGTGTCTGAAACAAAAGAGATAGTACCATGAGGATGCTTCCCCCATGTCCCTTCTACGAGGTAGGACATAAGTTTTCATTTTCAGTTGTTCTTTACTAGCTAGGTGGTAGTAACTCAATGCTATTTTCTCTCTCCACTTTAAAGTGTAAGTTGACTAATAGATTATTAATACAGTCAATCAAGTGCTGTAGGTAATCTGACCTTAGACGTATCCAGGTACCCCCATAAATCAGCCATGTTAGGACTGTTAAAGGGTTTAAAGTGGATCAAGAGAAGATGAAATTTACTCAAAACCATACATTGCAACAGTTTCATTTCCATTTGAGGAATTCATTCCATAAGCAAGTTGATAATTCTAGTATTTGAGGTCTGGGGATGGTATTGAAGCCATTCTGCCAGCTTCTTTATGGGCTGCCACTGACACAATCAGGTGACAATCAGGACAGGTGGATCCTCACTAGTTTTGCCTTTGCTGTTGGCCAAATCAATTAGAGCAGGTCTTTCTTCAATGTGTGTGCAGATCACCTGGAGATTTTGTTAAATGTAGGCTCTGTTGCATAGGTCTGGAGTGGGGCCTGAGATTCGCCATTTCTGACAAGCTCCTAGGTGGTGCCCGTGCTGCTCATCTGTGGACCTCATTTTGAGTAGCAGGGCATTAGATAATGGAGCAGTGAGGGAGAAAGATGGTCTTACAGGACAGGCCAGCAGCCATATGGGCTGTATGGTTGGCATTCTTTTTAGCTGTAATATTTAATCCCTGAAATGGTGATGTGGTTGCAATTAATGTAATTTTACAGGACATTCTATCATTGTGAATAAACCACTGTACGTTTGGGGGTTTTTTAATCTGTAAACGTTTTTTTAAATTGTTATTTTATATTGGAGTGTAGTTGATTTACAGTGTTGTTAGTTTCAGGTGTACAGGAAAGTGATTCAGTTATACATATACATATATCCATTCTTTTTCAGATTCCTTTCCCATATAGGCTATTACAGAGTACTGAGTAGCGTTCCCTGTGCTATACAGTAGGTCCTTGTTGATTATCTGTTGTATATATAATAGTGTGTATATGTTAATCCCAAACTGCTAATTTATTCCTCCCCCTTACCTTTCCCCTTTGGTAACCATAAGTTTGTTTGCTAAGTCTGTGAGTCTGTTTCTGTTTTATAAATAAGTTCATTTGTATTATTTTTTCAGATTCCACATAAGTCATATCATATGATATTTATCTTTCTCTATCTGACTTACTTCACTTAGTATGATAATCTCTAGGTCCATCTTGCTGAAAATGGCATTATTTCATTCATTTTTATGGCTGAGTAGTTTTCCATTGTGTGTGTGTGTGTGTGTGTGTGTGTGTGTGTGTATACTATATCTTCTTTATTTTATAAGATGGTCTTATAAGACAGGCCTACAGCAATATGGTCTGTATGGTTGGCATTCTTTTTACTTTCTTTTTATTTTTTTGTTTTCCTTTTTTTTCCTTGAATTTTTGAATTTTATTTTATTTATTTTTTTATACAGCAGGTTCTTATAGTTATCCATTTTATACATATTAGTGTATATATGTCAATCCCAATCTCCCAATTCATCCCAACACCACCACCCCCGCCGCTTTCCTCCCTCGGTGTCCATATGTTTGCTCTCTACATCTGTGTCTCAATTTCTGCCCTGCAAACCAGTTCATCTGTACCATTTTTCTAGGTTCCACATATATGCGTTAATATACGATATTACTTTTTCTCTTTCTGACTTACTTCACTCTGTATGACAGTCTCTACATTCATCCATGTCTTTACAAATGACCCAATTTTGTTCCTTTTTGTACCTGAGTAATATTCCATTGTATACATGTACCACATCTTCTTTATGCATTCGTCTGTCGATGGGCATTTAGGTTGCTTCCATGACCTGGCTATTGTAAATAGCGCTGCAATGAACATTGGGGTGCATGTGTCTTTTTGAATTATGGTTTTCTCTGGGTATATGTGCAGTAGTGGGATTGCTGGGTCATATGGTAATTCTATTTTTAGTTTTTTAAGGAACCGCCATACTGTTCTCCATAGTGGCTGTATCAGTTGACATTCCCACCAATAGTGCAGAGGGTTCCCTTTTCTCCACACCTTCTCCAGCATTTGTTGTTTGTAGATATTCTGATAATGCCCACTCAAACTGGTGTGAGGTGATACCGCATTGTAGTTTTGATTTGCATTTCTCTAATAATTAGTGATGTTGAGCAGCTTTTCATGTGCTTCTTGGCCATCTGTATGTCTTCTTTGGAGAAATGTCTGTTTAGATCTTTGGCCCATTTTTGGATTGGGTTGTTTGTTTTTTTAATATTGAGCTGAATGAGCTGTTTATATATTTTGGAGATTACTTCTTTGTCCGTTGATTTGTTTGCAAATATTTTCTTCCATTCTGAGGGTTGTCTTTTCGTCTTGTTTATGGTTTCCTTTGCTTTGCCAAAGCTTTTAAGTTTCATTAGGTCCAATTTGTTTCTTTTTGTTTTTATTTCCATTACCCTATGAGGTGGATCAAAAAAGATCTTGCTGTGATTTATGTCAAAGAATGTTGTTCCTATGTTTTCCTCTAAGAGTTTTATAGTATCCGTTCTTACATTTAAGTCTCTAATCCATTTTGAGTTTATTTTTGTGTATGGTGTTAGGGAGTGTTCTAATTTCATTCATTTACATGTAACTGTCCAGTTTTCCCACCACCACGTATTGAAGAGACTGTCTTTTCTCCATTGTATATCCTTGCCTCCTTTGTCATGATTAGTTGACCATAGGTGCATGGGTTTATCTCTGGGCTTTCTATCCTGTTTCATTGACCTATATTTCTGTCTTTGTGCCAGTACCATATTGTCTTGATTACTGTAGCTTTGTAGTACAGTCTGAACTCAGGGAGTCAGATTCCTCCAGCTCTGTTTTTTTCCCCTCAAGACTGCTTTGGCTATTTGGGGTCTCTCGTGTCTACCTACAAATTTAAACATTTTTTGTTCTAGTTCTGTAAAAAATGCCATTGGTAATTTGATAGGGATTGCATTGAATCTGTAGATTGCTTTGTGTAGTAGAGTCATTTTCACAATATTGATTCTTCCAATCCAAGAACATGGTATATCTCTCCGTCTGTTTGTATCATCTTTAATTTCTTTCATTAGTGTCTCATAGTTTTCTGCATACAGGTCTTTTGTCTCCCTAGGTAGATTTATTCCTAGGTATTTTATTCTTTTTGTTGCAATAGTAAATGGGAGTGTTTCCTTAATTTCTCTTTCAGATTTGTCATCATTAGTGTATAGGAATGCAAGAGATTTCTGTGCATTAATTTTGTATCCTGCAACTTTACCAAATTCATTGATTAGGTCTAGTAGTATTCTGGTGGCATCTTTAGGATTCTCTACATATAGTGTCATGTAATCTGCAAACACTGACAGTTTTACTTCTTCTTTTCCAATTTGTTTTCCTTTTATTTCTTTTTCTGCTCTGACTGCCGTGGCTAGGACTTCCAAAACTATGTTGAATAATAGTGGTGAGAGTGGACATCCTTGTCTTGTTCCTGGTCTTAGAGGAAATGCTTTCAGTTTTTCACCATTGAGAATGATGTTTGCTATAGGTTTGTCGTATATGGCCTTTATTATGTTGAGGTAGGTTCCCTCTATGTCCGCTTTCTGGAGAGTTTTTATCATAAATGGTGTTGAATTTTGTCAGAAACTTTTTCTGTATCTATTGAGATGATCATATGGATTTTCTTCAATTTTTTAATATGGTATATCACATTGATTGATTTGCATATATTGAAGAATCTTTGCATCCCTGGGATAAATCCCACTTGATCATGGTGTATGATCCTTTTAATGTGCTGTTGAATTCTGTTTGCTAGTATTTTGTTGAGAATTTTTGCATCTATATTCATCAATGGTATTAGTCTGTAATTTTCTTTCTTTGTAGTATCTTTGTCTGGTTTTGGTTTCAGGGTGATGGTGGGCTCATAGAATGAGTTTGGGAGTGTTCCTTCCTCTGCAATTTTTTGGAAGAGTCGAGAAGGATGGGTGTTAGCTCTTCTCTAAATGTTTGATAGAATTCGCCTGTGAAGCCATCTGGTCCTGGACTTTTGTTTGTTGGAAGATTTTTAATCACAATTTCAATTTCATTACTTGTGATTGGTCTGTTCATATTTTCTATTTCTTCCTGATTCAGTCTTGGAAGGTTATACCTTTCTAAGAATTTGTCCATTTCTTCCAGGTTGTCCATTTTATTGGCATAGAATTGCATGCAGTAGTCTCTTAGGATGCTTTGTATTTCTGCGGTGTCTGTTGTGACTTCTCCTTTTTTATTTCTAATTTTATTGATTTGAGTCCTCTCCCTCTTGATGAGTGTGGCTAATGGTTTATCAATTTTGTTTATCTTCTGAAAGAACCAGCTTTTAGTTTTATTGATCTTTGCTATTGTTTTCTTTGTTTCTGTTTCATTTATTTCTGCTCTGATCTTTATGATTTCTTTCCTTCTGCTAACTCTGGAGTTTTTTTGTTCTTCTTTCTCTAGCTCCTTTAGGTGTAAGGATAGATTGTTTATTTCAGATTTTTCTTGTTTCTTGAGGTAGGCTTATATTGCTATAAACTTCCCTCTTAGAACTGCCATTGCTGCATCCCATAGGTTTTGGATCATCATGTTTTCATTGTCATTTGTCTCTACGTATTTTTTGATGTTTTCTTTGATTTCTTCAGTGATCTCTTCGTTATTTGGTAACATATTGTTTAGCCTCCATGTGTTTGTGTTTTTTACGTTTTTTCCCTGTAATTCATTTCTAATCTTCTAGAGTTGTAGTCAGAAAAGATGCTTGATACGATTTCAATTTTCTTAAATTTACTGAGGCTTCATTTGTGATCCAAGATGTGATCTATCCTGGAGAATGTTTCGTGTGCACTTGAGAAGAAAGGGTAATCTGCTCTTTTTGGATGGAATGTCCTATAAATATCAATTAGATCTATCTGGTCTGTTGTGTCATTTAAAGCTTGTGATTCCTTATTAATTTTCTGTTTGGATGATCTGTCCACTGGTGTAAGTGAGGTGTTGAAAGTCCCCCGCTATTATTGTGTTACTGTCGATTTCCTCTTTTATAGCTGTTAGCAGTTGCCTTATGTTTTGAGGTGCTCCTATGTTGGGTGCATATTTATTTATAATTGTTATATCTTCTTCTTGGATTGATCCCTTGATCATTATGTAGCGTCCTTCCTTGTCTCTTGTGACATTCTTTATTTTTAAGTCTGTTTTATCTGATATGAGGATTGTTACTCCAGCTTTCTTTTGATTTCTATTTGCATGGAATATCTTTTTCCATCCCCTCACTTTCAGTCTGTATGTGTCCCTAGTTCTGAAATGGGTCTCTTGTAGACAGCATATATATGGGTCTTGCTTTTGTATCCATTCAGCAAGCCTGTGTCTTTTGGTTGGAGCATTTAATTCATTCACGTTTAAGGTAATTATTGATATGTATGTTCCTGTGACCATTTTCTTAATTGTTTTGGGTTTGTTTTTGTAGGTCCTTTTCTTCTCTTATGTTTCCCACTTAGAGAAGTTCCTTTAGCGTTTGTTGTACGTTTGTTGTTGTACGTTTGTTGAGCTGGTTTCGTGGTGCTGAATTCTCTTAGCTTTTGCTTGTCTGTAAAGCTTTTGATTTCTCCGTTGATTGTGAATGAGATCCTTGCTGCATAGAGTAATCTTGGTTGTAGGTTCTTCCCTTTCATCACTTTAAGTATGTCATGCCACTCCCCTCTGGCTTGTAGAGTTTCTGCTGAGAAATGAGCTATTAACCTATGGGAGTTCCCTTGTATGTTATTTGTTGTTTTTCCCTTGCTGCTTTCAGTAATTTTTCTTTGTCTTTAATTTTTGCCAATTTGACTGCTACGTGTCTCAGCGTGTTTCTCCTTGGGTTTATCCTGTACGGGACTCTCTGCACTTCCTGGACTTGGGTGACTATTTCCTTTCCCATGTTAGGGAAGTTTTCTACTGTGATCTCTTCAAATATTTTCTCGGGTCCTTTCTCTCTCTCTTCGCCTTCTGGAACCCCTATAATGCAAATGTTTGTGTCAATAATGTTGTCACAGAGGTCTCTTAGACTGTCTTCATTGCTTTTCACTCTTTTTCCTTTATTCTGTTCTACAGCAGTGAATTCCACCATTCTGTCTTCCAGGTCACTTATTCGTTTTTCTGCCTCAGTTATTCTGCTATTGATTCCTTCTAGTGTATTTTTCATTTCAGTTTTTGTATTTGTTCATCTCTGTTAGTTTGTTCTTTAATTCTTCTAGGTCTTTGTTAGGTCTTCTAGGTCTTCTAGGTCTTGCATCTTCTCAATCTTTGCGTCCATTCTTTTTCCGAGGTCCTGGATCATCTTCACTCTCATTATTCTGAATTCTTTTTCTGGAAGGTTGCCTATCTCCACTTCATGTAGTTGTTTTTCTGGGGTTTTATCTTGTTCCTTCATCTGGTACATAGCCCTCTGCCTTTTCATCTTGTCTATCTTTCTGTGAATGTGGTTTTCATTCCACAGGCTGCTGGATTGTAGTTCTTCTTGCTTCTGCTGTCTGCCCTCTGGTAGATGAGGCCACCTTAGAGGTTTGTGCAAGTTTCCTGATGGGACAGACTGGTGGTGGGTAGAACTGGCTGTTGCTCTGGTGGGCAGAGCTCAGTAAAACTTTAATCTGCTTGTCTGCTGATGGGTGGGGCTGGGTTCCCTCCCTGTTGGTTGTTTGGCCTGAGGCAACCCAACACTGGAGCCTACCCCGGCTCTTTGTTGGGGCTAATGAGGGACTCTGGGAGGGCTCAGAGTACTTCCCAGAACTTCTGCTGCCAGTGTCCTTGTCCTCACGGTGAGACACAGCCACCTCCCACCTCTGCAGGAGACCCTCCAACACTAGCAGCTTGGCCTGGTTCAGTCTTCTATGGGGTCACTGGTCCTTCCCCTGGGTCCCAATGTGCACACTACTTTTATGTGCCCTTCAAGAGTGGAGTCTCTGTTTCCCCAGTCCTGTAGAAGTCCTGCAATCAAATCTCACTAACCTTCGAAGTCTGATTCTCTAGGAATTCCTCCTCCCCTTGCAGGACCCCCAGGTTGGGAAGCCTGATGTGGGGCTCAGAACCTTCACTCCAGTGGGTGGACTTCTGTGGTATAAGTGTTCTCCACTTTGTGTTCACTCACCCAGCGGTTATGGGATTTGATTGTATTGTGATTGCGCCCCTCCTGCCGTCTCATGTGGCTTCTCCTTTGTCTTTGGATATCTTTTTTGGTGAGTTCCAGTGTCTTCCTGTCTGTGATTGTTCAGCTGTTTTCCTCGGTTAGCATTCATTTCAGCTGTAATATTTAATCCCTGAAATGGTGATGTGATTGTGATTAATATAATTTTAGAGGACATTCTGTCAGTGTGAAGAAACCACCATACATTCGATTTTAAAATGAAGTTTTGCTCTGTTTGGATGTTTTTTAATGTTCAGAATCAAAAGACCTGGTCCCCTTTAAGAATATAGAGCACATCAGTGTCAGAATGAGAAAACTGTAAGGAAACCTGCAGAGTAAAGGATAGGCAATGATGCCATGCAGATGCAAAACAAATAACGAAAGAGAGGAGAGAAGTAGCTTGGAGTAGGGGGAATCATCTCTTCATAGGAAAGGGACTGTAATGGAGCAGCTCACTGCTTCTGCCTCCTGCCTTCAAGCTCAGATCTTTCTTGCTCCCTTCTGATTTAAACGTAGTTGTGTGGCCCACTTTACCCCAGTAGGGAAGGAGATAAAATTAATTTATTCTCAAAAAGTCATGCCAAAGCAATAGAGCTAAAGTCTATGTAGCACCCAGAAGCCTCTGACTCTAGGAGAGATTAAGGGTGTACTTTTCATTTGCCCTAGAGAAACAGGGTCATTTTAATCAGGAATTAAGAACTATTTTGGATTGCAGAGGAATATTTGGCCATATCATTGAGTTTGCATTTCTTTAAATTATGCAGGGCCTTGTGCTTGTAGTTATACCTTGTCTTAATAAGTAGAGAAAGACAGAATTAAGATCTATGATCAAAATCATGTGACAGCTAGCCTTCAGGAAATCTTGCTTAAATTTTAGAGTATGCCACCAGCAAGGCAGCAAACTGAACTGGAGGTCTAATGTCAAAACGAGAGAAACATATTATCTCTGGCTGCTTTTTTGCTCCATTGTCAATCTCTGTCACTACTAGAAAACTGACAGTGGAGCAAACAAGCAGGCAGAGATAATATGCAAATTAATAGCTGTAGCTCTGTGCATATGTACTCCTGTTTTCTAACAAGGACGAGTTGCATTGTCTTAGGGCCGTGGTTTGTGGTTTGTCAGCTGTTTTCAAGAGTCAAGATGCTCCTTTGTGTCCCAATTTCTGAGTTTTATATCATTAGTATATATTGAATTTATCAAATGCTTTTTTCTGAATTGTCTGTGATAATAGTTCTCTTTATCTCCTTTGTTCTGGGAATTTTCTGAATTTTCTGAATTTTTCTGGGAATTTTCTGAATCAGCAACTGATTTTCAAATGTTAACAAGAATTTGAAAAAGAATAGATATATGTATAACTGAATCACTTTGCTGTACACATGAAACTATCACAACATTGTTAACTATACTTTAATATAAAATAAAAAGTTTATAAAAATAAAAAAATAAATTCTCACTATGGCTTTTGTAAATCTATTAAAAATAAAATGTATGCCTGGAGTATAACCCAATTGAACGTGATGAATTATTTGTCTTTTTAAAAAAATTTTTAAAGATTTAGTTTTTTAAATATATTGTCAGTTTTTCTTATTTTTTGTTCTGTTTTAGATGCACTGTGCTGTAATTTTTCTTCCTTGTAATATTTTTGTCTTACTTTTCTACCAAGACCATGTTGCTCAAACTTACAAAAAAAAAAAGAGAGCGAGAGAGAGAGAAACAGACAATCTGTAGTATGTTCCCGCTGGGCTGGGATAAAATGTTCACAAGACCCAAGTACTGGAAAGATTATGGTCCCACACCACACAGAACTTCCAGGCTAGCTGAAAATGAACATTGCCTGTTTCTTGATTTTTCTGATTGCAGAATTCTGCACTAATTCATCACAGTGGAGCTACCTTTCTCCTACGGGGTCCCACCTCCACCAGTACCCTGAGCCTATGCTCATTTTGCCCCTCAGCTAATGAACCACATGCTCCAGTCTCAAACCTATGACGTAATAAGGATTCCTCCATCACCATTCACTAATGGTGAATATAAAATTGGATCTAATATGAGTCTTATTATCTTATATCCACTTTCTTAGTTTGCACATAGTAGGCACTAAAATTTGTGGAATGTAATTGAATTCTAGGGACAGATTATTTCCTTCACGATGGATTTCATTTTGTTCACTCACGAGAAACAGTTTTCTTCTGCGTTCGGAACGATGTGCATGAACGTTGTGGCATGAGCTGGCTGTCTCCCTCCCTGCTGCTAGGAAATGGTCATAATGTTGAATTGCACAAAATGCCTTTATTTCCCTAATCAAGAAGTTGAGGGATTTTCTGGCTTAGCAGGCGCCTCAATTGTGCATAATTAGTTGCTAGGAATTGTTTAGCATAGACTGATTAGTCTCAGCCAAAGGAAATTAAACTTTTTTTTTCAATAAAGCCCTGGGCTTCCCTGGTGGCGCAGTAGTTGAGAGTCCGCCTGCTGATGCAGGGCACACGGGTTCGTGCCCCGGTCCGGGAAGATCCCACATGCCGCGGAGCGGCTGGTCCCGTGAGTCATGGCCGCTGAGCCTGCGCGTCCGGAGCCTGTGCTCCGCAACGGGAGAGGCCACAGCAGTGAGAGGCCCGCGTACAGCAAAAAAAATAATAAAATAAAATAAAAAATAAAGCCCTGAAAACAGCTAGAGATTCTTGAAACCATAGTCATATCCGGTTTCTCTGGGAAGCCCAGACTCTGGGAATGGGAGAAGTAGAAGGTGGAGACAAGGACCCGCCTGATTACACATGGATGCTATTTGATGCCAGGCAACCATTCAAGGAGACGTGAGTCCATTCCTCAAGATGGGTTTCTCCCAACTGCAGCATGGGCTTTGGTTGTGATGCAGAATGAAACCTTGCTTCTTAGGTGCCTGCCATTTGCTTCCCAAGTTTGTAAATACCAGCTTCACTTGGAACATGTAATCAAAACAAATGATCTGTGTTTGCCGCTCCTGTGTTTGGCACATAAGGAGAGTGGCCAAATTAGGGAAAATAAGAGGGATAGATGGGTCCCTGCCATTGTTCCACTTCTGTTTTAAGTACATGCTTGACTAAGCCCTTTCTGTGTCTCTGTCACAGTGTCGATTCTCCATTTAACGGAGGGCATTTTCCCTAGCCTTATGGGATGTCACTGTAAAGGGGACCCGTGCTCTTTCTTGTTACGACCAACGGCAATGGGTGGCCATCGTATGTGACAGTGATTATCTAGCTGCTAAGATGTCATGTTAAAAGGCTGACAGTTCTGATACCCTGATGTGCCCTTGATGATTACTTGCAGCATTCACTTCAGTGAGCAGTGACTCACTAGCTCAATGCCTCCTTTGCCCCTATAGTGACTTTCCATAAGGATCCCTTGTTAACATGATCCACCATCAAAGTCAAGGTTGGGCATCCGGTATGAAAATCAGAATTCTTTTGTTTAAAGGCATTATGTTAAAGGTTGTGCGATAAACCTTTCTGTAGTCTGAACGAAAATTAAAGGAAATATATTTTAATATTATTTTTATAAAGAGTCACAGATTTTGAACATACAATAGGGCAATACTTAATAGCTGTTAGGTGGTGATGTGGCTTTAAAAGCAATAGGGTGTAAACCTAGAAACTGAAATCAGAAGGAGGAGGCAGGGTAGCTCGTAACTAATGTTTGACTTTCTTCAGTTTGCTTACTTACAATAAATGCTCTAGTTTGAAAAGTTAAATGCAGTCTAATCATCTATCAGCAAATATTTAACGAATGCATACTATGAGTCAGGCACTGTCCTAGAGACATTATCTATAGATTGATTCCTTCCTTTGTTATTTGAGCTATTTTTTAATTCACTTACATAATTAGATGGAACTGGAAAGTCTATTTAGTGTCTTCCTGATAAATCAAAGAAGTATTACCATAGATCTTATAATTCACTGAAACTTTTGAGGCCTTTACTGAGGAACAGTGAACTGTATTGGCATTTATTTTATTTTTTTAATTGAAGTATAGTTGATTTACAATGTGCTAATTTCTGCTGTACAGCAAAGTGACTCAGTTATACACATATATACATTCTTATTTTATATTCTTTTCCATTATGGTTTATCCCAGGAGATTTGGATATAGCTCCTGGTGCTATACATTAGGACCTTGTTTATCCATTCTAAACGTAATAGTTTGCATCTACTAACCCCAAAATTCCCAGTCCATCCCTCTCCCTCCCCCCACCCCCGGCAACCACAAGTCTGTTCTCTATGTCTGTGAGTCTGTTTCTGTTTTGTAGATAGATTCATTTGTGCCATATTTTAGATTCCACATATAAGTGATATCATATGATATTTGTCTTTCTCTCTCTGACTTCACTCAGTATGACAATCTCTAGGTCCATCCATGTTGCTGCAAATGGCATTATTTCATTCTTTTTTATGGCTGAGTAATATTCCATTGTATATACGTGCCACATCTTCTTTATCCATTCCTCCATCGATGGACGTTTAGGTTGCTTCCATATCCTGGCTATTGTAAATAGTGCTGCATTGAACATTGGGATTACATGTATCTTTTCAAATTATGGTTTTCTCCAGATATATTCCCAGGAGTGGGATTGCTGGATCACATGGTAGCTCTATTTTTAGTTTTTTTTAAGGAACCTCCATACTGTTCTCCATAGTGGCTCTACCAACAGTGTAGGAGGGGTCCCTTCTCTCCACACCTTCTCCACCATTTGTTATCTGTAGACTTTTTAATGATGGCCATTCTGACCGGTGTGAAGTGGTAACCTCGTCGTACTTCTGATTTGCATTTCTCTAATAATTAGTGATGTGGAGCATCTTTTCATGTGTACTGGCATTTATTTAAAATTTTCGTCTTCAAATAAGTGACCTTAAAGGTATAAATTGGTTCTGCAGTACAATTTAAATTTACTTATTTTAGGCAAATAAGTATATGGAAGAGAGGGAAGTGAGATTTATCTATACACACAAAAGGAACTGGCTAAGATTGCTCATTTTTGTAGACTTTTCCAAAGTAATTGACTTACATGATGCCAGGTGTCTGCTGGAGTGGTGTGTCCAGTGTGGCCTGTGTGATGCCGAAATGTGTGATACCTGATAACCTATCAAATCTTGTTGTCTATCCAAGAGGAAATAACATAAGGAGGACAGAGCACAGAAATAGGAATAAAAGAAATTCAGTCTAGACTCATTCTAGATGCAGGTCCTTCTATAAATTTTCATCTCTGGGCCTCAAGTCCTGACTCTAAAATGAAAGAGTGGTCTAGAGCATCCCTTATAATCATGAGATTCTAGTGATATATCTACAAATGGCCATTAAAGGACTTAAGAGAAAACTACCATGGAAGACTCCACAGCTCTCCATGACTGTCTGCTCCCCAGACATTCTTGCCCTTGAATATCCTATTATGGAGCCATCAGCCACTGATTCATTCAATGTCTTCCCTCTGTTTCTATCTTCAAAGTTTGAATCAAGAATTGACTTTGCGTAAATCACATCAAGAGAATTGATGCGTATTCTCTGATGGGTAGGTTTTTACAAAAGGCCTACGATGCCTCCTGGAGGTTTAAATTAAAGATATATTGTTAGGAAAAAGTTTCTTTAAAAGCAAATGTTAAAAGGCGCCATGCTGCTCTGTTGCTATGCTCTCCTTAACTCATGATGAATGTTGCCGAGATTCTGCCTCACGTCCATTAAGAATTATTGCTTTCACCTTAACTTCGGTAAGCTATTCTCAGATAATATCAAACTTATTTCACTCTGGTCCTTTGACCAATGCAAATTTTGACTTCTAGGTAATTGTCTACTTCTGCCTGTGTTCAGCAAGGACACTCTTGATACTGGGAGTGAGGCTGGGCGCTGGGGAGTGGATAAGCAGAGGCTGGCCAGGTGGCCATCTATAATTCAGTTTCAACCTTTTAAGGATGTGTATAACTAGACTTCTCGGCTCTAAATCAAGGACGTTTTCAAATATAAATGAGAAAATAGTTTTACCAGGGTTGACTGCTTCTGTAATGCAAACTGGGTAAATTTCTAAAGACATGCCTCCTTAAAATAGAGCATCAAGTGCAAAACACCCCAGAGTCTCCTGGTCAAATCTCTTATTGCCCTTTAAGAAAATCCAACACTGAATTCAACCCAAGACTTTAATTGGCTGGACTCTAGACAAATTGAAAACTGAGGAAAGCCCTTAGGCTTCCAAGATACTGTCCCCTGAAACTGGTCGTCGTGATTGGTATCTCCTGGCTCAGTGCTCTGTACTCATAAATACACAGTTTCAAAGTTTCAGATAATAAAAGGAAATACATTTTTAAACTGGTTTTATAAAGAATCCAGATTTTAACATATAGTAAGTTTGTTTTAATGGGTGCTATATAGAGCATATTGCCTGGTTATTAAACCAACAGTGTGAGAAAAGAGTTCAAATACTCAGGTGGGCATGGTATAGCAAAAAGAAGACTTTTGTAGTATAATGCTTGCATTTTGTGTTGTGGTTTGTGATTCTACTCAAAATCACATTTGCAAAGAGAAGAGTCAGAGATCTAGGATACTGCTTCCTAAGCAAAAGTGACGCTGTTGAGTGTATTGGTATCTGAAAGTTGGTAGTTTATCTTTATGGTTAGAAAAATTTAAAGAATCGTGTGACAAATGGAATAGAAACATGAAACAGCATGACTGCCATTTTTTAATTGCAGCTTACAGCAGTGTTACTCTTTCGTTTTTGTCATTGCTTACAAAGATCTTGTTAGTTTTATGAAGAAATCGTGAATCATTTCAACCAGAAGAACATCCTAAAGAGGAATGGAGTTCCTCAGTTTTGCAACACAGACTACTTAGTTGGGAGAATTATGTTCTCAGATGACTAAGTCTTGTTGCTGAATTAAATCCTTGTTATATTTAATAGTTTGCCGTGCACAATATAACGCTTTTTAATCCTTTAATGATTTCCTATCACAACAATGACAACAACCACCACAAACTAACCTGATAGTGTGGCCAGAAGTAACCTTTGGGTCATCCAGCTTGAGTAGATCTGCTAGGTAATTATTTTACGTTATGTCTGCTCAGGCCAGATACATCCTATTCTTGAAAATGTTTAAGGTTGTCACTCAGACATCTCTTTTACTTTATACAAATGTCCCATGCAAACTAGAAAGAAGATATTTGCCATCCTAGGTCATTATTCCTATATTCCAAGACAGACTAAATCCTTTCCTAGATTAAAAAAAAAAATCACTTTACTTAGAATTTGATGGATCCATCGCTTGTATGATTTTGTCACCTGTTTTGCTCATTCAGCTTCTTGCCTGTCACAGGTATACTAGGCTTTAGTCCTTCTGTCTCTTCAGTTGCTCTTTTTCTGGTTCTGCAAGTTATTTCCATCTCTTTCTAAAAGAGGGCACATCAGCTCATTGCAATATATGTCTTCTTTCCCCAAACCATCCTTCCTTCCCTGTTCTTAACCTAGCTTCTCTGGTCTTACTCTGAATGTCCCTGTCCCTTTATTTTCCACTGGATGCCAGTTCCTACTTCCAAGAGGAACCCACTAATTCTGTGTCTTTACTCCCTGCAATACTAATACTCTGTCATCTGCTTCTCTGAAATATAACATTTCATTTCCTTTGTTCTTCTACCTGTTTATTCTTAGTGCCCATTGAGCCGTTTTATTCCTTCTTTGTCTTCTGATTACTGACAGTCACTGATGCTTATTTATCAATGAATATAGGTGACAGGCGAATAATCTGTGTACTGGATTTACAAACTTCTTACCATTCTATGCCTTCATGTGCATTATAGCTTGATCCTGACAATCCTAAGAGGTGGATGAAAAAGTATATCCCTCTTTCACAGGAGAGGAAACTGATGTTCAGAGCATTTTAAATGACTTGACCTTGTCCTATGGCCAACCCAAGGTTAGGACCCAGGTCTACAGACTCTTTCTGTTGTATCCTATCACCTCTCTCTGGCAGAAGGATTGCAGTCCATTGGAAAATCTTCACTACATTAGAAACTGGATGGAAATTAACCAAACCCTTCATTGTACCTTTGCAGATGAGAGTCCCTACACTAAATCCGCCAGCCAGACAAAACCGCCTGATGGAGCATTGGCTGTGAGGAGACAGAGCATCCCAGGTTAGACCAGACTGCTGGATTTTTCAGCTGTTTTCCTTTTGAACCCTGTTATTTGGTGATCCTAAATAGTTCCAACTTGGTAAAAAAATGCTATTTCATAGGGTGGAGACTGCATTCTATACAACTTGTTCAAACAACGTTCATGAAAGCTAGACTCTGGAAAAGCTTGCAGACTTGTGAAAATTCATCTTGTGTGCAAATCCTTTGTAAAATGACTTGAATTTATATCAGCTCTCACTCATTGACTTACTTTCACCTCTGATTTCAGGGTATGATTCTCACAGCAGCATCTATCCCTTTACTGAGACAAACCGGGCATAACAAATGGTTCAGAATTGCTGTGGCAGATCATATATACGCTGAATAACAAATTACTCTTTTCTTCTTGTCTCGTTGAACTTGGATTTACTTCCATCGAACAACTCTTGTAGAATTCTGGGACTTTTGTTTCCTTAGGAAGCTGTGATTAGGTTCCTTGTAGTACAATAAACGATACCTACTTTTTTCAACAAAAGATTTTTCAGAAATATCTTAAAATGTCTTTATCCCAAACTTTCATATTTTGAAACTTTGAATTTGAGAATGACATAAACATTCTAAAATTAAAGGAGGAAGGAGATTCAAAATATTATTCAAACTTTATCTGAACTCAGTAATTTGTGGAAAACCTCTTATGGTAGCAACTATACTTAAGAGAAGGATTAAAAGCATTAATACATTTAGAAATTTATCAAAATTAACGTCTTTCTATATTATATACAAGCAAATTGAGTACAGCTAAAGCTTAGTGACAGGATTCTAGAGTACAGTAGTTTAACAATCCAGGAGAAACAAAGCAGTGTTTCCAATGTTAAATTGAATGGTTTGGCAGATCTGTCAATGAAAGGGGAATTTTCCATTTGCGTAAAGAGCGAGATGAGTCCAGTTTCTGCCCTGTTCGTGATTATTATTTATTTTTATAAGAACTACATGTGGTTATTTTTATTCTTATTCTGAAGGCTTAGACTCATAGTGAAAGTACCTGGCTTAGAAAGAGGCATGTTGTGAATGTTACCTATCCTTGTTTGTGTGCTTTGAAGATTCTAAAGTAACTTGCAATTTGTAATTAGATGGCATCACCCAGTGCTGAGATTTCTTCTATTCCATCCTATAAAACGTCATTCTTAGTGCCGATCACGTTTAGAAAAACTACTGCGATCAGCTCTGTGCTGTGCTCTCTGCTTTCTCCTTGTCAGCAATAAGGAAGTACCCAAAGTTTGAAGCTCGAGAATGCCAGTTATCCATCAATTCCTTCTTGGCCTCTCTAATTAGCTGGTGCTCAGTACTCTGCTGGGAAGCGTTGAAGAGCCTTCCCACTGTCCTTACCACTTTATGTGGTACTAAAGAAAAGCACTGACTAGTCTCATGTTTTCCTTTCATGGGTTTTCTAGTATTACATACTAAATTAGAACACAGGTTTATGGGCCAGGCTTTTCCTTAAAGTCAATAAGTAGTTTTTAACATTACATATTAGGTACAGAGAAATTGTTAATTATAATCCTTAGTTCATGACATACAGTGATTCTTCGTAATAGACTTTTTCCTTTTGTTCTTCCTCAGGTCAGTTTTTAAGTCACTGGAATCAGGAACCTTTTCTGTAGGCTTCAGGGGTTATTCTCCTGGAGTTTGAACATGAACAAACACCCTTTTGTTCTCTCTTAGAAGGCAGCAGCCAGAAGGGTTGGGCGTCCTCAAAATCTTCTTAATTATTTAGAACAGCCCAAGAGAAAAAAAGAGTTCACCAGCCGGAAGGCTAAGAAACCAAAGCGATTAATAACTGATGAGGACTTACTGTTATATCTTAAGAAATAACAGTAAATTAGGGAACTTCTTGGAAACTGCGTCCTGACTGAGTTCTGACACTTGGAGTTCTGAACCTTTACTGTCTTACCTAAAAATCCCCATTAATTCTTGTTCTGGCAAAAAAAAAAAAAAAAAGGGACTCTCCCCTGATCTTTGGCCAAATAGTTAAGTCAAAGGGAGATCTAAATCCAGCATCCAGAAATCTTAACCAGTCACCTACCATGGCAACCTTTATCCCTGTGAAGTCAGAGAGAGAGAGAGGGAAATGCGCAGAGACCTGGAAAATGCACGCTCTTTATTATTTGCTGGAGCTTCGGCTGAAAAATCCCAAAGTGTCCTCCCGAGGAATGAAGGTGGACCCCGGGGAGCTAAAAGAGCAAAATCAAAGTTTACAGCCTGTTTTTTTTTTTGTTTTTTTGTTTTTAGCAGTACACGGGCCTCTCACTGTTGTGGCCTCTCCCACTGCGGAGCACAGGCTCCGGACGTGCAGGCTCAGCGGCCATGGCTCACAGGCCTAGCTGCTACGCGGCATGTGGGATCTTCCCAGAACGGGGCACGAACCCGCGTCCCCTGCATCGGCAGGCGGACTCCCAACCACTGCACCACCAGGGAAGCCCTACAGCCTGTTTTTCTTTCTCCTGTGCTTACCTCCCAACCTCACTTCCCTCAAAAGTATTATCACCACCCTGGTAGCAAGGAAAGATGTGTCTAAAGGAAAAAGGCACCAAGGAACTGAAAAAGGCGTAAAGGAAAGCGTGGCTCCTCTACCGGCCCCTGGATCTTCTCAGTGCAAAGGCACTTCTCAGGGCAGATTTTGGTGCCCCAATTCCTGGGCAGTAAGCGAACACCCAGAAGCTGGAATTTTAAAGGAGCTATGGCTTTTCCTCACATCTCTCCCCACCGATCCAATGATGGTGATTGAATTGGATCGTTCATGTGAACACTTTCTCTGATGGAAGGGGGGGAGGTGTAAGGGAGGAAGAGTATAAGGTAGTGGAAGGCATTTTAAAGCTCTCTATACACGTTTTTATGAAAGCGTAAGCTGTTCTTTGAAACTAATTCTATAGAGACCTGATGCTTCCTGGAATAAATATTTGTACACATATACATAGATAAGGTTTCTTAACATGGGTTCCACTATTTCCATGGCATAACAAAGCGTAACTTTTAATAATTCTGACCCAGAGAAGTGACCCTGAATGTTAACAAAAATATAATTTGCTTTTCATTCATATCAAAATCTACTACCACTGTCTAAACTCAAGATTGCTATAGCAGTTATTTTATAATCACAAGTCAAATATGTGTCCTTCATGAAATGACAATTCTAACTGTAAATCCTTTCGGTCCACTCCTGTCTGTTCTCAAAAAAGGGAATGGATTAAACATCTCTTAGGAGCCAAATGCATTTGATTTGGATAAAGGGGAAATGCATTTTTCTTGTTATTTGGAAACGTCATTTTAATTGTGTCTCTTATGGCATAATGTATAAAAAAAAGGTTTTTTAGTCTTTCATAAGGTTTTGTAAAATTTTTAATAACCATGCTAGTAAAAAAGAAATGACACGACTACCTATGACACTGAAGTTTAAATTTAAAGACTTAACATTCTGTTTAAAACTATTAAGGAGGCATATTTCAGTCTCACTTCCGCTCATTTTTTGAGCTCATTTTTGGTGAATTCCAAGTACAAAGCTATTTTGAACTAACAGATTCTACTACACATCTATGATTATTAAAAAGAATCTGTTGGTCTGATCTTCCCTTATTTGAGAGATTACTGGTGAATCAGAGTTTGGCCACCTGAGGGTTGTCCAGATTATTACAGGATATCTGTATGATTCTTGGATTAGCACATTTTACAATAATTTGTGGCTTTAGCCACTTAGAGATGAGGCATTTAATCATGTCTGTCTAATGTTCATGAACGGAAAAGACAGGATACTATACTAGACCTGAAGGCCTAGAGTTAGTGTATTATTTATTTGATTCACATACTTTTTCCAGGTAGGATAGCTTTCTTTGTTTATGCTAGTTTTGACGAAGAATTCTGGGCAATTCACAAAAGCAGGAAGATGTCAAGTGTTCACACCCATTGTCATTTCCAAACTTTGGTGCCCCAGGAAAATGATCTTAACTCTGTGGCCAAAATGAGCCGTCAGAAGTTTGTGTGGGAATTTTTTTTCCTCCTAGAATATGAGAAAAGACATTTATCAATTTGGTCATAATTAAATGAAGATGATATGTCTTTCTTGCTTCTCACATTTGAGTATTTGCAGAGGGTGTACAGATATGGAGCTGAGAGTCTGAAATGCCCATTAGCCCAAGATGTATACACTCAACGCTGTTTAGAATACATCGAGGAAGCATTGAAACCTACTGAAAAGTCAAAGTGTGGAAAATAATACAGTGCCCTTGGTATCACAGAGAAGCTGGCAACCTTGAATTAAGGGGGAAGGACAGGAATTTTGAAGGTTCTGCCCTCCCTGTTCAGCATTTTCCTCTTTGTTAACACACAATTTGACACTTCATTGGTCTAAATTTTCATGATTATAGTAGATATATAGTGTGACATTTACAATAGGATTTTATAGCTCTAACACTCTTCAGGTGGATGAAGGGCATTTCCTCTGATTTTGGGGCCTGGTTCTCCTTCCTCTGTTTAGTTCCACCATTGAGCTGCTCCAAGAAATGGGCGAGTCTCACAGATGGGAAACCAAACTCAGTTGACTCAAGCAAGTATGTCATGTCATACAAAGCACGGTGCTGCACAGTGCCTACGTGTATCAAATCGTCACATTGTACACTTTAAATGTCTTACAATTCTGTCAGTTACGTGGAGAATTTCAAAGGCCAGAGGTCTCTCCCCCAAGTCTCATTTGTTCCTGTTTGAACAGAAAATGTCTGTGCGATCCTCTAACACCTAAAGAGAAAGTCTGAGCACAATTTAACAATAAAATCGACAGGATGAGAGTGATTCGTTCGAGAACGTGTGCTGCTATAGAAAAAAGGCCACAAAAAATATGCAAAACTAGCTGGAGTCTGTAAATAGAGTGATGCAAAGCAGAACTTATTACTTCTTATGGCAGGTACGCATGAAGGATTTCCCCCGGAGAGCTGATCCACTTTGCTCTGTGGTACACCCTGAGTTCTCAGATAGCGCTGGGCAAAACGAGCAGCTTGATTTGTGTGTTCAGTGCTGCAGCTTTCATTAGCGATTCAGACAAATGACAGTCTATTATGTTTGAACCTCTCTCCTGCCTTCGTAGACACGGGTGAAATATAATGAAGTGGTACATAGGCAGCAAATGATTTTTAAACAATAGTTCTTTCAGCATGCAGTTTAGGGGAAATTATTTGTAATGAATTAGTTCTGTGCTTGGATATTCCCTGAGCCCCACTGTGTTACAGGAGTGGTGGCATTTGGTCAATGTCGTGCTCTGGGTACACGAAGTCATAAGAATGACTCTGACGACGGCCAGCACAGCTTCCCAGTGTCTGGAAACATTTCACAAGGAGGCTCAAGGAGATGTGCACAAGAGCCACAGGAGAAAGTCTTTTCTGTCTACTACTTTGGCACTGAAGATAAATGAATTCTCCCGCTCCCCAGGTTAGGGAGACCTTCAGTTCAGGGTGTTTTAATTAAGGGACTTTAGAGAATTTGGCTGGGTGCAAGCTGTATGGATAAAATAGATAACCAACAAGGACCTTCTGTGTAGCACAGGGAACTCTACTCAATATTCTGTAATAACCTATATGGGAAAAGAATCTGAAAAAGAATGAATATATGTATAGGTATAACTGAATCACTATGCTATACACCTGAAACTAACACACATTGTAAATCAACTATACTCCAGTAAAATTTTTTTAAAATAGTTGCTCTGTAAAAAAAAAAATAATAAAAGAGTTGTATGGATTGATTGGCACTAGGGAAAGAAAAGAACCATCCTACACAGTTTAATGTAGAATAGAGCAGTTGAGCTCATTAATACTCCTTTCTTATTAGGGCTGACATGACTTAGAACACCCCGCAATTTCAGTCGTGTCATCTTCATAATGTTTGTTATATATGTTTGTTCCACCTTGACTATAATTAATATGATTTTAAGTAAATTTAAATTGATTCACTTTCTTCCTTATCTTTATCCTAAGCTTTATTATCTTGAATTTGATATGCTAATTATATTTTTCTAATATAAGTTTTTAAAAATTATAACTGAAAATTTTTTTTTTAAGTTTAATGTGTTCCCTCAAATATATCCGTCAATGTTTACATACACTATACTTTGGGAAACACTGGCTTGGAGTGAGATTCTTCTCCAAAGAAATATGCCTTCGAGAACTTCAGTTTGTCAGTATATTGATGAGTAGTCGTTGATTTATAGTGCAGAAATGGGGCATTTGGATGGGAGTGGAAGGCATTTGGAGCTTTTGCTATAAAATGGAAAGAAATGCTGATAGCGAGGAGGGAGAACAATATTAACCCAAAGCCTAAGAAATAACAAGAATGCAGTGATCACAAGAGTAACCTAATCTAGAAAGAGAGAGTGAGGGAAGCCATAGATAAATTTTAAAAATACTGGTTGTCATTCATTTCATGCTGTGTTCCAAGTATTGGCCTAACCATTATGTTGCGTTTCTTCCACAACACCTGCAGGAACTAAGTTTTGTTCATTTCCCTCTAACAGTTGAGGGAACAAGTTCGGAGAGCTAAAGTAACATGCCAAGGTCATAGGGCTAGAAAGTAAGGGACAAAATAAAATTTTATCTGAAATGCATTTAGGTAACAATGAATTTCTACCAGAGTCCTGAGCAGTGAGTGAAAGGAGAAGGTGGTGAGAATTCTTAATGAGAATGAGGTGTAAAGACTGCCTCCTAGTGGCCCATGGAGCCTCTGCTCTGAAGTAATGTAAGAAAATGTAAGGTGGGCAGGAGCCTGTGTGGGTGGCCTCTGTCTGTCCAAGTTGCAGAATCTATCTCAGTCATCACCGACTGTGCCCTTGATTACAGGTGGGTCAGTGAGTAGAGGCTGCGCTCATAGGGGTCATGCCATTATTTAAGTAACTGGGGGCTAGCAGAAACTGAGGAAGCAGGCGGCTAGTTTGCTTTCGGCTGTGCTGTCATCTATTCTATACATTTGTAATTTTCAAGGAAAAAACCTGAAATTGCCGAAGCAGGCTTTTAACTACTTGTTCTTGAACAGGTAACACCATAACTCTGCTTTGTGTTTCGCTTCTAAAACCTTAGAATAATACAGAGTCTTAAGATAACTCTGAATGAGTAAAATGAGTCACTTTGCTCTGTGGCAGAGCATTTCACCTGGCAAATAGATTTCTAACATCAGTTCACATAGATCTCCCAATATCCGATTCAATGAGTAAAGACTGACTCTGGGCAATGTGCTCAGTATATACATTTTCAATTCTCTTAATATTAAACATTCTTGTACATTTCGAAGGACTCTTACTGAGCTAGATGGTAAACGGATGTTAGGAAGATTTCTGCTTCAGAACCGGGGGGCAGTGGGGGGAAACTTTATAGCACCTGGAAAGTCTTTTTCTCTTTGGGAGTTTGATTACTCCCCTGGTGCCGTCCTGCCTTCTGCATGTAAATGTAAACTGCTTACACATTGATTCCATGCATTTCACCCTTGCATATTTCACCGCACGGCCTTTATTTTTCCTCCAGCCAATCCCTTACTTGCTCCCTAAGTCCATTATAACTAAAATGATCCTCACTCATTTTTTATATGTGCCTAGTAGTGTTCCAGAAGCTAGCAGTATCCTACAAGCCTCTGTCCTCCTGGAGTTGGCATGCTAGTGGGGAGACTGGCATTCAACAAGCACTGACTGCCTAACATAAGGTCAGGCTGTGCTAAGTGCAATAAAGTGAAATAAACTAGTATAAGGTGTAGAGAGTGGTGGGCAGAAAGACCTGGACTCTGTGTTTGAAAAGAAAGTCAAGGATAGCCTCAGTCAGGCAGTAACAACTGAGTGAGCCTAAAATGAGGGGTGAACCCATAAGGGTCTGGGGAAAGAGGATTCTAGGCCAAAAAGAACAGCCAGTACAAAGGCCCTGAGGTCAGAACAAGCTTGGCTTGTTAAAGAAACTGAGAGAAGGCCAGCATGGCCAGAAAGGATGAAGCAATGCTGAGAGTGGCAACAGATGAGGTTGGAGAGAGGGAGAGACAAAGGTAGGTTCTGTAGAACTTGTAGCCAAGGTAAGAGCTTCAGTTTTATTCTTGGTGTGACAAGAAACCATTGCAAGGATTGAACAGTTGAGGTACTGATGCATTTCTTTTTAAATCTCTCTAGCGTCTATATGGAAAATAGACTTTAAGGAGACAGGAGCAGAGACAGGGAGATCAGTTGCCATTGTACTATTTCACTCAAGAAATGATGGTGTCTTGGACTAGGATGATGGAGGTAGAGGTAGTAAAAATGGTCAAATTAGATGTGGAATGTGAGAGGAAGAGAAGAGTCTGGGATGAGTCCAAGGGTTTTGCTCTTAACTGGGTAAGTAGTGATGCCATTTACTGAGACAGACCCTGGGGAAGAAATGGATCAGTGGAAGGGGGAAGTAGGGAACTCAGAGGAAAGGTCAGTGGAGATATAAATTTTGGAGCAATCAGTTTGTATTTACACCCTTGGGGATGAGGGGTACCATCTTCGTAGTGCAGATAGATGGAGATGGGGTCCAAGGTCTGAGCCTGGGGCTTCCAGCCTTCCGAGGTCAGCCATGAAGGAAGTTTCAGCAAAAGACTTGAAGAAACGGAGGCAGTAGGAACAGAAGCAGGAGAATGTGGTGCCCTGGAATCCAAGTTAAGAACCACATGGGACCAAGGAGGGAGAGAAAAACTGAACCAAGTATTGATGGTAAGATGAATAAGACGAGGACTGAGAATTGGCTAAAGGATTGTGTAAGAAGAGAGTTTGTAGTGGACCCTAACTAGAGAAGTGTCAGTCAAGTGGTGGGAGCAAAAGCCTGCTTTGAGTGGGCTGAGGTGAGAATAGGACCTAAGTAAACAGAGTCAGAGAATGTGCACAACTCTTTCAGAATTTCAAAACACTTGGACTTCCCTGGAGGTGCAGTGGCTAAGAATCTGCCTGCCAGTGCAGGGGACACGGGTTCAAGCCCCGGTCCGGGAAGATCCCACGTGCCGCGGAGCAACTAAGCCCATGCTCCACAACTACTGAAGCCCACACTGCAGAGCCCGCGAGCCACAACTACTGAACCCGTGAGCCACAACTGCTGAAGCCCGCGTGCCTAGAGTCCGTGCTCCGCAACAAGAGAAGCCACCGCAATGAGAGGCCCGCGCACCGCAACGAAGAGTAGCCCCCGCTCGCCCGCGCGCAGCAGCGAAGACCCAACGCAGCCAAAAATAAATTAATTAATTTTTTAAAAAATGTTTTTTCAAAAGACTCTATCAAGAGGAGCAGAAAAATGGGACAGTAGCCGGAGGAGGCATGTGGTCTCGGGGAGACTCCCTTTTTAAATACAGGAGAGGATACAGCGTGTTGTGTGCTGACCGTGGTTGATCTAGTGGAGTGGGAGAAATTGACGCAGGAGGGAAAGGGAATGAAAGCGAAAGCAAAACCTTTGAAGAGGCTCCAGGGGGGGCATCCAGCATGCAGTGGAGGTGTCAGCAGGAGGTCAGGCAGATGAATCCAGAGGCACAGAGGCAGGAAGATTATGGTAGGTTTCCCGCTAAGGAGATACGTGAGTCCTCTTCTGACTGCTCTGTTTTCTTCTTGAAATAATAGGTGAGATCATCACAGAGAGGAAGGAGGGGAGGGGTTGTAGAATGAGGAGGAGGTGTCATTTCAAAGGCTGGGAGAGTGGATTGCCTTGGGCAACGTCCAAGGATTACCCTGCAGCCTTGTAGATCCCTAACTAAATAGAGGCCTCTTCTCTCTTAAAAACCTGACTTCTTCAGATCAAAAAGGGATGAAATGAACTTACACATCTGATGCTGATGCCCCGTGTCGTCCCCACATATCATATTCCATCTCCCCATGGAGCTCTCCTACAGCTTCTGACTTTCATAAGCATTTCTTTTTATGAACACCCACAATATCATGTGTTTTTATTAAACCTTCTGGCAGGTTAGCTCATCCTGTTTCAAGTCGCTCTGCAATTATTTTCCTGGGTTCTAGACTTACCTCTAATTTAAGGTTACAGTCCCTTTATATTCAAGAAAATGTTTCTTTATTTAAAGTTCTCCCACCAAGCTTTGCCCAGCAGGGTTCATAACTGGGTGCGGTCCATGGTTGTCGTATGAAAGACTTCTCTCATCACCTGCTTTAGGATCTGATCACTGTTATGCACCAAACCTTACGAGACACTGAGATGGAATGATGAAGCATGGCTTGTAGTACACTTACTGGTCTTTCTCTTCCAAACACTGTCCGCACGCGCACGCACACACACACACATCTTTCCTTCTGTTTTCCTCTTTCAGTATAGGAAACTTCACATCTAACCTCTTCTGCTTCAATATTTTTAGAGACAGGAAACTTACTATCTTACAAGGTAACCCCTGCTTTTTAAAATCTGTGTGTGTTAGGAAGTATTCCTTAGGCCAACAGGCTGAGGATTCCCACCTTATACCTCTACCCATTGGCTCTTCTAATTCTTCTGAACTTCCCCAAAGTCTTTCGAGTACTTGAATGCACCTATCAGCTCCTCCCTGAGCCGTCATTGTTGTTTAACCAGATAAAGCATGTTCCTTCCTTCAGCCTGGCCTTCTGTGACATGTTTTTCACACCCTGGTGGCCTTTCTCCATTTTGTCAATGCTCTCTTGCATGTGGCAGCCAAAACCGAATCCTCCCTCCAGCTAAAGAGCGCAGAGTATAAGAAAACCAGTACCTTCCCTGATCTGGGTGTTCTACTCAATTAGTGCAGATTAAGATTGTATTTCTGAATGAAATAATGATGTCTGTTTACACTGAACTTTCAGTCAATAGGCCTTATTCTCATGGATATCCCTCAAGAGCTAGGCTTCCTGCCTTGAACAGTAGCACTTCGTATAATGCTGGCCAACACTGTACCCTTTGTTCTACACATGTATTTCTGTTATATTCCGCTAGGAAGATTTGAGAAGAGGAGAGGAGGAGGGGTACTAACAATTGTTGAGCATCAATCGTGTACCAGTCTTATTTATTCAAAAGAGGTATTTAATGATCTCAATTTTATGGAGGAAGAAATTAAGGCTCACTGAGGCTTAAGTAACTTGTGCAAGTTCATCCAGCAACAAAGCTGATATTTGAGTTTAGATTAGTTTAATCCAAAGCCTCTCATCTTTCAGCTCTTGTTCCCAGCTCTCAAATGATTCAGCTCATCTTTCCAACATAGTGGAAATAGTCTCTATTCCTGCACATCACATATATTTACCACTGTCTTAGCAGTGGATTAGCCATAAATTTGACAAGCATCTAACAATGTTAAGAATTTTGAGTGTACCATGCTTTGTGACCACCTAGGGGGGTGGGATAGGGAGGGTGGGAGCGAGACACAAGAGGGAGGGGATATGAAGATATATGTATACGTATAGCTGATTCACTTTGTTATGCAGCAGAAACTAACACCATTGTAAAGCAATTATACTCAATAAAGATGTTAAAAAATAATAAGAAAAGAGGGCTTCTCTGGTGATGCAGTGGTTGAGAGTCCGCCTGCCGATGCAGGGGACACGGGTTCGTGCCCCGGTCCGGGAAGATCCCACATGCCGCAGAGCGGCTGGGCCCATGAGCCATGGCCGCTGAGCCTGTGCGTCCGGAGCCTGTGCTCCAGGGAGAGGCCACAACAGTGAGAGGCCCGCGTACCACAAAAAAAAAAAAAAAAAAAAGACAAAGAATGATAAGAAAAGAAAAGAAAAGAATCTTGAGCATAGCAGTCAGTACCAAGGACAGAGCTCTGCGGCACCACCACCACCACCACCCCCAGAAACCTTGATCCTCCCTCATCAACAATGACTTTCGGCCTTTTGGGTATCATCCTCAGTGAGCTTCAAAGCCACCAGCTTTTAGTTCATGGTACTCTGTTCTGCCCACAAGTTATCATGAGAGATCTTTCTCAAATCCCACTGAAATATTCAAATATGCATTTACATTATATTGTCTTTATATATAGGTATCCCTTGGAGATACTACAGGTTCAGTTCCAGACCACCACAATGAAGCGAATATCACAATAAAGCAAGTCACACAAACTTTTTGGTTTCCCATTGTATATAAAAGTTATGTTTACGCTACACTGTAGTCTGTTAAGTGTGCAATATCATTATGTCTAAAAAAAAACCAATGTACATATCTTAATTTAGAAATACTTTATTGCTAAAAAATGCTAACCGTCATCTAAACCTTCAGTGAGTTGTAATGTTTTTGCTGGTGGAGGGTCTTGCCTCAGTGCTGATGGCGGCTGACTGATCAGGGTGGTAGCTGCTGAAGGGTGGGGTGGCTGTGGCACCTTCTTAACATAAGACAACCATGACGTTTGCCGCATCGATTGGCTCTTCCCTTCATGAACAATTTCTCTGTAGTGTGAAATGATGTTTGATAACATTTTACCCACTGTAGAACTTCTTTCAAAATTGGAGTCAATCCTCTTATACCCTGCCACTGCTTTATCAACTACGTTTATGTAATATTCTAAATCTTTTGTTATCATTTCAACAGTCTTCACAGTGTCTTCGTCAGGAAAAGATCCATCTCAAGAAACCACTTCCTTTGCTCATCCGCAAGAAACAACTCCTCATCCATGAAAGTTGTATCAGAGATTATAACAACTCAGTCACATCTTCAGTCTCCACTTCTAATTGTATTTTTCTTGCTATTTCTGCCACATCTGTAGTCACTTCCTCCACTAAAGTCTTGAACCCCTCAAAGTCATCCAGGAGGGTTGGAATCAACGTCTTCCAAACTCCTAATAATGTTGATATTTTGACTTCTTCCCATGAATCAGGAATGTTCTTCATGGCATCTAAGAATGGTGAATTCTTTCCAGAAGGTTTTCAAGTTACTTTGCCCGGATCCATCAAAGAAATCACTCTCTGTGGCAGCTATAGCCTTACAAAATGTATAAGATTAAATAATAAGACTTGGAAGTCAAAATTACCTCTTGATCCGTGGGCTACAGAATGAATGCTGTGTTAACAGGCATGAAAACAACATTAATCTCATTGTAGATCTCCATCAGAGCTCTTGGGTGACCAGGTGCTCATATTTTAAAAGAAATATTTTTTTCTGAGCAGTAGGTCTCAACAGTGGGCTTAAAATATTCAGTAACCATGTGGTCAACAAATGTGCTGTCATCCAGGCTTTGTTGTTCCATTTATAGAGCATAGGCGAAGTAGATTTAGCCTAATTCTTAAGGGCCCTAGGATTTTTGGAGTAGCAAATGAGAATTGGCTTCAACTTAAAGTTACCAACTGCATTAGCTCCTGACTCACAAGAGAATCAGCCTGTCCTTTGACTCTCTGAAGCCAGGCATTGACTTCTCCTCTCCAGCTATGAAAGTCCTAGATGGCATCTTCTTCCAATACAAGGCTGTTTCATCTGCATTGAAAATCTGTTGTTTAGTGTAGCCGCCTTCATGAATTATCTTAGCTGGATCTTCTGGATAACTTGCAGCAGCTTCTACATCAGCACTTGCTTCTTCACCTTGAACTTTTATGTTATGGAAATGGCTTCTTTCCTTAAACCTCATGAACCAATGTCTACTAGCTTCAGACTTTTCTTCTGCAGCTTCCTCACCTCTCTCATCTTCATGTAATTGAAGAGAGTTGTGGCCTTGCTCTGGATTAGGCTTTGGCTTAAGGAAATGTTGTGGTTGATTTGATCTTCTGTGAAGACCACATTCGTGTGTCCACTGGAGTAGCACCTTTAATTTCCTTCAAGAACTTTTCCTTTGCATTCTTGTTTGACACAAGAGGTCTAACATTCAGCCTGTCTCAGCTTTTGATGTCTTCCTCACTAAGCTTAATCATGTCTAGCTTTTGATTTAAATTGAGAGATGTGTGACTCCTTTCACTTGAACACTTGAAGGCCATTGTAGGGTTATTAATTGGCCTAATTTCAGTATTATTGTGTGTTTAGGAAATAGGGAAGCCCAAACAGAGGGAGAAAGATGGGGGAAGGGCCACTCAGTGAAGCAGAGCACATGAAACATTTATCGGTCAAGTTCACCATCTTATATGGGTGCAGTTCGTGGTGCCCCAAAACAATGACAATAGTAACATCAAAGAGCACTAATCACAGATCACCACAACAAACATAATAATAATGAAAAAGTTGGAAATATTTCGAGAATTACCAAAATGTGACACAGAGACACGAAGTGAGCAAATGCTACTGGGAAGATGGTGCTGATAAACTTGATGTAGGGTTGCCACAAACCTTCAGTTTGTAAACAAGCGTAAAGCAAGCCACAACAAAATGGGGTATACCTGCATAACGTTGGTTTGCATGCCTTATTCTTCAGTGGTCTAATAATCCTTTCTAAAATTTTGCCCAGACTTTAGGCATATCTTTCTTTTTTTTTTTTTTTTTTTTTTTTGCTGTACGCGGGCCTCTCACTGTGTGGCCTCTCCCGTTGCGGAGCACAGGCTCCGGTCGCGCAGGCTCAGCGGCCATGGCTCAGGGGCCCAGCCGCCCCGCGGCATGTGGGATCTTCCCGGACCGGGGCACAAACCCGTGTCCCCTGCATCGGCAGGCAGCCTCTCAACCACTGCGCCACCAAGGAAGCCCTCATTTTTATGTTTGTTTCATTATTACATCTGCGTATTCTTTTAACTCTCTGGGAGGTAATTTACCTGACTCTGGAAACTCGAATATATTTTAAACAACTAAGGGATTATTTTAATATCACTTTACTTATTAACCTTTGGCATAAGTTTCCTCTTACTTTAATCTGAAATTCTATCCTTTCTAGTTTAAGGTTATTCTCCTTGGAAGCTACTGGAGATGCATCATTGGAATAGAGTAACTCAGCATTTCACCATGCTAAAAGTAACTTGACACCAGCTTCTCTCAGAGGTAGACTTCTTCCCCAGGTTCTTCTTCTTCTGGCCTAGAAAACTTGGAAAAATTGTTCTAGTTGACCTTATCATCTCTTGTTAGCTATAGTTCTCACGTGATAAAAGTTGTCCATATTACAATAAAGCATATTCAAGAACTATTCTTTCCAGGAGGCCAGATGAAGGTGGTAGTCATTATGGTGGCAAGGACTCCTCTTCTCTCCAGGCACAAGGAATAAAGGGAAGAAAATATTAGAAATTTGCAAAAAAATGAAATGGCAAATATTTAAAATGAAGATTATATCAAGTGCTATCAAGGATACAGGAAAATAGAAACATATATTGTTGGCAGGAATATAAAATTTTTGGAAGACACGTTGGTAGCATCAATCAGAGTGTTTAAAAATATATGCACTTTTCCCAACATTTGTGAGAATATATTCTACAGTAATCCTCACACTTGTGCACAAAGATGTAACCATACTTGCCTACTTATAAGATGTGGTAATTTTTGAGAATCATCCCAATCTGGTAAAGAAATGCTTTGAAAAAGTGCAGGTAGCCCCCAACAACCACTGTCACCATCACTCACTGCCTCTGAGGGAGAGCATCACTGACTTTGAAGGAGGGTGACTCCAGGGGTAGAAAGGGACCTCTCCCAACTCTGGTGCCTCACTGTTGAAAAGTGGGGACTGAGAATCCCTTTAGTCGTCCAGGAGTTGGACAGGCGAAGTGTGTTTGACCGTGAAAGTGGGCGGGTCTGGGAATAAAGTGTGCCAACAAATTGGTATATACAGAGATGTTCATTGGAGCTTTGCTTATTATTGAAGTATTGGAAAGAACCTAAAGTATCCATCAGTTGAGGAATGGTCGAACAAATTAGGGTGCAGCCATTCTAAGAGAGATTATAAAACTGTTAAAAAGTATGAGGTAAACCTATAGAGCACATCATGAAAAGATCTCCACGACATATTGCCATGTTGAAAGCAGCAAGTTAGGAGCTTCCCTGGTGGTGCAGTGGTTGAGAGTTCGCCTGCCAATGCCAGGGACACGGGTTCGAGCCCTGGTCCGGGAGGATCCCACATGCCGTGGAGCGGCTAAGCCCGTGCACCACAGCTACTGAGCGTGCGCTCTAGAGCCTGCAAGCCACAACTACTGAAGCCCGCGTGCCTAGAGCCCGTGCTCTGCAACAGGAGAAGCCACTGCAATGAGAAGCCCACGCACCGCAATGAAGAGCCCCTGCTCTCTGCAACTAGAGAAAGCCCGCGTGCAGCAACGAAGACCCAACGCAGCCAAAAATAAATAAATTTATTTAGTTTTTAAAAAAAGAAAGGAAAGAAAAGAAAGCAGCAAGTTAGCATTGCTTGGTTTAACCCAATTTTGGTTAAATGTTAGTGCCTGAAAAGAGAATGGAAGTTGGGCACAGACTTTGACAGTGGTTTCCTCTGAGATGAGAGGAGGAGAAGAGGGAGAGTGTGGAGGGCGCCCTCAGGCTTTGATCCATATACTTCTATATCATTTGAATCTTCCACTAAAGTGTATTTGTGTAATACCTGGGTGGTTTTTTAAAAATACTATAATGACAACAAGGAATATTAGTGGATTGGAGCCGCCTGGCATAACCACATCTTGGAGGACATACCAGACCCAACCCTGCAGATGGAGAAGAAGAGGAGGAGGTATGCCTGCCAGCTGATACTACACAGAGCCAACAGACTTGTAAATATTTATCCATGTGTCAAGAAGCTCATCTGCAAGAGAGAACAACAAAAACGTGAGGGTATCGCCATTCATTTAAGTAGAAAAAAATAGAAGATTGGAAACAAAAATGATTACTGGTATGTAATATTTTCAGTCATATGGAAAAGGGGTCCATGTGTTCCCCGCGATCTCAGAAGCATAACAAGAACTTGTATATCAGAGGTCACCAGCCAACATCATCCCGCTGACTGAGGGCAGCCTAGATGCACTTGGCCAGCAAATACCGTGAGGCGGTCCCCATCGCTCTTCACTCTGTTTCATGTCCGCACCCTACTGATCCGGTCACACACGGCCTGCTTCATTCATTTAATGTATCAGATTCGTACATGCATTTGGATTTTTCACCCATGCTGTAAGGGTAAGTTATACGAAATCAGATCTGGAAGCAACTTAAAAGTGGCACTTTCTAAGAAGTACAGAAAGGCAACCTACCTTACTGGCTGGGAACACAGACTCTGGAGTTAGCCTGCCCCTTATTTGAATTCTGGTCCTGCCACCTACTGCTATGTGAACTTTGGCTGGTTGCTGAAGTTTCATGCTTCATGTATCAGTTTTCCTATTGTGTGAAATGAGAGAGTAATAAGTTAGTGCTTATAAAGCATCTGTATTAGCTATCTATTGCTGTGTGTCAATACTACTGCAAATTTCACAGCTTAAAACCAGCACACATTCATGATCTCACAGTCTCTATGGGTCAGTTATCGAGGCATAGCTTCCCTGGTTCTCTTTTTTAGGGTCTCACAAAGGTCAATCAGGCTGTCAGCCAGAGGCCTTCAGCCCTAACCCAGCTGCCTGCTTTTCCAAAACGCACAAGGGCAGGAAAGGCTCCAGCAAGATGGGTGCTACAGTCTTACGTGCATAATCACTTACATGTCATCGCATATATCCCATCACCTTTGCCATAGTCTCCTGGTTAGAGACAAGTCACAGGTGACACCCACACTCAAAAAAAGGGGATAATACAAGGCCTCATAGTCAGAAGTTAGGCATCATGAATGACCACCTTAGCATCTGTCTGCCACAGCGTACTAACTCAGGCCCAGTACCTTTAAGGTACCTAATATATGTCGTTATTTTTCATTTAAACTGTCTGAAGAAGACATAGGTAGCTTTCTGAGAAGATTAGTTTCTCACACTGGGGGTACTCAGACAGGACTGGATGGTGACTGTAAATAAAATCAAATGGAGGTAGGTCTTGAACCAGATGACCTTTAAGATCATCTGTGATTTAATTCAGCCACCAGACAAGGTGAAAAACTGCCCTCCTCCAAAGTCTCCTGCAGCATCTTTATGCGTTTGTTGCTGCTGTTCTTCTTGCGTGGTATCTTATCATAAATGGGTGTTGAATTTTATCAAAAGCTTTTTCTGCATCGATTGAGATGATCATATGGTTTTTATTCTCCACTTTGTTAATGTGGCGTATCACATTGATTGATCTGTGGTATTGGCGAATCCTTACCTCCCTGGGTTAAATCCCACTTGATCGTGGTGTATGATACTTTTATCCGGTTTGTGAGTATTTTGTTGAGGATTTTTGCATCTCTGTTCATCAGTGAGATTGACCTGTAAGTTTCTTTTGTGGGGGCTATCTCTGTCTGGTTTTGATATCAAGGTGATGGTGGCCTCATAGAATGAGTTTGGAGGTGTTCCTTCCTCTGTAATTTTTTGAAATAGTTTCAGAAGGATAGGTGTTTTGCATGGTATTTTTTTTTTCATTTTTACCTGACTTCCCCTGTGTAAATGGGAACTAGAGCAGCCTATATGATTTTCTCTGAGAATTCTGAGAGTGACTTTGGTCCCTCTTAAAACAGCCGAGCTTTAGGGGTGGGGTGGGGAGGAAGGAAAGAAATGCATTTTACCTTGACTAAGATTTGCAGAGCTGCAAGCCCTCTTTTCAGCTTCTGGGCCTCTCAAAACCCTAATCAGGTTTGTGTACCTAGACTGCACTCAATAAAGGTCATGTAACGTTACTGGGAAGAGGGCGAGATGATGGATTGGACTTCTAGACTCTCTCTAGATCTTGCTGGTGACTAAAACGAGGCTTTTTACCCTTCTGATTCACTCACCAGCTCAGCCTCCGCTGTTTGCACTGAAGGCTTGGTAAACATAAACTTTCTGTTCAGTAGCCCAGGCATGGAAGAGGACAAACAAGGCAGCTCCATTGTGGCAGCACAGAATCCAGAAAGCTGTTTTTTATGCCTGAGAAATTATTGATGTAAGACATACATAGCCTTGCATGTGAATTGCATCAGTGCACACACCAGCCCTATTTCTGCATTCAGCCTCTGAGACATGTGACCAAACAACCACATGCGCCACACATGCCAACACCCAAATACACCCTGAGTCATGCACACACTAGCACCTGGCCCTGTTGTGCTGGGGAGGGGGGCAGGGGGATGACTGGGGCACTCTACAGCCATGCGAGTGACTAAATATTAGAAATACAATAACCATGATGCATCCCTGTTATTTCTTTAATTTAAGCAATTTCCCAGCAGACTGTTGAGGTGTTAGTTGCTTCTGCACTTCTGTGTTGACAGATACGTTCTTTCTCACCTGGCTAAGAGAAGCAATTACTGTAATGCTCTCCTGGGCTCGGTGAGATATTCTTTAATAGATTTTAAAGGTATTGGTAGGGCAGTGTGCTTTTAAAAAGAAACTGTTCTCTGCCCTGTTCATACTTGATAACATGGGTGGATATTGTATTCAGACCACATGATGAATCTGTTAAAGAGAAATACGCAATGGAGGAAAAAAAGACAGGAGTAATATTTTTTCAAGAAATATGTATCAAGATTTCAGATATGAGAAAAAAATGTTCCTGAGTGTGTATATCACTGAGTGGAACAAAGATTAGACAAAACAACAAAAAGAAAGAGTAAGACTTTTCTTTCAACATTCAGCTGAGCATATTTCTCATGAACTTCAACACAAAGTTGTTATTTTCTGGGACTGGTGTGGCTTTCCAAATGACGGTGTGGCAGGTCACTAACTCAATGCAAATCAGTAAATATTCTTTTACCCGTTGCGTGAGAGTGACTTTCACAATCTGCTTGAACCACACGTGGTTTCGTGTTTCATACTTACATTCAAGAAGAAAAAGAAAAACAGTCTTAGAATTTTTTGTTAGAATTTGGAACTTTTTTTTTTTGACGAGAGTCACTTTGGCAACATACCAAGCCAAGGCAACCCATGTTAACCAAAGTGACGTTGTGAAAAGAAGACTGAATTCAGAGTTGAGAGCACCTGGCTTTAAGTTCTAGCAAAATGCTTTGCCTGATACGGTGTCCTTAGGCAAATCATCTAACCTTGAAAATCTTCTGTGTTTTCATCTTTAAGATGCTGGGTTTCTCTGAGAATCAAATGAGAAAATGTGACACTGCTAGACGCCTCTTCAAGTGGTATAGAGATGTAAAATGGTGTGATCAAAGGAAAATATAGGTTTTTGTGGTACCCAAAGCTTATACAATTTGAGGGTAGGCAGCTTTTTAAGGAAAAAAATACAAAAATGTCTTTTTAAGATTTTACAAAACCATGTGACCATGTGAACACCTTGCTAGGACCTCTACCAAGGCTTTAGAAGAAGCCTGTGGCAGTGAAGGTCCTAGAAGCTTGAGTCAGTAGCTTTAGCTGTGCATTATTATTACAGACTTACAGAATGCCAGAGCTGAGAGTGGGTTCACACCTGTTTTTTCCCAGTAGAAACTTCTTTGGAAACAAAATCTTATATGGAGAAACAGAAGAGAAAACAGATAGGAGGAGCTGAAGTTAGGACAAGGGATTTAGTTAGAACTGTGTCCATGTGGCCTCCTCCTTCCTTGGGTACCTAAGAACTTCAGTTGAAAGGGGAATTTGGAGAAACACTGTATTTCATTTATTTGAAGACCGCCCCCCCCCCGCCATTTTAACTACCATGAAACCAGGATGCATGCACCTTACAGTTGTTCTTAAACCTGCAGTGGTTGTGATGTCATCGTTATTGCCTGTGCACGCTCTTAACTTGGTTGTAATTCCTGGTAATATGATTGGATAAATGCAACCCCTTGAAGTTTCGGGCAATAAATCATTTAAGGACCATTTGAGTCAGGAACATGCACTGTTGTCTAAAACATTCTGTTGACACTTTGGGGGGAAGATCAAGGAAGCATAAGCATCACAACTTGCCAAAAGGGGTCTCAGCAGCTTGGAAGAAAGACCAAGAGACAGGAACATAGCCCTGTCTCAGAAATTGGCATCATCAGTGTTCTTGAGGTCCAGAGGACAATGTCATATGACAAAGACATCAGTGACACTGGTTCAGAAAGTGAGTGTGAAGAAGATATAGAAGTCCCTTAACTGACTTTAACTTACATCTTCCTTCTTATGTATGCACTTCGAGTTCATTTGTAAGTACAAAAAAATTTTAAACTTAGTGGTAAGAAAGCATTATGTTGTAATTTAATTGGCAGCATTTCTTAGTGGTAAATAAAACAATAGCGTTCCTTAAAAGTGCTGGTGTCTTGGAGTCAATGAAATGTGGTACTTTTTAAACCATTTAGTTCTATTCTCTCACTTTGTAGTTCAGAGATTAATACCCAGAGAGTGTTTAGTGACTTGCCCAAGGCAATATGGCTGATCTTTCCAGGGCATAATGAACTAGCTGCAAATATTTTTCAAGCAGTTTTTCCCTAGTTAGCCCCAGACTAGAGCCCTCACTCTTTATTTCACTAATCATCACTAATCAGATTTGTTATTCTTTTTTAATTGCTTGGGATCTGCATTTCCTACTAGAATATAAATTCCTGAGGGCAACGATGAGGTCTGTCTTGTTTACTGCTAGGTAGCAAGGTGCCTACCATTCAGCAAATGATCATTAGATTTTTCCAGCGGAAGGATGGACGGATGGATGGATGGATGAAGGAAGGGTAGATGAAGAGAGGGATAGATGGATGGATGGAAAGGACTGAAATATTTCATACTCAGATTGAGGCTACAAGATAGTTGGATAAGGTGGTGTTATATATGACAGTTGATGTACTAATACAAGTATGGACTGAGCAAAGGAAATAATAATGACTCTGGTGGGTCTGCTCACTTCCTTGCTGCTCACCCTAAGGGGGAGCCTTTCCCTTGAGACAAGAATATGTTGTCTCTCAGGTAGAGCAGGAAAAAAGAGCTGGACCAGGAGAGGGACCAGGAAAGAAGGCTACCCTCCTTGTCAGGGTGGAGGAAGCTGACAGGGAGGATGTAGGTGTAGGATGGGGGCAGCACAGCCTCCTCCAGTTCTGGATTCCAGCGGGGTCTCAGTAGGGCTCTAATAAAACGGAAACTCACTGCAACAGGCTGCTTGCCTTCTCCATGGAGAGTCCACAGGGCTCCCTTGATGCCTTGCCTCTTAGTTATCTGCAGTGACTGCAGTTTTCCATCTGTTCCTTTGAAATGGATCAAGCCTCATAAAACAAGAGAGGCAAATAAATGCCTCTGACATCTGTAACAAAATGATAGGGGTGGATTTACTGATTTACTGTTGCCCTGGTGGCTTGGAGTTGGCCTAAGCCTGGCCTTATTTTTCAGCTCCTTTCTCAGTAGTATTTCATCTACATGTTTTTGCATCCATTGTTTAGCAATTACTTTATGACGGTCTGAACATTTATAGCATTCAGTTATATGAGAAGGCAATCCCATGCACCTAAAACAGATACAGATTTCTGCCTCACAAACCAATTTTCAAGTCTCAAGTTTCCTGATTTATAAAATGGAAGTGTTATCCTCTTCGCAGGGTTATGCTGAAGGTTAAATTAGATGACAGATGTGAACCATTTTGAGAGTTATTAACTGCTTTAAAAGGATGGATAATCTTAAACGGTGTCAGGGATTTCTTCCTTTTAATTTTTCTCCTCAATCCAGTTATCTCACTCATGGTAGACTCACGGGTACTTTGGTCTCCGTGGAAGGAGGAGACCAAGCAGGTGTAGCTCTAAGTCCCATTTTGTCCTGATTATTCAAGAAGTCTGATTTCCTGTTGAAGTTTATCCTCCCTTCATTTCCTTTTCAGGCAGAAAGAATGTTCCCCCCAAGCATTGTTCTTTTAATTGTCTTTGAAGACGCAACGGTCCCTAAACAGTGTTTAGCTCCCTGTCTTGGGCACTAGCTAAGCTCCTAACTCCTTGATGACTTACTCTCACTAGCTTCCAGTGCAGCCTTACCTGATGTCTGTCTGTCTCAGGGTTTTCCTTTTTCTTTTTAAATTTTGTTGACGTATAGTGGATTTACAACGTTGTGTTAATTTCTGCTGTACAGCAAAGTGACTCAGTTATACATATATATTCTTTTTCTTATTCTTTTCCATTATGGTTTGTCACAGGATATTGAATCTAGTTCCCTGTGCTATACAGTAGGACCGTGTTGTTTATCCATTCTAAGTGTAATAGTTTGCATCTGCTAATCCCAAACTCCCATTCCTTCCCTCCCTTACCTCCCCCTCCCCCTTGGCCACCACCAAGACTGTTCTCTATGTCTGTGGGTCTGTTTTTGTTTCATAGATATGTTGATTTGTATCATATTTTAGGTTCCACGTATAAGTGATATCATGTGGTATTTGTCTTTCTCTATCTGACTTACTTCACTTAGAATGATAATCTCTAGGTCCATCCATGTTGCTGCAAATGGCATTATTTCGTTCTTTTTACAGCTAATATTCCACTGTACATATATACCACATCTTCTTTATCCATTTATCTGTCGATGGACATTTAGGTTACTTCCATGTCTTGGCTATTGTAATAGTGCTGCTATGAACATGGGGGTGCATGAATCTTTTCGAATTTCAGGGTTTTCCTTTGCTTACAGAGTGTTTTTTTTCTTCTCACTCACCCAGCTGAACAAGACATATTTCTCATCCCTTGTTCAGCTGAGCTCCCAGACCACACCATCTGATCACTCTAATCCTAGCATGGGAGCTCTGCGTTTTCATATCTAAATAGTTATTTAATATAAGATACTAGCCAAAAGGATATCCTCAAAGTCATGCAAAAATAAAAGAGCCTCCCCCAGCAATATCTCATTCATTTGCTAAGCAAATTTTGATACCTCGAATTTCTCCAACTATTGGATGGAAATGATAGTAATATTGCAAATAAATTTCCTACTCTCCCCTAAAGAAAGTATCTAAACCTCCAAATACACATCCATAGCCTACAGGGGCTTTCCCAGGACCACGGATTGAACTGTTCGTTATTCTTGAGGCTCCCAGGCCATGCTGTGCACCAACCACATTTCATTGAAAGTATAGACATTTGTCGCTTAGACATTTAGAATGCAGAAAGGTAGAGGCTGTGATTATGGGTCTTGGACATGCTAGCCCCTAGCACAGAGTCTGACAATAACAGATGCTCACAAAATGTTTTTGGACCAAAATGATCCACAAGTAGCTGTAAGGATGCAGTTAGCTTCTCTAGGAGAACATTGAAGATCAGAGTCATTTCAAAGTTACCTGTGCTAGTTGCTTAGTTTCGCTTGTAGAATCCAGGTTTCAATCATGTCAACAACTTTAAAAATGTGAGTACAACCGCCTGCAAGTAAAAAGCTGCAGATTGGGAGCCTTCCCAGAGCAAAATTGCCTGGGGCTCTTAAGACAAGTGCAATCATTGGATCTCCTGGCCAGTGCCTTTTGCTGGTCCTTATGGATTCTCAGATATAAATGTCCGCCCCTTGGGCGGTCCTGCTCAGGAATCACTTCCTGTTTCTGATGTCTTGAATATGAGTCACTTCCTGTTTCTGATGTCTTGAATATGGTTTCATCTTGATTTTTAGATGACTATGTAGGAACATGTCACTGATAGGTTTGACATTATTTGCTGTTTCATGACTCCCTACCTGACATGTGCACAGTTTATGTCAGCCTAGCAGAGGATATACTTTGATTTTCACATTGCTCAAATCTGATCTGACTTAAGATCTTCAGGATTTCTGTGTAGAGTACATGGATAGAGTTCAGGGTATCCATGAATTCCCCTGGAACTGTATACAAAATTTTTCTGGGAAGAGGCTTTCTTTAGATTCGCAGAGGAGTCTGTGATTCCACAAGTGGTTGAATACTGCTGCTAATTGTTTTGTCTTCTATTCATAACAATCAAAATACAGCAGAAGATTGGCAACTACATATCTAGAATTTTCCTATATCCAAATAATAATAATGCTGACAACCGTAATACCGTGACTAACATATATATTGAACACTTACTATGTGGCAGGTACTATAATAAGTCCCTTATGAGAATTTTATCACTTAATCTTCACAACACCCTAAAGGTAGGTACTTTTTTTAAACCATTTTTAAAAATTGAAGTATAGTTAATTTACAATGTTGTGTTGTTTCCAGGGCCTGCTCATCATGAATGTGGTAGTGTGGTGTGTGTGCTTATCTGGGCCAGGTGTGTGTGTGCCCACACGCATGCGTGTGCACAGGAATGTATGTATCTCAGTGATTCCAGATGCCACCACATGGTTCTCTAGGAACCATACCCTTGACTCCTATTCTAAAAACAAATTCTTATGCTTGATCTAAAAGCAAGAGCAGAGAGTGGTGTATGAGAAGCAGTAAATATTTTATAGCAAAAATTATACAACTTTATTTGAAGATATATATTTTTATTGAAGTATAGTTGATTTACAATGTGTTAGTTTCAGGTGTACAGCAAAGTGATTCAGTTTTATATATATATATATATATATATATATATATATATATATATATATACACACACATACACACACACACACACACATTCTTTTTCAGATTCTTTTCTCTTATAGGTTATTACAAAATATTGAGTATAGTTCCCTGTGCTATGCAGTGGGTCCTTGTCGGTTATCTATTTTATATATAGTAGTGTGTATATGTTAATGCTATCCTCCTAATTTATCCCTCCCCCCCATCCCCCCTGGTAACCATAGGTTTGTTTTCTACATCTGTGACTCTATTGCTGTTTTGTAAATAAGTTCATTTCTACTGTTATTTTAGATTCCACATATAAGTGATATCATATGATATTTGTCTTTGGCTTACTTTACTTAACATCATAATCTCTAGATTCATCCATATTGCTGCAAGTGTCATTACTGCATTCTTTTTAGGGCTGAGTAATATTCCATTGTGTGTGTGTGTGTGTATATATATATATATATATATATATATATATATATACACACAGACACATCTTCTTTATCCATTCATCTGCCAGTGGACATTTAGATTGTTGCCATGTCTAAGCTCTTGTAAATAGTGCTGCTGTAAACATTGGGATGCATATATCTTTTTGAATTAGAGCTTTTTATGAATATATGCCCAGGAGTGGGATTGCTGGGTCATATGGTAATTCTATTTTTAGTTTTTTAAGGAACCTCCATACTGTTCTCCATAGTGGCTGCACCAATTTACATTCCCACCAACAGTGCAGGAGGGCTCCTTTTTCTTCACATAAGGGTAGGTACTTTTATTATCCCTGTTTCAGATAAGGAAACTAAGATGAAAAAAAATTAAATAACTTATAAGCTGTTACACTGGGAAGCTTAATAGAAAATTTTGACAATTAAATTATTGATTTTGGAACAGTGGAAAACTGAAAGAATCCTAGTATTACCATAATTTAAAAGCACTGATATTTCTTCTAAATGACTCAAAAGACGTAATATATCTGAGTCAATTACACCAAGAGTCCACATTTCTGCTTTATCTATTCTTTTAAATGCTGATCTAGACGTCGCGTACTTTCAGGGGTCTCAGATTTTTGTGGCTGGTACCGCATATTTGTGTATCCTCTTTCTCTTGAGGTGATCTGAGAAACTTACAGATATTAATCCAGCCCTCCCATCACTGTGGGAGATAAATACCTATCATGATTTTGTCTCACATGAATATTTGTGGGAGGTAATATTTATGTGCTATACATCCCTGCCACGAATCTAACTTATGTTCAGATTCCCAGGGGATGAGAAAAACTCTGGTACATCCTTCATGTCGCTATACAAATGTGGAAAGTGCCAGAAGACCTTTCCCTGCTAGTCTGGGTGGCAAGAACTGAGACAGAAAATGCAGCCATTCATCACAGAAACCCAGCTTTGAGCCCGACAGCTTTGCTGAAGCAGGGGATGTTAGAAGGAACTTGAAATGAGTATTGGAAAAAGCATCTGTTTATTTCCTGAGGGGGATAAACATCCTGGTGGCACCACTAAAAGTAATATACAGATAAGACTGCATTGTGAGCAATAATATTCTCTTCAAAAGTAATACACAGGAATAGCTATAGTATTCTGGTATGAGCCTCAGTCGCCCTTATGAAGGCAATGGTAAAAAATAATCAACCAAAGAAGCTTAGAGAAATAACTCTGTCTGCTTCTGTTCAAATTCTGCTGCTTTATCATTTTGCTTTGGCACCATCCAGCAAGAATTCTGTTTGCCACAAGCCGATGCTCATCTCCAGCTCATAATTCCCTGTGTTGGGACTGACGTGCCCATTCGTTCAGTAGCTCCCAGGAAGCACCTACCACAGTGCCAGGTGCCATTCTAGGCACTGGAGATACAGGAGAGAACAGAACACTATCTCTGTCACTAGCATTTAAAAATCTGTGACTTACTGTATAAAGTATTTATACAATAAATATATGAATAGTATTTTTAATACTCTTGGTATTATATTTATTTAATAAAATATACTATTTATTTATTTTTTATTCAATAAAAAATACTATTTTTATCAATAGTATTTCTATTTTACTGTTTATGATATACTTTTAAAAATCTAGTGAATGGAACTTCAATAAGTAAAGAGCTCCCAGGGTCTATTTTGCTGAATGTGCCAATGGTGGTTGCTGTTACATGGCTTTTTTTTTTTTTTTTTTGGGCCACGTTGGCTTTTCGTTGCTGCGTGCAGGCTTTCTCTAGTTGTGGCGAGCAGGGGCTACTCTTCGTTGCGGTGTGTGGGCTTCTCATTGCGGTGGCTTCTCTTGTTGCAGAGCACACGGGCTCTAGGGTGCAAGCTTCAGTAGTTGTGGCACACGGGCTCAGTACTTGTGGCACACGGGCTCAGTACTTGTGGCTCGTGAGCTCTAGAGCACAGGCTCAGTAGTTGTGGCGCACGAGCTTAGTTGCTCCACAGCATGTGGGATCTTCCTGGTCCAGGGATCGAACCCGTGTTCCCTGAATTGGCAGGCAGATTCTTAACCACTGCGCCACCAGGGAAGTCCTGGTGGTTGCTTTTAAAATGCGTCTTTTTCTTTTTGTGATATGGCTCTAAGGTGAGGGTCTTACAGACCCTTTGGGGTGTGACAAAAACTATTCTAAGACTAGGTTTTTCCCTAGTACTTAAATCTCATTTGGTTTCTCTCTAACTGGCATTATATCACGTGACTTTGCCCTCTCCAATCAGTCTCAACAACACAAACTTCCTCTCTTTTCTGGATTCCCTTCCTCTCTTTTCTAGATTCCTAGTCAAACAAGGTGGAAATCTTGAGATCCTCTTGTCTGTCCTAGTTCCTCACTCCCCACACACTAATTTATCTCTAACTCAGGGAAGTTCTTCCTCGGTGTACCTGGAGTTCATGCCATCCACGTAGCTACCGATGGATTTCAGTTTTTCGTGTGTTGCCTACCTGCCCCCCCAAGTCTACACTTCCCTCATTGCCTTGGCATCTGTCCACACTCCAATTCTTAGCCTCCCTTGCAGTTAGGTGTGAACATGAAACAAGTTCTTGCCCTGGGGATGTGAACAGAAGCAGGCCAGTGGTGGCTTTTGAGAGCTTTTTCCCCTTCCCCCAGGGAAATGCAGACAAGATAAAGTCCTAAGGCAGAAGTTCTCAAACTTTCTCGGTTCACAGAGCCCTTGAGGTCTCAATAATTTTTTCACAGCACCTCTAGGTCAAGTGAAATGTCAGTAGTTCCACTTATTAAGTAGTTAGGTCCAAACAACGTAATACATATTATCTCCTAACCATTTAGTAGCCATTTGAAGAAATATAAGACGTATAAATTTAAAGAATCACAAATACTTAGCAATGGTATGTGTGTGCTTGTGAGGCACTGCACAGTTTCTCAAACCTTCAAATCAAATGAAATACTGACAAACTCATTTCCTGTTCCTCATTGACTTGCACACAGAACTTCCTTTTTGTCATAGAAACCACCAAAAAACCCAGCTTTGGAAAGATAAGCCATCACCAAAAGCAGGGTTGTGTGTTCTAATGTTGAACAAAACTGCTAGTAGGTGGTGGGGTGCCCAACTGATATCACACATGGCTGTAATTCCTTCAGATTTTTAAGATACTCCACCGTGCTCCCACGAGTTCACTTTGAAACCTTGAGGCACCTTGTGCACACTTTGGGAACCAGATCCCTGGGGGATGACAGAGTCACAAAATGGAAAAGAGCACAGATCCCTGAATCTCTGTGTGAAGGGGAGCAGACTGCTGATGGGGAACACCCACTGCAGGCTTGTAAATATATGCGTGGAATAAGCTTCTGTTGTGGTTGAGCCATTGTTCGTTTTTGAATTTGTTGACACAACCTAGCCTAACTTAATTAATACCTTATAGTACTGCAGTGACCTTCTAATGGTTCTCCTTGATCCAAATCTAATGCCTTCCTCCCCAACAGTTCATGTCATCATTACCAAATCTACTGCTTTATGCTAATAACAGGCTAAAATTTTTCTAAAACTCAAAGCTGAGCACTTCCTTTGTTTGCTTCCCAGCCTGATTTCCACCACCAATCTTTCCTCATGCACTAAGCCCTAAATCAGTGTCTCTCAGTCTTGACTACATGTAAGAATCACCTGGAGAGGTTTAAAAAATACCAATGCCGGGCTTCCCTGGTGGCGCAGTGGTTGGGAGTCCGCCTGCCGATGCAGGGGACACGGGTTCGTGCCCCGGTCCGGGAGGATCCCACATGCTGCGGAGCGGCTGGGCGCGTGAGCCATGGCCGCGGAGCCTGTGCTCCGCAACGGGAGAGGCCACAACAGTGAGAGGCCTGTGTACCGCAAAAAAAAAAAAAACAAAAAAACCCAAAAAATGCCCAGTTCCCCACCTGCAAGGATTATCATCTGATTGAAATGGACCAGTTCCTTGAAGAGCACAAACTACCACAACTCACTGAACCTGAAATAGATCATTTGAATAGCCCTGTAACTATTAAGGGAAATGAATTTGTAATTTAAAAACTCCGAAAAGAAGAAATGTCCAGACCCAGATGGCTTCATTGAAAATTACACAAATATTTTAAAAAGAATAAACACCAACTCTACACAGTCTCTTCCAGAAAATAGAAGAGGAAAGGATGTGTTTCTCAGTTCATTTTATGAAGCTAGTATCATTACCCTGATACCCAAACCGAAGAAAGAAAAAAAGAAATCTACAGATGATATCCCTCATGCATATAGATGCAAAAAAAGTCCTTAACAAAATATTAGCAAATAAAATTCAGCAATGTATAAAAAGAATTATATACCCTAAGCAAGTGGAGTTTATTTTAGGAATGCAAGATTGGGTCGATATTAGAAGATCAATCAATGTAATCCACTACATTTTCAGACTAAAGAAGAAAAATCACATCATCGTAGGCAAAATTCAAACTCATGACAAAAACTCAGAAAAATAAGAATAGAGGGGAATTTCCTCAAATTGATAGTCTACAAAAAACCTACAGGTAACATAATACCTGATGAAACACTGAATGCTTTTCCCCTAAGATAGGGAAGAAAGCAAGGATATCCATTCTCACCACTCTTATTCAACATAGTACTGGAAGTTCTAGCCTGTGCTTTAGGCAAAAAAGGGAAATAAAAGGCATATAGATTGGAAACCAATAAAAACTGTCCTTTCTTGCAGGTGGCATGATTGTCAACATAGAAAACCCTAAGGAATCTACAAAAAAAAAAATTCCTAGAACTGTTAAGTGAGTTCAGTGAGGCCACAATATATGAGACAAATATACAGAAATCAATTGTATCTCTGTATACTAGCAATGGACACGTGTACATCGAAATTAATAATACAGTACCATTTGCAGTTGTTCTCCCCAAAATGAAATACTTTGGTGTAAAACCAGCAAAACATGTATAGGGCTTGTATGCTGAAAACTACAAAATGCTGATGAAAGAAATCGAAGAAGTTTCTACGTAATTTGAAGAGATATATTATGTTTATGGATTGGAAGACTCAACATAGTAAAGATGTCTGTTCTTTCCAAACTGACATACAGCTTTAATCCAAATCCTATCAAAATACCCACAAAAGTTTCTATAGATATAGACAAGATTATTCTAATATTTATATGAAAGGCAAAGGAACCAAAAGAGCTGAAACAATTTAAAAAAAAAAAACAATGAAATAGGAGTAATTGGCCTACCCAATTTCAAGACTTATATAGATATAGTAATGAAGACTGCATGGTATCTGTGAAGAGACAGATACATCAGTAGAACAGAACAGAGAACCCAGAAACAGACTGATTTTTGACAAGGTGCAAAAGCAATTCAGTGGAGAAAAGACAGACTATTCAAAAAATAGTGCTGGAGCAGTTGGACACCCATCCTTCTCTTCCCCCCCCAAAATTATGTGAAACTTGACTAAGTCTCACATCTTATGTAAAAAATTAACTTAAAATGGATAACAAGACTTAAATGTAAACCATAATATTATAGAACTTTTCGAAACTGTAGAAGAAACATGGGAGAAATTTTCCAGGATCTAAGGCTCAGCAAAGAGTTCTTAGACTTGACAACAGTGTAATCCATAAAAAAAAGAGATCGATCAATTGGACTTAAATGTTTGCTCTGCAGAAGACCTTGTTAGGAGGATGAAAAGAAAATCTACAGACTGGGAGAAAATATTTGCAAACCACATATTCAAACAGGGGACTAGTATCTAGAATATATGAGGAACTCAACAGTAAAAAAGCAAACAATCTAATTAGAAAATGGGCAGAAGACATGAAAAGACATTTCACCAAAGAGGGTTTGAAAATGACAAATAAGTGCACACAAAAAAAGTTAAACATTTCCCATTAGAGAAATGGCTCAAAGTACCCAAGAATTAAAACCATAATTAGATATCACTAACACACATATCAGTATGGCTAAAATACAAACAATGACAGTCAAGTACTGGCAAGGATGCAGAGAAACTGGATCATTCACCTGCTGGTGGGAATGTAAAATGGTACCGCTACCTTGGAAAACAATTTGACAGTTTATTAGAAAACTAAATATGCAACTACTGTATGACCTAGCACTTGTACTTCTGGGCATTTATCCCTGATAAGTGAATACTTATGTTCACACAAAAACTTATTCATGAATGTTTATCGCAACTTTATTCGTAGTAGCCCCAAACTGAAAACAACCAAAATGTCCTTCAACAGGTAAGTGGTGACACAAACTTTTGTATATCTATACCATGGAATACCACTCAGCAAGGAAAAGGAACTCTTGCCACACACAACTTGGATAAATCGCCAGAAAATTATCCTGAGTGTAAAGAGTCAACCATAAAGCGTTCACACTGTGTGATTGCGTTTATTTAACATTCTTAAAATGACAAAGTTATAAACACAGAGAATGGGGTAAGGGTTGCCTGGAGTTTAAAGAAGGGGTTGGGGCAGGAGGGTAGTGGGTGATTTATAAAGGATAACACGAGGGATCCTTGTGGTGATGGAAATGTTCTGTATCTTGACTGCATCAAGGTCAATATCCTACTTGTACTATTGTATTACAGTTCTGCAGAACGTTACCATAGGGGAAAGACAAGGTAAAGGGAACTAGGGGGTCTCTCTGTATTATCTCTTACAACTGCATGGGAATGTTACAATTAATATTCAATTAAGTTATCTCACAAGTAAAAGTTGCATTAAAAAAATTGCCCATCGGGCTTCCCTGGTGGCGCAGTGGTTGGGAGTCCACCTGCCGATGCAGGGGACACGGGTTCGTGCCCTGGTCCGGGAGGATCCCATGTGCCGCGGAGCGGCTGGGCCTGTGAGGTGTGGCCGCTGAGCCTGTGCGTCTGGAGCCTGTGCTCTGCAACGGGAGAGGCCACAACAGTGAGAGGCCCGCGTACCACAAAAAAAAAAAAAAAAATTTGCCCATCGATTAGGGGTGGTATTCTGATCGACTTGGTCTGGGGTGGGCTCACACATTGAAAATTTTCAAGGCTCCCCAGGTGATTCTAAAATGCAACCAGAACTGAGAAAGTGCAAATTGAACTGATGGACTTGCACTCCCCAGAACCTATGTAATCATCTACCATTTCTTGTTCCTCTGCCTTTAATACCTCCCCGCTCTATTTGCTGAGCTGAGGCCTTCTTTATGACCTAGCTCAGGAATAACTCTGAGGAACTGTCCAGAGCACGACTTGCCCAGTCTGATGATGGATCCTCCCAGGTTGCACCATGGTGGCCCTTTCTTTACTCTAGTCATAGCTCTTATCCCTCTCTGTTGTAATCATCACTTTTTGTCTGCCTCCCCGCTTTCAGCAGCTGTTGTTACAATTGTTCACTTTGTAATTCCCTGATCATTTAGCCTCTGAATTTTAGGGACCTTCCAAAAATTATAGGTAACTCCCCTTTCCTGCTCTAAGCCTAATTATACTTTTTAAATAATCAATGAGGCAAGAACTTCTAGATACCAAAAGTTTCACAGAACAAAATAAGGTTATTATGCTGTACCTTGATTCTATGCAAAACATTACAATCTTAGTATTACAAAGCACTAAGGTGTTCTAATATGGGTTCTGAATACCCTATGCCTATGATACGTGTTTTCTTTTCATTCTTTCTTGCTTTTGTACATCTAAATAGATCCGGACTCTGACCAATGTTTGGGAGGCAGACACAGAGGCTTTGCCAGCCTCCCCACTCTAGACCCCTGCTTCCGGGGTGTCTGGTTAATTTTTTTATCTCTCTCAGGGTGGTATAGCATCCAGTCGTAGTTCATCACCTCATTCAGGGAGGCTTCCTAGGCAGTCTCTTCCTGTTCTTTCATAGCAACATTAAACTGTCAGCTGGTAGACTTTAGGAATATAATTTTTCGCAGAATCTTTGCAAGGATACATGTTCCATTTTTGCAATAATAGAAAATATAACTGTGCCCTCCAAATCCTAGTGGCATTTTTTACTGATATTGTGAACTTTATAGATTAATTTAGGGAGAATTGTCATATTTTTACACTGGGCTATGAGCCCACTGGAATATCAGTTCCTAGATGACAGGGATTTTCTCTGTTTGGTTGAGTTCTACCTCCGAAGTCTAGAACAGTGCCTGGCACATAGTAAGTGCTAAGTTTTTATTGAATGAATGAATGGGATGCCCTTTCATTTGTTCTGGTTTTATATCCCTCAGACGTTTTCTTCATAGAGATCTTATATATTTTTCATTAATTTTTTTTCTTAGAGATTTTAGTTTTTGGCTATTGTAAATGGTTTTTTTTTTTCTTCTGTGATTAACTTCTAACTAGTTGTTGTTTGTTTATAAAAGGCTATGGTTTTCTTCATATTAATTTTTTAACCATCTATGTTATGGAATTTTCTTATTTGTTTGCAAGAATTTTTCATACTTCTCTTGTTTTTGCCAGGTATCATTGTTACTTTTCTTAAAACTTCCTGGAGTTCAGTAATTAAGAGGATTGAATTTCAAGCCCAAATTAAAACAGCAGACAACTAAATCTCATTCTATCAGTGAGATTCTTGTTGGTTGAGTGTGTGCTGGTACAGATGTAAACCTGCAATTTCTTTTCGAAGATAATTAAATATGGTGATTAAGGAAACCATCAAATCCAGAACCGTCTCATTCCTTGCCAGTTGGGTATCATCTGTTCCCTGTGTTGCTTGCTAATTTGGAGAGACTGCAGTCTTTACTACAGAATCCTCTTAATTTGGGGAGGGATATTTGTAATTTAAATCACAAAGAAAGAAACTGTCAATATATATTGATTTTCCCAAGTTCCACTGTTTAACTGCGAGCTTTTTTCAGTAAGCCTTGATATACAAGCGAACTTATGCAAATGAATGCATCTGTCTTCATTTCTCCTTGCCATTAGATCATTATGCAAGCATTAAACACCAGAAAAGACATAAAATGAGTGATTAGTCTAGTGGAGAGCGCAGGTTAGCAGAAAGCCAACGCCAGAAACACGTTCTTCCCTCTCCAAACTGCTTCTTTTCTCCTTTCTTCGGAAACGCCCATAAATGATTTAGTCAGTCCTTTAGGGACTAGAGATGCTTATTGGCAGTTAACATTCTTGTGATTCGGCACATTTTCTTGCAACAATATTCTATCTTTACTCCTGAGTTTTGCCTAATTTAGATTCTGCCATAGGTCTGTTCTTCTCCACTAATCCTGATTGATAAGTACAGACAGATTAGACAGAAGATAAAATTGTGAAATAGATGTTGCATTTGGAACAGCAAGTTTTCATTTTACATTGTTGCCAGGACCATCTCCTCTGTGGCCGCCTTCCCCACAACCAACACTGTGGCATGGTGCTCTATGACTCATTTGCCTCTGTGACTGGGCTTTAAGCATCTCTGACTTTTTCCGTCTTTGAGTTTCATCGTCTGACTCATAGTAAGCACTCAATAAATGCTTGAATCAATGAATACACAAGTTACTCAGTTAACTGGTACATTAATATTTTCTTTCTTTCGTGTTTTTAAACTAGCTCTTGGGGAAAGATTTGAAATATTTTTAAACAAGAGGGTAATTGACTATTACCAGTTTAAAAAGTAGCCCAGATGGATTTGTATTTTAACAGAGATCAAATCAAACTAATTGAATTTAGCCTTTCTAGCTTTTCAGGATTCAGCCAGGGACCTGGGAAGGACCTGTTTCCTTCTGGAGGAAACTGCATTGTCCACGTCCCATAAGGCTGCACTTATGTCCTGGTATCCCATTCTATTCAGGAAGCACACTCCTGAAAACCAGAGTACAAATGAAATTCGTACTAATTGAAACTTATTTCTCACTTGTCTGTTACTACTATTTTACAGTTGCTTCTTTGTGCATTTCTGATTGACCTTTAAGACAGGCCCTTAAAAACCCATGCTCCCAGCTCCTTAAGTAAAGCTCTATAATCAAGTGCTTAAACATACAGGGTCAATCTACATATTTAAAGAAAATGCAAATAATTTGTTGGGTAAAATTGTTGTATACATTATGTCTCTGTAATGTGGAAAGTCATCATCCATTATGTAATTTTCATTCCTCTAGTTATTAACCTTATTTTTAAAATAATTTATGCCTAGCCTTCTGCCAAGGAGGACTGATAGGGGTTGTTTGTTAAATTGACCTCTTCAACCATCAGTTGGGCCTATGTATGTCTTTATGGGATATATAGAGGGTTGTTCTGTTCTGTGTTAAGAGAGCTTAGGTAAAATGCACACTGTGGTGGACTTTTGTTACAAATGCTCCTGGTAAATCATGTAACGGGCCCTGTGCTTTTATGGACTTGACAAGAGTTTTGCTTCTTGAATGTCTATCTTTATTTGGTCTCTCATTCAAAATGTGGTAAATGAAGCTGACATCACTCACACTCACTGACTCTTCCTTGGCTTCTGTTTTAAAGAGCACTAACAACTCATGTATACAGTATCATGAAACTGCCATGAAAAAGGAAGCATGCAGGGCTGCTTAGGTCACAGGATCCGGCAATCTTGAAAGTCCTGCCTAGACTGATTATTACATCGAAATCAGTGGCCTGTCCCTCTTGCCTCCTTTCCCCAAGTACTCTGTTCTCCTCACGAGATCAGATGAGAGATTATTTCTTTCCCTAACATGATTTGATTTTTTTATCAACTAATGGGATAGTAGACCAGCAGCCACAATTTAAAAACCTTTATGATAAGCATTCATAAATTTTGAAATTATAATTAACTCTGTCATGTGTAATAAAGGGCAGAAGTGTGTAAGTAATCTTTTCGGTTTTTTGACTTTGAAAAAGAAAGTCTGTTCTTCAATCTTAATATGAGTGTCTCTGATGTCCTAGACTTTGAAAAAGGAAGTCTGTTCCTGAATTTTAATGAGTGTCTCTGATGCCCTAGAAGTTCATAACCCCTGAAATTCATAACCTGATTCAAGAGGAGTTGGAAAACTGTCCAGTTTCCCCATCCCTACCCAGAAAGTGTATGCAGTGAGGGGGATAACATAACAGAGAATTGTAAAACAATGTTTATCATAGTTAGCCTCTGGATAGGTAAATACTGACGCATTTTTATTTCTGAAAGCAAGGATAGTCTTAAAGTTTTCTTTTCTGTAGTGCCTAAGATCAAAAAATGTGGGTTCTCTCTTGGTGCGTAGACATTATCCCCACAAGATCAGTGAGATTTTAAAATTTCGAAAGTAGAGAATGGGGGGTTAACAGAAGTTCCCTGGGGATTCTGAGGACCAACCCTGCTTTACCATACTGTGACACATTTTGTAAGAAATGACGTAAGTCATAACATGAAGCTATTGTACTTTGTTTTCTGAAAGACAAAAAAAAAAAATCAATAATATTTTTCTTGAACCTGTAGAAAGCTCTCCTCTTGTGTCACCTGGTTTCCTCAGCAAAAATGTATCGGGAACTTGGAGTCTGCACTATATGCTTTTGTATCATTGTTTAAAATTCCGTTCTAGCCCCTTGTCTTACGACTCTCAATTTTTCCCTTTGGAATTACAAGGAGAGACACCAGAGAAAGTCACTTCAGAATGACAGAAAACAAAGGGCGAATATTATCCTTGTACATAAGCCATGTCAGACTATTGTGAATCTAGAGCGAACTACCCCACTGGTACCCATTTTAATAACCTGTAATGGAATATCTGCTCCACTTTACCTGTATGCTCATCTTTATGAGATACTCTGCAAGTTGCAATGGAAAAGAGACCGCAGATCTTTTCCCACAAAAGAAAAAGTGCAAAGAGTTTATGGGGAGGAGTCACTTCACCACCCACAAAAACAACCCCTTGCGCTTCTACTGTCATTTACTAAACCAGATGCTTTTCTTTTAACAGAGGAATTCAAGGGCTCCACCGTGGTTGAACTGATGAAGAAGGAAGGCACTACCCTCGGGCTGACGGTTTCCGGTGGAATTGACAAGGACGGCAAGCCAAGAGTATCTAATCTGCGGCAGGGAGGAATTGCTGCTAGGTAACTGCATTGTGTGGAAACGTAGAAAAAGGAATGCATGATGTAATTAATTCAAACGTTAAAGCTCCATCAGAAAAGGTCACTAGTAAACAAACGACTCTGCTATCTGCGGGGCAGAAGCATAGGGGGGCACGTTTCAGAAGCATGGCTTTTCTGGCCTGTGCCAGAATCACCAGGGAGCTCTCATGTCTTCTCAGGAGCAGCCAGGCTCTCCTGAGATTTTAATTTTAAAGTGTCTGTATGGATCTAGTCCTCAGATTGCCACCGAACAGCAGACAGGCTGCAGTGGGAGTGAGATGGTCCGATCATCTAATGGGGAACAGATGACGCATATGCTGTGGATAAGGGGAAGCTGCCACAGAGGGATAGGACAAGCCTAGAAAATGAGGGAGGCCCAACTCCAGGTTTCTAAGTACCAATTTTGCTTCTCCTGCATATTCTCAACTTTTCTACTTGTGAGATTTTCCTTTCGTTAAGACAAAGAGGTGGTTTCCGAAAGGACAGAAGGCTTGGGTGAGGAGGTCTCATTTTGTCCTTGTTCTGATGAACTGCAGATTGCGCTGCGTCTTGCTGACAGCAGAATGTCTTGGGTGCTGGCCAGCGGTCGGTGTGCTTGGCAGACAAATTCTAAATCTACCTCAGAAAGAGGGGGTGGAATGCCCAGGTTTCATTCAAAGTGAGGTTAATGTCCCTTAAATCCTGGACACCAATATTTGTGTCCACATAAGCACAAATTAAGTTTTAGAGTTCTTAACTTATAAAGTGTCACCTGAAATAGTGATTACTTTCCATGATCAACCTGTTGGTACAGTTTATAAGCTCAGTCCAGTTGATTGCTCCATGATCTGGGGAATTGTTTGTAAAACAGGCTGATGTCAACACAAGCACCTTAGTTTCCTTCCTTCGGGTTTTTTTTCTTTTTTTTTTTTGCATTTTTATTTTTTTTGTGATTGAAGGACAGTTGATTTACAATGTTGTGTTAACTTCTGCTGTACCACAGATTCAGTGATACATATATACATTCTTTCTTATGTTCTTTTCCTTTATGATTTTTAAGAGATTTCTTTCCACATCATAGCCTCCTTTAACTTTTAACAGTCGTGGCCAATCCATGATGCCAGGACTTCCTCTGTCTCCAGGGTTTCTGCATATGCAGCCCCTAGAGCAAGTGTGATTGGCAGGGGAGAGGGTAAGAATGTGGTTTTCACATGTATTGATGCTATAATTAAATGTAGCGCTGTGCCAGTTATGTTGAGTATTATCGATCACCAAATATTTATTCGTTAAGCCACTACCATTTAACAGGTAGTAAACCAAAATAAGTAAAGATAAGATCCCTGCCCTAGGAGGGTTTATAATCTATTGGGGGAAATAAGGTATAAAAAACATGAAAAGTTCGGGAGCAATAATCGCATTGCATAACAGTAAAAAGCAACAACTTAAGGGTTGTCACAGAGCATTAGGCAATTAAGTTACCAAATAAGTGTCAGTCAGTAAACCTGAGTTAAGAGTGACAACACGTACTACTGGCTAGAACGGATGACGGAGGCTTCGAAGGAAGAATGATTGGAGCTGGGTTTATGTAAAACAAATGAACTTGGTATTTTTATCTGGGGAGAAAATATTATTGAATTAAGTCCTATCATAGTTCTTGCTGCCTGCTCTTGGTTTAAAAGTAGAGTTTGACTAAAAGCCCCAGAGTAGCCAAGGTTCTATTACGATGGTGAAGAGAGGAGAATGTCACTGAAAGCCAGTACTTTCGTTGCACTTTCTTCTTCACCAGTACTTTTTTTTATTAGTCCCGCTATAAGCAGTAAATAGCAAAATAAGCTCACCCTCTGGTTGGCCCTGGACACACTCCCAGTGAAGATACCAAAAGTGATGAAATGTCCAAAAGGCAGGCAGCAAAAATGAGAGGGAATGAGAAGAAAGGGAAAATTCTAGTGTGTCCAGGATCTGGATGGTCTGCCCCAAGAGCACCACCTCTTTATGGGCAGAGCAACTAAAGATAACTTTCTCTTTATTTCGTTTTACGGTGCTCCTTAAAAGTAAAAGAGGTAGAGGGTTAGGAAGAAATTGGAGACAGCAGCAGACCCAGCACAGGACTTCCGAAGTGTGCAGTCAGCATGAGAAGAGGGATCCACTGAGTCCCTCTCATCCACCCTCCGCTGCTCACCCGCTCTTAGGAACCAGCCACATCCTAGGAGCCGGGACTCCAGCTGCGTCGGCGTTCTGGGCTTGCGTGCTTATCCATGATGGGGAGGAGGGAAGTATGGTCAGACTGGCCTGCGGAAAGGAGGGGTCCACTGAGGCGACATTCTCTGTTCTGCAGAAGTGATCAGCTGGATGTGGGTGACTATATCAAAGCAGTGAATGGCATCAACCTGGCCAGATTCCGCCACGATGAGATCATCAGCTTGCTGAAGAATGTCGGGGAAAGAGTGGTTCTTGAAGTTGAGTATGAGCTGCCGCCAGTCTGTAAGTCATCACAAGCCAGGGGCAGAACAGCTGCACCACGTTTGGGCCTAAAACTATTGTTTCCTATCTTTTTCTCTTTTGCCATCATTGTCTTATTACAGGAATGGTAGAGTATTGTTTCTTCATATTTAAAACTTATTTGAATTGCTATAGCCTACTCAGGAAGAATGTAAAAGAGCATAAATAATGATGAAATTATCTAGGACTCATATTTCATTAAGGCCATCTGTGAACCCCATAATTGTACTTAAGCTATTTTAATGAACTGTCCACATATTTATAAATTCTGTGCATTAGGTTCCATCCAGGCTTTGTACTTAGCGACTAAGTTTAGGAAAAGCATGTTTAACGTGATTTCTATTGATTCTTGTATAGTTATGTTCATTTCTGAAGCATGAAAATAGAATCAGAATACATTGTTAAGTAATAATAATAGACATAATAAAAGCGCAGCCAGCATATTTTGAGAGCTTACTAAATGTCCAGCATTGTAAGGAGCCCCTTTTATTGGTTCACTTAAATCCTCACCACGAAGAAAGCATAGCAGAGCTGAACTTTGATGTCAAATAGCCAGTTAAGGGCTTCCCTGGTGGCGCAGTGGTTGAGAGTCCGCCTGCCGATGCAGGGGACCCGGGTTCGTGCCCCGGTCCGGGAGGATCCCATGTGCCGCGGAGCGGCTGGGCCCGTGAGGCGTGGCCGCTGAGCCTGTGCGTCTGGAGCCTGTGCTCCGCAACGGGAGAGGCCACAGCAGTGAGAGGCCTGCGTACCGCAAAATAAATAATAATAATAACCAGTTAAATCCCAGCTCCAACTTTACTAGCTACGTGCCTTTGAGAAAGTTACTTAAGCTTCTTGTGTTTCAGTTTGCACATCTGAAAACTGGGGATGATATTAGGAATCTATGGTATTACTCACAGATCTGTTATGAGGATTAAATGAGTTAGGTTTTGTATAGCATTTAGGACAGTGCCCGACACCCTAAAAGTTTTTGTTAAATAATAAATATATAAATCAATCAAAACTGTAAGATAGGCATTATTTTCATTATTATTCTCATTTTACAGAGACTTAAGTTAGATATCTTTCCCAAATTAGTAGGCATCAAAGTCAGCTCTTTGCTTTTCTGTACTACTGAGAACTCAGACTGATTATTACTAACCGATAATAATTCATTTGTTTAGCAATGACTTATTGGCATTACTATGTTCCAGTCCCCACAAAGTACATCGGTGGAATTTATATTCTAGCAGGCGAAGACAGGTATTAAAATAAAACCACAGTAAATAAGTTAATTAAAATTGACGCTTAAACAACAAGGCGGTTAGTGGTGCCAGCCCTCTGCGCAGTTGAAAATCAATGCATAACTTATAGTTGGCCCTCCATATATGTGGTTCCTCCGAAACCAAGGTTCTTCCATATCTGCAGATTCAACCAACCAGGTATAGGGCAGTACTGTGGTGTTTACTATGGAAAAAAATCCACATATACATGGACCCATGCAGATCAAACACATGTTGTTCAAGGGTCAGCTGTTTGTCGTACGAATGTTATGGGTCATGAATGCTGTGGGAAAAAGAAAATAATCAAGGAGCGGGGTTGGGAGCGCCGGGCTGGGGATGGGATTGCAATTTAAATAGAGTGGTTAGGGACAGCTTCATTGAGAAAGTGACATTACTCAGCGACTTGAAGGAGGTAAGGAAGTTAGCTGTATGGATTTCTGGGGGAAAAGAGTTCCAGAAAGAAGGAAAAGCCGGTGCTAAGATCAAAAGCAGGAACACATCTGGCATTGTTCTAGAAACATTAAGAAGGGCGGTGTGCTGGAGCAGAGTAAGCATGCAGAGAAGTGGGGGGAGGTGGTCTGAAGTGTAAAGGATAGGAGCGTCTGTGTAGGCCATTGGAGGGGCCTTAAGTTCTGCTGTGAATGATTTGGGGCAGAGGAGTGACATGATCTGATGTATGTTTTCAAAGGCTCCTCTAGCTGCTGTGTGGAGAATAGACTGCAGGGATGAGGGTAGAAGTTTGGAGGACTATTGCAGTGATTCAGATAAAAGATGGTGGTGGAGATGGTGACGAGCCCTCATATCCCTCGTCTGTTTTGAAGATAGAGCCAACAGGATTTCCTGATGCATTTAATGTGGGTTGTGCAGAAAGAGAGGAGTGAAGGCCCACAGCGGGTTTTGAGTCTGAGTAACTGGAAGGATGGAGTTTCCATTAACGGGGGTGGGTAAGAATGCAGGCAGAGCTGACTTGCAAGGAGATCAGTAGTTTGTTGTTTGAGATGCTACAGTTAAGGGGCCTATTTGCCACGCTGAGAGAAAATGTTAAGACGAGAGCTGGAGATACGGTTTGGCGTTTGGGAGAAGGATCTGGACTAGAAATGTAAATTTAAGAGGAATGGGACTATAGATGGTGTTTGAAGCTTTGGGACCAGATGACAGCACTCAGAGAGTGGGTGTACATACCAATCATAAGTTCTTATTCTTAACCTAAAATCTAACACTGAAAATCTAATGGTGATTTTACAACAAAATCCATTGGAATCTGCGTTCTGAAACCTTGCTACAATGTTTTTCATTTTCATTAAGAGCAGGCAGTAAAACAGAGCGTTGAGAGCTTGGGCTGTGTCACTAGTTAAATGTCAGTTTTGTCCCTTTCTAGCTTTGTGACTTTGGGCATTTTATTTAAGTTCTCTGAGCCGTAGGTTTCTCAACTATAAAACAACTATAATGGACGTAGAATTTTTGTAAGAATTCAAGGCTATAATCCTGTAAAGTATTTAGATCGTAAGCACATACTCGCTAAGCCATAGTGCATCTTAGCCACTATTACCATTATCATGATTACTACTACTACTGCTACTACACTGAAAGTACTGTGTTTTCTTGAACTGAAAGTCAGTTTGCTTTGAAATCACTGTCTTAAACCACTGCTAAGGAGTTAAGAGGAGTCAAATATCTAGAGCTAACGCTCTTTGATTAAGCATTTGTATTCTAGTGGGTAGATGAATATCCACAAAACACAACCTCTTCCTAAGGGGAACTCTTAGTATAGCTCTCAGGGTGGGACCAGTAGTGGAGATATGCTGAGTATTATCCAGCAAACCCAGATAATCCAGAGCTGGGGATTTCGGGGTAGATTTGAAGGAGTTTATGTAGGTCCAGTAGGAAGACGAACATTCCAGGCACAGGATACGGCAAGGTGGTAAGAAGATAGTCCAGTACGTAGGTTGAACTGCAAACGGTTTGGAGTTGCTGGAACACAAAGGGAAAGAGCGGGCCTGGAGAGGGATGAGGCCAGTGAGGTAAACAGAAACCAAGTGAAGGAGGGCCTTATAAGCCATGTGGGTAGAGTGTGGATGGTGTCGAGTGGGCAATAAGGAGCCTTTAAAAGCTTTTAAGGCCAAGGAACAGCATCATCAGATCAGGGTTTTTAGACTTATTTTAAGAGGTCAAATGGAGAACAGATCAGAGGCTATAAGCCCCAAGGCTGTTATAATTTCCCAAAAGAGAGGTAATATCCTGAATAACTATAGCATTAGTAGGGTTAAAGAGGAGAGGGTGGGCATCAGAAATATTCAGGGGGTGGTGATTATACCAGCTTTTCCTCCCTCACACAGTAAAGCTGATGGAAAAAGAGAAAATATTTTTAAACACAAAAGTGTGAATTCTGTGGTAGAAATCAGATAGAAGAGGTCTATTCGCCAAGGATTATCTCTGTCTCCTTCTATTATGTTAGATAAATTGATAAGATCTGTGAGTTCAGGGAGGTTGAAGGGATTAATAAGCCTCCCTTTCACTGAGCTTAGACAGCCAGAACAGGAGTGAGCCAGCAGCAGCGAGGGCCCGGGAGGAGAGCTGCCTGATGAAAGGTAGGCCACCCGGGACCGGGACCGAGACTGGAACTCTCACAGCAATCTAAGGCTCAGCCAATCCCAGAATCCAGAAAGAATTGGAGGAAGGGGTGTGTGTGTGTGTGTGTGTGTGTGTGTGTGTGTGTGTGTGTGTGTGTGTGAGAGAGAGAGAGAGAGAGAGAGAGAGAGTGGGTGAGAGAGAAAGAGAGAGAGAATGGTACAGAGACAGAGATCTGATAGAAGAAAAATGGAACTTTGACCTTGGGCAAGCCACTTACCTTTTCTGAGATTCAGTTTCTTAGTGAACATGAAATAGTCGATCTTCATGAGCTCTGAAGTTCTTTCTGACTTTATAAAATTATGTGGTGTTTTGAGACCGTATTTAGAGAGAATGTTACCAGGCTGTATCTTGAGTATTAGTGTGTTCAAAGTTGGTCTAGAGGAGTGCCTTCAAATTTTCGGGTCTCATAACCCCTAAAGAATTTTGAAATATTACATAATTCTCATCCAGTTTTTAACACCTAAAATTCTTTATGATAAACTTCAGTAGTTGGATAGGATATAATTTTTAGCATGATGTTTATTTTATACATCTTTGTATACCATTTCCATTCAAACCTTGGAGCTACAGGTTTACCTCGTTTGTTTTATGGAAAACATCTGCCACAGAGTCTTATTGTCAAAGGCGGTCCTCACCATTAAACCATCAGCTAAATCAGACTAGCTTTTTATTGGAAGGAATGCTTCCTTAATTCAAATAAGTGTGTTAAAGCATGTCCCTGTGACAGCCTTATTACTTCTCATTTCTAATTCTAAGAAACATAGACAGATGATAGATGATGATGGTGATGATGATGATGATGATGATGATATGGTGGGGAGGTGTGGCGTGGTGGGCGTCCCAGGTCTCCTCCCCATGGTTCATTCTGGAATGTAGTCTGAAGAAGCATCAGCTACCCAGGGGAAGCTCTTCCTGTGACAGTGGCAGAGGGAAAACAAGACAAGCCCAACCACAGGAGCACATTTCCAGACTCTGCTCACGTGTCTTAACACCCCATTGGCTAAAGCAAGTCAGCTGTGCAAACCCAATGTAATGAGGTGGGAAAGTGCAGAACTCCTATTCTCCTGTGGGAAATAGTATATATTGATAATTTAGAAAAACCAAATCCACCATAATAAAATAGAGAATGTCACTTCATGTTATAGAAGTATATGCATATGCACATATAGAAACAAGGGACAACAGTACAACTAAAATACTAGGGAGGAGTATTTTTGCATTCTAAGATTGGTTTCTCTAGCCTTCCTATGTGCCCAGTTTGATTTTTTGGGTAAGCCCCTTAATTGGATCTCTATGTCCACATACACACATGTGAAGTAATGAGTAAAATTCATGTGGCCAAACAGGATGTCTGGTGCTGAATATGCAAACCTAGTCGCCAAGAGCCATTCATGCAAATATAAATTATAAAGACCAAATCTATTTCATTAAATATATTAAAATGTAGTCAACATTCCCATTTATCTTTGTAAATGATGAACAGCAAGAGTGTGGATAACCTAAAGCTGTAGGTAATCCCCGAAGTCTTTATATTGACTTTAGATTTGTTTGTAAGATCTTATGGTCAGCAAGATTTAGTTCAAGCAAAATTGAAATTACAGTGCCTTGCATCCCCAGAACAGACACTCAGCCAACAAGGACAGGTGGCCCAGAATTAGAATTTGGCTGTATATAATTGAAAGTTGATTTAATGATTAAATGAAATAAAATTTGTAAACCACTTTGCAGAGTTCCTTGCATACAGTAGATGCTCATTAATTATTTCTCTCCATATCTTTTCCTTAATGGAACGGAAAGATCATGTTCTTAACCAGTTTCTTCAAGTGGCTTGTTGGGTCATGGAAATAAGAAAACATTTGGTTTGAACTCAGTTTTTTACATTTAATTAATACCGTACCTCAACACTTTCAGCTATTTGTATGCACTGTTCCTAGCTGATTAGAATAAACTGAAATTCCCCTGATAGCAAGAATATGACATTTAATTAAATCAGCAGCGTACCAAAACATTTTGTTCAGCTGTAGGTTTATGTTGTTTTTTTAGCAGATCCAAGTTCTTATTGTACTTTATGTCTCAGCTGGCTGTGTGCAGTTTTGTGAATTTAACTGTGTACTTTTCATAATCATGTCCATTCCTTTGAGGATTCAGAATTTCTGATAATTAAAAAATAATTATAATTAATGCTTAATTAAAATTACTTCCTATTTCTGTCAATGGCAAGAAACGTTCTTTTCAAAGATACCTTTAAATTCTGTCTATATGTTTCTTGTTGACAGCTTGATGTAATAAGCCCTTCAGGATCTAGAAACGATGTAAAAAATGAGTCATTGATAATGAACACAGCCTTAGACAATTGAACATCACTGTACAAATTCAAGACAAGGAGCTAAGACCATCAAATTCTATAGATTGCCAACCCTTGTCTCCATGAATAAAAATATCCTTGTATCCATAATGATAAAATATTTTTTTAAATCTAGCAAGAGTATACTGTATAATCAGAATTACTCACTAGTTTCTTGAAAAAACAGTCTTAAAGGGTAGTTTAGTTACTATTCATATAACTTCACATAACTTATCCCCTCGTGTATAATGTAATTAGAGATAGCAACTTGGCAATGGAATTTCATTTTGTGAAATTAGAGCAATAACCATGCAAACACACCCTAAGCATGATACTATCAAGTGAAATTAAGTAGATCTTTATTTTATTAGTCAGTAATAATATTTTGAATGTACTTCGAATTTCTTTTTCTCTCCAAGTTTCATTCAAGTTGCTGTTGTCTTTGTTTAATTGCTATGCATCATGTCAGAAAATCAGTTTGCATCAGCTTAACCTGTTAATGGTAATCTGAGAGTAATACTTTTCCTTCTTGTGCTAGCTGCAAAAATAAATATAAAGACAATAATTATTTCATACGTTTTATAAAAATCATATTATTTTTGCATTATACAAAGGGAAAACAATTCTGTTTATCATATGAAGATTGTCTCTCTCGTTATATAGAATTTTAACAATGTGAATATTATGCTCTGTCTAAAAACTGGCTACACGGGAGGAAAGGAAGTATCTCTGATTTTGATTCCACCTGGACCTATATAAGTCATTTATGCACATGACTATTTTATGGTATTTGTATGTCATTCCAATTACTTTTTGTAACATTTTCTTTAAAAACAGACTTTTTTGCTGTTTTATTACTCAACGAGAATTATTTGCGACAGGGGATCTGTAGTATTTTATGCCTATCAAAAAATCCAGAGATGTTATTATGATGTAAGACTTACATTTCCTCTCTCTTTCCTGCATTCAGCCGTTCAAGGATCGAGTGTTATTTTCCGAACGGTGGAGGTCACGTTACATAAAGAAGGCAATACCTTTGGTTTTGTAATACGAGGTAGGTGGCGGTTAGAAAATAGAACTAACAGATATTCTTGGAGAATTTGTCAGTGAAATACTGGGAGTGAACTAGAAAATCATTCTAAAAAAAACTGATGTTTTCAGTGCCTAAAGTCACATTATAATATTTGCACCCATTTTTCTTTAAAGAAATAAAGCAGTAATTGGGAATCAAAGTGGAATCCAAATGATGTAGCTAATTTATTCCAGTTTGTTAATACAGAACAAGAAGCCATTATTTGTAAACCTTGTGAACTCACAGTCATCCTACTGATTTGCCACTTGTCAACATGTCTTTTGTCTTCCCTTTTATACTTTTCTATATCGCTGAGTCAAAAATGTTGATGAATGTGGATGATTTGATTTAATGCACTAGGATTAAGTAACTTTGTTTAAATTGTTTTCTCCTAAAATACATCTTGTTACTGCAGCTTCCCCCTGATGTGCATCAGCTCAGTTCACCTTATTTTGGAATGATATGAATAATAAAAATGTCAGGTGACTCTAACTTGTCTACAAAACCATTAATTCTGAGCTGTAATTCTGGCTTTTATTATTTTAGTTTTCTTATTAGTAATTTCATCCCTTAAAGATTACACATACAAGGGACTTCCCTGGTGGCGCAGTGGTTAAGAATCCACCTGCCAATGCAGGGGACATGGATTCGAGCCCTGGTCCAGGAAGATCCCACATGCCGCAGAGCAGCTAAGCCCGCGAGCCACAACTACTGAGCCTGTGTGCCACAACTACTGAAGCCCGCGCACTCTAGAGCCCATGCTCTGCAACAAGAGAAGCCACCCCAATGAGAAGCCCGTGCACCGCAACGAAGAGTAGCCCCCACTCGCCACAACTAGAGAAAGCCCACGCGTAGCAACGAAGACCCAACACTGCCAAAAATAAATAAATAAATTTATTAAAAAAAGACTACACATACATTAATAACTCATAATTCCTAGTATGAAAATGAGGTTCAATAGGGAGCTAGGTAAGCATCAGGAATTTTTAACATTTCTTGATTTTTTAATTTGTTTTTACCTATTACATTTTCTACTTCACCAGAGTCAAAATTCTATCAAAATTATTAAGACATTAATTAAAATTAACTAAGCATCTTAATAAATGTACATGCATCAAGGAATAAAACAGATGTGTTCACTTATACAGACTTGCCTTAATGACTGAGCTTTGGGCATTAGGTTCAATTCTGTGTGCATCATTAAGAAAATCAGTCAATCAAATATTCATTAAGGACATGTCAACATGTCAGCATCAGGCAGAGTACTATGGAGTCATGAGACAGGACCCCTATCTACAGGAGATTACAGTCCAGTGAATTTAAGATGTAAGTTGATAAAGTGCCCAAATGAATATTAGAGAAAACAGGCAACTAGGAACCCATGGAATGGTTTAGACCAGTAGTTATTACACTTTTCTAACCAAGTCCTACATTTAGGTGGAGCGACAGACCCCAAGATCATTTACTTAACCATTTTCAAATTTCTGTGCAAAAAAACTAGATGAATATAATGAAAAGTCAGTGTACAAGTAATTTTAGCTTGGAGGGTGGTATATACAAATCTGGTGTTGAAATATAAATATGAAAGAGAGGCACGCTTGACTCGCATTCCTACAAGCCTGATTATTGAAATGCTTCAGTAAAAAATACTGCTGGTGCAGATATTCATCAATAGCTGCTGTATGGTTAATCAATAAAAAATCAAATTGCTAATGAAAGAGCTAAACCAACAGTAATTTATCACTTAAGAACTAAAATGAATAGAAGCAGTTGTAATCTACAACCACCTCAAGACAACTGATGATATGATGCTAACAAATGTCCTTCCCACAATTGGCAGGAATTTCAAATATCCATGTGTGCATGCGTAGTAAGAGTATTTTAATATGAGCCTAGACTCCTACCTAGTACATGGTAGGCACTTAATAAATGGAAGAATGAATGAATGAGGCCTAGATTTGTGTGGACATCAGACTTCTTGGTATTATACTGGTTTTAAAACCTTAGTAATAATAAGCCAATTTTAGTTTATGAGTACCAAATTTTTGTAGGTTTTAATAACTCCCTTAGTATGTCAGTTGAACATAAAAATGTGTCAAATTTTACATAATTTTTTTTTTCTTTTTGCGGTACGCGGGCCTCTCACTGTTGGCGGCCTTTCCCGTTATGGAGCACAGGCTCCGGACGTGCAGGCTCAGCGGCCATGGCTCACGGGCCCAGCCGCTCCACGGCATGTGGGATCTTCCCGGACCGGGGCACGAACCCATGTCCCCTGCATTGGCAGGCGGCCTCTCAACCACTGCGCCACCAGGGAAGCCCCTTATGTAATTTTTAATGAGAATAAATAAAGAACTTACATTTTCAAATCAATTTGAGGCCCATCTGGAGGGTCTTCTTGCTCAAAAGGTGGCCATTGCCCATCCCTTAAGAGTTATTGGTTAATCACAAACAGAGTTGCAGAATGAGAAAGTACTGTGGATAAATGCTATCATGGCAGGTAAAACATTATGGCATAGATGGGATTTGAGCTTAACTTAGATCAATGGGGAATACCAGGACATTCAGGGAAGAGGGAGGGGAAGATATTGCAGATGAAGCATATTCATTTAGTGCTGGAGAATTTCTTCTTACCCAATTAGGATGGATCTTTTAAAAAAAAAACAGGCTTTTAGCTGATGAATGGAATTACGTTTCTAATGCTATATGTCACAGATCCAAACACCTTCACTGCCCAAACGATAGAAACTTGTACCCATAAAATGAAAAATGATGTTCTGGCCTATATCATGGAGAGTTAAATTTCTGTTAATTCCTTTGCCATCAAGCCAGAAGATGGTTTAGGTTAACAGGAAAAATCAATGAACTTATTTATAAAACAGAAAGAGAGTCACGGATGTAGAAAACAAACTTATGGTTACTGGGGGGGGGGGAAGGGAGGGAGGGATAAATTGAGAGATTGGGTATACACACTACTATATATAAAATGGAAAACTAATAAGGACCTACTGTAGAGCACAGGGAGCTCTAATTAATACTCTGTAATGACCTATTTGGAAAGAGTATCTAAAAAGGAGTGGAGATACTTTGCTGTAGAGCAGAAACTAACACAACATTGTAAATCACCTGTACTCCAATAAAAAAGTTTTTTAAATAGATGAAAAAAATTATGATAAATTTTTTTTAAAGAAAGGAAAAATCACTCTGCCACTAATTTGCTTTTCACTTTGGATGAGGAAATTTCTCTAATCATTCTCAACTATAAAATTGTAGGTATGTGTACTCATTTAACATATGGACCCCAATATTCAGATTTGGTCTGCATGGTGTCCCTGGCATTGATATTTTTCTAATAGCATGCCAGGTGGGTCATGTTAATGGGCAACCAGGATTGAAAATACCACTGGTCTCTGAGTGGTCTTTATTATGCTTTACAGCTCCAAACATCTAGAACGTAAGTGAAGCACAAACTAAACTTGGCTCATTATTTCAAATAATGACAAAATGTCACATACCAATAAATTTAGAGTTATCTGTCTCACACTTTAACATGTATTCACTGTTACATACTTGTATTTGGACCTCCAAATCAATATAGTGGAAAGGGTTCTTGCTGTCTTCAGCCTCTTTCCTCTTCTAAATCAATACCCCTCAGGGGAAAGTACACCTATCTTTTTATGATCACCTTGCAAAAAAGAAGTTACATAATGATATTTATATAAATATGGTTAAACATGTGCTGTAACTTATCGTCATGATTTTCATTAAAAAAATTTTTTTCTGAAAAAATTCTGAATTTTCTTTTTTAATTAAGGAAGAATTTTAAAAGAATCCATCAAATTGATTGAAAGAAAATACTGAAATAGAGATTTTACCAACCAGACTGAATAAATCTCTTGTAATAGCAATGAACATAAAGGAAGCATTTGCTTTCATCAAGAACAGTGAATGCCTCTTAAATTTTCTCTTAGGTTCTTTAAGCTGACCTCTTTACCAGTGCGAAATTTGGGAAATGGCACTCTGTTCTACCAGACAAACATTAAATGTTACATGATGGTGAGAGGGTAGACAGCAGAAGCAAGAAGAACTGCAATCCTGCAGCCTGTGGAATGAAAACCACATTCACAGAAAGATAGACAAAATGAAAAGGCAGAGGGCTATGTACCAGATGAAGGAACAAGATAAAACCCCAGAAAAACAATGAAATGAAGTGGAGATAGGCAACCTACCAGAAAAAGAATTCAGAACTATGATAGTGAGGAGATCCAGGCCCTTGGAGAAAGAATGCAGACAGAGATCAAGAAGATTCAAGAAATGTTTAACAAAAACCTAGAAGAATTAAAGAACAAACAAACAGATGAATAATACAATAACTGAAATGAAAAATACACTAGAAGGAATCAATAGCAGAATAACTGATGCAGAAGAATGGATAAGTGACCTGGAAGACAGAATGGTGGAATTCACTGCCATGCAACAGAATAACGAAAAAAAGAATGAAAAGAAGTGAAGACAGGCTAAGAGACCTCTGGGACAACATTACCACTAAGACCAGAAACAAGACAAGGATGTCCACTCTCGCCACTATTATTCAACATAGTTTTGGAAGTCCTAGCCATGGCACTCAGAGAAGAAAAGGAAATAAAAGGAATACAGATTTGGAAAAGAAGAAGTAAAACTGTCACTGTTTTCAGATGACATGATACTATACATAGATAATCCTAAAGATGACACCAGAAAGCTACTAGAGCTAATCAATGAATTTGGTAAAGTTGCAGGACACAAAGTTAACGCACAGAAATCTCTTGCATTCCTATATACTAACAATGAAACATCAGAAAGAGAAATTAAGGAAACAATCTCATTCACCATTGCAACAAAAAGAATAAAATACCTAGGAATAAATCTACCTATGGAGGTAAAAGACCTGTACTCAGAAAACTCTAAGATGCTGATGAAAGAAATCAAAGATGACACAAACAGATGGGGAGATATACCATGTTCTTAGACTGGAAGAATCAACATTGTGAAAATTCTATAGTACCCAAAGCAATCTACAGATTCAGTGCAATCTCTATCAAATTACCAATGGCATTTTTTATAGAACTAGAACAAAAAATCTTAAAATTTGTATGGAGACACGAAAGACCCCAAATAGCCAAAGCAATCTTGAGGGAAAAAAATGGAGCTGGAGGAATCAGATGCCCTGACTTCAGACTATACTACAAAGCTACAGTAATCACGACAATATGGTACTGGGACAAAAACAGAAATATAGATCAATGGAACAGCATACAAAGTCCAGAGATAAACCCACACACCTATGGTGAACTAATCTATGACAAAGGAGGCAAGGACATACAATGGAGAAAAGACAGTCTCTTCAATAAGTGGTGCTGGGAAAACTGGACAGCTACATGTAAAAGAATTAAATTAGAACACTCCCTAACACCATACACAAATATAAAATCAAAATGAATTAAAGACCTAAATGTAAGACTGAACACTATAAAACTCTTGGAGGAAAACATAGGAAGAACCTCCTATTGACATAAATCACAGCAAGATATTGTTTGACCCACCTCCTAGAATAATGGAAATAAAACCAAAAATAAACAAATGGGACCTAATGAAACTTAAAAGCTTTTGCACAGCAAAGGAAACCATAAATAAGATGAAAAGATACCACTCACAATGGGAGAAAATATTTGCAAATGAATCAACGGAGAAAGGATTAATCTCCAAAATATATAAACAGCTCATGCAGCTCAATATTAAAAAAGAAACAACCCAATCAAAAAATGAGCAGAAGACCTAAATAGACATTTCTCCAAAGAAGACATGCAGGTGGCCAAGAGGCACATGAAAAGCTGCTCAACATCACCAATTATTAGAGAAATGCAAATCAAAACTACAATGAGGTATCACCTCACACTAGTTAGAATGGGCATCGTCAGAAAATCTACAAACAATAAATGCTGGAGAGGGTGTGGAGAAAAGGGAAGTCTCTTGCACTGTTGGTGGGAATGTAAATTGATACAGCCACTATGGAGAACAGTATGGAGGTTCCTTAAAAAACTAAAGATAGAACTACCATATGACCCAGCAATCCCACTACTGGGCATATACCCAGAGAAAACAATAATTCAAAAAGACACATGCACCCCAATGTTCATTGCAGCACTATTTACAATAGCCAGGTCATGGAAGCAACCTAAATGCCCATCGACAGATGAATAGATAAAGGTGGTACATATATACAATGAAATATTATACAATGAAATATATACAATGAAATATTACTCAGCCATAAAAAGGAATGAAATTGGGTCATTTGTAGGGACGTGGATGGGCCTAGAGACTGTCATACAGAGTGAAGTAAGTCAGAAAGAGAAAAATATTGTGTATTAATGCATATATGTGCAATCTAGAGAAATGGTACAGAGGAACTGGTTTGCAAGGCGGAAATAGAGACACAGATGTAGAGAACGAACATATGGACACCAAAGGGGAAAAGCGGGGGGGTGGGTGGTGGGGTGAATTGGGAGATTGGGATTGACATATACACACTAATATGTATAAAATAGATAACTAGGGCTTCCCTGGTGGCACAGTGGTTGAGAGTCCGCCTGCCAATGTGGGGGACACGGGTTCATGCCCCGGTCCAGGAAGATCCCACGTGTCACGGAGTGGCTAGGCCCATGAGCCATGGCCGCTGAGCCTGCGCGTCCAGAGCCTGTGCTCTGCAATGGGAGAGGCCACCACAGTGAGAGGCCTGCGTACCGCAAAAAAAAAAAAAAAAAAAAAAAAAGATAACTAATAAGAACATGCTGTATAAAATATAAAATTAGAAAAACAACCAAAATATGTCATATGATGGTAACATTCATATTTATCAAATACTGGCAAACTAGAGACCATCCAGATGGGCAGCCAGGATGGTGATGTATGAGGAAATCAGGTCACGCAAACACTAGTTAAGAAAGTGGAGGTGGATAGAGGGTGGTTCAAGATGGTTGGTAGGAAGATCCTGAACTCAGTTCCTCCCACAGACACAACAAACATACAGCTACACATAAAACAGTTTACTCTGAAAAGAACCCCAGAAACAGCTGAATTCCTACTCCCCAAGAAATTATGAAAGGGCCACATCGAGACTGGGACAATCTTTGAAGACTGAGAGATGGCTGTTTTGCATAATACATCAAAACAAACACAGAGAGTCAAGCAAAATGAGGAAACAGAAGAAAATGTTCCAAATAAAGGAACAAGATAAAACTTCAGGAAAAAAAAAAACCTAATGAAATGGAGATAAGTAATTTACCTGATAAAGAGTTCAAAGTAATGGTCATAAAGATGCTCACCCAGCTCAGGAGAAGAATGAAGAACACAGTGAGGACTTCAACAAAGAGAAAGAACACATAAGATAGAACCAAACAGAAGTCATAAAGCTAAAGAATACAATAACTGAACTGAAAAATACACTAGCGGGATTCAGTAGCAAACTAGTTGAAACAGAAGAACAGATCAGTGACCTGGAAGACAAGGTAGTAGAAATCATCCAAACAGAATGGCAAAAAGAAAAAAGAATTTTTAAAAATGAGAATAACTTAAGGGACTTGTGGGACAACATGTAGCATACTAGCATTCACTTTATAACGGTCCCAGAAAGAGAAGAGAGAGAGAGAAAGGGGCAGAAAAGTTATTTGAAGAAATAATGGCTGAAAACATTTCTAACCTGGGGAAGGAAATAGACATCCTGGTTTGAGAAGCACAGAGAATCCCAAACAAGATGAGCCCAAAGAGATCCATACCAAGACACATTATAATTAAACTGTCAAAAGTTAAAGATAAAGAGAGACTCAAAGCAGAAAGAGAAAGACAACTCGTTATATACAAGGGAACTCCCATAAGACTATCAACTGATTTTTCAGCAGAAAATTTGCAGGCCAGAGGGAGTGACGTGATATATTCAAGGTGCTAAAAGGAAAAAACTTCCAAGAATACTCTACCTGGCAAGGTTAACTTTCAGAATTGAAGGAGAGATAAAGAGTTTTCCAGACAAGGAAAAGCAAAAGTAGTTCATTACCACTAAACTGGCCTTACAAGAAATGTCCCTTTAGGGACAGCTTTAAGCTGAGAAGAAATGGCCCTAAATATAAATGAGAAAATATATGAAAGAAAAAATCTCACTGGTAAAGTCAAATATATGGTAAAGGTAGTGGATCAACCACTTATAAAGTTAGTATGAAGGTTAAAAGACAGAAGTAGTAAAATTAGCTGTAACTACAAATATTTGTTAAGCAATACAAAATAAAAAGATGTAAAATGTAACATCAAAACACATCAGGAACTTCCCTGGTGGCACAGTAGTTAAGAATCCACCTGCCAATTCAGGGGACACGGGTTTGAGCCCTAGTCTGGGAAGATCCCACATGCCGTGGAGCAACTAAGCCCATGCGCCACAACTACTGAGCCTGCGCTCCAGAGCCCGCGAGCCACAACTACTGAGCCCACATGCCACAACTACTGAAGCCCGCACACCTAGAGCCCATGCTCCACAACAAGAGAAGCCACTGCAATGAGAAGACCGTGCACCACAACCAAGAGTCGCCCCAGCTCACCTCAACTAGAAAAAGCCCGCACACAGCAATGAAGACCCAATGCAGCTAAAAATAAATTAATGTTTTAAAAAAGCCCACATCAAATGTGGGGGATACTACAATGTTCATTGCAGCTCTGTTTACAATAGCCAGGACATGGAAGCAACCTAAGTGTCCATTGACAGATGAATGGATAAAGAAGGTGTGGCACGTATATACAATGGAATATTACTCAGCCATAAAAAGAAACGAAATTGAGTTATTTGTAGTGAGGTGGATGGACCTAGAGTCTGTCATACAGAGTGAAGTAAGTCAGAAAGAGAAACACAAACACCATATGCTAACACATATATATGGAATCTAAAAAACAAAAAACGGTCATGAAGAACCTTGGGGCAAGATGGGAGTAAAGACGCAGACCTACTAGAGAATGGACTTGAGGATACGGGGAGGGGGAAGGGTAAGCTGGGACAAAGTGAGAGAGTGGTAGTGTATATATGGACAGATGTACACTACCAAATGTAAAAAAGATAGCTAGTAGGAAGCAGCCGCATAGCCCAGGGAGATCAGCTTAGTGCTTTGTGACCACCTAGAGGGGTGGGATAGGGAGGGTGGGAGGGAAACGCAAGAGGGAAGAGATATGGGGATATATATATACGTATAACTGATTCACACTGTTATAAAGCAGAAACTAACACACCACTGTAAAGCAATTATACTCCAATAAAAATGTTAAAAAAAAATGTGGTGGGCACTAAAAATGTAGTGCTTTTAGAATGCACTAATATTTTGAACACCCCGTTTTTAATGGAGGCCACTTCAGCCACTCGAATTTTTCTTTTTTTTAATATTTGGATTTTTTTTTCCTTTAGTTTTTGCTTCATGTCACGTTGTAGACTCACCAGTATAACAGCCCAGGTTGATTGACACCAAATATACCCACCTACACTTTGTTTATAGCCAGCAGCTGTTCTAACTGGGCTAGTATTTATAATTATTTGATGCTCTTATCACAGTAGTTGTTAAACATTTTATATCTCACCCCGATTACAGCCATATATTTATTGAGAGGAAGAGAAATGTTGACTTCAACAATGTATTCTGTATAAAATGAATAAGGTTTTTAAGTCTGTTATGTGCCAGAAGGAAACAGTATAAGTATTCCTCCATATACAACTGTAACATTTGTTTCAGTTTCTCAGCTGGCATTTTGTAAGTGAATTTTTTAATGGCAGCAATGAGAGCATTTTTTGAGCCGTATTCCTTTTCTTTGCTAGGGGGAGCACATGATGATAGAAATAAATCTCGTCCGGTTGTAATAACATGTGTTCGTCCTGGAGGGCCTGCTGACAGGTAAACTTCATCTTTCTGTGTCACTATCCAAATAGATTAAATAAAGCTGGGGACTTTGGCATAGAAGTTGATGAATTAGAAATTTCATAGTAACAGATAGGTCTTAAGTAAATATGTTGGAATGTGAAAACAAAAGAGTTCAGGCTGCAGAATCAGAAGAAAGTTTGACTCCAGATTCAATGCTTGCTACCCTGTGTCTTTGGCAAATGACTTAACAGTTCTAAGCTCAGTTCCCTCCAACTGTAAAATGTAGGTGATAATGCATACCTTTCAAGGTTTTTTGTTTTATCAAAGGTTAGAGATTTATGGTGCCTTGCAGGAGGCCTTTCATCCTGGAAGGAAATCCAAAAAAGAGGGGATATATGTATATGTATAGCTGATTCACTTTGCTGTACAGTGGAAACTAACACAACATTGTAAAGCAACTCTACTCCAATAAAAATTAATTATAAAAAAAAAAAAGGCAGCTGGCCCTTTAACAGCAGGTCCTTGAAATGCGTCCTCTCCAATTGGTAATATCCTAACCTGAAAAGACAGGTGGTGGTGTTCTCTGACTCTTACTATTACCAACTGTCCTTATCATGATTATCACCCTTTGATGATGATTATGTGTGTCAGAATAGAAGTGACTTTTAGTAAAAGGGAAGGAATATTGTCAGTGTTAGTGTTTAGAGCATTCTCTTCCTGGCTAATTTGAATATCTGATAGAAGCTCCTTCAGCTTTCCTACAATAAACCTTGGGGGTCCCAAGTAAACTCACAACTTAGATGTCTCAAGAGATGCTTATCTTTGTACTAATTTCCCACAGCGAAAAGTCTGCTCCATAATGGTAGGGAACACAATGCCTGCCACTAGATATAGTTGAAGGAGAGGAGGAAAACGCACTGATTACCCCTGACTCTGCACTATGTTTCAGCCTAGGATGGATTTTTAAAAACCTTTCTTAAGCACTCGAAATAGTAATAATAATAGTAAATACTGCTTGATGAGTGACCACCATGGGCCAGGAACTGTGCTCAGTACTTGGCAGACATTATCTTATTTTATCTTCACAACCACCCACTAAATCAGGTATTTTTATCCAGATTTACAGGTGACAAAACTGACGCCCAGTATCGTTAAATGACTTGCCAGCTAGGATAGAAATTCAGATTTATTTTCCTTCAAAGCTCATACCGTTAGCTCAGTTTGTTTTTTAAGTCAATGTTTAATATAAAATGAGAAAATATGGAGACACTGGGTTCTCCTCTGCACTAAAGTGTATTTGCCTTTGCAGAGGATAATACAAAGTCAAAATTTCCAAGGAAATTTTGCCGTTTTTTTTTCCTTCTCCTGCCTTTTCTTGTGAATGATTCTTCCTGAAGCAAATGAAATATTTCTATTTCTTAATAACATTCTAGAGTTTGAGTTGACAGAAATGTCAGGAGCAGGCTACTAGTTTGTGAGCAACGTATTACCAAATTAATGGAGGACGAAAGGAAATCTAAGAATTTAAGATAAAAATTTAGAGTCAAAATACATAGAGAGTTGCTGGGTGAAAGACATTTAAGACAGCATTTTTATTCTTTCCAAATCCTAAACTTGTAATCCCCACATCTGATTTTCTTATCTTCATTGACCCTCCCTGAGGCAGGAGGGTTATAATCTGGTAGCCTCTCTGGCTACATTTTAGTGGTGTCATTACTGTCCTGAGGCATCTTCTCCCAGTGCCTTGAGTGTCTATGGCCACAGAAGGGAGAATAGTATTTGCCTGCCTTTTCCATTGAATGTGAGACTGAATCAATTTAATGATCGTCAAATGGCCTTATAAATCAGTAGGAAAATTTACAGACTAGGGAAATTTTTCACCAGCATTCCCTATCCAGCTTGGGTTCACTGGTGATAAATTGAATGAAACCAGCAGACTTTTCTGCTCACCTGGCTTTGGGAAAATAGGTGAGTGCTATTTCTTGGGCTCTAATAAATCAATTTTAGACATTTTGGCAAAACCCTAGAAAAGAGAAAATGTGCCTTTATTACTTTTACACCCCAAGAGTTCATCGTGGGTGACCTGGTCATTTGCTAATGTGTAGTTATTTTCTTATTACTGATTTTCATATTGCAGCAACTTTCTGGTCAGGGTTACCTCTTTACTCTCTTAATGTCACACTTGATGCTTAAAAGGAAATGCAAATGGGATAGATGGTAGAATGTGTGTGAAAGAGCCTCTTTGGCTGAGTGACTATTAATGCTAAGCCCCATGATGCTAAATTAATGACTATTTCTTTATTCTCCCTTCAGAGAGGGCACAATCAAACCTGGTGATAGGTTGCTCAGTGTGGATGGAATTCGGCTTCTTGGAACCACGCACGCTGAGGCCATGAGTATTCTCAAACAGTGTGGACAAGAAGCGACGCTGCTGATCGAATATGATGTCTCGGTCATGGGTATGTCGGATCCTGAGGTTGGGATCTCTAACTAAGCTCTACATCATGTCACTGTCCATCCCTGATAAACCACTTTGGATTAAGAAGGAACTGTTATGTCCACCTGTAGCAGACAGAATTTCATCAATACCATATTATTCTGTTTGAGTTCAGAAAGAGGTGAGGAGTACTTCTCAGCGATTTTGAATTCTTGTGTTGATAGAATCTATGATAACATCTCATTCTGTCAGTGTGTTTCACCTAGCAATCAGCTCTTATACATGGATTACCCTTTGGCAGGAAAGTGTTTTCCCCCTCCAAGTCACAAAAGTGGTGTTATTAACTTAGGGGCTAGTACTTTTTCTTTTACTACATGGAGACTGGAAACAGTAGGGGATTCCTTTCCTTCTTTTTACGTCACAGAGTGAAGCCAGCTGATCAGAATTAATGGAAATTACCATTTTATCATCAGACTTAGGGACAAAGAAAGGAAAGGGGACAAATAGTATCATTGATTAAAATGAAAGTTGAGTACAATATTCTTTCTTGAAATAATGATTCCAATAGAAAGTAATTCTATTTCTACCCTCTCAACTGTAGTACAACTGGAAAGATATTCTCACGTGGCTTTTCAGTGTGAAGAGAGAACCAAAGTTTTGTGTAAAGTTGACTAAGGCAGATAAATTATGATAGAATGAACTGGAACGTGAAACTGAAACCTAAATCATGTTGTAAATACTTCTTACAATTATCAGACTTGATTGTGTGCCTGACTTTACCAGCAAGTTTTGTCCTGGTAAAATGTAGCCAAGAAAAAAACACTTATTCTGTAACTGTAAACTCCTTTTATTTCCTGCTCTATATGATTCACGTAGCACAGTGTTGCTTGAACGTATTCTTAATCTGTCTACTGGCCTGAAATGTCTTTGAGAGGTATGAGGCTTCCTAAAAGACTTAAAGTGTGAGTTAAGGAGTTCTTAGCAGAATAAGTGGTAGGATATGCCCTTAGGATGGAAAGGTCAGGAATGAATGAACTTTCCTCCCTCTATTCTTCCTTTCTCTTGTCTTCTCTTTCTCCCTTTTTTCTTTCTCTTTTTATTGTTTTGTATGGCTTTTGAGTTAGATGATTTGGGTTCTGTTTTCAATTCTACTGATTTCTAGCTATTAGTTTGCACCATGTTACTTATTTCACTGTGCCTTAGTTACCTCATTTGTCACATGGAAACCAGCAGTGCCTATTTTAAAAGGCAGTTAGGAAGATAAAATAAAATTATACAAGTAAGATGTATTTTAACTGATGATCCAATTTATTATTCACATTAAAAATTGAAACAGGTGTTTGACATATTTAACTCATTCAGTCTACAAATATATATTTTTTTAATATTTAAGCTAAGTGACAGGTACCAAGAGTACAGAAATAAACAAAACAGACCTGGTCTCTGCCCTTATGAAGTTTGCAATTGACAAGGAGGAGAGACAGTAAACAGGAACATGACCAAACAAACACTCAGAAAGTGATCATTACCTACCATGAAAGGCATGAACTGGATTCTGTAATAGGGAATAAGGGCAGGCACAGGTGAGGGCTGACAGATGCCAATCAGGAGTCAGTGAAGAGGTGACAGGTAGGCAAAAACCTGAAGGATGAGAAGGAACCAGTTCCCAAACTAAATACAGCAACAGTTTGTAAGTTCTGAGCAGCCCACCTCAGAGAGACAAGGGCTCCCCCTCTGGGGATGGGCACCATTTCAGAGCAGAGCCCTCCATATCTCATTATTACCAGAGTCAGGGGGGGAGAGGATGACTCACCTGTCTTCCTTCTTCCCTATTCACATTCACATTCTGAATCATGCCTGACAATTTTCATACCTCAGAGTTCTCAGATATCCCCCTAATATAGGGGAAAGTGCCATCAGGAAGGAAACTCATTAAAAGTTTCTCTAAGTTGCTAGATATAAGATCAGTATACAAATCAGTTACATTTCTATATACCAGCCAAAACCAGGAAGTTAATTTTTAATATACCATTTATAACAACAATAAAATAATAAGGTTCCTATAAGGAATAAATACAACAAAAGTTGTATCTTCCCAGTAGATATAGATATTGATATAGATACAGATATGCATATATGTAAAGAATACTTAAACAAATGAAGACCTACATCATGAATGTGGGTGGGAAGTCTTGATATCTAAAATATATCCTTTCTTTCAAATGCATCCATAAATTCTATTCAGAATCCCAGAAGGATCTTTGGAGGACTTTAATAAGCTGTTTCTAAAATGTAAGAAAAGTGGGAGGGGGAAAACAGCCAAAATGTTTTTGAAACAATACGAAAGCAGAGAAACTTGTTCTATCCAATATCAAGACTCATTCTAAAATTGTGCCATTAAGTCTATGTAATATTTACATGAGGTAATAAAGAACCCAGTGGAAGAGAATTGAATGCCACAGACCACTACAGATATGTAAGCAGAGGTGTAGTCTTACATCAGTGGGGAATGGTTGAGCTAGTCAGTAAATGATACTGGGTCAATTAGTTAGCCACATGGGAAAAAATTCAATTAATCTCCTACTTTATACCACACCCAAAAATAAATTCTGTATTTACATAACCATTTCCCAACAGACTGCTATTATAGATAACTGGAATGAATATCCTTTTAACCCAAATCTTTGTCTGTGTATCTGACTTCATTAAGTCGAAGGGCATATTTCTTTTTTAAATATTTGGTACATAATTCCAATTGTCCTCCAGAAAGGTTATCCTACTTTATAATATATTACTACCAGCAATGTTTTAAGTGTACCTGTCTCAACAGAGCACCAGATACAGCACTAAATAGTTTTGGTTTTAATCTTTCTGATTTAAGTAAAAATTGCATTTATATTTTAGTTTACTTTTTAAAAAAATTTCTAGTGCAACTAAATGCTTTTTTGTATGAACACTAGCCATTTTCATCTCCTACTGTCTGCCTATGCCCTGTATTAATTTTTCTATTGATTTGTGTAACTATTTACAGACACCTTTCTGTCACTCCTAGATAAAGCTAAATAGGTGAAAAATTGGAATAGAAAGCTTAGGATCTTAAATTAGGAAAATGAGGAGCAATAGATCATTGGTATATGAAGTTGCCATCAGGTACAAATGGCAGAAACCAATTTAGAATAATTTAAAGAGGGAACTGATTAGCTTGTAAAAGTGGGGAGTCAAGATACATCCTGACTTCAGAAGAAGTTCAGTAATATCACAGGTGTTCTGTCTCTCGGGTCTCTTTGCCTGGGAAAGGCTCTCCTTGTGTCATGACCAGATGGTCCCAGGCAGCCACAGGTCTATATTATGTTGTGAGTTCATAATGCCAGAAAAAGAAATGAAACTGAATCTCCCCTAAAAGATGCTGAGTGACTTAGCTTGGAGCAAATGCTGACCACTGCAGTAATCACTATGTCCAGGGATATAGTGTAGCCTCTGCTCTTTGGCAGGGCAGGAAGGAATGTGTGTTGAACAGAACAAGACAAAGAATGGCACTTTCCCAAAGCAGGTGATGAAAGTAATAGATGCCACACATACGAGAATTTTCCTTACTTCACGTCCTCACCAGCACTTGGTATTCTCAGTCTGTTTCATGTCATCTATTCTTATGGGTATGTAGTGATATCCCATGGCAAATTGAATGTATATTTCCAGGATGAATAATGATATGGAGCACCTTTTCATTTGCCACTTGGACATCCCTGTTGCATTATTTTACTTTTAATACCTTCATTTATTTACATACTATTAAAATTATGTCACATTATATCTTAGGAAGTATGTATCTATAATCATACATATAAATATTGAGTTTCTTTATATGCTATTAAAAGTACACAAATTATTTTGTAGGAAACACGTGTGTGCCTGTGCAGAGATATTGATATCTCATCACTGGAATGAGATATATTTTCTAGTAAATCTCAGATCACAAATTTTAGCAAATTCAGTAGTCTGGGAAAGCTATTGAAATTATCAATTTTATTAACTAATGTTGAATTTAGTCTTTGTTAAAATTTTAAAGAAAATGTATTGAGATAAGACTGGTAGGAATAGGTCTGGGGGAAAAGTAATTGTTCAGTTTTGGATATGTTATGTTTGAGGTGTCTATCCATCATCCAAGTGGAGGTATGGAGTATACAGATGGGTCATTAAGCCAGGAATTTAGTGCAGAGGTTAGGGCAGGAGGTATAAATTTTTGAGTCATCAGCACAGAGATGGACCTTAAAACCACGAGGCACCTTAGGGAAGTGACCGTGGACAGAGAAAAGCAAGGCCCAAGGATGGAGCTCTGGGTCTCTCCAGTAGTGACAAATCAGAAAGGTGATGAGGAACCTTTGAAATAAATTGAGAAGGAACATCAAGTGATGGAGACAGAGAACCAAGGCAGAGTGTGGAGTCTTGGAGACCAGATTTTTCCTTTGTAAAACGGTGGTAATTATACTACCACACTCACAAGTTGCTGTGAGGAGAAAAAGAGTTAATGCATATGTGGTGTTTGGCCCATAATATGTGCTCAATAAATATGAACTAATTATTTTAAATGTTTATAGGGAAAAAACCCTCCACTTCATTATTGTCGAAATGTACTACCAAATGATTGGGTCTCAGAGCCCTGATGTTAGAAGCCAAATAACATAAAATATAAGGAAAGCTTGAACATCTCGGGGCAAAAGTTCTGAAAACAATAACTTTAGTAAAATGTAGTGCCTTTTGAAGTCAGACAAACTTGGTTTTGAATCTTGGCTGTCTGTTGACCTTGAACAAGTTACTTAGCCTCTCCAAGCTTCAACTTTCTCATATCTAATATAAGGATGATAACAGTACTTCTTCAAAGGATTGATGAAAAGATTAAGCGAGTGAATACATGTAAAGTGTTTATCATAACTAACCTAAACTTTTGTTGACTACCAGGGAATTAAAGTTCACGGTTTCCATGCTCCACTTCCCTAAAATGAACCTCAGGTCTCCCACTACCCTGGATTAAGCAGCAGCTGAGGCTTTATTCCGTGACAACATTGAGTCCTCAGTAGAAAGAATGTTTGAAAAATGATGTGTTCTGGATGGCTTTATTTTCTAAAATTCATCAGAATACTTATTTTGCTTAAACATTAGCTGAAAATATTTCTAAATAATGTTTCTGAGAATATATATTAAAGATACTTGGGTCTTTGGTAGAGGCCCATACAGTTATCAAGGACATCATTCTGAATATTAGTCCTTAGGCCTGTGTTACAGAGTCAAGGGGTACAGATGGTACCAAATCTGTGCTGACATAATTTACTCAAGATTTTTAAAACTTACACAATTCTCTAATAATTATTTATTTTATGACTTTTCCTTCCTGCAAAATCGCGGGGGAGGGCTTTTGGTTACTACAGATTTCTTGTTGGCCGTATTAAACAAGAATGACTGTAGTGTAATTTTTTGTTTTGTTTTTATTTCAGCTTTATTAAGGTGTAATTGACAGATCTGTAAGATATTTAAAGTGTGCATCGTGATAATTTGATATACACATGCATGGTGTAAAGATGCTACACTCTTAGCATATTATACAATACAGTGTTATCAACTATAGTCACAATTTTTACATTAGATCCTCAGACTTTATTCATCTTCTAGCTGAAAGTTTGTACCCTTTATCTTTTTAACATCCTTATTGGAGTATAATTGCTTTACAATGGTGTGTTAGTTACTACTTTATAACAAAGTAAATCAGCTATACATACACATATATCCCCATATCTCCTCCCTTTTGGATCTCCCTCCCACCTTCCCTATCACACCCCTCTAGGTGGACACAAAGCATGGAGCTGATCTCCCTGTGCTATGCGGCTGCCTCCCACTAGCTATCTATTTTACATTTGGTAGTGTGTATATGTCCATTGCCACTCTCTCACTTCGTCCCAGCTTAACCTTCGCCCTCCCCATATCCTCAAGTCCATTCTCTACGTCTGTGTCTTTATTACTGTCCTGCCCCTAGGTTCTTCAGAAACATTTTTTTTTTTTAGATTCCATATATATGTGTTAGCATACGGTATTTGTTTTTCTCTTTCTGACTACTTCACTCTGTATGATAGATTCTAGGTCCATCCACCTCACTACAAATAACTCAATTTCGTTTCTTTTTATGGCTGAGTAAATATTCCATTGTATATATGTGCCACATCTTCTTTATCCATTCATCTGTTGATGCACACTCCGGTTGCTTCCATGTCCTGGCTATCGTAAATAGAGGTGCAATGAACACTGTGGTGTATGACTCTTTGAATTATGATTTTCTCAGGGTATATGCCCAGTAGTGGGATTGCTGGGTCGTATGGCAGTTCTATTTTTAGTTTTTTAAGGAACCTCCATGCTGTTCTCCATAGTGGCTGTATCAATTTACATTCCCACCAGCAGTGCAAGAGGGTTCCCTTTTCTCCACACCCTCTCCAGCATTTATTGTCTGTAGATTTTTTGATGATGGCCATTCTGACTGGTGTGAGGTGATACCTTATTGTAGTTTTTTTTTTTTTTTTTTTTTTCTTATTGTAGTTTTGATTTGCATTTCTGTAATGATTAGTGATGTTGAGCATCCTTTTATGTGTTTGTTAGCAATCTGTATATCTTCTTTGGAGAAATGTCTATTTAGGTCTTCTGCCCATTTTTGAATTGGGTTGTTTGTTTTTTTGATATTGAGCTGCATGAGCTGCTTGTATATTTTGGAGATTAATCCTTTGTCAGTTGCTTCGTTTGCAATTATTTTCTCCCATACTGAGGGTTGTCTTTTTGTCTTGTTTATGGGTTCCTTTGCCGTGCAAAAGCTTTTAAGTTTCATTAGGTCCCATTTGTTTATTTTTGTTTTTATTTCCATTACCCTAAGAGGTGGGTCAAAAAGGATATTGCTGTGATTATGTCAAAGAGTATTCTTCCTATGTTTCGCTCTAAGAGTTTTCTAGTGTCTGGCCTTACATTTAGGTCTTTAATCCATTTTGAGTTGATTTTTGTGTATTGTGTTAGAGAGCGTTCTAATTTCGTTCTCTTACATGTAGCTGTCCAGTTTTCCCAGCACCACTTATTGAAGAGGCTGTCTTTTCTCCATTGTATACTCTTGCCTCCTTTATCAAAGATAAGGTGACCATCTGTGCGGGGGTTTATCTCTGGGCTTTCTGTCCTGTTCCATTGATCTATATTTCTGTTTTTGTGCCAGTACCATACTGTCTTGATTACTGTACCTTTGTAGTGTAGTCTAAAGTCAGGGAGCCTGATTCTTCCAGCTCCGTTTTTCTTTCTCAAGATTGCATTGGCTATTTGGGGTCTTTTGTGTTTCCATACAAATTGTGCAATTTTTTGTTCTAGTTCTGTGAAAAATGCCATTGGTAGTTTGATAGGGATTGCATTGAATCTGTAGATTGCTTTGGGTAGTATAGTCATTTTCACAATGTTGATTCTTCCAATCCAAGTACATGGTATATCTCTCCATCTGTTTGTATCATCTTTACTTTCTTTCATCAGTGCCTTATAGTTTTCTGCATACAGATCTTTTGTCTCCTTAGGTAGGTTTATGCCTAGGTATTTTATTCTTTTTGTTGCAGTGGTAAATGCGACTGTTTCCTGAATTTCTCTTTCAGACTTTTCATCATGAGTGTATAGGAATGCAAGAGATTTCTGTGCATTAATTATGTATCCTGCTACTTTACCAAATTCATTGACTAACTCTAGTAGTTTTCTGATAGCATCTTTAGGATTCTCTATGTATAGTATCATGTCATCTGCAAAGTGACAGCTTTACTTCTTTTCTGATTTGGATTCCTTTTATTTCTTTTCCTTCTCTGATTGCTGTGGCTAAAACTTCCAAAATTATGTTGAATAACAGTGGTGAGAGTGGGCAACCTTGGCTTGTTCCTGATCTTAGTGGAAATGCTTTCAGTTTTTCACCATTGAGAACGATGTTGGCTGTGGGTTTGTCACATAAGGTCTTTATTATGTTGAGGTAAGTTCCCTCTATGCCTACTTTCTGGTGGGTTTTTATCATAAATGGGTGTTGAATTTTGTCAAAAGGTTTTTCTGCAAATGTTGAAATGATCATATGGTTTTTATTCTTCAATTTGTTAATATGCTGTATCACATTGATTGATTTGTGTATATTAAAGAATCCTTGCATCCCTGGGATAAATCCCATTTGATCATGGTGTATGATCCTTTTTTTGTGTTGTTGGATTTGGTTTGCTGGTGTTTTGTTGAGGATTTTTACATCTATATGCATCAGTGATATGGGTCTGTAATTTTCTTTTTTTTGTAGTATCTCTGTCTGGTTTTGGTATCAGGATGATGGTGGCTTCGTAGAATGAGTTTGGAGGTGTTCCTCCCTCTGCTATATTTTGGAAGAGTTTGAGAAGGATAGGTGTTAGCTCTTTTCTAAATGTTTGATAGAATTCACCTGTGAAGCCATCTGGTCCTGGGCTTTTGTTTATTGGAAGATTTTTAATCACCGTTCCAATTTCATTACTTGTGTTTGGTCTGTTCATATTTTCTGTTTCTTCCTGGTTCAGTCTTGGAAGGTTATGCCTTTCTAAAAATTTGTCCATTTCGCCCATGTGGTCCATTTTATTGGCATACAGTTGCTTGTAGTAGTCTCTTATGATGCTTTGTATTTCTGCAGTGTCCGTTGTAACTTCTCCTTTTTCATTTCTAATTTTATTGATTTGAGCCCTCTCCCTCTTTCTTAATGAGTCTGGCTAATGGTTTATCAATTTTGTTTATCTTTCAAAGGACCAGCTTTTAGTTTTATTGATCTTTGCTATCATTTCCTTCATTTCTTTTTCTTTATTTCTGATCTGATCTTTATGATTTCTTTCCCTCTGCTAACTTTGGGGGTTTTTTGTTCTTCTTTCTCTAATTGCTTTAGGTGTAAGATTAACTTGTTTATTTGAGATTTTTCTTGTTTCTTGAGGTAGGTTTGTATTGCTATAAAATTCCCTCTTAGTACTGCTTTTGCTGCATCCCATAGGTTTTGGATCATCGTGTTTTCACCTTCATTTGTCTCTAGGTATTATTTGATTTCCTCATTGATTTCTTCAGTGATCTCTTGGTTATTTAGTAATGTATTGTTTAGCCTCCATGTGTTTGTGTTTTTTACGCTTTTTTCCCTGTAATGGATTTCTAATCTCATAGTGTTGTGGTCGGAAAAGATGATTGATATGATTTCAATTTTCTTATATTTACCGAGGCTTGATCTGTGACCCAAGATATGATCTATCATGGAGAATGTTCCGTGTGCACTTGAGAAGAAAGTGTAATCTGCTGGTTTTGTATGGAATGTCCTATAAATATCAATTAGATCTATCTGGTCTGTTGTGTCATTTAAAGATTGTGTTTCCTTATAAATTTTCTGTCTGGATGATCTGTCTTTTGGTGTAAGTGAGGTGTTAAAGTCCCCCACTATCACTGTGTTACTGTCAATTTCCTCTTTTATAGCTGTTAGCATTTGCCTTATGTATTGAGGTGCTCCTATGTTGGGTGCATATTTATTTATAATTGTTATATCTTCTTCTTGGATTGATCCCTTCTTCATTATGTAGTGTCCTTCCATTATGTAGTGTCCTTCCTTGTCTCTGTAACATTCTTTATTTTAAAGTATATTTCATCTGATACAAGTATTGCTACTCCAGCTTTGTTTGATTTCCATTTGCATGGAATATCTTTTTTCCATCCCCTCACTTTCAGTCTGTATGTGTCCCTAGGTCTGAAGTGGGTCTCTTGTAGACAACATGTATATGAGTCTTGTTTTTGTATCCATTCAGCCAGTCTGTGTCTTTTAGTTGGAGCATTTAATCCATTCACATTTAAGGTAATTATCAATGTGTATATTCCTATTACCATTATCTTAATTGTTTTGGGTTTGTTTTTGTAGGTCCTTTTCTTCTCTTGTGTTTCCTACTTAGAGAAGTTCCTTTAGCATTTGTTATAGAGCTGGTTTGGTGGTGCTGAATTCTTTTAGCTTTTGCTTGTCTGTGAAGCTTTTGATATCTCTGTAGAATCTGAATGAGACCCTTGCTGGCTAGAGTAATCTTGGTTGTAGATTCTTCCCTTTCATCACTTCATATATATCGTGCCACTCCCTCCTAACCTGTAGAGTTTCTGCTTAGATGTAAGCTCTTAACGTTATGGGAGTTCCCTTGTATGTTATTTGTCATTTTTCCCTTGTTGCTTTTAATAATTTTTCTTTGTCTTTAATTTTTGTCAATTTGATTACTATGTGTCTCGGCATGTTTCTCCTTGGGTTTATCCTGCCTGGGCCTCTCTGTGCCTCCTTGACTTGGGTGGTTATTTCCTTTCCCATGTTAGGGAAGTTTTCAACTATTATCTCTTCAAATATTTTCTCGACTCCTTTCTCTCTCTCTTCTCCTTCTGGGACCCCTATAATGTGAATGTTGGTGTGTTTAATGTTGTCCCAGAAGTCTCTTAGGCTGTCTTCATTTCTTTTCATTCATTTTTCTTTTTTCTGTTGTGTGGCAGTGAATTCCACCATTCTGTCTTCCAGGTCACTTATCTGTTCTTCTGCCTCAGTTATTCTGCTATTGATTCCTTCTAGTGTATTTTTCATTTCAGTTATTTTATTTTTCATCTCTGTTTGTTCTTTAATTCTTCTAGGTTTTTGTTAAACATTTCTTCCATCGTCTCAATCTTTGCCTCCATTCTTTTTCCAAGGTCCTGGCTCATCTTCACTATCATTATTCTGAATTCTTTTTCTGGAAGGTTGCCTGTCTCCACTTCATGTAGTTGTTTTTCTGGGTTTTATCTTGTTCCTTCCTCTGGTACATAGCCCTCTGCCTTTTCATTTTGTCTATCTTTCTGTGAATGTGGGTTTCATTCCACAGACTGCAGAATTGTTCTTCTTGCTTCTGCTGTCTGCCGTCTGGTGGATGAAGCTATCTAAGAGGCTTGTGCAAGCTTCCTGATGGGAGGGACTGGTGGTGGGTAGAGCTGGCTATTGCTCTGATGGGCAGAGCTCAGTAAAACTTCAATCTGCTTGTCTGATGATGGGTGGGGCTGGGTTCCCTCCCTGTTGGTTGTTTGCCCTAAGGCGATCCAGCACTGGAGTCTACCCAGCTCTTTGGTGGGGCTAATGGTGGACTCTGGGAGGGCTCACACCAAGGAGCCCTGGGAAACCTAGCTAGCAGCAATCTCTCTCTTCCCTTAACTCCCATAATATCTTGTTTATACACCTCATAGTCTTTACCCCATCAGTGTGGTAGTCTAGTTATTTGTGTATGTGACTATCACTCCTCTATGATGTTATAAACTCCTTGGAAACAGGGACTATTTCATACCCATTCTGTATCCTTTGTAGTGCCCTATACATGGAAGACACTTATTTCTTGGTTGATTGAAGAAATGAATGAACAAGTAAATGAAGAGTATTTGACGTTGAGACTATCATTCCCCTAAATTTAATAATGTTCAACATAATTCCTCATGTATTTAGAGCTCTTTTAGCTTATAGTGTACTTCACAACTGCAATCCTATTTTATCCTTCTATTACCTGTTAAGGAAACCAAGCTTCCTCTTGTGTTGTTTTTTTTTGAGAAAACCTGAAAGGATTATGTTGACCACAGGAGTCTGGCACTTTCTGATGAGTATAAGGATCCACAAGACTTCTACGATAGGTCAGTTCACACAAAGCTAGTGAATTCATTCACGTTTTAATTGAGCACATCAAAATACATTCTTGAAAAACATAGATGGCTTTATAGGCTTCATGGTCATCACACATTTAATGTTTAATGTTGAAGGTTACAGTTCAGAAATATTAGATAAGACCTTTGTTGTTAACATTTGAACATCTTAGGGAACTTTTTGTTCCTTCTCAGTGAACATACATGAGACTGACCTTCAATAAGGCCTTTCCCCAGTTCACTCTTCTCTTCACAGTGCTGTTTTTTCACAGAGCTCCTGTAGTCACAGACTGTTAATATTCCTGATCTTCTCTTCCTTATGGTACAAAAAAAGAATCTTTCATTCCAAGGCTTCTCGTGACCTGTCAGTGGGACCTATGGGATCAAGACTAAATCAAAGATGTTAGAGTAGAAATTATTGTTTGTATATACCTTGTGATGTAGGAAAGGAGGGTATTAGGCTGTTTTAAAAATTAGAAATTTGGGCTTCCCTGGTGGCGCAGTGGTTGAGAGTCCGCCTGCTGATGCAGGGGACACGGGTTTGTGCCCCGGTCTGGGAAGGTCCCACATGCTGTGGAGCGGCTAGGCCCGTGAGCCATGGCCGCTAAGCCTGCGCATCCGGAGCCTGTGCTCTGCAACAGGAGAGACCACAACAGTGAGAGGCCGCATACTGCAAAAAAAAAAAAAAAAAAAAAAAAAAAAATTAGAAATTTAAGGTTCCTTATTTGCCTGGATGACACAGTTTATAAATGTCAAAGTCAAAATTCATCCTTCTCGCTAACATAATATGCTACTATTAGCAAATTACAGTAATAGTAACTGCATTTTACTAAGTACCTATTATGTGCAAGGCAATTTTATAAACATTATCTCATTGTATTCTTACCATAAGAGATAGGCATAGGTATCCCTATTTCAGGAATCAGAGGAAGTAAAAGAACTTGCCCAGGCAGAAAAGAACAAAGTCAGAATTCAAACTATTTTGTCTGATTCTAGAACCTTTGCTTAAAGCAAATGAACCATCAGAGCCGTCTCTTTTTAAATTTATTTTATTGAAGTATAGTTGATTTACAGTGTTGTGTTAATTTCTGCAGTACGGCAAAGTGATTCAGTTATACCTACACACACACACACACACACACACACACACACACACACACACACACACACGTTCTTTTTTCATATTCTTTTCCATTATGGTTTATCAGAGGATATTGAATATAGTTCCCTGTGCTGTACAGTAGGACCTTGTTGTTTATCCTTTCTATATATAATAGTTTGCATCTGCTAATCCCAAACTCCCAGTCCATCCCTACCCCTCCTCCTCCTTGGTAACCACAGTCTGTTCCATCAGAGCAGTCTTAATGCAACATTTATATGGTAATTCTTAAAGCTAAATGTTTAGAACTGAACTTGACTTCTCCCCTTAGCCTGTTCCCCTCCCATCTTCCCCATCTCAGGCATTAGTGCCTCCATCTGAGCAGCTCTCAAATCAACAGCCTGGGTCAGCCTTCATTTTCCCCAACTCCATTTATACCTAGCTCTTCCACAGGGTCCAACTCTCCTCCTTCCAGCCACTCTCCTTGTCTCCATCTTCACTTTCCTCGCACTTATCCTCGCCGCTCACCCACATACACCACCCTGTCTCTCCCAGCCATCTCCCAGCTTGTGCCCATCTCCACTCTTTACTCCCTCTTCATTCAAATCCATGCTCATACAGAAGCCCGGGAGACCTTTACATAGCATGCATGGAATCGTGTCACTCTCATTCAATTGTCATCTACTAAATTTCAGATAAAATTAAACTCTATGCCGTGCCTTTGAATCCCTGCATGCTCTCCCCCATCTCAACTCTCCATCGTTTCCCAGAAGCTCTCTTTGATTCCCAAGGCTCTTTTTTTTAGCTCCTCCCACATACCAGGCTCCTATCCTCAGGGACCTTGCAAGCTCAGTTCCCTCTGCCAACACCTCCCCACGCTGCACGTGAACAAACTCACATTCTTTACCCGGCTATTTTGTACATATCCTTTCATGTCACTGCCTCAGAGAAAACTTCCCTGACACCCTGTCTAAATTAGGTCTCCCTGGTTTATTTACCCAGGGAACTCTTACTTTTCCTTCACAGTAATTATCACCATTAAAATGCTAATTCGTTGGTGAGCTAATCTGCTGTCTCCTTCACTAAACTATAAGCACCATAAGGGCAGGGGCAGGGACATTATATATTTTTTAACCACTGTATGCACAGTGTATGCCTGAAGCACAGAAAAGGTGCACATTAAATATTTGTTGATGGAATGAAATGCAGACAGCTTAAAACCAGCACATCCACTTATTTCACTAAGTTGAGAGTAAATATTTACTCTTCTCTGAAGGAGTCCAAAAGTAGTAGTAAAAGATGCAATAAAGCTTTAAGTAACCAATTTGTATTGCTATTCTGTTAATCTTATCCATTCTTTCCTCCCCTCTCTTCTCTCTCCTCTCCCCTCCCCTCACCACCCCCTTCCCTTCCTTTCCCTTCCCTTCAAGAAGCATTTCCTCTAGGTTATCAGTGAAAACATCAGGGTACCTGAATCCCACAGAGCTACATGAAAGGGCTTTCTGTGAATCATTGGCCCATACCCACAGTTAATTTCTCGCCCAAATTTTCATTAGTTATTTTCAGTGATTCCAGAACACCATAGCTCCAGAGTCTAACAGTAAACATTTGTCTGGAGATCCAGACTTTTAGGGAATATACCAGACCAGACTCCCCCAAAGAAGGTGCACTGGTATACAAGCAATAAATTATTTCTCTCCAGTTCTTTGAAGATCGGGAAGTACTGGGATCAGAGTACAAAGTGGCCTGTATCACCCTGTGTCCAGCCCTTCTATTTTAGAAGACCCTTGTTTTCGCCAAGTAGCAAATAGGAGTCTTCATGATAGAAACCCCTAATATATGGCTTTTGAAAGGTGCCCTGCTGTGGTATCATGGCTGTTTGAAACCTTGGTGTTCTGTAGGTCATTTGAGGACCCCCGTTTCTCTTTAGTTACAGCTGTTGCTGCTAATTGGGAGTATAAATCAATTGTATTGTCCAACCCGTCATGTTCCAGGCCATCCACAGAGGCCTCAGCCGTGTAGGCACTGGTACAAGTAAGATTCTCTTAGACACTCAGGTGTGGTTTCAGGTAAGCATCATAAATTTGCACCAGCAGAGTACTGAGACCTGACATTTTTAGCCCACTGAAGACTTTCATTCTGGCTTATTTTTGTGCCTCTCAAGAGGTTAAAACAAAAAACAAACTACTAAGTCACACACTCTGTCTCAGTAGGAAGGAGTAGTTATCATTAATTCATGAGAACTCAAGTAATATTTCAGCTGCACCCATGTAAAGTCCCACCAGGCTTTTTGCCTTATGTACTTTGGTTCATCACTGTTGGTTGCCTGCTTCTTAGGACCCTCTGACGTTTTGTTCCAGACTTAGATTATCTGAGATGTCTCACGTTGTGGAGACCTGCTGTGGGCGACTCTGGGACTCCCTACTTCTCAGAGATGATTTCCGTAACTTGAACACATCTTTTGAATTCCTTAAAAGACAATTTTGTGCTGAGTGGTACATTCACCAGTGGAATCGGCTTCACTGAAGCCTTACTATCCAAACAGAATTATAGTACAAGCTCGGCAGACTTTCCAGCAGAATTCTCACACTGGGGAAGGCATATGGGGTGTCTAAAACAGGTTTGAGGGGGGTCAGTCAAGCTGAAGATATCATTTGGCAGGAATATTAAACATCCCACCTGTGAAAAAATGAAAATTAGCTTAATTTTCATAATTTGTACTTGAGAGCCTCCATGTGTAGATTTTTTTTTTTAGGACCTTGTCCAAGATATGGATTCATTAGCTATAGATTATAAAACTCAATCCATAGCAGTGTAGCTAATCTGAAATTGCAGAGAGAATAATATTGAAATCATTTACAACACTTAAAACTAAGTAAGTGGAACAACGCATGAAAATCTAACTAGCGATACACTCAAAGCTCTCTGGCTCCCTAATCCTGCCCTCCTTCTCTGTTAGAAGCTCTCTTGATGACAACATCACTGCATGTTATGTAGATGCAAACACTAAAAGTTTTGGAGGTATATAAATAATAATTTAATTTTTAAAATTTTTTATTGGAGTATAGTTGATTTACAGTGTTGTGTTAGTTTCTGCTTCACAGCAAAGTGAATCAGTTATACATATATTACATATATTCACTCTTTTTTTTAGATTCTTTTCTCATATAGGCCATTACAGAGTATTGAGTAGAGTTCCCTGTGCTATACAGTAGGTCCTTATTAGTTATCTGTTTTATATATAGTGGTGTGTATATGTCAATCCCAATCTCCCAATTTATCCCTCCCCCCCATCCCCTGGTAACCATAAGTTTGTTTTCTACATCCGTGACTTTACTCCTGTTTTGTAAATAAGTTCATTTGAACCCTTTTTTAGATTCCACATATAAGCGATATCATATGATATTTGTCTTTCTGTGTCTGACTTACTTCACTCAGTATGATAATCTCAGGTCCATCCATATTGCTGCAAATGGCATTATTTTGTTCTTTTTTATGGCTGAGTAATATTGCATACATGTACCACATCTTCTTTATCTATTGCTCTGTTGATGGACACTTAGGTTGCTTCCATGTCCTGGCTACTGTAAATAGTGCTGCGATGAACATTAGGGTACATGTATCTTTTAGAATTATGGTTTTCTCAGGGTATATGCCCAGTAGTGGAATTGCTGGGTTGTATGGTAGTTCTATTTTTAGTTTTTTAGGGAACCTCCATACTGTTCTCCGTAGTGGCTGTACCAATTTACATTCCCACCAACAGTGTAGGAGGGTTCCCTTATAATTTAATTTTTTGATTTAATAGTCCTTTCTCTAGCTTTCTGTGGCCAAGTAAAGACAGTAACTTTTTCACCATCAACTAGGAAATTAATTAAGCAGCATAGATAACGTCAGCATGTCCTGGGTTTAACCCAAGAAATAGTAGAGAAGGAGAGAACTAACAATTGGTGTGGTTCATTTCTGCCAAGAGTTGTACAAGGTACTTTATACATTTCATTAACTCTGTCATAGCAACTCAATAGTTAATACATTATTATCCTTATTTTTCATAAATGAAGTAATGTCTCAAAGACATTACAGTAATTGCACCAAATAACACAGATAATATCATGTTAAACCTAGGCTCAACCTCACAGATCTGATATTGTGCCCACAGAAGATTGAGTGTAATTATAGCCAATCTATGAAGCAATAAATGTTTTAAGTATGGATGAAAGTTTTGAAAGCAGCAGAAAAACTAATGGAATATGGCTTTGTTTTGTTCTAAACATAAGGTTCTGAAATTGCAATGTAAATTTCAGTTTATATTCTTTCAAAAATAAAAGTTTTGCAGGGACTATTTAAAAATAAAAGTGAAATCTTATTATTTAAAATATAATTGTTTAGGTTCATTATTGAATAAATGTTCATTATTGAACGCCCCATTAAAAAATCCCAGAACATCAAATATTTAACATTAAGTACCTAAGAGTGTTCTCAGTATGAAGGAAGAAAGTGAGACAATGAATTAATTATGTACTGGTGTTTAATCATTCAGGCATTTTTATTGATTCAAATTATGGAAAAGTTACTCAGACTAAGGAGTGAGGCATAATTTTCCAGGAATGCTCCTACTTCTTGTTTTTCATTTGAGACATATAGTGTTTATTTTTTTGTTTTGTTTTGTTTTTGGATATAGTTGATTGTATATATAGTGTTAGTTTCAGGTGTACAGCAAAGTGAATCAGTTATACATATAGCCACTTTTTTTTATATTCATTTCCCATATAGGTCATTACAGAGTATTGAGTAGAGTTCCCTGTTCTATACAGTAGGTCCTTATTAGTTATGTGTCTTACATATAGTAGTGTATATATGTCAATCCCAATCTCCCAATTTATCCCTCCCTTCCATCCCTCCTGGTAACCATAGGTTTGTTTTCTACATCTGTGACTCTGTTTCTGTTTTGTAAATAAGTTCATTTGTACCAGTGTTTAGATTCCGCTCCTACTTCTTTTTTCTTTTCTCTCTTAATATCTCAAGTATACTCAGAGACATCTTCACAGATTCCTGGGCACTACATCTGCAGCCCAGATTTCCATAGTGAGACAGAAGTGTTAGGATCTAGCTTGTCTTCCAAGTGAGGGGAGGAATAGATAGCCCAGGAAAAGGCCACAGGTGTACTCCCAAAGCAGGGTCTATGTTTACTTCTTAACGTAATGAAGATACCATGAATGATACAGCACCATCATCAAAGTCGGGTTCCATGATGAAGGGTTTAAAATGGAACAGTCTGTTAGCTCTTACCCTTTGGCAAAAACTGTCACCTTTTTTAATTCTACAGACATGTCCAGAATGTCCTTGGACTCCCTTAAATCCTCAATTTCCCACCGAAAAGAGTTGGCTCTACTTTCTGCTGTTTCTACTAGTTTAGAGAAGTTTTCTACTTTCGTATTTTGAAGTATTTCAGGAGCTGTTTCAATTTCTGTTAGTGGGAGTATATCTTACAGTGGCGTGAAGTGCTGTTTATCACTTTCCAATGCCCTTGTCAAGAAGTAGTTGCCTACAGAAGATCCTATCTAATCCAACAGGTGAAAAGATGATGTTCAAAACATGTTTCTGAAGACGTGTAAGGGTCCTGGGAGACAATGTTCTTTAAAGTTGATAACACCACAGTAATTGAATCTCAGCATCATTTGCTTGAACCACTATCTAATGCTGGAATTTCTTCAGAACTTTTCTTACCAAGCTCTATTTGAACACCTGTAATAACTGACATCTTCCTGCCGACCAAGCCTACAGCCCAAAGCAACAGCCCTGCACCTTCACTGCATGATGGAATCACCTGGAGGCTGTTTAAAATGCCCAGGCCCATCCCAGAGGGTTGTTGTGAGAAAAAAAGCAAGATGAAATATGTGAAAGCACTTTGTAAACTGTAACTTACAGTAAAAATGTAAGGCACATCATCGTGCATCCTGTTAAAAATAATTTCTAAATATTCACCCATCATTCCAACCTATCTCAACTTTTTTAGATCCTGACATCCAACTTATTTTCTATCCCTTCCAGCTATATGTCAAACCTTTCTATTTAAAATTTCATTTGTCATATTCATAAATGAGTATTATTGAGGACCTACAGAATTCAAGACACTGGACAGTGTGCCTAGTATTCCTAGCCACTGGTCACATTGGCCCAAGTGGGGGCCCTCTTAGTGCCCTTGTTCTGTGGATGCCTTGGTCAGGCTTTCTTTGCTTTTTCATTGACAAGGGATTGGTGGTTTTAATATATAGTAGTCAAATAGTTTCTCTTTTTTTTACCTAACCATGTCTTTAGACCTGTACATTTGCCCCATGTTGCTTTTTTTTTAATATTGCATTTACCCCCTGTAAAAGCCCAAGGTCAGTCAGAAATATAGATGCTTTAAGTATTACTAAGTATATTTTTGGCACCTTATAAGTAAATTGGCTTTTAGGATGTCTGCGTGGTTGGTATTCATTTGTCTTATTTCAGATCTGTTCCTAGAGAACTAGGGTACTTTCTTTTAATGTAACCGTAAAGCTAAACCTAGCACAAGATGCCAGAGTCTGTGTCTTGCCATTAAGCCATTAACTCTTCCTGACTGAACGTTCCCTTCCAGTTTGGGGATGTTAAGAACCCTAAGTAGTAAGAATTCTTTTTCTGTCTGGCAGACACTTACTCCTACTTAAGTAATTTCTCTGCCTCAGCAGAACCTGATGGAAATTCATTCCATTTTCTGTGTGGATCACTTATCCAACTCAGAAAAACCTGACACTGACTATTTTTAGATGGAGGAGGAATCAGGCTTTCTGGAAAATAATGATATGGAATATGATGATTGTGCAGTAGTCATGTATATGCCAAATCTTTTTAATAACCAGGCTAAAGCATTTCTCACTTTGTAGCTAATAGTTCTACTTTCTCATTGGTATCGGTCACTTAAATGCCAGATTCATTTACACTTATTACAGCAAGTAGGACATGAGCCTTGTGAGTTTCCTGAAAGCTTGCTGCTAGTAGACAGAATTATGCCCTTTTTGTCAAGTCCTTACGTTGGTACTGACAATGGAAACGCAAGCTTCCGGAGCTTGTACGGTAAGGGACACACACAGCCTTATCTACGAAGTGTGCCCAGGTCACTCTGCCTGAGCTCAGAAATCTCTGTAAGGAATTGTGTGACCTGACTTTTCTCACTCGCTCTTTTAAAAGTTTAAAAGCTCTTTATCATTTTTCTACGGGGGACAAGACTAGAGCCCTAGAAATATTAATTGCAAGATTTTTATTAGCATTCTAAAAAACACATTTAAATATCTGTAAAAACTGTCAGTCTATCGAATTTAATACTGAAACCCACCATGTAGATCCTAACAATTATTAATCATTAGGATTAATTATAATTATTAATAATTAGGATTATTAATAATCCTAATGATTATTTCATATGTTATTATTCCCTTAGTCAGGAGCCTCAACTCCCTCACTGATTTAGTTAATGGGTTCCAGTTTCCCCTGAAGTAAATACACAATAAAACATCACTCTACAAAGGGCCAAGAAAAACCAAGGCAGGCTTAAAGAATAATAACAAAACCAGAGAACTTATACTACAAGGTACCCAGATCTATTAACAAGCTACAGTAATTAAGACAGCATCGTAAGAAGCACAGACCGATTGAGCAGTGGAACAGAGAAGGGAGTCTAGAAACAGAACTGTACATATATGGTCATCTAATTTATGACACAAATGCCATTGCAATGCACTGAGGAAAAATGATCTTTTCAAAAAATGGCGATGGGTCAGCTATTTCCATGTGGAGAAAATATATGGTGACCCTCCTTATCCCACACCATACATAGAAATCAATTCCAGATGGACTACTGATCTAAATGTGAAAATTAAATAGTAAATCCTGCAGAAAAAGCATAGGAGAACATCATCATGACTTCATGGTAAACAAAGATTTCTTAAAGAGAACACAAAGTGTAACCATTAAAAAAAAGAATAATTAAGAACTTGTCTTTATCAAAAGACACCTTTAACAGTCTGAAATAGTAAGCCATAGAGGGGGAAAATATATTTCCACACCACATATCCAATAAAGGACTCATATCAGAATATGTTTTTTTTTTTCAATTCCCAGAAAACAATAAGCCAGATAGCCTAATAGAAAGTTGTGGGCAGGGAGATGTGAACAGACAGTTTTGTAAAAAAAGATATCCAAGTAGCCAATGAGCCATGAAAGATGCTCAACAGCTTAGTTGCCAGGGAAATGCACATTGAAACCACAATGCAATACTACTACACACCCACCTAAATGGTTATGATGGAAAAGACTGACCACAGCAAGAGCTGACAAACTTGTGGAGCAACTGGAATTCTCATTCCCTGTTGCTGAGATGGTAAATTTATACAACTCTTTGGAAAAACTCTTTGACAGGATCTCCTTCAACTGAACATATTCATACCCTACAGCCCAACAATTCCACTTCTAGTTATGACTCCCATAGGAATGCATACCTGTGTTCACCAAAAGACATACTAGAATGTTCCTAGGAGCAATATTTGTATTAGCCCCAAACCAGAAAAAAAGCTAAATGGTAAAATGAATAAATTATGGCTTATTTATACAATGGAATATTGTTTAGCAATGAGAAGGAATGATCTCAAAATGATCCCCAACACTATGCATGGGTCTCAGAAACGTAATATTAAGCAAAAGAAGCCAGAGACAGAAGAGTACAGGCAGAGTCTTTTCTAAAAGTACAAAGGTAAGCAATACTAAGCTAGGCTGCTAGATGTTAAGATGGTGGTTACCTGTGTGTCAGGGGAGGGATTTAAAGGAGCATGTGGTGTGGGAATTCTTTGATGCTGGTATTGTTCTGTTTCTAGGTCTGGGTATGGTTACACAGATCAGTTTATGAGAACCTGTCAAGCTCCAACCTTAGGATTTATCATTGCGCCATATGTTTGTTATACTTCAGTAAAAATTTTAAAGACACTTAAGCTAATACTCAGGGTACAAAAGAAAAATCAGTCCTGTAAAATGGAGGTGGCAGTGTCAAAATATTCCAAAGTTAATAAAATTACTAGGTGGAGGTTGCTGCAGAGAATGAAAGTTAGTCACCAGTCATGCTTTAGCTAAATTCAAGGTAACATGGGGTGTGTTATTTAATTTCACTTGCGTTGTTTGAACTCTTCTTCTGATATAGTAACTGTTCAACTTGACCCCTTTCACTCCCCAAGAAAAACTTAGGATTTCAGATAAAGCTCATTGGAGTATGGAAGGTACATTTTTTGTTGTATGGGAATATTTTCCAAGTAGTGTATTGCAATAGACAAAAATAAGTCAGCAGTTTTTTTAAGTTAAAAAAACTTTTATTAGCGTTTAACTCATCTGAAAAGGGTTGAAATCATTAGTAGCATTATTTGAATAGGATGTCACTGATAAAAATACTTTTAACTAATGGGTAAGTTGAAAAGCCCCCAAAGGTACTTTTTATCTGCAGGAAGGTACAGCAGGCAAAGCTTTGCCTCCCTTGGGAGGTTCTAATCAAGCCTCCTGCTCTGATTGAAATGCAGGGCTCAAAGTGGGAAAACTGATTAACAAAATTAAAAACCTAAAGTGTTTCCCATGCAAACAGTCATCAGCGTATCTTATGTAATTATGTAGCCCATAAATCAACACAGCGTGCAAGGACTTCAGTCAGAGTGTAAATATCTTAATGACTGAGACATCTTTAACCATGAATAATTTATATCTGCATGATCCATTTCTCTCAGCCATACTTCACTTCAGCAGAATAAACTAATCTTCTGTCAGCGGGTGGGCTCTGCATTATTTCTTCCTGATTTTTCTTCTGTTTGTTTTTCTCATTTTGACACGGTCCATTTTTTTCTCTTGCACTTTCTTAAATAAGGGTTCCGCATTCATCCACCCTGTCTGCTTGCTTTTATTTTTCCTACGCATCTTATTAGACATTTTGGAATTAAGCCAGAGCTTTTGGACTCCGGCTTTTCATAAGGCCCTCTGTGGATGGAATTGGTTTGCAGCTAGGGAAATAGGATTAATACCACAAGGCAGTATGAACTTCCTGATGTTGCTGTGTGGAAACATTTATTATGGAAACCAATTGCCAGAAAAGGCTAATGATCAATTAAACGTGAGCGTTTGTAGATCCCCTTCTGTGATGCGGAGAGTAACTGCCACATGGTAATGCTGGAACGCAGTACTTGCTAAAATTGTTTGTTTTCCTAGAGCGCATTAAAATAAAGGCAGCTGAGAAGCATTCAGTTTAAATTCTCTCATCTAAGAAGCTCATCCCGAGCATCCCAGCTCACCATGCTCAGCCTCCTCTGACCCCCATAGGTCTCACATCACTGCCATTCCCTTGACATGTGCCATAGATACTTGGTAATAATAATTGCGCTGGTGGTCCAGTGGTTAAGACTCTGCGCTTCCACTGCAGGGGACACGGGTTCGATCTCCGGTCGAGGAACTAAAATTCCCATATGCTGAGTGGCACGGCCAAAAAAACAAAACAAAATAAAAAAAATTGCCCTGGGCTTCCCTGGTGGCGCAGTGGTTGAGAGTCTGCCTGCTGATGCAGGGGACATGGGTTCGTGCCCCGGTCCAGGAAGATCCCACGTGCCGCGGAGCGGCTGGGCCCGTGAGCCATGGCCGCTGAGCCTGCGCGTCCGGAGCCTGTGCTCTGCAACAGGAGAGGCCACAACAGTGAGAAGCCCGCGAAAAAAAAAAAATTGCCTTTCCCTAGACAGCCCTATGGACAGGGAGCTTGAGTCACCTTCTGTGGATGATGACATATTTGACATACTTTTTGACATACTTGAGTAATCTTCCTAGAAAGCTGGAAATCATATCCCATTAGATAACCCAATATTTTTATAAGCACTTTGACACTACTGTATTAAAGATTTCATAGGGGGTGGGGGGATTGCAAACATTACGTGTCCTGCAGTTTTTTTTTTTAAAGTAACTAGACACTTCATGAGGTTCAACAGAATAAATTTCCGTAGTGGAATCCAAGAGTTCTATCCCATCCCCCTGCTTCTTTGGCAAGGGATTCCAAGGGGTTATGAGAAAGAAGGGATAATACATTTTCATCTTTGAGTCCCCAGTACCTTCTGAGGTTCCTGGAATATAGTTAGCACTCAATAAATGTATTTTAAAATTCATGTTGTTGGGACTTCCCTGGTGGTGCAGTGGTTGAGAATCCGCCTGCCAATGCAGGGGACACGGGTACGAGCCCTGGTCTGGGAAGATCCCACATGCCACGGGGCAACTAAGCCCGTGCGCCACAACTACTGAGCCTGTGCTCTAGAGCCTGTGAGCCACAACTTCTGAAGCCTGAGTGCCACAACTCCTGAAGCCCATGTGCCTAGAGCCCATGCTCTGCAACAAGAGAAGCCACCGCACTGAGAAGCCTGCACACCGCAATGAACAGTGGTAGTGCCACCGCAATGAGAAGCTCGCCGCAGGTAGAGAAAGCCCGCATGCAGCAACAAAGACCCAACGCAGCCATAAATAAATAAATAAATTTATAAGAAACAAATTCATGTTGTTGCAGGAATGATGACTTAGCCTGCAGACTTAGAAAGCCCAGTGTGCAGGAATGTGAGATGGGTGATCTTCTATCCTGGCAAGAATCTAGTTAGGCTTCTCCAGCCTTCTGGCCAAAGCATTTGGATTTGGTCTTAGTCATATATATAAAATGCTAACAGAGCAGGGTCTCCTCACAGAGGACCTTCTTGAATTATCTAACATCCAGCTTCTGCTGGAAACCTAAGTAAGGGAAAAGATTGCTATCTAGGAAGATCCCCAGAGAGACATCCAGTCTGTCTACCCAGGGATCTGTCTTTAGATCAAGTTGACCATCACATTAGCTTGTCACATTTAGAGATACCAGCATTGATTTGCTTTTTAATCTTATGCCTCAACTTTGATCAAGGAGTAGTCATTATGAAAATGCACTGAGGCCATTACCCATTATATCAGTTTGCACCATCTATATACAAAACTCCATGGGAGAGATAGCTCTTAGAACTCCCTGCTACAAGAAAATTTCCACTGTAGGGATGAGAAGACTTCCTCTTCTCCAACAGTGAGAACTGCATAATTGACAATGTTCCTGTAACCGGTGTAGTTTCCAGGAGGTATCATCATTTTTTTAATTGTAACAGAATTCACATAACATATAATTAACCACTTTAAAGTGTAAAATTCAGTAGCATTTAGTACATTCACAGTGTTGTGCTACCATCACCTCTGCCTGGTTCTAAAACTGAAGCAGTCACTCTTTCTTCCCCTCTGCCCCCAACCCCTGGCAACTACTAATCTACTTGCTGTCTCTGTGGATTTACCTATAATTTAGAGTCATTTTTGCAATTCAGTCAAAGCGTCTCTATTAACCCTTGTAGGCAAGCATTCGTAGGTCTTTTTATTCTTCCTGATTGCTTCTTTATATTACATATTTTGTTTAAAGCAAGCAGCCTCCAGACTTTTGTGGAAAGAAGTTGAGTGGAGCTTACATTATTAATCAAATAAGGATATCCTCCTTCTTACCTCCAGAACTACTCATGACCCTTCTCCATGCTACTCTGCACTGTGACCTGTGTGGCCTGCCTTATGGGCTCCCATGTCCTCTGGCTCCAGTTGGGTTTAGCTAACAGGGAATCATGGCCAGAGATCAGAGGGAGGGAGGACAGTGAGGTCCAGTGTTATTTCCTGGCTTCACCCTGTGGATTCACTGGGGATGGCTGCATCCTTTGACTGAAGGTCCCAGCTCCTGTCAGCTAGGCCTGTCCATACAGTCCTTTCTGAAGCCTGGTTTCGCTAACAGCTCTATCCTTTGCCTTTTGGGGCCTAGTGGAGTATGGTGCCCTGTTGCTTCTAACCCCAGAGTATTGCATTATCCCTTGTGGTTTCCCTATAACCTGCCCACACATTTCTAAATAAGTAAGTCCCCTACATACGAGCGAATTCCATTCCCAGAATGCATTCATTAGTCCAATTTGTTCATAAGTCCAACAAAGTTAGCCTAGGTACCCAACTAACACCATCAGCTGTATACCACTGCTTTTACGCTTGCTTCCAGACATCCTGGGCCTGAAATAAAGATACTGTCCTACTGTGCTCTATACAGTACTGTACAGTAAAGTACACAAAAGCACAACCACTTGTAGAGGATGCACGCATGCGACAATGTACGCCAGACACATGAACTAACATATGTGACTGGACATGTGAATGCATGTTTGCAACTTTGAAAGTTCACAACTTGAAGGTTCATATGTAAGGGACTTGCTGTACTTCCTTCATTAAAATCTCATCAAATTATCCTAATTTGAGTATATCATGTTTTTTGCTAGGACCTTGACTTAGTAAGCTTCTGCTACTCCATGTTTCTGTTCAGCTGTCAGTCAACATGATTCGCTCAGAGTCCTCTGCAGACCATCTGGTCTGGCAGATTCTCCCATGGCCAGACAGTGTCCTTTCCCCGGCATCCAGGGCATTCACATCTCTGCATGCTGTTAGGGGACAGAACCTTTGTTCAGTCTCTGAGTGATGCCAGTCTTTTCAAGAGCTCATAATCCTGGAAGTAGCTTATTTACCTGACCATTTCCAGCTATTAGAACACTCACTTACAGAAGGGAAATGACCAATGAGTTCAAGTTCCATCTGGAAGGTGGGTTACCTTTCGTGGAATGGATTGTGCTCTAATGATTTTGCCATCAGATAAACTCAAACACTTCTCAGTCTGGTATTATGAGGCATTGAATAGAATTCCTTATGCAGGCTTAGAATTTAGACAAAGGAAAAATATCCCTCATCATCAACATCACCTGGGTATGCATATGCACCCTGTTACAAGAACAGCCATTCAAAGGATCTAAACATGGGGTTAACATGATTTCAACTACACTAGGAACTCTTAAGCATAACAATATGACTTAAATGTCTGCACCATCACTACTGTTGGCATAACCTTGAATAAAATAATAGGTCTTCATTCATTCCATCAACAAATAACACTGAGCACCTAGTGTGTACACAGATGCTGTGTAGACAGTATGGAGAGTCACAGTCAGGAGCAGGACGTACACAGTCCCTGCAGCATGGAGTTTATTACATTTTTTTTTTTTTTTTTTTTTTTTGCGGTACGCGTGCCTCTCACTGTTGCGGCCTCTCCCGTTGCGGAGCACAGGCTCCGGACGCGCAGGCTCAGCGGCCATGGCTCACGGGCCCAGCCGCTCCGCGGCATGTGGGATCTTCCCAGACCGGGGCACGAACCCATGTCCCCTGCATCGACAGGCGGACTCTCAACCACTGCGCCACCAGGGAAGCCCCGGAGCTTACATTATTAATCAAAGAACAATTAATTAAAGAGGTAATTGAACAACTAATTGTTGAATTATGTTTATTAGAAGTGCTGTGAAGGGAAAGCATAAGGTTCTGTTAAAGCGTATAGCAGACAGGTTGATGTGGTTTGCAGGGCAGGGCAGGAATCCCTGCAGAAGTGACATTTGAGCAGAGAGCAGCGGTGAAGGAGGGACCAGGGGAGAGTTAGAACATTCCAGGTAGACAGAACAGTATATATAAGGGTCCAGAGGCAGGAAGGCACACAGTGTTTTTGAAGAATTGAAAGAGGAATAGGAAGCTGGAGCAGAGAGAACAAGGGCAGAATGGTGGTAAAGGAAACTGGTGAGGTAAGCAGGAACCAGATCATGTAGGTCCTTGAAGACTCCGATAATACATTTTACCCTGTTACAGGAAGAGCTGTTGAAAGGTTTTAAGCGTGGGGTTAACATCATGAGATCTGCACTTTTAAAAAATTCGATCTGGATTGGGGAAGTTGGCAGCCGTGAGAAGATGAGGGATATATCAGTTGATGGAAGCTTGGACTAAAAGGGTGATGATGGATTTGGAACTTGAATGAAATTGAGAACTCTTTAGAAATTAGAATCAAGAGGAATTTGTGAGAGTGAGGGAGAAGATGGAGTTGGGGATGACTCCTGGGTTTCTGGTTTGCCTGACAGAATAAAACGTGAGCCATTCACTAGGAGGAGACATGGAGAAGAATCAGTGGAGTGGGGTGACCTCACCATTCGCTTTGGGCATGTTGTGTTTGATGGGCTTATGAGATATTCAGGAATTGTGCAAGGCAGCAGTGAAGGATGTGTGCTGGACACATGCATTTGAGAGTGCACATGGTGAGGTGAAACTCTTGGCTGCTAAGGAGAGAGAACAGAGGACTGAGCTCATACGCTGTAAGCTGTTGTCAACAATCCCTGATCAGCTTTACATGAGATAAGCGTCTTCTTTTCCTCATCATTTTTTTCTGCATAAGTTAGGACCTCATTATGACACAGTCTTGTTAGAAAGTTAAAGTTGTGCCCTAGAAAGTTCTTAATGTGAATGCTTCATGTTATGGGATGAATGTACGACGGTGGGGGACCATCCCTCAAACTCAGCCTTTAAAGGATATTAGTGTTGACATCAAAATATTTAAAGGTCTGAGGGTTTTCATCCCATCTTTTTATATATATATAAATTTATTTATTTATTTATTTATTTTTGGCTGTGTTGGGTCTTCGTTGCTGAGCTCAGGCTTTCTCTAGTTGCAGCGAGCGGGGGCTACTCTTCGTTGCAGTGCACGGGCTTCTCACTACGGTGGCTTCTTCTTTGTTGTGGGGCACAGGCTCTAGGCACACGGGCTTCAGTAGTTGTGGTGCATGGGCTCAGTCGTTGTGGCTCGCGGGCTCTAGAGCACAGGCTCAATAGTTGTGGTGCACGGGCTTAGTTGCTCCACGGCATATGGCATCTTCCCGGACCAGGGCTCGAACCTGTGTCCCCTGCATTAGCAGGTGGATTCTCAACCACTGCACCACCAAGGAAGACCCTGCATCCCATTTTGATAAACAGTAATTGTCTAGAATCACTTTTATATCTAGCAGCTCCCCTCTTCTACCCATTAGTAGGATACTGGAATTTAAATTCAGCTATTGGGTATTTTCATAAAGTTTATTCACCTTCTCTAATTTTCCAGTTCCCACTAGGCTCTTCCTTACTGACATTGCTAGCTCTTTGCAGCGTCATAGATTATCAGAGTTAGAGATCTTTTATTGAGGTCCCCTAATTTTACAGATTAAGAAAATGAGGTCCAGGGGAGATGATGGCTTGGGCCACATGGTAAGTTGGTGGCATAGCTAGGACCACCCTCCAGACCTCCAGATCTGAGCCCAGCTTAGAATCACACTGTGTCTTCTCTTAACCATGAGTTTACCTTTCTCTTTTCAGAGTTCTGAAGCTTTCCAGAGTTCTGAAGCTTTCCACTTTAAATTTTAAAAGAAACTCATTAATTGCACATTAGGCTCCCCCACATGTAAATGTTGCATTTTGTTGATCCTTCAAAGCTTTCATGGGGAAAGTACTGCTTAAAGAGAGACTGTTACTCTAGTTTTCCGTTCCAGAGGTGCACCAGAGCAGCTATGAGTATACTCTCTCGCTCCCTCTAAATTAATGGTGGCAGAAAATATGATACCCTTTTTCTATGCTTCTTAGTGTTCCTGTTCCTATCATTTCTTTCTACAAGAAAAAATTTAATATTAATTCTTCACTATAACTGGAACATTAGAACCAAACATAAGAATATAATGTTTAGGGCTTCCCTGGTGGCGCAGTGGTTGAGAATCTGCCTGCCAGTGCAAGGGACACGGGTCGAGCCCTGGTCTGGGAAGATCCCACATGCCGCCGAGCAACTGGGCCCGTGAGCCACAACTACTGAGCCTGCGCGTCTGGAGCCTGTGCTCTGCAACAGGAGAGGCCGCGATAGTGAGAGGCCCGCGCACCACGATGAAGAGTGGCCCCCGCTTGCCATAACTGGAGAAAGCCCTCGCACAGAAACAAAGACCCAACACAGCCAAAAATAAATTAATTAATTAATTAATTTTTTAAAAAAGAATATAATTTTTAATACCTTGACAAATATATAGGCCAGGAAAAAAAAGCATAGCAATGTAAGAGTTTATATTTAAACAACTTTCACATATGCCGATAACCTCTTTATAAACTCTGATCTTTAATCCTGATGTAATGCTTTTAAGAAACATGAAAACCTAGTGTGTATACTGGGTGATGGTTGATAGTGGCTTTATAAAATTTACATCTGCAAATAACTGTAAATAGCTGCTTCTTAGAATAAAAGTTCAAGAAAGTTATGTTGGAGGCATAAACTCAAGTGAAAAGGCCTGTCACAGTACAGATTCAACTGGCAACAAAAACTCAGACTTACACTACTAGCTTAAATGTGGTAGAAGTTTATTTCTTGGGAGAGCAAGCAGTGTCTGGAGATACAGTTTCAGGAATCTAAGCATCCCCTATCTGGGAGTGCCATGCCCTTGTCTGCATGGTGGGAGATGGCTCACCAGTTCTGGGCCCACAGTGCAACATCAAGAAAAGGGAAAATGAGGTAGGGGAGCACACAGCCATTCTTTTTAAGGTGTCACATCTCACTTCTACTCACTCCCCATTGGCTGGAACTTAGTCACATGGCTACACCTCACTGCAGAGGACGCTGGGAAATGTTGTCATTAGCTGGGCAGCCATTCACTCAGCTAAAACTTAGAAAGCTTATTGCTAAGAAAGAAGGAAAGATGGGATGCCAAGGAACAACTCTATTTCTGTCATTTGTAAGAGGTTAAGTTATAAGAAACAAAAAACTTTATTACTTTCATCTGTTAAGCCCAATAAATTTAGACAGAAAACCATGTGGAAGAATGCATGTGATTGTCACCTCACAAACCTGTCTGTTAAAACTCCAACAAGTCTATGAGAAATGATTTGGGAAATTAGTCCTTCTAAAATTAGTACTAAATTTCTATGAAAATAATGTGAGAAAAGTCTCCACTAGGCCAGAGCTCACATGAGGTTCAACCTGAACAGGAAAAGACATTGCAAGGGAGCAAACTCCAGCAAGAGGAGGACAACAGACTTCTGGGGATAGAGCTATAGGCATCGGATTATATGCACTTGGCTTAGCAGAACTTTGACTGTTAGAGTTGAAAGGGGGAAAGAATCAGCTACCCTCATGATGGAAGGACAGCTCACGCAGGGGCTGGAAAGACAGCTCACACAGGGACTACAGGACTGACCAGAATTCTTTACTAGGAGGTCCCAGTGAGACAGACGACGTGCAAACCACTGTTGCAGTTGGCCTGGGACCACTCACTTATAAACTCCAAGGTAAGAGTAAGGCAGGACCCTGGGTAGCACATGACCAAGGGAAGCACTGGAGAGAAACAAAGCAGGAAACGAGGGAGAAAGAAGAGAAGCCAGATGATGTCAATGGCCTGAGATCAGGGTGTTAACACAGCAGGGTGAGCAGGACCAGGGAGTTAGGTTTATGGGAAAATTATAGCCATAACACCCGAGAATCAAAAAATTCTTTTAGTGGACTAAGACCTTTGGCTCCTCCCAGCTTTTATTAATGGGACCCTGCCCTGAAATTGACAGGAAGAGGTACAGGCCTTTTAACATTTTTTAGGACTAAATATTACCGATCATTTAAGAAACGTAGTGCATACAATAATCCTTAGCCCTGGAATATGAATGCGGTTGGCATGACTGTGCTCATCTTTACCTTATTTAAGAAGAATCTTGCTTCATCTGGGACTGAAGATGGCTCTCTCCCAGGGGACTTTTAGCTTCAGGAGTCAGTGCATATTGCCTGAGCTTCAGCGATAGGAATACAGATTTCCTAGTTCACCATATGTGAGTGGTGGCTTGGTGATAAAGATGTACTTGCAGGAAGACAAAGTGGTATTAATGACGTCTCAAACACCAGAGCAGTAGAAAGTCATAAAAATACTACCTAGAGGACCTTCACGATGGTGGAGGAGTAAGACATGGAGATCACCTTCCTCTCCACAAATACATCAGAAATACATCCACATGTGGAACAACTCCTACAGAACACCTACTGAATGCTGGCAGAAGACCTCAGACCTCCCAAAAGGCGGGAAACTCCCCACGTACCTGCGTCGGGCAAAAGAAAAAAGAATAAACAGAGACAAAAGAAAAGGGATGGGACCTGCCCCTCTGGGAGGGAGCTGTGAAGGAGTGAAAGTTTCCACACACTAGGAAGCCCCTTCACTGGTGGAAGCAGGGGTTGGGCGGGGGGGAAGCTTCAGAGCCACGGAGGAGAGCGCAGCAACAGGAGTTCAGAGGGCAAAGCAGAGAGATTCCCACAAAGAGGATCAGAGCCAACCGGCACTCACCAGCCCGAGAGGCTTGTCTGCTCACCCACCAGGGCAGGTCGGGGCTGGGAGCTGAGGCTCGGGCTTTGGAGGTCAGACCCCAGGGAGAGGACTGGGGTTGGCTGCATAAACGCAGCCTGAAGGGGACTAAGTGCACCACAGCTAGCCGGGAGGGAGTCTGGGAAAAAGTCTGGACTTGCCTAAGAGGCAAAAGACCATTGTTTCGAGGTGCCTGAAGAGAGGAGATTCAGAGCACCGCCTAAACGAGCTCCAGAGACAGGCACGAGGCGCGGCTATCAGCGCGGACCCCAGAGAAGGGTATGAGACACTAAGACTGCTGCTGCAGCCACCAAGAAGCCTGTGTGCAAGCACAGGTCACTGTCCACACCTCCCCTCCCAGGAACCTGTGCAGCCCTCACTGCCAGGGTCCAGTGATCCAGGGACAACTTCCCCAGGAGAACACACAGTGCGCCTCAGGCTGGTGCAATGTCATGCTGGCCTCTGCAGCCGCAGGCTCACCCCGCATCCGTACCCCTCCCTCCCCCCGGCCTGAGTGAGCCAGAGCCCCATAATCAGCTGCTTCTTTAACCCCGTCTTGTCTGGGCAGGAACAGATGCCCTCAGGCAACCTGCATGCAGAGACGGGGCCAAATCCAAAGCTGAGCCCCGGGAACTGTGAGAACAAAGAAGAGAAAGGGAAATCTCTCCCAGCAGCCTCAGGAGCATCAGATTAAATCTCCACAATCAACTTGATGTACCCTGCATCTGTGGAATACCTGAATAGACAACGAATCATCCCAAAACTGAGGCAGTGGTCTTTGGGAACAACTGTAGACTTGGGGTTTGCTTTCTGTGTCTAATTTGAATCTAGTTTTATGTTTATCTTAGTTTAGTATTTAGAGCTTATTATCATTGGTAGATTTGTTTCTTGATTTGGTTGTTCTCTTCCTTTTTATTTATATTTTTTCCCCTTTTCCTCTTTTTGTGAGTGTGTATGTGTATGCTTCTTTCTGTGATTTTGTCTGAATAGGTTTGCTTTTACCATTTGTACTAGGGCTCTATCTGACCTTTTTTTTTTAGTGTAGTTTTTAGCACTTGTTATCATTCATGGATTTGTTTATTGGTTTAGTTACTCTTTTCCTTTTTATTTTTTGCATTACTTTTTAATATTTTTATTTTAATAATTTTTTATGTATTTTTTTCTTTCTTTTTTTTTTTCATTTCTCCCTTTCTTCTGAGCTGTGTGGCTGACAGGGTCTTGATGCTCCAGCCGGGTGTCAGGCCTGAGCCTCTGAGGTAGGAGAGCCGAGATCAGGACATTGGTCCACCAGGGACCTCACGGCCTCTCGTAATATCAATCGGTGAGAGCTCTCCCAGAGATCTCCGTCTCAATGCTAAGACCCAGTTTCACTCAACAACCAGCAAGCTCCAGTGCTGGACACCCCATGCCAGACAACTAGCAAGACAGGAACACAACCCCACCCATTAGCAGAGAGGCTGTCTAAAATCATACTAAGTTCACAGACACCACAAAACACACCACTGGACACGCCAATCCCCTCCACCAGGAAGCCTACACAACCCACTGAACCAACCTTAGCCACTGGGAGAAGAGACCAAAAACAACAGGAAGTACGAACCTGCAGCCTGTGAAAAGGACACCCTAAACACAGTAAGTTAAGCAAAATGTGAAGACAGAGGAACACACAGCAGATGAAGGAGCAAGGTAAAAACCCACCAGACTGAACAAATGAAGTGGAAATAGGCAGTCTACCTGAAAAAGAATTCAGAGTAATGATAGTGGAGATAATCCAAAATCTTTGAAATAGAATGGAGAAAATACAAGAAACGTTTAACAAGGACCTAGAAAAACTACAGAGCAAACAAAGAATGATGAACAACAAAATAAATGAAATTAAAAATTCTTTAGAAGGAATCAAGAGCAGAATAACTGAGGCAGAAGGACAGATAAGTGACCTGGAAGATAAAATGGTGGATATAACTACCGCAGAGCAGAATAAAGAAAAAAGAATGAAAAGAATTGAGGACAGTCTCAGAGACCTCTGGGACAACATTAAATGCACCAACATTCAAATTATAGGGGTCCCAGAAGAAGAAGAGAAAAAAAAAAGGGACTGAGAAAATATTTGAAGAGGTTATAGTTGAAAACTTCCTTAATAAAGGAAAGGAAATAGTCAAGTTCGGGAAGCAGAGAGAGTCCCATATAGCATAAATCCAAAGAGAAACAGGCCAAGACACATATTAATCAAACTATCAAAAATTAAATACAAAGGAAAAATAGTAAAAGCAGCAAGGGAAAAGCAACAAATAACATACAAGGGAATCCTCATAAGGTTAACAACTGACCTTTCAGCAGAAACTCTGTAAGCCAGAAGGGAGTGGCAGGACATATTTAAAGTGATGAAAGGGAAAAACCTACAACCAAGATTACTCTACCCAGCAAGGATCTCATTCAGATTTGATGGAGAAATTAAAACCTTTACAGACAAGCAAAAGCTAAGAGAATTCAGCACCACCAAACCAGCTTTACAAAAAATGCTAAAGGAACTTCTCTAGGCAGGAATCACAAGAGAAGGAAAAAACCTACAATAACAAACCCAAAACAATTAAGAAAATGCTAATAGGAACATACATATTGGTAATTACCTTCAATGTAAATGGATTAAATGCTCCAACCAAATGACATAGACTGGCTGCATGGATACAAAAGCAAGACCCATATATATGCTGTCTACAAGAAACCCACTTCAGACCTAGAGACAAATACAGACTGAAAGTGAGGGGATGGAAAAAGATATTCCATGCAAATGGAAATCAAAAGAAAGCTGCAGTAGCAATTCTCCTATCAGAAAAAATGACTTTAAAATACAGACTATTACAAGAAACAAAGAAGGACACTACATAATGATCAAGGGATCAGTCCAAGAACAAGATATAACAATTGTAAATATTTATGCACCCAACACAGGATCACCTCAATACATAAGGCAAATGCTAACATCCATAAAAGGGGAAATCGACAGTAACACAATAATAGTAGGGGACCTTAACACCACATTTTCACCAATGGACAGATAATCCAAAATGAAAAAAAACAAAGAAACACAAGCCTAAAAAGACACATTAAACATGGACTTAATTGATGTTTATAGGACATTCCATCCAAAAACAACAGAATACACTTTCTTCTCAAGTGCTCATGGAACATTTTCCAGGAGAGACCATATCTTGGGTCACAAATCAAGCCTTGGTAAATTTAATAAAATTGAAATCGTATCAAGTGTCTTTTCTGACCACAGCGTTTTAAGACTAGAAATCAAAAAATACCTAGAAACAAATGACAATGAAAACACAACGACCCAAAACCAATGGGATGCAGCGAAAGCAGTTCTAAGAGGGAAGTTTATAGCAATACAATCCTACCTCAAGAAACAAGAAACATCTCAAATAAACAACCCAACCTTATACCTAAAGCAATTAGAGAAAGAACAAAAAAAATCCGAAGTTAGCAGAAGGAAAGAAATCATAAAGCTCAGATCAGAAATAAATGTAAAAGAAATGAAGGAAATGATAGCAAAGTTCAATAAAACTAAAAGCTGGTTCTTTGAGAATATAAACAAAACTTATAAACCATTAGCCAGACTCATCAAGAAAAAAGGGAAAAGACTCAAATCAATAGATTTAGAAATGAATAAGGGGAAGTAACAACTGACACTGCAGAAATACAAAGGATCATGAGAGATTACTACAAGCAACTCTATGCCAATAAAATGGACAACCTGGAAGAAATGGACAAATTCTTAGAAAAGAACAACCTTCTGAGACTGAACCAGAAAGAAATAGAAAATATAAACAGACCAGTCACAAGCACTGAAATTGAAACTGTGATTAAAAATCTTCCAACAAACAAAAGCCCAGGACCAGGTGGCTTCACAGGTGAATTCTATTAAATATTTAGAAAAGAACTAACACCTATCCTTCTCAAAATCTTCCAAAATATAGCAGAGGGAGGAACACTCCCAAACTCATTCTACAAGGCCACCATCACCCTGATACCAAAACCAGAGAAAGATGTCACAAAAAAAAAGAAAACAACAGGCCAATATCACTGATAAACATAGATGCAAAAATCCTCAACAAAACACTAGCAAACAGTATCCAACAGCACATTAAAAGGATCATACACCATGATCAAGTGGGGTTTATCCCAGGAATGTAATGATTCTTCAATATATGCAAATCAATCAGTGTGATATACCGTATTAACAAATTGAAGGAGAAAAGCCATATGATCATCTCAGTACATGCAGAAAAAGCTTTTGACAAAATTCAACACCCATTTATGATAAAAAGCCTCCAGAAAGTAGGCATAGAAGGAACCTACCTCAAAATAATAAAGGCCATATATGACAAACCTACAGCCAACATCTTTCTCAGTGGTGAAAAACTGAAACCATTTTCACTATGATCAGGAACAAGACAAGGTTGCCCACTCTCACCGCTATTATTCAACATAGTTTTGGAAGTTTTGGCCACAGCAATCAGAGATTAAAAATAAATAAAAGGAATCTAAATCATAAAAGAAGAAGTAAAACTGTCACCTTTTGCAGGTGATGTGATACTATACATAGAGAATCCTAAAGATGCTACCAGAAAACTACTAGAGCTAATCGATGAATTTGGTGAAGTAGCAGGATATAAAATTAATGCACAGAAATCTCTTGCATTCCTATACACTAATGATGACAAATCTGAAAGAGAAATTAAGGAAACAGTCGCATTTACCACTGCAACAAAAAGAATAAAATACCTAGGAATAAACCTATCTAAGGAGACAAAAGACCTGTATGCAGAAAACTATAAGACACTGATGAAAGAAATTAAAGGTGATACAAACAGATGGAGAGATATACCATGTTCTTGAATCAGAAGAATCAACGTTGTGGAAATGCCTATACCACCCAAAGCAATCTACAGATTCAGTGCAATCCCTATCAAACTACCAATGGCATTTTTCACAGAACTAGAACAAAAACTTGCACAATTTATATGGAAACACAAAAGACCCCGAATATCCAAACAATCTTGAGAAAGAGAAATGGAGCTGGAGGAATCAGGCTCCCTGACTTGAGACTATACTACAAATCTACAGTAATCAAGACAGTATGGTACTGGCACAAAAACAGAAATATAGATCAATGGAATAGGACAGAAAGCCCAGAGATAAACCCCCACATATATGGTCACCTTATCTTTGATAGAGGATGCAAGAATATACAATGGAGAAAAGGCAGCCTCTTCAATAAATGGTGCTGGGAAAACTGAACAGCTACATGTAAAAGAATGAAATTGGAACACTCCCTAACACCATACACAAAAATAAACTCAAAATGGATTAAAGACCTAAATGTAAGGCCAGATACTATAAAACTCTTAGAGAAAAACATAGGCAGAACACTGTATGACATTAATCACAGCAAGATCCTTTTTGACCCACCTCCTAGAGAAATGGAAATAAAAACAAAAGTAAACAAATGGGACCTAATGAAGCTTCAAAGCTTTTGCACAGAAAAGGAACCCATAAACAAGTGAAAAGACAACACTCAGAGTGGGAGAAAATATTTGCAAATGAAGCAACGGACAAAGGATTAATCTCCAAAATACACAAGTAGCTCATGCAGCTCAATATCAAAAAAACAAACAACCCAATCCAAAAATGGGCAGAAGACCTAAATTGACATTTCTCCAAAGAAGATATACAGATGGCCAACAAGCACATGAAAAGCTGCTCAACATCACTAATCATTAGAGACATGCAAATCAGAACTACAGTGAGGTATCACCTCACACCGGTCAGAATGGCCAGCATCAAAAATCTACAAACAGTAAATGCTGGAGAGGGTGTGGAGAGAAGGGAACCCTCTTGCACTGTTGGTGGGAGTGTAAATTGATACAGTCACTATGGAGAACAGTATAGAAGTTCCTTAAAAAACTACAAATAGAACTGCCATATGACCCAGCAATCCCACTACTGGGCATATACCCTGAGAAACCGTAATTCAAAAAGAGTCATGTACCACAGTGTTCATTGCAGCTCTATTTACAATAGCCAGGACATAGAAGCAGCCTTAGCGTCCATCGACAGATGAATGGATACAGAAGATGTGACACATATATACAATGGAATATTTACTCAGCCATAAAAAGAAACGAAATTGAGTTATTTGTAGTGAGGTGGATGGACCTAGAGTCAGTCATACAGAGTGAAGTAAGTCAGCAAGAGAAAAACAAATACCGTATGCTAAAACATATATATGGAATCTAAAATCTAAAAAAAAAAAATGGTTCTGAAGAACCTAGGGGCAGGACAGGAATAAAGACGCAGACGTAGAGAATGGACTTGAGGACACAGGAAGGGGGAAGGGTAGACTGGGACAAAGTGAGAGAGTGGCATGGACATATATACACTACCAAATGTAAAATAGATAGCTAGTGGGAAGCAGCTGCATAGCACAGGGAGATCAGCTCGGTGCTTTGTGACCACCTAGAGGGGTGGGATAGGGAGGGTGGAAGGGAGACGCAAGAAGAAGGGGATATGGGGATATGTATACATATAGCTGATTCACTTTGTTATACAGCAGAAACTAACAAAACATTGTAAAGCAATTATACTACAATAAAGATGTTAAAAAAAATAACTACCAAAACTATACAGTGTTGAAAAGTGAGATGACTCAAAGGCTTGAGGTCATAATATATCAATAATAATAATAATAATATTCTATGTGTGTAGCACTTTATAAATTAAAAAATGCTTTAACTATACCTTGATTTCCATTGTAGTAAATGCTGAGGAAAAGGTACCGCTTTCTAGGTAAGCAAGCAGACTTAGAAAATTTTAGTAACTAGTCTGCGATACCATGATATCTTCTTTTACACAAAATATTGAGAAAAGAAGAAATAAGTACAGGTGTTATAAATCCATGTCCAGGCCTCTTCCCGTGTGACCTCTGCCTCTTCTAAGCTTTAAATGCCATCCATCCATAGTAGGTGCTAAGATGTTTATTGAGTTAATTAATTTTTTAAACTTTTCTCAAGAGACCCAGTATGTGCCAGGCACTGTGCCTAGTGATGGAGAGGGCATAAAGGTACACAAGACATCATCCCAGCTGACGTGAAGCTTACGTGTTAATGGAAGAGATAAACCCATGCACATATTACCGTAATACAAGCCCGATAGAACGGGTGTCCTAAAAGATGCCCTAAGAAGTTACCACGCACTGGACGTGGGGATAGTACACGGAGGGAAATCTAAGTTTCGGTGATAACGTTAACAGATCAACATCAGACTCAACATTCTCCACCTTTTTCATGTGTCTGTTTGATTATTTATTCTGTTTTGTTTTATTTTCTGAAATTTGTTCTTCCATAGATTCTGTGGCGACAGCATCCGGACCACTACTAGTTGAAGTTGCCAAAACTCCCGGTGCCAGCCTTGGTGTGGCCCTGACTACCTCGATGTGCTGTAACAAACAGGTCATTGTCATAGACAAAATCAAATCTGCAAGTATCGCAGACAGGTGAGTGTCGTCGAAAGTGCCTGCTCTTCAAAACTGCATGTGTGTTAAAATATGTAGAGATATATTTATATGTAATACCTACACATGTACACACACAGTAAAGAGCTCTTCTACCAGTTTATGCAAAGCTTCATATACAAAACAAGTTACTGGTCTAGCGCTTAAAAATTCACCTAGCTTTTCAGCCACCCCATCATGTAATGTTGCTTCACCCAAATGTTTGGTGTGGCCTTTAGAAATGGGAAAAAAAGTCGAGCAACTCAGCACATTACCTACTGTGTCCTAGGGTAATAGCCCGTTTTTGGTTTAGGGTAGCTAAGCAGATCTTTATTATGTGAACAATTAATCCTGCCACCATACAATCTTATTCCTTTTTTCTGAAATAAATAACATTTTAAAAATGATGCAATCTTGAAAGAAAGGCCCTCTACCGTCATAGTATGTTAGTCTTAGCGTTTCACCATTTTCAAGGGTCCCCGAAAACATCATTCATTCCCATGACAGTAAAAACGCAAGATTTTTATCCTGGACTCTTCTTCCTAATTAATATTTTAGACTTACAAGAAGGGGAAAAAAAGACTACCTTACCACCTAAAAAATTATTTTACGGCTTCTGGTAAGAAAACCCCCAGCTCATAGCTGAAGCACTCCAAGTGCCTCCACGTGGAATTTTCTTTTTAGATGATTGAAGTGCTTTTGTCTTGAGAAGTAGACTCTGGTCACCTTGGAAATGTTTAAATCTATTGGGTTGGCCGAAAAGTTCATCTGGGTTTTTCCATAAGATCTTACAAAAAAACCTGAACGGACTTTTTGGCCAACCCAATACTTGACTACCCAATCTCCCTTCATGTTTCCAGCCCTCTTCTGCCCAGGCCCTGGCCCTGCCTGGGGCACCTCTGACGCCGATGCACCTGTGGCCACCCCTGTAGTGGTCAATCTACAGCTCCACTGGGCTGTTACCTACATTCAGCCCTTTAACAGTAATGGCCACTGACCCACGGGTACTCTCCCATTCAACGGTGCAGGATGCTTTCATTTTCTCCCTGTTTCTTTCCCATTTCGCAGCAGGTAAGCAGTTTAAGCAGCTGTCCACTTGACTGGTACCTCGGGATGCTGACTGCTGTGTTTGCTGTTCTCAACTCATCCAGTGGCCAGTCTCTTGAGTTCAGCAAGATGTAGCAGCCAGCCCCTCCCCATCCCAGCTACCCCCGCGCTCCACTCCCCACGAAGGCCTCCTCTGACTACTCTTTGACTTCTGCATAATTTCCATCATCATCAAGAGCTTTTGTACTAATAATTGTTTGACTCCAGAAAAACAAAATAAAACAGAGTAATCAAGCACTGGTGATCTGGGAGCTTGAGTGAGACAGTTCTGAGCAAGCACTGGCTGAATCTTTCCCCAAGTTATTGCCACTAACACAGAAAATAGTTGTAAATGACCCTATTCCCATTCTGTGAGTCACATCTTAACATTCTGAATGTTTACCAACTCACAGATATAAAAACCTATGAGGAAAAATCACAGAAAAAAGTCAAAGGGAAACATTTTCCTGTTCTTCCCTCCTTCCTGCTCACTTCCCCTCAACTTGCAGCATCACCACCCCCCAAATAATATATTTTTTATGAAGGACAAAATAAAAACATCTCCTTGAGTTTTTCTCTATATTCTACAAGGTTTTACATTCCTCTTCTTATCCAAGGAACTTAACATCTGAGAGGCGGTGTTTCCTATAACATCCAAACGATTCCTTTTTTTTCTTAAGTAAGTGAAAACTGTGTGAAGTTTTGACTATGAGGACATGAAAGTTGGAATCCAGGGAGGACGGCACGCCATTGTAGTGAGACTTTCTCCCTTCCGTAGATGTGGTGCTCTGCATGTGGGCGATCACATCCTGTCCATCGACGGGACCAGCATGGAGTACTGTACGCTCGCAGAAGCAACCCAGTTCCTGGCCAACGCCACCGACCAGGTCAAGCTTGAGATTCTTCCCCATCATCAGACCCGCCTGGCCCTGAAGGGACCTGACCATGGTGAGAGGATCCATCCAGATAAATCTGTTATCCTCCCCTTGCAATGATTGCTTCTCCAGCAGTTAGAAAGCAGGGAGATGCTGAGTTTAATTCTGCCTCTGTCATTTCTTTTCAAAACAACAGGTGATCTTTGTTTACTCTTCATCTTCCAAATCCCTTTTCCTAAGCCACAGGTATTTTACTTGAAACCCCCAAATTGAGGAAAGAAACGTTGTTTGAAATAGAATTTTCAGGCTTTTACTATTTGATTTTTTTTTTTAAAGCCTTTGGTGCAAATTGAGTGTGGAGAGAAGGGAAATAATTTGACTTCTTGTTATTCATATTGAATTTCCACTCTGCTTAAAGGACAGTAAAGGCAAATAGTAAAACTCCCAGTTTTCAAAACTAAAGTGGGTATCATGCCAGACCCTTCAAATATTGGGGGAGGTGGGTGGGAAGAGTTGCATGAGGGATGACTTTCTCCAGATTTTGTCTGTTCGCCAGAGTAGTTTTTTTCTTAGGATGGAGAACAACCTTTCTGACCAAATATTTCTCCTGGGAGTATCAGAATATTTCACTACAGTTATGCAGTAACAAGTGTCAACTGAGGGAATCTGCATTTTCACTGTCTTGAAGCTCACAGATCTGTTCGCTGAGCATTTATATACCATCCCACCTAGGCATCTTTAAATAAAACCCAGTGCAAGAAAAAGGACTTGGAGCCCAAAATCAAATGAAGAAAGACTCTCCAGTGAGGTCTCTGTTCCAACCCTCCTCCCTCCTTTTCCTTAAACCAAGCACCCTCCATTTTTATTCTTTGAAACCAATTCCTCGAAGCCTCACTAATACTATCAGGGCTCCCTAAAGGCGAAGGACACATTTCTGTATGTTTAGTTAGCAAGAGAAGAATTTTCTCTGGAACCGCAATTCTGCGTATGAGGAGGTCATTTGTATCCTATGTCTCCAACCTTCTAAAACACACTGCACTTTTCCACAGTTTAGAAAAAAAAGAGGTACCAAATAATTTTCATACTGAATGAGTCAGCTGGATACAACCTTTTTTAATTAAATGGAGCTTAGACAGCCCTGGAGCTAATGAAAATCTCCAGTACAGCATTCCCTTTATCAGATTTTAATTTTACACATTGGAGTTGGAGACATGAGGCAGCCGAGGCAGTTTATGAAATGCTGCCTCATTTGAATGGAAATGATAAGGGGGTGCAGTTCATGGGAACGTTCCCTTCCCGTCAAGGGGCCATGCGGGCCTTTCCCGCTCACTGGCTGAGAAGGGAGATTTCTAAAAGCATTAGGTTTCTTCTCAATTAATCTGAAGTCGCCACTGGATTTGGAGCACAGTGGGCACAACAGTGCACACTGCCCAGTGCTTTTTCAGCATGAGGTTTCGCTTGGTAAATTCTGGTATCGGTGAATCAGGAAAGTGAACAGACCCTATAAAAATGTCATTGTCTTCAGCAACCTCATTTTTCCCACCTTTTATTTGCCCTGTATACAAATCATAAATAGTTCAAAGAGTTTCCACTCATGAAATATTAAATATTTTTACCTGCCAAGACAGTCCGAGAAGATGAATTTATATACTAAAATGGATGGAGACCAAAAATTAATTTTTCTTTTCTTCACTGTGGAAAACCTGACATCATTTGTGATTTTGCAGGGGGGTAAAGGGCTGGTCATTTTAGTAATTCTAGCTTCTGTTTTTGACCCTGTCATCCACTTTTGTTGAAAATTGTTCACCATCTTCTTTATCTAACATACAGACATCTCCCTACATTTTACATTAAAATCAGACTTGTATTTCCAAGAAGAAATAAATATTGGCTCTTAAACATAATTAAATCCCCGTTAATCCTCAAAAACGTGATTGTGTTTATAATTCTCAAACTTCTGTTTGGGTATGTAGTGGTGTTGTTTTGCATAGTTTTACCCTTTTACTACAAGAAAGTTCTGGTTATTTTTTCAAAATCTCTGATCCCTAAACAGCATGTCTCTCATCCCATAGGTGGATGGAGATATAACATTTCCCAGATTTTGCTTAGCAACAAAGCATTCAGGAAAATATAGCATTCAGGGAAATATAGAAATGGGCACATCAACCAGGAATAGATTAACTGTGCCTTTTGCTGGGAAGTAGCAACATTCAAAAAGCCAACAAGAATGAGTTTTTTAAAGAGCTCAGAAATTGTTCCCACTGAGGGTCTTTGGGAGACATAGTCATGACTGGAGGAAACTTTGTAAAAGAGTTTGGAAAAGAAAATGGGAGCAGAGTCATGAGGTTCTCTACATTCAGTACCAGGAGGACTTCCATTTCTGAGCCCCAGGAGCAACCACCAGAGTAGCTGTTGCCTACACCCTTGGACTCCTGGACAGGACAAGAGGGTACAGTTAGAGAAGAGAACAAACAGAAGTGCCTTCCATATCAGATACCTCAAGATTTCAACAGCGATGTCACCATGGAATGATAGGAAAAACATTATATTTTCCTTGCTGTTTATCTGTAACAAAGGACTTAGGAACACATAGAAAGAGGCAGTGGAGTATGGTGGCTGAGGGCAGCAACTCAGAGTCAGACTTTCAGCACTTTAATTCTGGCTCCACCACTTGGGAACTTAGCAAGTTACCCAACTTTTCTATACCTCAATTTCTTCATCTGTAAAATGGGTATTATGACAATACCTACCTCATAGGTATACCGTGAGTAGTATCTGAGATAATCCATGTAAAAGCACTTAGCACAGTGCCTGGTATATAGTGAGTACTCAGTGAAGGCTGACTGTTATTATGGGGACCATTAAATGGGAGAATATAAATGAATGTTTTTTGCAAAATGAAAGAGCATGCCAAAAATGTACCATCTAGGGCTTCCCTAGTGGCGCAGTGGTTGAGAGTCCGCCTGCCGATGCAGGGGACACGGGTTCGTGCCCCGGTCCAGGAGGATCCCACATGCCGCGGAGCGGCTGGGCCTGTGAGCCATGGCCGCTGAGCCTGTGCGTCTGGAGCCTCTGCTCCGCAGCGAGAGAGGCCACAACGGTGAGAGGCCCGCGTACCGCAAAAAAAAAAAAAAAAAAAAAAAGTACCATCTAATTTTTAAACTAAAATACTTGCCTAACATATGAGTATTAAGTACACCACCATAAAACAGAAGAGATTTAGAGTGCACGTTCAAAACAGGCTATAGCTGTCTTCTCTGGCCTACATTGTTGGTTGAACGCCTTTTGCATTCATTATCCACGGCATGCAGTTTTTTGCATTATCGGATATAATTTTTGTCTCAATTATTTGATGTGTATGAATATTTAGTCCCCAGTAGTAGTTCAAAGTCAAAGTAAATGTGATGACCTACATTTAACCTGCCTGCCACAAATGGCACAGTGCCAGGCATACAGTAGGTGCTCAATAGCTTTCTTATTGTGTTATCAATTGGACTTGACAGTAATCAAAAATGCCCAGTAATTTTCAAAGCACTCCATAAAGAACTGGGTCGAAAAGTGAGTGTAGAATTCTGAAGTTCACTCACTGTACCTCATTTGACCATATTTTACAGAGCTCAATAGAATGGCTGTGGGTAGATGAGCCAGACCCAGCAATGACTGCATCTTGCTAAAAAGTCTTCTGGTACACTCTAAAGTAGAATGCGGATGGTGAAAGAGAATCCATCAGGGACTTCCTGGGCAGTGCTCTTTAGCCCAAGGAAACTGCTGCTGCAGTGTGGACAGTGTGGACATGGACTCTCTGGCCGATATTCCTGTTCATTCATGCATGCATCCATTCACTCATTCATCAGTCATTATATACCAGACACTGTTCTAGTTGCCATGATACCTCTAGTGAGCAAGACAAGCAAAGTGATCCCTAGTCTCATGGAATTTACATTCCAGTATAGAGGGAGAAACATTAAAAGTATATTAAATAAATAAAGCCATTTCAGACAGTAGTAAGTGGTATGAAGAACATAAAGCAGCAGTGGGATAGCGTGGGTGGGAGAGGGCAGCTACTACATCCAAGGAGGTCAGAACAACTCTGAGGTGGTGGTACCTGAGCTGAGACCTGAATGATTGTACGAAGCCAGCCATGAAAACAAGGGGGAGAAGAATATTAGAGGGAGGAAGAACAGGAAGTGCAAATGCCCTGAGGCAGGAAGCAGCCTGGCTTGTTCTAAGACAAGACAAAAGACCAACATGGCTGAAACAGGCAGTGATGAGGAGAGTGCTAGGGGATGAAGCTGGAGAGATAAGTAGGACTCACTTTTTTTTTTTTGCGGTACGCGGGCCTCTCACTGTTGTGGCCTCTCCCGTTGCGGAGCACAGGCTCCGGACGCGCAGGCTCAGCGGCCATGGCTCACGGGCCCAGCCGCTCCACGGCATGTGGGATCTTCCCGGACCGGGGCACGAACCCGCGTCCCCTGCATCAGCAGGCGGACTCTCAACCACTGCGCCACCAGGGAAGCCCAGGACTCACTTTTGATTCTGTTTGTAATTGTAACCCATTGAAGTACCTTAAATGGGAGTCACATGATCTAACTTGTATATTTGAAAGATCATTCCGTATTGTGGATACAGAGATGAACCAGGGAGCCAAGTCTGAAGATGGGGAAGTGATCTAGGTGAAGGAGATGGTGGCTTGAAAGTAGAATAGTGGAGAGGGAGATGGAACCCAAACTAGAAACAGCAGTGGATAGAAGGAAAGGGCCAGATGGTTTAGGGTTACAAAATTATGGTGGCCAGAAAAGTGTGCTGCAGATTCCTGAAATATTCTCTAAACTTAAGTGCCCAATGAGTGAAATTTGTTGAGTGATAGATATATCTATTTCCTTTAAAAATGATTCATTGGCAAGTAGATAGAAAGTAAACAGAATCAATGCTATTAATAAAGGGTCATTGGATTTTATTCTGTGTACGAACATCGTGCTAAGCACCTTAGGTACAGAATTCTCACAGTTGGCCTGTGCAGTAGATGCTTTCATGATCTCCACTTGACCTATGAGGAAACTGAGGCCTGGAGAGGTTGAGTAACTGGCCAGGGTCATATACAGAAGATGGGCTGCAGCCGGAACAGAAACTCAGCTTGGCCTCAGCCCATGGTGATCTGTCCACACTAGTGCTTTTGTTCCATGTACTGTCTCATTCCAGAAAGGCTGTGAAGTGGCCAGTGAGACTGATATCACGGATGGTATAATCTAAACTCTTATGTACATAACCCTCCTTTAAATACTTACAGAGTATTTGACCTCACTACATGAATAGATACTGCGAAGTCATTCACATGTAAGGCATCTAACCTTAGAATCGTAACAGTAGGAGATAAAAGTTCATATTTTATTTTTCATTTTTTAAGATACTTAAATGAAAAATTTCATGTCAATATAGTAACAAACATAAAAGTGCTTGTATTTCAGAACACTGGGTAGAAAATCAAATCTAAACAATATTGAAATTAGAATGGAAATATGATATACAATTTTTTGAAAATAAAGGGGACACCAGAATTTTGAAATTGACTTTATTAAAATTTCATGGCATCTTAAGGAAATATAAAGTATTTGAAATACTTTAATAATTAAATATCTCTTTCAAATGTAAATACATCTTTTAAAAATACCCCCAGAATTATAAAATATATTGAGACTTTTATCTTCTGATTAGAGTATAAATAAGATCCTGATAATGATAGATGATTAGAGTGGTTTATTGTTGAGAAAAATCAAGCTCAAGTGATGAATAGTAGTGTAATTAAAATGTCGGAGCAGTAAATTGTGATGTGTGACTAGTAAACCCCTTGAATCAGGAGCCAGTGTGATTTATCGTTCCTTCTTTCCTTCTTCTCAAAACAAGTGCTACTAACTGGCCAAGATTTGCAAATCTTTAATTACTAATCTTGTGCCATAGATCTTTGTGGGGTTGACTTTTAAGTTAAAAAAAATGTTTTTAATCTCTGCTGTGAAGCACAGGGGGAGATTAGAAATGGATTCAATAGTCATCTTAAAAGGAGAAAAAATGGGCTGGGGAAAGACATGCATTATTCTAGCGAAGATGAAAAGTTACCATCCCTGATGTTAATCATCAGTTTTGCTGACCACTGAGAAAAGGGCAAAGTCAATATTTTTTTTTTTTTGCAAGCAGCTTTCATTTTTTTGTTACACTTTTTATTTGTGCAATTCAAGTTACTTTTTCCTCTTTTTTTTTTTTTGGTTCTTTGTTTGTTTGTTTGTTTTTATTTCTCATCATCACTTCATATGGGCAGTGAAAATCCAGAGGAGCGACAGGCAACCTCCCTGGGATTCCTGGGCCAGCGACCACTGCAGTCTTCACACCTACCATCACTATAATACGTACCACCCAGACCATTGCAGAGCGCCAGCCCTGACATTCACGAAAGCACCTCCTCCAAACAGCCCTCGTAATGTTCCAGGCTTTCGCCTCCTGGTCTTTTACTTAAATTATATTCTTCTCACCCCTTCCTCATCTGATTCATACCATTTTTGGTTTCATGGGTGTGGTGTGCTTTTCTTTATGTAGTAGCAACTTATCATTTCTGTCATCTCTTAAGTCCTTCTTTTCCATCAGAAAGCATTTGTTGTTAGGAAAGGATGTAAAGGTTCCGAATGCTTTATGTGTGGCCAGGAAATACCAATGCAGAATAGTATATACAGTACAGTTTTCTCAGACCTTATTTGTGTATATGGAACCACTTGTGAAATTCATGTCAGAAAATATCTATGAAAATGAGGTTATGTATTTGATACATTGAGTTGTTGTTTATGGAGAAACTTGTTTTAATGTTTACTTTTTTGTCTAAAGCAAAATTCATAGAGCCTCTCCGTGTTGCATTATACTTATGAAGATCAGCGCTGCTCCTCAGGCACTTCCGGGCCCTTGTAACTCAGATTCTAAAGCGCTGTCTCCATGGCTCCTGAGATCTGGTCTCTTATTGGTTGGGGTACCTACTAGCCATTGCTGTGCCTCTTGTGTGTCTTTCTATATTGTTGCTGGTTGGCAGGTGTGGCAGGCTCACACCCCACCTGAGAATGCTCTGTGCCAAGTCCTCACTCTTTTACAGCAGCTTTGTCTTCATCCTTCTCTCCTACCTCCACGAGTGCATACAGCCTGAGTTCCCTGAACATGGGCACTTTGCCTCGAAGCCTCTACTCCACTAGCCCACGTGGAACCATGATGAGGAGGAGGTTGAAAAAGAAAGACTTCAAAAGCTCACGTAAGTGAAATGTTAGCCAGTGACTTTTGGCCTGGAGGAAACGGGTGGGTCTGTTGGAGTCTTGGATATAAGGAAACCTGCGGGAAGAGTGTTTCACAGGTAGACGCTAAGCAGCTCGCAGCCCTGCGCCAAAGACCATTGAAATGATCTCTCTTATCGACAAGGTAATGATTGCACCAAATACGGTTTTAGACTGAATTTGTTAGTTCATTCTACCTTTGCCTACAACTTTTTTTTTTGAGATCTTTTTCTTGCTCTTTTGATCTGATAAAATAACCAAAGATGTGATTTTTTTTCTTTACGACTCCTTCCTTATATTCTGGGTGGTTTTGGACATGAAATCTTTGTTCTTAGTTTCTTATTCACTCTAAAGCAATTCTTTGAAAACTAGGTCCCCCTTTTGATAACTATAAGAGTTCCATGCAGTTGTTTAATATTATTATAAATTTCATACTAAATTATATTTCATGAACCTCCCCCTGCAAGAAAGGCAATGATAAGTTTAAACACGCGTTTTCAAACTCTATCTCATTCCCCTTGAATGTGCCTTTTCAAACTGTATGTCACTCCCCAAGATTCTAATACTTTCCCCAGGAACGTGCCCCACTGAAAATCTCTGCCCTAACATATATCTGTTACTCACGCCAGCGTCAGGAAGATTGAAGGATGCTCGTCTTTACAACAAGCATCCTAAGGTCCAGGAATTTCGACCGTGATTCTTAGAAATATGACCTTCTGGGACAGCCAAGCACATTATAGATTAGGCAAGACTAGGAAAATGTGGTTGGCTGCTTGTTTCTGGATAGCTGGTTGTACGTGTAAACAAGAAAAGGGTGGTTGAATGCCTTAGGGAAGAAACACATCACTCCTAAATTTTTCTTTTGTGGTGATGGGAGGGCAGAATATAATCTCTCATCATAATCACATAAGTTTTAAAGGAAGAGAACACCTATCTCTCCAACCAGATCTAATCATAGTCTAGAGAGGTGTGAGTATTTCTTGTTGTTTTTGGTGGCCATGATTATGATTCCTGTAAAGAAGCTCAAAGAAGATGGGATCTCTTCCTGTGCTTACCATGGGGATAAAGAAAGGACCACTCTTAAGTTACCTAAACAAAACCAAACCCAGGTACTTCAAGACTGGTGTTAAAGAGAAAATGTTCTTGTGAGGAAAGGTGGTTGGGTCTATTGGCTCTTCATCTGGTTTGCCAGAGATTCGTCTTCAGAGGTGGGTCTGTGGCCAGGCTTACCAATGCCACCATCAGTGTAGGAGACCAGCCATCACCATACTGGGACATGGTCTCTTCATGTTATAAGAACCTGAGGTTTCCTTACAAGGAAAACCATCGCAAACCTCCACTGTGGTGTATTCATGATATTGACGTGCATATCCCTTCAAATAGAAGATTTGTCATCTTTCGTATAGGTAAATAGAAGGAAAACTGAGAACAAGGAACTCCTAGAGCCTCATATGTTTCTTAGCTGACTCGAGAGAGCAAATTATTTACTCATGGAAGAAATGAGTTGAAGGCAACATAGTGAACTGGTTATGAGCATAGCCTCTGGAACCAGGTTGTGTGGGTTCTCATCCCAGTGTCATTAATTTCTAGCTCTAGGGCCTTGAGCAGATCTTCTAAGCTCTCTGTACCTTGGCCTTCTTAGCTACAAAGTGGGGCTAATTATAGTATTTACCTTATTGGGTAATTGTGAAGATTATATGAAAATGTGTATATGTGTGTGTGTGTGTGTGTGTGTGTGTGTGTGTGTGTGTATTCTCATCACTGAAAGGAACATGCAGGACAAGAAATACATTCTAGACTATATATTCATATATATATATATATATGATATGTTCATATATATGTATGAACAATGATATATTCTCATATAATCTTCACAATTACCCAATGAAATAAGAACTATAATTATAAATACACTATATATATATAATATATATATGCTAGAACAATACTTATTAAATAGGAAGCACTATTGAAGTAAGCACTAGTGTTTGCTATTATGATGCCTATATCTGAGATGTTAACACTGCTTTCAAACTTAGACATTTTTCACATGGTTCCACTTTGACATAATACATAGGTTGAGTCTTCCATTTAATGCCTCAGGATTCGTGGTGGATATTTTTATATGAGATTTTTTACATAAAATGCCTTCTTGTGCAACACTGCTTACTGAGAGAAAACAGACTAACAGCCCTCAGCAGGGAAGAGCAATTAAAACAGATGCATTCATGTTCATACTTCTGCTTTAATGGCCAAACATTTGTTTGTGTGAGGTAAGACTGCTGTCTTGATTAAGGATATTAGTGACTACAAATAAATGATAATCTATTTGGCTATCTCAGATGATGTTTACACATTTTAAAGTTTTTTGGTTTTGGGGTTTTTTTTTTTTTGGCTGTGTTGGGTCTTTGTTGCTGCATACAGGCTTTCTCTAGTTGCAGCAAGCAGGGGCTACTCTTCGTTGCGGTGTGTGGGCTTCTCATTGCGATGGCTTCTCTCTGTTGTGGAGCACGGGCTCTAGGCACACGGGCTTCAGTAGTTGTGGCACGTGGGCTCAGTAGTTGTGGCTCGCGGGCTTTAGAGCTCAGTCTCAGTAGTTGTGGCGCACGGGCTTAGTTGCTCCTGAGTCATGTTCTTCCAGGCTTGCTCTCATGCCTCTGCACCTCTGTATGTGCTGTGCCCTCTGCCACTTTAGCGCTTCCCTTGTTTTTTTGTTTTTTTTTGCGATACACGGGCCTCTCACTGTTGTGGCCTCTCCCGTTGCGGAGCACGGGCTCCAGATGCGCAGGCTCAGCGGCCATGGCTCACGGGCCCAGCTGCTCCGCGGCATGTGGGATCTTCCCAGACCGGGGCACGAACCCATGTCCCCGGCATCGGCAGGCAGACTCTCAACCACTGAGCCACCAGGGAAGCCCCTTTCCCTTTTTTTTTTTTTTTTTTTGATATTTACTTATTTGGTTGCACTGAATCTTAGTTGCAGCAGATGGGCTTCTTGGTTGCAGCACATGGGTTCCTTAGTTGCAGCAGGTGAAATGGGGGTGGAGGGGGAGAGCAAATGATGATACTGAGAAGCTGAGGTTGAGAAGAATGTTGTTTAAGGAATTCTTTTCAAATGGCTGGATCTTTTCAGTCTTGTAGGAAAGACTCAGGAACAGAGCATAAGGGAACATGAGACTGGATGGGCAGGAGAAAATGAACTTATGAAGGATCCTGCGTAGTCTGCTAGAATTAGAGATTTTGTTCTCTTGGAAATCGGGAGCCATTAAAAGATTCTAAACTGGGGGATGACCTTTGCATAGTAGAAAAGCCCCTTGGGAGCAATTTGGAGCTGTTAGCAAAAGATAAGGGGCAAGGACGCTAGTTGGAAGCCTATGTAGAAATCTCTACTAGCAGTGATGAGGCTGTACTCTAGGAGAGTAGAGAAGTTGGGGCCTCATCTTAAACAAAGTTAATCTGGCAATAATATGCGGAAAGCACTGGACATGAGGGGACCCAGAAACAGGTATATTAGAATAATTGGAATATGAATTGAATGCAATGAAAGTAATGAGAGCCTGAATTAAGGCATTGGCGATAAGAAGGGAAAAGAGGATTTATACAAGATATATTTTAGTCATCATCCTGGGAGAACTTAGCAACTGATTGGATTTAAGACAATGAATTGTTGTGAGTCAAAGGTTACTTTGAGATTTCAAGCCTGAAGGACCATCAACATGATGGTCCCATTCATAGAAATAGTGGTGGCAAAGAGAAAGAGAAGATGATTAACTCAATTTGAAGATGTTGAGTTTGAGGAGTCAATGAGACATCCTTGTGGATGGGACATCAAGGAAATGCATCACTGGAGCTTGAGAGAGTCTAGAGATGGAGACACGAGAAGATACATGAGAGGTCATATTACAGGTGCACTGGAAGTGAATGGGGGAAAGAATGAGAGTAGAAAACACTTAGGACAGAGCCGTGGTCAGCTCTGTGTTTGGAGTGCAGAAGGCAAAGGAAGTGGTAAGGGCTGGAAAAGTAAGAAACTAAGAACAAATCTTCATCAAAAGTAAGAGAGGCACTTCAGGAAGAAAGGGATAGTTCCCAAAGCCAGTTGCTGCAGAGTGGTCAGAGAGGACGAGGCCATTGATTTTGGCAATCAGGAAGTCATCCTCGCGAGAGTAGTTACAGTAAAGAGTGAAGGGAGAAGTCAATTTTAAGCGGTTTGGGAATCAGTACAAATCTATAGAGAAAGGTCAGAAAGCTAGGGGAGTGAGTAGGAAAGTTAGGAAAAATGTCAAGAGAGAAGTTTTTGTGGCACAAAATCACAGAGGGAGTGGAAAGGGAGGGATAGTATCAAAAATAATGAAAGGAAGAATTAGCCTTGTACATCCTCCTGAAATGGGGGTGGGAGTGGAGAGCAAATGATGATACTGAGAAGCTGAGGTTGACAAGCATGTTGTTTAAGGAATTCTTGTCAAATGGCTGGATCTTTTCAGTCTTGTAGGAAAGGAAGTAAAGTTTGACCCTTAAAAGAGTAGAAATATTTGTGAAAAATCCCATGAGGAATCAAATAAGGTGACAAAATATTACACCACAGAAGATTCCAGGGCCCCATAGAGAATAATGTGAATTCATCATGACTTTCTGTAGGACCCTTCAGCAACTCAGTAACAGCAGTGGAGTGTCTGGCTATTACCAAAGAGTATGGTGTATGAGAGTAGACAAAATCACATGAGGTGTAAGAATACTAGCAGAGGCATCATTGAAATGGTCACCGGAGGTCCAGGTGGAGTGTGGAGGAAATGATGTTAGAAAAGGCAATGAGGAAAGATGATGGCTTGCAAGCCAGATTCTCACGTGAGGGAGGCAGAAGCTTCTGGAGTATTCTGCTCCTACCTCACTACCTGCAGTAGCTGTGTTCTTATCTGGAATACAAGGGCATCTCTTACGTGCTTTCATATGAAGGGGGGGAAATATCCGTTGCTAAAAATATTGTTTGAAAGCCATTAGACTAGGAGACAAGTGAGAGAAAATGGGACTAGACGTCATAAAGAGGAGAAAGTCAGATCGTAGGGACTCGGGAAGATGGCTCATAAGGACATGTGATCAATAAGGAGGATTCAGATATTGAGATCCTAGAGCTCTATCCACTTTGAAGGAAGATGGGGTCCAGCATAGGGCTCTGCTGGCAGAGGACTGGAGGAGGATGGAACTGCTAGTAACTGGCATTGAGAGAGATGAAGAACCGTCAAGCCAGCATGTTAGGAGATTACGGCCATGATGTCAAAGGTGCCGAGGACAACGAAGGGTTAGAGGAGGTAGGTTCACAGCCAAGTCCTGAAGTCAGTGAGGAAATGGAGGGACTTCAACAAAAACAGAAAACTATGGGTTTGAAGATGAGACAAAGCAGAAATGAATACAGAATATGGAACTTGAAATAGGAGTGATTTGAGATAAACAGCACTGCATACGGGCAGCAAGGAGTATTCTAAACCCTTCTCTCTCCTTGCCCCAGGCAGGGAGCGTGAGGGAAAATAGCTTGTGGTTGGAGAGTGTCCTGAGGTGTATGGTGTCATCAGGTTTCACTTGGAGGAAGGAGGCCAGAGACCTTTATTGGAGGAAGTGGCAGTCAAACGCAGGACCCTACAGGCAGAGAGCTTGCTCATGGAGAACAAAGGAGGCATGGGTGCCAGTGAGCAGCGCTGAGAGGAAGGCATTCCTGGAGGATGCTTCTTCACCACCTAGGTCGGGAATGGGAACTAGACAGCTGTGCGCCTGGGGGCTTGGATGAATATCAGAGAAATGAATGAAATAAGAGATGACAAAACAGGCTGGCGAGCCAGTGGGAAAGAACAAGAGCTGAAGAGACCAAATTTGCGGGTAGGAGGAATGTAGGGTTTAAAGGACTCCATTGTGGCAACCCAACGCCACGTTAAGGCTTATGACCAGAACATCCTCATCACCCCAGGAGCCAGACTTGGATCAGTTGTTTCTTCAAAACTGAAGGTCAAGTTGTTTGTAAAAGCTGGAATCTTAGGTGCAAATGGCTAAAGTGGGGGGGGGGGGGACACATTAGACCAGTTAAGCCCAACCCCCATTTTCCTAGATAGGAAGGAGATAGATGACTTACCCCAAGGTCACCCAACTGGTTGCTTAGTGGTCGAGCCAGGACTAGACCTCAGGTACCCTGACCCCAAGACCATCCTCTTCCTACAGCTCCCACAACTGTCCTTGCTATTAGGGGTGGGCCTGAGGAGGGGGCTACACTGATGCTGTGACTTAGATGTGACAAATATTGGGAGATTCATCTATCCTGTTCAGCTCTGGTGAAACTTTTTATGCTAAAAGACCAAAACCTCACATCCCACCATTGCCAATGAGCTTTTGTTCCGGAGACATGATCTGTTTCAGAAATGCTGGCACTCCTGGTGCCTGTTCCAATCTAAAATCATTTCTTGTGTGTGTGTTTGTTCCTCTAGTGTCATTAGCCTCCAGTACGGTGGGCTTGGCTGGGCAGGTTGTTCACACAGAAACCACAGAGGTTGTGCTCACAGCAGATCCTGTCACAGGATTTGGGATTCAACTGCAGGGCAGTGTGTTTGCCACAGAGACCCTCTCCTCTCCACCTCTGATTTCCTATATTGAAGCTGACAGCCCGGCAGAGAGGTGAGACATTTTCTTTCACAGCATCGTTGTCTGCCCTGCATTTCTCGCTGGCTATCTTTGACTAGCTAATAAATCATGGAACAGTGCTCAACGCAGGAAATGCAAGACGTGATGAACTCTGTTCTGACAATAAAATTTTACGTTCTTGATCAGGTTTGAGACAGAATAGCGAGCATGAGTGCCTTTAGCAGATTTTTGTCCGTTGGCGACTAGAGGCTAAATTAATTTAAAAGGGGAAAAAAATCCATTAAAAAAATCTCTGAAGTCCAAACTTCATAATAATTTCTGTGCCATGGGGGAATGCACATTCATCGTTACTATATATTGGTTCAGATCAGGTTATAACAATACCATGGTGCTGAATTATTAATTACTTTTCTGGGATACTTCAAGATTCCCTTGCTCACATTTGTAGCCAAGAAATGCAAGAATGTAGGACATTGCATATAACCGAATCACTTTGCTGTACACCGGAAACTAACACAATATTGTAAATCAACTACACTTTTATTAAAAAAAAAAGGAATGTGGGATATTGCAGTTGACCTAATAGGATGCCCACAACATTAAATAAATGAGACCAAATGCTATTTGCCAGGATCTTGGCAACTTCAAGTGGATAATTATTTACTCCATCTGTGACCTGTAACGTGTGGTTCTAAATTCAGATGTGGGGTGCTACAGATTGGAGACAGAGTGCTGGCCATTAATGGAATTCCAACTGAAGACAGCACCTTCGAGGAAGCCAGCCAGCTCCTCCGAGACTCTTCAATCACAAGCAAGGTCACACTGGAAATTGAGTTCGATGTTGCAGGTATGATCATATAATCTCCAGTCAGCTGCGTAGTCAGGAGTGGACTGCATGTGAATCATGTGGGTTATGTGGCAGGGGACGGGGGAGGAACGACAAATTGTTTTTATGTAACGAACGTGTTCTTTTTTCGGAGGTTCAAGGTGTCATTTTGCACTGAGCATTGCTTTTGTATTATTCATTAAAATGTCACCACAAGAACAATTGAAAATAAATGTGACAAAATGAATAAGTAATAGCTGCTATAAAAGTGATTTAAAAAATCATGTAGCCTTTATTCTTCCTGACTTTTCCCCTATATGCTAGAGAAACCATATTCTTCAGTCACGGGGGCAAGAAATGCCTCTCTTTGACTCTTTCCACTGCAGAAAAAAATATGAAAGTTCTGTGGGGAACAATGAGAATTCATTGGGTGGATTTATTCAAGCCCAGTAGGTGAATATTTGGTCTCTAGCGTTAAAGAGAAATCGCGCCAGACACTTGTTAAAAAGGACAAGGGAGACTTTATTCAAGACTATTTCAGTAGCGATCAAGACTTGCAATAGGAAAGAGATTGAACTCAGCGTCAGTCAGCAAGTGCATTTGTATGACTTAAGTTTGGCCATGGAAGGAGTCCTTGTCAGTAGCTAATAGGTGTACAGGTTTTAGAGGTCTGTGCTAGTTCCCATTTAAGAAAGTTGTCTTCTCTTAATGAAACACTATCTCACAGACCCAATAACCTTTACCAATCAATAAAGATATGCCTTTGGACATAGGGGTCACATTATCCCAACAAATATTTGCTGAATGTTTACTGTGGGCCAGTTACTATTCTATACAGTGGAGATGCAACAGTGGACAGGAGAGGGAAAAAAAAAAAATCCCTGTCTTCATGAAGCTTATATTATAGCAGTACAGAAAGTTAATTTAAAAATTAGGAAATATAAATTTAGGCAGTAATAGTGCTCTGAGGAAAATAAAGCCGAATGGGGGTTAGAGAATGACTGTAGGGGTTTTTTTTTTCCATAGGATAACTCTCTAAGGAAGAGACATTTCAGCAGAGATTTAAAGGTTGAGAAGGAGCCAGCCATGTCAGAATCTTGGAGGAGAGCATTCCAGGCAGAGGGAGCAGCCAGTGTAATAAGCTTGGTGGATTTGAGGAACAGCAAAAAGGGCTCTTGCTGGAGCATAGAAGGGAGCTGGGGATAGGAGTCAGGTTTGGATTTGGAGGTGGGGTGGGAGAGGTTGGAACAGGCCAGGGCAGTGCCTTGGTACAATTTTATAAGTGTAACGAAATCATGGGGCCTGTTATGGAGGGGAGTGAGATAACCTGATGGATGTTTTGGAGAGATCCTTATGAAGTGTAGGGGGGACAGTAGCAAACTTAGAAAAAAACAGAAGATTGTAGCAGAAGGTTGGTGGCTTGGACAAGGCGATAGTGCTAGAGATGGTGACAGAGAGTGAAGTTTAGGATGCGGCTTGAAGCAGATCTAACATAACTTGCTTATGGGTTGGATATGGAAGATGAGAGAAAGGGGAGTTCATAATGATCCTGAGTTATGAAGGTGAGTGGTTGAGCAGATAGCAGTGTCTTTAACTGAGAAGAAGACCTGAAGCGTAGAAATTTGGCGATAACAAAAAGAGTTCTGTTTTAAACATGAGTAGGCAAATCCACTGTCAATACTAGGGAAAAAAGGACAAGTACATCCATTCCTTACTCAGAAGACTCTTCCCAAGTACCAGTTACTAAGTGCTAGGTGCTGCGCTATGTTCAGATCATTGAAAGAAAGAATAGAAAGGATCGACATCTTCAAGGACTTTGTATCCAGTTAGACACAAGAAAGAACTGCTGAAAGATAAGAATAGACTTGCTGAAAGTGTGTTGCCGCTGGAATGCAGAAGGAAGTGCCCAAGAGACTGCAGGCTACCTCCTGGAGCCTGGGATTGGGGTCTCTGCTGGAGAGCAGGACTGAGGAGTGACCAACATGGTGGTGATGGTTAAAGTCATGGAATAAAGGACACCACTAGGGAAAGAGTAGTGTTAAGAAGGGGACTGAGGAGGGGACTTTGCCTGAGGAATACTAAGATTTAAAGGGAAAGGACGCTAGTAAAGGAGATGATGAAGATGCTGTAGGAGAAGTCGGAGGAGAACCAAAACTCTTTGGAAGCCAAAGCAAGAGTTTCAAGGCAAAAGTCGCCGTCAATAGCATAAAAGTGCTGTGGAGAATTCAAGTAAGAAAGGCAGGAAAGGAAATGTCCACTGGATTCAGCAATTAGGAAGAAAGACATCGTAGAGAAGTTTCAAGCAACTGGCGGACAGAAGTCAGATTGCAGGGAGCTGAGGGGTGAGGGAAAAAAGTGTGGAGAAGTACAGACAAGCTGTGCTTGTTGTCTGTCTGCCAAGGAGTCTTGGAAGACAGTTTGGCAGGAAAAATGCAGGGAGTAGATGAAAAGGACTGGAGGCCACCATGGGCTCCTCTTTTGAGAACTTCTGCAACATTTAGTTACATACTCGGTGCTCTGTTTTATACTGTCCTATCTTCTTTTTTAAAAAATTTATTTATTTTATTTATTTATTTTTGGCTGCATTGGGTCTTTGTTGCTGCGCACAGGCTTTCTCTAGTTGCGGCAAGCGGGGGCTACTCTTCTTTGCTGTGCGCGGGCTTCTCATCGTGGTGGCTTCTCTTGTTGCGGAGCATGGGCTCTAGGCGGGCGGGCTCAGTAGTTGTGGCTCATGGGCTCTAGAGCGCAGGCTCAATAGTTGTGGCTCATGGGCTTAGTTGCTCCGAGGCATGTGGGATCTTCCCGGATCAGGGCTCCAACCCGTGTCCCCTGCATTGGCAGGCAGATTCTTAACCACTGCGCCGCCAGGGAAGTCCTATACCACCCTATCTTCTAATCGGTGGTTCTCAACCAAGGTCAGTTTTGCCCCAGAGGACATTTGGCAGTGTCAAGACATTTAGCTGTAGATGAAAGGAGATGGGACAACAGATAGAAGGGGATTCCACATTCAGAGAGGTGTTATTTTGTTTGGTTAAGACTGGAGAGATTTGAACATGTTTGGGGCCTGAAATAAATGAAAGAGAAAAGAGATAATTGGTAGATACGGTTTCCAAAGGGATGAGAAGGGAAGTTATCTAGAACATAGGTAGATAACTCGTCTAAGACAGAAACTAGAAGACCTCTCCCTAGGAGTTTGAAGAGAAAGATGTGAGAATGTAATTAAATTTTTAGCTGTATTTAGGAAGATCATGTAAGAACTGTCAAGAAAGGGTCAGCACCTTGGGGAGTTGAAAAGAATGGGGAAGGTTTAGAATAGCTAATGGGGAAATGAATGAGATAACCAACCAGACTCATGTAAAGGGATTTTCAAGCTGGGTGGCAGACCAAGCAGAGTCCAGAAGCTCTAAGTCTATAGCAACATCAAACCGCATGGTCAAGTAGTTTTTTGTCAGGAGACCTCAACTGCCGAAGAATAAAAGCAAAGTCAGTAGATGATGAGATTGATCCAGAGACTGAGATTTCCAGAGAAGTTTCAAAGAAGGAACACGTAAGTCATAGAGGTTCAAATCGTTGCAGGAAGAGCAGAGGAATGATTATGATAATAGCATCAAAATTATCATGATATTTATCAAATGCTTACTCTATGGCATGTTACTTTTCTAAGCCCTGCCTGTACATTAGCTCATTTAGTCCTTAAAACAGCAATGGAGAAAGTTACTATTATTATGTCCCCAGAAAACGGAGATTCCCATTAATGGTAGGTCTGGGATTTTAACACAGACAGTGCGGCTCCAAAGGCCACACTCTACGCACTACGCATACTGCCTGTGCTTGAAAGAATCTAGCTTAGGGAGGGACGGAAATCAATAAAGGAGCAGCATGCGAGACCAAAAGGAAAGGGAGCACTTCAGGAATTAGGAGTCTTCAGGAAGGAAAATGGGGGGAGTGAGAGGAAGGGAATGAGAAGGCTGACAGCCAGGAGACTGAGGTCAAAGTGGCATATTAGAGTTTAAGATTTCAGAGGTCAAGTAAGGCTCAGGGTAGTGAGCTGCCGAAGTGAAGCGGAGTGGAGGCAAGTGTCATTCAACCAGAGGTCTGGGAGTGGGGGATGCAGAGTGATGGGCGGAGCATCTACGTGGTGAAGTCTCTCAGGAGGAGGGCGGGACTTGGAATGAGGAGGGCAGGACTTGGAATGAGGAGGGAGTATGAACTAGCTGCTCCTGCCATGCACACTCCCATCGAAGTCTCTCTGCAGTTGCTGTTCCCTCTGCCTGGGCAGCTCTTCCCCAGCATGTCTGGGTGGTTTGCTCACTTCATTCAGATCTTTGCTCAGATTGCTCCAAGAAGCCTTCCACGACATCTATCACTGTCTCTCCCCTTGCCCAGATTTATAGCTCTTCTTCTCCCTTCTTATGCCATGATGTTATGGGGTATATTTATTTGTTCCTTGTCTTGTCTTCTCCAGTAGGAAAATCTATGATGTCAGGGACTTTGTACCTTTTGTTCAAGAATGTACCCCAGCACCCAGAATAGTGCTTGGAATACAGGAGGCTCTCAGCCAATGCTTGGTGAATGAATGAATGAATGAATGAAGTACAATGGGCACTCCTGAGAGACTAGGATCAGGAAGTTCAATCTGCACCACAAATTGATTTCATACCCATTGCTTCTCTGAGGTTCCTCGTCTCTTGGTGCTGCTTGTTTCTTCACATCTGCTCCCTTTGTCCCTGTACAAGTTTTCTGTGACTTCTGACTGTACATGATCACCCCATCCTTGCTAACATGCCCAGCCGGGACCAGCCATTTTTAACTTCTAATTCCCAAGAAAAAGCACCTAAGTGGCCCAGCTTAGGTGTAGCATCTTCCCCTTCCCGTCAGCTGTGGCCAAGCAGAAGCCAGTAAAAGACCTCGTAAGAATCAGTCAGATGGCACTGAGACTATACCTTTCAAAGAAGGCTGTCCTGTGGCCCCAGAATGTACTTATTATAATTGTAGAACATTCGTGGCGGGAGGACTGTTATAATCCAATACCTTCATTTATTTATGAATGGGAAAACTGAGGTTCAGGTGGGGAAACTCAAGGTCATACAGCAAAGTGAACGGTAGATCCCGGGTCTGTTGACTTGCACCTGTCTTTTCCATATCGTATTACACTCCCTCTTCAAGACGATATTAGGGTTCCCAGCGTGAAACAGCAGGATTTCTGAGCTTCTGCCCTACTGACATTGTTTGTTGAGGGGAGGTGTCTCTCCTGTGCACTGTAGGATCTCGAGGAGCATCTACTCACTACATCCCAGTAGTGGAATGGCCAGCACGATTGACCTTCTCCATAGCAGTGTCTCCTAAGTATTTACTTGTGCTATACATGCATTTTTATTTTATGTGTATCACTCCTAATTGTCTGGATATGAACTACCATTCATTTCCAATTCTTCCTCAGAAATATATTATACCCAGACACTGATTCTCAAACTATTGGATCTTAGAGATTACCTATCTCTATTTTATAAACATTCTAAGTGACACAGACAGTGGTTAAAAAGCTTGACAGTGGGTACACTTTTGCCTAAATCTATCTCTTTTTACATGGGTACCACTGTCCAAACAAATTGTAGTAATGTTAAAGGGATTTTTCTTATGCTGAAGTTACTTATAACCCCATCATTCTAATAAACAAAAGTTTATTTTTTTATATTTCTTTACCAAAGTCCTTTACCATACATATAATTTTGTAAAGCTATAATCATAACATATACACAGTTTACATTCTGCCTTTTTCAATACTGTCTTTTAAATACCAGTGTACAATATCATGAATGCTTAAAGTTTCTACTTTAATGCTGAAGTTACTTTGTTGGAAAAAATACAGCTTTGTCCTGGCAAGAAGCCTCCGTGAAAAATCCTATCAAATGTTGTTTGCCATCATTACTAGAATCCCCAGTGTTTTTCTCTGTGTGAGTGGGAGTTAAACATTAACATTTGCCCCCGTTATACTTCCTTAATTTTTTCAAATCTCACAAGGGTGTCCAGGTTGATGAATTGTGATGTGGTGGTTATCTTACTGTGCTAACAATGAATGCTTTGGGCAGAAAAAGCAGACCAGTTGGAAAGAAAGAGGACTCTGTTTACCCAAATGTGTTTTTAATTACAGTATTAACAAAGATAAAGCAAAACCAGGGAAGCACAAAATAATCACAGGGGAGTCTAAGAAAATAAATGTTCTGTTTACTTACTCTAAACCTGATGTTTCTCCAAATATTGGATCTTTTTCCTCTTTATTATTATTTCCTTAAGAAACCCCAAATTAAACGTGCCTTGGCTTTAACAACCAAGTAATTGTATGGGGGGGAAAATTACCAGATAGAAAATAAATCATGTTGACATTTAAGATTAAAATGAAGCCACAGCTTGATCAAAGAGATTCATATGTTGATATTTATTCATTATAAATATTTCAAATCTTATGTAGTCAAAAGTGATCTATTACTGTTTTCCAGGAAGTGATAATGTCTCCTTCAGTGTCATTAACAATGTTAATCTTGGTCAAGATTCCCTACATTAAAAATGTAAAGCAAGGGCTTCCCTGGTGGCACAGTGGTTAAGAATCCGCCTGCCAATGCAGGGGACACGGGTTCGAGCCCTGGTCAGGGAAGATCCCACGTGCCGCAGAGCAACTAAGCCCGTGCGCCACAACTACCGAGCCTGCGCTCTACAGCCCGCGAGCCACAACTACTGAGCTTGTGTGCCACAACTACTGAAGCCTGCGCGCCTAGAGCCTGTGCTCCGCAACAAGAGAAGCCACTGCAATGAGAAGCCCGCGCACTGCAACGAAGAGTAGCCCGGCTCGCCGCAACTAGAGAAAGCCCACACGCAGCAAAGAAGACCCAACACAGCCAAAAATAACAAATAATTTTTTTTTAAATGTAAAGCAAAATGTTTCTATAGTAACTATTTTAGATCTGTGTTTTCCAGGCCCTTATGAATCAAAGACTCACTTGTATAGCATCTTGGGCAAGATGTCATATACATACGTGGATACACATATACGTACATTATGCTCCCCTCCCCTTTCACAGAGAACGTTTTCGTAAAACGGGTAACACTAAAACAGACATACATGAAATGAGTTCTCTAAATAGCAAAGCTATTTAGTTGCAAGCCACAGAAATGCACTCAAGCTAATTTAGACAGGAGAGGCATTTCCTGGAAGCACACTGGTGTTTCACAGCCTTTGAGGACAGGGAATAGGCAGCCCCTGGAAGAGCTAGACCCAGGGGCTGTCAAGGCTAACCACTGGCTCTCTGCAAGACCTCACACTGTCCTCAAGTACACTTGTTTCTTTCTGCCTTCTCTCTGCAGCCTGGCTATTGGTGCGGATGGGCCAAACTAGCCTCTTCCAAATACCCTGTCTGCCCCCAGTCTGCATGCTAATTCCAAATTCCTAAACTTTCTCTTTTGGTGGTGGGAAGCAGGTAGTAATTAGCCATCACAAAGATTCAGAAAAGAGATGAAAGGAAGGATTTGAGAGATCTTTTAGGAGTAAATATTTGTGATACTTGGAGCACCTGAAGTAAGGAAGTAAAGCATACCGAGGTGGTTATTACTTAACCTCATTTCTCTTTTTCTGCCCCAATATATTAAAATTAGCCAGTCTTTTTGAAATCTACTGGGGGAAATAACTAATTTTATCTATCTCAAGTTCCGATTGGGAAATGGGAAGGATACAAATTCTTCATGAATAAATAAACAAATAAATATATGTTGTTACTTCCTGGCACATCTTAGATTAGTCTTAGTTGAGGACAACATCTGTGACACTCAAGGGGCCACACCTGACAGGACAGGAGAATTAAGAAGAGAGGGAGGAAGTGGGAGAAGGCGACAGATTCCCTCACGCCCCAGCGAAATGAGGAAAGAACTGGGAAGAAGGAAGAAGCCAGAGGGGGGCAGACTTGCCTTTACCCAGCAGCCCCGGCTGAAACTTACCAGGGCAGTTTGGGGAACCTTCTTTACAGATGACTTTCTAGAAGCCTGGAGGGCCCAGGAAAATCAAAATTTTACTGTGTGCTCCTGTTTGTCTATGGCAGTTACTCTGAGTTGGAAGATCAGGTTCTGGTCTTATTATTATTATTACTTTTTTTTTTTTTTTTTTTTTTTTTTTTTTTTGCGGTACACGGGCCTCTCACTGCTGTGGCCTTTCCCGTTGCGGAGCACAGGCTCCGGACGCGCAGGCTCAGCGGCCATGGCTCACGGGCCTAGCCTCTCCGCGGTATGTGGGATCCTCCCAGACCGGGGCACGAACCCGGGTCCCCTGCATCGGCAGGTGGACCCTCAACCACTGCACCACCAGGGAAGCCCAGGTTCTGGTCTTACAAAAGGTTCACTGCCTAAATTCTTCATGGGCAAGTAGAAAAGGCCAGGAAGAGCAGGTTAAGACAGATGAAGGAAGGAAGTACTCTGCTTCCATGAGGCCACCCCACCTTTCACCTCTGCTTTGCAGAGACTCAAAATGTTAAAAATGTGATTAACAAATTGGACTAGGGGCCTGAGGACCGAATAGTTCTACCCACATCACAGCAGCTGTAGTTAATTCTTTGTGGCGGTTTGGGAGCTAGCTTGGCGCAAAATGAAGCAGAAAAAGTGGTTTCATTCCGACATCCCACAAGCCTCCCCTTATGCTAATGTTTCCTTTGTTTCTTGCCAACCCTTCCCACCCCTTTCTAAAACCTTCAAGAAAGGATTATAGTCATTAGCTACTTAGTGTGAATAGATGTTATCTCTTAAGAGGATATTTCCATTTTAACCTTGTCTCCAATTGAAGGCCTCCCAGACTGTTAGAGGAATTTTAAGAATATATTTAAGAATATGTAGCAATTCTTTCTTTCTCAGATACTAGTCACGCCCTGGTAACATCACAGTAGATCTATCCAAGGTTGAGAGTCGAGCAGTACACACCGCTTCCCTCTCTGTTCCTACATTAGCTTACTTCTCTACTGGTTGGCCAACATTTGAGCCCAACTTCGCTCTGTTCCAGTGACTCCTGCCCTCGTGCTCCTCCCTGAAACGTCCCCGTGATCCAGAAACTAGAGGGTCATCCTTGGTGCAGTGGGACCTCCTGGGTCCCTTTGTTCCAACTCTGCTCAGCACTCAGTCTCGTTGGTTGTGGTCAGGACCATTCTGGTTGTGAGATATTTTGACTATCACTGCTGCTTCTACATCTTTAAGTGTACTTTTCCACGTTTACCTTACAAATTCAGGCACACCTCTCCTCCTGCAAATCAACAACCGTCACAGCTAACTGAAATCTTTTCCGAAATCGATCTCCCCCAGCTATGAATGAAAAAAAGAAAGCACTGCTGAATAATAAACTCTGCAAACAATATGGCTGGGGGAGAAAAGAATATAACTACTTTTGGTTCTTCAACTTTAGTATACCTAAGAATCACCTGGAGAATATGTTTAAAATGCAGATTTCTAGGCCTTGTCTTCAGAGATTCGGATTCCGCAGATCTGGGATGATTCGGGAATCTATCTTTTTAACTTGCATCCTAGGTACATTTGATGGAGATGCTGTCTGAATCACACTTTAAAAACGTGGAACTCGACTGTTGCTGTGAATTATGCGCTGTGGCCTGTGGGTAGGACGTCTGTTCTTCACAAGGAGCTTAGTTTATCAGGATTTGATGTCAATTCCTACAGCTTTAACTACAGATGATGACGATGATACAAGTATTCCTGATGCATTTTCATTGATTGGTGCTCCAATCTTCCTAGTCTTCTCTAAACACATTCTCTTTTGTTTTGAAATTACAGAGTCTGTCATCCCGAGTAGTGGAACATTTCATGTAAAGCTCCCTAAGAAACACAGTGTGGAACTTGGAATAACCATAAGTTGTAAGTACAAGTGATATCTTTTAAAATGCAGAGTTTTAGGAAGACATGAGAAAAGCGTATTCTCAAATGGTTTACAGGCATGGCAAATGTTTTAAGTTTCATTGCCAAGTTTCTACCTAATGGTACAAAAATGTGGAGCCGGTTACCCTCCAGCACTGAATAGCTGTGTGAATGGAGCAAGTTACTGTAACTCTCTTCAGTCTCAGGTTTCTTCACCTATAAAATGGAAATAAGCGTATCTGCGAAATATCCTCATTTTGTAGGTTATTCAGAGTATTAAATAAAATAACATATTTATATACCTAGTATAATCCCTGGCAAATAATGAGTAAGTACTCAATAAATACGTCTCACACACCCCCCATGAATAATTAGATGGCATATGAAGGAATAGAGGTTCTCTACATTTTAACATACTATAGATTAAGTTTTCACAATAATCTATTGAGACTATCTTCCCATCTGTCCACTATGCATCTATAATTCATTTTGCAAGAATGAAATAATGTCTTTTTCTTTAGTAACTTCCTGAATTCCTCCATGGTACAAGGTGCCTGGGTAACCAAGCCAAAAAGAAAAGGAGGACATATAAATGTGTTTAATTCCCTCTTTTCCTCAGGCTCTAGATTTATAACTGCTTTGGTAAAACAGCTTTGAAAATTTGAGCCCCAGTGGAAATTTGTAGAATGGAAATTGAGGTCTCTATGCTTTTAATATCCATAAACTAAGTTCATCCATAAATGCTTCAAGAAAATGAGGCAAATGATTAATGCATGAAGACCAAAGGAGACCTAGAAGCGACATCTGTGACCAAGGTGTGGTCCCTTCCAGAGAGTGATGAGGCTACGTAAAGGTGCCTTTTACATCACGTAAAAGTGATGTAAATAGCATTTACATCAGTGGCTAAGGCAAAAACCAAGAGTTCTCAAGTGGGTGTATGAAATGGGAGCTGTTCAATTCAACTTTGACAATATACATTTAACATCGAAGATGAAGTTTTATTAATAACCAATAAATCACATATATCTAATGTAACACCAAAAATAGTGGTACTACAATATGGAATAAATGTTAAGAACAAGAAGCCAGGGCTTCCCTGGTGGTGCAGCGGTTGAGAGTCCGCCTGCTGATGCAGGGGACACGGGTTCGTGCCCCGGTCCAGGAGGATCCCACATGCCACGGAGCGGCTGGGCCCGTGAGCCATGGCTGCTGAGCCAATGCGTCCGGAGCCTGTGCGCCGCAACGGGAGAGGCCACAGCAATGAGAGGCCCGCGTACCGCAAAAAAAAAAAAGAACAAGAAGCCATATGTATGAGAGCCTGTATCTCCCCCAACCCCCAGTGCTGGGAGAAAAGTAGGACTGATGGATCTGACGTTCCTCTGTAGAGTAAGTAGAAAGATGAAATGGGACTTTGGAGACTCCAGACCTATTCTAGTTGCTACTACAGTCATTTACGCCTTTAACTGGGTCGCTTCCCCTTTCGGTTTGTTCATTACGAGGCAAAGATGGTATGCCACTGTTCTGTCACCAGCTGTGCTTGCTGAGATTAAGGGAGAGCTCATCAGAACTTACTATTCTAAAAGTATCTGGGGCTCTACGTGGCTTCTGCAACCCGCATGTAACTTTAACCCTGCTCTCATTTATCCTGTCTATTCCATTCCATTCATTTATTCCATCAGAATTGGCCGTGAACGGGGCACCTCTTGGAGTTGCGCAGTGTAGAGCCTGCTTGCTGGCTGCACGCAGAGACCCTGCTTCCACCCCATTCTTTCTTCCTCCTGCCTCCATTCAGTAAAGACACTCTGAGTGCCATGGCCCAATACTAAGTTTTGAGTCCTTAGAAATGCTTACTACTGGTGCATCTACAGAAGACCCCTATTCCTCGGAAGCTTCTCTTACCACACAGTTTGCCACACTGTAATTTTACTCTCAAATTTTACTTAAGAGGATGGTCTTTTTTAATGCAATAGATTTATTCTTTTTTATTTGAAAAGCAGTTTTATTTATTTTATTTTCCATTATGGTTTATCACAGGATATTGAATATAGTTGCCTGTGCTATACAGTAGGACCTACTTGTTTATCCATTCTATAGATAATAGTTTGCATCTGCTAATCCCAAACTCCCAATCCTTCCCTTCCCCATTCCCCTCCCCCTTGGCAACCACAAGTCTGTTCTCTATGTCTGTGAGTCTCTTTCTGTTTCATAGATAAGTTCATTTGTGTCATATTTTAGATTCCACATATAAGCGATATCATATGGTATGTGTCTTTCTCTTTCTGACTTACTGCACTTAGTATGATCATCTCTAGGTCTGTCCATGTACATAGCTGCAAATGGCATTATTTCATTCTTTTTTATGGCTGAGTAATATTCCATTGTGTGTGTGTGTGTGTATGTACATATATATATATATATATACCATATCTTCTTTATCCATTCATCAGTCCATGGACATTTAGGTTGTTTCCACACCTTGGTTATTGTAAATAGTGCTGCTATGAACCTAGGGGTGCATGTATCTTTGTGAATTATAGCTTTGTCCAGATATATGCTCAGGAGTGGGATTGCAGGATCAAATGGCAACTCGCAATAGATTTATTCTTAAAGATTAATATACATAAAAATGTAATTTAACTATAAAGGAGAGTATCCCTTTAAAAACTAATCCTGTGATAGATTCCTTTTTCAAAGTCAGTATTTATATGTTCAGTTTGTTTCAAGTGTGGCCATGTACACACAACTGCAAAATATTTTATTCGCATAAAGAATCATATAAAATTATGCTTTATGATGATGTTACATATGTACTAAAACTGATTTTAATACCAATCATGGAAACTATCCCCAAACCCCACAAAACTGCTTGAATTTTAGCCAGCTGTAAAGTAAAGCTTTTCATGGAAGCTAAAAGTTTTGTGCCATACCCGGATGGAGAAATGATACGTAAGCTCATCAAACATGCCTGTCAGTCCTTCTAGAGCTCCAGCTCCATTTACACAACTAATCCTCACCATCCTGAGTTAGTGTCTCCTCGTGGAAAATACTCATATTTTGCCAGTTGAGAAAGCAGAATTTGCTAAAGAAAAAAAAACAAAACAGAATCCATTTTCATTGTTACAGAATAGTAAATTCCTGAGGTCTAGCACAGTTCCTGGCACATACGAGATGCTTGTTTAATCCCTGTCTTTGTTGAAGGAGTGAATGAGGAGTCTGTAACCAATGTTCTTCTAACCAGTGTGCCCTCCAGGAAATGAGCCTCTGAGGGCGATGAGGAATATAGATGCTTGTGCAAAGTCTATTGCATGAACTGAAGAAGCATGAACTTGGAAAATGATGAAGAGCAAGGACTCAGAGCCCAGACTGCCCCACTTCCCAACTCTCTTGACCGCTCTGTACTGAGTTTCCTTGTCTATAAAATGGCATGCTCATTACCTTCTTTGCAGCACTGTTGAGAAAATTAGATGAGTTAGTGTATGTAAGGTGCCCAGAACACCTTGTGAACCGTAATGAATGTTAATTATTATAATGATCGATATTTATTTTCCACATAGAGCCTCATGAAATATTTTAAGCAAGGCTCTACCCCACAAAATTTAGTGCCAACCGTAATTATCCTACCTAAGTAGGAAACCAAAGGACCCTCTTCTCACTCATACACACACGGGTACTGTTAGGGAAACTGAGGCACTATAGGGGTTTATGAATGTTTCTATCTTTTTTTTTGTACATCTTTATTGGAGTATAATTGCTTTACAATGGTGTGTTAATTTCTGCTTTATAACAAAGTGAATCAGTTATACATATACATATGTTCCCATATCTCTTCCCTCTTGCGTCTCCCTCCCTCCCACCCTCCCTATCCCACCCCTCTAGGTGGTCACAAAGCACCAAGCTGATCTCCCTGTGCTATGTTGCTGCTTCCCACTAGCTATCCGTTTTACGTTTGGTAGTGTATATATGTCCATGCCACTCTCTCACTTTGTCACAGCTTACCCTTCCCCCTCCCCATATCCTCAAGTCCATTCTCTAGTAGGTCTGTGTCTTTATTCCCTTCTTACCCCTAGGTTCTTCATGACATTTTTTTTCTTAGATTCCATATATATGTGTTAGCATATGGTATTTGTCTTTCTCTTTCTGACTTACTTCACTCTGTATGACAGACTCTAGGTCCATCTACCTCACTACAAATAACTCAATTTCGTTTCTTTTTATGGCTGAGTAATATTCCATTGTATATATGTGCCACATCTTCTTTATCCATTCATCCGATGATGGACACTTGGGTTGTTTCCATCTCCGGGCTATTGTAAATAGAGCTGCAATGAACATTTTGGTACATGACTCTTTTTGAATTATGGTTTTCTCAGGGTATATGCCCAGTAGTGGGATTGCTGGGTCATATGGTAGTTCTATTTGTAGTTTTTTAAGGAACTTCCATACTGTTCTCCATAGTGGCTGTACCAATTCACATTCCCACCAGCAGTGCAAGAGTGTTCCCTTTTCTCCACACCCCCTCCAGCATTTATTGTTTGTAGATTTTTTGATGATGGCCATTCTGACCGGTGTGAGATGATATCTCATTGTAGTTTTGATTTGCATTTCTCTAATGATCTCACTATCTTTATACAAAGTCCTCTTTCTGTATCTTCATCTTGTGAAAGCTCTGAGTAGTGAGAAATAGGCCTCCACCTCGGGAAGCGTACCATCAGAGCCTTCACGCTTGGCTTGAGGCTCACTCTTCATACCTAATTGACTGAGAAATGAGTCCCTCTGATTTTGGATGTGGTGAGCAGTTTTAGACTAATTTTCATAAGTTCCTGATGAGACATTCATAGCACATTAGCATCAGGCATTACTTTTATAGATTTTATTGCTATGATATGGAGTAATTTATTATAGCAAATAAAGTAGAACAGCCTAGCAGAAGGATGCAGTTTGGGACAAGAAGCAGCATCCTGAAGCTCTGACACCTCAGCCAGTCAGAAACCAGAGCCCATACCCTCCAATGCAGCTCACCTGCCTTTCAAGTCAGAGAACTGTGCTTGTCTCTGCAACGTGTAGTTGTCCGTAAAGATCTTTTGGTATCGAAGTTTTCTTTGGAGGTTTTATTACAAGGGAGTTTTATCTACTTTGTACCATGCATGGCACTAAGCAGTTTATATGTGTTTTCTCATTTAATCCTGAAAGTGGCCCTATAACATCTGTGCCCATTTTACACAGCTGGATAAGCTGCCCAAAGACCCAGAGCTAATAAAAGGCCGTGCAGGGATTCAAACCCTTTCTGTCTGACTTAACACTGGCTGTGTTCGTGTTAACACTCATCCCTGTCACCATCTGATTGATGAATCTTCCCAGATCCTATATTAGAAAAGCAAGAGACAGCATTTTGTGAGTGCAGTTAATTTATTGGCTTTCCTTTTTAGTTGTGACTGAATTGTCTTCAGGAACAAAGGCCTGCTTTATTTTTTGTAAAATCATAAAGCATTCTTTATAACAAGAACAACAAATCTGTCATTTTCGCCTTAAGTCTTAAACGTATTTAGAAGAGAAATGTGTTCATGGTTTTTTGCCAACTTTGCAATAAAAACTCTACTCACTGGTCCATTTCAAATCAAATAACCAGTTTTACTTGCCAGGTAGTATATATGTATGTGTGTGTGTGTGTGTGTGTGTGTGTGTGTGTGTACACACGCACATATTTATATGGTTACAATGAAAGTAAAACTGAATGATTGCGTGAGTGAGTGAGTGTGTGTGTGTGTGTGTGTGTGTGTGTGTGTGTGTGTGCTTCTCCAGTGTAGTTTGGACAGTTTATCAGGTCCTTTGAGCAAAGTACCTTGACTAGCAGAGTAAGTTCCATGAACGGCTAGACATTATAGAATGTTCTTGGAATGATTCACATTTAATTAGCTTCACACTGCAGAAGATTTCACCCGTCTTCAGATACAGAAAAAGTGTTTTAAACAAAAGATAGGGACTGTCATTTTCTACCTCTTCCAACAACTGTTTGAGAAGAAAAGAATCCAAATTCACTGTGAGAACCAGTTTGTGACAGTGACAGACGACCAGTGATTTTAAAGCTTCGTGAGTCAAAAGATGCTAGCTTGAAAACACGCCTTTAGCCCTGCTCCTACCCCAAACCCCCATTTTAAAGTGACAGTATAAGATTTTTCAGGAGGCAGAAACTCATAAGGAGAAGAGGAAAAGAAAAATAGATAACAACAACCAAATTTGGAAGTGGCAAAGAAGATGGAGAAAGATTAATTTAAAGAAGCAGAGTGGAAAGCTGACAGCCTGATGTGCATCCTAAACTCCCAGCAAGTCAGAGAGGTGGAATCAGGAACTTCTGGAAGCAAGAGTGATGGGAGAGGGCTTCCCTGGTGGCACAGCGGTTGAGAGTCCGCCCGCCGATGCAGAGGACACGGGTTCGTGCCCCAGTCCGGGAAGATCCCACATGCCGCAGAGCGGTTGGGCCCGTGAGCCATGGCCACTGAGCCTGCGCGTCCGGAGCCTGTGCTCCGCAACGGGAGAGGCCACAACAGTGAGAGGCCCGCGTACCGCAAAAAAAAAAAAAAAAAAGTGATGGGAGAGTACGAACACAGGGGGATTGGTTGAAAGTCTGTTAAGAATGAATGAGTCCCTCAGATGCCTTCCCCAACTCAGAACCGCCAAGCACCCCTCCCCTTCCTGGCAGAGCCTAGTTTTATCCTCTGGAAAACGTGAAAGGAAGGGTCTCTGGATTGGGAGGGCACAGCTGAGTGTACCAGTCCAGCTCTGAAAGCAGAGATTCAGTGAGACACTGAATGAGGAGACTGCTGGTCTTTTCACAGAAGCTCAAAGAAGCCAGGTATCCAGGCTTAATCCCCTCCGAGCTGGAGGAAGAATCAGTGCCATCTGGCACTGAACTATACAGAAGCAGTCTGGCCTGAACTATACAGTGACGACCGTAATCCAGGAGCCCCACTCAGGGGCACCAAGCTTTCAAACAGCTACTTTGGAGAGCCATCTTTGATGTGAACAGACAGCTAAGAAAAACACAGGCACTTGGAGGAAAGAATCTAAGATGCAAGACTATCACCAAAAACAAAGAAGAAAACAGAAACAGCACATGCAGGAAGAAGAAAACTTTAAAAAGAAAAAAAAAATGATCATTAACATCATTTGTATCCCTGGGTGGGAGGCCCTGAATACTATTACACAGTAGCCTCCAGAGGGGAACAAAGAGCTCTTGAAAAGTAAGAATATGGCAGAAATGAAGGAGTTCAACAGAAATACTGGAAAAAATGTTGAGGAAGATTTCTAGAAATTAGGACAAAACAACAAATAAATAAATGAAGAATCTAGACTAAATAGGAAAATTATACGAGTCCAAATAACACAATATCCAAATAATAGACGTTACAAAAAGAAAGAGGAGAGAAAAGCATCAAGGATATATTTTCATAAATTTCCTAGAATTGATGGATATAAGTTTCCAGATGTATGAGTCCATGAGCTGTGGATGAAAACAGACCCACACCAAGGCACATCATCATGAGATTTGAAAACTGGGAGAAAAAGACAATGCTACAGGCTTCCAGTGGGGGTGGGCAGTTTTCACACAGTGTATCAGAACACAAATAATAAACCGAGTAATCAGAATGGCATCAGGCTTCTCAACAAATAGCAGTTCTGGAATCTAGAAACCAATGGAAGAGTGCCTTCAAAATTCTGAGGGAGAAGAAATTTCCAGCCTAGAATTCTCCATCTAGCAAAGGTGGAAGTAAAAAAAAAGACAACTATGCAAGAATTCAGAATACTCTCCTCGCACGCACTCTTCCTCGGGAAGCTGTCAGAGAACGTGTACCAACCACCAAAAGAGAGTAAAGCCAGGAAGAGGGAGAATTGGATTCAGGAGGCAAGGGCTCCAGGGATGCAAGAGAGAGTGTTAAAAGGTAAACTGAGGCATATTAAACATTTTAAGAGTTTATTTGAGCAAAAAAATGGATTCAAATCTGGCAGCACCAAACCAGAAGTAGTTAGGAATGCTCCCCCAACAGGAGTCTGGGGAAAGACAGATATAGGAAGAGCAGAGGCAAAGAAAGGAAATTATTTAACTCGCTGTAACTTAAAGCCTAGTTGGCTGTTTGTGACTGGTTGTCCTTAGTATTTTGATTTCATAACCTTGTAAAAGCTTAGATTTTTGGTTGGCTTCCTTGGGCTACCACAGCATTAGAGCCACCTCAGTCTAATGGCCTCCTTCTTTAATTAATTTAACAGGAATGAAAAGAAACTCTGGGTTCCCAGGGTCTGTGGGAAGGAACTTCCCAAGGTCTGTGTAGTAACCCTAGAAAGCAAACGTTCCAGATGGGTTGGAAACCTCTAGTAGAATTCTTGATATGATATAACATGTTGAGAGATTACAGGTCTGAGGAGTTGACTTCATGGTAAACACAAGAAAATTAAGCCAACAAAGGCATCAAGACAACAGAAAATATATCCTTTAGAAAAGGCAGGTAATCATGCCATGCAACATGGCTTGTCTTCTAATACTGTTTGCAGTCATACTAAAGTAAATGCTAAATATCAATTTTACAAAAAATGACAAAACTGTATTGGAAGAATGGGGGAACAAGAACTGTGTCTGAATATGGTGGTGATGTAGAGGCAGAAGAGAACTGACTTCTCATCTTTCATAACAGAAAGAGGCAGCATGCGAGATTTTTTCTTTTTTTAGTTGCGGCATGCAAACTCTTAGTTGCGGCATGTGGGATCTAGTTCCCTGACCAGGGATCGAACCCAGGCCCCCTGCACTGGGGGTGTGGAGTCTTAGCCACTGGACCACCAGGGAAGTCCCCCCATCTCCCCTTTTTATCCAGCTTTTCTCCAGGATTTCATGGCCAGTGCCCAGAGCAGACGTGCCTAGCTCATAGTTGGTGTTCAATGAGTATGTGTTCGATGGATGGCTCTGTGAACTTCAATTCAGTGGATTTCACAGTTCAATGGAGAACTCCAAGCAAATTCAAAGCACTGAGCGAGTGCTAATGTATTCTCACTCAAAGAGTCACAAAGCCCTCGGAGGTGAGGCAAGTCAGGAAGTGAGATCCTTCCAATGAGGACAGTGGCAAATTAGAGACGGAAGGCTCCATCTGAAGGAGAGAGTGGGAAAGTGAGTCCAATGTTGCTGGATAATCATCATAATAAACACTTATGTTTATGTTATTATAACATAACCACTTACATAAACACTTATGTACTGTATTGTATGTGCACTGCTCCAGTCACTTTACATAGAAAAATTCAATCCTTACAACAAAAACTGTATGAGATCAGCACTGTTGTTCTTTACCACCATTTCACAGACCAGGAAACTAAGGTGTCTGAACACTATGTGCTCAGGCATACACGGCTTATATGTGGAAGAGGCAGGATTTGGAACCCAAGCATCTGGCTGCCGAATCTTGCCTCTTCATCACTATACCATATTGCCTCTCTAACTTTTTAAAAGAAGCTGTACATCTGTATGAAATCTACTACTTTTTAAATGTTCGCAACTAATTTTTTAAAGCACTACAAGTCAAGCAAAGCATGCTTGGTTTGTACCTTCCTCAGAGAAGAATCAAAACATGGTGCTAACCTAAGTGTCCATCGACAAATGAATGGATAAAGAAGATGTGGCACATATATACAATGGAATATTACTCAGCCATAAAAAGAAACGAAATTGAGTTATTTGTAGTGAGGTGGATGGACCTAGAGCCTGTCATACAGAGTGAAGTAAGTCAGAAAGAGAAAAATAAGTACCGTATGCCAACACATATATATGGAATCTAAAAAAAAAAAAAAAAAAAGGTTCTCAAGAGCCTAGGGGCAGGACAGGAATAAAGATGTGAACGTAGAGAATGGACTTGAGGACATGGGGAGGGGGAAGGGTAAGCTGGGACAAAGTGAGAGAGTGGCATGGACATATATACACTACCAAATGTAAAACAGATCTAGTGGGAAGCAGCCGCATAGCACAGGGAGATCAGCTCGGTGCTTTGTGACCACCTAGAGGGGTGGGATAGGGAGAGTGGGAGGGAAACACAAGAGGGAGGAGATATGGGGATATATGTATATGTAGAGCTGATTCACTTTGTTATAAAGCAGAAACTAACACACTATTGTAAAGCAATTATACTCCAATAAAGATGTTAATGAATAAATAATATAGGCTCAAAAAAAAAACCATGGTGCTAGGTCTATTCACAATAGCTAAGACATGGAAACAATCTAAATGTCCATCGACAAATGAATGAATAAAGAAGATGTGGTACATATATACAATGAAATACTACTTGGCCATAAAAAAGAATGAAATAATGCCATTTGCAGCAACATGGATGGACCTGGAGATTATCATACTAAATGAAGTAAGTCAGAAAGAGAAAGACAAATAACATATAATATCACTTATGTGTGGAATCTAAAATATGACACAAATGCACTTATTTATGAAACAGAAACGACTCAGATATAGAGAACAGACTTGTGGTTGTCAAGGGGAAGGGGAGTGGGGGAGGGATGGATTGGGAAGTTGGGGTTAGCAGATGTAAACTATTATATATAGAATGGATAAACAACCCCAAGTTCCTACTGTATAGCACGGAGAACTATATTCAATATCCTATGATAATCCATAATGGAAAAGAATATAAAGAAAGAATGTATATATATGTATAACTGAGTCACTTGGCTGTACAGCAGAAATTAACATAACATTGTAACTCAACTATACTTCAATTAAAATTTTTTTTTAAAGAAAAATAAAATAAAACATGGTGCCAGGGTGTGCAAACCATGACTGAGCCCTCAAAGCCCCAAAGGCATGGCCACATTTAATGTGCCTGGTAAGCATGGTAGTGATAGTGTCAGGAGCTCAACTTCTGGGCTCAACTTCATCACTCCAGTGGGCATCCACCCTGATGAACCTTTCAGACCTCAAGTATGGACTTGATTAAAGGAGAAAGAGAAGAATGTAGTAAACATGAAATGGGCACCATACATGTCTGTAGACCATTAGAAATTTCACACCCCTCTGCAAAGCTGTGTGGGTTTGTCCAGAGGTCACAGTGTTGTTTTCCTCTGTTAGAAGGATGACAGAGATGGGTTTGATGTATTTCGTTGCCTATACTGTTTTGTTTTAGTCCATTTCAATGGAAAATGAATTTTTTAAAAACCAAGGGAAGCATTGAGTGCTCTGTGATGGTTACTAAAGCTTGGAAAAATATCGTGTAAAGTTATTGGCAGATGCTAGGAAAGTTGTATTCGCTGATTATAACGAAGGTTTTGTTTTTGTGCCCTGTGCCCAGAACGATTTGCTGTTCTGAAATGTAATATGAGTAAAACCGCTGGATGTTTATATTTCTGTAGTGGAATTATATCAAATCACTGAGTGGAGGTTTAAATTATGAATTAATTGTAGTGAACAGAATGTTTTGCATTCTTTGCTAGAAGCTAAGAATAGTGATTGGATGAAGTCCCATTAACATTTACTGTGGACTAACTCGGTGGGTAAGGTATGGGTATATGTGTTTGCTTTTTCTTTCAATGATGTGTTGCGATATTAAACCATCTGTTCTTGTGCATAAACATTTTCCTGGGATTCAAATGGGATTATGGGATATGATATGGTTCTGTGATTATTATGGGGTGATCAGACTGTTTATAATAAAATCTTACATTAGGCGCCTTTTAATGATCCTTAAAAAGAAATCACTCCAGGCTTCAGGTTGGTAAAACATCTCCTATTGGAGGCAAATTGTTGTTTATAAATGTTGGTGTGTTCATTTTAATTATTGAACTCCTAAATTAAATGTAAACTTTCTAGGTCAAGATGATATTTTTGTACTTAAATATGGACTATAGTTCATTTTGAGGATTAAGTCTAAGTAGACTCATTGCTAATGGCTTTTCATTATTATTATTCCATTATCACCAAAGGGAAATATTCCTAAGAAAATTTATAAAGCCCAAAACTGACCCCTGTGCAGGATAATAGATTTATCTATAAACTCAATAAAAGTTATATGTAGATGTTTAAATATGAATATATATAAGTATAAATAAATAGCATCAGTCAGATTTCTGAATATTTCAGAGCATTCTAGGTATGAATTTGTGAGCAAAATTTTAATATTTGCAGTCTATCTAGCAAAAGATATCCTTCTGGGGAAAAAAAAAACTTACATTAGTGATTCTCATCCACTTTCCCACCCAGTACACTTGAGTAATATGGCAGGATCCCATGAAGAGTGGTGTCTCCTCACTGGTAAGGAGTGAAAGAATGGGTAGGAGAAGGGATCACATGTAAGTACCACTAAGGGGAGCCCCTGATTGCTTTTAATACACTTTTCTGTTGGACTATTCACTCTTCCCCTCCGTCTCTTGAGAATCACAGATTGAAATAGATTTAATCCAGATGGGCAGCTTTTCAATTGCTTTCTTCAATTGCAGATTTAAAATAACTTTGCTTTAGTTTTCAAGTTTATGAGTACTTTAACACAAACATATTTTTATATCAAGAAGGGGTAATATGCGCATTTTTAAATTCATTTGCTGATTCTCTTTGCTTTGCATACAAACTGTACTTGCATTAATGGCTGCTATACAGTGAGACCTGTACAGTAGTGGGTGAATCGTGGATATAAAGATGTGACTATTCTATCTTCATTATTACAGCACCATCCAGTAGAAAACCAGGAGACCCCCTGGTCATATCAGATATCAAGAAAGGCAGTGTGGCACACAGGTAAGAAAGATGGATTTACTGATTCATCCCAAGGTATTTCTTAATTACAGCAGAAATGACCTCTTCCACACCCAAGACAACCTTGCTAATAGGTCACGGTATTCTCAATATTTTCCAGGCAACCACGATTAATCGATTATATTTTTGACATCCCTAATGTCAATGACTATGTAGAGCTCTCCCCCAGTGTCAGTTTATTTCTGCACCCAGTGCAGACAACAATCACATGAAAATGTTTTTTAGGGTCATTCATGAGTCCAACATAGCCTCTCCTTCACTGATCATCCTCCATCCTTCATTTTTCCCGCTAAAAAACTGAAAGTGGCCCCAATGATGAGAGTCACCCCACATGGAGATAATAGCTTAGGGGAGAGTTTTGCTAGATGCCAGGATGTCCTCCCTAGTCAAGCCAGGTCCTTGAGCCTTAAACAGTGTTTATGTATCCTATTTGGTTCATAGACCACAAAAATCAGGGAGCCTCAAACGTTCAATTTCACAGATCAAAAATATTTTTAAGTGATTAGGAATATTGATGTAAGACTGTTAACTTTCTTTTTATTTTCCAGTTAAGGACTTAAAAAATCCCATCTGTTATCACAGTCATTTCATTAAAGAAATATTTTAACACTCAAAAAGTAGGAAGGACATTGTATGAACTTAGGTATATAGGTATAGGCTCAGATACTGTGACAAGGAGACGTAAACGGAGTGGATCCAACAAGACAGAAGTTTGTCTCTCATACAGCAGTTGGGAGGTAGACAGGCAACGCAGGGCTGGAGAAGCAGCTCTGCCGTCCTCTCCAGCTTCTCCAGTCATTGTGATTTTCCAGCCATAGAAGGGAGGTGGGGTGGTGCAGAGAGAGTCTGGGGTGTGTATCTTTAGGGGATGACCCAGAAGAAGGAAGGGAGAATGGATTCTGGGAAGCAATTAGCAATCTCGGTCACAGACATAATGCGTAAAGGATGGTTCTTACCAAAACATAACCTTCCTTACAGATATGTGTGCATATACATACAGAAGCACCTGCACGCACATATACCTTCTCATTGTTTTTCTCATTTCGTGATGGACCTTTAAAAACTTTCAAGACCTGAAGCAGTCCGTAACCAGTATTAGACTCTCAATGGCCACCTTCCAGATAGCATCCAATTCCCCTTTTCTCCCTACTGCAGCCATAGTGAGTTCCCCAGTGCAGGTGGAAATAGCAGAGACACCAGGACTCAGACCTCCCCTAAGGCCATCCCACCTTGACTCACCTCACTCCCTGTATCCTCTCCTAGTATCTGGACTGCCAAGGACCAAAAGTGGTGCAACAATGTGGAGAAGCATAAGGACACCCGGGCTGTGTAAACCTGGGCCCATTACCCCCCTTCCTGGAAACCTTAGAATTCCTGAGTGACGCTTATATGGTTGTCCTGGTCTAATTGAAGAAAGCAGAAGAAAAATATTTTTTAATACTCTGCAATTTAATGTCAGGGCAGCCATCCAAATTAAGACTGGAGAAAGGGGATTTGTCAGTAAAATGCAGTTTTAAAAGTTGAAGAATCTTATTTCTTCTAAAGGCTACCATAATGCTGCTCTGTGCTAAATGCCTCTTCAATGGCCTGGTCAAGTGCTCCTCATTAATCATGCATTTGCTATGCCTTTACTATCAGAACGGGAACCCTGGAACTTGGGGATAAATTACTTGCCATAGATAACATCAGGCTGGACAACTGTTCCATGGAAGATGCAGTTCAGATCCTTCAGCAGTGTGAAGACTTGGTGAAGCTGAAAATCCGCAAAGATGAAGATAATTCAGGTATTGATAACCTCCTTAGTGAAGACTGATTTCTCTAACTGCCCGTCTGTCACCAAAGATATTAGATCTTGGTGTTTTACATACAACAGCTGGCTAGTGACATGGCAGCAGTGTTTTTTGTAGTTAAGAGGGTCTTTAAATTGGGCGTTGAGAGTGTAGTATGCATTTTAAATAATGGTGCTTTTAAATGGTATAATTAAGACATTTTCATTATATAAACATTATAGCTACATTAAAATAACTTTAGAGATGAAAACTTAATCATCACCTGATACCACCCTAATACAATAGAACTGGTCATTTTCTAGTTGATATTATGTTACGTAATTGTAACCACAGTGCGTGTTCTCTTTTCTCCTTAGCTTTATAAACATGTTACCATTTTACAAACCCTTAATAGCTATCATTTGAATTTACTGCCCGTAATGTATTTACCATTCTTTTCTTCTTACTTAGATTGCTCCCAGTTGTTTTATTACTGTAGGTGGCACAATAACCGATATTTTTATGCGTGGATATCTTTATTCAACTTTTTTTCTTTTGAATTATTTCCTTAGGAAATATTCCTAAAAGTAGGGTGACTGAGTCAAAATAAAAAGGGAATTTTTATGATTTCGAATGAGTCTTGTACCATGTTGCTTTCTAAAAGGACTGTATCCATTGTTAGTGCTTCCAGTTATGTGCGAATACAGGAGAGCGGTGCCTCTCAAACTTGAGAAGGCCTCAGAATCACCGGAAGAGCTCAGTTAAAACACAGTTCCTGAGCGCTCACCCTAGGTGGGGCCTGAGGCTGTCATTTCTAACAAACTTCATCATGATGCTGCTGTGGGCCAAGACCCAGCAATCTGAGTAGCCCCGCAGCAGACGCCCTTTTATCTGATTTTGATAAGAACCCAAGCTAACTGAAAAAAGTTCATGAATTGAAAGAGTCAACTAATGTGGGGATTTATAGAAAGTAACATATATCTATAACATAAACATTTAACTTAAAAATGTACCGATCTTATGGGTGAAGCCAACACTTTCTGCTGATTGTAGTTACAAGCCTTTTGACTTGTTTGCCTAAGTCATACCCATAATATACAGTTTATGATTTCCAGGTTTGGTTTTTGTGTGTTGTTTTGCTTTAATGCAGTGAGAATTTAAATAATTTAAAGCAATCTGAATGCTTACTCCATCTAGATTTTTATTTCCCCAATGTTTTCAAGTTTTTCCTCTGTGTAATTAACTGTTGATTTCTTGCCTAATAATCCCCCTTATTGAATCTTTCCAAAGCATTTGATTTTTTCATAGATCCAATATACTCATATTTCATAGGTTATGTAAGATTCATTAAATTACGTCGTTACAATAACAAGTACAACTGGCATAAACAGGATTGGAAATAATCATAATTGACTCTAAACTTTTAAGCTTTTGACTCAATTGGTAGCAGGAACAGAGGTACACGGGGTACTGCAGAGGGAAACCTATTATTCTGGAACATTCAGTGGCATTGGTCAGTATATTTTACAAAGAGGATGGAGAGTCACAATTAATCCAGTAAATTGGTTAAAGGGAGATTGATTAAGAGAGTTTCTACTGAATATAGTTTCATCCCAACCAATAATGAGCAGTTGTCAATGTCCTGGTATCTCCTGGAATCTAATCCTCTAGATCCAGAGTTCGTGGTCATGTCAAGCCTTGTGTTTATGATTCCTATTCAAAGTCAAAACAAGTTGGTAGTTACATCCATCAGTACAGCTGGTAAAGATGATTATATCCGAGTATACTTTATAATGAACGTTTAAAAATATGCATAGATTTCTACTAGTTATTTCCCAAGCAACTGATTTTCCACACCAACACTTGCATTTCTCTCCTAAAAAGCATGCATTTTTTGGGGGGGATTTATTTTAAAAGAAGGATAAAGCCTCCAGCGTCAGATGGGGTTCTGTCCTAGTAAAGAGGCAAAGCCCTGTGGAGAAACCCATTTTGCATGATTTGCCAAGCTAAGCAGATCTCAGCTATCTTCCTTGCAGAGTGAAGAAGCCAAGCCAGAGATGAATATGTATGGTGCTCGTGGTTGGCGCTGTTCCCAGTTCCAAAGCCAGGCTGTGCAGACACACTGGGGGGAGTTTCAGAAACAACAGCTGAGCACTTGGAGAGCCAGATCTTACTTTCAGTTGCTTCTTTCCTTTGGCTCATTTTTCCCCTTTAGACCCTTCCCCCTACAATCCCTATGCCTAATACTATGGTAATGATCATGCTTGTTAGGGTTTTTTTTTCTAATTTTAAGAGGTCCAGTTTTTAAAATCCTAAATCCTTCCATTGAAAACCATGCACCTCCCCAAAATAAGACTGTAAATATAGGTGCAAGAGACATATTTACCCAAACCAGATTTTCTCAAGTTGTCATATTAAAATATACACCCACTTAGACACATTTTTATAACAGACCATTATTTGAAAATTATCATCTGATCATCGATTTGGAAGAATTTGAGTGTTTCTGTATCCTCTTCCCCCATGAGAATATAAGTATAATTTGAGTAACTGAATCCTTTTTTATTCAGAGCGAAGCAAGAGGAGGGATTATTCAAAATGTAAAACCTGGATATAGACTAGTTCAAGGCCAACTATGTAGACATAAAGAGAACACACTTTTTTTTTTTTTTTTGTGGTACGCGGGCCTCTCACTGTTGTGGCCTCTCCCATTGCGGAGCACGGGCTCCGGACGCGCAGGCCCAGCGGCCATGGCTCACGGGCCCAGCCGCTCCACGGCATGTGGGATCTTCCCGGACTGGGGCACGAACCCGTGTCCCCTGCATCGGCAGGCGGACTCTCAACCACTGCGCCACCAGGGAAGCCCAGAGCACACACTTTTAAATCCAGCTCTACCACATTTGAGCTGTGTCAGTTTGGGCAAGTTACTTAACCTGCCTGAGATTCAGTACCATTTTCAGTAAGGTGCACAAAATAATACCCACCTCGGGGAGCTGTTGTAGCTTGTTGAGAGAGAGATTTCCTGACACAATCAATATTCAGTAACTGGGAACTATTTTTATTATTATTGCATCCTGACATGCCTTTCCCCACATTAGTTCTGATCCTTGGTCAAGATATAAATGAGTGGAAAATAAGCATTATTCATGACAACAGTCACTGATTTTGGAAGTTTGATACCTTGCTTAATCTGAAATTAAGCTGGTGATTTAAATTGTTGCCATCCTTTGTCTCTGTATTTTAGAATGGTAATACTCGGTATATATGCTTCACTCCCTAAAATATTGCTTATACTAATATTGGACTTTCTGTACCAGTAGACTTCAGGAGTCTTCCAGTTCTTAAGTGTCTGCTCCTCTCGATCCTTGGTTCTCTGACCAGTTACAGAAAGTTTATAACCATACTTGATATAACTTGGTTTCCTAAGCTAGTAATACTGGAATTGAGTTTAACAGATGTTGCTTCAAAATGTAAGCCTGTCTTCCAGCTACAATAATTTTATTGCTCTGCCTTGTACTTTCAAGGAGATGGTAGAACTATTCTCAAACGTTGTTAAAGTCTTTGTTTTTCATTCAGTCACGCCATCAGCATTTATTTAGTGTCTGCAAGGTACTAGGGACTGCCAGTTCTTAGATTAAAAAGGACACACCATCTCTGCCCTTAAATCAGTCACCATGTTATAGGAGAAACGGGAGAAAATAATCAACAGTATTATGAATGTTCTAGGTGTGTGCACAAAACGTTAAGAGAACGGGAAGGCACCCATTTGAGACTGGGGAGCTCAAGGAAATGCTTCTAACAACCTTGGCCTTGAAAGTATTTGGGAGGTGTTAAAATTAACCAGAGGAAAAGTATGAGCCAAAGGAAGTCAGAGAGAGCAGCACATCCTAGTAGCAGGTATAGCTGAAGTAAAAAGTTGTGTAAGGACTCAGTAGTGGGTGAATAGATGGATACACTGAAGCCAGATCATTATGGTCCTTCTAACTATGTTAAAAAATGTGAACTTTACCCCAGAAGCCAATGAGGAGCCATTAAAAGACAAAAAGCAGGGGAACGAGGCGAGGGTATTTGGTCTGTGACCACTGGTTGCGGTCACTTACTGAAGTAATGAAGAGGCATTCAAGAGAGTCTGCATTAACTCTGTTTCTAGCGCTGGCTGGGGGAAGCAGTAAAATAAAATGACCAAGAACACTAGGCTGACTTCACAACTGACAAGCTGGGAAACTTCGGAAAATTAACTTCTCTGGGCACCAGTGCCCTCATCCGCAATGTCCATTGAATGCGTCCTGAACGCGGCAGTTTTAAGGATCAAAGGAGGCAATATATTGATATTTTAGCGCTCAGTGACAATGAATGGCACCAAGTAAGGCCCAGTGAATGCAGACTATCAACAGCCATTATTAGGATGCTTTTAAAATTAATTTTAGGGCTTCCCTGGTGGCGCAGTGGTTGAGAGTCCGCCTGCCGATGCAGGGGACACGGGTTCGTGCCCCGGTTCGGGAAGATCCCACATGCCGCGGAGCGGTTGGGCCCGTGAGCCATGGCCGCTGAGCCTGCGCGTCCAGAGCCTGTGCTCCGTGACAGGAGAGGCCGCAACAGTGAGAGGCCCGCGTACCACAAAAAAAAAATAAAATAAATAAAATTAATTTTAGCTTTATTTTACTATGGCCAAATCTTTTGGAACACCTGGGATTGTAGGGAAACCCCCACCCCCCATATTCAGTGGCCATTCTCTCTAGAGGAGCTTGTACATCTGTCATCTTTCGTTACCACGGGAACATAAATCGAGTACAGCCAGTCGGTGCTTGTCTGGGTCCAAGCCTCTAGAGCCATGGCTGTTACCTAATCCCCAGGCCCTCAGAGATGCAAGTAAGATCTATTGCTTGAAATAAGATCTTGACTGCATCTAGATCCAACGTAGCTGAAGAGGGGAGGGTTTGGAGATCTGAGAAAGAACCCTGAAGCGAAGGAGAGAATTTGGGGGAATTGTGGGAAGAAATACACGGAAGCTTCCAAATCTGTCCCAAATAATTTCTAAGGGTCCGCTTTGTATCACTGCCTTTGTGCCAGTCAGATATACGGACGCTAATGGCCTCTCTCTTGATTTAGAGCCCCTCGCTTCTAATACGTAGCATGTTTGTAGAGACTAAAAATTCAGTATTTTCCCTTCACCGGCTCTGATCTGCGTTGAGAAACATTTCCAGGCGGCAACTTGTCCCATCGGAAGCAAATTACCTTTTCACAATTTCAAATAGCCTTAGCAAATATAGCCTTATTAGTACCAGTTAAATCATCTGCCCTTCAAAGATTTGGGCTTTCATCTTTTTTTTTTTTTTTCACTTCATCAGTGTTAAGCCGGCTAAGTAATTTGCAGCAGCTTTTTCCCCCTCAAATCTAGGTTGAAGTAGCAGAAGTGCCCCATCGAAGCAACCAGGAATGATCCTGGCTGTGCGAAGAACAGTGATAGGGGTTGTTTTGGCAAGAGGCTGGCTGCAAGAAGAAACTCTGATAGATTTTTTTTTTTAAAGTACTCTTCCCTTTTTTCTGCTTTATCTCAAAGTAGTAATGATTTTCAAACTCAAGTCAGCATCACAGTCACCCAGAGGGCTTGTTAAAACACTGGTGACTGGGCTCTTCCTCCAGAGTTTCAGATTCCTACGGGTCTGGGATAGAGCTGAGAATTGGTATTTCTAACAAGTTCTCAGATACTGCTAAAATTTCTCATCCCACAACTACACTTGAAGAAACACTGTCACAAGGCAACCTAATTTGGAGACTTATAAATGATCACTTACATAAGGAAATTCAAATTCTACTCTTAAACACTCAGCAGCTCCTTGGAACATGACTTTGGTAAGGCCAGTAAGGTTGGCCTTACTGGCACAACAGTAAGGCAGTTGTACAGAGTATTGTTCTAAATGGTTCATTTTCTCAGGTCTGTCCACCTCCAAGAAATGTAGCCATACTCTGTGAAATGAATTCCATCACTTTTAGTTGAAGTGAACTTTGATTGACCTGTACATTTATGCATTCCAAAGACCCTCTCCCAAATCCAAGCCTCCCAAATCCAGCTGCCGTTATGGATTCAAGCCAGATAGCGTTCATTTTGTTAAATAGGCGGCACTCAAGAAGCCTGAAAACGGGCTTCCCTGGTGGCACAGTGGTTGAGAGTCCGCCTGCCGATCCAGGGGACACGGGTTCGTGCCCCGGTCCGGGAAGATCCCACATGCCGCGGAGCGGCTGGGCCCATGAGCCATGGCCGCTGAGCCTGCGCGTCCGGAGCCTGTGCTCTGCAACGGGAGAGGCCACGACGGTGAGAGGCCCACATACCGGAAAAAAAAAAAAAAAAAAGCTTGAAAATAACATTGCAGATGAGTAATGCTGCAATTTTGCATCTGTTCCGTGATCCCATTAATTTCCTTAACTAGAGCTGAGCAGAACAAACAAATTGTCTGGCCCCTTTCACCTCTTTTGCTAATAGTGGTAAACCTTCTGTTGTGATATAGAAGCTGTTTATAATATCATTAAGATCTGTTTAGGCTCACTTTGCAACTTCCTGGTGACCCTGCATTCTTCCTTCTCAGAAAGTTTCTGTTCTCGTTCAACACTCCAGTTGCTCCTTTCTAAGCTGGACCAGCCTCAAGGAGACAGCGTCTTGGAGTGCTTCCACCTCCAAAATGGTCTGAGCGTAAATGACAGTTATCACCTTCCTCCCAAGCTGCAGGGCCTTACAGCTGCCAGTTGGGCCGACGCCCGAGAAGGCAGATGGATTTGGAAGTGCAGCCTGCAGCTAACTCAGGCAGCCCAGGCTTTATTCTCACTCTTTGAATGAGGCTGATTGGGTCTGCATCACCTTGGAGAAGGAATCTAGACCTTGGAGTAGCCGGAGGGGTGACTCACAAAGCTAGGACCCAGTGACTGCCTGCTAACAGGCATTTATCCTTTCGCTCATTTGTTTAGGCATTTACTGGAGTCTCCTTGGTGCCAGGCATAGTTCTAGGCTCTGGGCATGTGAATATAAAAAATCGTAATTTTCAAGGTGCTCCTGTTCTAATTAAGGAGACACATAGAGCGAAAAGCCTATAAACTAGACCATGCATTCCAGATGGGGGCAAAAATTGGTTCTCAGGTATAAAGGAAAAGAACCTGAGAAAAATAGATACATATGTATGTATAACTGAATCACTTGGCTGTACACCTGAAACTAACACAACATTGTAAATCGACTCCACTTCAATTAAAAAAAATAAAATTTGGTTCTCAGGGAGCAAAGAATCTTAGATACTACGTTACAATAGTTTGTGACCCTCCAAGCTCAACCCTACCCGACTGACTCTTATTCCCTCGTATTTAATTTCTCTCATTAGGGAGAATTTAAATTTAATTTTTCTCCTTGATGGGAGGAGAGGAGGCAATAATTTTTTTTTAAAGAAGTTGAGAAACACTAGAAAAATACACAGGAGCTGTAGGATCTCATAGGAAAGGTCTCTAGTCTCAGCTGAGGAGCCAGGAAGGCTTCCAGAGATATAAGACATCTGAGCCAAGTTTTAAAGGAAGAGTAGAGATTCTCCGGCAGAGGAAAGACGTCTGCTTTCAGGGAGTAACATGTGCAAGGTTAAAGATGTGAACAAAGTGTCTTTAAATGGACCACAGGTCATTCAGTGGGGAGAGAATTAGATTGGATTGGGATGGGAAAGGATAGTGGAAGACAGAGGCTCCAGCCCTGTTCATGCCAAGGGGTTGCCCTTTATTCTTCAGAAATCTGGGACCTGACGGAAAGCTTCAAGGAAGAGAGTGACATGTTCAGATTTATGCTTTCAGAATATTCTGGGAAGAAAAGAGACGGAATTCAGTGTTGGCAAGACTGGTGAAAATAGATGTGGGAGAGAGGGACAAAGTCTGGATCCAAAGTAGGAAAACAATTTAGGAAGAGACCATTGCTGTGAACAACTGGGCAGAGCTGACATGGGGCCTCCTCAAGAGCACGTGGCAGTAGGATGCTTTGGGAACCCTGCCTGGTGGGCAGATGGGTCATGGGGTCTGGACAAGACAGTGTACAGGCAACCATCGTCAGCTAAGAGAGTACGGAAGCCAAACTAATTAAATGTGTCTTTACTCAAGGCACCCACATAGGGTTTTCTAAGGGAATTAATATTTTTTCTTTTTAAAAAATTACTATGAAAATATATTTAAAAATAGAGAAAGATGGTGTAATGAACCAGCCCACATCACCTAGCATCAACAGTTAGCAACTTAGAATCAGTCTTGCTTCAGATCTACTCCCACCCTAATTTCCGCACCCCACCCACACACTGAATTATTCTGAAGAAATTCCAGACATCATATCATTGCATCTTGCAAATATTATTAATGTATCCCTAAACAATACTCTTATAAAAGACTTCTAAAATACATAACTAAATATCATCACAATTTTAAATATTAGCAATAATTCTTTTTTAAAATTTATTTACTTATTTATTTGTTTATTTATTTATTTTTGGCTGCATTGGGTCTTTGTTGCCGCACATGGGCTTTCTCTAGTTGCGGCGAGCCGGGGCTACTCCTCGCTGCAGTGCACAGGCTTCTCATTGCGGTGGCTTCTCTTGTTGCGGAGCATGGGCTCTAGGTGCGTGGGCTTCAGTAGTTGTGGCTCTCGGGCTCTAGAGCACAGGCTTAGTAGTTGTGGCGCACAGGCTTAGTTGCTCTGCGGCATGTGGGATCTTCCTGGACCAGGGCTCAAATCCGTGTCCCCTGCATTGGCAGGCGGATTCTTAACTGTGCCACCAGGGAAGCCCCAAAATATTAGCAATAATTCTTAATCTCCTCAAATATGTACTCAATGTTCCCATCTCCCTGGTTTTCATATACATGGGTAGACAGGTTTTTAAAACACAGTTGGTTTGAATTAGGATCCAAAAAGAAGTATTCATTGCTTTTGGTTGTAACGTCTCTTAAATTTACCCATTCTCATTTTTGTTTCCAAGTTCTTTATTTGTTGAAGGAATCAGAAATCAACTACATTTTTGTCATAATCTAAATATAGCATCACTTCTTCATTAATATACAGCCATTTTCTTGGTTTGCATCTCACCACTATTTAAACTCATTGAATCCCTAACAATTGCCTTTTGTTATTGGGACGCCTCAGCTGCCTAATTTAAAATGTTCCTACATAAAGTGGCCTGAAACCATCCTAAACCAGTTTACTCCATTCTGGCGTTTTTTTGTCATCTTAGGGGCAAGTTGCAAAACTGTCCAGAAATAACACAGGGCACTCACTCTGGGTTACCTGAAGGATGAGCTAGCTGGAACCAATTTCTCCCCCTTCTCCTGGTGAATGGGACTGCACCCCAGCTCACCTACCTATGGGCCAATGGTTGTTTTCATCTAGACTAAAGTTTCCACTGAAGCTTCCCACAGGTTCCTGGGTTCTGGGCAGCTGGGTTCCATGTACTTGGTAACTGCCATTTCCCACAACTCCCGTAAAGAGCTGATGGCCACATCCAGAATGCTTGGTGCCCATCGACAAGGCAGTGCTCACACTTAGGGCAATAAAAGGGCAGGGTCTTCCCACTGGCGCACACACCCACGCTGAATGGCCAGTAGAGTGCCCAGCGGTAACTAACACTTAACTATATCAAGCTTTACCAATCAAATGACTCACCTAGAATTTTATGCAGAATATAGTTGGTGGCACAGACTGCAAAATACATGTAATCTGTCCTGTAATACCCTATTCATTTATGTCAATGCCAGTTCTGACAGGTGATGGTCTATCACAGTGTAGAAAAAGTTAGACTTTTGACTGTCCCTCCATTTTTGGTTACTCTGCATCCTGGCGCTTCTCTCAGCAGCTGCTTGGCAGCCCGTCACCAGCCTGTTGACCACAACTAAAGTAGAACCCTGGAAGAAGTGTGTAAACCATGAAACAGAGCCGTCGAAGCCTTGATGTGGAGGATTCTCAGCTGCCAGTATAAATTTGAGTCTAATGTTGAAGATGTTTATACCCTAGGATGTTGATTGAAGCATTCCAGTGTGTGGTAGATGGTCTTTATTCTCTATGTACGGAGCTTCTTCTTCCTCCACTGGGGGAGTGGAGGCAATGGGTACGTCCCAGAGCTCCCAATCTGTGGCCAGAAGTGAAGTAAGTGCTGGCAGGAAAGGACACATCGCTTCCTACATTTCTCTATAGACATTTCATTTTATATTCATTATAATTCTTCACCGCACACACAGATCATTGAATTGTTAATTCAAGCTTTTCTATTCCTCCTTAGTTTAGGGTCTCATATCATAAATGAACAGCTGCTCATTGCAGAAATGTGACTCTATTAATGCTTCTCCGGGATACAGACTGACTATAAAAACTGGCTGTTTTGTTCAAGTATCTACTGGACCATTTCATTGTATCCTTAGGTACAGCGGTGAACAACTCCTTAACCACTCACAGCTCCCAGGCCCAAGGAATAAAGCAAGAAATGCTCAAGAACTTTCAGCATGTCATAGGCAAATAAAACCCTTTGAATTCTGAGACTGCATATTTGCAACTTTGATGCAGTCAAAATACCCAGCCATGCGAAAGGTGTCCCATGACATCTTTCAAGCCAATGCTTTAGGCAGACCACACTCACAAATGTTTTCCTTCATAGGAACATTAAATGGTGAAACTTAGCTCACGAGAGTGTGGCAACCTGGCATGTGCTACTGAAATGTAACTTACGTGGCTCCTAGTCTCAAGAACAGCGGAGAGATAATGATTCAAACGTCTGTTTTACTATCTGTGTATTTGTGAATAAGATTCACAGATTTTGTGAATAAGATTCACATTTTAAGACACAGAGGAGCAATAGGTAAGGGATTCCAGATTTCCAAGCCCCACTTGACCATGCATATATTAAAGTTTGCTCCAACCGTGAGTTAAATCAACTTTTCTATATTGAGAGCTAGCTTGCCTGTAAAGCCTGAAAATAGAAATTGCGGAGCCCAGTCTCTGTTTACTGCGTGACTCTCTCCACCCATATCGCCTCCTCAGCGGTGTGTTCAGTCCACGGATATTCGTGGCACACTCACAAAATGCTGGGCAAGCACTGTGCTAGGCAGGGACATTGTCTAAAGGGCCCGCAGTGCCGGCTGGGAAGCTCGCTCACAGGTTTAAAACATAAGTCCTCAGGCAGAGAACCCCTTCCCTGACACTGATAACAACTACATCCCTGTATTAGAATGGTATATCCTACTGAGGAAATGCTACTTCCCAAAATAATTATTTTCTGAGACACAGTGCTTTGATGATGATGTTTTGAATTTCTTGTTTTATGTGTGAATATATGTGTCTTTTTACTCTGCTTCTTCCGAAGAAACCAATTACGACTGGTTGGCATTTATTGCAGATGAGCAAGAAAGTTCCGGAGCAATTATTTACACCGTGGAGCTGAAGCGCTACGGGGGGCCCCTTGGCATCACGATTTCAGGAACTGAAGAGCCTTTTGATCCTATAATCATTTCAAGCCTCACCAAAGGAGGGTTAGCTGAAAGGTAACATTCGAAGCAACTTCTACAATCACCTGTCTGAAATGGGTTTCCTTCCTCACAGCCACGTAAAAACATGCTCCCCTCTCCTGCTTGGTTATCTGTTGACTTTTTCAACTCTGCACAAAGGATTGATTTTAGAGCTTGAAAACTCTCAGGCAGAGCTCTGACTTGATTTTGAGGGGCATGTTATAGGCAGTTGAAAGTGTCCCGGGCTTAGCATTGATATTAGTCTCCAGAAATGTGTAAACCGACCACAATGGACTAGAGGTAAATTTATATTGTGTCCATGTTGAAAAGAGGAGACTAAAAGTTCAAGGAGGTTAAAAGGCTTGTCCAATTCAATTCAGCAAACATTTCCTGAGCCTCTGTTACCTGACAGGTACCGGGCTTAGCGGCTGAGAGGGTGACAGAAGCTTCGTCTTCAAAGATTTCAGGAAACAGTGCAGTGACTTAATAACATCTTGAAATTTGGAATGCCCATTTGTTCCTTCGGCAATTTGTCTCCATTGGCATGCACCCCACCCCCATTTTACTGTATTTCTTTCCAAGACACGTTGTAGGACATATTCCAAACCCCATAACCTGATCTGTCCTCCAGTAACCTAGCTCAGGAGTGCACACACACTGTTCGTGCTGACACTTGAAGACACTGGTTTGCAAAACAGAGATATAGCATCACAGAATTTTGGAGCTGCAAGGTACCTTAGAAATCAGCTCATCCAACATCCTCATCTGTCAGGTGAGGGCAGCGAGGCAGCTCAAAAAAGGCTGCCCTGTTGGAGTTTCGTATTCTGATATTAACAGAGACACCTATGATACGGTATGCTTCAGGTGTCCCCCTGTCCTAGGTTTCTCTGTTAGACAATGAGGAAAAGGATACTATTGATCTGATTCAGCAACCTCCTGGTCAAGTGTTCTATGGCTTACAGCACGGCTCTTTCATAAACTGGAGACTGTTGGTTTTTTTGGCCGTGCCGTCACACAGTTGTGGGATCTTAGTTCCCCGACCAGGGATTGAACCCAGGCCACGTTAGTGAAAGCACCGAGTCCTAACCACTGGACCTCCAGGGCACTCCCTGGAGACTCTTCATGGAAGAATGAATTGATCTCTCTCTCTTTTTTTTTTTTTAAAGGAAAAAAAATTCCTTGAGAGTAGATGCATCGGTAGACTTGTTAGGCAGCCCCTCATAATCTGTGTGACCCAGTTTCACCTCCGTGGCCCCACTTGCTGCTGCCCAGCACCGCTGCCCACCGACCCCAAAGCAACCTGGGGTCGGACCACTCAGTCACAAGCAGGCTGTGAGCTGGGCTTCCTTCACTCAGGATATTTCAAGTGAGCCAGCACCCCAGAGGCTAGCATATGGGATTCCCACTCTACATCCTTCAACCCAGGTGGAGAGATCTGAGTGTTTAAACCTTTCCTGAGTTTGACTGCTGTGAGTCTGCTCCTCCCCCATCCTGTGCTTTCAAACAAAGATAGATATGGTGCACATCAGAATCGTAAATTCCAGTCTGCTGGTTCAGAATCGGGTGAGAATGGGACGAGAAGGGAAAAGATCAAAGGTTTATCTATTGCTCAATACATTAATTTTCTTTTTCCACATTTCAAGCAGGATGTTAAGCCCTTTTACATGTGTTTTCCTATTTAGCCCTCAGAGCTTCCCTGTGAGATGGCTATCCCCATTCTAGTGATGAGGAAACTGAGACCTAGAGAGGTGAAAATAAGGTACCCAGGTCACACAGCTGGTAGGTGACAGAGTTGGATTCAAATTGATTCCTGGGACTTCCCTGGCGGTCCAGTAGTTAGGACTCCACGCTTCCACTGCAGGGGACACAGGCTCGATCCCTGGTCGGGGAACTGAGCTCCTGCAAGTCGCGCAGTGCGGCAAAAAAAAAAAAAAAAAAAAAAAAAAACTGATTCCTGAGTTCAGCCTTTTTCAATTCTTGGAATCACCACTGGGGGGTGGCGGGGGGCCTGCCACACCAGGGTCTTGTGTCTAAACCTTGCTTCTGGTAAGCTGGGATGCTGACTGATTGTGTTCAACACTTCTAAGTCTGTAGAAAGGACTGCTCCATGCTAAACATCACTACAGTGATTGTCCCACTTCGCTCGTTTCCTTGGGATTTTTAAGAGGGTTATCAAATGACTCAGCTTTCCTGGAATTTAAACAGCCCACAAGTCCATTTTAAATAGTAATTAAAACATTTTTTCTGATTTTATTTGAAACTAAAAAGTAATTCACAACAGACGCAGTTATCTTGTAACATTGCTCAGGAGAAGGCAAGGAGTGACTTCTAGAGACCCTTGCCAACTCTTTTTTTTTTTTTTTTTTTTGCGGTACGCGAGCCTCTCACTGCTGTGGCCTCTCCCGCTGCGGAGCACAGGCTCAGCGGCCATGGCTCATGGGCCCAGCCGCTCTGCGGCATGTGGGATCTTCCTGGACCAGGGCACGAACCCGTGTCCCCTGCATTGGCAGGCAGACTCTCAACCACTGCGCCACCAGGGAAGCCCTCAAGTCTTTATTATTATGAATAAACAAAGTATATCAGGGAATTTCTATTCAGTAGCATTCAGGGATTATTTCTACCTTTCCTATAATTATTTGGTGTTTCAGAACTGGCGCGATCCACATAGGAGACCGAATCCTAGCCATCAATAGCAGCAGCTTGAAAGGGAAGCCTCTGAGTGAAGCCATCCATTTGTTACAGATGGCAGGAGAGACTGTCACCTTGAAAATTAAGAAGCAGACAGATGGTGAGTGGGTTGAAAGCCACAATTAAGGATTTGCAGTGCATTTCCTTCCCTTAAAGAATGTGCAAATGTCTACGTGTTTGTTTCTCGGGAAATACACAGCCAAGGAGTGTTGGCATATCTTTGTATTTAAATTTTCTGTACTACTTAAGCTCCTTTTCTGTCTTTAAAGCCCAGTCAGCATCAAGTCCCAAGAAGTTCCCCATTGCCAGCCACCTGAGTGACCTGGGAGATGTGGAGGACCCGTCTCCAGCACAGAAGCCAGGCAAACTCACCGATACGTACCCCTCCACTGTGCCCAGCGTGGACAGTGCCGTGGACTCGTGGGATGGTTCAGGAATAGAAGGCAGCTACGGGAATCAAGGTATGTCCTAGCCGTGGGGTACAGGAAATTTGTCATTGGTGAAACTCAGGTTTCTCAAAGATCCATCTTCTGCTCCGTGAAAAGAGTATCATTTGACTTGTGTCTGCATCAATGTAACCGTAGTGAACACAGTGAATATGTTGGCCTTTCATCTCCTCCTCCTTAATGCTAATAAGTTGTGAACATCTATCCAACACTAGCAGGCCCCCGTTAGACCTACTGCCATCCAAGTGTTGGATCCAGAGCTTGTCCTTCGAGCACAGTTTAATATGAGGCAAACCACACAGTAAATTGGGTCACTGAAGACCGGCCCCATTGTCTTACTTTTTTAGCAAGCTTTCCACAAAGATGGAATGAGGGACAGGGGATGTGCAAAGAGATGAGCCCAAAGATTTGTGACCCCATTTATTCCTGCCTCTTCCCGACTTTTCATGGAAACGTGTAGGGGTTTCCCCCAATGTGCATCATTAGAGAGTTGTAATCATAGTATATTAAAGTATATTGTAGTTCTTTCTTCACAAACATCATCTTCATGGGACGAAGTATAACCTATATGAAAAGGTAAACCTCACTAACAATATAAACACACAAAAAGTATTAGACTGAAGACAGAGTATAAACTAAATGCTTCTTTTAAAAATGTTTCCTTCTTAACGATACTTAGCATCGTTAAGATGAAGTGTGTCAAAAATTCTCTCTATTTCTCCTTATCTGAGCCCTTACCTTCTCTCTAACACCCTGTATAAATTCCAGCCTCCGAATCCCTTTTCTGCTGTTGGTTTAAGTCAGAGAATAAAATACATAAACAGTTTGGAGAACATGTGTTCGGGCGGGAGGGTTGCTTTGTAATAACTTAGGTAACCACTTTTGAGGAGGGTCTGTATCCAGTTTGCCCTCTTCCTGGTTCTAGTTTTTTTCTCTCAGCTGCCTCTGCCTGTGTCACTTCCTGTTAAATCCCAAGAAGGATGGACAAAAATGAAAAGAAATGATATTTCAAAGTTATCAAGTCATTACCTGTTAGAGATGGTATTGGAGTTTGGTGGAGAAAATATTTTAGTTTTCTTTTTGTTGTTTTGTTTTTTAAAAAAACAAGAAAATTTTATTTAATTTTTAAAGAAAATTCGATTTTACTGGTTTATTCTTATTCAAGACACTATATATTTTAACAGCTTTTTTGAGATATAATTTACATAACATAAAGTTCACTGTTTTAAGTGCACAATTCAGTGTTTTCTTAGTATATGTACAGAATTGTGCAACCATTACCATAATCTATTATAGAACATTTAGTGACTCCAAAAAGAAACACCGTACACATTAGCACACACCCACCCTCTCCACCCAAACCCTAGGTAGCCACTAATCTACTTTCTGTCTCTATAGATTTGCCTATTCTGGACATTTCATGTAAGTGGAATCGTATAATATGTGGCCTTTGTGACTGGCTTCTTTCACTTAGCATAATATTTTTAAGTTCATCCATGTTGCAGCATGTATCAGTACTTCATTTATTTTTATGGCTCAGTAATATTCCTTTGTATGAATAAACAGGTGGAGAAAATATTTTGAACACCCAAAAGAGGATTGGGACTTTCAATTTACCTGGCAAGTAATTTTTTCAAGTCTGAATACCTTGTGACAAGTTAGCTATGCCACCAAATAAGAGCTATTTTCATTGCCAGGGAGTTGATAAACTCCCAGAGGACACTCTGGATAAAGGACCCAAGTCAAATTCTATGAGCGTAGACTGAGGTTTATTTCTTCATGTGTTTGTTTATTGTTTATTTACTAATGTGGGAACTTTTTTGTTACACAGATTTTGGTGAGCTATTGATTATAAGGAGTTCTGCCCCTAAGTGATATGTGAGAACTTAGCTACTCTGTCCTCTTACACAATAAGATCAGGCCCATGATTAGCACACTGAATATAAGGCCTATCCCTTGTTTATAAAAGATGAAGAAACATTTATTATTTATGAAGGATTTTGAAAATTTGAAATCCTAGACAGGGAATAGTAGTCATAATTATTGGTATGATAAATTTGGCATTTATAAATTAAAAATCATTATGAGTTTGAAGAGAGATTAGAGAGATATAGAGAAAATGGCAACTGGGATAGAATTGACATCCTCCAAGGTGATGAAAAATTGGTAATAATACCTTGTATTTGTAAAACTAGAGTTTACAAAGCACTTTTACATAACTCATCTCAAGTGATTCCCATAAGGAACACAGAAGCTGAAATCACAGGATTTCGGTATTGGGAGAGAGTTTGAAGTCAGCTAGTCTGGCGTCCAGTGCAGCCCTTGATGTCCTGTCCAGCCTGGCTGCCCGCCGTCGTGCTGCACGGCCTAGAGCGCCCGGAGTGACAAGTTGCTGCCTAACTGCTAAGGCAGCTCTCCTCGCTCCCCGTACTTAGTTCTGACGGCTCAGAGTTCTCCCTTGTATTGAGCTGAGATCTGTCAGCCTGTAGCTTCTGCCTGTTCTAGTTCTACCCTCAAGGTCATTCCGAAGTAAAGCCTCCTCGACACTTGACAACCCTTCAGCTGCTCAAAGACAGCTCTCATGCCTCTCTTGAGTCTTTCCTTCTCTAAGCAAAGCAGCCCCAGTTCCTTTCACTGTTCCTCACATAACTTACCTTTGAGTGTTTTTGTCATCCTGGGGGCCTCTCTTCTGAATACGTTCAAGTTTAACTCTATACAGGTGTAGCACTCAGAAAGGAAAGTCATACTATAGTACGGCAGCCCAGAGCAACTCAAGCCTGCCACCTTCATCATTGGAAATTGTAGAACCCATCAGTGCAGCCTACCTCACCATAAGAATTTTGGTGGGGAAAAAAAAAAAGAATTTTGGTGGGCACATCCTAGTCACTCATTGTGATCTTATTGTTTACCAAGATCTCAAAGTCTGTCTTTTTCCCCTTTACTTGTGATATTGGGTTAAACCAGATCTCTCCAGATAGTGCTTGTGAAGTTGACTTTTTTCTTTTATAAATTTATTTAATTTTATTTATTTATTTTTGGCTGTGTTGGGTCTTCGTTACTGCATGCAGGCTTTCTGTAGTTGCAGCGAGCAGGGGCTACTCTTCATTGCGGTGCACGGGCTTCTCATTGCGATGGCTTCTCTTGTTGCGGAGCACGGGCTCTAGAGGCGTGTGGGCTTCAGTGGTTGTGGCTCGCAGGCTCTAGAGCGCAGGCTCAGTAGTTGTGGCGCACAGGCTTAGTTGCTCGGTGGCATGTGGGATCTTCCCGGACCAGCACTCGAACCCATGTCCCCTGCATTGGCAGGTGGATTCTTACCCACTGCGCCACCAGGGAAGCCCATGAAGTTGACTTTTTAAAGGAAGGCCTAGAACCGTACCTTTTTTCCCCTGTGATGTATCATGTTGTAAGATGTAGATTATCTTTCCGCCTTGTCTGCATAGTCTCTCAGCACACTCTCTCTACCATATCTCAAGAAGACTTTTACCTTTAAATCTATAATAGTTGCTCCATTCCCAGTAGGATGTTGTACCTCCGTCATGCTCATCTTCCTCCTTGGGCTAGGAATTCATGTCTCTGCAGCCATGTTCCTTATTGTTCTCTGCTTCTAGTCCAAAATGTCAAGCTTGCCCCATTCATTCATTAAGTAAATATGTAATGACTGGCACAATAAAAGCCAATATATGATGGGTATACAATGTTGGACAAAAGAGGTATGGTCCTTATTCTTGTGGAGGAGGTTACCCAGCTGAAGGGCCAGACAATTAACAAGTACCAACAGAATGAATTTTTACTTAGTTAATGAAAAGGGAAAAAGGATGGAGTAATCAAAGCTGGTGGAGAAAGAAGGACTGTGTTTCAAGAAGTCTCACAGTGGGATGACGCTCAGTTCTCTTGATGCACACCTTTTCTAGTCTGCTTCTGGGCCAGCTTCTTCCACCCCCCATTCTCTTGACTCTTATACTATTCATGCCTCTCTGCCTTTTCAAGAGCTTATGCTTTTGGCCCCCTTGTCTTATTTATTCCTCCTTCAGACTCTCAGAAAACCCTATGATTGCTTTCCTTAGAGTTTGCAAAGGTCAATCAGTACAAGAGGAGACTGACAGATTGATGGTACCTGGACTGTCATACTCGTGGACGGTGAGGCTCTTGTGACGTCTGTAACTCTTGACTCTTAAGTCAGGCAGTCTGATCCTGTCATGTGTATTCTTTAGATAGTTCTCTCTTTTGCGTTTATTTTTTCTACTTTATTGAGGTGTAACTGACAAAATTATGTGTAGTTAAAGTATACAATGTAATAAGATTTGGTATACATATATATTGTGAAATGATTACCACCAAGTTGATTACCACATCTCTCACCTCGCATAGTTACCATTTATGTGTGTGTGTGTTTGGTGAGAAGGCTTAATGTCGCCTTTCTTAGCATCATGTATACAATACAGTACTGGTAACTATCATCACCAGGCTGTGCATTACATCCCCAGAACTTATTCATCTTATAAATGAAAGTTTGCACCCTTAGACCCACATCTCTCACCTCCTGCTCCCCAGCCCCTGGCAACCACATACTACTCTCTGTTTCTATGAGTCTGACTTTATTTTTAGGTTCCACAGATAAGTGAGCTCACATAGCATTTGCCGTTTTCTCTCTGGCTTATTTTAGCATTATGTCCTCCAGGTTCATCCATGTTGTTGCAAATGACAGGATTTCCTTCATTTTTATGGCTAAAGCATTTCCCTTGTATATATACATATATCCCACACTTCATACATTCATCCATTGGCAGACACTTAGGTTGTTTCCATATCTTGGCTATCGGGAATAATGATCCAGTGACATAGGAGTAAAGCCATCTCTTCAATACAGATTTTATTTCCTTCGGATCCTTTTTGAGGTCATTATGATCATTGGTATTCTCTCAGAAAAAAGAAAACAACTCCATTTCATCCAGGTTTTCAAATATATTTGCATATAATTATATAATCGCTTATTTGATTCTTGTAATTTTCTTGGTTTCTATAATTATATCCCAAGTATGGTTCTATATTTAATGTATTTGCCCTTTTTTTTTATAAAGAACAGACTCTTGCATTTATTTAATTCCATTCTGATTTTTTAAAATAAATTTTTGCTTTTAATTTGATTAACTTTGTTCTTCTTAGATTTTGTTCTGTTTATGACTTGAATGCATAATTCATTTATTTCCATTCTTCCTTATAGTTTTCATAAAAGGTGATGGTGATTGATCAAAAAGACACCAACATGTACAGAGTCCAGCTTTCCTTGAACGTAGTTAGGTAACACAACATAGTACGTACAAAGAGTAGCACAGAGCAGGAGACTCAGCAGGACTTTCTCCATTGGGGGAGGGTTATTTTTCTCTTCCATTTCTTTTCTGATCTCTACAAGCTCATGTTTTGTCTCCTTCTTTGATTTTGCCTTGCCCAGTTTTCCTTGAGCTCTCATATCTCTGATCTCTTGTTTTATAGAGATGTGTATTTTTTTAATTTTGTTGTGATATATTTGGTCATATTCATCATTTGCTCCATGGCAGTCTTTTTCTCATGAGTATCCTTCATCTGTTATGGCTTTGTTTTTCTGTGCCTTCTCTCCTTTGTTTAAATATTAACTTGGTATATGTCTTATGCCAGTTACTTTTAAATTACTGCTTACGTTTAAATGAGATGACTTTTTCCTAAATTGGAAGGGCGCAAAATTTACCCCCAGTTCACGGCACCTGTGATGAGTGCATTCTTCCCCAGCCAGCAGAGGGCAGCAACTGCAGGCTGCCACCAATGTAGAATTCCTCTCTGCCAGCCTGGCTCACTGGGAGATTGCTTCATGCAGTCTGTGGCATGTCTGGAGGTACCTCTCAGCCCACCTCTCTGGCTTTTCCCTGGTGCCAAACCGGCTCTAGGGCGCTTCCTGCCACCAGTCAATGCAATCCATTCTAGTGTTCCAAACAAAGCGTTCGTTATTGTTTTGCCTATGCCGTGGCCCCTGCTTTGGAGGACAGGGCCTTCTCCATCATCTCTGGTCAGAGGTGTCTCCTCTTGGCGTCTTAGCACCACACCCCGTTTGTCTTTCACGGGATTTGGTAACTTTCCCGTGTATTATGGTTCAATATTCTAGTTTTGCTGAAGATGGACTCTACATTCTGTTCTTTGTTTTGAGGTGATTTCTAAGAGAAAGCAGATCTATCTTTGCTCTGCCATTTTGAAACCACAGTCTCCTCTAAATGCATTGAATATTTCTTGGCAACAACAATTACAAATAGTTACACAAATGTATGATTTGATTTTCTCATTTTTAGCAAAATTGGGGCTTTAGGAAATGAATTTGGCAGGAAATTATCTGGCTCGCTCTCCTGTGCTAAAATTGGCTTTCAAAAATAAAAGTAACGGCAGGAGCTATAATCCCAAAATTGTAGAGTTGAAGATTGATTTTCAAAACCATTCTCTGGATTTAAACTTTATGAATAAGAACCAGCATCACTTTTCTAAATTAATAGTGAATGTGAATTAAGAGCTACACATGGAAGATATTTATCTGCACCATATTGTGGTACTAAAAACAATATTGAGCATCCGAATTTTACAAATATCTGAGGTGTAGTTACCCTAAAAGTAAAAATTATTATACCAAGTGTCCATCAACTTTCAGAAGTAACTACATTTGTGAAGACTATTTTTTCATCATGCAACTGAACAAAAGTTAAACATTACTCTCAGTGAAAGGAATCTAGGCTGAATTTTATATCTTGTGTTAGTTTTCTTGGGCTGCTGTAACAAGATACCACAGACTAGTGGCTTCAACAACAGAAATTGATTTTCTCACTGTTTGGGAGGCTAGAAGTCCTTGATCAGGTGTTGGCAGATTTCGTTTCTTCTGAAGCCCCTCTCTCCTTGGTCTGCAGGTGGCCACCTTCTCACTGTGTCCTCACATGGCCTTTCTTCTGTGTACCCGCATCCCTGGTGTTTTGTGTGTATCCACATTTCCTCTTCTTATAAGGACACCCATCTGATGGGACCATAGCCCCACCCTTATGACCTCATTTAACTTTAATTACCTCTTTAAAAGCCCTATTTCCAAATAGAGTCGCATTGGGGGTTAGGGCATCAACTTATGAGTTGGGGGGTGACACAAGTCAATCCGTAACATCCCTCACATTATTATACAAAATATAAGACCAGATACTGAAACTGAGATGTGAAAGAAAGAAAGAAGGGAGGGAGGGAGGGAGAAAGGGAGAAAGGGAAAGGAGGGAGAAAAAAAGAAACATGAAAAGGTTTCCAGTTCTAAACAAGAAAAGTAACTACTTAGGAAAGACATTTTTTAATTACTTCTATCTTTCAATGTTTTAATCAATTTAGAATTTTAAATCTAGTTTACAGTATCATACCTGTTAATTTTATGTGCTTATTTACATCATCACTCAGTAAAAACAAAGTCTAATTATATTTCTGGCACCCGGGCTGCCTCATTTATTTTATTCTTTCCATGGCTTTTAAGTTTGACTCCTAGTGTAAAGGGATATTCTTCAGGGCCTGGCAACATCTTCTCAATTGTGGCAACCAACTTGCCTTTACCCAAACCTAATTTCCCTCAGATATTCCCTATTTTAAATTGCGCTGTCATCATCCACCTGCATCAGTTAGGGACTGGATTCACCTACTATAAAAGAAAATACAGAGGATGGTGTTTAAACAAGATAGAGGCTTATTTTTCTCCCGCTGTAGGGAAGAGCCTGAGGGGGCAGGTAGCCCCACTGTGTTATCACGACCCAGGCATCCTCCTACTTTCTACTAGCTTCACATTTCATGTCTCTCCATTCATTGCCATTGCCTTTTTACAAATCCTTCATCAGGTCTGAAATATTTACTTCCTCATTCATCTTACTTTGAGCATCTTACCATTCCACGTTACTATCAATGACCTTTAGAAAACCTAAATCAAACAATGCCACTCCCTTAAAAAAAAAAAAAAAAACTCTTTTGATGGTTCTCTCTTGCTGTTGGATGAAGCCAAAGGTCCTTAGTTTAAAACACAGAGTTCTTTGTAATCCAGTCCCCAACTTCTTTTTTTTTTTTTTTTTTTTTTGCGGTATGCGGGCCTCTCACGTTGCGGAGCACAGGCTCCAGACGCGCAGGCTCAGCGACCATGGCTCACACGCCCAGCTGCTCCTCAGCATGTGGGATCTTCCCGGACCGGGGCACGAACCCGTGTCCCCTGCATCGGCAGGTGCACTCTCAACCACTGCGCCACCAGGGAAGCCCCAGTCCCCAACTGCTTTATCGATCTCATCTCCCGACACTTCCCCACAGTACCTTTTACTCCTCATCCTGAGCTTCTCACTCTTCTCTAAGCAAGCTTTGGTCTTTGGTACCTTGATAGCGCTAGGTGTTTTGATGTTAATCAGTCCCTGCCTTTATCAATTCTAAATCTGTTGGGAAATAGAAATTGGAGTCAGCAATGGATGAAAATATCAACATCTTAATTTTTTTTTTGACAGAGTCGGGGGGTTGTCAGAATATCTGGATTGAACATACACCCAGAGTCAGGATTGTTATTTCCCTACCCCAACCCAGGTCTGATGTTGGGACTTAAGTAAGGGGAAAGTCAGATCTACAAAGAAAACTCTAACCCCAGCATATCAGTTGGATTTGACTTAGCTGAATAGAACTAAAAACCCTAATATAGCAGTGACTTAACTCAAAAAGGAGCGGGCATTTCAGAACTAGTATATAATTCAACAGTGTCATCAAGGACCCATGCTCTTAAGTGTTTCTTCTCTCTTATGCTTAGCACTTGCCTTCCATCCTTGGGTTTATCACATCGTCCAAGATAGTTATTGGGGCTCCAGCCATTTCATCTACATTCCGGGCAGCAGGAAAGAGAGTCGTAAGGAGACTTTCCGGAAGTTTTGTTTACATGTCATTGGCCAGAACTTTCTACATAATTAAATTAACACAACTTCAAGGGAGGCTAGGAAATATAGTCTTATCCTGAGCAGTAATATGTCCACCCTCAAAACTGGTATTCTAGTAAAAAGTTGAAGATAAGAATGGATGTTATGATAGGCAATTAGTAGTCTGCCACAGTCAGCTAACTGTGCAGTCTTGGCCTCCTGCCTCCTTTGAGTTCAGTGAGTCCCAGGAGTGGGACCCAGGTTTGCTTGCCTCGTGGTCAGCAGCAGTGGGAGAGAATGGGTCTGGAGAGAGCCAAGAAGGGCCCAAGGGTACATTCCCAGTGCTCTTTTCCAGAACTGGACCATTGGGTAAATCGCTGCTCTTCCTCTGGGGAGGATTAAGTACAGATGGTAAGAGGGACCAGAAAATCCCTGGACTACTGCTCCCTCCATGAGAGTGAAGCAGGAACCCACTGACGGAACATGAGGCCAGGGAGCGGCGCTTATCACGAGTGCACCTTTCCAGCCCCTCTTGCTAGGCCTGCACTGCTTCCGCGGTACTTCCACTAGTAAATGCCAGCTTATCCTCTAAGTCCCAGCTTGTATGTTGCTTTTCCGTTGACACCTTTCATGACCTGTATTCTGACCCCCAGACAGATCTCTCTTCTTTTCTCTCAGTGTGTACAGACTGAAAGGATAACACTTCTCACATGCTATTAGAATTCTCATTTTCTATCTATGCCTGTTTCTCCTTCTCTTTCTCCAAAACCTATACTAAACTGTGCAGTTTGGGAGGACAGGAACCTAGTTTTATTATCTTTACATTTCAGCTCCTCCAGCAGTACCTGACAAGTCTTAGAGGTGCTGGAACATCTCCTGAATTAGCAATGCTGATTTCCTACTTTCCCTGTTTTATAATAAGGAGACTGAGATCTTGACAAGTTGAGTAACTTAGTAAATAATAAAAGTAATGAACATTAAATGAGGCTTTCATTAACACCTCATTGTGTTCCAGGCATGTTCATGAGTGTTTGTGTGTATTATTCTCCTTAATTCTCACATCAACCTGGTGAAGCATGTGTCATTATCCCTATTTTACATGGAGGTGAATTGGCCAAGACTGCAGAGCAGGGAAGTGGCAAACCTGGGATTTGAACCTAGGTCTCTTACTTCAGTCCCTGTGCTAGCGTAGCATGGACCAGACCCAGGTCTTCTAAGTTCATGCCTAACGCAAAAATATTTGAATTTTATCCCCTTTTCGTGCCCTGCTTTGTTGTAATGCAATAATCATTTAATAATGCTTATTAAGACAAGGCATCCTTGGTATAGATAGACACGCCTTTCGGCAGCGAGGGGACATTTTCCTAGTACTGATGCTTCATATCTGCTCAAGGCCATCCTTACACTCTTGCCCAAGTCACCAGGAACTACTTACAACAGTTGGAAGGAAAATCAGGAAGTTAATCTGCTCAGTTTAAAACATGTTGGGGGCTTCCCTGGTGGCGCAGTGGTTGAGAGTCCGCCTGCCGATGCAGGGGACGCGGGTTCGTGCCCCGGTCCGGGAGGATCCCACGTGCCGCGGAGCGGCTGGGCCCATGAGCCATGGCCGCTGGGCCTGCGCTTCCGGAGCCTGTGCTCCGCAACGTGAGAGGCCTGCGTATCGCAAAAAAAAAACAAACAAAAAAACATGTTGGAATTCCCCCTGGGAACTGAACGGTCCTATGGGTTAATGCCTGTCAGAAAAGGACGCTCCCCCGGAGGACACAACCATTTAGCATTTGGCTTTTAGCAAGTTTAAAGCTGGGTAAGGGAAGTGAGGCGCGGGCTTCCCCTAACTCTTTTTAAGAGACTTCATGTGAATATTTGGGGGTTAGTTTATTTGGTTCAGAAGGAGAAGATGCATAGCCTGTCAGACGGAGCCAGGAGAAATGCAGTGTTGCCCATTCACCGCCCCCTCCCCCCCACCGTCAAGAGGAGACTCGTGTTCCCTTAATTCAACACTTCTGACAGAAAACTGCACATTCATCACACAAGACTTCTCCCCAAATGTCTAGCCACACTCTGCAGTTACCCAAGAAAGAAAATGAGATTTTGAACTGTAAATAGTTCCTCTGTGCCAAGGACTTCTTATCCTTGGTTTCCTAAAACAGGAGATTCGTAGAGTATTTCCATCATGCGGCTGTGTGCTTTCCCCTGCATTCTGGACATTAAATCCTTTTGATCAGAGAACCTTACCCTTGGCCATCCTGCTTTCTCTGGGCTCTAACTGATAGTGAGGATGGCGTTATAGGACCAAACGAGTAGAGGGAAAGTGAATGGGGAAGACAAACAAAGGGTTGGCATGGAGACAGTCATCTTATGTGGTTGAGTCATTGAATTGTATGTGAAATTGGAGCCCTAGGCCTGTTTGCTAGATTATGTGTTTTAAGCATAGTAAGAAATGCATGTAATATTGCAACCCTGTGCACACACGTAAACACACACGTAACGGGTCACAGCCTGAAGCAGTAGATGAAGCCGTGTGTGGTGGTTACGGCACGAACCATAAAGTCAGACCTACCAGTCAGCCCCTGCTCTCCCAGCTGAAGGCACCTCATGAAGAATTTTGAAAGACTGAGACCCCGCAACACACTTAAAGTTGTCATCCTAACATTTTTCTCCTCAAATTATAATACTTGCAAAAACTGTCATTTCCAGTTTGCGGTAAATATGCTTCAATATATGTTTGTCAAAATACGGAGCCCCAGACTTAGCTCAAATGTGTGGAAAATTGTCCATCATACAACCTCATCGTCAAAGCCATTCCTCACTGTCACCCATCAAGCCAATCAGACTTAATTCCCTGTCGGAAAGGAAGTCAGTCTTTGTTTTGCAGCTCAAATAAACATCATAATGTGCCCGCCTCCTCACCCCGACAGCTGTCCTTCTGAATTCTGATGCTGAGATGCAGGGAGATGGGTGGATGAGAGGGGGTAAAAGCCTTGCGCTAGATCTGTGCCTGATTGAAATAAGGCTCCAAGACCTGCCCTCAGGAATGAGGCTTTCCCGAATTATCCCTTGATTTGATGCCTAGGAGTTTTTATATCCCGGGGCCAAGCTCATTCAAAGGTTTGATATGGATGAGAAGTATGTCTTTCATTTGTAAAGGGGCAGGAAAACAATTGTGAATGGGGAAGTAAGAAGGGAGACTTGACAGATCTCAGATCCTCCCGGAACTTTCTCAGCGAGGCCGGTTTGGGGAAGACCTGCCTGTGGAATTTGAGGATCTGAAAACTTATTCTCCTAAAGTTAGGACTGGAACCCCCAGGAAAGTGTGCAAGTACCCCTAGGTCCTTGAATGCAAATAATAACAGTATCTACCTTCAAAGATAATTATGAAGAATAAATAAGGTGTTACAAATAAAGCACTTGGGCTTCCCTGGTGGCACAGTGGTTGAGAGTCCGCCTGCCGATGCAGGGGACGTGGGTTCGTGCCCCGGTCCGGGAAGATCTCACGTGCTGCGGAGCGGCTGGGCCCGTGAGCCATGGCCGCTGAGCCTGCGCATCCGGAGCCTGTGCTCCGCAACGGGAGAGGCCACAGCAGTGAGAGGCCCGCGTACCGCAAAAATAAATAAATAAAGCACTTAATGAAGTTCTGGTTGCATAGTAAATGCCCACCTTGTGTTTGCCGTTATTGCTGGTGTTGTAGTTATTTGACCCCCCTACTCGCTAGCAATGTCATTTCTTGGTGGATGAAATAATCCTCGGGCTCATCCCTAACATTGGTGGGCGCCAGCCGGTTTAGCCACGGTTAGGCCACACCCCTGCAACCAGCGCCCCTTGGCCACTCCTTGGGCCGGGAATCCACATCTGGTGGCAAATTCCACTCTTAGAAGGACAGACTTCCACCTGGAAGTGGACGCAGGGTGTCTGGGCAGGAAAGTCAGGGTTCTCGCCTTCTGGATCTTGCGCTAGAAAGGGTTAGATACAGGTCTGGGCATACTCCACCACCACCGCCCACAGGCCCCAGCAGATTTCTCACCCGGACAGAGGAGGGCAGGAGCCAGAGAAAGCACAGGTCCAGCACTGTGGATCCTCCTGCTTGGGTCCAAGGGTCTTACCTCAGGGTTGTTGTTAGACTCATTTGGGATAATAGGTGTGAATGTGTCTTTAATGTAAGATTAAAGTATTGTCTTGATGGCCTCCAGGATCCCAAATTCTGTTAAAGTCAGCCCCCTTGAACAAACTAAGGGAAGCTACAGAAAAAGACAAGTTACTAACATAGAATATGATGCCTTGTTTTTGTTTCAGGCACTGGCTTTCAGGCCTCAGGCTACAACTTCAACACCTATGACTGGAGGAGTCCCAAACAGAGAGGCAGTTTGTCCCCAGTCACTAAGCCTCGAAGCCAGACTTACCCAGATGTGGGGCTGAGTAACGAAGACTGGGACCAGTCCACAGTCAGTGGGTAAGGTTTTCACCAACTGCTGCCCTGTCCCAACTGCTTCTGGGTCATTTGGGCCAGATGTGAACTTCTCTACTTCCAGTGGCACCTACTGCTAGCATAGGAAGCATTGTGTGAAGCCACTGTCGCCATCCATGCTGGCCCCATGTCCAGATTCGAAGACTTGGGCCTGCCCAGTGGGAGGCAGGGCTCCACCACACAACAGGGCAAGAGCTAAGTTTCCCTGAATGAAAACAGCAGTAGCACATGAGGAAATTCTACTTCTGTAAACCGTGTCCTCACTCTATGACTAGTTCCCTCTCCTTTTGTTTAGAAGGTAGTTTCACATTAACTTACATTAGAAAAAAAAAATTTTTTTAACTGAGGGTTCCCTATTTTCAACTGAGAGGTCTATTTTAGCAGTTTGCTCCCTTACCAAAATATTTTAAGGAAATACATAAAAAGCGATAGCACTTAACGGCTCTATACTGTTGTTTGTAATGAGTGGGGAAAACGTATTTTTCTCTCTTAGAGAAAAGTTTGATTTCCCTTTCCCTGTGGACAGAGCAGCTGACAGATATTCCCACGGGTGCCATGTTGACGCAGCCATGAATACTGTGAAATTCAATTAGTAAGACCATGGTCCTTCTGGTCTTTGAGACACTGAGTTTCCTACAGCGTCCTTCTACTGGAGCTGGCTTGAGTTGGAGGCCACAGTGGGAAGAAAGCCAGACCCAAAACGAATCTCTATTTTGTGTGTGAGATGAAGGAGAGAGAGATTCTGGAGACCAAAAAAAAAAATGTCCAGCAAGTTCTTAACCCAGACTGTTTTTCACAACAGTTTTACAGGGGCTCCGGACAGTGCAGAGGCTGAACAAGAGGAGAACTTCTGGTCCCAAGCGCTAGAGGATTTGGAAACCTGTGGACAATCAGGAATTCTCAGAGAACTCGAGGTAGCCTCGGTCCTGCTACTTTTATTGTTTCTACATTCATTGTTTTCTTGGTCCTTTTGAGTTGGCATTGATCACACCAGTTCATTTAAAAGCTTTAACCCTTTCCACAGGAGAAAGCTGACAGGCGTGTGTCTTTGAGAAACATGAATCTCTTGGTAGCTACCCTTTATGTTTATATTTTTGCTTGTGAAGCTGCCTTCCCTGCCCCCTTGCCGTCTGGACAGTGATTTGATTTTATCCAATGCAGTTAAAAGTATTTCTTTCCCCATTTCCACCCCTCCCCCCCACCCCGCCGAGCTTACTGACCTGTGGCTTCTGCCATTTGCTCCCTGCTAACCCTGACTGTACCTGTTTGCCACTGGATCGTTTGGGGCGAGCTGAGTCTCCCAGCAGTGGCATCTCTCATTCTCTTATTTGCTTTAGAAAGGTTTCTTTGGCATGTTTTCATTTGTACCTGGTAGAGACATTAATTTGATCGTGAAGAGGAACATAAGAGGAAATTTTACTTTACTTCATTTTGCCCTTAACGTAGATGACAGTGCCTCTGGTGAAAAAAGCCAGTCTGTTTGAGAAGCAGCCAGCCAACATATTACAGACTACATTGCTGTTAATTGCAAATCCTGATTCTTTGTTAATTTAGTGTGAATTCAAGGAGTTGCAGAGAGAAGGAGTATAATAGCTGAACTCCTGGGGAGTTCTTTAATCAAAGGCATAAATTTCCTGACGGTATTCACACTTTGGTCTGGGAAGTCCTGGACTGTTTCCTTTTATGTTCTTTTAAATTTTCGGAGCTGTAAAAAATAAAGTGGCAGAAGTTGCATTTTTATTTTGATGTCATATGAGGTCCCCAAGTCACCATAAGGAATGTGAATGGCCTAATGGGGTGGAACTCTTGCAATTCTAAAATGATGACTCATCTTTATATTATTTTGCTTCTCAAATGCATGTGTGGATATTTTCTGTGATTCTAATGTCTGTGAATCTGCAAAGAGAATTATAAAGAAAAATACTAGTTTGAATTTGTAAACATCATGATTATTACCTGGCATGAATTGCAGCTTCAGAGCACAAGTTAAAGGACCTGGAGATGGATAATCCTATAAAATTTAAATCAATTAAGATGTTAGCAATTGGTTCCCTTCTATGAGACTTTCAAAAAAAGTAGAGTGCTTAAGTATCAGGTGGCTTATTTAAACTTTTACCACTTCCCATATAGAGAAGGGTCAGCATTCTCCCAAACTGAGTAAAGATCTCAGTTCACAATTTTTGAACATATTCCTGCTTTTCAAAGCGTGTTTTGGCTCATATGCCTTTTTCACTTTGCATTTTGAAATACTTCTCTTTTGAAGAAGCAGCTATTCTTCTAATAGCTTCTACATTAGGTAAAATGAAGATGATGTAAAAAGTAGTACAATGAAGTTGCGTTTTCACTCAGACATTGAGTTATCCAATGGAAACAACATACGTCAGCATAGAAGTCATCTCGCAGGAGCCAATAGGTTTTCTGTAACATTGTTTCTGGCAGGTGTGGCCCTCGAAATTATACATCCAGGAAAAAAAATGGGTTGAATTAATAAGCCAAATAGAAATTAAAGTTTTCAACTAGGAAGAATGATTGACAAATCCATAAATTAGAATCTCATTCACACTCTTAGCGCAAAGGGAATTCATTTATCAGTTTGGATGAACTCTGCTCCCTTGATTGCAAAAGCTACTATGCAAAAGATATTACTGGAGCTAGGTTCCTGCATAAGAAATGTATATCCAGCATTAAAAGTTAAAGCATACTATCACTGTAACAAATGCAGAAGATTAGCTAAGATGAAAAATGATTACAATTGAAATGAAAATGAAAATTATACTAGTCATTTTCCCCATTGCTAGCAATAATTTAGGTTCAGCTTTAGCGCTGAAAAATATATAGTTTTAACAAAAGAGAAAAATTCAAACTAAGACTTTGGACAAGTTACTTAATTTCCTTATCAGGTATTTCTGCTTTAAAATATGGGGATTATAATGACTAATGTTTATACGGCACTTAACATAGAACATGACACAATAAATGTTTGATAGAAATTATTTTTGCCCCTTTTTTGAGTATTGAATGCTGCCTTAACTATCTTTTGCTTAGTATAACATAGGAAGAAGGTTTAACTGAATGTCAGATAGAGAACTCTTAAATATATTCCTCCTAAGTTGTATGTATACCAGTTATCTCACTAATAATTTTGAAAAAGTATAATATAAATTATGAATTGTGCAAAATGAAAACAGGCAATACATACTCTTGAGGCAGAAACAAATCCTAGAAAACTTTCAATAATTACTTTTTATTTTAGTTTTTGTATTTGTGTTTTAATTTTAATATTCCTTCAGCAATATCACTAATTCAATTTACATTCACTTTAAACAAAACAATCTATCCTCTGAAAACTCGACCTGAAGACCTTTTGATAGTCTGTCATCGCTTCCATTAGGCCCTTTCTAGATCAGATTGTAACTTCTGTTGTGGCTAAGGCTCGTCAAAGCAGAAGTGTTGTCTCCCGGCTGTAGTGATTATTTGACTTCCAATGTGTTTCCTGTTGGTCTAATGAAAAATGAGTATTAAAAATAAATGTTCACAAAGCAAATAGCTAGTCTAAATAGGTAAAAACAATAGGTGGATGGTCACCACAGCAAGAAAACAATCATCAGATGCTATCAGTAACAGTAGATTAAACAAGGAAATGATATGTGTGAGTTAAATGCCATAAAATAAAAGGATGTCCCATGTTACCAACAAAGCTAGTAATAGAAAGGTTTCAATTTAAAGGGGATTTATCTGAAATAAACCATTATAGGGATAATCCACACTGGATAAATGTTAAGCGTTTTTTTCATTTACTAAAAAAAGTCAGTTTTATATGTTTCAACCTCATACTTGACTGAGAACCAATATAGCCTCATAGTCAAGAATAAGAGTTTTGGAGACATGGCTAAAGTAGTAATCCCAGAGTCTTGGGCAAGTTGCTTCACTGATCCAGGCATCCCCTTCCTTGAGTGAAATGAGGAGGTATAATAATTATAATACCTTACCATATAGAGTTATTATAAGTATTTAATGGTATGCTACACACACACACACAATGTGGTACTTAGCATTTGTAAATGCTCAGTGACCCATGAGGTTTTTTTTACAATTGTTTTTTAAAAAATTATCAGTAAGGGGCTTCCCTGGTGGCGCAGTGGTTGAGAGTCCGCCTGCCGATGCAGGGGATGCAGGTTCGTGCCCCGGTCCGGGAAGATCCCACATGCCGCGGAGCGGCTGGGCCCGTGAGCCATGGCTGCTGAGCCCGCGTTTCCGGAGCCTGTGCTCCGCAATGGGAGAGGCCACAACAGTGAGAGGCCCGCGTACCAAAAAAAAAAAAAAAAATTATCAGTAAGGTAACTGATCTAGTCAGGATATTGATAAGTTCACTTGTTTTGTTTCTTTTTCAACAGAGTTGTAGATATACCTACCTGTGTGCTAATACTTGGCTGTCATTCAAAGATCTTGTGAGTGGCATGGGTATAGCTGAACACCAGGTGAAGCTTGGAATTATAAATCTTAGCAAGATAACAAGTGAAAACTCTACTCACTTTGCAGTATTCCCTCCTGATCAGTAATTTTAGATGGTGCACTTGGCTCATCTACTACCTATGGGACCTTGGGTAGGTCAGCCTTTTTGTGCCTCAGTTTCCTCACATGTAAATTAGGAGGAATAACAGCACTTACCTCATAAAGTTGTTGTGAGGCTTAAATGCGTGAATACATTCAAAGGACTCAACAAATTACACTTCTGTTACTTTTAGCATCGGTATCAACACCACTAGATCATGTTGTAGCGTGGCACGTGGAATTTGTTTTCTGTATCCATGATTTCATGCAGATTCACTGATGCTGGTACACCCTTATATAACCATCATACGGAGGAACACAGCTGGCTACAGGCATATTTTCAAATTTTAGCATCCTCTAACCATGAGAAATGAACATTCCCAGCATGATATTGGTTTCAAATGCTCTTTTTGTTCCACTTCTGAGACTCAGTCATTTTTGAGATCTAATCTTAGCATTCCTTGTGTATTATGCAGGGAACAGATTTGAAAGTGAACAAACTTCTCAATTCACTGGTAAAATCCAACCCAGGTCTCATCACTTTTGAGCAAAGGGTTGAATACGGTAGCGTGATAAATGATTATTCCTTAACCTCTCTGAGGACCTTACACAAAGGTCATTTCTAAGAAACACTGACCTACGCCAAATGATGTGGAGACCTAGCTGATCTACAAACTTCTCCGGCCGGCCACGTGGCCAAAGGAAAGGCAATATGCCAGAGCTAGGCAGCCAGCGTTCGGTAGAAGCCCTCGCCTTTGTATCAGTAGCCTCATTTCAGCCCATTGTTACCTCCAGGTGGGGCTAGAGGCACCATTGCAAATGGGGTCAGCCTGGTCCCCACTGAGGAGTTCTTAGTTCATTTCTGTAAGATATACTGAAGGTTGCCTCATGAATCCCATCTTTAGATCCCGCTCAGTGGAAAGTTAATGCTTAAAATGTGGTTTGCAGTAAGCAGATGTTAGAGCTTTTCAGTTTGCCTCCAAACTGCCAGGGGTGGTATTTGATTAAATAAACTCAATGGCTTAAGTACTTAAATTGGATTTGAGTTGTGCATTATAAATGTCACGTGTGGAGCATATTCCCAGACTTTCATGGTGCAATTAGTACGTCCATTCTCCAGCCTTTGGTTATGCCCTGAAGAGACCGTATTTTGACTGGGCAGAAGGAGAAATGTGCTTCATGTTGAGCAACCAAACGCTTTTCTTAGTCCGTGGCTTAACTCTTTCTGAAAATTGTCAATGCCACAGGCAACAATCATGTCGGGGAGCACGATGAGTTTGAATCACGAGGCCCCTACACCTCGCAGTCAGCTGGGGCGACAGGCCAGCTTCCAGGAACGGAGCAGTTCGCGGCCACACTATAGCCAGACCACTCGGAGCAACACTCTGCCCTCGGATGTGGGCAGGAAGTCTGTCACCCTGAGAAAAATGAAGCAGGAAATGAAGGAGATCATGTCCCCTACTCCTGTGGAGCTGCACAAGGTCAGGAGACTCTCTTTCCTTCCCTTAGGGTCACATTCTGTTCAGCGTGGCCACCCCGAGGCAAGCATGATCATGACATTCTACTGTGGGCTCAGCCAGGGAGAGAAGCTAGAGCTTGAAGGCAGGTCATCAGAGACCGATTGTTCTCAAAACGTGAGCTCTGAGAGGTGATCTCATAAAACGGGGAACACTGGCTTCCAAGCAGTGAATTTATCATAAATGTATTTATGGCCAAAATCTTCTCACAGAAGTTTGAGGTTCTAGTGTCACGTGGAGGTTGAATGAGTTGGTCTGTTATTCCGACTTCATTGGAAGGGGGAAGGATTTTCTAAATGTCGTACGCTCCCAGCTTCACTGAAAAGGGGTTTCAGGGGTGACGCTGGAAGGCTTAATCATCAGTTACAGACTTCTCAGTAGACAGTTATATTATTCAGGGGACATGAAGTTCTCTTTGAGATGTCATTTAGATGTCTTGGGTCAGGACAGGGTAAGCCCTGGTTATATTCCATCTCTGTTATGATAGTTGCCTCACTTTGCTTCATGGAAGAAAACCTATGATTGCAAACAGCTGAATCTGAGTTGCTGGCAGAGTTTGAACAAGGCATGTGTAGGTGACAGCGTCTGTGGAGCCCAGGCCAAGGAAAGCAGTGGGAGGGAGCTTTCTCTGGTTTTCTTTTGTAGAACTCTAATGCTTTTTGTTGTTTTGTTGCTAATACATAAGGATGTATAGTTGGTAACAATCTCACCCTAGTTTTCTTGAGAGCCAAGACCCTCTCTGTAGTTAATAATCTGTTAACTAGAGATAAGTTATCGGTCTTACCCAGAAGAGCATATAAATGTCAGGTTGAGAGGAGGTAAAGGCCAACTACTCCCTTTTTCCTCTAACGACTTCAGTCTCCCTAACTATTAAAAGTAGCCGTTTTGCAGCTGACAACGGATATAGTGAAAGAAAGGATTGTATAGGAAGTTGGGTTCTGAATTCTGTGTTCCAATCCTGGGTTCATTCTTTCATCACTCATTCATTCGTTCATTCAATGCATAGACTGTGCATTCATTTACTTAAAGAATGTATTATAAATCCCCAGGGAGCACATGGTCTAATGGGGAGACAGTCCAGGAAACAGTGGGAAGATGGTGGGATAAGTACAATAGACGCTAGACTAGGCTGCCCTGAGGGACGGCACGAGGTAGGGGCTGGCGGGCAGGGTTGGGGAGGAACCTGAACCCACTACAGAGGAAGATAAAGCCTTCCTAGATGCAGGTGTTGACTCCGCAGGAAGGTGGAGGGTGGGAAGGCATTCCAAAGCACAGAAAGAAACATGTACAAGGGCTTCCCTGGTGGCGCAATGGTTGAGAGTCCGCCTGCCGATGCAGGGGACACGGGTTCGTGCCCCGGTCCGGGAAGATCCCACATGCCGCGGAGCGGCTGGGCCCGTGAGCCATGGCCGCTGAGCCTGCGCGTCCGGAGCCTGTGCTCCGCAACGGGAGAGGCCACAACAGTGAGAGGCCCACGTACCGAAAAAAAAAAAAAAATGTACAAAAGGATGTCACAGATAGCAGTATACTGAGGGAGTGCAGATCTGCCAACGAAAGCCTTGTGCATTAAGAGGCATTACAGACTTTACAGAAAAGCAAAGAAGTTTCTGACACTTTAGGGTGGGGACCCGGCTCTAGCCCCATATCACAAGATAGTTTATCCAGTTACTGTGAGTTGATGTCTGTCTGGTAAACACCAGCCCTCACCACCTGTCACATATCCTAATCTGCTAATCGACAAACACCATTAGGAGGCTGTAAGGACTCCATTGGTGATTAAATTGCAGAAGCTGCATAGTCACTGCTAATTCTGCTGTACCAAGAAAAGGGCTGGCCCTTCCTGATTCCCTCGGTTATTTAGGAACCCTGCCTTCCCCTCTTCTCTAAAAGTCTACTGCCCAGGCAGAGGGGAGCATGCTGGGTAACCCACCTTCCTTCAGCACCAAAGGAAAAGGATACCAGTGAGTGCCTACTGTGTGCTATATTCTTTCTATTTTTAGCCTCCCACAACAGTGCTTCTTAGCAGATATTTATTACCTCCAGCTGCAGGATAGGGAAATAGCAAGTATAAAATAGAGCCATTTTTCCTTCTGGAGTGAAGCAGTCTCCTCAAAGGGAGATTCCTGATAGCCCAGCAATACAAAAGGCTTGTCTCCCCATCCCTCCTGTACTGAAAGCAGTTAGCAAAGATAACGACAGTCAATTGGCTGTGCAAGTTGTTATAGCTGAGGTTTTAAAAAATGTGCTGAAAATAGATCTTGTTTTTTTTTTTTTTTTTTAAAAAAAGGTGTCATGCATTTCACAGCACAATGAGTGGCAGAGGATGGACTGGTTGGAAAATTTGTGTCGGGGGGTGTGAATTGAGAGGCCATAGATCACAGACTCCGCTGGACCCACTTGACCTAATAAATGGGTTACTTCTTTCTTCCTTCACTTCAGTCATTTCCCCTCAATGGTAGCAGTAAGTGCATTTCCCATGTGGCTTCACTCTTCTTCCAGATTGATACCAAACAAAATAAGATGCTCAGAAGTAGGTGGTGTCCTCGGCATTGTAAGACACCCAAAATGATCTTGTTAAGTGAAAATGTAACGGAGGAGCCTGCTGCCTGACAATATGGAATTCTGGGGGTGTTTTATGCTCACATCTCGGGTATCCTTTCTTTTTTAAGTGAATTCAATTACCCTGATAGGCCGTCCACATGTTTGTTGTTAAACACATTCTCCAATTTTGAAATGCTTGAGAGGAGAAATAGTCATTAGAAGAGTCACTTTACTCAGAGCAGAGACTGGTAATTGCGCTTGTGTCTTGAATATGGGTATCCCTTGAACACTGGAGGATTACCTGACACCATGAAAAGGCACAGTGCCTTGTTGATGCAATTGAGTTATCTTCCCCTTGGGGTGCTATTAGCCTGTACTAAACCTTCACAGAAGTGAGGAAAAGGTACTCTTTTGGGGGGGGGTGTGTGGAGAGGGGACCAGGGAAATAGAAAAACATCACTTCCTCAAGTTAAAAATAACCCCAAGTTAAGACTGCACAGCTTGGCAAGTGGAATGAAGGCTGGTTTTCAGTTCCCTGAGCCTCTTGGGTGGACTTTTCTGCATAGACCTAGTGGAGGAATTCCCAAGGGGCTGCAAAGACCAGAGTGGAAGGGCTGGGTAGGGTTAATAGCACACCATTCTGAACACACTTGGTGTTATTTAGTTGCCTTCTTTCTCGTGGCTGTGTGCCACTTGGTGAAAGCTGGCCATGAGGACAAGTTGTGGATCTGTCCGTATCCAAGCCAGTACCTACAAACTCTTACTAGCACTAGAAGCTGCCTCAAGAGGATAGGAATGAATGGGCCGGTATCCACCCCCCTTCCTGGGGAACACAAACAAAAAGCAAAAACCACTCCATCTCCTGATACAGAAAGAAGAGAGCGTGGCCTTAATCTTCCAGTTTCTTGAGTTGGAACTTCCTCTCCATTATCTGCCCCTCCTTTTCCACCCAGTCCTCCTCACCAATAGCTTTTCTTCCTTCAGACCTTCTGAAAATGCAGAGCTCAGGTGACAGGCTACATGGTTTTTGTTTATTTCACACTATCTATTGCGTCTGAGGCTCTGCCGTGTCCCGGCAGGTCTTCCATCAGGTCGACCCCGTGCATTCCTGAACCTGAAAAGCTAGTTATCCTTCCTGACGCTTGAGAACAAAGCACCACAGCCTCACTTCCCTTTTGGGCCTTTGTGGTTGGAGGAGGAAGTTGGCGCTGGAGGGACGGTTCGGTACTTAGATGGGGGCATGGCAGGTAGACAGTGAGGGAGTCCCAGGGAAGTGATACTCGTGTCTCCAGAGGCCATTGCCTCTCAAACTTGCTTGGCTAAGACACAGTCCAAAATACATTTTGCCTCACAATTCAGGACACACATACACCCACGTTCATATATGTAAATGAATCCAAAAATTGCACACTGTATGCTAACATTTTCTGTTTTGTTTGTTTTCTTTTATTTATTTGTTTATTTTAACATCTTTCTTTGTTTTCAAATGCTGTCCCATTAAGCTGATTTCAAGACTTATTAATGGGTCTCCGCCAAAAGTTTGGGCACCATAGCCTTAGAGAATAGTTCGGCGTATGGACCTCTGATGATCTCTACCATCATCACGTGACTGCTTGTTACAACGCGGGTTCCTAAGCCCAACCTAGACTCACCTGGTCAGCACTTTCTGGGAGTGGGGGCCAAAAGTCTACATTTTAACGACCCCTTAATGGATTCTTTTGCTCCCTGAGGATTGAGAATCACTCCCTTAGGTTTTGCTAACAGGAGGTGATTATTTTGTGTTGGTGAAATCAGAGTCACTGACACATAGTGGCTGAGAAAAGGGGAAATGAGGTTGCATCTTTGGCCCTGGAGCTTCTGAAGTTTTACCTTTAAAATGAATTCTGGTTTGTACTATAGCTTATCACAGATTTTTTTTTTCTCTTTGCAGTTAAGGAGCCTGTGATCGTAGCTACAGTTCATTGATAACCCCTCTTTTCCTTCTGAAGCTTAAATATTCTTTGGTGTCCACTTAATCTATTTCTGAGATGAATTCTAGCCTCACTTCTCTTTGCATACTTTAAGGCAAAAAACTTTTTTTTCAGTAGAGTACAAAATTCTTCATATTCAGAGCATTTGGACTTCTTAGAAAATCATTTCCTTTTGATGTTTTATTTTTGGCTGTACCGCGTGGCATGCCGGATCTTAGTTCCCGGACCAGGGATCGAATCTGCGGCCCCTGTAGAGGAAGCATGTAGTCTTAACCACTGGACTGCCAGGGAAGTCCGTGTCATTTGTGTTTTTCAATAAAATTATATTCCTTAATTGTATGCAGCTGTTTTTATTTATTTTTTTACAGAAAGGTTTTTTAAAATTATTTTCCAGAATCATCTCTCATTTCTGGCTGCCGATGGCATGACCCGTGAACATTTGAGTCTCGTATTTCTCGTAGCTGCTTTTGCTACCATCAGCTTTTCTCTCAGCCAAGTTCACTTTGCAATTTCAATATATTTGAGTGTTTTGAGAGTGGATCTTTGTTCTTCTTGATATGATCAAGTTGTTTCACTTCTTGGAAGGAGTGTCATTTTTGGTGTTTAAAGCCCACTTCTTTTGCAATATTCTCCCCAGTTCAGGAACAGGCTCGGCCTCAAGAGGAAATATGAAATGGAAACACACATCTTATTCCGGCACAGGCATCTTTCTTCACCAAATATTTGCAGTTGGTACTCAAGATCCAGCGAATTGTCAGGCAGACAGAGGTTTGGTCACAATCTGACAGTCATTGGCTACGTCACTTCTCTGAACTTCAGTTTACTCACTTAGCAGAAAAGAGGAGGGATCACCTGTTATCAGGAGAGGAGACTTCACAAATAGCATTTCCCAGGTGAAGTCACCATTCAGTCTTACCTCAGCCCTACAGTGTCAGAAACCCAGAAAATGAGATCTCCTCAGGATCCCAGCCTTAAAGACGATTCGGGCAGCTGCCTTAGAGCCTCCAGAGATGGAGGTGTACACCATAATGAGAATCTCTTTACAGAGAGAAATGGACGTGTGTCTAGTTACTAGTCACTACATCAGTCTGACAAGCATATTCTCTCCTTGTAAAACCAGGGGCAGCTGACGACCAGTGTGGAATTATAGGACAAGGGTTGGAGTTTAGGTTGTATGTTTTATATGAGTAATGACATCCAGCCCCGACAGTCCTCAAAATAGATTGTTTCAATCAGCTTCCCTTGTCTGTGATTCTGTTAAGACTTACTTTTCAAAAATGTAAAAAACAAAATTCTTAAACAAATGATTGGCTCGTGCAAAAGAAAAGTGTTTTTTAACTCATTAATGAGGAATGACAGCAGGATGAAAAAGCTTGTTCAAAGGGAAGATAAAGAAACTATACCATATATATATATATATATATATATATCTCAGTCCATGGAGGGAAAATAAAGAATGCCGAATAAGATTTCCTAGTTAAAATGAAAGCTGCTCAATGACTTACAGGGAAATAAAAGCAAGGCCTTTGAACTTATCTTTTCTGAGGGACAGAACTCAATTTGCATCATATCTCTTCCCTGTAAGTTGCCATCCACTTTTACAGAGTCTGAGCCCTGAGCCAGCCATAGAAATGCTAAGTCAAACAGAGTGCAGTCCCCTAGACTCAGATGACCCTTAGGCGGGCTTGTTAGGCAGTGGTCTAGTGTGCCTGATATCTCAGTTTTTGATCTCTCCCTTCTGTCCAGGAATGTTAATAGCTTCCCTTAAGTCTAGCCCTGGCCTAGGGATCATTCATCTTTTTCTGATGTTTTTGCTTGTCTCTGTTGTGATCAAATGTGTTTATGAATAGGTCGTAAAATATTGTTACCTACGGGATATTCACTTTACAAACGAGGTGGCTCCCTGAGGGTCACTCTGTTTCCCTAATGTCCAGGTCCTTGGAGAGTAGCCTGTTGGACCTCTTCCTCCACCATCGTTCTGCTCTATTGTGTGTCTGTTGCGTGTCTGGCCGGGCTGTGGTGAGGATGACACTGATAACAGTCTAGCCCAGGGCTGCCCTCTTTCTTCCCCTTAGATGGAGCACAGAGCTCTTTCTCGTTTGAGGATCTTTGTAGTGTCAAACCACAGCATTACCTGGAATGAGGAAATAAAATCAACTTTCTTAGTGCTCAGTGCAGTGGGAGTTTGGTCAGCTGTAATTTGTCATACTTCCCGAATGACAAGTTCCTGCCCCCAAATTCCCAGAAGCCCAGAGGATGGGTGAAGGGGATGCCTCTCACCCCGAGGTGCAGGTGGCCCCTGGATCAAGGAGGCCACCTGTGATACTGTGGTTTATAATAAGTATACATTTGATCTGGTCCCAGTTGCTGGCACAGAGCTCCTAAAACCCTTGGAATTTCTTAAGTGTTGAGAGTGAGAAAGGTATCTTTTGTTATGTTAATGAGGCTCCCTTTAGATGCAGTTACGGATGGGGTTGCTTGCCGGTGGAGCCAATCCCGTGATTAGAGGGTTGGAACTTTCAGTCCCACCCCCAACCTCCAGGGAGGGGAGGGGATTTGCAGGTGAAATCAATCACTAAAGGCCAATGACTTAGTGCCTGTGTAATGAAGCCTCTATAAATACCCGGAAGGATGGGTCTCCAGGAGCTTTCAGGTTGGTGTGGATGCCGGGAGAGTGGTGTGCTCAGAGGGCACGGAGGCTCTGCGCCCTTCCCGGATACCTTGCCCCAGAGCAACGCTTCCAGCTGGCTGTTCCTGAGTTGTACCATTTTATGATAAACCGGTGATACGGTAAGTTCTGTGAGCTGCTTTGGCAAATTAGTCAAACCCAAGGAGGGGGGCTGCTGGAACCTCTGAGACATAGCTGGTTGGTCAAAGGCACGGGTGACAACCCGTGTCTGAAGACAATTGTCTAAAATGCTGGGGTGGAGGTGAGGTGACATTGTAAGACTGAGCCCTTAACCTGTGGAGTCTGACGCTATCACCAGGGAGGTAATGTCAGAACTGACTTGAATTGTAGGACACTCAGCTGGTGTTGCAGGACTGCTTGGTGGTGTAGGGAACCCACCTACCCCCAACACACACACACATGTTCGAACTGTGATCAGGACATCTTGCCCACACGGTCCTGAGGGCTATGGAGGTCAGTAAGTTGCCAGGGGGACTCAGGAAGAGACAGGAGCTGGAGGAGAGCCAGGCCAGAACAGCCCCGGGGGCCGGAGAGCAGAGGCAGGTGTGGAGAGGGGCCGGCAGGCAGTCCTGAGCTGAGATACTGGACCGGTCTCTGCCAGGCTGGCTGACTTGGTGCTGGCTGGGCAAGGAGAAAGGGCCAGGGGCAGAGCTAACGGTAACTAGGTGTCCATCAGCTGCCCGTGGTGTGGCTTGATCTCCTGGAGGATTGGAGAATGATCTGGTTCTTTCCTCTTTGGTATGATGTGAAATGAAAGCTGCAAACGTCCTCTGACATGAATTGGGAAAGCAGCCCTCAATCCACCATGGATCTTAAAAACTGTGAACTTCCTTGGTTGGGACTTAGTTCTCCGAGGGCCAAGTCAGCCCTGACACGCACAGGCTTAGGGCCACCATCCAAGCTCTGACTCTCCCATTGTTGAGCCCCCGTTTGTCAAGCTCATGGGGCCACATGCTTGCCAGAAAACAGGAGGCAGCGTCTGACGCTGCTGTCCGTCCAGTTCTCTCCTCTGCCAACGAGACTCCTGGACAGGAAGGCAGCAGCTGCTTTTCCTGACCCTGTTCATCTTGGAACCCACACTTGAGTGGCAGAATCCAAGATGGCTTCCTCTGGGCTGGAAGAATGCAGCTGGAAAAGCCGTACTTTAGTTTTTCCTTCCAGCCCCACAGGTAGTATAGAATTGCGCTCAAAACCAGCATTACTTGAATTGTCAGGTTTAAAGGAACAGGGCCCCGCCAGTGGTGTCTGCAAGAATAAACCCAAGTGCCCGGTAATTTGTGGAAGTACTAGAACCATCTCTGATAAGGCCATTGGGCGAGGGGCTGAGCCACACAGGCAGCCAGGGCTTAGGAACTGCTTCTGGGGATGGCTGCCACTTGCCTTGACGTGCTCAAGAGAGTAGACACGGTTGCCATTAAAATCCAGGTGGGGGGAGTTGGCTCTGCCGCTGAGGCTTTTCACTTGTGTCAAAACTGAAAACACAGGGGCTTCCCTGGTGGCGCAGTGGTTGAGAGTCCGCCTGCCGATGCAGGGGACACGGGTTCGTGCCCCGGTCCGGGAGGATCCCACATGCCGCAGAGCGGCTGGGCCCGTGAGCCACGGCCGCTGAGCCTGCGCGTCCGGGAGCCTGTGCTCCACACCGGGAGAGGCCAGGGCAGCGAGAGGCCCTCGTACCGCAAAAAAAAAAAAAAAAAATTGAAAACACAGGCATTAGGTTTCTGATCTTTGCCTCAAGGGCATTGTTCAGACATGCAGATAGACTTGCTTAGAAATACAAAACAAGGTTCAACTTGAATCACTTGAAGCCCGACACCTCCTGTTAAAGCTTCTGTTCTCAGGAGGGTTAGAGGCCATTGCAGCCTGGGCTGTGATGAATGGTTAAAAGTTGAACTGGGTTTCGTAGAAGGGTATCCTCGCCCATAGAGTTACCTTCCAAGAGACTCGTTGGCCCTTTTAGAACAGAAAATCTGTCGTTGTGTTCACAGTCCGTTCCCCGGAGGCATCCTCTGGTCAGCACAGAATGGAGACCTGGCAAGAAAAATCTTGATTTACCTGGGTTAGGGTGGAACACAGAGAACTCTCAGCAGCTGGGAGCAGTTTGGCCGGATGCTTGGGGAAAGCCACAGAAGGGCTCCGATGGGAAGAACTACAGCAGATGTGATAAATTATTCATCTTTAGTTGGTTGGGCAGTTGGAAACGGATAAAAACTGCCTGACCAGCTAGTAGATTTGCATGTCAAGGGGGAAAAAAAGTCATGATTTGGTGGAAGGAACACAGCACATGAGGTCAGATATTCTAATACTGAAATCCCCAGGCTTATGTATTCTAACTGGACAAGTCCATTCACCAAGTTCAAGGGGCGGTGTCCTCGTTCGTAGGAAGGGCATGATTCTGCTGCACAGAGTTGTTGGGAGGTCAAAAGCAGTCATATATAGGAAAGTTCCTGGTGAAGGGATTCATCTGCGGGGGAAAATTGTGACTTAAACTTTGGAATCCTTAGAATTACTTTTGGATAGGAAATAAATCAGAAGTAACCACTACCCATCTCCAGCTAAACAGGAGGGCAGCAGCTACATGGCACAATTTATTGTTGCTGCTTTTGAGACCAGCTATGTGTCCTATATTTGTGAATTATTGATTCCTGGAATCTTACCTCTGTATCATTTTAAAATTTCATTGTGTTATTTGCTATTTGCAAGCTATTTCCAGGAGAACCATAGGGCTGGCTATTAAAATTCACTCTCCTCTAACCTTAGGAAATCTTTCTAGAGAAACAGATTACTTTCAACTTTAAACCTTTTATTAGCCTCTCATCCTGAAGAGTTTGCCACAAAGCTATATCATCAAGTCTAAGGCTCAGGAGAGCTAAGCCTCTTAGCCAACAACTGTGACTTTACAGTTAATGGGCTAATCTGCTAACCTGCTCTGGTTGACATCCATTCTCTACTGTTGTGGTTAACGGATTACTACTGCCTGGTGTTGGCAGTATTTGGTGACACTCATCCTTCTGCCCCTTCTGGGTTCTGGCCTGTGGAGCAAACACCCAAGCAGCACAGGCCAGTTGAGCAATGAAGAACTTCACTATTACTTGAGGCCCACACCAAATGTACCCCACATGCAAGGGTTCAGGTTCACTGTATTGAGAAACATATCTCAGAGCTAAAACAGAGTCGGGCTTCCTCATGTCCATTGCAAGCATAGGCTTTGTGACTCAGACTCAGATGTGACTGAAGGGTATGGCTTGGCTTGCAGAGCAGATGCCAGTCCTCTTACTGACCAGCCGTGTGCAGAGGGTCCATGGGACTGCTCTCCAAACCTGTACCTCGTGGAACAGAGATAACTAGAATGCACCACCTTCCACCCCATTGGTGCTGCTTGTCACATAGAACCTGACTGGGAACAAAGATGGAAAGGGGGCATAAGGACAGGAGATGCCACAAAGCCAAAGAGAGGCATATAGCAGGGACCTTGGAGTAGAGTAATTTCATCCACTAGTAAACAGAGTCCCAAGAATAGCAGACTATCACCAACCGTATTAGCTATTTGTCACTGCCACTCCCTCCTCCTTTGTACCCATCTCTCCCTGTTCCTCCCCTTCCTCCCTTTGAGAAAGGAACATGAGTTTGGGAAGAAAGGGACTAGAATGTAAACCAGAAGTGCTTCCTCCAATCAAGGCAGGAAATTCATGGTGAGTCTATGATATCTTGTGCCAGAAAGTAAATAACTTATCAGAGCAAACGGGTCATATCAAAAGGACAACATGAAGTCAATACGAAGGACATCCCTTGGCCAAAGATGAGGAAACTTGAGCACCCAAAAGAATGATGCAATTGATCGTAACATATCATATATATAAAAACCCATAGGTTCATATTGATAATGTACTTTAAAAAGGTCATTCCCTTACCCCTCACCTCAAAAAAAAAACCTCATTGGGTCACCATTGGAAATATTTAGTGCACTAATTCCCTATTTTAAAAATGAATTAACATTCATTTTGCCTTTCTTGTACAAACTACTTCAGAGTAACCAAACAGCACTAATTGAAGAAATGAGAATTCTTTACAAAAGAATTCTAGCTCATATAGAAGATAGTAAGAGATCATAAAAAGATTATCATTTTGCAACCCCTAATAAAATTATTGATTCAGACAATGGTCATCAATGGATGAAACTATTAAATTGAAGTTTAATGGGGAACCTTATGATGGAAGAATTAAACTGTCATCACCCGAACCCACCCAAAGTGGGACAACTAGATGCTGAGTGATGTGTTGTTATAGGAATCACATTGTCCTACCTGTGATCTACCCCTCCCCCCAAAGCTGATTCTGACTCAACTCAAGCAACCAGAGCTAATTTCGTTTTAAAGGAAAATGGGGCACAGAAGGGCATGCTACAGAGCGAATGACATGGTTTCAACAGTAAGTCAGTAGCACAGGGAAAAAAGGATGGGGGCATGCTCTAGGTAAGAGGACATTTAAGAGACCTAACACCAATGCGTGGGCCTTGCTGGAACAAACTAACTCTAAAAATCACTTTGAGACAATCAGGGAAATTTTATTATAGACTAGATATTAGACTATATCAAGGAGTAAGTGCTGATTTTGTGAATGAATTAATGGCACTGAGGTTGTATAAAAAAGTGATTATATTTTTTTAAGAGATTCATACTGAGTTATGTAAGGGTGAAATGACATGAGGACTGGCATTTGCTTTAAAATACTCCCCCAAAGAAGATGAAAGACGGGGGGATGAAGTAAGTGAGCTCTTGTTGGATCTGAGCGATGAGTATATGAGGATTCATTGTCCTAGCATCTCTGCTCTTGAATATGTTTGAAATCTTTCCTTAAAAAATAGATTTCTCAGGATTTACCTGGCAGTCTAGTGGTTAGGACTCCACACTTCCACTGCAGGGGGCACAGGTTCCCCTGGTAGGGGAACTAAGACCCCCACATGCCTTGCTGCATGGCCAAAAAAAAAAAAACACAACTTTCTCCTAACCAAACTTATTGTGGTAATCATTTCACAGTATATGTATGTCAAGTCATTATGTGATGCACCTTAAACTTCTACAGAGCTGTATGTCAACTATATCTCAGTAGCATTCCCACCTCACATAAAACTCTCCTGTCCTATGGCCTAAGGTAAAATCATAATTCTAGAGGGGCTTAAAATATCTGCTCTGCAATGAATATTTATTAAGCAACCACGTGCTAGGTAAAGAGGTAGTATGCCGTGCAAAGATCCATGCTTTGCAGTCAGAACCACTTGGGTTTGAACCACTTCTCTGTTGCTTACTATCTGTTTACCTTGGGCAAGTTTCTAACCCTCTCTGAGCTTTCATTTCCCCGTCTGTGTGATCTGCTCCGCTAACTAGGTGGAGACAGTAGCATCTGGTTTGCTTTTTTTTTTTTTTTTTTTTTTTGCGGTACGCGGTGTAAGGTCGGATCTTAACAAACGGCACCGCGAAACAGAGGAAAGCTTCAAGTGAGCTGTATTAGGGAGCGCTCCCGGGCGAGGTTCACTGGTCCGAGAGAAAGGGGCCAGAGAAGTCGCACCCGGGCTAGGGTTTGGGCAGAATTTATAGGGGAAGAAGGGAAAGGGGTGTGGTGAATCTGGGAGGGCGCAGGGTATTTCTTATTTGGTGGTCTTTTCGTGTATCCTGGGGGACCGTTAGTCCCGCCCCTCGAAAGGCGGGAAGGCTGGGCCGGGTGCAAAGTCCCCAGGTCAGTTCCTGGAACTGGGTGGTCCGGAATGTCTCCAGGTCGGTTTCTGGAACTGGGTGGTCCGGAGAATTTCGGTCTGATGCAACCTGTGAATCTGATTGTGTTCCCCTGCCTCGGGCCAGTTGGCCTTACATCCCGACATCTTTGGTGTAATGGAGCGGCGTTCTGATCTCTGGCTACTTCATGCTGAATGGGGGCGTCGAAAGGGGAGTCGGGCGACCAGAGGTCCGAGGCTTAGGGGAGACCAGTGGGGTGTCCTGTAGAAAGCAAGGTGTAAGGACCAAGGAGCATTTGGTTTGTGGCCACCCGGGAGACTTCCTCCATGCTCCTGCGAAGGAACCTGAGAAAACAGGGAGCAAACGTGAGCAAGATACAGATGAGAATTAAGGGGCCTAAGATTGGTGTTAGCCAGGTATAGAGGGTGGATCGCCACCAATCGGGAATTGGGGAGGCGGACTGTTGGTGTTTGCGTTGGAGTTCTTCTCTTAAGCGATGGAGGGCTTTTACGTTGTCTTCGACGAGTCCTGTTTCATTGATGTAATAGCAGCATTCCTCCTGTAGGAAGAGGCAGGTACCTCCTTTGTCGGCCGTCAGGAGATCCAGGGCTCGTCTGGAGGGCGACTTGGGCTATGGAGGTGATTTGGCGCTGGAGAGAGGAGATGGAGCCGGCGGAGGCTTCAATGGCTAGCTGGAGTTTATGTTCTAGGTCGCGGGACGTTGAAGCACTATGTGTTAGAGCTCCCCACCCCCCGCCATCCCCGAGGCCTGCAGCGACCAGGGAGGAGGCGAGAAAGATGCCTGCGACCAGAGGAAGAAAGATAGCTCTTTTCCGTCGGGTAAAGGGCGGCATGATTAGCGAGGAAAATCCGGCTTGGCTATATAGTGTGAGTTGTGGGACGGGAGTAACGGGGATACATGGGAAGGGGGAGGAAGAATTGATCTCTTTTGTGAGGGAACCATTGCACCACAAAAACGTGCCTGGTGGTGCTTTAATTCATGTGCTTACCGTGAGGGATGAGTTGCAAAGAAACCCAGTATCAGCTAGATTTGGGCGGCTGCCGTAACAGATGGTGAGATTTTTTGAATCAAGGAGCATGGGGACTTTTAACGGGGAAAAAGGTGGGTTTTGGGAGGTGTGGGAAGTAGAATTGAAGGGCTGGTCGAGTGGGACAGCATCCAAGGGTGGCCGGCCAGGCGAGGCACATAGGAAGCAGTCGGAGATGTTACCTATTCCTGTGTGGTTGAGTATCTGTACTGCTTGACGGACGAGGGTCAACCAAGAAAAAGGATCCTCTTTGTGTTCGGGGTGAGGTAGTTGGTGTCTTAGGGCTTGTTCTGTTTCCTGGATGGCAGTGGCTTGTTCGCTCAAATGTTGGATAACTTTGGGAATCAAACTGATATATGAGCGAAAGACCCTGATAGAGCCCACGGGTAGGCATCCGTTGCCCATCGGTAGATTTTTCCTTGTACCCCTTTTACCCATCTTGTGTCCCAGGGATCTTTGATGTTGGTGAATAATTGACCCTTGCCATTTGTGGTGAGCAGGTGGGATTGTCGGAGAGAGCTGCTAGTATCTAGTTTTGCCACATGGATGTTACATGAGTGATAGGGGCACCCCCCATAGGTCTCATTCCACCATTGACAGTAGTCTCGGGTCTGATCGTAAGTGAAGCAGACAGCGGGGGAGGACCATCCCAGGGGAACACCTTCTATGTTAGAGATGGGGATTTGGACTGTTACCAAGGCCTGGCACCCATCTGGTTGGCAGTCTCCCGTGCCCAGGACTCGGGTGTGGGTCCGACCTTTAGCTTGCCATGTCCCGTGGACATGGAAGCACCATAGGGACATCTGGTGAGTCCTGGGTGGCAGGAGGAGCAGCAGGAGGAGAGACAGGGTGATGGACAAGCCGTAGTCTCGTGGGACCCAGCGGTAGGGCCGTCCAAGTCTCTGGAGTTGGGGCCATTTTAAGGCAGGAAACATGGTACCAGGAGGGGTGTCCCAAGAGTTTAGCTGCCATGGGAGTGGTGAGGATCACCGTATGGGAGCCTGTCCACCGTGGCCTGAGAGATTGAGGGTGTGATTCTTTGAGGAGGATGCTATCGCCGGGTTGTAGAGGGAGAGAGGAAGTTTCAGAGACAGTCACTGTTGGTAGATGACGGTCAGCGTGTTCGCGGCGAAGACGGCGAAGCAGGGAGAGGTAGGGAAGGTAGGAGGCTAGGGGTGGACTCTGGGTTGGTAGGTCGTGAAGGAGGAAAGGGCGGCCGTAAAGTAGTTCAAATGGACTGAGGCCAGTAGGAGTCCGAGGTGAGGCTCGGATTCGGGTAAGGGCTAGAGGAAGCAGGTCGGGCCATGAGACACGGACCTCAAGGGACAGTTTGGTGAGGTGGTCTTTTAAGATCCCATTGGCGCGTTCAACCTTACCGGATGATTTGGGGTGGTAGGGGATGTGGAGTTTCCAGGTGATCTGGAGAGCCTCTGATACCTGTTGAACCACCTGAGAGACAAAGGCGGGTCCGTTATCCGACTGAATGGAGACCGGCAGACCAAATCGGGGGATGATGTGTTGAAGCAGGATGGTGGCGACTGTGTCTGCCATTTCTCGAGTTGTTGGATAGGCCTCAATCCAACCTGAAAAGGTGTCAACAAGAGTGAGCAGATACCGGAAGCATTTGCAGCGTGGCATATGGGTAAAGTCGATCTGCCAGTCTTCACCAGGCTGATGTCCATGCATCTGGTGTGTAGGAATTCGGGGCCGTAGGCCTCCTTGTGGGGAGACGGATGCGCAGGTTTGGCAGGCCATGTGAGTCTTTGAGATGGCCTCTCTAAGTCCTGGCAGATGAAAGAGGGGGCCCAAAAAACGGAACATTGCTTTTGGACCAATGTGTAAGGATTTATGGATGTCTGATAGGAGGCCGGCTGCTTGGGCCAGAGGTAGGACAATTTTGTTGTCTATAAAAATCCATCCTTTGTTGTCTTTGTGTCCCCCTTTTGATAGTAAGGCAGCTTCCTCGTGCGGGGTATATGTGGGTTGGGTAGGACTGGTAAAAAAAATAGGAGTGGAGCTGGAGGATCCCCTTTTGTAAGCTCTCGGGCCACGGAATCGGCCTTCGAGTTACCTTGTGCTATTGGGCTGGATGGGAGTTGATGACCCCTGCAATGGATAATTGCTACTTCTTTAGGAAGCTGGAGGGCCGCCAGGAGTTTTGCAATGAGGGAAGCGTTGACCACTGGGGATCCCTTAGTGGTTAGACATCCGCGTTCCCTCCATAGTGCTGAGTGGCTGTGTGCAATGAGAAAGGCATATTTAGAGTCTGTGTAGACGTTAACCCTTTGTTCTTTGGAAAGGTTAAGGGCTCGTGTAAGCGCGAATAGCTCAGCCTTTTGGGAGGTCGTTCCTTCTGGGAGGCTGTTAGCCTCGATAATAGTTGAGATAGTTACCACCGCGTAGGCTGCCCGTCGGCGTCCGTCAGGACCGCATATCGAACTACTGTTCACAAAGAGAGTGCGGTCCAGATTTGAAAGAGGGATGTCAAAGAGTCCCTGTCTTGGTGGTTTGAAGGCTTCTATGACATGAGGGCAGGAATGGGATGGAAACCCCCCGGTGCCAGAGATAGGCAGGAGGGAAGCCGGGTTCAGGCGAGGGGAGAGATCAAGAGAAATAGCTGGGTTTTCAATGAATAGTAGGTGGAACTCCTGGATGCGGGAGGGGCCAAGGAGGGAGAGAGACTTGCGGCCTAGGAGGTCGACCAGCCGGTGGGAGGAAAACACGGTTAGTGGGTGGGCCAGAGTCAGTGTGAGTGTTTGGTCAGTTCGGCTGCGCTGCTAGGGCCCGAAGGCATGGTTGCCATCCCCGAATGGCTGGGTCTAGCTGTTTGGAGAGGTAAGCCACGGGGCGGTAGGAAGGCCCTACAGGCTGGGCAAGGAGTCCAGTGGCTATTCCGGCCCGTTCATCCACAAAAAGGTGAAAAGGTCGGTTTGGCTTGGGCAGAGAAAGGGGAAGAGAAGATATCAGAGCGTTACGGAGGGTGAGAAAGGCCTGTCGAACGGCGGAAGGAGAGGTGAGGGGTCCTTGAGGGGTTTCTTTAGCGGCTAGATATAAGGGTTTAGCGATGAGAGCAAAGTTAGGGATCCAGTGTCGGAAAAATCCTATAAGGCCCAAAAAGGAGAGAATTTGTTCCGCTGTTTCCGGAGGCTGGAGTTCACGGATAATCCGGGTGCGGTCGGCTGTTAGACCTTTTGTGGTAGGGGTAAGGTGGAGCCCCAGGTAGGTTACAGAAGATACAGATAACTGAGCCTTGGCTGGGGAGACCCGATAACCGCGAGAGCCAAGGTAATTGAGGATATCTGCAGTATGTTGTCTTGAGAGGCTGAGAGATGGGCTACAAAGGAGGAGGTCATCTACATATTGAAGGAGTGTGCTGGGGGTAAGGGAGCAGGAAGTGAGGTCCCGTGCCAGCGCCTGACCAAAGAGGTGAGGACTGTCGCGGAAGCCCTGGGGAAGAACTGTCCAGGTGAGCTGACTGGAAGTATGAGTATCCGGATCTGTCCAGGTAAAGGCGAAGAGGAAATAGGAGTCGGGATGTAGGGGGATAGTGAAAAAGGCATCTTAGAGATCCAGAACCGTAAAGTGGGTTGTGGATGGGGGGGACATGGGAGAGCAAGGTGTATGGGTTTGGTACTACTGGGTGGAGAGGAATTATGGCCTCATTGATTATTCGGAGGTCCTGGACCAGGCAATAATCCCCAGAGGCCTGGCAGACAGGCAGGATGGGGGTGTTGCAGGGAGAGTCTGGGGATAAGGAGTCCCTGGTTTAGGAGTCTGGTGATAATAGGTTGTAGGCCCCTAAAGTGAGTCTCAGAGATGGGAAATTGGGGCTTTGATGGAAATTTGGAGGGGTCCTTCGATATGACATGGGAGTGGACCGGTCTGGAGTGGGAAGGATGGTTTGCCATCAATACACATGACCGAGATCTGGGAAGGAGAAACTGGCCCGGAATAAGTAGGCAGGACCGAATAGGTAGCCCCTGTGTCCACCAGAAATGAGATGGACTTACCCGCTACCTGTAGCGTTACGCTGGGCTCGGCGAGGGTGATGGGGGTCTTCGAGTCCAGGCGCCGTCAGTCGTCAGCCAATCCCAGCAGTTCGAGTGGTAATGCCGTTGGGTCGGCCTGCCCCCCGCGTGGAGACGCTGAGGGAGGGCCAGTCGTAGGGCAGTCACTCTTCCAGTGGCCCGTTAGCCTGCAGCTGGGACAGGGCTTAGAAGGAGGTCGGGGATTGGGACATTGGCGAGCCCAGTGGCCTTCTTTTCCGCATTTGAAGCAGGCCCCCAGCAGGGTTGCCTTTTGCGGACCCCGTGGATGCTGTGATCCATGGGAGATGGCCGGCCTTAGGGCAGCTACAAGAGCTTGGGTTTGGAGGGCCACCTTCTGGTGCATCCGAGCCTGTCGGCTGGATTCTGCCAAGTCCTCACGGCCATTATAGACTTTAAAGGCCATTTTTACCAGATCTCGAATAGGGCTTTGAGGGCCGTCCTCTGCCCGTTATAATTTCTTTCGGATGTCTGGGGCTGATTGGGTGATAAAATGGGTGGCTAGGACCGCAGCCCCTGCCGGGGTGTCGGGATCCAGCCGGGTGTAGAGAGTTAAGGCCTCTGTAAAGCGATTGAGAAAGATAGCTGGATTTTCGTTAGGTTCTTGGGTTATCTCTTTTAGTTTTTCAAAATTGACTACCTTATGAGCGGCAGCCTGCATGCCAGCCAGGAGGCATTGGATCATGAGGTCGCGTTTACGACGGCCATCTGGGCCATCCTGATAAGTCCAGCCTGGATTGGTGCCAGGTACGGCAGTCGCTCCGACAGTCATAGAGTTGTCGGTAAGGTGAACCTGATCTGCATGGTTTAGGGCAGCAGTTTGAGTTCTTTCCCTCTCGTCAGGGGTCAGAGTAGAAGATAGGATCACAAAGATATCGTGCCAGGTTAGATTGTAAGCTTGAGAGAGATAGCGAAATTCTTTGATGTAGCGGGAAGAGTCGGCAGAAAAGGAGCCTAATCGCTTTTCTATTTGAGAGAGATCTTGGAGACAAAAAGGGACATGGACTCTGACCAGTCCTTCCGCTCCTGCTACCTCCCTTAGAGGGCAGTGGTGATTTGGATCTTGGGAGTTGTGAGAGCGTGTGTGTGCACTAATTGGCGAAGCAAGGGGCGTGGGAGGAGAAATTGTCAAGGGAGGCGGGGGAATGGTTGGAGGGGCCGGAACGGTTCGGGAGGAGGAGGGACCGCCTCAGGGTACGGTGGAGGTTGGAGAGGAGCTCTGGAGGGGGGAGAGGCGAGAGATTCGGGTGGGTCGGCTAGTGGAGAGGGGTCATCATCAAAGGATATTAGGGGCTTGAATGTAGGAGATGTCTGGCAAGAAGGATCTGGGAAGTGGAACAATCGACGCAGAGAGAGGGGCGGGAGCGTGAATACCAGAAGGCCTGAACATAGGGGACCTCGGACGATTTGCCCGTCCTGCGGCAGTAATTATCTAGATCACAAGAGGATGTTAAAATCGAAAGTCCCTTCAGGAGGCCATTTGGATTGATTGTCTAGAGGATATCGTGGCCAGGCCTCAGTGGAATAGAAAATAAGCCGTCGGCAACGGAGATCTTGGGAGAAGCCGAGGGCTGTAAAATTGGCTAGGAGACACCCCAGGGGCGTCGTAGGATCTGGTTTCGATGGTGAGGTTCCCATGACCCCCAGTCTGTCCCTGAGTGAATGGAGAGGGAGAGAGGCGTCCCTGGTCTCAGTCTCCAATTCACGGCAGGTCGGAGGGCGGTCAGTGGATTGGGACATCTCCACAATCACCCGAGGCCCGGCGGGTCGGAGAGCGGTCAGGCAATTGGGACGTCTCCACAGTTGCCCGAGGCCCGGAGAGAGTACGGAGGAGTCCCTGATGCGGCCGTGGTTAAAGACAGGGAGTCCGGTGGGCAGGGACTCTGGGGGTCGGAGGGAACAAGGGAGGGGGACTCACCCCGTTTTCTGCCGGATTGGGTGGATGAGTAGAGGTTCCCTGGTTGTCTCCTGGGGGAGGGGAGGAGCGGCCCGCGCGGTAACCCGCGGGGCTTGGTACCCGTCCCGGGTTTCGGCACCAAATGTAAGGTCGGATCTTAACAAACGGCACCGCGAAACAGAGGAAGGCTTCAAGTGAGCTTTATTAGGGAGCGCTCCCGGGCGAGGTTCACTGGTCCGAGAGAAAGGGGCCAGAGAAGTCGCACCCGGGCGAGGGTTGGGCAAGATTTTATAGGGGAAGAAGGGAAAGGGGTGTGGTGAATCTGGGAGGGCGCAGGGTATTCCTTATTTGGTGGTCTTTTCGTGTATCCTGGGGGACTGTTAGTCCCGCCCCTCGAAAGGCGGGAAGGCTGGGCCAGGTGCAAAGTCCCCAGGTCAGTTCCTGGAACTGGGTGGTCCGGAATGTCTCCAGGTCAGTTTCTGGAACTGGGTGGTCCGGAGAATTTCGGTCTGATGCAACCTGTGAATCTGATTGTGTTCCCCTGACTCGGGCCAGTTGGCCTTACACGCGGGCCTCTCACTGCTGTGGCCTCTCCCGTTGCGGAGCAGAGGCTCATTGGCCATGGCACACGGGCCCAGCTGCTCCGCGGCCTGCGGGATCCTCCCGGACCAGGGCACGAACCCGTGTCCCATGCATCGGCAGGCAGACTCTCAACCACTGCGCCACCAGGGAAGCCCTGGTTTGCTTTTTAAGCTAAGCAATCAAGTCCCACAGCCTTATTAGCAAGAAGTCCAGAATCTTGAGCTGGAGGACCCTCCATCCCACCCTACTCTCCGTGCAAGAATGGGGCTTCCTCAGCTCAAGGCAGGGCAGGCCTGGCTCTAACGTCAGTGGTGCTCTCACCTCTCGTGGCCACACGGTGTCACTATGGAGCTTTGTCCTTCCGGGCCCCATCCACGCCAGCCACCCTGCAGCTTTTTGCCTTGCTCATTTCCAGCATGGGCCGCCCTGGGGCCGGGAGGCGGGGCATGGCTTGACCCTCAGAACTAAATCCCACTCCATTCACACAGCACGTGATGGTCAGTTCTGACTAGCTTCCAAGCGCATCCACATGGTATGTCAGAACCAGTCGTTTCACTTATTCGACAAACTACAAGCCCTACTGTGTGGCAGGTACCATTAGAGGAGTTTGGGATATTATCAGTGAAAAAAACAAAGCTCTTTGCCCTCCTCGAGGAGCTTGGCAGGACATCTCCCACATACTCTCCTCAGCCTTTTACCTGAGCCCAGGTTACCAACAAAGACATCTCCTCTCCTCCTGATGAGTTTTTCTTTGAGGGGAAAGGGTGCTCTCATTCATGCCAAGGTACATGTCCGATGCAGAGGGCTGGATTTTGCTAAAACACACACATCTCTTCTATAGTAAAGTAGGACTTTCTACTCTATGCTTGTATAAATGAGTGCCACAAAAGCGATCCTTCCACAGAGATCAGGTCATTTCAGGTTTTGAAACTTCATATACACTACCTCATTGAAAACTGTGATTCTTGCCCCTCTTGCAGGATTGTTAGGAGGGTTAAGTCAGATATGGTCACTGGACTGTATACTCATGATGGCTGTGCTGTGTTTATTGCTGTATGTTTCTTTCACTCAGTCCCTCAAACAGTGCCTAGCACATCATAGGGTCCAGTGCACACGTGTGCACCCACACATACGCACATTCATATATGCACAGTGATGGAATGAGCCTGCCAAGAGTGTCATTGTTCCCGCTCTTCCTTTTCAGAACATGTAATAGCCCCTCTGGTGTGTGAAGTACCACACAGAGCAAACTTCATTGTGCACAGAAATTGGCAGATGGCAATTCAGAGCAGGGTCTGAGATTCTGCATTTTAACACACTCCTGAGTGATGTTGACGCTTCTGATCAGGACAACCTGTAATTGGCAAGGCACAGCTTTTTTTCTCTTAAAGTAAATATGTAACAATATTCTGGCCCCTTTCCTTCTAGTGTATTGTTGGAAAGAGGCAGGTAGGGGTGAGATGTTGATATACCCTATTTCATAGGGCCTAAGAAAACCTATAGGTCCTAAGAAAACCTATAAAGTCAGGCCTATAAAACACAGCCTGATTTCAGAGAATTTAAAGTATGAAAAAAAAAGTACATCTTAGAATCTATGAAATAAGGCACTTGAGCGGCAATAGAATATAATGGTTAAGTGACTGGAGTCAGACAGAGATGGCCCCACCATTCAATACTTTTGTGATCTTGGGCGAGTTATTTAACGTCTATAAAATTGAATTTCCTAACCTCTAACATGGCAGTAACCACTAGGGCTGCCTGGTGATTAGAATTTACGCAGCCAGCTTGATATTTTAGCTGTCTGTCCAGTGAGATGAAAATCCACAATTGACCACTTTTGTATTCCTTCAATATTCCATATTTCTCTGAAATAAAATAACTTGGTATAAACCTGCTATAAGAGTATTAATCTTCACGTTTTGCCCTGTATAGCTCTGAATTTTTTGACTCTTCTACAAGAATGTATTTAGGTATTATGTGTGTTAAAATACATAAGACATACATTTTTTCAAAACATTGATTTGGCTGTGCTGGGTCTTAGTTGTGGCACGCGGTATCTTCGTTGCAGCATGTGAGATCTTTTTAGTTGCGGCATGCAGGAACTTTTAGTTGCGGCCTGGAATCTTTAGTTGCAGCATGCGGAATCTTTAGTTGTGGCATGCAAACTCTTAGTTGCAGCATGTAGGCTCCAGTTCCCTGACCAGGGATCAAACCCAGTCCCCCGCTTTGGGAGCACGGAGTCTTAGCCACTGGACCACCAGGGAAGTCCCAAAACATACATTTTTAAATAATTAGAGTTAAAAACTAAGCCCAAATTATTGCTTGATGTGTGCATCAGTTTTTATGGAGGGCATGCAGCAAACCTTACTAAAAATAGCGGTCACATTAAATGTTAAATGAGTGTGATGTGCTGAGTATGTTGTCTGGCGTGTCCAGGACAGTGGGTTTCAGTGAACATTACACATTAATGTGTTTGCCTCTAGAAGGCAGCCTCTCCTCTCTCATTCACTGCTGTTTCCCAGCACCCGGAACCAGGCTTAGCACATGGAGGGACTCAGTACACATTTGATGAACGTGTAAACCTCAGACTAACTCTTGCAGGTGGTCAGAGGAGGACTGGGGGTTGGGGGAAACTTTAGCTGGTGGTACTGCCTTAATGCAGAGGGAACAAGCTGAGGCCCACAGCTGAGAAGGGTGGATTTGCAAATCCTGGCACTTCCAGGAATGCCTGGAATTGCTAAACCAAACCCAGGACAAGGACTGAGGGAACTACTGAAGGCAGGCCCCAGAGGAGGGTGTTCCTTACAGGAGCACTTTCAGGTCTTTTAAGACTTTTCAAAAAATTGAACCATAGTTCATTTACAATGTTTCAGGTATACAGCAAAGCGATTCAGTTATATATATATATATATATATATATATATATATTTATATATATATATATATATATATATATATATATATTTTCAGATTCTTTTCCATTATAGGTTATTACAAGATATTGAATATAGTTCCCTGTGCTATACAGTAGGTCCTTGTTGTTGATCTATTTTATATTATAGTAGTGTGTATCTGATAATCCCAAATTTCCAATTTATCCCACACACCCCGCCTTTCCCTTTTGTAACTATAAGTTTGTTTTCTATGTCTATGAGTCTATTTCTATTTGTAAATAAGTTCATTTGTATCAGTTTTTTAGATTCTACATATAAGTGATATCATATGGTATTTATCTTTGGTTTACTTCACTTAGTATGATAATCTCTAGGTCCATCCATGTTGCTGCAACTGGCATTTTTCCTTCTTTTTAATGGCTGAGTAATATTCCACTGTATGTATACCGCATCTTCTTTATCCATTCATCTGTTGATGGACATTTAGGTTGTTTCCATGTCTTAGCTATTGTAAACAGTGCTGCTGTGAACATTGGAGTGCACATATTGGGTTGGCCAAAAAGTTCTTTTGGTTTTAAGTAATAAATAAAAGACACATTTTTCATTTTCACCAAGAACTTTATTGAACAACGTATTCATTAACCAGACTTTTTGGCCAACCCAATGTCTTTTCGAATTATAGGTTTGTCTGGATATATGCCCAGACGTGGGATTGCTGGATCGATCATATGGTAAATCTATTTTTAGTTTTCTAAGGAATATCCATATTGTTTTCCATAGTGGCTGCAGCAACTTACATTCCCACCAACAGTGTAGAAGTGTTCCCTTTTCTCCACACCCTCTCCAGCATTTGTTATTTGTAGACTTTTTGATGATGGCCATCCTGACCAGTGTGAGGTGATACCTCATTGTAGATTTGATTTGCATTTCTCTAATAATTAGCAATATTGAGCATCTTTTCATGTTCCTGTAGACCATCTGTATGTTTTTGGAGAAATGTCTATTTAGGTTTTCTGCCTGTTTTTTGATTGGGTTATTTGTCTTTTTGATATCAAGCTCTATGAGCTGTTTGAATATTTTGGAAATTAATCCCTTGTCAGTTGCGTTGCTTGCAAATATTTTCCCCCATTCCGTAGGTTGTCTTTTCATTTTGTTTATGGTTTCCCTTGCTTTGCAAAAGCTTTTAGGTTTAATTAGGTCCTATTTGTTTATTATTGCTTTGGTTTCTATTACTCTAGGAGACACATCCAAACGAATATTGCTGTGACTTATCTCAAAGAGTGTGCTGCCTATGTTTTCCTCTAGGAGTTTTATAGTATCCAGTCTTACATGTAGACCTTTCATCCATTTTGAGTTTATTTTTGTATATGGTGTTAGAAAATGTTCTAATTTCATTCTTTTCCCAGCACCACTTATTGAAGAGACTCTTTTCTCCATTGTATATTCTTCCCTGTTATCATAGATTAATTAACCATAATTGTGTGGGTTTATTTCTGGTCTTTCTATTCTGTTCCATTGATCTATGTGCCTTATCTTAGTGCCGGTACCATACTGTTTAATACGGTAGCTTTGTACAATAGTCTGGAGTCAGTGATTCCATTAAACCATTCTTCTTTCTCAAGCTTGTTTTGGCTATTCGGGGTCTTTTGTGTTTCCATACAAATTTTCTTTTCTTTTTTTTCTTTTTTGGCCACACTGCGCAGCTTGCGGGACCTTAGTTCCCCGATCAGGGATTGAACCCAGGCTACAGCAGTGAAAGCACTGAGTCCTAACCACTGGACCACCAGGGAATTCCCTCCATACAAATTTAAACATTTTTTGTTCTAGTTCTGTGAAAAATGCTATTGGTAATTTGATAGGGATTGCATTGAATCTGTAGATTGCCTTGTGTAGTATGATCATTTTAATAATATTGATTCTTCCAATACAAGAACATGGTATATCTTTTCATCTGTTTGAAAATGGTATATACAGATATACATGGTATATCTGCCATCTTCAATTTCTTTGATGAGTGTCTTATAGTTTTCAGAGTACAGGTCTTTTGCCTCCTTAGGTAGGTTTATTCCTATGTATTTAATTCTTTTTGCTGAAGTAGTAAATGGGATTTTTTCCTTAATATCTTTCTGATAGTTCATTGTTAGTGTATAGAAATACAACAGATTTCTGTATGCTAATTTTGAATCCTGCAACTTTACCAAATTCATTGATGAGCTCTAGTAGTTTTCTACTGGCATCTTTAGGATTTTCTCTCTATATTATGATGTCATTTGCAAACAGTGACAGTTCTACTTTTTCCTTTCTAATTTGGACTCCTTTGTTTTTCTTCTCTGATGTGGCTAGCACTTCCAAAACTATGTTGAATAAAAGTGGTGAGAGTGGGCATCCCTGTCTTGTTCCTAGTCTTAGAGGGAATGCTTTCAGCTTTTCACCATTGAATATGATGTTAGCTGTGGGTTTGTCATATATGGCCTTCATTATGTTGAGGTAGGTTCCCTCTATGCCCAATTTCTGGAGAGTTTTTAATCATAAATCAGTGTTGAACTTTATCAAAAGTGTTTTCTGTACCTATTGAGATGATCATATGCTTTTTATTCTTCAACTTTTTAACATTGATTTGCAGATATTGAAAAATCCTTGCACCCCTGGGATAAATTCCACTTGACCATGGTGTATGATCCTTCTAAGGCATTGCTACTATTTGGAATCGGTTTGCTAGTATTTTGTGGAGGATCTTTGCATCTATGTTCATCAGTGATATTGGCCTGTAATTTCTTTTTTTGTGATATCTTTTGATATCAGGGTGATGGTGGCCTCATGGAATGTGTTTGAAGTGTTCCTTCCTCTGCAATTTTTTGGAATAGTTTCAGAAGGATAAGTGTTAACTATTCTCTAAATGTTTGGTAGAATTCACCAATGAAACCATTTGGTCTTGGACTTTTGTTTATTTGGGGAGTTTTTAAATTACTGATTCAATTTCAGTACTGGTAATTGGTCTGTTCATATTTGCTATTTCTTCCTGGTTCAGTTTTGGGAGATTGTACCTTTCTAAGAATTTGTCCATTGCTCCTAGGTTGTCCATTTCATTGCTGTATAGTTTCTCACTGTAATCTCTTAATATCCTTTGTATTTCTTTGGTGTCAGTTGTAACTTCTTTTTCATTCTTGTTTTGATTTGAGCCTTCTCCCTTTCTTTATTTTTATTTTTGGTGCTGTGTATTTTTTTAATATTTATTTTTTTATTTTATATTTATTTGGTTGTGTTGGGTCTTAGTTGCAGCAGGCAGGCTCCCTAGTTGCAGCAGGTGGGCTCCCTAGTTACTGCAGGTGGGTTCCTTAGTTGCAGCTCAAGGGCTCCTTAGTTGTGGCTCACTGGCTCCTTAGTTGCAGCAGGTGGGTTCCTTAGTTGCGGATCACCTGCTTCTTGGTTGTGGCATGCAAACTCTTAGTTGTGGCATGTATGTGGGCTCTAGTTCCCAGACCAGGGATCAAACCCAGACCCCCTGCGTTGGGAGCGTGGAGTCTTAACCACTGTGCCACCAGGGAAGTCCCTCCCTTTCTTTCTTGATGAGTCTGGCAAAAGGCTTATCAATTTTGTTTATTTTTTCAAAGAACCAGCTTTTAGTTTCATTGATCTTTTCTATTTTTTTTAGTCGTGTTCATTTATTTCTGTTCTGCTCTTTATGCTTTCTTTCCTTCTACTACAGGTTTTGTTTGTTCTTCTTTTTGTAATTGCTTTAGGTGTAAGGTTATGTTGTTTATTTGAGATTTTTCTTGTTGCCTGAGCTTGTATCACTATAAGCTTTTGCTGTATCCCATAGGTTTTGGATCATCATGTTTTCATTTTCATTTGTCTCTAGGTATTTTTTGATTTCCTCTTTCAGTGATCCATTGGTTTAGTAGCATATTGTTTAGCCTCCATGTGTTGGCAGTTTTTGCAGTTCTTTTTTCTTGTAGGTGATTTCTAGTCTCATGGCATTGTGGTTGGAAAAGATGCTTGATGTGATTTCAGCTTTCTTAAATTTATGGAGACTCGTTTTGTGGCCTAGCATGTGATCTGTCCTGGAGAATATTCCATGCACACTTGAAAAGAATGTGTATTTTGCTGCTTTCGGATGGAATGCTGTATATATATCAATTAAGTCCATGTGGTCTAATGTGTTATTTAAGTCCTGTGTTTCCTTATTGATTTTCTGTCTGGATGATCTGTCCATTGATGAAAGTGGGGTGTTAAAGTCTCCTACTATTATTGTCACTGTCAGTTTCTCCTTTTATGTCTGTTAATATTTCCCTTATATATTGAGGTGCTCCTATGTTGCATGCATATATATTTACAGTTGTTATATCTTATTCTTGGATTTATTCCTTGATCATTATGTAGTGTCCTTCTTTGTCTCTTGTAACAGTCTTTAAAGTTTATTTTATCTAAGTATGCTACTCCAGCTTGCTTCTGATTTTTTGTTTGCATGGAATGCCTTTTTCCATCCTCTCACTTCCAGTCTGTATGTGTCTTTAGATCTAAAGCGAGTCTCTTGTAGGCAGCATATATACAGGTCTAGTTTTTTTGTATCCATTTCAGGCAGTCTGCTTCTTCTGGTTGGAGCATTTAGTCCATTTACATTTAATTATCACTATGTATGTTCTTATTGCCATTTTGTTAATTGTTTCGGATTTGTTTTCATAGGTCTTCCCTCCTCCTTTTCTCTTATGATTTGATGACTATTGTTAGTGTTATTTTGGGTTCCTTTTTCTTTTTTGTGCGTATATCTATTATAGATTTTTGGTTTGTGGTTACCATGTTTCTATATAACAGTCTGTATACATACCTGATTGTTTCATGTTGCTGATCTCTTAATTTCAAAAGCATTTTAAATACCCTGCATTTGTATTCTCCTCCCCTCATGATTTCTGTTTTTGATATTGTATTTTACATCAAATTGTTTTATGTATCCCTTAACTGCTTATTGTGCATACAGGTGACAGTACTACTTTTGTTTTTTAACCTCTCTACTGACTTTGTGTGTGGATGATTTCCTACCTTTGCTGTATGTTTGCCTGTACTGGTGAGCTTTTTCCTCCTGTAATTTTGTTTCTAGTTGTGACCCTTTATTTTTTCTGCCTAGAGAAGTTCCTTTAACATTTGTTTTAAAGCTGATTTGGTGGTGCTGAATTGTTTTAGCTTTTGCTTGTCTATAAAGCTTTTTATTTCTCTATCAAATCTAAGTGAGAGCCTTTATGCGTAAAGTATTCTTGCTTGTAGGTTTTTTCCCTTTCATCACTTTAAATATATTGTGCCACTCCCTTCTGTCCTTCAGTTTCTGCTGAAAAATCAGCTGATAGGCTTATGGGAGTTTCCTTGTATGTTATTTGTTGCTTTTCCCTTGCTGCTTTTAGTATTCTCTTTAATTTTTGTCATTTTGATTACAGTGTATCTTGGTTTTGTTCCTCTTTGGATTAATCCTGTATGGGACTCTCTGTGCTTCGTAGACTTGGGTACCTGTTTCCTTTGCCAGGTTAGAGAAGTTTTCAGCTATTATCTCTTCAAATATTTTCTTGGGCCCTTTCTCTCTTCTCCTTCTGGGACCCCCTATAATGCAAATATTAATATGCTTGATATTGTCCCAGAGGTGTCTTAAACTGTCCCCATTTCTTTTCATTCTTTATCTTTTTTCTATTCAGCAGCACTGATTTCTACTACTCTTGTCTTCCAGCTCACTGATCTGTTCTTCTGAATCATTTAGTCTATTATTAATTCCTTCTAGTGAATTTTTCATTTTAGTTATTGTATACTTAACCTCTGTTTGGTCATTCTTTATATTTTCTAATTCTCTGTTTAAAACTTTTAACTTCTCACTCTGTGCATCTATTCTTCTCCTGAGTTCTTTGATCATCTTTATGACTATTACTCTGAACTCTTTCTCGGGTAGATCGCCTATCTCCATTTCATTTAGTTCTTCTGGAGTTTTATCTTGTTCCTTGGTCTGGAACATAGTCCTCTGCCACTTTATTTTGTCTAAGTTACTGTTTGTGTTTTTATGTGTGTGGTAGCTTAATTACATTTCTCAACCTCGGAGAAGTGGCCCTTTGTAGGAGGTATCCTGTGCATCCCAGCAGTGTACTCCCCTTTCATCACCCAAGCTATATGCTCTAGGGGTTCCCCCTAAGAGGGCTGCATGGGTCCTTCTTTGTGGTAGGCTGAGTGTGTGGGCAGTCTGGTAGGCTTGGTTGGTTGCTAGACCCTACCTTGTGCAGATGCTGCTGGTACTGTTTAGTGGGGCCTTGTCACCAGGCAAGGTGACAAGGTTGTGCAACCCTAGTAGGTCTCGGGGTAGTGCTGGCTTACTGGTGGGCGGAGCCAGGGTCCCAAAGACTCTGGGGCTGTTGCCCACCCACTGGCAAGTGAAGCCGGATCCTGGGGTTAGTGCTGGACTACTGGCAGGAAGAGATGGTTCCTGGAGTCTGTTTGCGTGGCCCAGGGATCCCAGAGCTCGTTTCAGATCATTGGTTGGTGGTGGGGGGGGGGTTTCCTAATAGAGCTGGGTATGGGGTCTCTGGTGTCCAGAAGTTTGCATTGGCCTGCTAGTGGGGCGGGCCAGGCCTCAGCTGGCCCTGGGGTAGCGTCCAGCCTGCATTGTGGGATTGTAGCTGCTAGTGTCTGTCCCCTGGTGGGTGAGGCTGATCACGAGGCTAGTGCAGGCTTCCTGGAGAGAAGGGCTCAAGCCTACCCACTGGTGGGCGGAGCTGGGTCTTGGCGCTCTGGCGGGCAGGGCCCTGTCTTGGCGCGAGTCCAGAGGTGGCCGTGGACTGTTAGACAGCCTGTCTGCTGATGGGTGGGGCTGTGTCCCTGCCCAGTTAGTTGCTGGGCCTGAGGCTTCGCAGCACTGGAGCCTGCAGGCTGTAGGGTGGAGCCAGGGCTTGTTGCTGATGATCCAGTGTGTCAGCCACCAGTAGTGTTCATGTGGCTGAATGTTCCCCGATATGTCTGCCACCAGTGTCTGTGTCCCCAGGGTGAGCCACAGCCACCTCCCACCTCTCCAGGAGACTTTCCAAGACCAGCAGGCAGGTCTGGCCCAGGCTCCTATCAACTTGCTTCTTTTGCCCTGGGTCCTGGTGTGCGTGAGATTTTGTGTGTGCCCTTTAAGAGCGAAGTCTCTGTTTCCCCCAGTCCCATGGGGCTCCTGCACTTAAGCTCCACTGGCCTTCAAAGCCAATGCTATGGGGGCTCATTTCCCTGTTGCAGGAGCCCTGGGCTGGGGAGCCTGACTGTGGGGCTCAGAACTCTCACTCCTGGAGGAGAACCTCTGCAGTATAATTATTCTCCAGTTTGTGGATCACCCAGCCGGGACGTATGGGATTTGATTACATCACGAGTCTACTGGTGGTTCCATCTTGTTCCCTCTTTGCCTTTCGTTGTAGAAGATGTTTCCTGGTAGGTTCCAGTCTGTTTCATCTATGGTTGTTCTGCAGGTAGGTGTGATTTGCTCGTAAGAGGAGGTGAGCTCAGGACCTTTCTACTCTGCCGTCTTGGCTGCTCTCCCTTTTAAGACATTTCTTGCCCACAGTACTGAAGCACTGACTGGGATACTAGAGAAAATAAAATGGTGGACTTCCTGGCTCTTGCTCAAAGGCAGAGGATATGCTGAGCACTGAACACAGCACCAGGCACAGTGAACAGGAAGGAAAGGCCTTTGGCCTAATCCTGATATCCAGCTGCAAGGGGCTAACCCTGGCTTCTCCCAACACCTAGGGGTTGCTCCAGGAGAAGTGAACCTGCCCCTGGGAACTTCTCACCTATATACACCTGATGACTGCAAGTAAAAAAAAAAAAGAGAGCGACCAGAACTCTCCAGCATTTCTCCCCCTTTTCCAGGTCTGGGTGGGACTTGGCAAATTCCAAGGATTTTCCTAGAGAATGGAAAAAGCTTCAAGATTGGGGGGAGCAGCCTAATCTATTACAAATCTATTATATTGAAATTCGTTTGAAAAGATGGTTCATCAAGAAATTTCATAAGCAAAAGTCCTCAACCTACCTAAATATCCCCTTCACATTTTCTCATTTTCCAGGTGACCTTGTACAAGGGCTCTGACATGGAGGACTTTGGGTTCAGTGTAGCAGATGGCTTGCTGGAGAAAGGAGTATATGTCAAAAATATTCGCCCAGCTGGGCCAGGAGATCTTGGTGGCCTAAAGCCCTACGATAGGCTCTTACAGGTAAGACCTCAGATGGAATTTTATTTGGAAATTAATTTGGAAGTCGTATTTGATCAGTGTCCACCCATCCTCCTTTGCCTCAAGACGAGATTAGAGGCCCCTCCTATAGATAGGCACTTTTTCCTTTGGTAGAATTTACCGGTTACGGAAACGGCCTGTTTCCCTATATATATTCCCCAGCAGATTCTAAACTTCTTGAGAACAGGACTAGTACCTTATTCTCCCATTTCCCATTATACAGTGATCGATACCAGTATCTCACACAATGTCTAAAACCCAAAAGCTGAACCTTGTTTACTATTAAGTACTAGGAGTACTATGGTTGTCAGGTATAGTTTCATTGAGCAAAGCAAATTCCTGATCTTACGTACAGTTTTTAGAAAGAGCATTTTGCAGGAAGAGGAGGGGGGTTGCCATCAGTCTTGAAAGTACGTTCAGGTGAATGAGTCTGTCCCTAAACAGTTGCCTTTCAAAGCATGAGGTTGCACTGACTGGTTGGCTTTCAGACACGTGTTCACTGAGCAAGTTGTCACTGATGGATTAGGTAGTTTTAAAACCAATTCTGGTGATCTTTTTACCATGGCAATATAACAATTACTCTTGTCCTAAGAGTAAGGAACACGTTTATTTTCCATAGATACTCTAGTATTTGCTGAATAAATAACTATGGACAAGTTATTTGACCTGTCTTCCTAATCTATAAATTAGAGCTATACTTACTTTTATGGAAGATGAGGCTATAAAAGTAGACTGGACTCACCTTGTGAAGGGCCTTGAAAGCCAAGATAAAGCTCTTGGACTGTATTCTGGAGGTATGTTAATTTTCTAAGCAGAATAATGACATTTTATAATTTAGAAAGACGATACAATTATGTCATAGGTGGATTGGTGTAGGGTGAAGGGGAGGATCACAGGAAAGACGATCAGGTAGGTAAGGGTAAGACACGTGTACCAGACCTGAGTCTTTAATGCCTTCAGTGCATCCTGGCAGAGCCGTCTGTGAGGCAGGCGGCAGCTTGCATTTGTTGCTCAGGAGAGATGTTACAGCCAAAAGTAAAGATCTGGGCTACTGAAGGCATGGATTTGGATAAAGTTGCCTATGGTGGATTTCTAGTGAGGAAGAGAAGAGAACTAAAGATAGAATTCTAAGAAAAACAAAATTTAAAGGACGGGAAGAAGTAAAGGCAGGAAAGGACTGAAAGTGAGCAGTTAAAATGGTACAAAGGTCAAAAAAAGTGGTGTCATAAGAGCCAAGGAGGGAGTTTTAAGGATGAGCAGGCAAAGGCCAAAGGGGATGAGAACTCAAGACACCATTCCTGTGTTGGACAGTTGGGGTCATTTATATAATATATAAGGGTCAGGTCCCAGACCGAGAAGATTGGGGAGAGAGTGAAAAGTCAAGGAATGGAAGCAGCATGTAGATGATTCTTTAAACTTTTAGGGGGAAAAGAATAAGGAAACATAATCTCATACAGAGTCAAGAAAGAGAAAAACAAATACTGTATGCTAACATATAGTATGGCAACATACAGTATGGCAAGACTGATGGCAACACTGAGAATGTTATCTTATTTTTAAAATTCAAGACTAAGAATTTGAGAATGAAGAGTATTAAAATGAAGTTTATCTTGACTGATAGGCAAATCAAACTCATACTGCTTGACAGACATGTTTTGAAAACTGATTATATTGAGGGGTGTACAGCACATGTACATCTAAAAAAACAAATGGTTCTGAAGAACCTAGGGGCAGACAGGAATAAGATGCAGACATAGAGAATGGACTTAAGGACACAGGGAAGGGGAAGGGGAAGCTGGGATGAAGTGAGAGTGGCATGGACATATATATATACACTACCAAATGTAAAATAGATAGCTAGTGGGAAGCAGCCGCACAGCACAGGGAGATCAGCTCGGTGCTTTGTGACCACCTAGAGGGGAGGGATAGCTAGGGTGGGAGGGAGACACAAGAGGGAGGGGATATGGGGATATAAGTATACATATAGCTGATTCACTTTGTTACACAGTAGAAACTAACACAATGATGTAAAGCAATTATACTCCAATAAAGATGTTAAAAAAAAAAAATAAGGAAACATGAAAGACGATGAACGCATGTGTAAGCTGAGGAGGGGGTGGGCTCATGACCAAGAGAGGTAGTTCAGTGTCATGGTCAAGAGCACGAGCTTTGGAATCATCCAGACTGCCTGAGATTACATCCTCGCTGGACCACTTGCCAAGTTCTGATCTCAGGCAAATCTCTTAACCACTCTGTGCCTTACTTTCCTCATCTGTAAATTAGGGATAATATTTGGCACTTGGAGCATCTGCCATGAATAAGGCGATATGCTCAGCATGGGGACATTGGGATGTGTCCCTGTTCCCTGCTCTCAAGGGCCTTACAATTTAGTAGCAGAGAGTAAAGTAAGCCAATATCCATGTTATAGTGTGGTCAGGGCCAGGATAGACCTCTCTGTACAGAGTGCTCATTTTAAGCACTTTCAAGACTTGACTCAATCAACCTGTTGTGTCTGAAATGTTACTCTGGGTTTTGGGAATCATCTTATGTCTATAACAGTAATTCAAAGTGGCGCTTCTTGACCTTTCAGGTTAATCATGTCCGAACGAGAGACTTTGACTGCTGCCTTGTTGTGCCCCTCATAGCAGAATCTGGTAATAAGCTGGACCTGGTTATTAGTAGAAACCCCCTGGCTTCACAGAAGTCCATAGAACAGACTCTACCAGGAGGAGAATGGAGTGAACAGAACAGTGCTTTTTTCCAGCAGTCGAGCCACGGTGGTAATTTGGAGATACGAGAGCCCACTAATACATTATAGCGATGCTTTCTACAAAGCAGGACAAAAGACAATATCTACATGGTGCTAAAAAAAAAAAAAAAAAAATCCCTTTAAGATTTCTGTGACATTTGAAGCACAGATAATCATGTGGCATTAACTGCAAGCACAGGGGTCTTTTAAATCTCATGGCTCATGTTCACTTACCCTTTCAAGTTGAAGAGGTTTCTTTGTTGGTGATCACTATGGTATATGACAGGCAACCCCCTGCCAAGACCAAGGGTAGCGAAAAAGAAAAACAAGTAGGCCACCCCTCTCTACAGTTAACATCAGAGGAAATTTTTTACAGGTCCATCTTCCCATTCCTTTTTAAAAAGAGAAATATCTGTTTGAAAATGTTCTCTATGATAATTTCCTTAATTCACTTTGAAATCAGTTTCTTACCACAAAGTCATTCATGCAAGAATTTAACCAACAAGGCTTTTCATAAAGCTGGCTGTACTAGGAGAGCTAGTTTGGTGAACTGCTGGGACTGCTGCTATGGGAGGGGTACAGGTATAAAATCATCTTACAACGTTTCAGCAATGATGCACGTAGGCAACCATAATAGGTGGTGGTAAATGTTTTGCCCAAGTTTAGGAATGATTTTAACTAAGATGTATGCTATTCCCTATGCAACAGATTATCAAACAGGATATGTCTTGTGACCTGTTTTTTTTAAGGACACATTGTTAATAGTTGAAAAATCTGATAATGAATTAGGATGTTTAGCAACACTGAGAATTAGTTATCTTATTTTTAAAATTCAAGACTAAGAATTTGAGAATGAAGAGTATTAAAATGAAGTTTATCTTGACTGATAGGCAAATCAAACTCATACTGCTTGACAGACATGTTTTGAAAACTGATTATATTGAGGGGTGTACAGCACATGTACTTAAAAATGACACTGGACTGTCTCTTGTTCTGAGCCATGCCACTTACTGAAATTGTAAATACATTTTTTACAAAATGCATTGCCAATTATTACCATCCCTCAAAGCAATAAATTGTGACAGTTGCTTTTAATGTTCGTCAGCAACTGTTTTCATTTGTTCAGATATTTTGAATAGTTACACTAATAACTAACTGTTATTTGGTGAATATAAAAAAAATAGATCTGTATATTAATTGTAGAATCTCCATCCTGAAACAATTATTTTCCAAACGTTTTTATTTTGGTCAATAATTCAAACAACTGCTTAGGTAAAGCATTTGAACACTGTGTCCTTTGTTTAAGGAAAAAGTTCACCTTTCTTTTTTGTGCAAAGAAATATATTATTTCAATCATAGTTCAGAACTGCCAGGGCAAGAAAGTATAAAGCAGAATCATGTTAAGGAAAAAAAAAAGATCATGAGGGGAGTCACTTAAATATGTATTTTTATTTGTAACAAACAAGTATTAAACTGTAAAGTATTTTTGTACAAATTTAATACTTTAATAGCATGGTATTTATCGTCTATGTATGGTTTTGGGGAATTAAAAATTGTTGCAAATATTTGTATGGAAAAAAAAAACCTCTACCAAATGGAATAAACAGTGATTTTAAAAAGCCAAAAGAAAAACTTTTTTTTTTTGGTGCTTTGAATATATTTTAGTGTTCTAGACTGAGCCCTACACAATACCTATAGTTACATAATTTTCTACGGGGGAAGATTTTGCCATAAACTTGAAAAGCAACATGGAAGAGCTTAGGTTTTGAAATTTGATCTGGACTTGGGCAAGTCCAGCTCTGGTACTCACTCAGTGGTGGCATAAAATTTAATTACTTTGAGTCAGTTTCCCCACCTATAATACTGAAGGTCATATCTACATTCCAGTACTTTCATGAGAAGAGATGTGACACATATGTGAAAATGCTAAAACAGGAACACCTCCAAGACTCATGGTACATTTACTTTAGGTGACAAAGCTTGATCTTAAGGATCACATCTACCCTGAGAACATTATATGTATTCTATAAAATACATTTTCAAAAACTATTAAAATGTATAAATTTTCATCATGCTATCTTAAAAAAGAAAAAAACTATTACCTTATAGTCCCAACGTTTTCATTTTTGCAGATTGCCTAGCAGGCTTTGTAAATTCACAGGAACAAGGCAGGGTGTCCATTCTTGCCACTTCCATTTAACAGTATGACAAGGAAGTGAAATAAAAGGCAACTAGATTGGAAAGGAAGAAGTAAAACTCTACTTGCAGATGATACAATCTTGTGTATACAAAAACCTTAAGGAATCCACTAAAAAACCTATTAAAACTAATATGAGTTTAGCAAGATTACAAGATACAAAAATCAATTGAATCTCTATACTGTAGCAATGAACAAACCAAAAATAAAACAATTATATTCTATAAAGCACAGGAAGCTCAGCTTGGTGCTCTATGATGACCTAGTTGGGTGGGATGGGGGTGGGGTGGGAGGGAGGTCCAAGAGGGAGGGGATGTAGGTATACATATAGCCGATTCACTTCATTGTACAGCTGAAACTAACACAACATTGTAAAGCAACTGTACTCCAATAAAAAAATTATATTCTCATAGGATCAACAATAAAATACTTAGGAATAAATTCAATAAAAGTACAGAGTAGGTGTGGAAGACAGCAGAGTAAAAGACCCTGAGCTCACCTCCTCTCATGAGCACACCAAAGTAACAGCTAGCTGCAGAACAACCATCTGTGAAGAAGACTGGAACCTACCAGAAAAGATCTTCTACAACTAAAGATATAAAGAAGGTACCACAACAAGACAGACAGGAGGGGAGGACTTGAAGTATAATCAAATCCCATACCCCACATGTGGGTGACCCACAAACTGGAGAATAAATATACTGTAGAGGATCTCCCACAGGAGTGACAGCTCTGAGCCCCACATCAGGCTCCCCAGCCTGGGGGTCTGTCACTGGGAAGACAGATCCTCAGAGCATTTGGCTTTGAAGGCCAACAGGCCTTCACTGCAGGAGCCCCACAGGACTGGGGGAAACAGAGACTTCACTTTTCAAAGGGCACACACAAAATCTGACACACCAGGACCCAGGGCAAAATCAGTAATTTGATAGGAGCCTGGGCCAGACCTGCCTGCTGGTCTCGTAGACTGTCCTGGAGAGGCAGAGGGATGGCAGCAGCTCACCCAGGGGGACACAGACACTGGTGTCAGACACTGAGGAACATTCAATTGTGTGAACATGCCAGGTGGCTGACATGCTGGATCATTAGCACCAAGATCTGGCCCCATCCAACAGCCGGAAGGCTCCAATGCTGGGATGCCACAGGCCAAACAACTAACTGGGTGGGGACACATCCCCACCCACCAGCAGAGAGGCTGCCTAAGGGCTTCCTGAGCCCACAGCCGCCTCTAGACATGCCCCTAGGCATGGCCCTGCCCACCTGAGGGCCAATATCCAGCTCCACACACCAGTGGGAAGGCACCAGCCCCTCCCACCAGGAAGCCAGCCCAAGCCTCTAGACCAGCCTTACCCACCAGGGGGCAGACTCCAGAAAGAAGAAAGCTACAGTCCTGCAACACAGGCCAGACGCCACCCTAGGACTCGTTGGCCCCCTGCCCTGCCCACTAGCAGGCTAATACAACCTTCCAGACACTCTGGACCCATGACCAACTGTCAGGACTGGCCCCTGACAACACCAACAATCTGAAATGAGCTCTGAGATCCCTGGGCCCTGCAGGCAAACTCCAAGAAACACCTCTAACTGCTAGTAGTCTGGTACTACTCCCAGGGTCTGGCTTCACCTCTCAGTGGGCGGGCAACAGCCCCAGAGTCTTTGGGACCCTGATTCTGCCCACCCGTGTGCCAGCACTAGCCTCAGGGCCCATTAGGGTTCCACAACCAGCCACCTCACGACCAGGCCCCTCTAAAGAGCAGCCAGCAGCGTCCACGCAAGGCAGGTCTGTGCAAACAACCAGACTAGGCACCAGCCAAGCCTACCATACCACCCACATAGGCAGCCAAAACAGAAAGAGCCATGCAGCCCTCTTAGGGGGCACCTCCAGAGCATACAGCTTGGGTGACGGGTGGAGTGCACTGCTGGGACACACAGGACACCTACAGAGGGCCACTTCTCCAAGGGTGAGAAACGTAACTAACTTACCACGTACGTAAAAATATAAATAGCAATAGACAAAATGAGATGGCAGAGGACTATGTTCCAGACCAAGAAACAAGATAAAACTCCAGAAGCGGAGTTAAGTGAATAGGCAATCTACCCAAGAAACAGTTCAGGGTAATGATCATAAAGGTGATCAAAGAACTCAGGAGGAGAATGGATGCGCAGAGCAAGAAGTTAGGATTTTTTAACAAAGAATGAGAAAATATAAACAACAAAACTGAGATGAAGAGTACAATAACTGAAATGAAAAATACACTAGAAGGAATCAATAATAGACTACATGAGGGGCTTCCCTGGTGGTGCAGTGGTTGAGAATCTGCCTGCTAATGCAGGGGACACGGGATCGAGCCCTGGTCTGGGAGGATCCCACATGCCGCGGAGCAACTAGGCCCGTGAGCCACGGCTGCTGAGCCTGCGCGTCCGGAGCCTGTGCTCCACAACAAGAGAGGCCGCGGTAGTGAGAGGCCTGCGCACTGCAATGAAGAGCGGCCCCCACTCGCCACACTAGAGAAGGCCCTCGCACAGAAGTGAGGACCCAACACAGCAAAAGTAAATAAATTAATTAATAAACTCCTACCCCCAACATCAAAAAATAATAATAATAATAATAGACTACATGATACAAAAGAGTGGATCAGTGACTGGAAGACAGCGTAGTAGAAATCACTGCTGCTGAACAGAAAAAACAGTGAAAAGAAATGAAAACAGTTTAAGACACCTCTGGGAAAACATGAAGCACATTAATATTTGCATTATAGGGTTGCCAGAAGGAGAAAAGAAAGAAGGGCCCAAGAAAATATTTGAAGAGATAATAGCTGAAAACCATCCTAACCTAGGAAAGGAAACAGTCACCCAAGTCCAGGAAGCACAGAGTCCCATGGAGGATTAACCCAAAGAGGAGCACACCAAGACACACTATAATCAAAAGGACAAAAATTCAAGAGAGAATCCTAAAAGCAGCAAGGGAAAAGCAACAAATAACATACAAGGGAACTCCCATAAGCCTATCAGCTGATTTTTCAGCGGAAACTCTGCAGGCCAGAAGGGAGTGACACAATATATTTAAAGTGATGAAAGGGAAAAACTGACAACCAAGAATACTCTACCCAGGAAGACTCTCATTTAGATTTGATGGAGAAATCAAGCTTTACAGAGAAGTGAAAGCTAAAAGAATTCAGCACCACCAAACCAGCTTCACAACAAATGTTAAAGGAACTTCTCTAGGCAAAAAAGAAAAGGCCACCACTAGAAAAAAGAATTATGGAAGGAAAAAGTCCACCAGTAAAGGCAAACATACAGTAAAGGTAGGAAATCATCCACACACAAAGCTAGTAGGGAGGTTGAAAGATAAAAGTAGTAATATCACCCGTATCCACAATAAGCAGTTAAAGGATACCTAAAACAATTAGATGTAAAATATATCAAAACAGTAATAGTGAGGGGAGGAGAGTACAAATGCAGGGTATTTAAAATGCATTTGAAATTAAGAGAACAGCAACTTGAAACAATCAGGTATGTATACAGACTGCTATACAAAAACTTCATGGTAACCACAAACCAAGAATCTATAATAGATAAACACGCAAAAAAGAAAAAAGAATCCAAAATAACACCAAAAGTAGTCATCAAAGCACAAGAGAAGAGAACAAAAGAAGAAAGGGGAAGAAAAAGACCTACAAAAACAAATCCAAAACAACAAAATGGCAACAAGAACATACATAGCAATACTTACCTTAAATGTAAACAGACTAAATCCTCCAACCAGAAGACACAGACTGCCTGAATGTATACAAAAACAAGACCCGTATATATGCTGCCTACAAGAGACTCACTTTAAATCTAAAGACACATACAGACAAAGTGAGGGGATGGAAGAAGGTATTCCACAAAAATGGAAATCAAAAGAAAACTGGGGTAGCAATACTTACATCAGACAAAATAGACTTTAAAATAAAGACTGTTACAAGAGACAAAGAAGGCCACTACATAATGATCAAGGGATCCATCCAAGAAGAGGATATAACAATTATAAATATATATGCACCCAACATAGGAACACATCAATGTATAAGGCAATATTAACAGACATAAACAAGAAATCAACAGTAACACAATAATAGTGGGGGACTTTAACACTCCATTTACATCAATGGACAGATCATCCAGACAGAAAATCAATAACGAACCACAGGCCTTAAATAACACATTAGAACAAATGGACTTAACCCATACTTTTACAGCATTCCATTCAATAGCAGCAAAATACACATTCTTTTCGAGTGCACATGGAACATTCTCGAGGATAGATCACATGCTAGGCCACAAAACAAGCCTTGATAAATTTAAGAAAACTGAAATCATATCAAGCATCTTTTCCAACCACAACACTATGAGACCAGAAATCAACTATAAGGAAAAAAACTGTGAAAAACAAACACGTGGAGGCTAAACAATATGCTACTTAACAACAAATGGACCACTGAAGAAATAAAAGAAAAATAAAAAAATACCTAGAGAAAAATGAAAATGAAAACCTGATGATCCAAAACCTATGGGATGCAGCAAAAGCAGTTTTAGGAAGGAATTTTATAGTGATACAAGCTTACCTCAGGAAACAAGAAAAATCTCAAATAAACAATCTACCATTATGCTTAAAGCAACCAGAGAAAGAACAAACAAAATCCAAAGTTTGTAGAAGGAAAGAAAGCATAAAAAATCAGAGCAGAAATAAATAAAATAGAGACAAAAAAAAAATCAATGAAACTAAAAGCTTGTTCTTTGAAAAGACAAACAAAATTGATAAACCTTTAGCCAGACTCATCAAGAAAAAGAGATGGAGAGCCCAAATCAATAAAACCAGATATGAAAAAGAAGTTACGACTGATACCACAGAGATGCAAAGGATCATAGAAGACAGCTATGAGCAACTATATGGAAATAAAATGGACAACCTAAAAGAAATGGACAAATTCTTAGAAAGGTACAATCTCCCAAGACTGAACTAGGAAGAAATAGAAAATATGAACAGACCAATTACCAGTACTGAAATTCAATCAGTAATTTAAAAACTCCCAACAAAAGTCTGGGACCTGACGGTTTCATGCGTGAATTCTACCAAACATTTAGAGAACAGTTAACACCTATCCTCAAACTATTCCAAAAATTTGCAGAGGAAGGAACACTTCCAAATACTTCCTGAGACAGTGGTCTCAGACAAAGATATCACAGAAAAGAAATTACAGGCCAATATCACTGATGAACATAGATGCAAAAATCCTCAACAAAATACTAGCAAACTGACTCCAACAATACCTTAAAAGGATCATACACCATGACCAAGTGGGATTTATCCCAGGGGTGCAAGGATTTTTCAATATCTGCAAATCAATCAATGTTAACAAACTGAAGAATAAAAAGCACATGATCATCTCAATAGGTGTAGAAAATGCTTTTGACAAAGTTCAACACCCATTTATGATAAAAACTCCAGAAACTGGGCAAAGAGGGAACCGACCTCAACATAATAAAGGCAATGTATGACAGACACACAGCTAACATCATATTCAACAGTGAAAAGCTGAAAACTTCCCCTGTAAGATTAGGAGCAAGACAAGGATGCCCACTCTCACCACTTTTATTCAACATAGTTTTGGAAGTGCTATCCACAGCAATCAGAAAAGAAAAACAAAGGAGTCCAAATTAGGAAGAAGTAGAACTGTCACTGTTTGCAGATGACATGATAATATAGAGAGTAAATCCTAAAGATGCTACTAGAAAACTACTAGAGCTCATCAATGAATTTAGTAAAGTTGCAGGATTCAAAATTAACATACAGAAATCTGTTGTATTTCTATACACTAACAATGAACTACCAGAAAGAGATATTAAGGAAACTTTCCCATTTACCATCACATCAAACAGAATAAAATACCTAGGAATAAACCTATCTAAGGAAGCAAAAGACCTGTACTCTGAAAACTATAAGACACTGACAAAAGAAACTGAAGATGACACAAATGTAAAGATATACCACGTTCTTGGATTGAAAGTATCAATATTGTTAAAATGGCCATACTACAAAACGCAATCTACAGATTTAATGCAATCTCTATCAAATTACAGAACTAGAACAAAAAAAAATTTAATTTGTATAGAAACACAAAAGACCAAAACAGCCAAAACAAGCTTGAAAAAGAAGAACAAAGTTGGAGGAATCATGCTCCCTGGCTTCAGAGTATACTACAAAGCTACAGTCATCAAAACAGTATGGTACTGGCACAAAAACAAACACATAGATCAATGAAACAGGATACAATGCCCAGAAATAAACCCACACACTTACAGTCAATCTACGACGAAGGAGGCAAGAATATACAATGGAGAAAAGACAGTCTCTTCAATAAGTGGTGCTGGGAAAACTGGAGAGCTACATGTAAAAGAATGAAATTAGAACATTCTCTAACACCATATACAAAAATAAACTCAAAATGGATTAAAGACCTAAATGTAAGACCATATTTTAAAAGTCTTGGAGGAAAACATAGGCAGAACACTGTCTAACATAAATAGCAGCAATAATTTTTTTGGATCTGTCCCCTCGGGTAGTGGAAACAAAAGCAAAAATATACAAATGGGACCTCAATAAACTAAAAGCTTTTGCACATCAAAGGAAACAAAATGAAAAGACAACCTATAGAATGGGAGAAAATATTTGCAAATGATGTCACTGACATGGTATTAATTTCCATAATATGCAGACAGGTTATAGAGCTCAATATGAAAAAAAAAAAGAACCCAATCAAAAAATGGGCAGAAAACCTAAATAGATATTTCTCTGAAGAAGACATGCAGATGGCCAACGGGCACATGAAAAGATGTTCAACATCGCTAATTATTAGAGAAATGCAAATCAAAACTACAATGAAGTAATCATTTCACACCGGCGGTCAGAATGGCATCACCCAGAAGTCTCCAAATAATAAATGCTGGAGAGGGTGTGGAGAAAAGGAAACTCACCTGCACTGTTGGTGGGAATGTAAATTGGTGAAGGCACTATGGAGAACAGTATGGAAGTTCGTTAAAAAACTAAAAATGGAGTTACCATATGGTCGAACAATTCCACACCTGGGCATATATCCAGAGAAAACTCTAATTCAAAAAGATACATACATCCCTATGTTCATACCAGCACTATTTACAGTAGTCAAGACATGGAAGCAACCTAAACGTCCATGGATAGATGAATGGATAAAGAAGATGTGGTATGTGTGTGTATATGTATATATATATATATATATATATATATATATACACACACACACACATATACGTATACAAACACACACACACACACACACACACATATACATATAATGGAAGATTACTCAGCCATAAAAAAGAATGAAATAATGCCATTTGCAGCAACATGGATGGACTTAGAGATTATCATACTAAATGAGGTCAGACAACAATAAATATTATACGATATCACTTACATGTGGAATCTTAAAAAATAATAGAAATGAACTGATTTACAAAACACAAACAGACTCACAAAGAAAACAAACTTATGGTTACCAAATGGGAAAGGGGTGGGGATGGATAAATTAGGAGTTTGAGATTAGCACATACACACTACTATACATAAAACAGATAAGCAACAAGGACCTATTGTATAGCACAGGGAACTATATTCAATATCTTTTAATAACCTTCAATAAAAAAGAATCTGAAGGGCTTCCATGGTGGCGCAGTGGTTGAGAGTCCGCCTGCCAGTGCAGGGGACATGGGTTCGTGCCCCAGTCCGGGAGGATCCCACATGCCACGGAGTGGCTGGGCCCGTGAGCCATGGCCGCTGAGCCTGTGCATTCGGAGCCTGTGCTCCGCAATGGGAGAGGCCACAACAGTGAGAGGCCCACGTATCGAAAAAAAAAAAAAAGAATATACTATGTATCTATAAATACTGATAACTCAATCACTTTGCTTTACACCTGAATCTAACACATTGTAAATCAGCTATACTTCAATTAAATAACAGCACAAAACTATACTCTGAAGCTATAAAACATTGTTGAAAGAAATGAAAGAAGACATAAATAGAAAGACATCCCATGTTTATAGATCAGAAGACTTAATATTGTTAAGATGGCAATACTCCCCAGATACATAGATTCAACACAATCCCAATCAAAATCCCAGTTGGCTTTTTTGTCAATAAAATTGACAAGCTGATCCCAAAATTCATACAAAAAGCAAGGGACCCAGAAGAGCCAAAAAATCTTGAAAGAGAGGAGTAAATTGAAGGACTCACATTTCTTGATTTCCTTTTTCTTTGGCTGTGCCGCACAGCATGCAGGAATCTTATCTTAGTTCCCTGACCAGGGATTGAACCTGCACCCACTGCAGTGGAAGCGTGGAGTCTTAACCACTGGACCACCAGGTAAGTCCCCACATCTGTTGTTTTCAAACCTGCAAAACTAATGAAGACTCATGGTGCTGGCATAAGGACAGATGTTTGGATCAATGGAATAGATAGAGAATCCAGAAATAAACCCTCACATTTATAATCAACTGATTTTTTGACAAGGATGCCAACACAATTCAATGGAGAAATAGTCACTTCAAGAAATGGAACTGGAACAACTGGAGAGCCACATGCAAAAGAATAAAGTTGGGCTCCTACACCACCATATAAAAAAAATTAACTCAAAATGAATCCAAGAGCTCAATGTAACACCTAGCACTATTTAACTCTTGTAAGAAAAAACAGGAGTAAGCCTTCATGACTTTAGATAAGCATTGGATTCTCAGATGTAGCACCAATAGCACAAGCAATAACAACAACAAAAGTACATACACTGGACATCATCACAATTAAAAAATTTTGTAAATGTTTCTCATGAGACTGGTATGTAGAATATACTAAGAACTCATACTCAATAATAAAAAGGAAAATAACCCAATTTTTAAGTGGACAAAGGATCTGAATAGACATTTCTCTGAAGACATACAAATGGCCAATAAGCACATGAAAAGGTGATCAACATCATTAGTCATAAGGGAAAAGCAAATCAAAACCATTATGTCACTTCATATCCACTAAGACGGCTATAATTAAGAAGTCAGATAATAACAAGTGTTGGAGACAATGGAGAAACTGGAACCCTCACACACTGCTGGTGTAAATATAAAATGGTACAGCTGCTTTGGAAAACAGTTTAGCAGTTCCTCAAAAGGTTAAACATAGAGTTACCATATGACCAGCAATTCCATTCCTAGGTATATACTTAGAAGAAATGAAAATATATACCCACACAAAAACTTGTACACAGATGTTCATAGCAACGTTAGTTATGATAGCCAAAAAGAGGAAACAACCCACATGTCCAGCGACTAATGAATGGATAAATTCAACATACCATATCCATACAATGGAATATTTCGTAATAAAAAGAAATGAAGGCCTTCTGCCTCACTGCACTACTGAAAGCAGGATAGGTCATGAGCAACTCTACTAGAGCTACGTGCAAAAATTCAGCCAAGGTTCCTGATCTCGCCACATCCGCTCAAACCAGCATGGTCTGATCTGGAAATATTACCTCAATATATGCCGCCAGTTTTTCCATCAGTACACGAAAGATATAGGTTTCATCAAGCTGGATAAAACGACACTCCTTGAATGAATTATCCAAGACATATACCCAATAAAAGAAATAATGCTAGTTCTTTGTACATAATTTTTTAAACTTTGAAAAAGGGAGAGGGATGAAGCACTGTTACATGTTACAATGTGGATGAAGTCTGAAAACATTATTCTAAGTCAAAGAAGTCAGTAACAAGGGATCATATATTGTATGATTCCATTTATATGAAATGTCTGAAATAGGCAAATCAATAGAGACAAAATGGATTAGCAGTTCTAGGGCTGAAGCGGAAAAGGGATTAGAGCTAAGAGGTACAGGGTTTCCTTGGGGGATGATAAAAATGTCCTAAAATCAATTGTGGTGTTGGTTGCACAATTCTGTGAATTTACTAAAAGCCACTCAACTATGTAAACGGGTGAACTGCATGTGAATTATAGCTCAGGAAGGCTATTTTTAAAACACTGGGATAACAGGTAAATTTTTCCTAACTTTTTCTTTTACCATTTAATAATAAATTAAACTCAAAAAAAATCAAATCACTGAGGAAAACAAATTTTTCAAAGTGGAATATCTTTAAAACAATATACTCTCAGAAGAAATGATAGATGACATGATAGACATATTAGCTAATGCTACAGGGGTAATTATATTGCAATACAGAAGTAGTGAATCCACATGATGCACACCTTAAACTTACCCAGCGTCCTATGTCAATTATATCTCAAATTATGAAAACAAAAACAAAACCCCATGTGCTTCCAGCTCAGCAGGAATTTCCAGGAAAATGTACCAGGTGGGCCCAGGCAGCAGTGATGGAGCAAGTAGCAGACTTGCGAGATGACCACTTTGCAGAAGACACAATGTCCTAGGATACGTGTCAATAATTTAAGAGATATAATTACAGTTTATCTTTACCACTGCTTCAACCCAATGGCAAAGATCACCCACAACGATGATGGAAATTAATAAGGCATTATTCTAAAAATTAAACATTTTTAAAAATACAGAGGTTTTTTTAAAAAAATATATAACATATTTTTCCCTCATATATGACCAGTGCTGTCAGTTCTCCTGATGACAGATGTCAAAATCACTAGGGTTTTCTTTGATGAAATGATTTTAAAACATCTGCTAACACAAATGCCTTAAAATAAAACCCCAGTTAATAGACATCCTCTTTTGTCTTGATCCTTTGAAGCTATGATGTTCATTTTGTGTTGAATGGAAAAAAATAGACAATTACTTTGAGCAATCTGAAATAAAACTAAGTTTCCTGATTATTTGTAGGTTTGAAAAGTTGCCTGGGGGTTAAACTATTTAGTCTCAAATTCTGAAGTTTAGAAGACACTTGTGGAGATGATTCTTCCACCTGTTGGAACAACAATAAAAATAAAGTTAATTTTATAAAAATATAGTCAGTCTACCCTATGTAATTCTATTCCCTCTGACTGCTTCTTAGAAGACATCATACATTTTCCCACCCCGTGGAAGCCTGGAGCAGACCAGAGCCATCAGCTGTCATCCTGCTTTTGCTCACTGTGGTAACGCCACTACCCACTTCCAGGACTGGCATGTAGAAGTCACTGTTTGCTAACTGAGTACATACATTTAATTTCTAAAAGTGCGGACAGGGTCCACTACATAATTTGGCAGTGCAAAATTAAAATGTGGGCCCCTTGTTCAAAAATTAAGAATTTCAAGATGACAAGCAGAGAACATTAAAACAAGCATGGGTTCCTTCTAAGCACGAAGCCCTGTATGACTGACTGCCCAGCCTGCACGTCCACGACGCCAGCTGTAGGTGTGGTTAAGACGATACACTGCAAGTACACCTCAAGTATACTCTTGGTACTGTTAGTGATTCCCAAGCACCAGTCAATGGACCAGTACAGTCATGAAGAAGATTCACCACCACAGGGAAAGAGAAAAATTAGCAAAATTCAACTCATCATTCATCATGCTAAATCTGTTCAATTTAGAGGACGGTGATGGTTAATTTCATGTTTTAACTTGGCTAAGCCACAGTACTCCGATATTTGGTTGAATAATACTGTTCTAGATGTTTCTTTGAAGGTATTTTTTAGATGAGATCAACGTTTAAATCAGCCGACTGAGTAAAGTGGATTACTCTCCATAATGTAGGTGGGCTTCATCCAATCAACTGAAAGCCTTAACAGGAAAAAGACTGACCTCCCCCCAGGAGGAAGGAATTCTGCCAGCAGACTACCTTCGGAACTTGAAATGCAACATCAACTCTCCTCTGAGTCTCCTATCTGCCAGCTCACCTGCAGATTTTGGACTCTACTAATACCAGCCTTCACAATGACATAAGCCAACTCCTTAAAATAAACTCAGATAGATAGGTTAAATTAAATAGCCTAGATAGATAGATAGATAGATAGATAGATAGATAGATAGATAGATAGAGACACACCCTATTGGTTCTGTTTCTCTAGGGAACTCTGAGTAAGACAAGGACTTTCTTTATTCAGGGACTATGTAATTATGTCTTTCCTAGCTTTTTTTATTTTTAAGTAAAAATGTCATTTTCTTTCAAAAAATTCTGGAAATCCTGCTTTAAACATGATAAATTTTAGCAATATTTTACCCATATGTTTTTATTTTAAAGGTCATTTTTGTCACCCATCCCTTTTTTTCTTTGATGGTGGCAGGCTAGGCAAAAGGAAAAAAAATAATCAGGTCAACATTTTCTTTGAGGACTTTTCTCCAAACCCAAAGCTATTAATTGACAGAAAAGCAAAAGCTTTTTTCTAGGAGGGAGGGGCTCAGGTATTTTAGTCATTGGTATTTGTAGAATCTCAATACTGGTTTAGCTCTTATGTAGCAATACAAATGTGAAGGATGGATATGTGGGCAGCCCTTGTCATCGAATTTGATCTTTCACAAATGACACATCTCAATGCATCTGAAAGTCTAGAATTACGAGACAAAGAGGTCCCTAATTTATAGAATTCCTGAAGCTTTGAATTCTAGTTTCCTCATTTCTAGGGATTCCTGTAAATGCCACATACTTGTCGCAAACCTTGTGAGAAAACTCATCCTCTTCAGTTAGAGGACTTTGCTTATACTGCTGCCATCATGCAGTGGGAACAACCCACACTGGGCAGCCCCCCAGTGTCACTCTGCGCTCCAGACCTTCAGGGACATTAGCCTCCCCCGGAGCTTAAAAGCTTTGGCAAGCTCAAAACTGATGATGAATAGTGCTGCCAATTTCTCTTCGTACCATCCTCTAAACCATGATTCCCCCACCCCATGTTGGTGCTAAGAAATAAAAAGCAAGAAACTTTTAGAAAAAGACTCTTTCCTTGGAACTGCTTCTGTTTTCTGCTCCAGGTCAAAAGCTTTATTTAATCCCAGGGTCTTTGTAAGAGGTAACATAGTTAATTAAAAAGAAAAAAAAAAAAGATGCTTTGTTGAGATGGAAATTCCATCTCAGCAGAGTTGATCTCGAGTACTGAATGAAACTTAGAATCAGCAGTGATCCCACTATTTTGAAGAAGAAAAAAAGGGAAAACTTTTTTTCTGCTATGTCCACTTTTATCACTTTCTTTTTTATGGCTGAGTAATATTCCATTGTATGCATGTGTATACATATATGTGTGTATACACACACACACACACACACACACACACACACACACACACACACACACACACACACACACACACACACACACACACCCCACCATGTCCCCAATCCTATCTAAGGGAAACTCCTCTACTTATGCTCCGGAGTTTCCCATCTCACCCACTTCAGGACTCCATTCCTACAATTATCCCCTCTCTCTGAATCATGAATTTCTTGTTTTCCATTGGACCATTCCATCAATACCCTAGGCTGCTTTAATGTACCCATCCAAAATCAATCAATCAATAAATCCTTCCTTGACCATGAGTCCTCCATCCAGATACAGCCCTATCTCTCTGCTCCTTTTCATAGCAACCTTCAAGAACCCTGCCTCTACTGCTTCCTCCACTCTCTCACCCCCTAGTCTCTGACCAGTCCACCCTAGATAGACTTTTGTCCCCTCCCACCACCCTAGTCTTCCTTTTCTCTCACTCATACTTCTTTTCAGTCACCTTTGCCAGTTCCTCCTCTGCCAGACCTCTGAAAGTTAGGAGTACCCCCAGAACTCAGTCTTAGGGCCTCCTCCTCTATCTGTGGCATCTCCTGAAATTAACCCACCACTATATGCTAATGACTCCTAAATGGACATTTCCCTCCCTAACCTACCCTGAGGCTCTAAACTTCTCTACCAACCACTGCCTTTCTCAACAAGTCCACATATACGTCTAATTAATAACTTAAACAGAACATGCCGAAAGAGAACTCTCCACTTCCCCAAACCCAGCTCTCCTATTATCTTTCCCATCTCAAGAAACGGCACTACAATTCACCAACTTGCTTCAGGCAGAAATCCAGGAATCGTCCTGGGTCACTGTTTGTTTTATCCCCTCACATCCCATCAGCAAGTCAAACAGACTCCATCTCCAACAGGCATCAAGAATCCAACCACTTCTCATCACCCTCGCTGCTCTTTCACTGCTCTCCCTGGGACAACCCTGACTGGTCTTCTTGCTTCCCACCTTCCTTTCCACAGGTCACTCTCCACAGCAGAGAGATGGTTGTCAAGCACACATCATATGATACCGCACCTTTGCTTAAAGCTCTCCAATGGATTCCCGTGGCAAGTAGGATAAAGTCCCAGCTGCCTCCTGTAGTTCTGCCTATCTCTCTGAGATCATCACATTTTCTCTCTTTCTCATTCGCTAGGCACACTGGTCTCCCTTCCCCTTCCAATAAGGTCATTCCTTCTCAGCTTTGCATGTTCTGCACCCTCTGCCTGGGATGCTCTTCCTCAGGGCCTCAACCGGCTGGCTTCTTTGCATCATTTAGTGCTCAGCTCACACGTAACCTCCTCAGCAAGGACTTACCAGACCACCATGGCAGAATAGCACCTCCTGCCCCCCTATTCCTACCGACCATGCCCTACCTCATTACCTGTATTTTCTTCATAGAATCTTTCTTGACCTGAAAACTTTTCTGTGGTATGGATTGCCTATGACCCACCGGTACAATGTAATGGCCATGAAGCCAGGGACCTGTCTGTTTCTCTCCCTCCAACATTTAGATCAGTGACTAGCAGAGGAGCTATGTTTTTGGGGGTTTTTTTCAAATGCTGAAAGAGAGGAGGCAGAGAAAAGGAGGAATCCAAGAAAAACCAAAAGGAAGAGATGAGAATAAGTTTGGTTCAGTTGTAGTGAATGAATGAAGACTAGATTGACTAAAGAAGAAGAAAAAAAAAAAGGAATAGTGGGAAATAAATGAAATGATGCTGGGAAAGATGGAATCGAACAGAGAAAGGTCTCAAATGCCAAGACAGATTGCCTGGAATTTATGCAGTAGGAACTAGGGAGCCACTGAAGCCACTGAACTTCTGAATGCCCAGTGCCTGGAATGCAATGGACAGCTGAAAACTATTTGTTGACCAGATCACCAGTGCAAAGGTGACAGCTAAAACTGAGAGAATGGGATCAGTTCTCAAGGGAAGGAAGTCCTGAGCCTGGGGGAGATGTCTCCAGTCAGAGGAAGGGAAGAAAAGGAGGGAAGACATGAAGGGGAGACGAGCCAGAGATGGAGGGGAAGTATCAGAGGGAAAGGGAACACTGAAACCAAGGGAAGGAAACGTGGCAACAGCAACTGCAGTTAAAAATGTTAACTGGGGCTTCCCTGGTGGTGCAGTGGTTGAGAGTCCGCCCGCCGATGCAGGGGACACGGGTTCGTGCCCCAGTCCGGGAAGATCCCTCATGCTGTGGAGCGGCTGGGCCTGTGAGCCATGGCCACTGAGCCTGCGCGTCCAGAGCCTGTGCTCTGCAACGGGAGAGGCCACAACAGTGAGAAGTCTGCGTACCGCAAAAAAAAAAAAAAAAAAAAAAATGTTAACTGTCAGGGGGGAAAAGTCCAGAATGAGACCTAAGAAAAGGCCTCTGAAGTTGATAAGAAGATGACTGGCACCAACCACTTCAATGGAGCTGTGGGGATAAAAATGGGACCATGGCCTGCGAAAGGAAGGGGAAGGTGATGAGGAAGACGAGGAAAGAAGATGCAGAAAGACTAGGAAGTTTCTGCTGGCATGCCGCCTCCACCCCTCCACCGACGCTGTCCAGAGTGCTAGCCTCAAGCAGAGGGAGAAACATCCAACCAAGATCAAGCTAAGATCCACCAGGATATATAGAAATAGAGAGGAAATGGGACAGAGGTGACGGGAACACTTGTTTTTTAAGTCCTGCAGCACTATGTGGCATTAACAAAAATACGCAGTCATTTATAAGCACACTGAGGCCAGCAATATTTAAATAAAACCTGAACATCAGTCCTACCATGAGAATTTTGTTTGGACTTGCAGTGGCATTCATGCAACATGTTCTTTTGGACCCTCTTGACTGTGATGGATCCTCAGTTGTATGCACTTCATCAGATGAAGATAATTTCCATCCTTCAGCAAAGGCAAACAGCGTGTCATCAGCCACAGAGGCCCTCCTTCTGGGGACGTAATCTGTCACCCTGTCATCTGTGGCTGTAGGGAGTGGGGATGCTGATGGACGTGTGCTGGGTCTCCTGCTGTCTTCAGAGCTCTTTGATGGGGATGCAGACTCTGCTGGAGATGCACAGCTCTCGGAGAGCTTGTTTTGCAAAAAATGTTTTAAACGAGTTTTTCTGGGAACACTGTTTTTCATAATTGCGCTCCGAAGCTGAGACTCTTCTGCAATGACGTATACTCTGCAGCGGCCCCGGGTCACCGCTGTGTACACGTGCTGCCAGTGCTGGCGGCCCGCCTTCCCAACCACATACACGACTGTCTTCTCCTCTGACCCCTGAGGAAATAATGCACGAAGGAGATTTAATACTGCATAATGGGTTCATGTCTCTGGAGAGTCTACAAAGGCAGAAAGGAGACAAGTCCTCAAAGTGCTCTCAAGAGCATTCTACCTGGCCAGAGTATTCAAATGAATGCATCTGATGGGTTCCATTTTATTCATTATCCTGGAATTCCCATTTTCTAATTACGCTGCTAAGTTTGGGTGTCATAGATCCAAAACTGGCATGTAGAAACCCAGCAATAAACTTTAAACTTCACGCAGTGCTAAATCTCCCTTAATAAAAGAATTTGAAACGGCTGTATGGGCTTTATGCATAGATGTCTTACTCCACTGTTACTTACATAACAAAAAACAGACACCTGAAATATCTAATAATAGGAAATAGATAAATATATATATGTATATATTTATTTTTCTATATCATGTATCTATATATGTTACAAACATCAGATATGCTTTAAAATATAACAAAATTTTAAAAACTTGATACATATATATAAAAAAAAGATCACAACCAGGTAACACAAAATAAAATTACTCTGATCAAAAATACGAAGTGCACATAAAGATGTAACAAAAACAAAGTAAATGACAAAGCAAGAAGGGAATCCTACCAAAAATTTAACCAGTCTGTTTCCAAACAGAGGGCCTATGGATGACTTTTTTTTCCTACTTTCCGTATTTTTCCAGTGTTGAACCATTTATTACTCTTATCAAGATAAGACAAAAGAGAATGACGAACCTTTGTTTCTTGGGTGTAACAAACCAAGAACTATACTACAGGCAAGAAAAATGCCCAATGTCACAGTGTAACTGTGAGAAAACAATTTCAAGAAAACAATAACAAATTGTGGTTATTCTTAGTCCCTGTATTTTCAGTGCCAATATAAACTAAGAAGGGGTTGGAGCCATTCTCTCTCCCAACGCTCCCACATTCCTCTGCCTGAAAGAGGAATTGTGGGGAGACAAACAACAAGATGAGGCATGTAGAAAATACACATCTGCACTAAAAACAAAACCTTGTACATACCAAGCACGTCTACCTTGCTGGACACAGAGAGTTTAAACCAACACTTCAGATTATAAAAGTTTGATAAATACTTCCTTCCAATGCTGCCGAATCTCAGAAATGAATGTAAATGATACTTAATTCTACAAATGTTAAACACATTAGCTAGATATACAGCACCATCCCCCCATGCCCCCATGGACTTTATACTTTACACTGTATTTTTGTAAACAGGTAAACGTCTACCTAAACTTAACTGAGTTCTTAATCATCAATTAAATATCACTGAGAAAAATCTAATAGCCTCATAATCAGTCTCCCTGTACCCACATTTACTGCAATACACTGTCCTCACAGATAGCAGCCACAGTGCTATTTGTCAAATGCAAATCTAGTCACATCAGATTCTGCTTAAAACCCATTAATGGCTCCCAGGCTCTCAAAAAAAAAAGTCCTAACTCCTTAATATGGCTCCTACAGCCCTTCAAGAGCCAGCCTTGGCCTTTCCCCTCCTTCCTTTCCCCCTTCCTTCCCATGAGCCAGGCTCCCTCAAGCACAAAGAACTTGCTTGTGATCCTGCCTGTGCTCCCCAGTCCCTGGCCTCCAACTGGCCTACTTCCGGATTAGCTGCCTGATCCGTGTACTTTCCAGCGCCCTGTACTTCCTCTATCACAGTATTTTTACCTGACTGGACTGTCACCAACTGCCTTCTTAACTGTACTCCTCACTGGACTGTAAGCTCTGTGAAGGCAGGACCACATCTGTCTTGCTCACTGTTCTTTATCAGGTGTCTCATTGAGTGAATGAGGATAAAAATTAGACTGTCAGCCAAAGCCGTCCTCCGAAAGTGGGACACGGGCACCTACCTTCACCTCACAACCTGCTATTAATCATTTGCCCGTGTCCTTAAATCTTCCTCAAATCATTAAGAACTGTCCAACTTCTTAAAGGAGGCAAGTTTTATTTATTTACTTCTGTAAATTTGTTCTAAAACTCAACAACTGGTACGAATAGACACAAACCATTAATGCCCTTCATGAGTTTGTGGACCTAGAATCTGAAAGTCTATATGGACCTTAGAGTGGGGGTCAAAAAACTTTTTCTGTGAAGGGTCAAAGCATCAGTATTTTAAGCTTTGTAGGCCGGATGGTCTCTATGGCAACCACTCTGTTCTTCCTTTGTAGTGCAAGGGAAGCCACAACCAGTATGTAAATGAATGTGGGACTGGGTTCCAATAAAAATGTATCTACCAAAACAGGTGGTGGACCAGATTTGCCTACCATATTGGATAACACAGTCCTAGAAGGCCCCAGGAGGTGACCTGGCCCACATCACTCCTCTAACCTCATCTCCTGTCACTCTCCCACACTGGCCTCCTTGCTGTTCCTGTTTCTCAAACCTGCTGGACAGCCTCTCCCACCTTAGAACTTTGGCCTTGGCTATTCTCTCTACCTAGAATGCTCTTGTTCCAGATATTCACATGGTTTAACTTCATGACCTCCTTCAAACCTTTGCTCAGATGCCACCTTGTCAGTGAGGCCTACCCTGACACCTATTTAAAATTACAACTGCACCTCACCCCCACCCCTTTTCCATAGCATTTACCACCTTCTCACATAATACATAGTTTACTTATTTTTTTCAATTACATCTGTCTCTATCCTCTTCCTTACCAAATATAATCCTCATAATGTCAAGTATCATTGACTATTTCATGGACTGACCTATTACCAAGCACAGAGAAGAGAGTCTGACTCAATACATTTTTGTTGAGCTCAACTGAACTTGAAGAACAAACTATACTGATAGAAGACAACAATCACAAATGTTCTCAGAGGTAAGAGACATTATTTCAACCATGAAATAAGAGCCAGATTCAATGAAAAGAACATTGCAAGATATCTACTCCAATCTCCACCCAGTAGTAATAAAAACCCTTCACTACTTATTTGTCTAGAAATGCAACAGAAAAACTGGATTATAAATCTGAAGAAATCAATAGAGCAAAACATTAATGAGCTGGAAAATAGGAGATCTGATAAGAAATTCAGGTAACCAGTTCTGGAGGTCCAATATCCATACAGTAGAAGTTCTAGAAAGAAAAAACAGAGAAATCTGAGGATGAGATAATGAAATTATTTAAGAAAATTTCCCAAAATTGAAGAGTATGAGTTTCCAGAATTCCAGAGTCCCCATCATAAAAATCCATGGGAGAAATTTCTCCCAGATCTCACAGCTAGGAATATTTGCCCTTCTCAACAACTGTTTGTTTGTTCATTTACTTTAACCTAGTAGACAAAGTCAACTGACTGCTTCTCTCTTCGCTTTGGGAACTTTGGCCTTAAGGGAACTTAAAAGCTGAATCTGCAGTCTACATTAACACGCAAATAGGACAGTATGCACATCAGCATTCAATCCACTCTTGGCAGTAATCCTTTTATCATGTTTAACTTTATTTTCCACTTGACATGCATTTTTCTTTTTAAATAAATTTATTTATTTTTGGCTGCGTTGGGTCTTCATTGCTGCACAAGGGCTTTCCCTAGTTGCAGTGAATGGGGGCTACTTTTCATTGTGGTGCACGGGCTTCTCATTGTGGTGGCTTCTCTTGTTACAGGGCATGGGCTCTAGGCGTGCAGTCTTCAGTAGTTGTGCCACGTGGGCTCAGTAGTTGTGGCTTGTGGCACCTAGAGCACAGGCTCAGTAGCTGTGGTGCACGGGCTTAGTTGCTCTGCGACATGTGGGATCTTCCCAGACCAGGGCTCAAACACCAGTGTCCCCTGCATTGGCAGGCGGATTCTTAACCACTGCACCACCAGGGAAGTCCCTGACATGCATTTCTTTATATTTTAAAAAAATCATGCTCAACTGTGGGCACTTTTTGTAAGCCATTTCAAATTCTTTCTGGAACTGAGGTGGGGTAAAGTTAATAAATAAAACACCATCCACTTTGGAAAAAAAACCCTATGCTAATTAATGTTTGCCTACTATTAAAGGATATAGTCTAACCTATAAAATTTTCTACATAAAAATGAAAGTGGGGGCTTCCCTGGTGGTGCAGTGGTTAAGAATCCACCTGCCAATGCAGGGGACACAGGTTCAAGCCCTGGTCTGGGAGGTTCCCACATGCCGCGGAGCAACTAAGCCCGTGCGCCACAACTAGTGAGCCTGTGAGCCACAACTACTGAAGCCTGCACTCCTAGAGCCTGTGCTCCGCAACAAGAGAAGCCACCACAATGAGAAGCCCATGCACTGCAATGAAGAGTAGCCCCCGCTCATCGCAACTAGAGGAAGCCCACACACAGCAACAAAGACCCAACGCAGCCAAAAATAAATAAATAAAATAAATTTATATTAAAAAAGAAAGAAAGTGGATGCAGCCTTGTCACCAAAACAACACAATGGCAGAGAGAGGAGTTCAAAACAATGAGATAAATAACAGAGCCACAAATAACTTGTGAGAATTAAAAAATATTAAAATAAAGTTGAAAAGCAAGTTGCAGCAAATGCAATGTGGTGTCCAGAATAAGATTCTAGAACAGAAAAAGGACATTAATGGACAAACTGGTGAAATCAAAATAAAGTGTATTTTTTAGTTAATAGTACTGTACCAATAGTAGTTTCTTAGTTTTGACAAATATACCATAGTTATATAAGATGCTAATATTAGGGAGGGCTGGGTGAAGGGTACACGGGAACTCTCTGTACTAACTTCCCAACTCTTCCATAAATCTAAAATTATTCCCAAATCAAAAGTAATTACCTCACAAGGGTAGAGGAAGGGGATACATTTATCAAAACCCATCCCACTTTGTAATTAAAATGTGTTTGTAAATTATACCCCAATAAAGTTGGTTAAATAAATAAAAAAGAAGTTGTAAAAATATATATAATCAATACAATACCATTTATGTAAAACTTGGTTACCTTGTTTCTATATGAACAGACAAATTCAAGTCAGAAATCACCTCTGAGGAGGGTCGGAAGGCCTGGGATGAGGGGAGGGCAAATGAGCCAGTTGCTTTGGGTACAAAACTTAAGAGGACACCAAGAAACTCAGCAATCAAGATAAATAAATTAAAAAAAATAAAAAACTCTCCAGAAAGTGGGCACAAAGGGAACATAACTCAACATAATAAAGGCCATATATGACAAACACAAAGCTAACATCATACTCAACGGTGAAAAGCTGAAAGCATTCCCTCTAAGATCAGGAACAAGACAAGGATACCCACCCTCGCCACTTTTATTAAACATAGTTTTGGAAGTCCTAGCCACAGCATCAGAGAAGAAAAACAAATAAAAGCAATCCAAATTGAAAAGGAAAAAGTAAGACTGTTATTATTTGCAAATGACATGACAGTATACATAGAAAATCCTAAAGATGCCACCAGAAAGCTACTAGAACTCATCAATGAATTCAGTAAAGCTGCAGGACACAAAATTAATATATGGAAATCTGTTACATTTCTATACACTAACAGTAAACTATCAGAAAGAGAAATTAGGAAACAATTCCATTTATAACCACTTCAGAAAGAATAAAATACCTAGGACCAAAAAGGAGGCAGAACACCTGTACTCCAAAAACTGTAAGACACTGATGAGAGAAATTGAAGACGACACAAACAGATGGAAAAATATACCATGTTCTTGGATTGAATCAATATTGTTAAAATGACCATATTACCCAAGGCAATCTACAGAGTCAATGTAATCCCTATCAAATTACCAGCATTTGGTAATTTGACATTTGTGACATTTTTCACAGAACTGGAACAAAAAATTTTTTAATTCGTATAGAAACACAAAAACCCAAAATAGCCAAAACAAGTTTGAGAAAGAAGAATGGAACTGAAGGAATCATGCTCCCTGACTTCAGACTATACTACAAAGCTACAGTCATCAAAACAGTATGGTACTGGCACAAAAAAAGACACAGATCAATCCAATAGGATAGAAAGCCCAGAAATAAACCCATGCACTTATGATCAATTAATCTATGACAACAGAGGCAAGAATATACAATGGAGAAAAGACAGTCTCTTCAATAAGTGGTGCTGGGAAAACTGGACAGCTACATGTAAAAGAACGAAATTAGAACATTCTCTAACACCATATACAAAAATAAACTCAAAACAGATTAAAGAGCTAAATATAAGACCAGATATTTTAAAACTCCTGGATGAAAACATAGGCAGAACACTCTTTGACATAAATCACAGCAATATTTTTGGGGATCCATCTCCTAGAGCAATGGAAAAAAAAGCAAAAATAAGCAAATGGGACCTCATTAAACTTAAAAGCTTTTGCACAGCAAAGGAAAGGATAAACAAAATGAAAAGACAACCTATGGACTGGGAAAAAATATTTGCAAACAATGCAACTGACAAGGGATTAATTTCCAAAACACACAAACAGCTCATACAGCTCAATTATCAAAAAAACAAACAACCCAATCAAAAATGAGCAGAAAACCTAAACAGACATTTCTCCAAAGACATACAGATGGCCAACAGGCACATGAAAAGATGCTCAACATTACTAATTATTAGAGAAATGCAAATCAGAACTACAATGAGGTATCACCTCACACCAGTCAGAATGGCCATCATCAAAAAGTCTACAAACAATAAATGCTGGAGAGGGTGTGGAGAAAAGGGAACCCTCCTACACTGTTGGTGGGAATGTAAATTGGTGCAGCCACTATAGAGAACAGTATGGAAGTTCCTCAAAAAACTAAAAATAGGGAATTCCCTGGCGGTTCAGTGGTTAGGACTTGCACGTTCACTGCTGAGGGTGTGGGTTCAATCCCTGGTCAGGGAACTGAGATCCCATAAGCCACACAGCATGGACAAAAAATAAAGTTACTTGCATTTTTTAAAAATTAAAAAAAAAAAACTAAAAATAGAATTACCATATGATCCAGCAATCCCACTCCTGGGCATCTATCCAGAGAAAACTCTAATTTGAAAAGATACATGCACCCCAATGTTCACAGCAGCACTACTTACAATAGCCAAGACATGGAAACAACCTAAATGTGAATCGACACATGAATGGATAAGGAAGACGTGGTATGTGTGTGTGTGTGTGTGTGTGTGTGTGTGTGTATTTTATATATATATATATATATATATATATATATATAAAAAATACACACACACACACACACACACACAAACGGAATACTACTCAGCCATAAAAAAGAATGAAATAGGGAATTCCCTGGCGGTCCAGTGGTTAGGACTCGGTGCTTTCACTGTCGGGCCTGGGTTCAATCCTTAGTCAGGTAACTAAGATCCCACAAGCTGCACGATGCGGCCAAAAAAAAAAAAAAGAAAAAGGAATGAAATAATGCCTTTGCAGCAACATGGATGGACCTAGAAATTACCATACTAAGTGAACTGAGTCAGAGAAAGACAAGTATATGATATCACTTACATGTGGTATCTAAAAAAAATGATACAAATGAACTTATTTACAAAACAGAAACAGTCTCACAGACATAGAAAACAAACTTATGGTTACCAAAGGGGGAAAGGAAGGGGTGGGGAGGGATAAATTAGGGATTTTGAATTAACAGATACACTCTACTATATATAAAATAAACAACAAGGACCTTCTATATCGCACAGGGCACTACTGATATATTCAATATCTTGTAATAACCAATAATGGAAAAGAATCTGAAAATATATATCCATATATATTTACACGTATAACTGCATCACTTTTGTGTACACCTGAAACATTGTAAGTCAACTATATTTCAATTTAAGAAAATAATTTAAAAGTTAAAATTTAGAGCAAAAAAGATCCACAATGAACAAAATATCAAAATTTTAAATAAAGGCAAGATCAGTAAGAGTGCCATGCCAAGTGACACTGGAGACGGAAGCAAGAGGGAAATTCAGTTATTCTGGTCCTGACCGCTCTTTTCCTGGGAGACACGGGAAGGCCTGCAGGATGAGGCTTTAACTATGTCTTAGATCCAGAAAATAAAGACAGCTCTGAAGCAGAGAGTGCAAAACATTAGTGTCTGTACAGTAGTTTCTATACTTTCGTGTATTTTGTTTCCTAATTAAAAAAATAATAAAAGCAACAAAACTTAGGAAGAAAATAATGCAAGATACTCTATCTTGGCAAGCTATTTAAATTGCTTTATAAAAGTCCATTCTTACCTGAAAAGTGTGAATAGTTCTTGCCCATGCATGTTTTATGTTACAATATTGCATTAGTTTCCCAAAATCCACAGTTACTTCGAAGCCAGCCATATTATTAATGGTCAAAAATCTTTTCTTTCCAAAAGTTATATCAGTTTTATCCTGTCATCAAAACAAATAACTGTTTTGTATGTTTTCAAATATGTACACTGTAAAGGTCTGTTTTGGGGTTGAACATAAAATGCAAGCACCTTATAAATAAAATAGCATGTAGAATTGTTAAGAATTTCAAAAAGCTTAAAATCTATGCTTGAGCATCAACTGAATACAGACACACCCAAATATTTTAATAACCACAAATGGAAGTTTTTGGTGCTTGAAATTTAACCTTAATTTGACTCTTTGGAGAACAGTCTGTGTTGTCTTTCTTATTTTGAAGACTATACATTTCACTTCTTGCACTGACTATGTAAGTCTGCATGTATTTTTTGCAAAGAGTTTACTTTTCCTCACAGATTTTAAAGAATAAACTTGTAAGTTTAAAAGTGTATTTATACAATGAGGACAAATTCAAGGTGACCACTTCTATAGTTCCTACATTTACACAGCAACCAAGCAAGTGATGCTTTGTAAAATATAGTAAGTGTGTCACTTGTCCCTTGTTTTTGTTACTCAAGCACTTCAAACTTATTAAAAATGTTTCTTCACAAGGTCTTCCAGAACATGTAAGAGAAAGGAACACTTCCCAACTCACTTTATGAGGCCAGCATTAGTCAGACACCAAAAACAGACAAGATTATCACTAGAAAACTACAAACCAAGATCCCTCATGGACACAGATGCAAAAATCCTTAACAAAAAATTATAGAAGAAGAATGCCAGCTCTGATATGATTAAATTCTGAATCAATCCTCGGGCAATAAAAGAAAACTAAATCTATCCCTCATAGGTAAAAAGGTACTATTTTTCTGTTATCATTTACCTCTGTTATGAAAAATACTTCTCCATTGCAGAGTCGAATACCACTTTCAAAGTCATGCTTATTTTTAGCAAAACCATGAGGAGTACCATTAAAGTCTTCGCCACCGGCCTTTAGTTCATTATTTTGTTGGCTGTTGAAGGTATTTTCAGGGAGTAAGTCCGAGAGATACGCGTTCCTGGTACAACAAATTTTATCACCAACTCCAAATTCAAGTCTATTCTGATGGTTTCTGGGTTAGAAAATAATAATACAGCATCAGAGTTGGGAAAACCTCAATTTCATTTTCTTTAAGCATTGACTCTTACTCAGATCTGATCCAGTTCTCAAAATTATTTCCACAGTCTCTTTACATCACTTTTGTTCTCCAAAGATCAACAAGAAATCAGGCTCCCTCAGTTGTGGTCTATCTACACTTTCTGCAGCACCTCAAACTCAGTGACATTTCCCAGTCGAATTTTTTCAAAGTTAGAAATCTTGGCATAAAGGCTGATGTCTCTCTTTGCCTTTATATTACAAAAGTTACCAAAAATCTTATTGACTCTACCTTTTAAATTCATCCTCTCCTCTCCAATCTCTCTAATCACTACCCCAATTCAAGTCTTACAGCACTTACACATATTGCTATTGTAGTAATTATATTATCAGAATAATAGCAGCAAATCAAATAAGTGCTGGTGATAATACCAGTTACCGTGGTAAGTGCTTTAGGTATATTATTTCATTACATCCTTACTACAACTTTATGAGGGAAATTCTGGGTAAGTGTCCTCTTTTACATACATACAAAGGTGAAATTACCTGCCCAAGATCACAGTTACTGTGACCCAGACTGGATGGCCCCAAACTTATGCTTTTCAACCCTTTGTTGGGCTACCTATCATGGGTTTTTTTGTCTTTCCTCAATAAACAGGGAGCTCCTCTTGTAATTTACACTTCTCTGGGTTCTCTGCACTTAATAAAAAGTAGGTATTGATAAATGCCAGAGAAGTGAGTTAGTCTGTCCTACGTGTGAATAGAGTGGCTTTTCCATGCTCCTTTTTCCCTGATAAAAGTCCACCTAAGGTGCTCTCTGTAGGCACCCTATTGCTAAGGTTCTTGTACACATTCCACACACATTCTAATTTGAAAAATTGCCCTGAATTCTCCACACTCAACTTGGAGAAGCTAGAGGTAGGAAACCACAGGGACAATTTTATTCTTTATTTTTCTTATTACCCTGATTACCGAATAGTCAATTCCTAAGGATATATATTATATTTAATTGAAGATATCATTTGACTTCACAAAGGAGAAAAAAGATTTTAAAATATGCGGCTACAGTGATAAATGTCAAAACAAACAAAAGTATGGCGAATCCAGGAAGCACTGTCCTTACTTGATTAGACGGCCCGTGTAGTGCTTGCAACAGCAGGTGTTGATCACGTCACAGTCCTGCCTGGAACACAGAAAAATACAAGGGTCACCTTAATGGAACCTTTTTTGTGTGGATTTCTGTTACCAACAATTATGAGATACTGGATTTTATCAAAAGTTTCCAGGACTGGGACTTCCCTGGTGGTCCAGTGGTAAAGAATCTGCCTTGCAATGCAGGGGACATAGGCTCAAACCCTGGTAGGGGAACTAAGATCCCACATGCCACGGGGCAACTAAGCCCACGTGCCACAACTACTGAGCTCACTCGCCTCAACTAGAGCCCGCGTACCATAAACTACAGAGCCCACGTGCTCCGGAGCCTGCGCACCACACTAGAGAGAGGAAACCCACACGCCACAACTAGAGAGAAGCCCACGCACCACAACGAACAGCCCGCACGCCGCAACTAAGACCCGACACAGCCAAAAATAAAATAAAAATAAATAAATAAATCTTTTTAAAAAAAAAAGTTTCTAGGACTTTCTCCAGGAAAAGTATTTTGTAATTTTGATCTTAACCCTTTCTTCCACTCAGATTTCCTATGAGTTACCAAATATAATATTTGGTAGAAAGAGCACCTCTTTAGGGAATTCCCTGGCAGTCCAGTTGTTAGGACTCAGCATTCTCACTGCCAAGGGCCTGGGTTCGATCCCTAGTCAGGGAACTAAGATCCCACAAGCTGCAAGGTGTGGCCAATAAAAAGAAAGAGCCCTCTTTAGAAACTGCCTTCTGCTGGACGTACCCAAGAAATACCTCAAAACAAGAGAGAGAATTCACAGTGATGAACTACCAGTCTCCCATTCCAACAGCACCTAGATTCATAAGGTATGAGATTTAAAAGCTTCATTAAAAACATCAAAATTTTGTAAATGCTTTACCTTCTAAATGCAATAAATTGTGATGTCTTTGCATCTTCTAGGTCCTTTTCTTTGAGTAAAGTACTAACTGCAGAATATAAATCTGATAATTCAAGAGAAAAAAGTTAACACAGCAAAGCACTAAATTATAACATTGTTTCAATGGAGAAACTACTTCAGAATTCCTGCTAAGGGGTCCAGGAAAACATCTCACCAAATGGGATACAAGTTCACCATGGGAGCATCAACCTCATTTGTTTCATCAGCCAGGAGCAAGAGAAAAGAGAATGAAGGTGACGGTTCCAGACGCTCTATCCTCAGTCACTAGCCAGGACAGCTCCTAATTCGTAATATCACCACTGCATATTTACTGATGGTTTGTCAATGCTGAATTTAAAGTATGAGCAAGAGGACAAAATATGTAACACAACTACTAACGTAAGACTTCTTTCTGTCTTAAGTTCTGGTGGTACTAGTGGTCATGAGTTATAATTTGAGAATCTATATGCTTTGCGTATGTGATTTCATCTTTAATCTTCACAATACTCACATGATGTATGTATTATTACATACAGGGCCGACATTTAGCTTTTACATACCAGTATAACATATGGAGATGTTTCTGTTTTAACTAGAAAGTAGCCACTCCCCAAACACCACAGTGCCCTCCCTCCCACCCCAGCCATGTCTTTCCTTCCTCCAGAGCCCCCAGATGTCCCCATGATTCAGCAACTAAAAGGTTAACCCTGACACAGGAAGGGCATCCATTCCAAGAGTGACCAGACCCTACCAGCTATTAAGTAGTTTAATTAGCACCACTGATTACATCCTTGTTACAACCTGAAACTGAGGCTCTTGGAAGTAAAAGAAATTTTCCAGTGGGGTAGTGTGACCAGCCTCCCTCTTTTAGAGCTCAGATTGTTGACAGTGATAATGTCCACTTACAGCTTGTCCTTTGCAGAGCACTGAGAAGCAGGCTTCCTCTAACCTCTCTCAGCAATGTTACAAATTGGGGAACATTTCTCAGGAGAGGCAGAAAAAATAAAAATTGGGGTAAAAACATTCCAGGCTTTTGGGTCCCTCGTAGCAGATAAATCACAAGGGAATGAAAAAGCCCTGATCCCTGCTCTAGGAAGACTGAATCAGTTGCTCGCTGAGCCCTTCATTTTTCAGATGAAGGAAGGATTATCATTAAAAAAAGTCCAAGACTCAGCTCACCGCCAGCCAAGCCCCGCTTGCCAAAGGTCTCACAAAACACTGGTTTCTTTCACACGTACAGGATCACGCTGTTCTGCTCCTTGCTTTGTTCACTCTCTCTACATCTCCCAGATCAATACATACGCTGTACTTCATTGTTTCTAAGATACGCATTTTCCTCTCATATTTTAACATCTCTGGAATTCTAGCCCAGCTACGAAGCCTGTCTTAGGCCTTTGTACCTTTCAATAATGGGAATAACTGAGTAATTTATTAAGAAACACTTATTACTTAAGTATTAAGGAATAACACTTAATTATTAACGAAAAAATACTATATGCCTCTCTAAGGAGTAATTTATTCAACTCTCTTAAAGAAGAGGCTCATTTTCCAGCTGAAGTTTGCAATTAAGATAGAAAACAGCTCCAGCTAAGCTCCACTACCATTCTGAAACAACTTTTTTTTTTAAGTACATTCTCGTTAATGTAAAGAATGGGTACCAGAAATAAAACTAAACATATTTTAGGTAGATCTAAATGGAGTGGCAAAGAAAGCCAGCTTCTTAACCATCTTAGTCTCATTTTCTTCATCTGTACTAATACCTACTATGAACTAAGTAAGCTGTGGAGAGAATAAACATTATCTATAAATTACTCACAACATGTATAATAAAAAACAAGTCAGGGCTTCCCTGGTGGTGCAGTGGTTGAGAGTCCGCCTGCCAATGCAGGCGACGCGGGTTCATGCCCAGGTCCGGGAAGATCCCACATGCCGCAGAGCGGCTGGGCCCATGAGCCACGGCCGCTGAGCCTGTGCGTCCGGAGCCTGTGCTCCGCAACGGGAGAGGCCACAACAGTGAGAGGCCCGCGTACCGCAGAAAAAAAAAAAAAAAAAACAAGTCAAAAAACAATACACAGCTTATAAACCAAATTATGTAAAACTAATATATGTCTGTGTATGGATATAATACGGTTTAAAAAGAGAAACTCCAAGCTCTTCCTATAGTTTAAAAAGAGAAACTCCAAGCTCCTCCTATAGACGTGACCTTTATGGGGTTGATTCAGGGGAAGAGGACAGGGGATGATTAAAGGAAATAATTTTTACTTCAAACACTTCCGTATCACTTGACTTTTGTTAAGGAATATAAACGATTTCTATAATAATTAAAAAAAAGCCAAAAAGGCATTTATAGAATCCTATTATTACATGAGCTCATTTAAAAAAAGAATAATGTAACATGTGAATGAACACTAACCCACAGGAACTGAGATGGGGACACACAAAGGAGGACAGGCTTACAGATAAAGCTGAAGGTCAATTTCACATGCAGAGTGAACGCTGCTAAGGAGGAAGGATATACCTTGAAGAACTGTGGCAACTACAATAAATCCTCAATAAAAATCATTTAAATTTTCACTAATTCAATTCTGAGTAAACCACTATACAATTTAAAAAAGCTTGCTAAGTTAAGTTTATAATATAAAGATCAAATTGTTTAAATAAATAAATAAATTCAATTTAAATAAATTCATTTGGAGCAGATAATTTAATACCTATTATTCACAAAAAACTAACATTCATATAGTTCCTCAAAACCTACGAACGCCCTCAACCTTCACAACTGTCCCCCACGCACTGTCACTATGACTCCCATTTTACAAATAGTAGAGTGATGTGACATGGGTCGTACACATAAGGCAGAAGATTCCCTATCCCGTGCACTTCCTCAGCCCTGCCACGCTGTCATCCTAACACCCACAATTAGAAGTGATGCTTGTCCACTTTACTAGAAACAGAACTGTTAGGAACTCAGCTTGGCAAGAGTTTGACAGCCATTACTTTGTTTCACAGATGTACTCAAAACAACAAACGTAGTATTTACTTTTCCAGCAAATGTTGTACTTTTCCAGCAAATACTGTACCTTTACAGTATTTGCTGGAGAAGAAAAGCTTCATTCATTAAGACATGCTTTCTCCTGAATGAACCTGGATTACTTAGGGCTTCGCTTTATTTTAAACTAATCATCTACATCCACCTATTTACTCAACAAATATTTACTAAGCCCTGAGTATGCATGTGTCAAGAGCTTACTTCTTTACAAAATTCTAAAGTCATCTGCTTTTGATGATTAATAAATTATTTATTTTCAGTGCCTAACGTTTTGCTAGCAATATTTATCTTTACCATCAAATAAAATTATAACTAGTCATTTAATAACTATATTACAAAACTGAAATATTTAATCCTATATAACATAAAAGTTTATACTTACAAGAGTGATGATTACTTTTTGAGAACTGAGAACTGGCATCTTCTTCTGGGAGTCTAACAAAAATAAATGATTTATCTTGTATTGAGACAGGGAATGTTGGATCATCAGAGATATTCAGCTCTGCATCAAACGTTGGAAACTGGCGTCTCGAGATTCTTAAATAAAGGTAAAATAATACACTAACAGCATTAGCATCCAAAAATGTATCTTCACATATGAGCAGAGATAATGTCATTACAAGAATTAATATCTGTGAATAGGTCATAAATAGGGTAAAAGGGCTACCCATATATGCATTATAAATAGTAAATGAGTTTCAAAATACACTTAACTAGACCATAATGTTACTTTTATCCATTAGTCCCCTACCCCTAGCACATTAAAAGCATTAGAAAAAATTGTCATGGAATTTACTAAGCAACATTCTGAGAACTTGACCTGCTTTTCTCCAGACTACTAAAGAACCGTACCAGGTAGGTATTATCCTCATTTCACAGGTGAGCGACATGAGGCTTAGTTAACTACAGTGGGGTCGTCCAAGATCACAGAGGTAAAAAGTGGGGTAGCTAGGAGGGAAATTTGGGGCCACTGGGCTCCATATTCCTTTCTATTTAAATTAATTTGAACTCTTTGGGGCCTTTTCCATACATTTACATCATACTCTTTCTTTTCTCCTTTCTTCTATATATATCATATATATGGTCTCATGTTCCCAGCTGAACCCAAGTATCCACATCTTCTCTTTGTTTCTGTTCCCTCATCATCATTCTTTTGTTCTTGTATTCCCCAAGACTAGCAAGTCATATCAGAAAGCACAGTAAAGGCCAAGGGCCTTGTCATACTAGAGTCCCTCCTTGGTTATTTGGAAGAAAACTGACACCCTGTAAAGACCTAACAGCAGCCTAGCTATCAAAGGAATAGTACCCTACTGTGTCATCTTTCAATCCTTCCCAACAGGGCTGGAAGGGAGGAAAGGAGAAAGAGGGAAGAACGCTGTCCCTGCTGGAACTAACCCAGATTTAATTTGGGGTACTGAGAAACACCATGGATTTCCATTTTGCTTCTGACCCCGGACATGTAACATACTTCTATCTCTAGAAGCTTTTCCGTGGTATCACTGGGATCCATCTGTCATTAAACACTTGGTGATGATGACCAAGAATGACCAAGAATAATGAAAGGAGCACAGCTCAGCCCAAAAGATATCGAAAGGGTTACTAAAAGGAATTCCTAAATTTCAGATAAAATTGAGTTCTAAGAAACCTAATGTGCTTTAGATTCTTCCAAGATTTCTAGACTTTAAAATGACCCATCATCCACCAACATTCCAAAACTGAGGTGGACTTTAGGTAGGAGCAGAAGAGTTATAGGTAAGAGTTATAGAAGAGTTATAGTTACACTTCCAACTGCATTATTTTTCTTAACGTCCCAGTACGAACCTATATCATCTACCCTATTCCTGTCCATTCTGCCTCTATACCCACTATCTTTTCCAGGGTAGATGGGGCAGGGAGATAGTAGGCTTTGAATATTCTAGTTTCTGCTGACATCCAACCAAGAAAATGTTTAAGCAACAAAAACTGCATCTTGTAGTCTAATACAATACCCTGTCCTGCTGAATATCTGAACCCAATAGCTACTGCAAAGACCTCCACATAAGCTAATAAGTTTTTCATCCATCATTAAAGAAATAAGAACTCTTCTGACAGAAAACAAGTCATCGTAAAGAAAGCACTTCTTTGAGCAAAATCTACCTTCCAATTTAATTCTACGTTATCCAGTAAGTCATTTTTTGTCCTCAAGTATAGTCAGAAATCTAGTTCCTGGTCCTAAGCCCCAGACGGATACACAGCAGGTCCAAGGGCAGGACAGACACACACAGAATGTTGTACAAAGAAGACCTAACGCAATGAAGTTTCAGGCTAAATTCGTGATCTCAGCAACAGTTCAGGACCTGTGCTAAATTTTTATTCAAATCAACTATAATCCTCTGCCACTCAGCTGACTGCCCCATGATCCCTATAATTCCCAAAATAACGGACAGTGATAAGGTAGAACCAAAATAATTCCATGCTGATACAGAAATAAAGCATGCACTACAGCCAATAAAGGGAAAATGAAACCTAAAACCAACCAAGAAACAAAAACAGCACCTTGTAAAAGAGAGTCAAAAACAAAGATAAATTTTGGCCCAATGAATAAAAAGTCTCTTAATATTCTGTGGTCCCATCACATCTATTACAGAGGATTACTCTAAAGGCTTATGCAAAGATTAAGGAAAGAGAAGGATTCTTTCCTACTTTAAGGAGAGTAATACGCCACAGGTGCCACCAGGATTCATCAAGGAGTAAAATACTTTTTTCTTTATCTTTTTCTTTTTTTTTTTTTTCCTGCTTTGGGCTCCCCTTATAAAAATTACACGAAATGTCTTCCCCAAGTCACCCTTGAACTCTAATTAATTCATTTCCAAGTCTCTGTTCCCCTTGGGTTTATTCTGGTCTCTAAGCCTGATGCAACTTTATTTCACATATATACTTTTAAAATCAGGAAAACACATTTATACTTAAATTTCAACACTAATTTATCTTGGATCAATAATGAAAAATACTTTGCTTTTCTAACTGTGGGACAAAAGGTATACATGTACCTGAAGGACAGAAAAGGTTTGCTAAAAGAGCATAGTGAACATACTGCACTGAATCACCCTAATTCAAAAGCTAATATTTTTTTTTACCTTTATTTCTAATACGACAGAGAGAAAATACAAAATTTTAGTTATAGTATACCTTGTAGCATTGTCCACAATTAGTTCAGATTCTGCTCTATGGTTTGTCTTTAGTTCAATAGCACAATTTCTTGACTTGAGAGTCTCAAAAAGATCTTTCAGCAAGTTACCAGGTTCAATACTGGGTAACTGTCTAATATCACCTAAAAGGGGGAAAAATACATAGAGTAGGTTTTATGTAACTGGGATCTGGAAATTTAGAAATTATTTTTATTTCTCCCTACTGATATATGCTATAATCATAAAGACTTACTCTGAGGAAAAAAGAAAAAAATCTTCGTTTAAAATTACTTAAGAACATTAAGTCTTCAAAAATATTCAACAACAACAATAGCAACAAAAACCATTCCAATTGGGCTTCCCTGGTGGCGCAGTGGTTGAGACTCCGCCTGCCGATGCAGGGGACACGGGTTCGTGCCCCGGTCCGGGAGGATCCCACATGCCGCGGAGCGGCTGGGCCCGTGAGCCATGGCCGCTGAGCCCGCGCGTCTGGAGCCTGTGCTCCGCAACGGGAGAGGCCACAACAGTGAGAGGCCCGCAAAAAAAAAAAAAAAAAAAAAAAAAAAAAACCATTCCAATTAAACAATGTAAGATAGAAAAAATAGTGATAACACAGTAAGGTAAAACATGAATTGAACTTTTTTCATATCTATAAACACAGGCAAACTGTTGGGGCATATATTTTCACCAACAGGTAAAGAAAAAAACAGGCCTTAGATATCTAGAATTTAGTCACTTATTCAATCTTGCTCAGTGTCTTACTAAACATGGAAAAATCTATGGCCTCAAATAAACTTAATGTACAAAATGCAAAATAAACAAACCCAGTGCATTTGATAATAAATTCCAGTAATGTAATGATAATATTTTGCTCTATTAAAAATCTTTTTACTTTAAACAAACAAGCAAACCTTAGAGAAAAGAGAAACTATTTTCTGGGTGGAAACTGAAAGCATGCTTAAGCTATTAATAAAATCAACTGCTTACACAATATCCTCAAATACCTAAAACAGTTATTTATAAATATATTGATTCTCTCATTGCAATTCTATTTTTTCCTCCATTAAAAAACATGGTCTACACATCGGTACTACCTAATAGCATCAAACTGAATCTCACCGGAATTGGAAAGGACTTGTGAGGCTGAGGAGGTCTAATGTGAATTACTAGCTTAAAATCATAAAATTACTTTTAAGTGGTCTATAATTCAGACTTTCTATTACTTCCAAATGATCTACATCCTGATTTACTCTGAGTCTGTGAGAATTTTACTATTTTAATAGTCACCATTTAGGTAATGACAGTAACTCCTCACAACTCTATTTCATTCACAACCTAGCTTGCTGATATCCTGGCCAAAACAAAGAGCCACCCAAGCTGATAGAGAGGCTGGTCAGACTGAACTCAGAGTGGCTTCAGAGTGGGGTCTGAGAAATGGCTTCCCGTCTGTAGGATATGGATATTAAAACAGTGCAATGGTATAAAGAACGTACTAACCACAATAATTTGAACCAAACAATTAGGATACCAACAATATTTTAACTTACCAAGGATAATAAGCTTAGAAAGTTGGGAGTGCTCACACAGTAAATTTAAAACTGATTTAAAGATTCCGACAGATACCAAACTCCCTTCATCCACAACCAGAACTCTAACCGAAGAAAATTTCCATGGCATGTCCTTGGTCATTGTTTTTGTCTCCCATAAGTAGAAGCTATAATTGACCTACAAGCAAAGTATGGCATTTTTAAATTCGGGTTATAAAATTTACCAAAAAAAAAAAAATTGTTTTTAACAACATATTCTTTTAAAACAAAACTCTTAAGTGGGGAAGGGACAGGGAGGATGTACATAGAGTAACATAGGGAAACAGACTAAAGAAATAGAGAACACAAAAGTTATAGGATGAATCCCAGAAAAGACAGATGAAATAGTTCAAAACATTGCTTCCTAGGGAGTACTTGGTGTGTTTAACAAGCTTCTCACACAGCACCATTCCACTGCAAGAATCCCAACTGTCCTCTTATCACTCTTATCAGACAGAACTCCCTATTGTTTTCTACCCCCAAATAAACCTTCTCTTGGCCTTCTGAGATGGCCCAAACACTTAAGCCCCTCTCTTCTCCAACTGTAATACTCCATTCTGGAAATTAGGGGGTGCCTGCCCAAACTAACTATGAAAATACTACTTTTTCTCCTAGTATTCTAAACTCCCTTACTTCCCCAACATTGAAAAAACCACCACCAAGACAACTAAAAAAACTATTTATTACAGGGGTAATAATATTTACTATTTAAAAAAACACAGAAGAGGGAAACATTTTTTTGTAAAATTACAACCAGAGAATGTTAAATATTTTGTTGTATACCATTCCACAAATGTTTCTATGTTGCATGCATATATCTATATATGCTCACTTACACTAAAAAATTATTTGCATTTTTTTCTGCTAAACCCGGTATCCCTAGCCCAAGGATGATAAATAAGTGGCCTAAGTGCCACCTCAATGCCTCTCCTGTGCCCTTACACTCTTTCCTGAGCCTAAACATGGCTTCAGAAATGTCCTCCCAGCATCCCAACCTGATATTAGGATACTACCAATTGATCAGAGTTGGAACTTAAGATGAAATTTAGTAATGATCCCTCTCTGGCCTCTCCTTTTCTAATTCAATCCTTCAGACTAAACAGAAGTGAAGGCGTAATGGAAGAAATCATAAACTGATCAGAAGACTCTTCCACCAATGAGCTACACTGAACTGCTCTAGGATCATGCCCACTCATGTGACAAATAAAAGTAATGCAAAAGCAATTTCTGAGGTGGCTCGTGGGTCTATGATTCCGGTAGCCTTCCTTAGAACTGCTTTCTTCATTTCACTCTCTTGCTTAGGAACCTAAATGGCTCCCCAGTAAATCAAGTCCAAGCTTCTTTGTGAGGTATATAAGGTCTGTAGTAAATGAGGGGATCATGGCACCTTGGTAAGAGAAGCAAGGTGGGAGGTCAGAAATGTGAATCCCAGCGCGAGCTCTGCACTCAGCTAAGGTTTGGGGCCAATTGTTTAACACACCCAAATTTTAAGTGGCTCTCCTGTAAAATGCAGATAACATCACTTACCCACTTCACTCGTTTGTCAAGGATTTAATGAAACGGCAAAATACTTTACAAACTTTAAAGCTCAAATTCCCGGTCTAAACCAAGTGTAATTTCCATTATCTTACAACACACAGACTTCATTCCAATCAACGCAGTCCCCTCAAAACCCTCTATATGCACTTGATCATTCACCTCAATGCCTCTGGGAAGGCCTTTCCCTTAAATAAAATGTTCTTCTCCTTACCTGAGCTTCCTTGTCCATTAGACTCCAATTCAATTATTATTTCCTTCAGAAATCTTCCAACGACTAACTTCCTTGATCTATAAAATGGCAGATCAGGGCTAAAGGAAACTCTCCAACTCTTTACAAGTTTAAAACTTCATGACTCTTAACTATAGCCAAAGCTATTTTTTTCAAGCATCTTAATTCATTTGAAATTTTTATTATGCAACTACTATTTGCCAGGCACTGTTGTAGGCAAAGGAGATAAAGCACTAAACCAGATGATCCAAGTCCTCACTTCGACGGAGCTTTCATTCTACAAAAGGTGGACTCATGTTTGAAACCAGTCCCACTGAGAAACAGGGCATTGCCAGAATCTAAACTAACTACAGCATTAAGCATACACTTTAGTTTACCTGACTTTTTTTTTTTTCATAATAAGACGTTCTCAATGAAGGAAGCGGTACACTGATCTACTTTCTGGTACAAGCTCCTAACTCACTGCAAACAGTAACAGTTTATATACACTGGCTGTTTTGAGTGGCACTGATCTAAGTGATTAGCTACCACAAGGCAAGGATCTAGAAGACATTCAATAAATGCCTACTGGAAGAGTCAGTGTCAGAGTGAGGAGGTGTGAGAGCGTGGCAGCTCCTGGCTTTGGAAATGGAGGAAGGAAGCCACGATCCAAGAAATGTCGGCATCCTCCGGGAAGGAGCTCGGCCCCGAGGACACCTTGACACACTGTGACCTCTGTTTTGGACTGCTAGCTTTCAGAACTAGCAAGAAATTTGGGCACAGAGAAGTTAAATAACTTGTTGAATATGAAACAACCAGCAAGGATGGAGACAGTATTCAGCCAAGTTCTATTTTTAGGTTTTTGAGAAACCAGCATACTCTTTTCCACAGTGGCTGCACCAACTTACGTTCTCACCAACAATATAGTCTTGGGGGAGTGTACTTTCTAAGAATTTGTCCAGGGACGAGGGGAAGATGGCGGAAGAGTAAGATGCGGAGATCATCTTCCTCCCCACAGATACACCAGAAATACATCTACACGTGGAACAACTCCTACAGAACACCTACTGAATGCTGGCAGAAGACCTCAGACCTCCCAAAAGGCAAGAAACCCCACCATGTACCTGGGTAGGGCAAAAGAAAAAACAGAGACAAAAGGATAGGGACGGGACAGGCACCAGTGGGAGGGAGCTGTGAAGGAGGAAAGGTTTCCAGACACTAGGAAGCCCCTTCGTGGCCGGAGACTGCGGATGGCACAGGGGGAAAGCTTCAGAGCCGCGGAGGAGAGCACAGGGGTGCAGAGGGCAAAGCGCAGAGATTCCCGCACAGAGGATCAGGGCCGACCAGCACTCACCAGCCCGAGAGGCTTGTCTGCTCACCCGCCGGGTTGGGAGGGGCTGGGAGCTCAGACTCGGGCTTCGGTTGAGCGCTGGCCGGGAGGGAGTCCGGGAAAAGGTCTGGAGCTGCCAAAGAGGCAAGAGACTTTTTCCTCCCTCTTTGTTTCTTGGTGCTCGAGGAGAGGGGATTAAGAGCGCTGCTTAAAGGAGCTCCAGAGACGGGTGCGAGCCGCGGCTATCAGCAAGGACCCCAGAGACGGGCGGGAGACGCTAAGGCTGCTGCTGCCGCCACCAAGAAGCCTGTGTGCGAGCACAGGTCACTATCCACACCCCCCTTCTGGGGAGCCTGTGCAGCCCGCCACTGCCAGGGTCCCAGGATCCAGGGACAACCCCCCCAGGAGAACGCACGGCGCGCCTCAGGCTGGTGCAACGTCACGCCGGCCTCGGCCGCCGTAGGCTCGCCCCGCACTCCGTGCCCCCCTCCCCCCGGCCTGAGTGAGCCAGAGCCCCCGAATCAGCGGCTCCTTTAACCCCGTCCAGTCTGAGCGAAGAACAGACGCCCTCTGGCGACCTACACGCAGAGGCGGGGGCCAAATCCAAAGCTGAAACCCTGGGAGCTGTGAGAACAGAGAAGAGAAAGGGAAATCTCCCCCAGCAGCCTCAGAAGCAGCGGATTAAAGCTCCACAATCAACTTGATGTACCCTGCATCTGTGGAATACCTGAATAGACGAGTCATCCCAAATTGAGGAGGTGGACTTTGAGAGCAAGATTTATGATTTTTCCCCCTTTTCCTCTTCTTGTGAGTGTGTATGTGCATGCTTCTGTGTGAGATTTTGTCTGTATAGCTTTGCTTCCACCATTTCTCCTAGGGTTCTATCCGTCCATTTTTTTTTTAAATTTTTTTTCTTAATAATTATTTTTTAATTTAATAACTATATTATATTTTACTTTATTTTACTTTATCTTTTCTTTCTTTTTTCCTTCCTTCCCTCCTTCCTTCCTTCTTCCCACCGTCCCTCCCTCCCTCCCTTTCTTTCTTTCCTTCTTTCCTTCTTCCTTCCTTCCCTCCTTTCTTTCTTTCTTTCTTCCTACTTCTACTAATTCTTAGTCTCTCTGCCTTTTCTCCCTTTCATTCTGAGCCGTGTGGATGAAAGGCTCTTGGTGCTGCAGTCAGGAGTCAGTGCTGTGCCTCTGAGGTGGGAGAGCAAACTTCAGGACACTGGTCAAAAAGAGACCTCCCAGCTCCACATAATATCAAACAGCGAAAATCTCCCAGAGATCTCCATCTCAACACCAGCACGCAGCTTCACTCAACGACCAGCAAGCTACAGTGCTGGACACCCTGTGCCAAACAACTAGCAAAACAGGAACACAACCCCACCCATTAGCAGAGAGGCTGCCTAAAATCATAATAAGTCCACAGACACCCCAAAACACACCACCAGACGTGGACCTGCCCACCAGAAAGACAAGATCCAGCCTCATCCACCAAAACACAGGCACTAGTCCCCTCCACCAGGAATCCTACACAACCCACTGAACCAACCTTAGCCACTGGGGACAGACACCAAAAACAACGGGAACTACGAACCTGCAGCCTGCAAAAACGAGACCCCAAACACAGTAAGATAACCAAAATGAGAAGACAAAAAAACACACCGCAGATGAAGGAGCAAGATAAAAACCCACCAGACCTAACAAATGAAGAGGAAACAGGCAGTCTACCTGAAAAAGAATTCAGAATAATGATAGTAAAGATGATCCAAAATCTTGGAAATAGAAGAGACAAAATGCAAGAAACATTTAACAAGGACCTAGAAGAACTAAAGATGAAACAAACAATAATGAACAACACAATAAATGAAATGAAAAATACTCCAGATGGGATCAATAGCAGAATAACTGAGGCAGAAGAACTGATAAGTGACCTGGAAGATAAAATAGTGGAAATAACTGCTGCAGACCAGAATAAAGAAAAGAGAATGAAAAGAACTGAGGACAGTCTCAGAGACCTCTAGGACAACATTTAACGCACCAACATTCGAATTATAGGGGTTCCAGAAGAAGAGAAAAAGAAAGGGACTGAGAAAATATTTGAAGAGATTATAGTTGAAAACTTCCCTAATATGGGAAAGGAAATAGTTAATCAAGTCCAGGAAGCACAGAGAGTCCTATACAGGATAAATACAAGGAGAAATACGCCAAGACACATATTAATCAAACTGTCAAAAATTAAATACAAAGAAAGCATATTAAAAGCAGTCAAGGGAAAAACAACAAATAACACACAAGGGAATCCCCATAAGGTTAACAGCTGATCTCTCAGCAGAAACTCTGCAAGCCAGAAGGGGGTGGCAGGACATATTGAAAGTGATGAAGGAGAAAAACCTGCAACCAAAATTACTCTACCCAGCAAGGATCTCATTCAGATTTGATGGAGAAATTAAAACCTTTACAGACAAGCAAAAGCTGAGAGAGTTCAGCACCACCAAACCAGCTTTAAAACAAATGCTAAAGGAACTTCTCTAGACAAGAAACACAAGAGAAGGAAAAGACCTACAATAAGAAACCCAAAACAATTTAGAAAATGGGAATAGGAACATACATATCAATAATTACCTTAAATGTAAATGGACTAAATGCTCCCACCAAAAGACACAGATTGGCTGAATGGATAAACAAGACCCATATATATGCTGTCTACAAGAGACCCACTTCAGACCTAGAGACACATACAGACTGAAAGCAAGGGGATGGAAAAAGATATTCCATGCAAATGGAAACCAAAAGAAAGCTGGAGTAGCAATTCTCATATCAGACAAAATAGACTTTAAAATAAAGACTATTAGAAGAGACAAAGAGGGACACTACATAATGATCAAGGGATCGATCCAAGAAGAAGATATAACAATTGTAAATATTTATGCACCCAACATAGGAGCACCTCAATACATAAGGCAAATACTAACAGCCATAAAAGGGGAAATCGACAGTAACACATTCATAGTAGGGGACTTTAACACCCCACTTTCACCAATGGACAGATCATCCAAAATGAAAATAAATAAGGAAACACAAGCTTTAAATGATACATTAAACCAGATGGACTTAATTGATATTTATAGGACACTACATCCAAAAACAACAGAATACACATTTTTCTCAAGTGCTCATGGAACATTCTCCAGGATAGATCATATCTTGGGTCACAAAGCAAGCCTGGGTAAATTTAAGAAAACTGAAATTGTATCAAGTATCTTTTCCGACCACAACGCCATGAGACTACATATCAATTACAGGAAAAGATCTGTAAAAAATACAAACACATGGAGGCTAAACAATACACTACTGAATAACGAAGTGATCACTGAAGAAATCTAAGAGGAAATCAAAAAATACCTAGAAACAAATGACAATGGAGACACGATGACTCAAAACCTATGGGATGCAACAAAAGCAGTTCTAAGAGGGAAGTTTATAGCAATACAAGCCCACCTTAAGAAACAGGAAACATCTCGAATAAACAACCTAAACTTGCACCTAAAGCAATTAGAGAAAGAAGAACAAAAAAACCCCAAAGTTAGCAGAAGGGAAGAAATCACAAAAATCAGATCAGAAATAAATGAAAAAGAAATGAAGGAAATGATAGCAAAGATCAATAAAACTAAAAGCTGGTTCTTTAAGAAGATAAACAAAATAGATAAACCATTAGCCAGACTCATCAAGAAAAAAAGGGAGAAGACTCAAATCAATAGAATTAGAAATGAAAAAGGAGAAGTAACAACTGACACTGCAGAAATACAAAAGATCATGAGAGATTACTACAAGCAACTCTATGCCAATAAAATGGACAACCTGCAAGAAATGGACAAGTTCTTAGAAATGCACAACCTGCCAAGACTGAATCAGGAAGAAATAGAAAATATGAACAGACCAATCACAAACACTGAAATTGAAACTGTGATTAAAAATCTTCCAACAAACAGAAGCCCAGGACCAGATGGCTTCACAGGCGAATTCTATCAAACATTTAGAGAAGAGCTAACACCTATCCTTCTCAAACTCTTCCAAAATATAGCAGAGGGAGGAACACTCCCAAATTCATTCTACGAGGCCACCATCACCTTGATACCAAAACCAGACAAGGATGTCACAAAGAAAGAAAACTACAGGCCAATATCACTGATGAAAATAGATGCAAAAATACTCAACAAAATACTAGCAAACAGAATCCAACAGCACATTAAAAGGATCATACACCATGATCAAGTGGGGTTCATTCCAGGAATGCAAGGATTCTTCAATATACACAAATCAATCAATGTTATAAACCATATTAACAAATTGAAGGAGAAAAAACATATGATCATCTCAATAGATGCAGAGAAAGCTTTTGACAAAATTCAACACCCATTTATGGTAAAAACCCTGCAGAAAGTAGGCATAAAGGGGACTTTCCTCAACATAATAAAGGCCATATATGACAAACCCACAGCCAACATCATCCTCTATAGTGAAAAACTGAAAGTATTTCCACTAAGATCAGGAACAAGACAAGGTTGCCCACTCTCACCACTCTTATTCAACATAGTTTGGGAAGTTTTAGTCACAGCAATCAGACAAGAAAAGGAAATAAAAGGAATCCAAATTGGAAAAGAAGAAGTAAAGCTGTCACTGTTTGCAGATGACATGATACTATACATAGAGAATCCTAAAGATGCTACCAGAAAACTACTAGAGCTAATCAATTAATTTGGTAAAGTTGCAGGATACAAAATTAACGCACAGAAATCTCTGGCATTCCTATACACTAAGGATGAAAAATCTGAAAGTGAAATCAAGAAAACACTCCCATTTACCACTGCAACAAAAAGAATAAAATATCTAGGAATAAACCTATCTAAGGAGACAAAAGACTGTATGCAGAAAACTATAAGACACTGATGAAAGAAATTAAAGATGATACAAATAGATGGAGAGATACACTATGTTCTTGGATTGGAAGAATGAACATTGTGAAAATGACTCTACTACCCAAAGCAATCTACAGATTCAATGCAATCCCTATCAAACTACCACTGGCATTTTTCACAGAACTAGAACAAAAAATTTCACAATTTGTAGGGAAACACAAAAGACCCCGAATAGCCAAAGCAATCTTGAGAACAAAAAACGGAGCTGGAGGAATCAGGCTCCCTGACTTCAGACGATACTACAAAGCTACAGTAATCAAGACAGTATGGTACTGGCACAAAATCAGAAAGATAGATCAATGGAGCAGGATAGAAAGCCCAGAGATAAACCCACGCACATATGGTCACCTTATCTTTGATAAAGGAGGCAGAAATGTACAATGGAAAAAGGACAGCCTCTTCAATAAGTGGTGCTGGGAAAACTGGACAGGTACATGTAAAAGTATGAGATTAGATCACTCCCTAACACCATACACAAAAATAAGCTCAAAATGGATTCAAGACCTAAATGTAAGGCCAGAAACTATCAAACTCTTAGAGGAAAATATAGGCAGAACACTCTATGACATAAATCACAGCAAGATCCTTTTTGACCCGCCTCCTAGAGAAATGGAAATAAAAACAAAGATAAACAAATGGGACCTAATGAAACCTCAAAGCTTTTGCACAGCAAAGGAAACCATAAACAAGACCAAAAGACAACCCTCAGAATGGGAGAAAGTATTTGCAAATGAAGCAACTGACAAAGGATTAATTTCCAAAATTTATAAGCAGCTCATGCAGCTCAATAACAGAAAAAGAACAACCCTATCCAAAAATGGGCAGAAGACCTAAATAGACATTTCTCCAAAGAAGATATACAGACTGCCAACAAACACATGAAAGAATGCTCAACATCATTAATCATTAGAGAAATGCAAATCAAAACTACAATGAGATATCATCTCACACCAGTCAGAATGGCCATCATCAAAAAATCTAGAAACAATAAATGCTGGAGAGGGTGTGGAGAAAAGGGTACACTCCTGCACTGCTCGTGGGAATGTGAATTGGTACAGCCACTATGGAGAACAGTATGGAGGTTCCTTAAAAAACTACAAATAGAACTACCATATGACCCAGCAATCCCACTCCTGGGCATATACCCTGAGAAAACCATAATTCAAAAAGAGTCATGTACCAAAATGTTCATTGCAGCTCTATTTACAATAGCCCAGAGATGGAAACAACCTAAGTGTCCATCATCGGATGAATGGATAAAGAAGATGTGGCACATATATACAATGGAATATTACTCAGCCATAAAAAGAAACGAAATTGAGCTATTTGTAATGAGGTGGATAGACCTAGAGTCTGTCATACAGAGTGAAGTAAGTCAGAAAGAGAAAGACAAATACCGTATGCTAACACATATATATGGAATTTAAGGAAAAAAATGTCATGAAGAACCTAGGGGTAAGACAGGAATAAAGACACAGACCTACTGGAGAATGGATTTGAGGATATGGGGAGTGGGAAGGGTGAGCTGTGACAAAGCGAGAGAGGCATGGACATATATTCACTACCAAACGTAAGGTAGATAGCTAGTGGGAAGCAGCAGCATAGCACAGGGATATCAGCTCAGTGCTTTGTGACCGCCTGGAGGGGTGGGGTGGGGAGGGTGGGAGGGAGGGAGACGCAAGAGGCAAGAGATATGGGAACATATGTATATGTATAACTGATTCACTTTGTTATAAAGCAGAAAACTAACACACCATTGTAAAGCAATTATACCCCAATAAAGATGTTAAAAAAATAAAATAAAATAAAATAAATGCCTACTGATTTCTGTCAGGAAGAAATGAAAAATAAACTCATTACATTAAGCCCGTGTTTAAGGCAAATGTTTTATGTACAGAAAAAATGTAAAAGGCTTTACCTGACATAGTGTATAAGCGCTGAAACCAGTTTTCTGTCTCAGTAAGCCAGCTGCTTTCCCTGTAGGTGCTGTAAGTAAAACTTCTATAGCCTTGCCCGGCTTCGGCTGACTTTGCTCGGTGAAGGTAATCCATTCTTCTGGTACATTCTGGTCTTGTTCAAAATCTTCACAAGCTTTTTTCACTTCTCTTTCTTCCAACAGCTCTATATGCTTAAAAAGCTGGCTAACAATTGTGGTCTTCCCACTACCACCTTTCCCACTGATGACTGTCACAGCATTGGAGCAAATCATGTCCAAAGCAGCCACCTGATCCTGATCCAGTTGGACTTCACTTATTTCTGCCTTAACTTCACTTTCACCATTATCCCAAATATGGTCACCGCTGTCCTGCGTGTCCCAAATATCCACAGGATCTTCTAATCTTGTTTCGTCAGGTTCACTTTTATTTAGCGTATCATCACTTTCTGAATTCTCAGGTCTTGTGGTGTGAATAGATGCAAGCACCTTTTTGACATCAACATGTAATCGCCATGGCGACCTTGTCATCAGGTCACAGATTGAAGAGGCAATGCCTCTTTCAGCCTGGTAAAGGTCATAAAGAAAGACACAGCCCTTCTCATACGTCACCACACCGATATCCTTCAAGAACTTCAGAGACTGCCAAGCATCATGAAAAGACATGCGGTCTGACAATTCAGAAGTTAAGTCAGCTTCTTCAACACACGTGTGCCCTTGCTCTCTACACATCCGCTTCAGTTCAGAATATATTACTAATGCATTCTTCTCCAAATCAGTCATCAACTGGAGAAGAGACCTGCACTGACAAAACGATGTCCAACTTGCCTCACATTGCAGAAGCTTCAACTGTCTGTAGGTTATCTTTAAGAAAAGTAAATTCAAGTTTGCTTTATAAAAATTACAAATATTTTTATAATTGACTATTAGATGACTATTATGAGAATTACAGTGAAAACTATGGTGTTTAATAATAATTTTTTAAGTTCCAGAAGACATGTGTTTCAACAAAATTTGGGGAAAAAAACTATGTACCTAATACATAACTAATTTTTTTTAATTAACTGTACTGTGATTAGAGATCTATATAATTTCATAATTAAAATTATGTTTTTTCAAAGCAATACACATACAGTTTTAAGAGTCAAATAACACTATGAGACTTATCACAAAAAATAGGAATCCTCTGACTTACCCTTTCCATGCCTTCTAAAGGCAACACCCTCAACAATTTCAGTTATTTCTTCCAGAATTTATCTCCACATTTCTGTGTATTGTTTATACTATTCCTTAATTTCTTAAAAAATATTTAGGTAATTAGTTAACTCCTTACTATGGAAAGTCTTTCTTCATGCAAGTTTGCTCCCTTTGTACTGTCACTTTCACACATGCTTCTCTTCCTCCCATCTTTTTTTTTTTTTTTTTTTTTTTTCGGTACGCGGGCCTCTCACTGCTGTGGCCTCTTCCGTTGCGGAGCACAGGCTCCGGACGCGCAGCCTCAGCGGCCATGGCTCACGGGCCCAGCCGCTCCGCGGCATGTGGGATCTTTGCGGACCGGGGCACGAACCCGTGTCCCCTGCATCGGCAGGCGGACTCTCAACCACTGCGCCACCAGGGAAGCCCTCTTCCTCCCATCTTTGAGAAAAGTTAATAGTATACATTTTGAAAACTGATTTTTGTTAAATCAGTGTAAACAGGATTCACGGCTGAGTGACATGATATGCTGTGATTACATTAACTTTGTGTTGAACTCTCGTGTATATTGTGAAGTTACTGACTGCCTCATTTTCTTGGCTTGTTTAGTTTTCCATGTGCCTATCAAAATTCTGCCCAAACTCCACTGAAAAGGTACAGAACTTCCTTCACCATGATCCACTAAGTAGGTCGTCTACCAGCTCCATTTTTTTTTTTCCCATGGAGACATCACCCCTGGAGCCCTCCATACATTTTATGGGCTGAAATGTGTCCCCCCCAAAATTCGTATGTTGAAATCCTAACACCCAGTACCCCAGAATGTGACCATATTTGGAGATAGGGTCTTTAAGGAGGTAATTAAGTTAACATGAGATCACTGGGGTGGGCCCTAATCCAATATGACTGATGTCATAAGATTTTAGGACCCAGACAAGCACAGAGGGAAGACCATGTAAAGACACAGGAAGAAGACAGCCATCCATAAGCTAAGGAGAGAGGCCTCAGAAGAAATCAGCCCTGCTGGCACCTTGACTTTGGATTTATAGCCTCCGGAACTGTGAGAAAATAAATGTCTGTGGTTTAAGACACCCAGTCTATGCTGTTTGTTACAGCAGCCCTAGCAAATGAATTCAAAACCTCAGTAAAAGTCTTTATTCTGGGTGGTGGTTTACACGCTGAAAAGGGGACTTGAGTTCCACTTGAGTCCCAGAAGGCTCATTGCTCTGCTTCTCTTTCCTACTGAATAAATATATATAATAATCTAATGTTCCAGAATCTCATTTTTCCAAGCATATTGAAATCAGTCATTTTATAGAGGGAACAAATTCATTATTCCAGTATTTCTCAAATGGGGGGCAGGGGGGTGGGATCTGTAAACATTCTTGGGGATCCCACCAATTATCTCAGAATTTTTAAATTGTATTTTCATTTGGAAAACCATCTATAACCAAGTACTGCCAAGATTTAAGTGCCACATTTGGTTTTCAACATCTCTGGAGCTTCGCGGTGCCACTTTACTACTCCTGGTCTCTAATAAGAAAAACAGAAGTGCCAAAGAAATCGTAAATAACATTATTGTGCCAAAGAAAAAGAATCAAATGGCATCATCATGTACCATATGAATAATGAAGGTCTTCGAAAGTTCAAATAGGAAAGTGAGGAACGGCGTAGCATAGCAGAATGGACTTGCCAAACACACAAGAACTTGTCTTCGATGAGATCTATATTCAAGGAGCTATGGCAATTCAGTTACAAAAAATGTCATATGAAATTAAATTATGTAACTGAAGTATTGATAATTTGAATGTCATTTATTGTGTTATTTTGTTTTCCTTTGTAAATTTATTGCATAAGAGCTATAGGTGGAAGAAGTTTATATTAGTTGCAACACTGCAAGGAAAATAAATCAACACTGAAGTCATACAAATTTCTTTCCCTTGAAAGAGATACAAAAAACTGTCAAGCTTGAGACATCCTCCCTTGTATAAGATTACAAAACGCTAAGCAAATATCTTTCTTACTTTACGAAATCCGAGTTTCCATGGCTGTGTACCTAAAATCTCTTCTATCGCTTCCAACACCTGTGTAGAATCTGAGCTTATGAGCCGTTTAAAGTGTCGGGGCAGAAGAACTGGAAGGAATTCCATTATTTTTGGGAACTGCAGAGCTCTCATCACAGTTATAAACGGAACTACAGGATATCAGAAAAGAACAAATAGAAACATACAAATGAGCTTATAGAACAACTGATTTGATGGACTTTCTCATTTAGCACAACCAGTTTAAGAAATCCAAATCAAAGACAGAGTAATAAATTTACTGTGACCAGCAAGAAAAGTGATTGTATTATAACACTTGCTTTTGTATCAAGATGGTTTTCATTGTGTTTAACACCAAAATTTATGTTCTTCAAATGCTTAGATAGCTACTTCTTAGCCTTTTGTTTCCTTCTGCTTGCAGTAGAATCAGAATAAAATTTCTGACTCAATAATATATAAATTTAAAGCTAAGCATTAAAAATCATTTACATATTAATCTTTATAGTCATTCTTCTTACTGTAATCATGATGTTTTCATCATTGAAATCATTCAATGATGTACTGCCAAATTTATTTGATAAAATTAAGAAATGAAATATTCCATATATGTGAATGTCCAGATAACAAACCATATTTAGAAGTTATTTTAAACTACTTTGAACTGAAATCTTTCCAAAATGGATTGCTCATATTCTTGCCTTTCTTCTCTCCCTTCTGAAACAGAATAATTGATAAATGAACTTCTTCTTAATGACTCAAGGTAATCCTAGGACACAAAAGTTAGAGAGAGACCTAGAATCACACTTTTAGAGCAGGAAAGGAACTAAAAGGTGTTTAAAGATCATCTCACCCAATCTCTTCACATTACAGATGAGGAACCTACAATGTCAATGACATACTCCAAAAGCAATACAAACACATTTCATCAAACCAATTTAAAAAAAGAATACTATACCAAGATATCAATACTGTACTGGTAATATTTTAAACACACCAGTCATCCAGTATCTCAGTTACACTAAAACTCAATGATAAAATCACTTACTTGTGTTTTCCAGAGAACGCAGTATCTCGTCATCTGGTGGTGACTCTTCTTGTGTTTTCCGTGTAGATTGTTTTTGAGTATTCCTTCCAATGTTCTTTTGGTAAGTTCTTAATTTTTCCCTAAGATTTTCAAAGTTGAGGTCTTTATAACTTGATTCAGCATTTACCCATGCTAAAAAATTTTTTCTCTTTTCACTGGAGACATTACAGTCTTTAAGAAAGAGGGAACAGATGTGTAACTGATTCGGTGCTGCCATATCTGATTGTAAAAAGTAAGAAGGAAATCCTTGAACTTGAAAGCTCCTTGATCCTACCGGCTTCACCTGTACCTTCACTCGCCACCAAGCACCCATTAACGGAAAACGTCCAAACACTTCACATTGCTGCTGAGTATTTTCATCAAAAATTGAAACTTTAAAAAAAAAAAGGTAATTTAGGATAAATTTAAAATCTCTTCCCAATGTTTTGTCAAATCCACTACTCTCTTTAATCCCTGGACAGTACCCTCTACAGATGTCTATTACAGTGTCTATATTCCACTCACCTGTTTATCTGTCTCCCTCTACTACACTGTAAGCTCTCTAGAACATGACAATGTTTCATCTGTTTTTGTATTCCAGGAGGGAGGCATGGTACATGGCAAAAGTTTGTTGTTCCTCTTCTAAAAGCAGTCCTCTCTCTGCTACTCTGATCTCAGTCAATACTGACCTTCAAGCAGTTTCTAAAAAATGTCATGGTCCCTCCTACCCAGGGCCTTTGCAAAAGCTGTTCCACTTGCCTTAAATAATTTCTTCCTTACCATTTACCCCATTTACTACAGACCTCAGCTTAATTGTCACTTCCTCAGGAAAGCCCTGAATCTCATGAATATAACCTCTCATAGCACTTCGTACTATTCCTTCTAAGCACTGAGTGATATTATAGTTACTTCTGTGATTATTTATAGAATGTCAGTTTAATTCATTAGAGGGTAAGCTCCATTAAGACAGCAACCTCATCATCTAATCTCTCCAAGGTAGCCCAACAAAACAAACACCTTGCTTGGAAGATGGTAGCCAATCACTAACACTTTCAGGATAAATGACTAAACCCTCCACAAATACTTAAAAGTTTCTGTCTAAACCTGTATTGGCCACTCACCTGTGACTATTTAAATTTAAATTAATTAAAATTTAAAATTCAACTCAGGTGCACTAGCTGCAGTTCAAGTTCTCAATAGCCACAAGTGGGTAACAGCTGTTGTATTGGACAGAGCAAATATAGAGCAATGCCATCACCAGAAAAATTCTACAGTACAGCAGTGGTCTGAACATTCAAACATTCTCAAACATCAGTCACCAGGTACACATAATAGGTATAATTCTTAGGACAGGAAACTATACAAGGTAAACACAGATCACAAGGTTATTAACACAAGGTTAATGAATCAACAGTGCCTTGGGGTGTTTCTTATGTGCGTGTGTGTCTAAGTAGCTGAAAAGTAACCACATACTCGACTCCAGGAAAGACAGGAAAATAGTTAAAAGCCCTGATTCGGGGTGTGAATACTGGCTGGAGACCCATTGTTTCCTCGACTAAGAAACTACCTGAAAAAGTTGTCATCAGTAAATGAGATACACGTAGAGCCCAAGCTTAACACAAAGTATTTGCTCAAGTCTCTGCTATTCTTGTGGTTGCTGCTGTTTTTATTTTATCCTAAACAGGACGAAACAGCTAGGCCATCCCAAAGGAAGTCTATTAGCAGCGATGGGGCGCCTTACTTGGGACGAGACCATAATGGGAAACAGTTCATTAATCCCCCAAACCCATTCCCAGGGGCGAGTTGCTTCCTCACCACGGAGCCGACCAGGGAGGCTGCCCGCTTTTACACCCCCACTGCAGAGCTCCTCGGCATCGACAAACACCGTGTCTTCCTCCTCCTCCGCATCTTCCCTCAGATGATCATCTTCCTCCTCCACCAGGTCCTTGGGGGGGAGCAAAGGTCCCTGTAGCTCGCGCAAGGGCTGACTCAGAGAAGCCATACTCCACTCTCCCCAGCTCAACCCAAATTCCGGAAAACCCGGGCTACGTAACGCCCAAGAACAGCCAATCAGCTCCGCGACTGTAGGACCATCTGCTTCCAGGGGGTTGGGCGAAAAGCATGAAGTGGGTTAATTGTATGGTGACGGATCGCAACTAGACTGTAGTGGTGATCACGCTCTAGTATATACAGATGTTGAACTATAATGCTGTACATCTGTTTCTTGTGGGGTTTTTTTTTGCGGTACGCGGGCCTCTCCCGTTGCGGAGCACAGGGTCCGGACGCGCAGGCCCAGCGGCCATGGCTCACGGGCCCACCCGCTCCGCGGCACGCGGGATCTTCCCAGACCGCGGCACGAACCCGTGTCCCCTGCATCGGCAGGCGGACTCTCAACCACTGCGCCACCAGGGAAGCCCAATGCTATACGTCTGAAACTTATTTTCTAAAAAAACACCATCAGCTTTCGCAAACGCTCCCACTCCCCAGGCTAAAAGTTTGCGCGGAGGGGCGGAGCGGCGGCGAAGCTCCGCCCCAAGCTCCCAGCGGAGGACCGGGATTGGGTGGGGAGGGTCGAGGCTCAGCGGGGTCGGGCAAGGGGCAGAGCGGATGCGCGGGCGGGGTGATCTCTCCCGCCTCCGCCCCGCAGCCAGACTTGAGGCTTCGCCAGGTGCTCGGAGGAAACCAGCTGATTGGGCAGCGGCATACGGGCACTTGCAGAGCAGCTAACCCACTGCGACTCCTGCATAGAGAGAAACGCGAGGGAACGGCAGTCTAGTGACCCCAGAGAACCTGGAAAAGCAAGCCCTTCCCCGATGCCTCCAAAACGAAAACCCAGATGCCCTTCGGCCAGCACCCAAAGCGCAGAACCGCGAATCTCCAATCGGGAGAGCCGCCTAGTCGTGACTCCTTTGGGCCTCTGTTTTCGTCAGGTGTTGAATTTATATGATCAAAGGCACTTTACTCAAGGTACAGATCTCTAGGCCCCATTCAATACCCATTGTATCGGGATCTAGGGCAGAGACCCAGGCTTCTTTTCAACCCACGTCCCAAGTTGTAGATTTTGATGCTCAGCCAGGTTTGGAAAGCACTACATTAGATGACTTTCAAAGTCCTCTTTATCATTTCCTCTGTGAGTACACCCAGGCCTCCCAAACTTCTTTAAGCTGGGCTGCTGCCTGCTCGCAGTGGGGCAAAAAAGTCTAGTTACAGCCCAGGGTATAGACAGGAGTGAGGGAAAGCAAGTAGAAGAGAACAGTGGTTTAAAAGTTATTCTGGAGCCAGGGTTCCCATACTTGATGGGGATAGTGTTTGAAAGTCATGGTACTTCTTGAGGAACACCATAAAATATATTACATTACTATTTTGATACTATTTATTATGAAATTACTCAATAATAAACAAAATAACTAAGCATACACTGTTTGCTAAATCCAAAAGCATCTTATTCTAATATAAATAACAACCACCACCAAAGTTTTTTTGTGTTTGTTTGTTTAATTTATGGGACCATAGACCTGAAACAAACACAACTTTGTAAATCAACTATACTTCAATAAAAAATAAAGTTCTTTTGTTCTTTTTTTAAAAACTTACGGGGGAAATTACTAAAATTGATTTTTTTTCCTTTGGGTACAAATGTTGACTGTTGGTGCTTTTAGAAACACCCTCTGTTGCATCAGTGTTTCCAAGGATCGTCTATATGAGGTGGAACGCCTTCCTTAACACTCAGGATGGCTGCTGTTTCCACCACAACATGGAATCTGATCTGACACATGTCTCACCACTGGTCTCTTTGTTACTAAATGCAGTGGATACCTTTCTGCCTTTGTCTTGCCTCACCTCTCAACAGTATTTGGCACAGATAACTATTTTCTTCTTGTAACACTCTGCTTCCTAGGCTTTTGTGACTTGTCTTCTTAGGTTTTCCTCCAACCTCTCTGGCCATTTATAGTTTCTTTGGGTTCTTCTACTGGCCTCTTAAGTACTTGTGTTCCCCAGGGTTCCATCCTAAGCACCTCCTCACTCTGTAATCCTTCCCTCAATCATCTTTCACCTACTCTGTCACCTACATGCTAATGACCCCAATCTAATCTCCAAACCTGTGCAAACACCTGCCTATTAGATGCCAGGACTGGATGCCCCTTGGCTCCCTCTGACTCAACGCATCCAAACTGAAAGCTATCTGCTGCCCAAATGTGGTCCACTTACGCGTTTATACGTAAGATAACCTTGTTACCAACAGGATGATTTAGGCACAAGACTCCAGATGTTAAGCTTCTGTTTATATAACTCAGTTGCATTCTACTAGGTAGTGTAGGTTAGGATTCAGGATGGTGAGGACTTTGCTTCTTTACCTGTTGATTCTTCATTTTTTAAAACGTTAACAATTCTAGGTTCCTGGATACCATCTTTACAGTACACAGTAAGCAACAATACTCAAACCTGGCTGTGCATCAGAATCACTTGGGATGTTTCTATAAAAATATGATTCTTGAAGCTACATTTCCACAAACGTAAGACAACATAGGCATAAGGTTATTCACTGTATAACTTTTGTAGTAGCAAAGGACTGGAAACAGTAGAAATGTGTACCAGTAAGAGACCTATTGAATAAACTATTGTACATCCACACCATGGAGTATTCTTCAGCAATTTTATAAAAGAAAGAATGAGGAATACCTTTTTGAACTTCCAGGATATTATGTTAAATAAGAAAAAAGACATAAAACAATGAAAATAGTTTTATGTGTTTGCATATGCTTCTTTCTGCAAAAACAAAACAAGCAAACAAACACAGGGAACATAAACCAGAATTTTATGAAAATAGTTACCTACCGATAGAGTGGAAACAGGATAATGGAGAAAAAGGTGGGAACAAGCTCTCTGAGTAATTTTTTATAATGGTTTTGACTTCTGAGCCATGAAAATGTTTCACATATTCAAAAATAAAGAAACAAAATCAAAACCTAAAATTGAACACAAACAGAAACAAAGGAAACTATCTATCAAATGGATAACATAACCTCTCAGGCAAAAAAATTACTTCAAGTTACTTCTGAATACTTTGAATAAATATTTTAAGTTACTCTGACTATATACCCTTAGTAGGTTATATTCTGAGGACAAAAGATCTACAAAATAATCTTAAAATTTACCACACACTGGGCTTCCCTGGTGGCGCAGTGGTTGAGAGTTCGCCTGCCGATGCAGGGGACACGGGTTCGTGCCCCGGTCCGGGAGGATCCCACGTGCCGCGGAGCGGCTGGGCCCGTGAGCCATGGCCGCTGAGCCTGCGCGTCCGGAGCCTGTGCTCCACAACGGGAGAGGCCACAGCAGTGAGAGGCCCGCGTACCGCTAAAAAAAAAAAAAAAAAAAAAAAAAAAAAAAAATTTACCACACACTATGGTTAATGTTAGTTGTAATATTGTTATTGTAATTTGAATACAATGTGTATCGTAGGATAAAGCAAACAAGTAAATGTCTTTGTGTTTTATCAAAGGAAGGTTTTTAATGTACATGAAGAGAAATACAAACATAGAATAAAAGAAGTAAAACTCCTATAGCATTATACCTGAGCTGGAAATATCAATATGAGCTTGTGATTTCTTAAAATATATATCCTAGCTCTGTCTACTGAAAGGGCCTGAAAGTAACGTCACCCCAGTAACTCTGATCACATCTACCACCTTCATCTTGGTTTTGGAATACCATTTCTTATTAAAAGAAATGAGAGCTTCTTAAGAAATGGCTGGGGCTTCCCTGGTGGTGTAGTGGTTAAGAATCCGCCTGCCAATGCAGGAGACGTGGGTTCAAGCCCTGGTCCGGGAAGTTCCCACATGCCGCGGAGCAACGAAGCCCGTGCACCACAACTACTGAGCCTGCGCCCTAGAGCCCACGAGCCACAACTACCGAAGCCCAAGTGCCACAACTACCGAAGCCCAAGTGCCACAACTACTGAAGCCCATGTGCCACAACTACTGAAGCCTGCGTGCCTAGAGCCCGTGCTCCACAACAAGAAAAACCACCACAATGAGAACCCCGCGCACCACAACGAAGAGTAGCCCCTGCTTGCCGCAACTAGAGGAAGCCCGCGCCCAGCAACTAAGACCCAACGCAGCCAAAAATTAATTAATTAATTAACTTTAAAAAAAAAGAAGGGCTGATTCCACCTCTGGGACAGGAAAGTACAAGGTGGCCCTAGGATTTCCTGTACCAGAAGGCAAGGAAGCACTCAAAAGCTAATAGGGTTATGATAAAAAGGATTCAGGAGCCAGCTTGAAGGGCATCCCACTAGCCAAATTTAGAGACGTTTGAGTAACAAAAAGAATAATGACTGCACTTGATTGTAACACACTGAGCATATGAAAACTGATGTGTCCATTGTGATACTCACTAAAAATATTTTTTTAAGGAAAAGAAGAAAAGAATGTCAGTTAAGGAATTTAACTGACATTAAATAAGAGTATGGAGAGTAGTATAGAGGTTCCTTAAAAAACTAAAAATAGAGTTACCATATGATCCAGCAATCCCACTCCTGGGCATATATTCGGAAAACACAAAAATTCTAATTTGAAAGGATACATGCACCCCAATGTTCGTAGCAGCACTACTTACAATAGCCAAGACATGGAAGCAAACTAAATGTCCATCAACAGGTGAATGGATAAAGAAGATGTGGCACATATATACAATGGAATATTACTCAGCCATAAAAAGAATGTAATAATGTCATTTGCAGCAACATGGATGGACCTACATATTATCATTCTAAGTGAAATAAGTCATATAGAGAAAGACAAATATCATATATCACTTATATATGGAATCTTAAAAAAATGATACAAATGAACTTATTTACAAAACAGAAATAGACTCACAGATACAGAAAACAAACTTATGGTTACCAAAGGGGAAAGGGGAGGGGGAGGAATAAACTAAGAGTTTGGGATTAACATATACACACTACTATATATAAAATAGATAAACAACAAGGACCTACTGTGTGGCACAGGGAACTATATTCAATATCTTGTAATAACCTATAATGGAAAAGACTTTGGAAAAGAATATGTATATAACTGAATCTCTTTGCTGTACACCAAAAACTAACACAACATTGTAAATCAAGTACACGTCAATAAAAAGTTGTTTGTTTTGAAAAAGTAAAAAATACATAAAAAATAAAAGAAATTTAAGAAGAAATTCTAAAATACAAAACACCATTTTGCAATCCCCAGTATAATAACTAATTCAAGGGAGGATCACCAAAGGATACTAAAACCACTAAGTGAAAAGTCACTGGGAAGCTGATAGTCCCATGGCTACAAGAAATGATAAATTGTGAAGGGGAAAGTGGACCTTTACAGTGGAGACACTTGTCAGTCTCCTCTTAATCAAGTTATCAAACTTAGTGCCGTTAATAATGGGACAAACTGATGCGTGTCTCATGCTGTGATACACTATGATTGCATAAGATCAGCTATGAAGTATTCTTGCCAAAAATATTTAACCTGATTTTAATCAAGGTTCTAGACAAGCACTGTCCAATGGAAATATAATGTGAAGCACATACGCAATATAAAAGTTTCTGGTAGCCACATGGAAAAAAGAAACAGGTGATATTAATTTTAATGATGCATTTTATTGAATCCAATATATCCAAAATATTATTTCAACATGATAATCGATATAAAATCATTAATGAAAGATTTCACACTCTTTATCCTAAATCTTTGAAATCTGATGTGTATTTTACCCTTATAGCACACCTCAGTTTGAACGAGCCACATTTCATGTGCTCCATAGCCACATGTGGCTGGTGACTATAATATTGGACAGCACAGTTCTAGACCTACTTTTCAATTTGCCCAAAATCCAAGGAACTGAGGTACAAAGTGAATAATACCATGTGGAAACAAAAAGATCTAGAATAAAGGTCAGAAAGTAAATACTTTAGGCTTTTCAGGCCACAAATGATCTCCATCACATAATTCCTCTCCCCCCACCCTTTTTCCTTCACCTTTTTCTTTTTTTTTAATTTTCTTCTAAAACCCTCTTAAAATGTAAAAACTATTCTTAGCTCTAGGGCTGTTCAACAAAAGGCCATAATATGTGCATACTCGACCTGGCACATAGGATATTTTACAAGACAACTGACCTGGATTTTCCAGAAAGTCAATGTCATGGGAAAAAAGGCAGGAAAGAGCAAGAGGGATTCCAGGATTGACAGAGGCCAGTAGCTGAAGTCAAGAGTAGAAGGAGTGGGTAGGAGATGAGGCTGGACAGAGAGCCGGGCTAGAGCCAGAACTTGCAGTACTTTGGGAGGCCACAGGGAGAAGCCAGTGAAGGTCGTAAACAGAAGCTTAACCATATCCTCCTGAAAACGTGGCTATTCATGTCACACAAACCAAGCTCTCATTTCAATATCCCCTCGAAATCCAGGCAATGTTTGTTAAATAAATCAATCAACCCGAATCATGAAGCAAAGAATTTCAGTATCTCATTCATATTGCTTCTCACATAGAGTTTTTTCCCCTAAATTACACAGAATGTATTTTCTGGTTACACTGGAAATACCTTTGTTTTAGTGTGCCTGGATGGTATCAAGGCAGCTAACACACTGTGAAGCTATCATTGGTAAAACCTAAACGTTTTATTGGGAGAGTACGGAGGGAATAAGATTTAGTGACCTGTTTAATTAATGACTAGGTAAAGCATGCAATTAAGATGTAGTCATGATAATGATGGTTTCACAGTTATGGGAAAGCACTCTGAATTAATTTATCCAGGTGAATGTTTAAATTAGCATTTTGTCTGTTTTGTTTATTAAACTGGGGTCCAAAGGAGAACAGAATTAAAAAATGAATTAAATAATAGGATTACCAAAGAGACTGACAATTACACACAGAGCAGAAATCCTAATTAAAAATGTGTTAGATTTTGTTCAGTCAAGAGATTGCATGTGTGCGGCACGTATTACCCGTCTACTGGTATCTCGTTCCCCTCTCTTTCTAGGCACACAGTAGGGCTGTACTTCTCCACCTATTTGGAGTTAGTCATGGCCATCCGACCTGCTTTGGCCGATAAAAATCATAGCGAAGCATCATTTCAGGGTGGAGGCATTTGATTTTGGGCGCTCAACTCTCCTTGCCTTGGTGATTGTAGGAGTGTGAGGTGCAACGATGAGCCATCACCTAATGGACAACTGCCCTGGAGAGTGACACGGACCCACAGTAGGGTCTGAATAAATGAGGAGAAATCCTTTTGTGTTAATCCACTAAGGCAGTAAACTTGTTTGTTTCTTTCTTTTTTAAAAATAAATTTATTTATTTATTTATTTTTGGCTGTGTTGGGTCTTTGTTGCTGTGCGCGGGCTTTCTCTAGCTGCGGCGAGTGGGAGCTACTCTTCGTTGCGGCGCGCGAGCTTCTCATTGAGGTGGCTTCTCTTGTTGCGGAGCCCGGGCTCTAGGCGCGTGGGCTTCAGTAGTTGTGGCTCGCGGGCTCTAGACCGCAGGCTCAGTAGTTGTGGCGAACGGTCTTAGTTGCTCTGTGGCATGTGGGATCTTCCTGGACCAGGGCTCGAACCCGTGTCCCCTGCATTGGCAGGCGAATTCTTAACCACTGTGCCACCAGGGAAGCATTGGACTTGTTTCTTAAGTCAGCAGAACCTAGCCTATCCTTCCTGACACAATACTGACCACATACCAGATGGCTGTGTTTAGTGAGTATAGTGAGAGACATAAGTAAATAATAGTGGCCCTTGCCAAAAGTTTCTATAATTTAATTACGGTATATAGATTTGGGATTAATGGGACACGGGGCTGGAAAACTGCACTGGGGGCCTGATTCAGAGGACCTTTGAAAGCTAAAACACTGTGATAGTATTCTGCAGTCCCAAAATGGATTTAAAGAAGCAGAAAGGTGAATTATACTCAATATTTTATAATAACCTATAGGGGAAAAGAATCTGAAAAAGAATATCTATATATATATCTATATATATATACACATATATATGACTGAATCACTTTGTTGTATACCTGAAACTAACACAACATTGTAAATCAACTATACTTCAATAAGAAAAGAAGAAACAAAAAGACTTACTCACAAAGAGCTGACATCTAGTTCCATAATTCTCTAATCAGGACTCTAGACTCCTGGTAGGTAAGTGGTGATACACCAGAAAGGGACAAAAAGTCTCAAGATAAAAGGCTTTTTGAAGTGTCCAGTTGTCTCATAATGTTATCTAGTACCCTGTTCTAATATTTTAAAAAATAAGGATGCATTATATAGAATGAAAAGTTGGCAAGAATTTTTAAGGTAAAAGATAAAACTTAACAGTAATTTCACCTTTGCGAAGACAGACTGGCTAGTACCTCAAGACCCCATGAGGCATGCAAGCCCTCTTCTTTGCCATATGGGCATTTCAGTGGAAATGCTGATGAAATTAACTGACTTTGATGTTAAGCCCTTGTCTCTAAATGTTACAAACAAAGAAATGGCCCCAAGTCACCTCAATTGCAATTCAATTTAGTTTGCTTTATTACATAAGTTTTTGCTCAAGCTAAAATATTGGTAGGGCTAAATCTATGCCCTTCTATTTCTGTTTCAGTATATGAGTTTTTAAGTTGTAGGAGAATATATTGATAAAAAATTATTGCCTCCTTAAGTATATTTTCTAGAAGCTCCTTTCCTAAGAAACATACCATGAGTGAGGTAAGCACCAAAGCAAAAGCATTCAGCTCTGTTACCACAGGGAGGTCGTGCTGGGGGTAGATCCCTACTCAGTCATATTGGTCTTTATTTGTAAGGCATTTTATGAAAATTATTGATCTAATCTTATACAATAAGTGAAATAAAAAATAGAAATCAAAACCAGAACAAGTTTGGGAAGTATTCATAAAAAGATTACAACTCATTTATTCAGTAAATATAGATTTCAGGACAGTTATTGTTCTGGGTGCTGGAGAAGAACAGTGAACAAAACAGACCAAGTCCCGGTATATTCTAGTGAGAGGAGATAGTCAAAAGGAAGTAAATACAAATATCAAGTGATGATGAGAATGAGGAGTAAGGGGAGAGAGAATATCTAGAGTGGAAGTTAGTTCTTTCAGATATGGATCGATAGAAACAGAGGCAGAAATATTAAACTGACATTGATAAGATAGTGTGTCATATTGGCTATGGGATGACTTATAGAACAGAAGGACAGCAAATCAGGGACCAAGTAAAAAGTGCTATGCCCATGCAATTCATAATCAGCAATAGAAGACTGACTTCGTGGGACAGAAATATATTTGAGCATTCCATAGGGTCCACCCTGAGAAATCAAACTGCCTTCAGATTAGCAGGTATGTTTCCCTGGGTTTATTTTAAATGGCTGGAAAATTTCCTCTCTTTGTGAGAAGATTCCGCATATGACATCTACTTCTGGCCAAGGACAAAAAATAACCCATCCAGCTTATGAAGCACTGGAGAAAAGTAAGATATAAAGAAGAGCAAAAAACAGAAGGAATGTCTGAAAGAGAGACAGACAAGGAGTACAATGCAGAAAGAGAGTTACACTGAGGATAAAGGAGGTAGGTGCATGGCAGTAGAGAAAAGAATTTGAACACTCTGCTTTAAAAACAAGTCATGGGCTTCCCTGGTGGCGCAGTGGTTGAGAGTCCGCCTGCCGATGCAGGGGGATGCGGGTTCGTGCCCTGGTCCGGGAGGATCCCACATGCCTCGGAGCGGCTGGGCCCATGAGCCATGGCCACTGAACATGCGCATCCGGAGTCCGTGCTCCGCAAGGGGAGAGGCCACAACAGTGAGAGGCCCGCGTACCGCAAGTCATAATGCTGTAATACCACCTCATTTTACCCAATGGCAGATTTCATTAATATAAAATCTCCAAAATTCCATTTTTGATGGAAAAAAAACAGACAATGTGGAGAGTGCAAAGAAAATGTTTCCACACTCAGAAAACAGAATGTTTCTGTATTTTTATCTTCATCCTTTATTATTATTTATGATGGTGATAAACAATAATAATGGCTAATTTTGAGTGTTTATGAGGTGCCAACCACAAAGTGCTTTTTGTGAATTAACTCATTTACTCTTCACAACAGCCCCGTGAAATGGTAAGATTAAAATGCCCATTTTATAGTTAAATTAAGATTTAAAATCTTACATTAAAATTTTCAAATATTTCAATAATAATAATAAGATGTCCATTTTAATTATGAGGAAACTGCTACTGAGAGGTAAAATGACTTGATTAAGGTTGGAAATGGCCGAGCCAGGATTTGAACCCAGGGAGTCTGGCTCCAGTGCCCATGCTCTCTCCTGCTACACGTTCTCAGCTTCTGTGGATACACCCAGAACTCTCTGGGGTTGTGTGCAGACTCATATTGCAGCAGATTGAAACTCATTCTTGATTTGTTGCCTCTCTCTTGTTTGTTTGAGATTTGTAAAACATACACATACTTCTCTGAGATCTTAGAGTAGATTTAAAACTATTATAAAGATACCTACAACCTGATGTCATGGATTAGTGATAAATAACTCCAATTGCATGGAGGTTACTTATTTTTCACATAGCTACTGGATCAGGTTATAAGAACTCTAGACTCAGGGGTCTGAGGTTCATCGTACGTGTGGGAGAAATGAATGCTCTTTACCTCTTTCTTGGCTGGCTCTGTTTTGGAGCCATTATTGTTGGCTGACACTTTCCCCATAATATTTGACCATGACTTCACATTTTGAGAAAAACTACTTCCTTACATCTCTCAGAATGCTTTTCAAAAATCTCCACCTATTATTTCTTTCCTAAATCATATGATTGCCAAATGATGGGGGTAAGCACAAGGTCTGAGGCATTTCTGTAGTGGGGAAATTCACCTAAAAAGATGACACTAAGATAGACACTCAGATATCGGTACCTCTAATTAATCCCTAAGTTGTATCTCTGCTTCCTCTTTCTCTGAAATATCTCTTTGATTGCCCCTTCATTACTATGGCAGTGTCATTCCTAGGGTGTGTTTGCCCCTGCACAAATATTTTTTATAGGACCCCTGTCTATGTGAACAATTGAAGCCACCCTAAATCAGCACGTCAGTGCCATTCTGGCAGCCCAACTCACACAATCCTTTAAAAAAAAATACTGTGTTGTCCAATGGGCATGATTAGCTTGCCAGGTCACCCTCCCAGAATTAGGACCTGGCCACAGAACCCCAGGATGACTGCACAGGCATGAGTTATGCAGTAACTTGGGACAGCTGGTCAACCCACTCATTGGACAGCAGATGGGAGAGCATCCCAAAAGGGAGACACTGGGACTGAATTCACGTGGGGCCCGGTTCTAGCTTGGAGCGCCCCATCCAGATAGATGCCAATGCAATCTCAGCTGGTCCTAAGTACCAGAAAGGCTCTAAAAAATTGAGGCTGTCCCTCAAAGAGAGAGACCTTTTGGATGCCTCGGGCCCTTGTTAGGAGCCCTGCTTGACCAAGTCTGAGTCACACCAACACCTTATTCTGTACCCTTTTCACATAACATATTACAGCTTTCTCCTGCTTAGCCTCCAGACCTCCACTTTCTTTCCTTTTGTGTCCATTGCTCTCATAGTACAAACATACTATAATATTTTACTCCTGTTCCTTCTTACTGATTTTATTAAATATGAATTTCTCCACTGCAGTCCTCATGAAGTGAGGAATTCATTCCCTCTCATCTCCTCAGGAACGTCACTCCAGAAATTCTCTTCTCCCTCCTATATCATTCATTTCTCTGTCTCTCTCTCGAAGTATTTCCATCAGCATACAAATATGCCATCTTTAAAATCCTTTCTTTGTTCTCACTTGCCCCACCAGAGACCATTCCATTTCTTTGCTATCCTGAAGCTTGTCTATATTTATGTATCCCCTGCTCCTCTCTTCCAGTGCTGACCTGGGCTTTAGTTCAGGCTCTGCTCTGCACTGAGGCATTTGGTAGAGAAGGCGTGGGTAGAAGCTGAAATCCAGTCCATTCTTTGCCTGCCAAGCAGAAAGCCTGGCACAGAACTTTGTCATCCTTGAGGAAGGAACAACATTTGAAACTGATCTACCCAGGGCACCACCATTTCCAGCTGGCCAGCCTGAGGCAGGCTTCTTTTCCTAATTTGCACAAAGGTCCTGTATATGCTTATGATAGCCCCGTTCTCCTGTGCTTTGTTAATGCACTTCACTCAGCCTTTTCCCCCTATCATTCCCCTGAAATTCCTCTGGTCCAAAGTCACCAGTGACCTCCACATAGCTATATCCATTGGTTAGGGTATTCATTCCCTACTGCTGCTGCAACAAATCACCACAAATATAATGGCTTAAAAACAACACAATTCATTCTCACACGGTTCTGGAGGTCTGAAGTTCAAAATGGGTCATCGGGACTGATTTTCTTCTGGAGACTCTAGAGGATAATTCATCTCTTGCCACATCACTCCAACCTCTGCCTCCATTGTCACATGCCCTTCTCTTCCTCTGACCCTCTTGCCTCCTCTTCTAAGGACACCTGTGATTACATTGAGCCCACCTGGACAACCCAGAATAACCTTCTCATTTCAAGGTCCTTAACAAAATCACTTTGACGAAGTCTTTTTTGCCATGTAAGGTAACATGTTCAAGGTTCTGGGATGAGGATATGAACATCTTTGGCGGGGCATGGGTGGTGGTGTTTATTACTCAGTCTACCACAGTTAGTTCTCAGTTGCCTTTTTTTTTAACATCTTTATTGGAGTATAATTGCTTTACAATGTTGTGTTTGTTTCTGCTGTATAACAAAGTGAATCAGCTGTGTGTAGACATGTATCTCCCTGACCTACCAGCAGTATTTGATGCACTTGATCTCTCCTGCCTTGATAAATTTTTGTTTCCTGATTTTGGGGACACTGCAATCTCTTGGGTGTCTCCCTCTCTTGTGGCTGCTGCTTCTGAGTAGTCTCCCTTGCTGGTCTCCCTTATTCTCTCTGACCTGGTCTTTGGTCTTCTCTTCTTTGTCTAGACTCCCTTCATTCAGTCCCATGTCTTTAAATGTCATCTATAGGCTGTCATTCTTAAATCTCAGCACCTCCATTTAGGTCCCTAACAGGCATTTACAACTTAACATGGCCAAACATGAATTCCTGATGTTTCTCCCTCCTTAAGTTTGGTCCACCTTCGATCTTCCCCATCTCGGTTGTTGGCAACTGCATCCTTTGATTGTTCTAGCCAAACTTTTTGGATTCATCCCCAACTCCTCTCTATCTCCTAATATCCCATCCACCATCCATCAGCAAATCCCAGTGACTCTATTTTCAACATATACCTAGAATCGGCACTTCTCACCATCTCCACTGCTTTCATGCTACTCTCATTTCTGCCCTCCTTTCTGTGTGAACTTATTGCTAATGCCCCCTAACTGGTCTCCTGCTTCCGATTTTGCTCCCTGTAGCCTTTTCTCAACATAGCAGCCATAGCGATCCTTTTAAAACAGGCCTTGGTGTGTCACTCCTTTGCTTAAAACCCTGCAATGGCTCCACATCACCCTCATGATGAAAGCAAAAGCCAGTATCATTCTCTGCCCATCAATCTCGCTGACATTCTCGCCTCCTGGGCTCCCCTTTGCTCATTCTGCTTCAGCTACACTGGCCTATTTTTTATTCCTTGAACATATCACATGTGCCTCTGCCTTAGGGTCCTTGAACTGTCTCTTCCTTCTGTCTGGAATTGTCTTTCCCAGGGATCTGTGTGGCAAATTCCTTTACCATCTTTGAGCTTTGCTCATATATCATCTTCTCAGTGGGACTTTCCCTGTCCACCCTGCCAAAGGCCTTTCGGGGGAATGTGAATTGCTAGAACCTTTTGAAAGTAATTGCAGAGTGTCTCTTAAAATATTTAGCCACATCCTTTAATATAGCCATTCCATTTGAGGGAATCTCTCCCACAGAAATAGAAAGCACAGAAGCACCACTGTGTAAGTATCCACTTATAAGGATAGTTATTGCACCATTTTTCATAGGCTAAAAAGCAGCTGGAAACAAGCTGATTGCTCATCAATAGAAAAATGGTTGACTTAATTATGGTAAATCCTATTAAAGAACATTAGGCTGCTATTAAAAAGAATGACGTTAGATATATAGTTACTAAGCTGAAGGATGACGATGCTGCATAATTAAGCCAAAGCAACACACGTTGCAGAGTAATGTGTAAAGTGTTATTACATTTCTGGAAAACAGGAGGAAAAATCTATATGACTGTTTTAAGACCATGGGAAAAGCGTAGCTGGATACACACTAAGCTGTTAACACCAGTTTCCTAAAGCATATGGAAGAGAGCAGGAAAACAACTGATCTTTTCTTGAGGTATTTTCAAAGTGTTTCATTCAATAAAATGGGCACATAATAATTCAGTAATTACAACTAAAAAAATTTAAACTGCAAACAACTTAGTAATAGCTTGCTTGCTACGACCTCAATGTCCATTTTCAGTCACTTAAGTAATCGCTGATCACCTGTTGTATGTCAGGCACTTTGCTGGATGCAGAGCTACGGGAAGGATAAAGGATGGGGGCAGGGGAGTGGGTGTGCTTGTTTTCCATCCAATAGTTGGGTTTTTAAAAAAATGATTTGTTCCAATTAAAAAATCAGAATGTTTCACATTTTAAAAATGTAGACGTCTCTTAAATTGAGAATATCTGTCAATACTAGGCCCACATTCCCTGATGGTAAGAATCTGCTTAAACTAAGTATTTTGTGCCCCCTTTAAATGAAGCTTGTTGTCTCCAGCTGGTCATAGCCCTCACTGTGCTTTATTACTGGCATGTGCCCTATCTCACTTGTTAATCTCCTGTAGGCATTTGAACCTGTGACTCCTGGCCTAGACTAATAAGGCTGGGGCTGTGTGGATGCAGAGGAAGTGATGAGTACAGAGATGGGGACATCACTGTACTCATCACAGTGAGTACAGTGGGATGAGGGGACATCCCTCCTCATGAGGGGACATGACGTGAGAGGGCTTGGTGACCAATTAGTGTGGGGGATAGGGACCTGGAGACTGGGATGGCTGATGACGTCACTATCTAAGACATAGAACACAGGGAGAGAACCCAGTTTGTGGGGGAACGATGGAAAAGACGAGGTTTCAGTTTTGGACTGTTTGAGGCATCTGTAGACCATCTGGGAAAAGATATGCAGATAACAGTTGAAAATATAGATCCTAGGAAAACGATCAGAACTAAAGATAAATATCTGTGAATCAAAGAGGTGCTTTGTAAGGTAACCAAAACATTGGTAGTTGATAGACTGTTCAGGGAGGGAGGGTGCGGGAGTGAACTCTCAGGAACATTGCTCTTTAGAGGAGAGCAGAGGAAGGCACTAGCAAAGCAGACAGAGGAGGGGCATCAGAAGGGGGAGGAGACAGCCCAGGGGGAAGGTGCTCATAGAAGCCAAGCACCTACAAGAGTTTCCCGGGAAAAAAGTGGTTAGGAGCCACGCAACACAGAGCATCGTTATATTGTTACCTAGTCCTTCAGAACCTAATCTTGGACACACCTAGAAGTCTTGGGCTCGCATCCCAGCCGTAGCACAAGCTTAGTGTGCGATCTTATACCAGCCTTTAAATTCTGGGCCTTGCGTATCATATCTGTAAGTAAGAAGGTTGGACCACGTGATTGATCCCGAAAGTTCTTTGAAGTATCGAATACTAACATCCTAGGATTCTTAAAAGCCTCCACCTCCAGCCGGTTATCACTACCCGTTCTTCCTGAAGCCATGCAGCAGTAAGTGTATGTGTGCGGGGGTGTGTTTCAATCACTTTTACATTTTTAAATATAATAAGTAAGTCTAGATTTTGTCAGTTCTACCTACCTCAAAAGAAGAAGCAAACAACTGCTCTCTGAGAAACAAAGGAACTTAAAGAAGACCCTACTGATAATTCCCAATTTCACAGATGACTTGTAACATGTTCATGAATTCTCTTACTCTGAAGTTACTTCCCAAAGTAAATTCATAGGAATATGAGAACAGTGATTTACAAAGGGACCAGTTGTTCTCTGGCAACCTGTATCAATCACTTCTCAGACGGAGGATCTCCCCTTTGGTTTCTAATGTTATAATTCATTAACTAGATTACAAGTTTCTTAATGGTGAAGCTTTTTCTCCTACATAGTAAGCCCTCAATAAATGTGTATGGAAATGAATGTGTCTTAAATTATTCATGTTTAACAATTGGATTGAGAATGGATGTCTCCACTTAATTAGAGAAAGGAACCCTTAAGAAGTGAAGTTTCAGGAGGGCCCCAAAAAGAAAATGAGCCTTAGAGGAGAGGGAATGTCATAGGAAAAAATATGTGGAAAATGGCAGATTCTGAAATAAGAGAATTGGATTGTTACGCAAGGTGAGAGACCACAAGATGAAGAAGGGAAGGTGGATACAAGTCACAACAGTCACAGTGTGTGGGGTTAAACAATCATTACCCAATCCATCTGTGGCCACAGGTGGAGAAGTTGCACATCCTCTTTCAACTGTTACCATCTGATGCCATCACAGTGCAGGAAGGGACAGAGGAAGGGCCTGTCACCCAGATCAATCCAGGTAACATTACAGACTCTTCTCCTCCAGAGCAGACTTTTAATATTGGCTGACCTTGAATTAGCCAATCCCCTATGTGACGAGCACCTGTATTCGACTTCTGTAAGCTCACCAACAACTTCCCCATCCAATTCCTCCTAACAGGTCCCTTCTAAGGACCAATGCCACTTCTGGAGCACCTGTCTGGTTCACATGCAACGGCACTTGTTAGCGTGGCCAGGTGAAACACAGGACACCCAGATAATTTGAATTTCACATGAACAATGAATATTTTTTAAATATACGTATTCCCAGAGTGTCATGTCTTTTTATTTGCTAAATCTGACAAACCCTGCACTTTGTATTCCAGAACATTTCCGGGTCTGATGTTTCTGACTTTGACTTCATTGCGACACTTCAACTATCCCCTCCCCAGTGCTTTTCACACCTCTGCTGCCCTCTAATGGTCACAGTTGGTCACTGGCGCCAGAGGGACAGGCCGGGCAGCTTGCATCTAAAAGAATGTTGAGGGACAGAGGATCAAGCTTGTTCATTCAGCAGAGTCATGGAGCGTAATCTTACTATGTTCCAGGCACTGTGCTGAGCTCGCTAACAATTCCACACCCTCAACTCCCAGGCTAGAAGACGAGAGAGATCTGTACAGAAAGTATACTGGATTCAAAGTCAGAAGTCTCCAAAAAAAAAAAAATTCTGATCTAAAATCTATCACTGACAAGCTGCGCAACTTTGAAGTCACTGAGGATTTGGAGGCTCTGTTTTCTAATCAAAATAGCTTATAGACAGCAGGAAGGAAAAAATTTACTGTTTGAAAAGTGCAGCAGAGTTCATCTGGGAGATAGAACAGCTTTGGAGAAATTCTTGGCTATGCAAAGCCAAGACGCAGAGACTAGCAAGAATGAGAAATATTAAACATAAGTAGATAAAACTGTTGTCAATCAAATGGAAAAGGGCATTGTCCTTGGAGGAATTTTTTGGATGATAAGTGGTTTGGGAAGGGGCTGGGGACAGAAGGTTGGGGTCTTAAAGAATGGGGACGAGAGAAGCGAGGTAAGAGATGCATTGTAAATGAGAGCACAGCTAGCAACATGGCGGCTGCCAAGGCCCAGGGGGCAGGCCGGGAAGGCCAGTGGGAGGAAGGGAACGTCTGATATCTGAGTCTAAATTTTCTTACTTTGCTTAGTAAATCTGCTTTATTTCCTTCCAGCCTTTTATTTATTTATTTATTTTTATTTATTTAATTTATTTATTTTTGGCCGCATTGGGCACCCGGGCACGCGGGCTTTCTCTAGTTGCGGCGAGCGGGGGCTACTCTTCGTTGTGGTGCGCGGGCTTCTCATTGCGGTGGCTTCTCTTGTTATGGAGCACAGGCTCTAGGCACGAGGGCTTCAGTAGTTGTGGCTCGTGGGCTCTAGAGCGCAGGTTCAGTAGTTGTGGCACACGGGCTTAGTTGCTCCGCGGCATGTGGGATCTTCCTGGACCAGGGCTCGAACCCCTAGTTCTCTGCACTGGCAGGTGGATTCTTAACCACTGCGCCACCAGGGAAGCCCTTTCCAACCTTTTATAAAGGAAGTTATAGAGAACAATACTAGGCTTATAGGGTCTTAGAAATAAAAGTCTGGGGCTGTGCAGCCAAATTAAAATGAAGTGCATTTGCTTATTCAACAAATATTTACTGAATGCTTACTTCGCACCAGACACTGTTAGGTAACGGTAAGCAAAGTTATACCTGGAGCTCTCCTGCTTCAGCTGAGTCTGAGAGTCAGTAATTAATCAAATAATTACCAGTGTTTAATTAAACAAGGAGGCCATTAGACTGAGAGGGCTCTGATGCCATGGCGGCCTGCATAAGAAAACCAAAATCTAAGCTGGAAATGCCTCAACATTACAAAAGTGAAACATAAGGACGACCAGTCACAAACAGCCAACTAGGCTGTAAGCTATAACCAATCAATAATTCCTTACTTTGCTTCCACCTTTTCTCTATAAAAATCTCTCCTCCACCTCCTGTGGGTGGAGGGCTCCTAACCACTTCCGGTTTATGACTGCCTGACTCCAACCGATTTTTCCTTGAATAAACTGTTGAAAGTTTTAATATGCCTCAGTTTATCTTTGAACACCAGAAAAGCAATGCAAAATTGCAATAATGATAAGGGCTGCAAAAGAGAAGCATTTAGAGCTAAGAGACAACTCAAAACAGAAGTTGGGGGCTTCCCTGGTGGCGCAGTGTTGAGAGTTCGCCTGCCGATGCAGGGGACACGGGTTCGTGCCCCAGTCCGGGAAGATCCCACATGCCGTGGAGCAGCTAGGCCCGTGAGCCATGGCCGCTGAGCCTGCATGTCCGGAGCCTGTGCTCCGCAACGGGAGAGACCACAACAGTGAGAGGCCCGCGTACCGCAAAACAACAACAACAACAAAAAAAAACAGAAGTTGGACCTAATCTAAGAGGTTAGGGAAGGTTTTCTCTGAGGAAAAGACTGAGCCAAAACCTCAAGTCGACCATTCTGTTAAATTCCGGAGGAAGAAGAAGGGTTCATTCCATTGTGGGCAGGTAGGGTGTTCCAGGCAGAGGACACAGAAATAGCTTCCCATTATGTGAGAAAATACACGCACTGGGGAGTCAGAGTAGAGCTGGTCAGAAGAGCTCATGCAGGCCAGGATACTCCAAGAATTCTTCCCAGAATCAACTCAGGGATGAGCAAAAAGCCAAGCTGAAGAAGCAAGACCTTCCTCCAGCTCAGTGAATGTCGAGGGTTTTCCACAGTGGTGTGACCATTCCTGATACCAAAACCCCTATGAAATATGCTTACACACCTAAATTTACCTAATGTGCTTTCCCTGACATACTGTGGATAAATGACCCACATCCACCTGCAGTCATTAGAGAGGGAAACTTCCGTTATGGGATGGAGACATTTCATGAACTTTCCCCAAGTTGATGGGAAATGCTCCTTGCAGCCCTTTTGATCAAGCAACGGTCCTTTAGCTAATTCCGCCCCCCACACCCCGTGTTCCCATAGCGTTTGTTGTCAATGCGCTCACCTCATGGTATTTAATCATTTGTTGATGTTTCTGTGTCCTAGAAGGTTGACAGCCAGTATAAACTCAATGTTTGACCAATAGCTGTGCTACTACATTTGCAGTGTTGCTAAGAACAATATTTTCCCTTAAGAACAGAATCTTGATACCACGGCTCTTCTGGAGGCCGGTCTTATATTTGAGAGAGTAACCAAAATAGTAAAGCATTATATCGATGGTAAGTGTATTTGCACTGTTTTTAAGTGGCTATTAATTGCTAGTAAAGTCAGTTTCTCCCCCCTTATTAAAAATCTCTGTGGTATGAGGCAGATCAAGATAATCAGTAGGAATATACCATTAATTTTGCAACTGAGGTCAAATGAGAATAAGTGTGGTAAAGAAATAAAGGTTTAGAAGAACAGGCCTTTGGGATAATCTATAAATAAACATATTTGAAATTAACTAAATATTAACCTTATCCAAGGATATTAACCTAAAAATATGGAAGAAACTTTCATATAAATTCAGTGATCTGAATTCTTAAAATGCAAAATTAAACGCTATGTTCAATTTTGTTTTTTACACAAACATGAGTATTGACATTATCCGTACAACCAGAAAGAGCTGGCCATCGTACCGTGCTTCAAGGCTTGTACGACATGACAGCATTTCAGTTTCCATTAAATAAACAACAGATGACTTAAAAAATTTAAACACAAGCTGAATTTTTCATAAAGAATTGATTTACTACGTGCCTGCACTATTTCTTCCTAAAACGTACAGAAAGTGACCCCTAGTGGAATTTTGAGGAAGCATTTCTCCAGTATTTTTCATTGATCTCTTTAATCCCTGTATAGATGCTAAAGGTCTGTTGTGTGCCAGGCATCATGTTAGGCTCTGGGGACAAAACATGACTGAAAGTGAAGTTCAGTGTGGCTGAGAGGCAAACATTTATAGAAAAGACTGATCAGAGCTGTGGTACAGATAAAGTGGAAATAGCTAATTTGGCAAGGGGCTGGGGAGAGGCACAGAGGAGGGGAGAAGTGGAGACAGGCCTTTATCCTGTTGGATAGTGTCTCCCACACTCTGTTCGAAGGCTATAAACAGAGTTGTAACAAATACTGCACAAAAACATGCTGAGAATGTCAGTATTAACTAGGCTTTACATAGTATGGGAGACTGTTCAAAAATGGGCTTCTTTAAGTTTGCAGCCGTCAGAAAGACTGAGTCAGATAGAAGATTATTTAAGTCAGGAAGGCAAGATAGAGCATCCCCCCGCTCTTTGTGGGTTAGACAGGAGAGTGGGTTAGACGTGAGAGGAAGCAGAGAACATGCAGCAGCTCCAGATGTTGTGATTCTGGATAGAAAGAGGTGCCAGTGGGTCAAAAGAGTGTCCGCGGTTAATACTACTAACCGATGGGAGGGAGCATGGGTGAGTCTTCCAAATACCCAGCAAGGGTGGAAGAGCAGCTACCCGTAAACAGCACCACCATTAGCAGCAGCAGCAGTGGCAGCATCACCACCATTTATGGGATCATTTATATGTGCCAGGAACTGTGCTGTTTCTGCATTATTTGAATCCTCACAATAAGCCCTTAAGATACATATATATATTACTCGTCTCATTGTACAAATGAGGAAGCTGACACTTACACGGGTTAACCGATTTGCTCCCAATCCATTCAGCTGGCCGCGGAGTGGCTAATCAATGCTGAATCCACTGTGCTACTCTGGTCCAGTGGGCCTGGAGCCCGGCACTGTGGGCTCCTCAGAAAATCGAGGGCGGTTAAAGCCAGGAGACTAAATGAATTCATCAAGAGCGGCTGTGAGAGGGAGAAAAGAAGGGGGGTGGAGGTGGAAGCTCAGAGAATGGCAACACCTGAGGGAAAGGAGGGGGGAGGGGGAGAAAGAGGAGAAGAAAGAAGAGAGGGAGGAATCAAAATGGTAGTAATATAACCGAAAGAGAGTCATTTCTTGGAAGGGGAGAGACAGAGACAGAGACAGGAGAGCGAGAGAGCGAGCCCTTCCGTAAGGAAGTAGAATTCAACAATGTCTGATGCTGCAGAGGAATCAGGGGTGGTGAAGTCTGAATGTTGATTACCAGAATCGGCCCTTAGGAGGCCACTGATTGTCTCAGAAAGACAAATCTTTCTGGCATGGAGGGCAAAGCCTTCCTTCAAGGAACTGAGGAACAAACAGGAAGTAAAGGAAGGGAGCGAGCCAGTGCAAACTGCTCTATCAAAGAGTCTGGCTGAGGGGCTTCCCTGGTGGCGCGGTGGTTGGGGGGTCCTCCTGCTGATGCGGGGGACGCGGGTTCGTGCCCCGGTCCGCGAAGATCCCACATGCCGCGGAGCGGCTGGGCCCGTGAGCCATGGCCGCTGAGCCTGCGCGTCCGGAGCCTGTGCTCCACAACGGGAGAGGCCACAACAGTGAGAGGCCCGCGTACCGCAAAAAAAAAAAAAAAAAAGAGTCTGGCTGAGAATAAGAAGTTAGATAAGATGTGATCAAAGAAGGGGTTTCCCCCTAAACATTGAAAATATATATATAATCATGTATCTATGTTGAGGAGAAGCTGACATGGAAAATAAGAGGTTGACAGTAAAGTACAAAGGCTAAATGACCGAATACAGGAGAGAAAGGGGGTCTAGAGCATAGACGGAAAAGGCCAAGAAGACCGATGGAGAAAGACAGGGAAGGAGAGAAGAGCGCAGGATAGGCAGATCTGTCCACCAGCAGAAGAGGGGGGGCAGAGGCAAGCCCGCTGCCGGTTTTTTCCCTCTGAAGCAGGGGAGGATGGCTCAGAGTCAGAGGAGAGAAAGGAAAGGAGGCTTGGAGGGAAGCCTTCTAACAAGGGCTGTTGGGTCTAGAGGTGACGGACCACCCGAGACCAGCTGAGGCCGGCAGGGCCGCGTGTGTGCAGGCCCGCGTCTGCGGGGTGCTGCAGTGGACTCCCCCTCGACTCACCTGGTACAGACGCAGAGAATGCACATCACAGGGAACTGGAGAGGCACTGGGAGTACGCCGGTGAGAGCCGGAGGGATAGGAAGGTGTGATCCGTGGGGAAAACGCTAGCCATTTCGCGAGAACACCTATGTCCCAGGCGCCATGCTAAGCGCAGCTTGTATATCATTTTATTTAACCTTACGGCAAACCTGTGAAGTTAATAATTACTCTCCTCATTTTACAGGTGAGGCCACGGAGTCTCAAAGGCAGCAGCTAACTTGTTCAATGTCACACAGCTGGTTGACCTTCCCCAGAGTTGATGGATTAAATTGGGCCCTGAGGTTGAGAGGTGGAGCAGTTACATAATGCAAAGCAGGAGGATGGGCTCCAGGAGCGAATTCCTCTCCTAGACTGGATTTGAAGGTCAGTGAAGTAGAGAGCTAGGTGTAGATGGGTCCGTCACATTAGTAATGGATTACCACACCATAATAGCTAGGAGTGTGGAAAAAGGTGCTAGCCAAGGAAGCAAATTGTATGTATAGAAGCAAGAGTATTGAGGAGAGAGGGTGAAAAAGCCAGATTGTGTGAGCCCTGAAAGTGCTGACCTTTTTGCATGGGGTTCAGCAGGGCTAGCTGTGTAATTTGTAGGGCCCAGTACAAAATGAAACTGTGCAGGCCTTTGTTCAAATATAGTGCTGTTAAAGGTACCGAAATATTAACAACTCTCTTTTTTCTGCAGTCACTCTCTCTTGACCTGTCATGGTGTTTTTATTTACTATTTCATGCCTTGGTCCCTTGGACAAGGGGAATCCCTGCAGAGTGAGTGCGGACCCTCACAGGTGCCCAGTGGCGGCTCTGTCCCATGACTCAGGGCATGGTCCACCGGCTTAGCAGTTCTACCTTCCCTGAGATGCTGCACCCCGGCTGAAGGCAAAGAAATCAGTCTCCCCTTCCCTCAACCCACCACGCCACCCCAGAGCAGAAGGACAACCCCATGCCCGGTGCCTGGATTTGGTCGGGCAAGAGAGTCAAGCACACACACTGTGACCCTGCCAGCCTGGAGAGGAGATGGTGCTTCCATGCTCTCCCTGAAGATGGCACAGGGCAGTGTTGCCCCAACTTCAAACCCTACCTGTGCCTGCATCCAGTCCCTCACCAGAGGTGGAGGGCAACAGCAGGAACAAGCACCAGTAGGCTTGTTCTGATGACATGACCCAATCACTGTCCTGGGGAGGGCGCGGAAAGGGGAAGGCTGGATGGGACCCAGGCTGCTGGGGGTCAGGGAAGGGGAGAGTGAGACGCAAGAAGCTGACCAGGGAAGGTGGGGAGGCAGTGGAAGGTGGAGCCCCATGGGAGCCAAGGCTCCAGGCCCCTGGTGCAGGCTCCATTGTTCCATCAGACTTCATTTACAAAGTACAAATTAAAAGGTGAAACTGTTACGTTAGTTTGCTAAGGCTGCTGTAACAAAGAACTACAACTGAATGGCTTCAACAGCAGACATTTATATCATCATATTTCTGGAGGCTAGAAGTTTGAGATCAAGATAGTGGCAGGTTTAGTTTATCTCGTGGCCTCTTTGCTTGGCTTGGAGATGGCCATTTTCTCCCTGTGTCTTTATGTAGTCTTTCCTGTCTGTGTCCTTATCCCCTCTTCTTATAATGAATCTTATAAGATTAGGAATCTCCTTTTCTTCCCAGTCATATTGGATTAGGGCCGATCCCAATGACCTCAGTTAACCTTAAGTAAAGGGTCTTTAAAGGACCCTATTTTCAAATACAGTCACATTGTGAGGTACTGAGGGTTAGGATTTCAAAATATGAATTTTGGGGGGACAAAACAATTCAGCCCATAACAATTGTTAAGAGTTTCAAGATGACCACTGCAAAGCATTAACCCCCAAGCCTGGGACAATTCTGTGCATGGGGGCCCGTGTGACTGCACTGGACACATGACCGTGAAGCCTCCCTGGACTGGGAGGTGAATGGCATAGGAGCAGCGGTGTGCAGCTGGAAGGATTGGACCTCCTCCTCCCTGCCCTAGAGGTGTCAGGTTCATGGAAGAACGAGCACCCTTCCCAGGACCGAATTGTAAAGGAAGCAAAGCAGCGTTCTTGGTGAGAGCCAGGTTTTGTTAAGATAATGGGAAGATATGGTCTTTGTTAACACAATATCTTGAGCAGGTTGAGAATGAAGAGACATTTCTGTGCAAGCAAGTGACCATTCCACCGGACTGAGCAGAGCTGTCTGGGAGGGAGGTGGGCAGTGAGCAAAGAAACCCTGGAGGGAAGACGAGTGTATGAGGATGAGAGAATACAATCAGAAGACTTTACATTTTATGACTTTCAATTATGCTGGTTTTAAATCCTCTGAATTCAGAAACTGAATTAAATTTCAGTTGAGTTATAATGAAATATTAACATTCCTTGATCCAACTGCTGCTGCACTTCACCTACAAACATGGTATGACTGACCAGTGGAAGGATATTTCATGCTGGTCTACCGGTGTTCTCCTGCAGTCTCCATTCCAATGGAGCAACATTTGTGGGGGATAGACTATGAAGAAGTGCATTCTGCAGCTTTCATATACACTTTACTCTCCCACACTGGAAGCAGAAGCGTAATTGGTATCACATCACTGTAGTATTCTAACAAATTCAGCTGCGTCCCTTGAATATTTGCTTGGGGGTCATTACCCTCACTATCTTTTAATAGTCTCTCCCAGAGAACAACAACAAAAAAGACTTGTCTGCATTTATGTGGATAGAAATACAGGCGATTAATAAGTTTAAAGAGCTCCTCTAGTGGAATATCACTACAGGAAATTAATAACATGTGAAGTAGAAAGATAAAAGCAGCTTTCTTACACAGAAAGCTACGTAATGAAAATACTGATATACTGTTGCATATGGTTTTTATTTTCTATTCAAATCCCATCAAATAAGATTATGAAAATTAATTTTCAACTATTTTAATAATGGCAATCATTTTTAAAATTGAATACATGTTCATTGTAGAAAATTTTAAAAAAACAAATAAGCCAAAAAAGGAAAAACATCGTTATAATCCTAACCACTTTCTTTATTTTTATTTGCTTCTAGTTCTTTTTCTATATTTAGGTATCCATATACTTTCTTTTTGCAAAAAGTAGGATCCTATTTTACATAGTGTTTAGTAATCTGCCTTTTCCAACTTAACAATGTAAGGTGAACATTCTTTATAACACTATGTTAATAACTATAGTTATAATTTCACAAATTTCCTGTTGTTGAACATTTAGGTTCTTTTCAGCTATTTACTATTGTAAACCATGTAGCAATGAACATCCTTCTAGCTATAATTTTTGTACCTCCATAGGATATGATTTCCATAGGATAGATTCATACATGTGCCAACAATGTGTCAAAGTTTTTAAGCCTTTTGAAAAAACATGTGTTTAATCAGGTAAAAAAGGCTAAGAACTAGTCCTTCTTGAATAATTATTAGGGATTTCCACATGAAAATAATAATAGAGAGCATACCAGATTAGAGCAACAAGACCAGGGATGAATTTCTGCCTCTTCCACTGAGAAGTTCTAAGACCTTGATTAGCCACTCAACCCTTTTAGGTCTTGTTGTCATCAAACAGGGTTGGCAATGAGGTGGAAATATAGTTGTCCTTGGAGTTAAGTTAGTTAAATCTATACACAGTAAATATGAACAGGAACAAACCAGGAGAGCGTCCACGATTATATAAATGGGAAGAATGGGAACTCAGATACAAACATAACTTTGTCACCAGACATTTAGTGAAATTTCTTTAAGTCCTGTCTGGGCCAAGAGATGTGGGTTGACCAAAGCTGCACAGGAAATGGAGAGTTAGCGGACATGTTGAAGGTGATCACCCAGGCCCTGCCCAGGCGTGGCAGTCTTGGTTAAGCACCAAGTTTCCTTGGAGAGACTACTTCTCTAGGGCATGAGACAGTCTCAAGCTTCCTTCATTGAGGAATACTTAAGATCAACGAATTCCCCTGGGCCATATCATATTGCTTCAAATATAACTTGCCTCCAGGGGGACAATGCACTAATAGGTTGACTTGAGGATTTCAGTTCTCTGGACAGTTATATTTTTTCATTAGAAAGTAGAGAATTAGTATGCTGATTTTTATAAACCTCCATGAACCTGATCAATGCAGCTCTGCCACTGAGAGTAAGTCCATTCCAAACAGACTGAAGAATTCAGGTCTCTGAGATGGCAAGGCTAAGATGGATCCCCAAAAACTCACCAATGTCAATGCCATCCTTGATGGAAGCCACTCCTACTGGGCACGACCTGCTTTTTTAAAGCTGTAACAAGAAATGAACTAAATATTTCATTATGTTTTTCATTTATTCAGTAGATATCCATCAGTATCTAACTTCATACCTGGAGGAGGTCAGCATCTTAACACTGAAAAGAGACATAAATAATATGGTAAAGATTACAAACAATAAGCAAAATGCAACAGTGGACAAACATCTAAATTACTGAGGGAGAACAGAGGAGTGGGTGATTAATCACCCAGGGAAGTTTGGGAAGGATTCATGGAGAAAGTGATATTTATGCTAGGTCGTGGATGGTGTATAAGGATAGGATGCACCTAGCTGAAGGTGGGGATGGGGGAGGAGGGTATTCCAGATAGCTGGAACCGCATGCGCTAAGGCATGGAGATGAGAAGGGACGTGGTATGCTTCAGGAATCATAACAAGTTTAGTGGGACTAGAATGAAAGATACAAAGTCTATGGAAAGGAGGCAGGAAGCAGGTAGTGATGGGATATAAATGACGGAAAAATTGTTTGGGACCAGTTTGTGAAGTCCCTCTTGCACTACTTAAAGAACTTGGATCATATCTTGCATTCAAGATAGAGAAGTATTTGGAAAATGAGATGAAATCAGAGTTCGTTGAATTTATTCCTAATTTTTAAAAATTATTGGAAAGACATTAACCTCAAAGAAAGTACTCTGTGGAGTGCCACATGGTTCTGAAACTGGCCTTATCCTGTGGAGCACTTTTTATCAACAATTTTGTGGATAGAGAAAGCAATCTCATCAAACTGGCCAATGATACAAGTCTGAACAGAACTTAAAGGTTGGATAATAAAATTAAAAATTTTAAGAAAATATTATGATATCACTTATATGTGGAATCTAAAAAATAATACAAATGAATTTATTTACAAAACAAAAACAGACTCACAGACATAGAAAACAAACTTATGATTACCAAAGGGGAAAGGGGAGAGGGATAAATTAGGGGTATGGGATTAGCAGATATAGACTACTGTATACAGAATAAACAACAAGGTCCTACTGTACAGCACAGGGAACTATATTCAATATCTTGTAATAAACTATAATGGAAAAGAACCTGAAAAAAAATATATATAACCGAATCACTTTGCTGTACACCTGAAACTAACACAACATTGTAAATCAACCATAATTCAATTAAAAATTTCTTTAAAGACTAGCTAGTTCATGTATTCAAAAAACGTTTCTGGAGCATCTGTTATGTTTCAGGAAATTTTCTAAGTGTGGCAGGGATCCATCGGTGAACAAGTGAAAGTCCTTGACCTCATGGATTTTTATATTCTAGAGAAGATTGATGATAAACAAATAAATATATAATATCATGCACTGACAAATAAATTGAAGGATACAGTGTAAAAGGTGATAGAGAGTAATAGCAGAGGGAGAAATTATTGGGGAAGAGAGTTCCAGGCAGAGGAACAGCGAGTGTGAAAGTCCTGCATGGGGATGAGCTTGGCGCGCAAGAAGGCTAGCGAGGCTGGAGCTGACTGCTGAAAGGCAGCGTGATAAGCTCAAAAGGTGGGATCAATAAATCAAAACAAACAAGATGGCACTGAAGCACGAGGCATATTAAGTCATTTAAAAATGGTTGGATAGTGTTATAAAAATGCAAATGTAATACACTCTGGGTTTTATTTCATAAAAATCAATTACACAAGGAAAGGATGAAGGAGAGGTGTGCTATCAGCAGGTTATGTGAAAAAGACCTCAAGACCTTGGTAGGTCCACAAGCTCAGTAAGAGCTCGTATAAAGTGATGAATTCGAGAGACACACACACACATACACCGCAGACAAGCACATACACACATGCATATGTGCATGCATGTATCTCCACCCAGCACAACCTTAGACTAAATTAACAGTAACATACCCAAATTAAATGACAGAATAACTAATATTCTTTTCACCTACCCTATTGAAAGTATTACATTTGATTTGACTATATACTTTAAGAGAGTTATTGATGATTTAAATTTTTCCCCAGTTTTCAATGACCAGGATGCTGTGAAAAATAAAAATACCTGCTCACATGTTTTTTTTTTTTTGCTTCCCTTCTCTTCGTCCCAGACTCAGAACTCTGCTAACTTAAAGGTCCTGGATCTCAAGTGAGAAATGATCCCTGTGGACACAACCATGGTTTCACTGAACTGGAAGTTGAGGGACTGTCTTTCGGGGCTCTTTGTGCCACTGAACCAAGAAGAAAGAAGTAGGTTATTACACTGGCTCTGGGGATTGATTGCAGTTTTCAAGGGGAGACCAGATTGGTGAGCACAGCGAGGGCAGGAAGGACTAGGTTGGGAATCCAGGGAATTCTGCTTTGCTAATAGTTCCATATCCAGGGGTAAAAGTTAATGTGCAGTGGTTACACATTAATAAAGGCAGGGTCACTGAGGAATAAGCCTTCAGGAATGAAGGTTCGGTGCACGCCATCAGGGAAGGAAACATAGACAACCAGGGTGCTGGCTGAGGGCAAAGGGAACATGGAAGGAGACTAAAAAAAAGCACATTGTAAATACAAATTAAAGCCTCGTGACAAATTATAGAAACAAAGACCACAGCAGCCATGCATATTTCCTTTGTTTTGTATTTGCGTATATTAACCAATTTTTATTTTTCCCTCTCATTTCTTCTGTACAAGAAATGTTGGTGATGATTACCTTTATTCTTAGAAAATCCAGGTGGAAGATAAATCAAGATCACCTAGAGACAGAAATGATGACTGAAGAGACCTTGTGTCTCCTCTTTTGGGAGAGTGACAGCATCTTGAATTATTTTAGGGTTATTTGTATGATACTATTATTGTTACTGCAAGGTTAAATAAAGGGTACAAGGGTGAGGATAAATGCTGAACAGCTGAAGAGTAGGATTTGTCTTTTGGCTTTTAGCGCCATGCTTGCCTGTCTGTGCTTTCCACTATAGTTCAGACAAAACTGTATTTCCAGGACTTCCCTGGTGGTGCAGTGGCTAAGAATCCTCCTGCCGACTCAAGGGGCACAGGTTCAATCCCTGGTCTGGGAAGATCCCCCATGCCGTGGAGCAACTAAGCCCATGCATCACAACCACTGAACCTGCGCTCTAGAGCCCATGAGCCACAACTACTGAGCCCACGTGCTGCAACTACTGAAGCCTGCACACTCTAGGGCCTGTGCTCTGCAACAAGAGAAGCCACCGCAATGAGAAGCCCGCGTAACTCAACGAAGAGTAGCCCCCGCTCGCCGCAACTAGAGAAAGCCTGCGCGCAGCAACGAAGACCCAAGGCAGCCAAAAGAAAAACAAAAAAACCCCCTGTATTTCCTAGATGCCCTTGGCAGCTAACTTCTCATAATGGGATGTGGAAGAAATAGAGGTTTTTCTTTCCCTGCTTCTTACTGGGCCCCTGGCAGCAGCACAGGTGGTGGTTCCGTCCACATTCCTGCTTTTCTCCTTGGCAACACTATTCCAGAAGCATCGGCAGCAAGTTATCAGCAGCCTCAGCAGTACAGGGGTCGTGGGCTCTTAGTTATACATTTTCCCTTTTTTCTCTTTCATCCATAAGAGTGAGAATGGCTTCCTGTAGTTATTAATCTCTGGGTAACTTCACATTTTCCTCTTTTCGCTCTTCTAGGCTTTCCAACCCTTTGATAGCCAATTCCCAATATTAAATTTCATCTGTTTGAAACACCTAGTAGGGGTTCTATTTCTCCATAAGCACAATCACTGATACAGATGAACGCATGGCCCAGCTTATGCAAAGGAAAAAACGTGGAGCAGATGGGAGAGGATCACTGATAGGCCCGGACAAAATGGAGAGATCAGGGACTTCCCTGGTGGCGCAGTGGTTGAGAGTCCGCCTGCCGATGCAGGGGACGCGGGTTAGTGCCCCGGTCCGGGAGGATCCCACATGCCACGGAGCAGCTGGGCCTCTGAGCCGTGGCCGCTGGGCCTGCGCGTCCGGAGCCTGTGCTCCGCAACGGGAGAGGCTGCGACAGTGAGAGGCCCCCGCTCGCCACAACTAGAGAAAGCCCTCGCACAGAAAGGAAGACCCAACACAGCAAAAATAAATAAATAAATAAACTCCTACCCCCAACATCTTCTTTAAAAAAAAAAAAAAAAATGGAGAGATCAGATAATGGGAGGTCTTTATAAAGTCAAGGACAACATACTGTGATTCCTGATGTGTAGCAGCTTCAGGTGGCGATAGGGTCCAGTGTGGCCATGGGAACAGTGGCTGAAGGGAAGTTTAAGTGTGGCTTCACTGTAATCAATGAGATCTTTTAACTGTGATGCAGTAATGCTACTTGGTTCACTCACATGACTATTGAAATCAGGAGCGATGATGCCAGGATATGAGATGGGGAGAAAGAAGAAGACATGTCAGACTATGCCTTATAAAATATGGCGATAATTTTTTTATTAGGGAAATACATTTTAATGGCCAAGACAGGATACTAGCAATCACATGAATTATTTCTCCTGCTTCAAACTGCCAGACAGATGCATAATGAAAATGTCAGAGATCGCTCTGCCTCCTATCACAAAGCAAACGGCCTTAGAGCTGCAGGCAGCGAGTTAACGTAAAACGTGCATATTTGGCTTTGTACGCATACTGGGAGGTCAGCACACCCTTTCCTCCAGGTATATAAAATAAAAACAATAAAAGGTCATTAAAAAAAATTGATTAATATTTGCCCTTGGCTGAAGTCACTGCAGCCCTTATTTAAAAATCCTGTTACAAACATTTAAAAACATCACAAGATCCAGTGTTTAATGGTCCTGCAAGTACACCATAATTTGCCTGTACACTTTCAGAAGGACATGAAATTATCATTAGTGAATAATGGGACTAGGAAGACCACCAGAAGTTATTTCTACCTCACTCCAACGTGCTGTTCAGAATGATTCCATTTTACACTGTATTTATGTATTGGATTCCTTAACTTCTCTTTTGTTGAAATCTTTGTAATGATGGTACCATTGGGATTACCTGGCATTTCCCTTCTAGGAAACACAAGAATAGCACCAACACATTAATTTAGTATAAAAGAACAAAATTTGTGGCTCTGTTACGCTCTTAAGAAGCCAACATTCATTTATCTTTTAGCTGGATTTGCCTAGGAAGTGTTTTTATATTTACACACTCCATAACTTCGTTATGTCCACAACAGTCCCAGATAGAGCTCATCAGAATTGGTATTTTACCCTAGCGTATACTTTGCTTTTTCCCTTTATAATTCATGTGTTATTGTGGATCCCGTTAGCTTTGTTATACAGCCTCCACCTCTACCTGCTGGGGAAAAGCACGGTAGTCAGCCATTCTTTCTCTGCACTGTTGCAAGTTTTATTTTCAGTTGATAATGATAACCAGAGTCTACTAAATTCAGCAAGTTAAAATTTTTGTGTAGGCTAGAAACGGATAGTGGGGCACAAGTCTGGGGTGTGGATACTTAAGGGTGAAAAATTTATCTCCCCAAAGATCTTTAATTTAACTGTAGGTTGCTTCTTTTTTTGTGTTTTTTTTTTGTTTTGGGGTTTTTTTTTTTTCGCGGTACGTGGGCCTCCTGGACCGGGGCACGAACCCGTGTCCCCTGCATCGGCAGGCGGACTGTCAACCACTGCGCCACCAGGGAAGCCCTAATTTAACTGTAGGTTGCTTCTTGAAGTACTTGAAGCAAGTATAGATCTTAAGGGTAACTTTTAAAGATTTTACCAAAATCAACTAATATTTAATTACAGATATTCTCAGTTGTGTACTGTGATCTCTTCTCCATTCTTCTGTATTTCAGCTTGTCTGGTTTTTGCCTGTTGGACTTTTCTTTTATAAGCCCTCTCAAAACTTGTTACTCAGGGGATACCAGACAAATCTATGTGGGAGCGTCAGTCACTAGGGTTGGAAGACAGAAATAATAAAGGGCATTGGAATAAAAGCATTATTACCAGTTGCCAGTTGTTACCGAGGGCACAGCTGAGCGAAGAGTCAGGCAAATGTAGAAATCTAGAGAACATTTTTTTCCAAAATAAAAATAGCTTTATTGTTTTCTGATAATAAAAGTGATACATACTCATTATAAAAACTTCAAATACATAAAAGTCTAAAGAAAGTAAAGAGCACCCAAACGCCACAGCCCAGAAAGAAACCATCATTAACTTTTTAGCGAAGATTTCTCTATGAAACACATATTATTTAAAAATATCTAATGTTATAAATGGGCCCATATTAAACATACTATTCGGTAGTCTGCTTTCTCATTCAATAATATTTCAGGGACAAATTTTCTATAGCAATAAACACAGATCTAAACAATTTTTAATTAGTTGCATACAACTCAATTGTATATTTGTGCTGTAATTTATTTAACCCATCTTCTATGGAAGGATATTTAGGCTGTTTCCAATATTTTAATATGCAAACACTAAAAAGTACATCTTTGCCCTCATGTTTACGCACTTGTGAAACTTTTATTCATTAGGATAAATTCCTAAACAAATTGCTGGGTAAAAGTGTCTCACCATTTAAAATTTTGACATACTACCTTCTAGAAAGGCTGTACTAATCTCCACTCCTGCCAATAGTGAATAAGAATACCCATTTGCCCATACTCCTGTCAATTGTTTTAATCTTTGCCCATCTGTGAGGACAAAATTAATAATAATTAAAAATAATAAAAACATATTTATTAGCTGTTTTCATTTTCAAATAGGGGATACTTTTAATTTTTTAATTTACTCCTTTTCAGAGCAGGTATTTCCTGGGCTTAAATAAAGAATTTTCAGTTTGTCTCCCCATCAGTGTGAGTCAGAATGAGAGTCAACTTCTTGGAACCTCATTTTCCTTGATCTTATAGTAACAGAACCCAGCTCAAGAGCTTAGATGATGTGTGAATGCAGCTAGCATAGAACTAAATACACCAATATTAACTGAGTCTGAATCTCCTGCAAGTACACTCTTCCTACCTTCCTACCCTCTATCCCAATTAACATTTGTCTATAAGAAAGTTTTAAAACTAAGGAGCCACTGAAAACCATTGGAAATACTCTCTTGCTACTTATACAGATGACCACAAAAATTTGCAATTAGGCAGATGACATCAGTAAGAAGGCTCTTAAGTGAAAGTGTGGTGGGTAATGCAGGTTTAGTAGGCATCTTTGGAATAAAAATGCCTCCCAAGGAAATACCTGCAATAAAATCTAATGGACCATCAAATACACATAAATAATTTGGGACAGAAAGATGGAAGCAAAATACAACAAACATCAGTTTATTCCCTGTCAAAATGTTGGCTTATCATTGCGTAGACACGGTTTGGGAATGTTTTTCACCGTGGAGCAAATTTATAAGCAACATATACAATTTCTAATTCCTCTTTTCAAAGATATCACAGATGTTAATATTTGAAATTCATAACTTTCATCCAAGAATGGTGAAATGGAACCATTTAAGCAAATGATTGGTGACAGTCTGGATATTAGAAAGACAGACTTTGGGTGCAATCTAGATGACCGTGTTGAGACACTAGATACCAACGATTCTGAAGAGGTTTTGAAGGATTATTCAATTCATTCATTTTACAAATATTCGTTGGGCCGTAGTATGTGCCAGGTACTGTGCTAGCTGTTAGGGATACCAAAGGAGCAAGATATAGCCTCTGCCCTCACGGAAGTTTCAGTTTTATGGAGGAGAGAGAAGTCAACAGGCAGTTCCAGCTTGGGGTGATGGTGCAGTGAGGCATGGGTAGATGCTTCAAATTTCTTAGCAGAAGCCTGCTGAAGATGGCATCAGTAGCCCAATGAATGCCCTGAAGAAGTCATAGGTCAGTGGAAGAAGTGCTGTCATGATTGCCACAAAGTATGCCATAGGCACTAACAGCGGAGCCACAGGCTAGCGTGGAGACATGAGCTATACCACAGGACAAGGAGAAAACCTCTCTGAATCCTGACAAAAGAGCTGGCAGAGAAGCCAGGGTCTATGTCTGGAGAATACTCTTTTTTGAGACGACTCAGTTTGGCTGGTCCCACGGAGATCTGCTGGTCAGTGATAGAACTGAGATTACAACTCTCCCACAGTATTTCCTGTTCATCCACTCACTCATTTTTCACTCAAATGTAAGTTCCATGAAGGCAGGGATTTTTGTTGGTTTTGATCTTCACTGTATCCCCAGCTCTTAGAACAGTGTCTGACACAAAGGAGGCCATCGGTAAATATTTATTCAATGAATGAATGAATCCACTGAACTCATATCAAATGACTGCAGAGGTGGGTGCCTGAAGCAGAGGAACAGAATAATGAAAAAGGCAGGAAACATGGTGAGGCTTCTGTCCCTACTGAAAAGTTTTAGAATCGACAAATGACCTTTGCATAGGGGCTTGAATCTGCAGTGGCTTCTTTGTGTCATGTCGAGTACAAGAAAGACCATGGGCTTTGAAGTCTGACAGAGGTGGGTTCAAATCCTGGCTCCTCCAGATCTGGGACGACCTTAGGCAAGTTACATACCCACCCTGAGTCAGTTTCCTCATCTATAAAATGGGATTCATACCTTCACGGTGGCTGTAAAGGTTAAATGAAAAAAAATATTCCACAGCTCTGAACCCGGTTCCCTTTGCCCTCACCGCATCCTTCCAGCCCCAGAGATGGGGCTGTGCAGGGGTCTGGTAGAGCTGTGGACCCCTGGTTCCCTGGGTATCCATCCTGGAGTGCTTCTTGGGTGTTCTTTTCTATTTCTCTTAACCCCTTCTCTCTTTCCAGGAAACTTCTCCAAGACACCTTCCTCGCCCTCTCGAAAGTGCACAGTAAAAAGGGTAAGACCTCTTCCTCACCCTTTCAGCCCTTACTTTCGGTTCCAATAGTTTATGGTTCAAATAACAGATGTCACTGAACAGTTAACTTGGGTAGATGCCTTTTCGTCCTTTCTAAAATGTTTGCTCCTTACTCGGTACCCTAGTAGCTAACACAGTGCCTTGATTCTTCATAAATGCTACTCACATAACCCTCACTTCCTAGACTCATCATACCTCAGGTCATAAAAGCTGTTTTACACAAGAGGATGTACCACCTTATGAAACTTCACAATTATGCAGTGGGTCACAGATCGTTATAACAATTCTCCGGAAGCCAATAAAATTGACTACGTCAGAAATCCCATACCTAATTTCAAAAACAACAAAATACTTTCTTCATGTTTTGGGGATTGTAAAATGGCACAAAAACCTATCAAGTAAATAGGATCTGCCTGGAGGATTGCCCATGGTGCGTTATAAGGATGAAGACGAGTGCAATTCTTTACTAATTCACGTTTGCTGATCAGAGGAAACACTTGGGGGCTCATTATTGGTTTCTTCATGTGTCTTAGTCTTTACATCATGAAGCCACAAAGGTATCCTCTTATTGCCTGTAGCAGGATGCAAGATTTAATTCCTAACAGTTAACATTTATTAATGCACCCACTAGAAGGCAAATCTAGTAAGGACTGCATCACTCAATAGAAAATTCTGGTAATTTCTAGCCACAGTGGTATCTGCTTACCATATCATTAATTAGGTTATTGCCAGCTAATCTGACTTGGTCTTTAAGATGTCTAAAATAGTCACACCCTAGCAAGGTGATCTAGTTAAAAAGATCATTGACTAATAGTATTTCTAGAGCTTCTACTCAGTGCTAAGCAAAATCCCATGGAATAGGTTGGGAGCTAGCAATCTGTGTTTTTAACAAGCCTTCCATGTCATTTTGCTGCATGTTAAAGTTTGAGAAACACTGTTTGTTTTTTGTTTTTTTTTTTTTGAGAAACACTGCTTTAAGTCAACTAAGCAAGTTCAAATCAACATCATACCAACGGATTACACATGTGATGAATAATGGTGTGGGCCTGCTGTCAATCAGAGCTTCCTTAATGATCTCTCTTTGAAGGTACTGGGGGATTCGGATTCAAAGTGAAAAGCAGTTTAACACAGAGTCAGTTCTTGATTATCTTGATTACCTCGTTTGAATTATTAGTGGCAACTTCACACAATTCTAGGCTTATTTGCCCGATTCAGCCAAAATACTTTCAGACTACATAAGACAAGCTGAATCGGCCTCAGAATGGCTGGCGATATATAAGGCCAAATGTTGAAGACTTTTACTTACTGATTCCTTGATTAACGTGTATAATCAAGAGTTTTCAAACCGGACAGGTCACAAGAGGTAAAATCACATGAGTCTAGGGTAACCCTTTCCCCTGATAGTCTTAGCATATGGGCAGTTTGGGAGCACTGTGAACACATTCTTCATGCTCAGATGGGGAAGACATCACTGGGCAGCCAGGTCCCCCCAGACCAGCCCTCAGGGATGGCCTCTCCCAACTGCTTGCCTGGGGCTTTTATTTGGCTTGTCAATCAGGCTAAGGCTTATTGTGTTTTGAACCTCACTTCCTGCCATGAGATCCTTTTTCCCAGAATTGTAGCTCCATGTTTCTGACCTTGGTCTGTTAACCTGACCCTGATTGCTGACGACTTCCTTCTTTGATTAATTGTTCTTGAATCTGGACTCCAATCTGACTATGATTAACTCAACCGTACTGACTTATCAAAAAAAAAAAAACCTACAAAAAACAATCATAGGCCTATTCCTTTGATGCAGAGAAAACTAGAGGTCTGCCCTTTTATTATAAACATCCTGGAGAGGGAGATTCTGTAAATCCTCTGGAAATGGTTTTCGTGGAGTGTTTCTGTCCATCATCATAAAGACAGTCATTATCCCCACTTTGTTCATTTACTCCGGAATGTTTATTATAGCTGAATTTTTGATTATGTGGGTTCACAGAGATAATGTAACTCAATTTAACTTATAAGGAAACACCTGCTCTGTATAGGATAACATGCTAGGCCCTGAAGAGATGGACCCTACACAGTCAGGGAATGTGACAGACAGAGTAATGGCCCCAAAGATGTCCATGTCCTAATTCCAGAAACCTGTGAATATATGACTTTAGAGGAGAAAAGGGACATTGCAGGTGTGATTAAATTAAGGATCTTAAGATGCAGAGGTTTTCCTGTATTATCTGAGTGGGCCCCATGCAATCACAAGGATCCTTTGGAGGGCCAAAGAAAGAGGAAGTGGTGATGAAAAAGAGTTCAGAGAGAGATCTAGATTTAAAGATGTCATGTTGCTGGCTTTGAGGATAGAGGAAGAAGCCATGAACCAAAGAATGCATACAGTGTCTAGAAGCTAGAAAAGGCAAGGGAACGAATTCTCCCCTAGAGCCTTCAGAAGGAATGCCAAGGACTTCTGACCTCTAGAACTGTAAAATAATTAATTTATGTTGTTTTAAGCCACTAAGCTTGTGATAATTTGTTACAGCGACAGTAGGAAACTAATACAGGAGTTTACCATCTAGGAAGAGAGAGATGATAGCACAGGCAACTTGGATATAATTCAGAAAGTGACAAATATAAAACAGAAATACAGAGACATTGCTACAGATGATACAAATGAACTTATTTACAAAACATAAGCAGATTCACAGACACAGAAAACAAACATTGTTATCAAAGGGGAAAGGGGGGGTCAATTAGGAGTTTGGGATTAGCCGATACGAACTACTATATATAAAATAAACAACAAGGTCCTACTGAATAGCACAGGGAACTATATTCAATTTTCTGTAATAAACCATAATGGAAAAGAACATGAAAAAGAATATGTATATATGCATCTAACTGAATCATTTTGCTGTACACCAGAAACTAACACAACACTGTAAATCAACTGTACTTCAATTAAAAATCTTTAAAAATGGAAAAAAAAAAGAAATTGCTATGGAAATGCTGATAAAGTGATTACTATTGGCTGGAAAGATTAGGAAAGCTTCCTGGAGGATGGCAGTTATGGTGGGCCCTGAAAGACTGGGTAGGATTTCAAAAGGGGGAGATCTAGTAAACACCAGCAGTAAAGGCACAGAGTTGGAATCAAAGAAAAAACTGACCTAGGCCTTTATGACCAGCCATTTTCTTGGAACAAAAATGGCTTGATTAAAATTTCATACATTCTATTCAGGATATAATCGTCTCTATGTAAAAAAAATTGTAATAATAGTCAATATTATAGGAGATAAACTATCTTAAGAGTTTAAATACAGAAATACAGATCTTGGGCATGTCATGGCTCATGTTCAGATAGGCAGACTTGACAGGGATGAACAGAAATATACTAAGAGTTGATTGAAATAAGCAAAAAGGCAATTCTTTAAAAAGGTATGGTATCTATTAACATTTACAAGTTAGACGTTTCTGACGACCTTCGCAAGCAAGCTAAACCAAAACAAGGGAATCCAACTGAACTGAGTGTACCTGGCAGACTGGAGGCTCTGAGGAGTCACGTGGATGCTGAGGGAGAAGACACTGGAATCCACTTCCATTTTGGTAGGTTTTGATTGTTTTGTTGGTCTGAAGTCACAGTCTACAATCTTAAGTAATTCTGAATGGTTCTAATTTAGTCCAGGTTTGATCATGAGGCAATGATCGTGCTAAAACAAAACTTTAAGCCACTCTGTTCTACAAGTTGGAAGGAATGGAATAGAATTGTTCCGATCATCGATCTGCATTACCCAAGTTCACCATCAATCATCCTCTTGGCGCTCCCAATAAAGACAATGTCTTCCCAGGATGAGACCTGTACTCAGGTGCCTCAGCAATACTTGCTTTCTTCTTTATCTTCTGGTGAAACTGATGCCTTTTTGCACTGTTCACATTCATTCCAGGAAAATTCAGAGGAACAGCTGGCCTCCACTGGCATGCTCCTGTAGGAATGCCCTGGAACTTCCGCAGAAGGGTCCCTATTCACACCAGAGGCCCTCACATCCTGGGATGGAGCTGCAGGCTTTGGAGACCAACTTTCTTCACAAGCAGAACTGGGCACGTTGCTAGTGTCCTCATTCCTCCCACTCCCTGTCTTTCTGTCAAAGCCCAGGAATGTAACCTCAGACTGGCTGCATTCAAAGGGAGTTTTCTGAGTCGTTCTCCCTTTTCTCCAACCTTTATCGTGAGGCAGCGATGGATTATTCTGGTTTTCATCATCTTCCACTGGAATACTTGGTACATTATCGAAGAACAGAGGAGAAGGACTCCTGAAGGACTTCAAGGATGTGGGAGGATCTTCCGCAAAATACAAGCTGGCTTGAGTACTTTCAAGGACAGTTAGGACCTGATTAACCAAGAAGCCAACACACATTGGGTGAAGTCTGAATAACCTCTCCTTTTACCTTTTTTTTCTGTCTACCTATTAAGGAATATTCTCTTATTTTCATGAAATAAATTCAACTATAGAATTTGAAATGCGAAGGAATTAAAGATTAGCTAAACTCCTTCATGTTAATAAATTAAGTGACTTGAAGCAAAGTAGAAAAGAAATTGATTATCAAGAGACCTGACTTTATGCCTAGATTTGCCACCAACTACTTTGTGACCTTGGATGAATCTCTTATCATTTTTTACTTCAGCCTTAATATGTGGAGGATTGGAAGGGGTCAGGGGATGGTGAACCCAATCTATAGTTCTCAAATGCCAGACTACCTAGGGAAGCTTTCTTAAAAAACAGATCCCTTAGCCCCAACCTAAAGATGGTCATTCAAAAAATATGGACATGGGGGCCCAGGGATCTGTATTTTACAAGCTTTGCAGTTGATTTGGATATGCAGCTGAATTGGATATGCAGCTGAATTGAGAACCATTAACCTGATATAAAATAACATACATTTACACACACACGTAATTTAAAAAATACCTATAGAGAGCTTTATAATTTACAAAGTGTTTTCACACACATCACCTCATTTAACCTGCACAAACGTTAATATCCTCACTTTATAGATGAAAAGGCTGAGGCTCAGAAAAGGGAATCGCTATCGCTGGCCAGTAAGGAGCAGACCTGTTGCCTGACCCCACGTCTTTCGGCTCCCAATTTCACGTTCCCTCCACTATATATCTCAAAGCTCCTTTCCGGGCCCAAGATTGCAGGCCACACAGCTCTTACTTGTGGTGTCAGGGCTAGAACACAGCTCTCCTGACTCCCAGGCCAATGGTCTTTATATTCTGATTATGTCAACTCCTTGTTTAAAACCCTTCCATGGCTCTACAATAGACTTAGGATGGAATCCAAATTCCTAGAATGGAATTCACGTCCCTCGATCACCTGGAACCTCCTCTTATTTTAAACACGTCCAGCTTTTGCTCTCCACCATCCCACTTCCATGGTGCTAGACAATCTGCAGTCTTGGTGCCAAGGAATCCACTGCACCTCTGAGCCTTTGCAGGTGTAGATTCTCTCCCTGGAATGTCCTTCCATCTTTAATACCTAAATCCAACCTGTTCTTCAGATCATAGCTCAGCTATCACCTCCATCAAGAAGCTTCCTTGACTTCATAGGCTGGGACGTATTCTGACTCTACGCTCCCATCTATCATCATGCTTATCTTCTGGTACCGAAACTTCATGTTTATAGATCTGACTCTCCCTTTGAACTGTGAGCTGAAGGGCAGCAATTCAGTATCTTGATCACTGTTGTATCACCAGCACCTAGTCCAAAGTCTGGTACGTGCAAAGCAGGTACTAAATATTTGTTTATTGTAAACAAATAAACGTCTAGATGATTAAATTGATGGACAGATGAGTAAATTAAAAAATCAATAAGGGAAATACATGATGCATTTTTTAAAAAATTTGGCCACACCACGCAGCATGTGGAATCTTAGTTCCCCAACCAGGGTTTGAACCCAGGCCCTGGCAGTGAAAGCACTGAGTCCTAACCACTGGACCACCAGGGAATTCCCGTATGCTTCATTCTTAATGGACCAGATCTCTTCACGAACGTTGAATAAAATATTCTCTCCAAATTAGTCACATGTCTTTTCATTAAATTTTTTGTGGTTGCCCTGGTCCCACCCAGTAATACCCTCTTTCAGAGTACCAAACGATGAGACTTTCTGAGCTGGAAAAGCTATCTATTAGGTGAGAATTCTCTGTTGAGAGCTGCATTTGTCTCATTGATATTCACATAGATACACAATTTATCCAATTTAGATTTTCCATGGTTCCATGGACTCAGTTTTTAATAAAACCGTGGGTATACGTACTTCATCCATCGAGGGTCTTAATTTTGCCCGTGTTGCAGCACACTGGCCTGCCAAAGAGAACAGCTTGGCGGAAAAATTCCGAGGACAGGGATGTACTTTCTTATCTAGAAATGAGATACATGAATCGAGGCCTCTCTTCTCCAGCAATTCTATAAGGAGATCCCTCTAGGAAGAAAAGGAGACAAACTCATCACTGAGAACTCAGAATCTATCCAAAAAGTGACCAAGAAATAGGCACAGAGATGAAGACAATTCTTACCAGCTGGATATGCTTTGGCTCATCTAACACCACTTTACAACCTGTCAGAACTTCCATTATTACCTACAAGGAACATATAGAAAGTCAACTACGTAATATTAATATTATACACATAGTAATAATTACTAAATTATTATAAATATTATTAAAATATTACAAATATTAAATATATACACATAATTAGTCATGACTATTAACCTCAATGCTGAATACAGTTCATTCTAATTAATGACTTTACATTTCACTACTTGATTGATTATACAAAATTAATGTATAAGACAATGAGTAACAGAAAATCAATAGGTCTAAAAGCTAAAGCCTTTAAAATAATTCTTGGAATTTAGTGTATTCTTGGCAACAAACTCTTCTACTTTGTTAACTGGTAGTCAGTACTTACAATTCCAAAGCTGTAGACGTCTGTTTTAACAGAAAGTCTGCCCTGTCTGATATACTCTTCTGGCAAGTACCACAAATGCTTACTGCTGCTGCTGGCCACGCTGAGGACAGAGCTCTGAGGTTCTAGGTGGGGTCGGATGTGTGCCATGGCAAAATCAGTTAGTTTGGGTTGAAACTGATCATCCAGAAGTATGTTTGCACTGAAATTGTGATCAAGGGCAAACAAAACAAAAACATCATAAAGGTATTTCGAAAACAGGACAAGCTCACCATTACATCTGATCAATTCCAAGTAAAGCCATATGTTATTTTCCATGAACTTTTTAAAGGCCATTTTCTCATTTTTCTTAAAGTATAAATCCAAGTGTTGTATAAAACCTAAACCAAAATCCTGACCTAGGAACAGCAGGCGTTTCAAATTTACAGGCACATGTATGGAGTTGGTGGCTAAAGCTGATGCTTTGTCAACAGGAGAAACTAAAGTTAACCAAAGCAGCTTTCCTTGTGTTCTTCTTACATGCATGTAATGAGAACACTAACTGAGTTTTAATCAGATTATAGTTAAGTGTCTGATGTGCACAGGGCTGTGTTGTGGAATGCCCGGCTTAGAGCTGCTGCTCTGCAGTGATTTGAGGAATCTTCGGTAGCCCCTGCCTTCCTAATAACACTATTCCGTTGTTCCACCTCTATGGACTTTTTGTCTTTGAGTCTTTTTTAAAATATAAATATCTGCAGAGGCAAAGTGCTCAGAGTCTGTTTTAGCTGCTTGGCACATAAACACCTCAATAGTCACTTAACATCTTAGCTGAGAATAAGCAGCAGATCCTTTTATCTTTGAAGGGTGGTCTTAGCAGGGGTGGGAAATGATAAGCTTTTCACAGGGCACACGCCTGGGAGCAAGTCCCAGCTCTGCCTCTTCCTGGCTCTGTGACTGCCGGTGGGTTACATCACCCTGTAAGCCTCAATGTCATCTTTCCTCACATGTGAAATGAGGAAAAAAATAGAACTCACAGAACTGATATGGGGCATATAAATAGCCTGGCATACAGTAATGCTCAATACTGGTAGCTGAGATGAAGATTAGCAACCCCTCATAAGACAGCAGATGGATATTGATAAAAGAAGTGGGTGGATCGTGAGAAAGCCATCTACTTTTCCACTTTACTTAGGGCTATCTAGAGCTTGCTTTTTGTCCCCTGAAACCAAAGCTTCCAACAGTAGGCCTGCCCATCCAAAATGCCACATGGGATATTTGTAGTAAAAGTGGTAATAGCTATAGGATAAGAAGAAGAAATTCTTAGTCTAGAACAAATATTGGATCTTATGAAAGAAATTCTTGCTGTCCCTATACAAGTAGGCCCACAGGCAGACCCTAGTTCTAAACTACAGGTCTTATTATGATTCAGAGTATTGAGTCCTAGTTCTATTTAGAGGACTTGATGCTAATGTCTTAAGAATTCTAGTCCAGACTTTGTCTAGGACTGAGTTGACAACAGACAAAATGATGGGACTCCCCAAGGCCCTTTAAGGATAGAGAAAGATGTGCTCTAAACTTTATTTCACTCTCCCTCCCCTAAAGGTGGCAGGAGAGTTTCAAGGTCCAAAGAGCCCACCTTGTCCATAAGCTGAGGGCCTTTACCTGTTGCGTGATCCTTGTACCTACAAGGAGAAAGTCAGAGAAGGCCTGGCTCTCTAGACTTGTATCAGTAAGCACAGTCCTCATTATTCTCCTTGCCTGATCTTTTCTCCCCAGATATTTCAAACCTGGCAGTTTCTGAGGCCAGATGGGGTCTCACACAGCACCATCTACGTTACTCCTTACCTGGTCTTCCACTTTCTCAGTTGGAGAACAGTGGTAGCTATCCTGAACCTCTGAATATGGGGAATACATTAGAGCCAGATCCTACCTTCAACCCAGCTCTAGATAAGAACAGACATTTAGCTCTTAATGACTTCTTCCATAGGTGTACTCTTCACTTGCTCAGATCAAGGCTGGGGCTTCCAGAGATGGCCTGATCATTTCAGAGTCCCGGGGTATTTAATGCAGGAGTTTGCCAGGTGTGCCAGGAGGTGAGGTGGGCAGAGAGTTTCATTAACTCTCATTACCAGGACCCAAGCTTCTGCCCCCCTGAGAGCCTGGCTCTCCTCTGCCCCCCTGCCCTACCACTGCCCCCCACCCCGCTTTATTTCAGCATAAGAGGAGGACAGCAAAGATCTGAATGCCAGATCTTCAAGGTCAAACATCTCATCCTCTTCTTCCTTCACCCTAGCCTTAAGAATGGCATAAAACCATAACTTAAAAGAGAATGCAAAAAGCTGAACTGGTGAAACGGAATCCCTGAAGAATAGGTCTTTTCTAAGTACAAAAGGAAAAAAAAAGAAACACCACCACTCATAATCTAATCCATTATTTGATCCTCAGAAAAACTGGGGAAGTTTTCAGCAACTGGTGACTCATGCTTCTGTAAGAGGCAGAGGTGAGCTGAGTAACCACAGCGTTACACAGCGTTACACAATAAAGGACTTTGGGTTACACAGAGGACTTTGGGTCAGTGAGAAGCCATCAATAAGAATGTGAAATTGTTCCAGGGCACTGCATTTACACTTTGAATAATGAAAGTGTAAAGACAAATTGTTTACCAGCAGACTTTAGTGTACAACATAAATTTTGAGTCCAGTGATTTACTCTGTTCTAAATAAAGGTTAATGGTAGCTGAGGAAGAAGGATGTTCTCTTTTAGGAAAGTGGGAACTGCAAAAGGCCCTTCAACAATCAATTGTACCTGAATTCTTTCCCCTCCTTCAACCTCAAATAGAATGTTCAAACATAAGGTGCCTTCAGCTACCTTGCAGGTCAACTGAATGCGTTCACCCTACAGGAGTAAAAACAGACTAACAAAACAAAGACAACATAAAATAACTAAAATCATGTAACAACAGAATGCAACAAACAGATGAGAAACATCCAATGGCCCACGCCTTCAATTTAGTGCTTCTACCACCTATTTCTTCTCTTCTCTATCACAAGGCTACTTACTGTAGCAGAGAGACCACCACCTCTCTAGATAACTCTTCTAGCAGAAGGACTAGTAGTGGTACATTAAGGTGATGGGGAAAATCCCACACAAAGTGGTGAATTTGTATTCTGATTCTGGGGATGTTACTTCATCTCTCTATTGCTAGGGGTCTCTAGCACAACTCTTTTTGGGCACCTTCGGCTCACGTTGTCTCCTAATTTAAAGCTGAAGCCCTTGGGCCTTAAATATAAAGCAAGATGATACACCTAGATTGTATCGCAGGATCTGAATTTAAGTGCAAATATGTTTGACGTGTAAGCGCATGACTGGTTTTTAAAAATCTGTATCTATATTTTGATTTTAGGGGGAGCTGTCTGTGCTCAGTAGCCCAGTCCCTGAATACCTGGCAACTCTCAGGAAAAGTCTAGACTTCACTTAATTGGCCCCAGAGATAAAGAGCACCCAACTGGCTCTCCATGACAGCCTGAGGCAACAGGACAGCTTGCTGTCTGTGTCACTGCTGTTGCAACACTAAGACACCCCTCACCAGATGAGGGAAGACCCAGTTTCTCCGACAACCTGCAGATTACTGGAAAAAGGCATACACACCCTCTCCCACTTCAGCATGCAGCGTATCTGGCCTCAAATGATGCGAAGCTGAAACCCTTAATGCCCCTCTTGGATTATACAGCTTTCCCTTTCTTTCCCATTGACCTAGGCAGCACTCAGAGACAGTATTATGGCTTGTTCTTGCTTTATTGGTGTCTTATGAGTCCTAGGCCCAGACGATAAGGGGTCTTCCTCCTTTAAATGTGAAATTTCGTCTCTGACCAAACTAGCGCAACTTCCCTAAGCCTCAACTTCCTTGTAGGTAAAAAGATCTGATGATGCTTACCTCACAGGATTGTTACAAGGCCTAAATGAGAAAACATAAGCAGAGTGCCTGATGCACAGGGAGAGCCTCGAAACATGCTTTCAAGGATGTAGTCTGGCCACTGTCCAGCCTATACCCACCACCTTACCTTAAAATCCTACAGAACTTGGTTAGGTGTCTCTAGAAGTTCAAGGACACCAATTTGATGTAACAAAGGTACAGAGGGTTGCAGGATAACCCTGGAGATCTGAACACCCTTGGGTTAATCAGTTTCCAGGCATCAGTTGTGTTTCAAAATAGTTCCAGAGAACTTCTGGAAGAACCTGACTAAACTAATATTCCCAGATATTTTAAGACCATGGAGAGAAAAATATACATATTGTTTGGTATGTATGTGCGCAAGCATGTATGCATTCCTGTATATAAATAAATGAACACTGGGGTTTAGAGACAATAGTGGTAAATAAAATTAATAGGGAAAATTTTAATTTACGTAATATTTGTTTTGGCATTCCTTAGAAAAAATGAACATATTTGGATATTTTAGAAGAAGGCAGGCACCAGGGGGGAAACAGGAAAAATCTGAAGAAAAAGAATTGCTATAGCTAAAATGTCTCTGAAAAACAAAAGTAGGTTTTTCTTGGCGGGGGAGGGGAGTGACGTCAGACAGGGAGGAAACTGGTTAATTAAACCATCAATCAAACAAACATTTGCATTCCCTGCATTTTCGGTCCCTGCTGAACGCTGAGCTGGAGCCCAGTGGCCTCGCCACTCACATCAGGTCTTGCGGTAAAGGCAGGAGGAGCTTGGGCCCATGGGCAAGGGTGACACAGTCACAATGAAGGAGCCCATGTGTGGCTGCCCACCCTCCTTCCCAACTACTCAGTCTTTCTAGTCCCTCACAAAGGAAATTCCCTACGCGCTTACTAGGCCATATATATTTGATCAATGTCCATTTTTTAAAAATTCATTTTTAAGCAGATGGCTTCTTCCTTCCTTTCTTTCCTAGACCACCTCCCTTGTATGAAAGACTGTTTCACTTGGCAGGAGACACACGGCCATACCATAAGAGAACATGATATTGTAGGAAACATTAGAAATGTTCCCCAAGATTATCTCCTCACTTTGGCAACATTAACAAGAATGAATGTCTGGGATGAAAAATGCCAGGGGTAAAATGCATTTCAATTTAAAATCATTCATAAATGTGAAAACAGTTAAGCTCGCTAAGGAATAAGATGGAAATAACAAGAAGGTTTACTGCCTTCAGATGCTTTTATGTGATCCCGTAATTCAAAAACTTCTTCGTTTTCCCCAATAAAAATGTGAGGGTCTTTCGCCAAGAACAGAGACTTCAACTCTTTAGAATTCTTTTCTTTCAATACTTTTCCTCCTCAAATTCCACCATCTGGAAATGGATTTTGTTTTTATAACATTCTCTTTGCAGAGTTCAAATTACTAAGACATTTTGGGGGTAACTAAACCAGCAGACTTCTTGAAAATATCTTTGAAATGTGGTCTCGGCTTCATCCTTGGTGTTCTGCAGCTGTGTCCTTGACAGTGTCTTCCTTCAAAGACCATTTACTCTCCCTCTCTGCTTGCACAAGGCGAAGATTCCGAATGCAGACCACCAGGCCTAATCTCCCCCGCAAAGTCGGCTGCCTGCTGCCGTCTTCACTAGGAGTCCAAGGTCAACATTTCCAAATTTGCACATACTAATTATGTTCTCCTCTCCTGTCCCATTTCCCTGCCTCTGCTGATGAAGCCGACATGCTCCCAGGAGTGCCGGCTAGAAAGGCTTAATTGCCTAATAAGAGCATGACTGCTGGACCCACACAAGCGTGGAACCCACCTCCTCAACCCATCTACAGATATGTGACTGAGGCAGGTTACTAACCTCTGGAAGTCTCAGCTTTCTCCTCTGTCAAACCAAGGAACTTGATAAGACCAAATGATACGTAAACTCAGTCCCCTGGCTTTCACTGAGTTCCCTAATACGTCTGCAGCCTATCAGCCACGCTGAAGGTACTGACGCTTAGCAGCGCAGTCAGGATAGACTGGGCTTACTGCTGTCTGGGGGCCTTCTTTATGCTGCTCCCCTTACCTGCAAAGTACTCCCTCCCACTTATTGTCATCCAAATCCACTATGCGGCTTGATTCACCTCCTTTCCACTCGACTGCTCTGAACTCCAGCGGCCCTCCTTTCTCCAAGTTCCTACTGTACACCCTGCCCTCTTCGATTTGGCACTCCCTCCGAGACCAGCTTCTGCTGTTTACAGAAGCATAATGCTGAATCTATAGAAGATACCAAGTAAACATCTGATCATATAATCAGTTTGTAAATTAAGAGAATTTGAAACCGTAAGCAGCCTTAGACCACTGGGCATAGGGCAGGTATGTGGCCCAAATGTGGCCAAAACATCCTCCCACAGTCTTGGCAGACATCACTAACTGAGTTCAGAGCCACCCACCCCAGATTCCCTTTCGACAAGGCACACGGGAAGTCATTACCAACCAATCAAAGATGGAATGTGAGACGAAACAGATTTGTCAGCGCTGCTAAAAGTATAACCACTTGTTTTCAGATGAGGTAAATGAGGCCCAGCTGGTTGAAATGACTCATTCTATGCAAAATAGCTTACACTAAAGCCTAGCCCTCCTACTTCCCTGTTCAGTGTTCTCTCGATTTACTATAGTTAACTGAAAGAAACATCTTTTGATTCAGCTATTCGTAAAAGATCAAGAAACTGTTGATTACAAGGCAGAAAGGAAATGAATTTCATCCCTTCTTCTCTTTAGTTGTATATAGATCATTCCGGTGCCAAGATAACGGCTAATGGACGAGTCACATTTTGGTGCAGCGCAGAGGAAGTTCCAATCATTAGAGCTGCGCCCAAAGAGAGGTCTAACAATGTGCTGTGCAGGGGTCCAAGGACAGGTCAGATGAGATACCTGAGTCTCCATTAGGTGGGAGGAACTAAACTCACTGCCAAACCCTGGGCTGTGCTCCACAGAGATAATCTTATTTCATCCTCACAACCCTGGGAAGAAGTACAGTGCTTCTAGTTCCATATAAGGAGACTGAGCCTCAAGGAATTGAGTAATTTACCCACGATCACACTGCTGGAAAGTAGTAAAGCTGGCGTTTGTACTGAGACCTGGGAGACCCCAAAGGCCACACCCTTAGGCAGTGACAAGAGACAGGGGCAGCAATGAGATCACTGGGGTGGGTGCTGGAAAGGGGGAAGGACAGGGAAAAGACTGGGGAGGGGTGTTTCTGAAAACAGGCAAGTCAGAACTCTCCCTAACCTGCTCTAGGGTGAGCAGGTGTCTGGAGGTGCCTCCTGAAACATATCTGAGCTCATCCTCACTCGGGAGCTGATCAGGGGAAAGCTTGGCCAAGATCTAAGAAAATGTGATGTCATGTCATTCTCCAGCCACAACCCCTAGATTTGTGAGTACAGAGCACAGTACAAAAACAAGCAGGTGAAATGGCGCAGAATTTGAAAGCAAGAAGAGGTCCAACTCGAGATTATCCCACTTGGCTCTGATGTACAAGTGAGAAAACCGTGGCCTGAGAGTGGGGGCCAGGGCCTGGACTCGAACCGAGACTTCCTGTGCTCTTTCCACGTCACCCCCGTGACAGCATTTCGTGTTGCCCAGACAGAAGGTGCTGCTCACACTTTGGGCGCCAGGCTGCCGAAGGATGACCTTACAATCTTCATTTTTTAAACTATTTTTAAAACGACGAAGGTGTGAGATTATCAAGCTTCTTCGCAGACAGAATTAATTACAGAGAATGAAAAGAAACTTTGGGATATCATTCAGCAACTAGAGACTCCTTCTTGAAATTTCTGATTCCCTGGTTTGAGACAGAAAGGTCTGATGCTGAGTTATTATTTTTCTAATAAATTTTATTTTTATTATAAGAGTAGACATAATCCTTAAATAAGAATTTAATATCAAGTAGAAGTAAAAAATAAGCCATTAAATGAAAAGCCATAGTCTCTCCATCTAATTAAAGCCTTATTGATATTTTGGTATGCTCCACTTTTAATCTTTTTTTTTTAATTCCTGAAGTTGTAGTTCTACAAGGTTATAATTGTGTACTGCTTACTATTTCAATTTGGCTTTTTGCACTGTCACTTTACGTACACTGTATGTTATTTCATACTATTAAAAACAATATTTAATAATGTCAAATGATGCATGATAACTCTTCGGTGATTCATCAGTCTGAGGCCCAAGTGCAGAAAAGAAAAGAAAGGTTTTCCATTTCTCACTTCAACAAAAACAGGGCCCTGACTTACTCACAGAAAAGGTCACTGTTTTAACACATACTGAGATGCCCTTTTTTGAGCCAATTATCAGGGCTGTGCCACAAAATGACATCTCTTCAAGAAGCTGCCTTTCCTTGCAAAGAATTAGAAAATTAATATGACAAAGGCCGAATAGTAGGGATTTCAGACATCCCTGAAAGCACAAGGCTGTACACAGTGGGACCAAGAATCGGGGAGGCCCAAGTTTAGAATGGAGTAAAGGATTCATTTAAAAGAGATTCAGCAAGAGGGAAGAGATATGGGAACATATGTATATGTATAACTGATTCACTTTGTTATAAAGCAGAAACTAACACACCGTTGTAAAGCAATTATAACCCAATAAAGATGTTAAAAATATAAAAATAAAAGAGATTCAGGAGGGTGATCTAGGTCAGCCAATTCACGTTTGGTCAAGACTGCAGGGGACTGAATGTCATTACCATCTGACAGATGTTCAGTGCCCTGAATGAAATGAGCTGTTCTCATTCCAGTTTCTAGAGAACAGGTGTGCACATCACCAAAGGAAGGGGGGAAAGGCTACTGTTATAGTTGGCACTAATTAACACCTTTGCCGGCAGGCTCAGCAGAAAGGCCAAGAGTGCAGTGACTGTGGAGGGGGCTGAATTGCTCTGGAACAGACGGGGACACACTGATGAACCCTTGTGAAACCACAATTCTCAAATCAATGCCCAGAGCCCCAGAATTCCACACCTTGACACATGACTGGGTGGGTGTAATCTATAGATGGTTATGTTTGAGCCCTTGAACCCTCTGGAAAACCCAGAAAGGCAACAATCCGCAGCAGCCCCTTCACCAACAAAAAATAAAATAAAATACACTGCTAGCTTCACTTCCAGCTCAATCCTGCCTCTTCCATGAAATTCTACCTTTCTCTGATCAGATCTCTTTTGCTACTCGTATCAATATTACCTGCTGAGCACTCTGTGTTATTTAAGTGATTTTATAGCTCAGCACATCCAGACAAACACCTGGGATACTGGCCTGAAAGATATAGCCTCCTTTTAAATTGTCAGACCACCTAAGAGACTTCAGAACCTTTCTGTTCCCACCTATACCCCAGAGAGAAGAAGCCTCAGAGCCCCTTGTAAGAGCTTAGCTTATCAAACCCAGGTTCTCAGCCTAGGAAGTGTTCAAAGCTCCATCCAACCCTCTCCCCACAATTTTCCTTATTTTTCTCCAGTCTTATCTTTCATTATTCTCCAATCTCATCCTTTCCTCTCCAATCAACCAACTTGTCTTTTTTTTTTTAAGTGTTTATTTATTTATTTATTTGGCTGTGCCGGGTCTTAGTTGCGGCATGCGGGATCTTTAGTTGTGGCACGTGGGATCTAGTTCCCTGACCAGGGATCAAACCCAGGTCCCCTGCATTGGAAGTGCAGAGTCTTGGCCACTGGACCACCAGGGAAGTCCCTCAACTAACTTGTCTTGATTTCATTATACACCCAGCATTTCTTTACTCTGTTCCCTTGAATAAATTATGCCTCCACCAGGAATATTCTCTTCTCTTCTTTCAACCAATCCACTGACAATGACCATCTCCTCAAAGATTTGGCTTGGAACTACCTAATTAGAATTAGCCTTCTCAGACCAACCACACATTAGGCATATATAGTGTCACACTATATATTTTCTGTGTTTTCACTATCGATCTGATCACCAGGTTGAAGCTTCCAGGTCAAGACTATGATCGTCAATGTCTTCCCCCCACTGTGGTCTAAGACAATGCTCTGCACACAGCAGATGTCCCATAAATATTTGTGAACTAAAATGAATGTGATTTGCAAAATGTTCAATAAACATGTGCTAACACAGAAAAGATTTTTATTAAAAGAGAACTTAGTTTGTAGGTCCACTTTTCAAACGCAATAAATTGATGACAGAGGTAAGGGCTATGGACTGAATATCTGTGTCCCCCCTAAATTCCTATGTTGAAATCCTAACCCTCAATGTGATGGTATTAGGAGGTGGGGCCTTTGGGAGGTGATTAGGTCATAACGGCTCCCCTCATGAATGGGATTAGTGCCCTCATAAAAGAGACCCCAGAGAGACCCCTCACACCTTCCACCAGAGAAAAGACGGCCATCTGTGAGCTCTCACGGGACACAGAATCGGCCAGGGCCATGATCTTGGATTTCCCAGCCTCCAGAACTATGAGAAATAAACGTGTACTGTGTATAAGCCACTCAGTTTACAGTATTTCTGTTAGAGCAGCCCAAACGGACCAAGACAATAAGTAAAAGGGTGATAAGTAAAAAGGCTGACCGGCCAGAATATCTCTTAGCCTCCGCCTCTGCTACTCCTACCACTTCTGGACCATTGTAACAGGAGCCACCATTTAGTGAGTGCATCCTCTTTGCCAAGCAGCAGATAGACTTTCTGCCATTTAACCCTAAGGGGTAGAAGCTATTATTCTCTTATTAGCACTTCGCAGAGGAAAAAACCTGAGGCGTAGAGGAGTCAAGCAGTTGGCTCAGAATCGCATTTTAAAGCCAGCTTCTTAAACCAGAGCTCTCTGATTTAAAAGATTGTGGATACTGAACTAAGAGGACAGGATGGCAAGAAGGTGGGGAGGAAAGTACAAGAAAAAGAAAATCACTTGGTCACATTTTGCAGCGCGCCATGCAGCCGACTTCCTCCCTAACTGTGGCGGCTGCAGTGGTGTGGCCCCATTCTTCCTTCCTGATCCAGGGAGGCACTCGGTCCCCAACAGGCAGGTGTGGCTGCTGAGGGCTCCCAGTTGAGCCCCAACCTGGGAATTGCTAGTGGGAAAAGGGAGCTGCCTCACCCCAATACAGCCCCACTCAAGGCTGGCTGGATGCAGGGATGCCAAAACCCAAGCACCTTGCCTCATCTGGGGATAGTTTCTAAGGGCCACCCCAACTCCAGCAGTCCCCGTGGCATCTGCCGAGGCCTCTACTTCCATATCCCAGCTCAGCTTCTCCAACCGCCCGATTCTGTCTTCCTCCTCCTTCCCTTACTTTTGTTATTCCGGAGAGCATTCTCAAAAAATTCCCCTGCAGGCAAATCTCTGCCTCTGAGCCTACTTCCTGGGAACTTGCCTGAAGACACTTGCCAATCACGAGGAAGCAGAAATGAGGGTCACAGCCTGTGCTCTGACCTAAAAGCAGGAGAGCCGTGCTGGAGGGGCACATGCAAATCTCCCTGCCCAGTGTCGGGAACTTGCCTGAAGACACTTGCCAATGATGAGAAAGCAGAAATGAGGGTCACAGCCTGTGCTCTGACCTAAAAGCAGGAGAGCCGTGCTGGAGGGGCACATGCAAATCTCCCTGCCCAGTGTCAGCTGTGGGAAAGCCTTGTGACTCAGGCAGAGCCGGGATCCTGATGTTCCCTTTGCTCTGGTCGGTGGCCTTCCCTGTCCCCCTCTCCCATCAAGTACCAGGACCTCCACACTGTCTCCCTTCTCATCCCTCTTTCCTATCAAGCTCTGCTTTCAGGAAAGGAGGTAATGAATCAGTCACACAAAAGGAAAATGTTTAAAATTAATGGATTACTTCATGGGATTAAAAATAAGTTTAGGGCTTCCCTGGTGGCGCAGTGGTTGAGAGTCCGCCTGCCGATGCAGGGGACACGGGTTCGTGCCCCGGTCTGGGAAGATCTCACGTGCTGTGGAGCGGCTGGGCCCGTGAGCCACGGCCGCTGAGCCTGCGCGTCCGGAGCCTGTGCTCCGCAACGGGAGAGGCCGCAACAGTGAGAGGCCCGCGTACCAAAAAAAAAAAAAAGTTCAAGCCACTTTAAACCAAAGAAAGAATATGTATAGCAAAATTCCAGGTATTTATTTATCTATCTACCCAGTTAGAACGTATATTTAAGCACCTACAGTGCTGAGCTGGCTGAGAGCTGAGTGGAAGAGGGAGGTTCCACTAGGTGGAACCTAGGGGTTGGTTCCACCGACCGCTGAGACTTTCACTGTCCATCTCTGTCCCCGGCCCCATGAGGGCGCACAAATTTTACACTGATTCCACGGGCAGTTGATGAACTGCCACACTGCGACAGCAGCAGATTGCCTACGGGTTGTGTCCCCTCCACCCTACCCCCACCACTCCCCCAGGACAAAACAAAATCTAGAGTCTTTTTATATGAAATTCACTTCACCAGAAAAACAAAGTAAGCAATCAGTTCCTCTTCGGTTCAACTTGAAGGCGCACTTAAAGCTTTTCCCAAGATACTAGGTGATGGTTCACAAGAGGCAGAGCCTTTTAAATTCAGTCTCCCCTGCTATTCAGCAAAGGTGTATTTACCTACTTTGAGACAGGTTCATGATGAAGGGCACACAGGAAAAATGCAGAGCGGGGTGGGGGTGGGGGGGTGGTTTGCTACAGGGTATACTCTTTGTTTGAATGATTCTTTATGTCTGCTGAAGAAGAAAGAAGACGGAAGATGTTGCTTCTAATTTTCTCACGTGTCTCAAAAATGAACACTGGGATTGCCGCTCAGCTTGTCACAGGTGAGTACCTACAGCTAGGAGGCAGCGGGCTCAGTGGCATGGCAGGAGGCTGGAGACTCAAGAAGGAAGAATTTAAATTGCCGATCACTACTGTTATCTTGTGAGGAGTCCCTGTATGAGCCACTTAACCTTTCCCGAGACCTCAGTTTCTTTTTTTTAAAAAGTGAGATGCATACAGGTTCATTTCACAGTTTGCTGTGCGGTATAATTAATAAAATACACAAAACTGCCTATCCTACACTGTTCATTAATAATTCCCAAAGATAATACAAACTCTCCGATTGGCAATATAAGTGCAGCCTTTAAAATTTGGTAGACATGCTTTCATTAAGAGGTAAGGTTTTAAATACTTCAATGAGATTTCTTAACACATACACACACACACCAGGGAAACTATAGACAGAAAATAGGGTGAAGTCCGACTCATCCATGATGATGAAAGGGGCCTTCAGCTGTAACCTACAGCGCTGGGATAATTTACCTTGATATACTGCCACAGATGACGGAGCACGGTTCCGTGTTGTGCAAGTACTGAACGGCTTTGGTTGTTCCTATTAATATACTGATTCGAATGTGCCAAGAGAGTGGGGCTGTGTCACCCTGAAAAGACAACAGTAGTTGGTTTGGTTGTATTTTCTGAGTAAAAACCAATAAACGCTAATGAGGAGGTGGTGAGGGGGGGTAAATGAACACTGTAGTTTACCATAAGCGATTTTTAATTCAAAATAGGTTTTCCTCTACTACCAACGCTGGTTCTAGGCCCCTTTATAGGCAATGGAAATACCCAATAATTTTAGTGTTATCTTAATTGAAATATGGCTAATAAGATGTTTAAGAGTTCATTAAACAAGATTTTAAAGTTATTGTGGCACGATAGTGTGGGTAACTGAAAATAATCCGTTTTATTCTCATCGTAATTGAAATTTAACCAATTTGGAATCAGTTTTTAAAACTTATCTTTCAGAAACATCACAAAAGAGAAACCATGGCATTTATTCAACCTCGTTCCTTCTCTTTAAGGTGTCTATCACTTTTATGTCTATCCTTTGTACTGAATGGTACTTTGCGTAAAGTTATGCAAATAAAAATTGTCTGAGAAATAAGGGTAGTTGATGTAAACTCATTTGAGACGTGGTATCAATGAGGAGTAAGGACCCAGCAACTCTTCTGGCCACCATGTTGCACAACACACAATAGCTCAAGTATTTCAGCAGCTGCCTCAGGGCTTTAGAGGGTCAGAGTATCAGGCAGAGTAATAGATATAACTTACTACACACTGTAATCTGTCAAAAAGTGATCCATTTCTCATATACGGATAAACCAGGCAAAACTTCTCACTCTCTGTAAAATATGCAGCCAACTCCAATATGTTTGGATGTTGGAACCTTGAAACAAAAGATTTTTTAAATCCATCAAACTGTTTATTCAAATAGGAAATGAATAACACTGTTTTGGGGATGGTAGGGTGGGTTGGGGAACAGGTATAAAGCAGAATATAAATTTGGCCAAGAGAGAAGGAATTTCAATGGACACATGATACAGATTTGCCTTCCAAATTGGTCTAAAGCGTTCTGACAGATATTAGCCAATATCCAAACATAAGACAGATATCTTAAGAAAGTAAAGAGTTCTTAAGATTTGGGGTTTGGGAAACTTTACAACAAATAGAAAACAATATTTGATATTAACTTATTTTTATCAACATGAAACCCAATATAACTTATTTATTAAAGATAATACAAGTGAAATTATCCATTTCATTGCTTCAGGTATACATGTGTAACTAAAATCACCAAAATAGAAGAGTTCGGAAGACTGTTTTCATTCATCCATTTACTGAATGCTACCATGTCAAGTGCTGTACTAGGCCCCAGTCACACAGTTAAGAGACATCCAGTGCCTTCAGAAAGCTTGTAGTGTTACCTGAAACCCATGTGACTAGTAAAGTTTGATGTTGAAAAACACATCACTGATTTTTAAATCCCAGAATTCTGTGTCAGTATCGTATACATTTTTCAGGTTCTTTTTTAAAAAAACTCTATTTCTTGAGGGCATGTGTCATCACTGTGAAAACCAATGGAACCCAGTAACAGCTATGAAATATGAAACATGTGAAATTCACCACACATACTGTGAACTCAACTCAATTCAACAATTATTTATGGAACACCTTCTATGTCTTAGGCATGCCTGGTGATATTAAAATAAATAAAGCTATTTTTCCATAAATGGTGTTATGTATAAAATCCTATTATAGGGCTTCCCTGGTGGCGCAGTGGTTGAGAGTCTGCCTGCCGATGCAGGGGACACGGGTTCCGGGAGGATCCCACATGCCGTGGAGCGGCTGGACCCGTGAGCCATGGCCGCTGAGCCTGAGCGTCTGGAGCCTGTGCTCCGCAATGGGAGAGGCCACAGCAGTGAGAGGCCCACGTACCGCAAAAAAAAAAAAAAAAAAAAAATATCCTATTACACATTTCTTCAGTAGCAAAACTTACCTATAAAACACGCGTGTGTGTGTGCATGTGTGTCTGTGTGTGTGTGTATATATATATATATATATATATATATATACCTCCCTTCTGAGTCCCTCTATTCCTTCTTCCTCAAGAAAGGCAATGTGTGGGTGTGTGTAAGTATACATACATAAACACATAATACAATCCCTTAAGTAGTTCCCTTAATATTAAACAAAAAAACCTCATCCTCAGGTCTCAGCTTAGACGTTACTTTTTCCAAGACACCTACTCTGCCGCCCACCCGCCTCCCCAAATTAGCATTTCCTCCTCCCTCAGTGCTCTGTACTTGCTTGTCTTATTAGTTAACTTACCGAAATTGCCTGTTTGCCTGTGCACTTCTCCCCTAAACCCACTCCAGACAGTATGTTCTAAGAGGAGAAGCCTGCCTCTGACCTACTTACTAGCAAATGTCTGAGAAGAGGGAGATTGAGTATGATTCAGGAAATAAACTGGATCTTGTTAAAAAAAAAAAAAAAGTACGCTCTGCCTCAGTTTCCTCATCTGCAAAATGGGCATAATAGCAGGACTCACCTCACAGGATTGTTGTGAGGATTAAAGAATTAACACATGTGAAGTACTTGGTATAGGGCCTAAAACTAAAGAAATATTAGCAATATAAATGATAATGATGGCACACCAGGAATATTCAATGTCATAGTTGTTAATTCTCTCTAAAGTAATACATAAATGCCTCAGCAGAATAAATCCAAATGGATCAGATATACAAATGTAAAAAATGAAAATATAAAAGTACTTGGAAAAAATGGCATAATTCTTTTATAACCTCTCAGTGGGGAAGGCCTTTTAAACTATAATATAAAACCCAGACTCCATAAGAGAAAGTATAGATTAAATTCAACTACATGAAAACTGTTTCCACATGGCCAAAACTAGAATAAGCAAAGACAAATGAAAATGTGGTAAAAAATTATTTGTATCTTGTAACATAAAAATAGGGCTAATTTTCTCTAATATATAAAATGCTCTTACAAACCATTAAGAAAAAACCCAACAGCCTAATAAAAAAATGGGCAAAAAACATTAACAGATATTTCATGGAAAAGGAAATACATCTCAATATATGAAAAGATTCATTCATCATAGAAAAAGAAATTTAAACTACACTGAGAAACCATTTCCACTTAGCACATCAGAAAAAACTAAAAGAATAAACGCTATGTTATCAAGAATATGGGGAACCAGGCACTCTAACATATGTCTGGTATACGTGTAAATTCGTACAGCTTCTACTGGAGGACAATGTGGTAACAGGTAACACATACAACCATTTGACCCTATAATTATGTGAAGCTTTCTTAGTTTTCTAAGCGATATTAAAACTTAGATAAGTTTTCCAACAGGTCTGAAATAACACATATAAAAGGTTTCTTGTTGTAGCATTTTTTTTTTAAGTGAAAGATTAGGAGAACTCTAAACATCCATCAGTAGGAAAACGGTTGATTACATTACAGCACGGCACACAGTGGAATACTAAAATGAGCAAAGTGAGCAACGTATGCATGCTACCTCTTGTGTGAGAAGAGGAAAGTAAGAAAACAAAATACATATATGCTTGCACAGAAAATATCTCTGAAAAGATATACAGGAAACTGATAACGCTGTTGCCTTTGGGAAAATCAGCTAGGTGGCTGGATGAGAATAGTGGAAGAAAATCTCTTGGCTTACCCTTTTGCCCTTTTGGAATTTTGAACTGTCTGAACTTATTATTTATTCCTAAGCAAAGAAATAAAGTTTAAATATAAAAACCTTATTACAACTTTGGTTTTAGTTTTTTGTTGACTAAATGATATATTAAGTGTTTATACTTAGCCTCTAACATTTTGATTTCTGGTCCTGGGTATAAACGGAGAAGGATTTAGGATAATACCTCTCTCCCCCCAATTCATGTATTGGTTTAGAAAACATCTGAAAAGAACATTTTCTGTTTGTAAAGGGTGATGACTGAACTCTATAGGGTTAGGGGCCTTCAGTGAGACAGGTTGCACAGCTGCAGATATGAATATATATGAAAATGAAGTCATTTTAGTTTGTCTCCAAGAACTTTCAAGTTCATGAATGAATTCCCAGAAAATAATGTGCACATCGAAAGTACTTGATTTCTTTGCCTAAAACTCTCTTCCAGAAGAGGTCTATATTGATGAAACAGTTTCTTGACTGGAATGTCTCTAAGAAAGGGGGGAAATGGTAAAATATATACAATTCTAAAGTTCTAAGAATTAGTTTACATTCAGTCATGTTAGTCACACATGATTTAACCCATTTCCTTGTGACAGTTTCTTGTTAAAATATGTTCAAGTGAATTATGTAAATGGTCTATTTTAAAATGTATTCCAAGGAATATACTAAAGCAGATGTCAAAATTTTACCCGATGTTCTAACATCCAACCCACATTTATTAAATGCCAACCATGCCAAGCTCTGTGCTGTAGAATCAAAGATGAACAGAGATGAAAACCAGGCACAAGTGGAGAAATCCAAAGCAATATACTCACAGCAGTAAAACTTCAAGCTCAGATAAAAAGCTCTTCCATTGTTTCTTACATTGCATTGTTTTCCCCTAAATATCATACAGAAACACAAGAAAAACAATAAGGAAAGGATCTCTCTATTTCTGGGATTCTTACCTAGGGTCTATAGTCTCCCTGAAATTAGATACTTTATGGCATAAGTGCATATGAACATTTTTCTGGGGAGAGGATCCTTAGCTTGCATCAGACTTTCAAAAATCCATTAACCCCAAAACAGATTTAGAACCACTGCTTTCGAATTAGAAGTTTTTCATGAAATGTATCATACTGCTCTATTTTATATTCAAACCCTTTCACCATATTTTGTACACATTTACATGAATTCAAAAATATGTATTCAAAGAAAATCCCATGACAGAAACTCCCCACTTGATCTCAAAGAATCCTGGTTGTGATAGTTGTGTTCTAATTAGAATTGATTTCAATAATTTGGCATTTATGACTTGGGTCATTTGGCTGTTGGTTCAAGTTTACCTTGGTACTAATTTTGAAAAAATGGGCCCACTAGGAAAATGAAACATATAACTCCTTACTTCAAAGAAGATTCAGAAGCTAGCAGAGTGCCCGACATATGAATAAATTGATGAATTCAATGATATTGTATGGAGCACCTCCACTGTTCTCGATGGCTTCATACACCTGACATCGTTGCGTGTCTCTGGATCTCAAATTCCTAACTTCTACCATGAAAGGGTTAAAGTAAGTGTGCTCCAGTTATTGTCTGCAAATTGCTAGACAGGGCAGAGTTCTTTTTTGTTTTTGTTTTCTTTTTTAATATTTATTTATTTATTTATTTTTTGGTTGCACTGGGTCTTCGTTGCTGTGCGCGGGCTTTCTCTAGTTGCTGCGAGCAGGGGCTACTCTCCGTTGTGGTGCGTGGGCTTCTCATTGCAGTGGCTTCTCTTGTTGCGGAGCACGGGCTCTAGAGCGCAGGCTCAGTAGTCGTAGTGCACGGGCTTAGTTGCTCCGCGGCGTGTGGGATCTTCCTGGACCAGCGGTCGAACCCGTGTCCCCTGCATTGGCAGGCGGATTCTTAACCACTGCGCCACCAGGGAAGTCCCATGGCAGAGTTTTTAGAGCTCTCTGTCCTCAGGAACAAAGGGAGAGAAATCCAACAGGAATCCTGGAAACTATTTTCCAAGTTAACCCAAGAAGTCAGAAACAATAAACTAGTCTAACAAATCATTTGCAAGGACCACATTATGAGAATTTACATTTTAAAAAACCACTGCCCTGGGAGCGAGTGGACTGGGTGTCAGGCCCACCTCTAACACTCATTATTTGTGACTTATTGTCACCAAACCTCCCTGGGGTCCTCGTTTTCTTAATCTGAAAATGTGAAGGGGTTAGTTTTTGTGTTCATGCTACCCTAGCACTCTTGCTGCTCAAAGTGTGTTCTGTGATTGTCTGGGAGCTGATGGGAAATGCTGAGTCTCAGGTCCCTACCCAAATGTGCTGAATCAGAATCTGCACTGTAAGATCCCCAGGTGAGCTGGATGCACTAATCTAACACACCTAAGTACAGTTCCCAGCCTCAGTCCCTCTAAGAAAGGTTACCGAAATTAAGGTCTCAATGTTACAAAACTACATTTCTAGTAAAAAATGTTCTGTGGCTAAGGCTTCATTAAATTATCTCATTTTTCCTGATGTGTATGTGTATGTGTGTGTAGGAGTTTGTACAAGCTCTAGGTCTTGGGTAACTTTGTTACCTCCTGCCTTTTTACTAATACTGAATAGCAACTAAATTCATGAAAACAGCCTATGTGCTTCATTCAATTCACCTAACAAACATTTATTGAGCGACTACTATAGGCCAGGCTCTGTAATACAGCACTGGGATACAAAGATAAATAAAAGCTCCTTAAAGAAAACCATCCAGTCCACTGGGAGAGGCAGATGAAGAAATCAATACTATGAGACAGTGGTATTTTCCTGCGACTGTACAGAGGAGGGTCACCAAAACCATCCTGGAGGGGTCGGAAGCAGTCAAGGAAATGATCATTGTCTTCGGGACAGAAAGGGCAAAGACATCCCATTCTGAAGCCAGACCCCTGGAAAGAATACTCCCAAGAGGGAGTGTGAGTTGGTGGCAGCTGCGGAGAGAAGAGGAAAGTAGACGCATGGAGTCTTTGGGGAGGTGGCCCTGGGGCTCAACCAGAAGAGAATGTACAAATGGGGCCAGGGACACACTGGCCCCAAGAAGCAGCCTTCAGTTAGGACACCTCTAGAGTAACCACATTCTTCTTGGTGAATGGTTATAACAATAGATTGTTTCATTTCTTCATTAGACATTCATCTTCTCAGGAATCTTGAGATGTCTATACAGAATTAGTGGGGCAAATGCAGTTTGAGGAAATGGACAAATTGGGTTCATAATTTTTTTAAAGAGGCCCTGTAATCTAAGCTGCAAAACTGGAACCACCTCAGATCCCTCCTTCTCCCCTATTTCCCCAGCCCTGTCTAACAGATCACCAGATTTGCTCCATTTCACCTCATCTTTCAGACATAGTACCCTCCCTTGCCATCCCCACTGCCTCTGCCCTGGCTTAGAGCGGTTACCAACACACGTCACACATCTGAACCACCTGGGGACGCCTACCACCACCACTTCTCTGACCCAACCAGATGCTGCAGAGCTCAGTTTTTAAAACGCTTCCTGGGTGATTCTAATATTAAACTGGAGAATACAGGTTTCAGCCCTATCCACTTCAGCTTACACATCTGAAATATCCCTCTGCCAGGTCTTTCTACCTCTAGTCTAATTCCTGCCGTCTTTCCTCCAGTGCCCCTGCCAACTTCCAGTCCATCATCTGACCGGTAATCAAAGTGATACTTCAAAACACAAATCTCGTCCTTTCACTCTCCTACTTAGAAACCATCCACGGACTTCACCTATCTTTCCAGTATCATCTGATGCCACTACGTTCCCACCCTCTCACACTAAACTCTACTCCACCAAACGAACTGGTCTTCGTGAGTAAGACACAGGCTTTCATGCATGTGCCTCTAGGCCTGGGCACCTGCTATCTCTTCCATCTAGAAAGTACTTCCCTCGCTGCCTGGTAAATTCTCCTTATCCTTCAAAATCCACTTGAAAGGTCACTGCCTTTCATCCACTTTTCCATTTGTTTACTGAGGAAATGTTTACTGCGTGGTTACTCTGTGCCAGCCCCTCCTCTGCCTATCTTCTATGTGCTCCCATGACCTTTGGGGCAAATCTCTGCTAAAGTGCTTATCACACTGCAATTTAATCTTTTCTTTACCTGTTTTCCCCATAAGGCTGGGAACTCTTGGAGAATGTAACTATGCTTTATTCATCTCCCCCCAACACGCAGCCCGTAAAAGAAGTTTAGTAAATGTTTATTGGCTGTGGACCAACAATGAAGAACAGCTCTCTGGGTATGCGTGTGCAGACCTACCTCCTCCTGACTCCTGCGTCGGACCCCCAATAGCCTTTCTGCTTCCCTGGCTCTACTCAGCTGTATTCTAACCTCCTGCTCCGATCATTGCCGTGCTGCTCCTCCCAAAGCCTCCGCTTTCCCCCGCTCCTGAACTGCGATTGAAGACGATTCATAAAGTAGCACCGAATATCAGTCTGTGGCTTAGCCCGTGAAGCTGCATGGAGAGGGCGCTGCCCATCCTGGAAAGCCAGGAAACCTGGAGCAGACCAGCACAATCCGGCCATCTTAAGCAAAGTCGCAATGGTCCTAACTACGCTTTTCAGAAAAGTCTTTCTCAGGCCATACATCTGGGGAGGGGAAGGATTTAACTTCCACATTCCTGCAAGACAGGCATTCATTTCTCAGTCATTTCTCCAGTCACCAGAGGTCATATATCTTATTTCCATTTATGAAATTTTATTTTCAAGTATACCTCCTTTCAATGTTGATGAAAAATGACACATTTTAATGTGAAATATGAGCCAGTAAATGGAATGGATATCCTGTGATAGTAATTCTTTCCATACCTGTTTAAATAATTTAATGGCATATGTTCGGTTTTGGATTTCCACTCTGTATACCTCAAAAATTTCCCCTTCTCCGATTAAAAAGTCTTTGTGGAAATTTCTGGTTCCTTCTATGACGTTGTGAAAGCTGATGGACGATTTAAACAATATTCCTTAGGAAGGAAAGTAGGGAGAAGATAAGTTACTTTTTCTCTTTTTAAGAATCAACCATCATTATAAAGAACCAAGACTTCCCTACTAGAAACAAATCAGGGCCCAGCGAAAAGTCAACAGAGAAAGGCCCAGGAGCAAAAACTGAAGCCCACCATGTGCTCTCTGTACATTTACTTGGGCCTGGCTCCCACCATCCCACAGAGCCAATGGCTTTTTAGATATTCAAACAAAAGCGCTGTGATTCTATCACCTTTCCAAAGAGATCAGCCAGACAACTTAGTTGGGGAAACTTTTCCAAGACTGTTTCCCTGTCATTAAATCAACAGATTGCTGCTGACCCACTATGAACCTAAAACCAGTAAAAAAAAAAAAATTATAGAAGTAGAAATTTTGATATGACTAAATAATATTCTCTAAGCATGACTGGGAGAAACGTTTCTCATAAGCCAAATCCTCTAAATGGCTAACTAACTTGCTCAGAGTAAATCAGGAAGATGCTTCCGCTTTTTAAAAAAATCATCTAAAGCAGAGATTGGGAGGAAACATTTCAAAGGTAATCAAATACAAAGGGAAAAGCCTGGCTAAATGCTTCAGAGACCAATTTTGGCTATATCTGCACACTTAGTCTGTTTGATTTAAACCTTTTTTGCTAAACATTAAAGGACCACAAACTTATCTAACTATTCTAATTCTCTTTTGAACCAAAGAAGCATCGGATCTAGTGGCAAAGATTAGGCTAGGCAGCCTTAAATAGCCACTAAAGTTTATCAGAATGATTCCCAGATAGAAGTAAATTATTCGCCCTGCTGATAAAGTAGGAAAGTTGGTGTGGAAAATAACTGATTTTCATAGTGACCTTCAGCACTGCTCTACAATCACCTCTAAAGATTTCTCTATAAGTGCTATGAAAATTTCTAAAACTGTATAAAACCCAACATAATTTTTAAATGTCTTCCTATGACACATAAAAATAGCAAATGTCATGAAATTCTCCTGAGACCACAATTATGCTCTTTACTGGCCAATGAATTTTTAATACAACAATAATGTATCACCTATCAGAACTATGTGTCAGTCAAAATTGAGAATATTTTGATATCTATGAAAAATTTATCCTGAATCTGCATATTAATGAATAGTTATTATGTTTATTGGATCTTTCTAAATTTCACTTAAAAGAATTCATGAATTCACTTAAAGGAAAACATGATTTAAAGAAAAGTTGTTTTGTTTTTCTTACCTTTTTCATTATGTTCAGGAATAAGAACATTATCCGCTGTGACACTAGCTGTTTCCTAGGAGAAGAAATACATATTAAAGTATAATTCAATTTCATAAAGTCTAGAAAGAACAGAACCCCAACAGAAATCCAAAGCTCCCCCTGGGACTGTACAGTGCAACAGGGTGGAATCTAATTTAGAAGAAAGCTAGTAGAATGCAAAGTTATTCCATTTTATTCAATAGTATTCACTGCTATATATATTCCATACCAACGGTAAAAACTCAAGTATCAAAGTCATAGTTATAGTCAATTTTTTTTTTTTGCTGTACGCGGGCCTCTCACTGTTGTGGCCTCTCCTGTTGTGGAGCACAGGCTCCGGACGCGCAGGCTCAGCGGCCATGGCTCACAGGCCCAGCCGCTCCGCGGCATGTGGGATCTTCCCACACCAGGCCATGAACCCGCGTCCCCTGCATCGGCAGGCGGACTCCCAACCACCGCGCCACCAGGGAAGCCCTATAGTCAATTTTAAATGACTTCTATTGCTGTAAAAATGATCACCGCTAATTTGCTTTAATAAAAACTAACAGTAACATGCAAAACACTAGAACAGGAAAACTAAAAGCTGAGTTAAGACAAATGCGTAACTTACAGTACTCTTAAAAGTTCTAAGACTCATCTCTGACAGATCACTGAGAGGACAAAGCTCTTAACTCTTCAAACATTTACAAATCTCCAATTTCCTGAATCCCCAAATAAATGAACAAGAATGAGAGCTAAAGCTCTCCAGAATTTAAAAAAGTACCTGCAAATACAGCATTTTTCTGCCTGATAACTTCATTCCTTACACTCAATTATATATGCAACAGGGTTCAAGGGTCATTCCCCATGCGCACACACTCTACCTTGGATAACGTGATCGGAAATCCTTTTCCCTGATGACTCTGCTCTGAAGGATTCAAGGCTGCCCCTGAAAGAGAAATAAGGGAATATAGATACAAAAAATGTTATGTTCTTAACAAACTTTTTTTTCTTTTTTACACTGTGAAAATAAATACCTTGCTAGTAAGGTTCATTTCTAAAGCTCAGTTTCATTCCCATTGAATGGTTTCAAATTTCCATATGTGAAAGAGCTTTCTAATGATCAAATATACAAACATACCTTTGTTCACTTAAAACATGAGCACCTATCTTTTTTTCTTGTTTGTTCGTTTGTATTTTTGTTTTTTTAATTTTTGGCTGTGAGGCGCGGCACGTGGGATCTTAGTTGCCTGACCAGGGATCAAACCCGTTCCCCCTGCAGTGGAAGCTCGGAGTCTTAACCACTGGACCGCCAGGGAAGTCCATGAGCACCTATCTTAAATTATTGTTAGACATCATTAAAAATATTGAAGTATGAAGGAGAGAACTGACAGGAAAAAAGCAATGTTGTTATCAGTTTTTTGTACGTGTATTTAAATTTTTTACGATTATGGGATTATACCTCTCTCGGTTAGTTCACTCTTTATCCCATCTTGTGCCATAAGGTATTAGAGGGGTGAGTGAGTGTGAGAGTGTGTGTGTGTGTGTGTGTGTGTGCGCGCACGCGCAATCACAAATGCCCACAAATGCTGCCCAATTGAAGACAATTACTTCTGTCTGAACTAAGGAAGTCTATGTAGCTTCCTACAAAAAATTAAAACTCTGCAATATTTTGCTGTTACTTCTGACATTTTGATTCAGACTTCAGAAGTTTTATTTCATCTTCTAGTTTTTCTTAAATTGTATTCTAATGTTTCCTGGATTATTTTGCTTAGAAGACTAGCAACAAAATACAATCAATTAATAATAAGCCTCCTTGAACAAAACTATAAATCAATTAGACCGAACAGACATCTATAGAACATTCCATCCAAAACAGAAGAATATACTCATACTTTGCAAGTGTACGTTGAGCATTCTCCGGAACAGATCACATGTTAGGTAGTAAAATGAGCCTCAATAAATTTGGAAGGATGAAATCATACAAAGCATATTCTCTGACTACATGGAATTAAAGTAGAAATCAAGGGCTTCCCTGGTGGCACAGTGGTTAAGAATCTGCCTGCCAATGCAGGTGACACGGGTTCAAGCCCTGGTCTGGGAGGATCCCCCATGCCATGGAGCAACTAAGCCCGTGTGCCACAACTACTGAGCCTGTGCTCTAGAGCCCGTGAGCCACAACTATTGAGCCCACGTGCCACAACTACTGAGCCCACGCACCTAGAGCCCCTGCTCTGCAACAAGAGAAGCCACTGCAGTGAGAAGCCTGTGCACCGCAATGAAGAGTAGCCCCCACTCACTGCAACTACAGAAAGCCCGTGTGCAGCAATGAAGACCCAATGCAGCCAAAAATAAATAAAAATAAATACATTTTTTAAAAGTGCAAAAAAAAAAAGTAGAAATCAATAACAAAAGGAAATTTTTTTTGGAAATTGACAAATACATGAAAATTAAACACCAAACTCATAAATAACCAATGAGTCAAAGAAGAAATCACAAGGGAAATTAGAAAATACTTTGTGATGGATGAAAACAAAAACACAACATGCCAAAACGTATGGCATGCAGCAAAAGCAGCGCTTAAAGAGAAATTTATTGCTGTTAATGTCCACCTTTAAAAAGAAGAAAAATATCAAATAAATAGCCTAAACTTTTGCCTTGAGGAACTAAAAAAGAAGAAACAACTAAACCACAGGAAGCAGAAGGAAGGAAGAATTAAGACTGGAGTGGAAATAAATGAAATAGAAGAACAGAATAGAAAAACAGAAGAGAAATATCAATGAAACTGAAGCTGGTTCTTTGAAAATATAAACAAAGTTGACAATCTTTTAGTTAGACTGACCAAGAAAGAAAGAAGACTCAAAATTACTAAAATTAAGAACAAAAGACATAACTACTAACCTTACAGAAATAAAAAGAATTATAAGGGAATACTGTGAACAACTATTTGTCAGAAAACTAGATAAATGACATGGACAGATTCCTAGAAAGACACAAACTACCAAAACTAATTCAAGAAGAAATAAACAACCTGAATGGGTCTGTAACAAGGGAAGAGATTTAATTAATATTTTAAGACTTCCCATAAAGAAAAGCCCAGGCCCAAGTGGCTTCACAGGTAAATTTTACCAAACATTTAAAGAAGATTTAAGACCAGTTCTTCACACATTCTTCCAAAATAGAAGAGGAGGAAACAACTCCCAAATCTTTCTTTGAGGCCAATATTGTCCTAATATCAATGCCACACAAAATAGCACAAGAAAACTACAGACCTATATCCCTTATGAATATAGATGCAAAAATCCTCACCAAAATACTAAATCCAGAAACATATAACAAAGATGAGGTACCATGACCAAGTGGGATTCATCCCAGGAATCCAAGGTTAGCTTAATATCTGAAAATATACCACATTAATAAAATGAACAAACTCATAAAATCCAATAATCTATCATGATGAAGCTCTAGGGAGAGAAAAAAAATGGCTTAATTTGGTAAAGGGCATCTGTGAAAAACTTACAGTGAACATCATACATAATGGTGAAAGACTGAATGTTTTCTCCTTAGATCAGGAACAAGAAAAGAATATGTTGGTCTTGCCACTTCTATTCAACATTATACTAGAGGTTCCAGCGAGGGCAATTAGGCAAGAAATAGCAAACATCCTGAATAAGGTATTGTTGTGTAGAACAAAATTTGAAGTTTGGGGGCTGCAAGGGCACTAAAAGCCATTGTCCTTTTGCTGCACATAAAAAGAGAGACAATACTTCACTGTCATATAAAATGGGAGATTCAAAATGGCTTGGCTAAGGTGATTAAGGTGAAACCATCCCACCAAATGGAACAATTTTAAGGAAAGCTAGGCAAAAACAGATTATTTAGATAAGTGATAACTCTGTTCATGGTAGCAACAAAGAAAGACTAAATCTTTATGCATTTCAATTAGGAGCTCCAACTCCTGACTTCAGTGAGCTGCTCTCATAGAAAACACCTGTGCAGCAGGTTACATTTAAACGTTTCCAATGAATCATCGTGTGGCTGCTTTCAACGAGCTATACAATTAATGTTTTTAAGATCATAATTCAAAGCATTAATTCAACAAACTGCAAATAAATAATGCTATTTTCCTTAGCAAAGGATTCAGAACAAAGCACTAACCTCCTTTTCATCTCAGATGTATCTATCTCCTGGTATTAGGGCAGTAATTGATTGCCTTTCCACAAATCAACTAATCCCACATTGTAAAAATTAAATTAATTTCCCATGTGCAACAGACTAGGAGTCAACCAAGGATGTGGAATTTTTGTCCATATAATTCCCCGCTGCATAAATAAACAACATAGAGTGTGAAAAGACACCCTGAAATCTATTCCAGAACACTGAAGTATAAAATATACCCGTGCCCTATCAAATTGGTGTGAGTTTATACTGTGAACAACAAGTCACGTGGGTGGTTTCAGTAGCTGGAAAAGGCTCAGATAATGAAAAGGCATTACATTTACAGCTCCCAGAGACTCACTGCATTTCACCTGATCAGTCAGCTTCAGAGTGAAACATTCTGCTGTATAAAACTAAGTGAAGGGACTTCCCTGGTGGTCTAGTGGGTAAGACTCTGCACTCCCAATGCAGGGGGCCGGGGTTCGATCCCTGGTTGGGGAACTAGATCCTGCATACATGCTGCAACTATGAGCTCGCATGCCGCAAGTAAGAGTTCACATGCCACAACTAAGAGTCCGAATGCTGCAACTAAGAAGTCCACATGCTACAACTAAAGAGCCACATGTTGCCGTGAAGAACTCACGTGCTGCAACTAAGACCCGGAGTGGCCAAAATAAATAAATAAATAAACATTAAGAAAAAAAACCTAAGTGAAGAAATAGTGCGCAACAGAAAAAAGGGATTAGCCAAGTTATACAGATAATATCATGGTGGAAGCCTATTGGGAACTGTCTAATACCTTATTAATGTGAAAAACCTATAAAATAAGTCATTCTGAAGCTACAGTTTTCTGGTACAAACCTCTTGGGATTTCTTCTTGTGTGTGCAAAGCTTCTTTAGGTGATGAGGCAGTGGCTTGAGTGGACAAAATATATTATCAAAGAGCATGTGTGCAAATACACAGAACTAAAAATATGCCTGGATGAAATAGCCAAAGAATAAGCCTGCTGATTTAAAGGAGTTTCCAACCTAAGAGCCCTGAATCTATAACATAAGACCCAAGATCACTCAAGATCATTCTTGTTGAAGCCAATGAATCTAAAGTGGAATAAACAGAACAGGTGACATTGGGAGTTTATTTTATTGACAAAGAGTGAACAGAGAAAACTTCATGAGCTTTATTTATCAGGTTACTATAAATGTAACGCATGACACAGCATCAGAAAGAGAAGACAAAGAGAGGGAAGAATCAAGCCACTGTGAAACGGACAGTAAACAGGTTAGAAGTTAGAAAGCCATGGCATGAAAACAGCAGTGAAGACAATAGAGAAATCCCAGGGTTATTTTGGAGGTATCATCTGCACTAAAATACGGGGGGGAAACCCAATTATTTTTAACTTCTAATCACACGGTAAAACAAATTATAGCATTATTTGTATTTTACTCATATTGTGGTTCTGGTCATGTTTATGACTCAGAGAGTCAGAGTTTTGGACAGACAGCTGATTCTCTTAACTAAGTGAGAATGAAACATTTTAAGAAGCGTAGCTTGTAAATAAATATTTTTTAAAAACCAAACTATAAAGTGGTAGAAGGGAATGTGTTGTATAAGTTAGGCAATAAGAAAAGAAAGTGTCAGACACAAAAGTGTGAAGCTGCAAACCCCGCTTCAGATAAAAGTCACAGGTAAGGAATCAGTGACACACAGCATGACCAGTCAATGTCTTAGATAAAATACAATATTTACAAGTTACAATTCATATAAAATTGAGTAAGAGCCGTATCGTTAGAATCAATGCTTACCATAAGTTGCAATTAAATGGATAGCTCGATGATGCCCCATCTCCTGGAGAATCTGTAAAAGGTCACCAATAGTCTTGTTTTTCTGTGCCCAGGACCAAAGTAATTCTCTTGTTCCACTTTTACCCTGGTCTACATATTTTTCAATGTGACGAACATCCAGCCAGCTGCTTGAAAGTCGCTCCGCTGTGGAAATTGTAATAGGAAGAACCAAAGAATAGTTTACTTCTATTGGAATCCCTGTTTCTTTGTGTGTACCTTATATGTTCTGTTGCATTTTATTTATATTTTTATTTTGAACTAATTTTAGCATGTATTTCTCACCCAACTTCCCCTAATGTTAACATCTTACGTAACCATGGTACAAAGATCAGACCCAGAGATTACTAAACTGAAGACCTTATTCTAATTTCACCTGTTTTTCTACTGATGTCTTTTTTCTGTTCTAAGAGCCTATCCAGTTTCTCACATTGCAATTACTTGTTCCTTCTCCTTAATCTCCACTAATCTAATGTTCCTCAGTTTTTCCTTATCTTTAAGGACAGTGAAATGCTGTTGTATCCTTCTCGGTGCATAATATCAAGAGGTTCATGATGTCCATGTCTTATCACTGGTGATGTTAACCTTGATCCCTTGGTTAAGGTGATGTCTGCAGGTTTCTCCACTATAAAATTATTATTAATTATTTTTAACTAATAACTATGTTGGGGGAGATACTCTGAGACTATGGAAGCAACCTTCTTCTCAGATTTTGCCTAAAAATATCTGCATCTATCTATGGTTCTTGTTTATCATAATTATTACTGTGGGGTTTGCTTAATGGTATTTTTCAATTTTCCCTTTTTCCTTCTATGTTCGTTAACTCCAATTCTTCTGTAAAAAAGTATTATCTCTTCTTCCCCATTTATTTAGGTAATTAATTTATTTATATCAGTGTGGACTCATGGACAGTTATTTTACTCTACAGGTTAAAATCCAATAGTATCATTATTTATTTTGTTGCTAAAATTGCTCCAGCTTTGTCCATTCAGGCTGCTCCTGCATTCTTTTGACAAGCCCTACCATTCTGGGAACACTTTCTTATTGTTCTGGCTTTACAAGATGCTCTAGGCTCATTTTGTATTCCCCCTGCCCCAGCCCTTGATATAATTACTTTTCCAAGGAGTCCTGATTCCTTTTATTGGATAATGGTGTTTAAAAAGCAAGAACTTAGATGTTAGATGTGCTCACTGCTGCCAGGTCTTTCAAGCAGACAGAGGTGGGAAATATATGTATGTGCTCTCACCCATGCATCTGTATTTCTGTCTGTACACAAGTTAAAAACCATGATTTTTAACATATGGCACATTTTAGACCTTTCTCACTTATATAACTTCATTCTCACACAGTGAGAAACTTTGCTCTCATTATCCACAATATATTTGCTTGTTTGTTCAGTTCTACTACGTACATAAAGTACTTTCAGAATGGCTAACCCGTAGCCCTGTGAGGAACACATTAACTAATCAAATTACAGCATTTGTGCACACTTGTCTTTGTCCTCAGGCTAAGGATATTCTGGGAAGAGCCTGTTTTCCAAGGTTACTTAGGTTAGTTCTTTTCTCTCTCATTCTCTTCAGTGTGGTTACTCACTGATAATATAGTTAGGTTCATTTGTTGAAGCTTATATGAAACGCTGTTTAAAATTTTTGTTCTACGTAAAATAGATAGCTAGTGGGAAGCAGCCGCATAGCACAGGGAGATCAGCTCAGTGCTTTGTGACCACCTAGAGGGGTGGGATAGGGAGGGTGGGAGGGAGGGAGATGCAAGAGATATGGGGACATACGTATATGTATAACTGATTCACTTTGTTATAAAGCAGAAACTAACACACAATTGTAAAGCAATTATACTACAATAAGGATGTTAAAAAATTTTTTTTTGTTCTAGACTGTCTTTGCTGAACATTTTTGAGCAATTAAAAGTTATTATCTGGGTAGGGTCAGGGAAATGTTCTACTGGGATAACAGGATTTTAATTACTCGAAAACAGTGTATATGACTTATTTAGGGTCCTTTAAATACCTTAAAGCTGTACTGGAAGTATATGACTTTTTAAACAATTTTTATTGGAGTATAGTTGATTTGGCACCCTGAGATAATAGGATTCTTCAGGTAAGATATTACACGGACTTTCTGCATAACTCCCAAATTTTAAAGTGTATTTTAAGGCAAAGGAGGAAGAAAGCAAGCAGATGACAGATGGAAAGAATAGCTTTCTTGTCCCTGGGACAGTACTCCCGGATTAGGCCAGCCATCCTGAGTACTGAAATTAGCAATGTGTTTTAGGGCTGGTGATGGTGATGGCAGCATCCCCTCATACCTTTATCCTCCAGAGTCTTAAAATTTCAGGCAGCCAGATACAGATCTATAGATAAAATCCAACTGTCACCTGAGAGTGGTTGTGGGGACCTGCAACACATCACTGTCACTGGTTGTGGGAATCGGCCCCTCTCCCTCTACCACACACAAATATGGAAGCTGACCTCCAAGAGGAATCAAGGTAACCTCATGGAAGGGCTCACTTTTCCAACAATGATGTTCTCCAAAGGCTGATGTCCTTTTATAAGACAAACAGGTTCTCAGCTCTGAGAAGAGCAATAAGCCCTAGGGAACTATCTTTTGTTCAGTCTGTTTCAGACTCCACAGGTTTTAAAAATTTCTTAAGGAACTACTACACCAGTTACAGTCTTTGAACAAAGATATCAGAAAGGCAAATGTCTTCTGTTTAATATGGCAGCCCTTGCCCCCATATTTTCAGTCCTACAAGGGTTTGCTGGACTATTCAATTTCCTTCAGTTTTATGTTCCTGCTGAGACTGTAAGTAAATCCTAAAAGCTGAAAGGGATCACAATATGATACCATTATTGCCCCTATTTCGGAGCAAAAAACTGGACTTGGTAGACATTGTTAGTACCCACCAATATTTCTACTCCTCTACCCCATCAGAGAGGATGATATTTTCTTGCTCTAGGTTGGTTACGCCTACGTGTCTCTTCCAGCCAGAAACGCTGAAGAGCTAGGGTGCAGTTCACCAGGCTCCCACCCCTGTCACAGCAATGGTAGAAGCACATGTCAAGATGGAGGTGCCCCAAGATGCTGGACCACCACATGGAGATCAGCTGCCCTGGACTCTCAGTGCTCTTCCCATGAGCCAAAAGTAAGTTTCTGTTATGCTAACCACTGAGATTTAGTGGTGGTTTTTTTTTTTTCGTTTTGTTTTTTACTGCAGTATAACTTAGTCTAACCTAATACATACAAAGTTTTTTATCTTGAATGTTTTATTTTTTAAATATTTATTTATTTATTTATTTATTTATGGCCGTGTTGGGTCTTCACTGCTGTGCGTGGGCTTTCTCTAGCTGCAGCGAGCGGGGGCTACTCTTCGTTGCGGTGCACAGGATTCTTATTGCGGTAGCTTCTCTTGTTAGGGAGCACAGGCTCTAGAGCACAGGCTTCAGCGGTTGTGACACGCGGGCTCAGTAGTTGTGGCTCGCGGGCTCTAGAGTGCAGGCTCAGTAGTCGTGGCGCACGGGCTTAGTTGCTCTGTGGCATGTGGGATCTTCCTGGACCATGGCTTGAACCCGTGTCCCCTGCATTGGCAGGTGGATTCTTAACCACTGCGCCACCAGGGAAGTCAGAGTATTTTGTTATTTCAGTCACATCTTATACCCGAAAAGAGTGAAAGGAAGTGGCTGCTCTGGTAAGTACATGTCAAACAAGGGAAGATAAAGTTGAAACATTCAATCTGAATGCCTGCTTAGGCTGTAGGGGGAAAACAGTTACTACAAAATATATGATATCATTCATTAAGTTGGAACGTTTTTGCCCTTCTTCCATATTTTAAGTTCTGGCAAGAATATCTTCCTTTTACATCTCTTTGTAGAGATGATGTCTCATGAAGAGGCAAGGACTGTCCAAATGCCAATATGTTTTAGATAGAGTAGCACTGAAAAAAAAACAGAAGGGAACCTTCAAAGCAAATATAGTTGGCAAGACACGCTAACTCTATTTTAAAGTATTTTTGGATGATGTCATCTGCCTATTTGGTTGAGGCACATTTTTATGAACCCTTTAACTCTTTCTAAAAGCTCTTGGAGGAAATACTGTATATCAGTGTAATTCAAACGTTTGTTGAGCATCTACCGTGTGCAACAGTGCAGTAACCGCACATAGCACGTGTGAGTGGAGCACGAAGAAGGGTCCCTAACTAAAGATGGGGCATCATGGAAGGCTTCCTAGAGGGGTGGTTTCTGGAGCCTGAGCCAAGTTTAAAACTATGAGTATTTCTAAAGAGAGGCCAATTCTTAAGAAATAACTGGATAGGGTATACTACCCTGGGGAGAAAAAAAATCACTCGAGTTACGATTAGAAAACAAGACAAAAGAATGAACTCTGAGCCCCACAGACTATGCTGACTTCTAATGAGAAAAGTCACCAGTCCAGACATCATCATGGCCCCCTGGATATATGCAGGAACACGGGGGTTTAGTGGCGGATCTATCACCAACCTATAGAACAACTCCAGACGAGTCACAGCCTCACTGAGCAATCTCAAACTTCTCATCAGTTAATGTCCTTCGACAAACAGTCCCTCCTAAAACAGACACTAAATTTAGTTGCCCTTTGCTGGCCTGCTGATTATATAAGCACTGACTTTAAAACACCTCCAGTCTTTAAAACACTTCCCAGTCTCCAAATGAACATCCCAATAAGGGAATGCTAAATATCAAATTTCAGCAAAGGGAAAATTTGGATTTCTACTTTGTTAGTAAATCAACTGGCTAACATTTATAGAGGCATAATGTACCATATAAATTAACAACAACACAGCAGGACTTTTTTTTTTCCTTATTAAAACAGTTCTCTTTCCACTTTGACTCTGTGAGATAAGACATGCATGTAATTTAACAGGGGTGAAGAAAGAAGAAGTCCGTGTGGGCTACCACAGCCCGGGAAGGAGCATGAGGTAGTGGGACATCAGCTGACTCTGCAACAGCAGGGGGCTGGGGCAAGGTTTCAGTCAGATGAAGGAAGAGGGAAGAGCCTGTCAGATGGAGAGTTGTTCCAGAAATGAAGAAAAGGGCATGAGGGGGCAAAGAGGAGACCACTATGCTTAGAGCAGAGGGTTCAACTTAAAGAAAAGGTGAACAAGCTCCATGAAGTCTCCGTGTTACCTGCATAGGAATGTGCTCAGCACATAGCAGACATTCCATATGTATCTGCTGAATGACAGACAGAGGCCCTGAGTGTCAGTGTAACTTAAAATTTTTCCCTGAAAGTAAACGGGGCCAATCTAAGATTTCTGAGGAGGTGATGCAAAGATGGAAGCTTTAGTTTCTGGAAGATCCATCTGGCGGCAATAGCAGCAGGAGTCTCATATACAGTATTTGCACATAAAAAGGTATAAACATTTCATGGCTCACAATTCTCATAGTAGGAAAGGAACAGTTTATAACTATTAAGGAAATCTGGAGTTAACCTTTCAAGTTCCAGGGGATGTCAGCTTTCCGACATAATTCTATTCCCCATTTTTCTTTTTATTAATTTCTGAATTTCCTTTTTAAAAGTGCAACAGCCTCAACAAAATACTAGCAAACAGAATCCAACAGCACATTAAACGGATCATACACCATGACCAAGTGGGGTTTATTCCAGGAATGCAAGGATTCTTCAATATACGCAAATCAATCAATGTGATATACCATATTAACAAATTGAAGGAGAAAAACCATATGATCATCTCAATAGATGCAGAGAAAGCTTTCGACAAAATCCAACACCTATTTATGATAAAAACCCTGCAGAAAGTAGGCATAGAGGGAACTTTCCTCAACATAATAAAGGCCATATATGACAAACCCACAGCCAACATCATCCTCAATGGTGAAAAACTGAAAGCATTTCCACTAAGATCAGGAACAAGACAAGGTTGCCCACTCTCACCACTCTTATTCAACATAGTTTGGGAAGTTTTAGCCACAGCAATCAGAGAAGAAAAGGAAATAAAAGGAATCCAAATTGGAAAAGAAGAAGTAAAGCTGTCACTGTTTGCAGATGACATGATACTATACATAGAGAATCCTAAAGATGCTACCAGAAAACTACTAGAGCTAATCAATGAATTTGGTAAAGTAGCAGGATACAAAATTAATGCACAGAAATCTCTGGCATTCCTATACACTAATGATGAAAAATCTGAAAGTGAAATCAAGAAAACACTCCCATTACCACTGCAACAAAAAGAATAAAATATCTAGGAATAAACCTACCTAAGGAGACAAAAGACCTGTATGCAGAAAACTATAAGACACTGATGAAAGAAATTAAAGATGATACAAATAGATGGAGAGATACACTATGTTCTTGGATTGAAAGAATCAACATTGTGAAAATGATTATACTACCCAAAGCAATCTACAGGTTCAATGCAATCCCTATGAAACTACCACTGGCATTTTTCACAGAACTAGAACAAAAAATTTCACAATTTGTATGGAAACACAAAAGACCCCGAATAGCTAAAGCAATCTTGAGAACATAAAATGGAGCTGGAGGAATCAGGCTCCCAGACTTCAGACTATACTACAAAGCCACAGTAATCAAGACAGTATGGTACTGGCACAAAAACAGAAAGATAGTTCAATGGAACAGAATAGAAAGCCCAGAGATAAACCCATGCACATATGGTCACCTTATCTTTGATAAAGGAGGCAGAAATGTACAGTGGAGAAAGGACAGCCTCTTCAATAAGTGGTGCTGGGAAAACTGGACAGGTACATGTAAAAGTATGAGATTAGATCACTCCCTAACACCATACACAAAAATAAGCTCAAAATGGATTAAAGACCTAAATGTAAGGCTAGAAATTATCAAACTCTTAGAGGAAAACATAGGCAGAACACTCTATGACATAAATCACAGCAAGATCCTTTTTGACCCACCTCCTAGAGAAATGGAAATAAAAACAAAAATAAACAAATGGGACCTAATGAAACTTCAAAGCTTTTGCACAGCAAAGGAAACCATAAACAAGACCAAAAGACAACCCTCAGAATGGGAGAAAGTGTTTGCAAATGAAGCAACAGACAAAGGATTAATCTCCAAAATGTATAAGCAGCTCATGCAGCTCAATAACAAAAAAACAAACAACCCAATCCAAAAATGGGCAGAAGACCCAAATAGACATTTCTCCAAAGAAAATATGCAGACTGCCAACAAACACATGAAAGAATGCTCAACATCATTAATCATTAGAGAAATGCAAATCAAAACTACAATGAGATATCATCTCACACCGGTCAGAATGGCCATCATCAAAAAATCTAGAAACAATAAATGCTGGAGAGGGTGTGGAGAAAAGGGAACCCTCTTGCACCATTGGTGGGAATGTAAATTGATACAGCCACTGTGGAGAACAGTATGGAGGTTCCTTAAAAAACTAAAAATAGAACTACCATATGACCCAGCAATCCCACTCCTGGGCATATACCCTGAGAAAACCATAATTCAAAGAGAGTCATGTACCACAATGTTCATTGCAGCTCTATTTACAATAGCCCAGAGATGGAAACAACCTAAGTGTTCATCATCGGATGAATGGATAAAGAAGATGTGGCACATATATACAATGGAATATTATTCAGCCATAAAAAGAAAGAAATTGAGCTATTTGTAATGGGGTGGATAGACCTAGAGTCTGTCATACAGAGTGAAGTAAGTCAGAAAGAGAAAGACAAATACCGTATGCTAACACATATATATGGAATTTAAGAAAAAAAAATGTCATGAAGAACCTAGGGGTAAGACAGGAATAAAGACACAGACCTACTAGAGAATGGACTTGAGGATATGGGGAGGGGGAAGGGTAAGCTGTGACAAGGCGAGATAGAGGCATGGATATATATACACTACCAAAAGTAAGGTAGATAGCTAGTGGGAAGCAGCCGCATAGCACAGGGAGATCAGCTCGGTGCTTTGTGACCACCTAGAGGGGTGGGATAGGGAGGGTGGGAGGGAGGGAGACGCAAGAGAGAAGAGATATGGGAACATATGTATATATATAACTGATTCACTTTGTTATAAAGCATAAACTAACACACCATTGTAAAGCAATTATATTCCAATAAAGGTGTAAAAAATAAACAAATAAAAAAATAAAAATAAATCCACTACGTATGTTAAAAAAAAAAAAAATTGCAACAGGCCATGATTCCCTTGAGCACATCTCTAAGATTTAGCTGCAGGGTGAATGAACAGATACCAAATGAGCTGAGGTTTTTACAGTTCCCTAACACTGACCCCGGGGGCAAAGGTTTCTGAGTTTGCACTAAGTCTAAGGAAAGCTAGATTAGACAAAGGCGTTTTCCAAGAGTACATAGTTGACAGTGCTGAAACTGACCCAGCTCAGTGAAAATGGATCCTGAAAGCATGGGTTGCTTCCAGGACTGGAAATGAAATGTTTTCTCTTTCCCTAACTGGTGATTCACCGTACAATCTTAATAGCTTTTCTCCAATGATGATGCATCGGGAATTAGAAACACCACTAAAAAAGTATTCTTAACATCCATAAAATGTATAATTCATTTAGATCAAATTCTGTAAAACAATGGCTTCAATATGATGCGACAGGAATGCAAACCCTTAATTCCTGTCATATTCTTCAACGTGCAAAGTTTTCTCTAGTGCTTCCTTACTTGTTCCTGCCGGAATGTAGATCTTTATTTATTAATAGTCCTAAACAAAGAGTGAACTTCCCAATGGCTGTTGTGTTGTAAAAGTGAAGAGCCTTCTACATGAAAAGATAAATCAGGAAAAATCTGCTGTACTTAAACACAGTTTAAAATCATTTTTTGGAAGGCAAATTTTTTGTGTGAAAGACATCTTGGCATAATATAAGCCAAAAAAGTTGACCTGAGAAGTCCAGAAATAAATTGATCTGAAAATAGTGACAGCTTAATAATCATTCAATGCTCAAAGGTTCTCAGGGCTCTGTTTTGAGAGGGCAGGACTATCTAGGAGTGCTAACGCTGGGGAATTCAGCTGTAGAAATCACTCTCCACATGCAAATATGTCTCTGAAGGGGTTTTTTAGAATAACGCAACATACCCTATTTGGAATCTTTGTATTTGCATATAACCACATGCCAAAACCCCTAGGAAACTGTCTGCGCTCTTGCAAAGTTTGTTTTGAGATAACAAAATGGGAAGAGGAAAAGATGGCTTTTTTTTTTCCCCCACAAAGCACACAAACAAATTAGGCAATTAAAAAAAAAAACAAAAAAAAACTTGAGGATTTAAAAGATATTTTTAATTCCTAAAAAAGTAAAACAAAACTAAAAAGCATAATTTAGCTCAACTCCTCTTACAGACCACAGCATTAACACCCACTAGGTCATACATTTTACAAGAAATAATATTTGTCCATACTTAAGCTTATGTGTACTTTTTACCCCCTACATGAGTAGGACTCCTATTTGATAAACAGGAAGGCCTGCGCATGATTTTTCAGGGATCTTTCCATCTGTCCTGCTCTCTCAATCCCAGACCCAGGGAAGGATCAAACTTTAATGACTTCTGGGAGACAAGTGAAGAACAGTCCACCCTCAACACCAGTCTTTCAGTCTGGAACTCAGAAGCTGTACAATTCCACACTCAGGGAGTCATCAGTACTATTTTCCCATACTTCCTTCCCTTGTTAAACTTTATAGCATCTCTATTGTTCTGTTGCCTATGTTAAATTGGAAAATTCTTGCACGCAGGGGCCATAACATTGTATCTAGTATAAACTTTGTCTAAGATTCTGCCCAAAAAGAATGTTTAACAGACATCTGTTCATTCATTAATTCATTCAGTCAACAGATATTTAGTGCATACCTTCTCTGTACCAGGTACCATATCAGATCCTAGAGGAATAAGCAGAAAACAAGCAAACAAAAATCCTTGCCCTCATGAAGCTTATTTCTAGATGGACAATAAACAAAGAAATATAGATGTATGTATATATATAAAGTATATGAGGAATGATAAGTGACACAGAGAAAAATAAAGCAGTGAAAGAGCATAAGGGAGCACAGAGGTATCAATTTTAAAAGCATAGTTAGGGTGTGTAATAGTTAATCAAAATCAGGAATGATGTGAAGAAGTAAGCCTCAAGGTTACCTACAGGAAAAACATTCCTTGAATGTCCACGGAGGCCAATTTATCTGGAGTTGAACAAAGAAGAAGAAAGAAGTGAGAAAAGCAATGTAGGGCTTTGGTGTTTACTGTGAGATGGGAAGCTACTGGATGGTTCTGAATAGGATAATGGTATAAGGTGCTTCATATGTTAAACAGGCTCACTGGCTGCAGTGTTGAAAAGAAACTTGAGGTGGGCAGATGCAGTAGCAAGGACCCCAGTTAGAACACTGCTGAAATTAACCAGGTGGAATCTGATGGTGGTTTGGACAAGGATGGCTGTGGTGACAGTGATAAGAAGTGGTCAGATTGTTAAATAGATCCTGAAGGCAGAGTGAACAGCATTTGCTGAGACACAGGATGTGGTTTGTGAGAGAAAGCAAGAAGTCACAGAAGACTAATAATTTTGGCCTGAAAAAATGACGGATGGGGTTGCCATTAACTAAGATGGGGAAAAACTCTGGGGGAAGGCAGTACTTCTGGACTGTTAAGTTGGAGATGTCTGTCAAGTAGGCCAGTAGATGGACTAGGTAGATGGTGCTGATGTTCAAGAGAGAGACCCTGGCAAGAAATCTGGGAGTTATTAGCACACAGATGGCAATGACAAGATAGTGGGTACAGTAGATAAACAGAAGAGAAGAGGTCCATGGACTAATCCCAGGGGCATTCTAAGAGATGAGAGAGAGAACGAGGAACCTGTAAGAACAGAATAGAATAAAGAGTGTAATGTTCTAGAAAGGAAGTAAAGCTTTCAGGAGAAGGGAGTGATCAGCTGTGTCAAATAAGATGAAGACTGAGAACTGACTGTCGGATTTAGCCATGGTGACTCTGGACAAGAGGAATTTCAATGGAGCAGTGCAGTGGGGGGTGAAGGCCTGATTGGAGCAGGTTCAAGGGAGAATGGAGAAAATGGAGAGTAAACAGCCCTTTTGAGGAATTTTACCATAAAGCAGAACAGAAAAAGGGGTGGTAACTGAAGAGTAGAAGTTTGATCTAGACAGAACATTGTAAGATGTGAAAAATGACATGGTGGTCAGAAGAACATGGGTTCTACTCCACTTTCAGGGAGGGGAGGCATAACTCTCTATTCCTTAAGTGTGGGCCACACATAGTGACTTCCCTCCGAAGAGCATGATATGGAAAGGGGTGGGAGGGGGCGCAGAGGAAGCCCGCTTTTACAGTGTGGAAACCTGACAGACACTACTCCAGCCATGGTTAACGTCAACAGTGATCAGTCATGTAAACAGTGTGTTCCCCTTCCAGGATGTAACGAATATGGCACTCTACCTCTTGTGGTCTGCCTTCCCCAAATCCACAACCTCAGTCTAGTCATGAGAAAAACATCAGACAAATCTCAATTGAGGGACATTCTACACAACAGTAGATCAGCACTGATCAGTAGTGACCAGTACCGCTCAAAACTGTAAAGGTCATCAAAAACTAGAAAAGTCTGAGAAATTATCACAGCCAAAGGCAGCCAAAGGATACATGATAACTAAATGAAATGTGTGAAATGTGATATCCTAGATGGGATCCTGGAAGACAAAAGGGACTTGAGGTAAAAACGAAGGAAATCTGAATAAAGTATGAACTGTATTTAATAATAATGTATCAATATTGTAACAAATGTACCATACTAATGTAAGATGTTAATAATGGGAAACTGGGTACAGAGTATATGGGAAGGACAGAATATATGAGGACGCCTTGTACAATCTTCTAAATTTTTCTGTCACTTTAAAACTGTTCTAAGCAATAAAGTCTATTTAAAATTAAAGAAAGACAACAACATAGACTCTGGAGTCTGACAATCTGGTTAGAATCCTAGTCTGCAACATACTAGACTATGATTTGAGGTAGGTTACCTAAATTCTCTGAGAGTCAGTTTTCCTATCTATAAAATGGAAATAGGTAGAGTACCTGTCTCAGAGTTTTTGTGATAAATAATGAGATAATCCATGTAAAGTGCTGAGCACAGAGTGTCTAGCAAATAGTGTGCACTCAAAAGATGGTGGTAATTATTATTGTTTTAAATCTTTACTAAATATTCAAATGCATATTTAATGTGATTTTACATCTAATTTGTTTTAAAGTGATTAATAATAATTTCTATGATAATTTTCTTTCCCTTTTTGAGAGGAAGAAAATTGAATACAACCTATTACATAGTATCTGTAAGCAGGGTTCCTCTCTCATTGAAGTGTTGAGAGGTTTTACAGTGTGAGCTGCTCCAAACAATTTAAACACTAGTTCAAGGTAATGTAATGAAATCAGTTGTCACCAGAGGCTCTGCATATACGTTAGGTCTTTGAGGTAGTATAAGATAATGGCATTTTCTACAGTGGTCCTACTTTCATTATAAAGCCATAAAATCATCAACATCAACCAGAGAATATACTACCTTGTGATTACACCATTTTCAATAACAATAAAATATAAGTGATTTAATGATTAATAGGTAGAATGTGTTTAAAGATAGAATTAAGTACAGTCACTACAGTTAAGTAACTGTTACAATAAGATGTTACTAAAGAAGAGAATTTGGCCTAAGCAAATGGCTCCCAAACCAGGCTGTGCGTCAGATTCAACCGTGGGGCTTGGCAAAAAACAGAAAGATGCTGGACCCTTGACCCAGACCTACTGAATCAACAGCTCCAGGGGTGGGGCCTGGGCATTTGTAGCTTTTAAAGACTGCACAGGTGATTCCTGTTTGCTAACATCCTGTCTACCTTATCCTGTATACACTGATTATACCATATAGGCCACCATATGATCTGCCTTTGTCTGAACTGCCTTTGCAAACATAGCTTGTTATTCACCATCATCAAGAATCATGATAAGCTCGAGAACCAACACTTAGTTTGGTTAATCTCTTCCACTGCTTTTCTCTTCTCTTGCCCATTACTATGACAGTTGCTTTCTATATCGAATTTTGGACCCTCTGTACCCTCAGGCTTTCAGCTGTCCTGAGCATAAAAGAAACTGTCTTCTTGATTCAGTCCTCCAATATTCCCCCTTCCGCCCTCTAAGGTCAAGTTTTCCCTCCCAGCACCTCTTTCCCCCCTTTTTCCTTTCACTGTGCCAACGGAGAAACTCAGCCTATTTAACCATGGGCAGTTGCCCTCAACCACCTGGAACGGAGCCAGCCTTTCCTTTCTGCTGAGCCAACAATTCATGAAGCAGCTGGTCCTTTCCAGGTCTCTGGTCCAGACAGCAGGGACACAGCCCCCTACACAATGAATTATAGCTGGAGTATGAAGGAGTAAACAGTTTAGATTCTTCCCCTATAAGAGAACAAATATACAAAGGAACAATGGCCAGATAGATATACAAACAGAACTCTCACCCACAACACGCATCAACCAGCCCAGGAAGCCAATGTTCTATCTAGAGTAACCAGTCTGGGAAGTCAAACTACTATCCGTAGCAACTAGTCCAGAAAGCCAAACAATAACCCTTAGTGCAATTGGCGCAAAATAACCAAGGCTTCATTAATAGCTGATAGCTTTCCTAATTTTTGCCCCAATTCCAATTTAGGGCCAACTGGAGAAAGCCAAATATGTACTCTTAATTAAATAGAATTCCCCACTCCTAGTTGGCCTGCATACATCTTCCCCATGCCAACAGCCTCCAATCAGGGCATACCTGAAGCTTCTTTTTCAGCTATAAAGCTTTTCCAATCCTCTGCTTGCCTTTGCATCTCAGTCAAATGCAAGCCATGGGAGCTGACTCCTGACAAGCCTTTGCTTGTTCTCATTTTGGTGATCTTCAGTTATTTCCACTACTAGGAAAATGGGGCTGCATGTTTGAAATGGTTCACTGAATGGTTCTTTCATGGCAGAAGTGGCTGTACTTTAGGGAGTCTGTGAGATGCAGCTGAAGAACACAGCAGTACTTGTGACCCTGAGGAAGTCACAGAGGGAAATGTAGACAGACTCCAGAGTTTATGTGTTTTTTGTTTTAATTTTAAATAGACTTTATTGTTTAGAACAGGCTTTTTTTTTTTAAGATTTAATTTTTAATTTTTTTGGCTGCATTGGGTCTTCATTGCTGCATGCAGGCTTTCTCTAGTTGCGGTGAGAGGGGGCTACTCTTTGTTGTGGTACACGGGCTTCTCATTTCGGTGGCTTCTCTTGTTGCGGAGCATGGGCTCTAGGTGCGCGGGCTTCAGTAGTTGTGGCCCGTGGGCTCAGTAGTTGTGGCTCTCAGGCTCTAGAGCGCAGGCTCAGTAGTTGTGGCGCACGGGCTTAGTTGCTCCGTGGCGTGTGGGATCTTCCCGGACCAGGGCTTGAACCCGTGTTCCCCGCACTGGCAGGCGGATTCTTATCCACTGCAACACCAGGGAAGTCCCAGAACAGATTTAAATATACAGAAAAATTTAGAATATAGTCCAAAGAGTCCTCATATGCTTCATCCTTCCTGTATAATGTGCTTCAAGTCCTCCCTTCGCACTTCCCAGCTGTTGACTTGGGACAGTTACTAAACCAATGTGCACCACAGTTTTCTCACCTGTTCAAACACTGATGATGGTAACAGCGCCTGCCTGACAGGGGCATTGGAAGGGTTTATGAAACAACGTAGGTAATGAATGAATATCTGAATTTCCATGCTGAGTAAGAGGGGGGAGGGAGGGAGGGAGAGAGGGGGGTCGGAGAGAAAAGATTCAGCAACACTGAGCTGAACTTCCTGAAAAGGAGCAGTGACCTGGGGCTGAGTACTCACTGTTTCAGATGAGACATATGTTCTTATATTTTCACAGTCTACACCAACCTACTTCACGCATTTATGATATCTACTCAGTCCATTCACTAACCATGGACTGGACTAAAAACATTTTTCACTTACAAATTCAGTGCCTCTAGGAAACCAACGGGTGCAAAACCTGCCATGCCGTCAACCATTTCAAAAAGATCTAGTGTGGGAAGGATATGTCTCCAATGCACACTAGAAACGTCCATGCTTTCCAGAAATCAGTTTCCTGATTTTTACTGAAGGGCTACAATATAAAATTACAGAGCCTATAATGAACAATCTTTATACAACTAGAAACCCAATGCCACATTCCATAAAGTGTGACCATACTGTTCACCAACAGCAAATTAAACTTTCTTCCTCCTTGGTCTTCTGCTATTTTGGGTAAGAATAATAGCTATTTCAGAGAATTAAGGCTAAGCTGCTTTGACATATTTGCGTTTATTTTCCACTAACATTAATTGCGAAATTACGGGGTATCAAATCTAACCATGAACGCACGTACTTACAGATTTTTGCCTGAATTATTTCTGATCACACTCAACACTTCCAACAGGCCGTTGCTCAACTTTCCAAAGCCTGCAGAAAATGAAGTCTTGGAGCCAACTTGCTAGACTAAATTAAAAAGCCACTCTCTAGCCTAAAACTTCATTCCACCAGATTGGGTAAATAAGCAAGGTGTATTTAATTAAGCAAACTGGGAGCCACGTTAATTACAAATAATGTTTTACTTTAGCATTTCACCTGAAGTGTAATTAAGGGGAGTGCATTGAAAACACCACAGGATAAATATTTTAAAGGTATAAACATGTCTTCATACGAAAATTATATTCTGGGGGTCATTTTGAAAGGATAGGAAGACATCCCACAGGCGTTTCTTACTGAAAATATTCCGAACCAAGCAAGGCAGGAATCGTGGAGAAACATTAGATGGTTTCACGGGGGGAGCTGGTTTCCCCAAGGCTCCGGTCACTTAAATCTTACCCGAAGTTTCAGTGACGAAGGGGGAGCTCGGGGGTGGGCCTGGGGAGTCGCTCCCAGTGCGAAAGAGGAAAGCGCGGGTTCGCAGCAAGGACCCCCGGAGGCCGCGCAGAGGACCTTGCGGGCCGCACGTCGGACGGAGCGTGGGCGCCGCTACCCCGCCGCCCCTCACGGCCCCCGCCGCCCCTCACGGCCCCCGCCGCCCCTCACGGCCCCGCCGCCCGGGCCACACTCACCGAGGCCGCGCCAGCCGAGCGCGCCGTCGCAGCTGTCCAGCACAGCGCAGAACTCGCCCAGCAGCGCGGGCGGCATGTCGAACAGGAGCGTGTGCGCCGAGAGCGCGCCGCGGGCCCCGCGGCTCCCCGCCGCCGCCGCCGCCGCCGCCGCCACGGTCCAGGCCATGGCTGGGCTGCCGGAGAGGAGGGGCCGGGCCAGGGAGGAACGCGGAGCCCAGGCTCTCCGCAGAAGCGCGATGCCGTTGCACAACCGCGGAAATCCTGCTTCCACGACGGCTGCTAAGACGGCCGCACGCGCGGAGTCCGGGCCGCGCCTGGGCGGGCCCCACGTGACACACAGCGCCGCTCCCCGGAGAGGCCCCTGGGCTCGCCCGGCCCGGCCCGGCGCTGGCTCGCCCGGCCCCGGCTTCCCCCTGCAGGCTGGCTTTCAGTTTTAAACAGTCCTTTCGCTCCTCCGGCTTTGGGACGTGAGTGATGAGACCAAGCAAAGAGTGAGAGGTGGAGAAAGACCAGAAGCTCAGAACTGATGGAGAGTCCGCCACCCCCTCGACCTGGCCTGGATGGATATGAGATGACCTGTCATGACTTCTTTTTACAAAGTTATTTCGTTTTGTCCTGTTTCTTGAGGAGCACTTGGAAAACCCAGAAAACCTGAAAGAAGAAAATAATCACTCATAGCCCCCCCCCTCCCCAGCTGAAGACAGCCACTCTAAACGTTTGGCACATTTTCCTCCCAACTTTTACCGAAGTTAAACAGGTAAATGTGTATGTCTGAAATAATAATTGGAAAAAGATGAACCTAGATACCAAGAACAGAAAAACATAAGAGAGAACGAAGTGAAATAAGAGTGTGGTCGTTTTCTTCTAGAGGCTGTCCTTTGTCCAAACTGCTATTTGGTTTTACTACCTTCTCTTGTCCATGGGCTTTCCTGATGAAGCATTTTTCGACCACTTTTTCCTTCCTCAAAGTGCTTCACAGAATCTTCCTCTTGCTTTCAACAGGGAGTTTAAGTAAAATTGGCTATTGTTTTGAAATCTTCTACCGTTTATGCTGTAATATCCCACCGCAGGCATGATACGAATGCCACTGCCAAAAAAGAGGGGATGCTTCGAAAGTGGTGAGAAAAATCCCAGCCCGAAGGACTGAAGAGTGGACGATGGCTCTCCGCTGAAAAATATCAACACCTGTTTGCAACCTTTCCGATTTGTACTTTTGGGGAATGACGCCCTCTAGAGATCAACAGTGATGATGCACCGTCATTTCGTAGCTACCTGAATTTCCAGGAAAAATATTCCACAAAATGTACTTGAAAATTGGTAAAACCAACATCGTTTGGGCAAAAGTTTCTGTATCCCTGTTTTCGATGTTCACATGGCTTTGTTCAAATGGCTAGAATTTTACAGCCAATCTGTACACGCTTTAGAAGCCCTATACCCCTCAAAGGGACTACCTGAATAAGCTGCGTAACGGAAGCTAATCTAGTAGCTCTTGAATTGCTGGAACAGGGGAGCCAAACTCAAATACGCCAGGGAGCCAGGAAATCACTGTTGCTGAGTGAAGCAGTCAGCACGGATTGCTTTGCCAGATCTTCTGATTTACAGAGAAGGAAGAATTTTATGTGAAAGCCAGACTATGCGAAATCTATGTATAGATTATGTGAAATTTCTTGCATTTTCAATGTTGGCAGTATCAGACCATGCTTCTTCCCCGTTCCCTAAAACTGTCTTTGACCTTTGAACTTTATATCATCAGGTTGTATCACTCACTACTCTTCACTGTTGCCATCATCCACTGCTCTCCCCCACCTCAATTTCTCCTCCTCATTTTTAGACTATGTAGCTCCTGCTTACTGTAATTCTTTCCAGTGCTAATTTCTTCTTAATCCTTCGTGATTTAGAATATATGTAGAATAGATGATGATCTTTCTCATATCCTGGACTCTCAGTTCCTCGATATGTCTTCTCCAGTGATTTTCTCCTCCCCACTATTTCAGCCACTTACTCATCCCCTAGAACTTCTCATTATCAATAACTGCACCCCCGTCCGTAAATTCTATTTCATTAATCTGCTCGAGATTCGTTAATAGTACATCCCCTATCCTCTAGTACTCTGACCCCAACAACCCCTACCCCCGTCTGGATACCAAGTCCAAAATCTTGCCACCTCCTCTCTGGCCCCAACCTCTTGACGTTCTCACTTTTCTCTTTATCCATAAAGTCCACACTCAATTATTATAATCCCTCCCTTGCACATGCTGTCCATTCTCTTGCTCCCCTCTCACTTTGTTGAACTCCCTTGGCAAGTCTACCATACTGATGAAATCCAGTTTTCCAATTTTGAGCTCCACCCATACACCTGAACGTAGCTGGAAGGGGGAGGGGGAAAAAAAACCCTGTTAATTGGACTCAGTTTAAAATCAAAGTCATGGCTCTCAAGTGGGTCCTTTATGCTGCCAGGCAGTCACACTTGTGCCTTTAGTCCATTTACTCTGCTGATCTCCTTGACAACTAGTATATGGCATCTCTTTTCTCCTCAGTCCCATCACATTCTCCCCCATCCTCATGCTCAGCTGATGATCTTGAGAGTACTGATGCACCAGGAGAAAACTTCCACAGGATCTCATTACCACATCGACGGTCCCTACCTGCATTTGTACTAATATGCACTCCCCCTCCCACCACCTTTCCCATGGATCAATTATCTAGGCTCCTAAATCTAATCTCTTCACTTGGGCACTAGATCCCATCTCCTGTCCCCTACTCAAAGACATTAAGGGCAGCTGTTCGCACGCTCTGCAAGATCAACAATTTCTCACTGTTTACTGGATCGGTTCTATCAGCATACAAATATGAAGTTATTTCTTCCATCTTAAAACAAACCAAAAAACTTTTTTCATGCCATCGTCCCCCTTTTTTTTTTTGCGGTACACGGGCCTCTCACTGTTGTGCCCTCTCCTGTCGCAGAGCACAGGCTCCGGACGCGCAGGCTCAGCAGCCATGGCTCACGGGCCTAGCCACTCCGTGGCATGTGGGATCTTCCCGGACCGGGGCACGAACCCGTGTCCCCTGCATCGGCAGGCGGACTCTCAACCACTGTGCCACCAGGGAAGCCCCCGACTAGTAGTTTTTGACGCGGTTGATCACCCCCTCCTTCTTGTACACTTTCTTCGTTTATCTTCCACATTCTCTTACATTTTCCCTGACTTCATTGGTCACCCTTCAGCTTCCCTTGCTGTTCCTCCACTTCTCCCTTAACTCAATGTCAGAGTGCCACAGGGCTCAGTCCATAGTCCTCTCCATTAACACCTACTCCCTTGGTGATCTCAGGTGGGTTCGAGGCTTTAAATACCGGCTATCTACCCAGCACTGCCAAGTGTACATGTTTAGCCCAGACCTCTCTCTTGAACTTCAGACTCATGTCCAAAACTGGACGCTTGATCATGCCTCCTGAACCTGCCCTTCAACATTCTTCCTTATCTAGGTTACTGAATCCTTCCAGTAGCTTGAACCCAAAACTATAGAGTCATCCTTGGCTCCTCCTTTTCTTCACAGCCCATGTTCAATCCACCAGCAAATCCCGCTGACTCTATTCAGAATATATTTAGAACCTGACACTTTTCTCCACCTCCACAGCCGCCATCCTGGTTTGAGTCATCACTATGTCTTGTCCAGATCACTGTAGTTGTCTCTTAACTAAAAATAGCTTTCACTATTGCTTCCTACAGGCTTTTCTCAACACTGCAGCCAGATTGATCTTTTTAAATCAAATCTGATTAGGCCTCTCCTCTGTTCAGAAACCAACAATGGCTTCTAATTTCAGTCAGAAGAAAAATCCGATTCTTCATGTGTGCTGCATTCTCTCTCCCACTCCCCCTCCACTCTGTTACCCTCTGATCATGATTCCTGGTTCATTCTGCATAGCCACACTGACTCCTTGCTGGTCCTTGAACACAGCAGGCAGAATCCCTCATTAGAGGCTTTGTACTTGCTATTCCCTTGCCTGGTATGCTCTTCCCATGTGGCTAAGGTCTACCTTGACCTCCATATTTAAAATTGCTATGGTCCATGTACTCAGATTCACGCTGGCATGTGACTGGAATTGGCAATAATTCATGGCCGCAGGAACCAAATCTCATTCAGATTTCTCTCTTTCTTGATCTGAATAAGAACAGGCGGGAGCTCTGGCCATCTCTGGAACCACTTTGCAACCACACAGAGATCATATTAGAATGAAGTAAGTCTTAGGGATGGTCTAGTGAGAGAAAGAACCAGATGCTTGATAAGGTCATTAAGTTGCTCATTTGTTTTATGCCTGGAGAATGTCCTGCTTGTGGACTTATAATTATATGACATAAATTCCCTTATTAAATCAGTTTTTAAACCAAGGATCTTGTCATTTGCAGCTAAATGCATCCTGATTCACTGAACAGACATTTGGTATTACTCCTTGATTTTGCTGAGGGCCTGAAACCTATGGGAGGGAAACTAACCCCTGTCCAAAACTGGAGTTCAAATGTACATTTACAGCTATATCTGTGGGATGTGAGATAGGCATGGAAACTGGATTGCAGAGAGAGACAACTGGGTCCCTGAGAGAAAATGAATGTTAGTAGAGAATGACTCTGGCAGTGTGGGTGGAAGCAATGTGAAGTTCATGAGACGTGCCTGAGACTGCGCTAGACGTGCACGAGACTGCACCAGAATCCATGAAGACTCAGACCCCCTGCCAGCACACATGCTTTCTAGTGAAGAGAGGGCTGTGGTGAAACCGCAAAACTGCTTCACACTATGACCTAGCCCTTTGCCACGGAATGCTCTCTAGAGCCACCCCTCCCCCTCAAGGTTTGGACACTAGAAGAAGAAAGTGTTTCCACCCCAGCTGGAGGTAAGAGAGTAATGAACTGCCAAGATTACAAACGGAGATGCTGAGGAAACCCTGAAGGCCAAAGTGACAATGGCACAGATACATGGTATTATCAGTGGTGAAGCTCCAGCTAAGCATGGGCATCAAAGTCTCAGAAATCTAGAAACAGGTGAGAGAAAGCGGGTGAGGCAGGTAACAGCTCTTAATATGTATGAGTCAGCTATGTTGGTGGCAGCTATCTACCCAGTATCCCTAAGGATGAATGTTCAAAGGACACACAGGCTTGTGGGTCGTAGGGAATTTTCTGGTTTCAGAAATAATTTTTGAAACAAAGATCACTAACCTATATCGTCTTTGAGTTTCATCTCATCCTTGAGCCTTATTCTAGAGGGTCATAGGTGCCCTGGGGTTCAGGAATAGGGTAAAGATCAATAATGGGGTGAGAACATTTGTAGTGTGCATTACTTGGTAATTTTAAAAAGTGAAAGTTCAATGGTTTCTTGGGCTTTCATCAAAATGACCTCACAAAAATAACATGCAATAATTATTCCCCCAGTTCCTTCTCTCTTTCTCCCTCTCTTCCTCTCTCTGTCTCTCTCTGTACTTTTAAAGAACATTAGGGTTGCATTGTCTTGTAACTCAGCCTTTTCCCATTTAAGGTATCAAAACATTTTTCTAAAAATCTATTATTTCACAACATAATAAATACTAAAATTTTAACAATTATCCTTTTAGGGTTGATAGAAAGGATTTGGGGATTTTATTTTCTTACTTTGTGTTTTCTAAACTTACTAAAGTTAACGTATTATCTCTATGATTAGAAAACCTTCAACTATAGAAAATAATTTTTTCCAGCACTTTTATCGTTCATCCCATTTCACTATTTCCTTTTCAAATTATTTTCACAGTATTTTTCATCCCAGAATGTATTTCTAGAATAACTTTTGCCTAACTTGCATGCACACAAACAGAGAGAGGGAGAAGGAGAGAGAGAGAGGGAGGGAGGCAACACTCTGGTGTCTCTTCTTAGAAAGACACTAATCCTATCTGATCAGGGCCCCACCCTGCATGGCTGTTAGCATAACTGGGCCATCTTGGGCCTGTTCAGTTCCTCCTGTCCTTCCACTGACCCTACCTAGGGCTGTACTGTGTAGTGAATCTCTTTTCTGTCATCAAGGGCTTTGTAGTTATTAGATAGTGTTTAGTGATCATTAGGTCCAGGTAGCCTCTATGCTCTGTTAGTCCCCAAACGATGAAAAATGTTGCTGACGTATTCCCTGTGCCCTCGAGACTAGTAACCCCTTCATAAATCTAGGAGTACACATCCTGTTTCCAAGCACCTACCCCCATAACCCTATAAAATTGTCCCAGTGGCCCCTCAGCTGTGTGGAGTGCAGCTTTGAATGCTTCCAGATTGTGGTCCAACTAATCACCCCCTGTGAGTAACCCTATAATAAACTGATCCATCGAGTGTATGGAGCACCCTGCCTCATTTTTCAGTCTTAAAATGCATTCTTAGTTCAGTGGATACGTTTTGTCCCTTCCGTTCTCCAGCACACCCTGTGACCTCATTAACCTTAATTGCCTCCTTAGAAGCCCCTTCTCTGAATTCACCCATACTGGGGGTTAGGGCTTCAATATATGAATTGGGGTGGGGGGAATGACACAGATTTCAGTTCATAGGAAACCCTCTGCACGTAAATTCAAGAAACAATGCCACATCATCAGGTTTCAGAGTACACATCCTAACAACACTTGGTAATTAGTTATCTATATCATGTAGCCTTTCATAGTGGTCATAGTTCCTCTTGTTCTTGTACTGAATTTATTTCATTGTTCTTAACTTTTTAAGATTTTAATCTGGTGTCTTGATAATGAAAGCAATAACAAGTCTGTATATGAAAATATCCAGCATATTTGGGTCTAAAGATACTAGTAATTTTTCAGATCAAATGGCCTCAGGGCTTATTCTGAGCATTAGTTTCTCATCACATCATCTTTCTTGAATTTTTGCCTTTTTTTCCTCTATGATGATGCTTGGTATTTTCTTCCTATATTTGTGATTGTTTCTTCTGTTTTCCTAACTGACTCTTCCTCTGGCCTGTACTATGCACCCACAGGCTGAATTCTTGGATCTTTTTATTCCAGATGTTGGAGATTTCATATAATCTCATTTTCATCTATTATCTCTATGTAGACTACACTCATATATATATATATTTTGCATGTATATTATATATATATATATTTAGACTACACTCATATATATATATATATTTTGCATATATATTTTGTCTTTTTTTTAAATTTTTTTTATTTTTTATACAGCAGGTTCTTATTAGTTATCCATTTTATACATATTAGTGTATATATGTCAATTCCAATCTCCCAATTCATCACACCACCACCCCCGCTGCTTTCCCCCCTTGGTGTCCATATGTTTGTTCTCTACATCTGTGTCTCAATTTCTGCCCCGCAAACCGCACACTAATATTTGTGTCTTCAGCCCTAGCCCGCCCTGCAGACTCCCTTCTCACTCCTGTCTCCAGTCTTTATTTATTTCATTTAAGTTTTTTGCTTTCATCTCAAATCAACATGCCCCAAACTGATCATTTTCTGAAAAATCAACTCCTTGTTTCCGGTGACATGGCAAGGGAACTCTTAGTAATTTTCATTAATTGATTGATATATTCAAAAGAATTTCTGAGCAACTGCTGTGTCAGACATTGTGCTAGGTGCTATATTCGATAAGTCACAAAATTTTTTCTTCTGTAATGTCTCTCATAAGTGTCTGAGTCTTTTCCAATTTGTCTTTACTAGTTATTTCATGTTTGTGTTTTTTGTTGTTGTTGTTGTTTTGCGGTGTGTGGGCCCCTCACTGTTGTGGCCTCTCCCGTTGCGAAGCACAGGCTCTGGACGCACAGGCTCAGCGGCCATGGCTCACGGGCCCAGCCGCTCCGCGGCATGTGGGATCTTCCCAGACCAGGGCACGAACCCGTGTCCCCTGAATCAGCAGGCAGACTCTCAACCACTGCGCCACCAGGGAGGCCAATGTTTGTGTTTTTTGAGTATGTCTTGCCTGGTGAACCCATACTTAAACACTGAGACTAGTTGAGAAGTCACCACCTCTGTGTTGTAAATTGACTTGTGTAATACCAAAATATGTGCTTAAATCCTAACCCTTGGTACCTCTAAATGTGACCATAATTGGAAACAAATTCTTTGCAGATGCAATCAAATTAAGATGGGGTCATACTGAATGAGGGTGGGCCTTAATCCAGTGACTGGTGTCCTTATAAGAAGAGGGAGATTTAGACATAGAGACACAGAAGGTAGAAGGCCTAGTGCCACTGGAGAGACATTGAACAGATTCTAAGAGCTTCTAGAAGGAACTGACCCCGCTGACACCTGGATTTCTGACTTGTGGCCTCCAGAGCTGTGAGAAAAGAAACATCTATTGTTTTAAATCCCAGTTTGTGGTAATTTGTTACAGCAGCCCTAGCAAACTAAAACACTCTGTGAGGCCGTTTATAACCTCCCCAAAGTTAATCATTCCTTTTTTGGTTCTATAACACTCAGTACTTATTTCCATCATCACTTTTTGTTGTTGTTTTTATTTCCCCGTGGGCTTGTTGAGGGTTGGAGTGTAGTGGGACAGCCCTAGTCATCTTTGGGTACCTTGCATACTGCTTGGCACAGGGTAATTACTCAACAAATGTCTAACAAATGAAAAAAGTGATGATTTTGCCTCTAGCCAATAATAATTACAGCTATCATTTACTGAGCACTTCCTCTGTACTGGGCGCTGTGTCAGTACTTTACATACTGTGTTCCAACTACAATATGCTGATACCAACTGAGTGTATTACAGGTGAATCTAATTCTAATACTCACTACTGGAGTTAGCATGGACCCCACAAGTTAAGGTCAAAGGCTTTCATTTCTGATGCTAACTACCCAGAGTTAATACAGGTCCTTCAAGTTAAGGGCTCAGTCCCACATGACTAACCCCACTTCAGATGCCAGCTGCAAGTCTTAGGTATCCCAAATCTACCTGTATTTCTGCCTATTTGACTACACATTTGAGAGTTCCCGGAATCCAGCCCCCACCAATTTGATAATTCACTAGAACAACTCACAGAACTCAGGAAAACAACATCCTTATGATGACCATTTTATTATGAAGGACACAAATGAATAGCAAGATGAAGAGGTAAACAGCACAACAAGGTCTAGAAGGGTCCTGAGCTTCCTTGTCCCCTCCAGGTGTACCATCCTCCCAGGACACAGATGCTTTCATCAACCAACAAGCTCCCAGAGCCTCACTGTTTCAGAGATTTTATCTAGGATTTTGTTACACAAGCATGATTGATTAAATCATCGACCACTTGATTGAGTTCAAGATCTAGGAGGGTGTGGCTGAAAGTTCCAACCCTAATCACAAGCTTGGTCTTTCTGGCTTGGCCAGTCCCTTCCTTGTAACTATCTCAAGGCCCACCTAAGTCACCTCATGAATTAGCATAAATTCAGATATGGAGGAAAGGGGTTCTTTGTGAATAACAAAAGATACTCTGATCACTCCAGAAATTCCAAGGTTTTTTGAAGCTCTGTGCCAGGAACCGAGAACAAAAACAAAATAATTTTTTATTATACCACACATATGTATTCACATGAGGGCTCCTTGAAGTAGGTATCTGTGCCATCTGCATTTTACAGACAAGGAAATTGAGGCTTAACCTCAAAACTGTGTTGCCTCTCTAGCCTAGCTTTCTCCCAATCCATTTTATTTCCAAATTAAGCTACATTAAACAGAGATTTCATCACATTACTTCCTTAGTGACTCTCTATTACATAATAAAGGCCTACTGTTCAAGTTTCTCTAAAGTCTGTTTCATGGTGGTTGTGTTCATTTCTACCTCTGGCCATGCTTAATGCCTGCTTTTCCTCCCTCCTTCTAACATTCTCCCCGTTCCCTAATAACTCTCAAATCCTACCTATTTAGATTCAGTGAGGGTGAGATAGTAGAGCACCTGCTATCACAGAGTTAAGTGCTTTACACATGTTGTCTCCAACGTTACATATGTTAATACTCCAGCAAACCCACAGTTTAGGTGTTCTGATTCTTAGTTTATAGTAGAAAAAATCCAGGCCTGGAGATATAAGCTTGGGTGCTTGAAAGTTAGTGAGTGATTGAGCTAGGATTCAGACTCAAATTTATTTAGCTCTAAAAGCCCATGCTCTTTTTCGGTAATTCATGAGATTTGTAAACCTCTACTGCTCTGGTCCCTAAACTTGAGTTGTTGATAAAACTCTAAAGATAAAAAAAAATTTTAAGATAGTAGCAGCTTAAGTCTCTACTTCCTTCAATGTTGAACGCAGATTATTATCTAAAAGCCAAAAAAAAAAAAAGGTTTTCAAGTCAATCTAGGAATAGGATAGAATTATTATAGTCTGGGAATAATCTAGAAGAGATTTTAGCCTGTAGTTGGTAGAACAAACATATTAAATGAAAAGGAGGGGAGAAAGAAGAAGAGACAGTAAGAAAGAAGAGGAAAGATGCAGGAAGAGGAGAGATGCAGATAGGTCTTTAAAACCACTGAAATTTGTTTAGATTAGTGACTTTATTTACAAAGCACTCTGTATGAAATTTCAGCTTTAAAGGAATAGAGGAGGGAATTCCCTGGTGATACAGTGGTTAGAGCTCTGTGCTCTCACTGCTGAAGGCTGGTGTTCAATCCCTGGTTGGGGAACTAGATCCCACAAGCCGTGTGGCCAAAAAAAAACCAAAAACCAAAACAAAACAAAACAAAATGCAACGACAACAAATAAACTTGTTCTTGAAAATATAAGCTTAAAAAAAATAGAGGATACCGAGTTATTGGATTCCATATCTGCAATTAAGTGCTTTATTGTCATAAGGTAACTTTCTTATCTAAACTGAGAGGGAGCAAACAACTTTTGTCACTTTTAAAAACACAATTTAAAACTTTTAGTACAATGCCCTAAACAGTACACAAACCCTCAGTATAAACAGCTTGCTACATTATCACAAGTAAACATATGTAATCAGCCAGAAGTCCTTCTAAGTGCCTTCTCCCAGTTCTTATCCCTTCTTACTCCCCAAAGATAATTTCCTGATGTCTAAGACCACAGGTTAATTTTGCTTGCTTTTTAAAAATTAATTAATTAATTAATTAATGTTTGGCTGCATTGGCTTTGTTGCTGCGTGAGGGCTTCTCACTGTGGTGGCTTCTCTTGTTGCGGAGCACAGGCTCTAGGCGTGCAGGCTCAGCAGTTGTGGCTCGTGGGCTCTAGAGCTCAGGCTCACTAGTTGTGGTGCACAGGCCTAGTTGCTCCATGGCATGTGGGATCTTCCCGGACCAGGGCTCAAACCCGTGTCCTCTGCAATGACAGGTGGATTCTTAACCACTGCACCACCAGGTAAGTCCCCTTTTGCTTGCTTTTTAACTTTACATAGAATCTCATAGTGCATATTCTTTGTATTTGGTTTCTTTTACTTAACATAAGGTTTGTGAAGTTCATTCATGTTGTATATAGTAGTAATTTGTTCATTTTCATTGTAGAAACTATGCAAGTATATACCACAATTTTTTAATCCATTTTACCAACAGTGGTCAGTTGGGTTGTTTCTAGTTTTTGGCTATTATGAATAAGGCTGCTATGTGTATTCTTGGTCATCTTTTACAAATATATGCATGCATTTCTGTTGAGCGTATACTCCATGTAGGAGTGGAATTGCTGAGTCATAGGCCTTGTTGTGTATGTTCAGCTTTGGTGGATATTGGCAAACAATTTTCCAAAGGGCTTTCTCCATATACAGTCGCAGTAGCAGAGCCAGCTACATGATGTGTGGAACCCGGTGCAAAATAAACATGCGGGGCCCCTTGTTTAAAAGGCAGGGAGAAGTCCCATTAAATGTACTAAAACAGAAAGCTTTTTTGTTTCTTTTGCAGTCTCTTGACTTGCCACGATTTTTTTTTTTTCTTATAAATTTATTTATTTATTTTTGGCTGTGTTGGGTCTTCATTGCTGCATGCGGGCTTCTCACTGCGGTGGCTTCTCTTGCTGCGGTGCACGGCCTCTAGGCGCGTGGGCTCAGTAGTTGTGGCGCATGGGCTTAGTTGCTCCGCGGCATGTGGGATCTTCCCTGACTGGGGATCAAACCCGTGTCCCCTGCATTGGCAGGTGGATTCTCAACCACTGTGCCACCAGGGAAGCCTGCCATGATTTTTTAACTTGCTATTTAATGTCATTTTAAGTAAAGAAAAAAATATCATTTAAAGTTATTAGCACAGATTTTACCATTGATCTTTATATTGTGCAATGCCAGTTTTAAATGCAAACTCATGTGTGGAATCATCAAAATTACATAATTTGTATTTCATAGCTTGTACATGCTTATGTATTTCATTCTTACTTCAACTGTGGAAAAGCTGCATGAAATTAACTCAAAGTGTTTTTATTTCATTTCCTGATATGTGCACAATCTACCAACACTCTCTACCTTCAGCTTCCGGATAAGGATGGACTAAAGGGAAAACAAACTATAGTTGTGCTATCTCTCTTTCTTTCTATATCTTCATTTATAGTGTAAGTGGTTGGCTAATGCTCGGAAGTAACACAAATTTTAAAAGTTATGATAGGATTCCTTGGTCATTCATGTTTCTTAGAACACCATTCTTTCTGCAAAGTAAGTTCTGGTTGGTAAGGAAAGCTTGGCCTCTTTCAGCTGTCTGCACCCTCCCTCCCTTTCTGTTTACTAAGCTGCAGATGGAACGCATTTATCTTGTACTGTTTTGTTTTGCTTTTGCTTTTTTTTTTTTTTTTTTTTGGCCATGCCGTGAGGCTTGTGGGGTCTTAGTTCCCCTACCAGGGATTGAACTGGGACATCGGCAGTGAGAGCACAGAGTCCTAACCACTGGACCGCCAGGGAATTTCATCTTGTACTGGTTTCAATCTAGCCTAACTCCCATGCATTACAGGTCTAATAGAATTCTGCACTAATGGGGCTGCCTGAATGCTAAATGCAAATGGTTGGCATGGAAGAGTGTACACACTTATATATTGTGTGTAACTCTTCTGCTCATGCTCCGTTGTGCTTTCACTTATAAAACACAAGTTCAAAGGAAAAATTATGAAGAATTGCAAAATGGCGACAGTTGAACATTAAGTCAAATGCGAGGTCCTTCTGAAAGCAGGGCCCTATGCAATTGTACAGGTTACATGCCTATGAAGCCAGTTCTAGTTTAAGAGTTCCAGTTGATCCACAACCTTTTCAACACTTGGTGTTGTCAACCTCTTAACTTTAGTCATTTGGTGAATGTGTAGAGATATCTCATTGTGGCACTGATTTGCATTTCTCTGAACATTGAGGGTAAGCATCTTTTTATATGTTTATTAGTAATTTAGTGTGTGTGTGTGTGTGTGTGTGTGTGTGTGTGTGTGTGATGCCTGTTTGCCTTTTTTTCTGTTGGCTGCCTGTCTCTTTTTTTCTTGATTTGTAACAATTGTTTTTATATTCTGGAAAGAAGCATTGTGTACATTACATGGGTAGCAAATATCTTCCTCTGTTCTGTGACTTGCTTTTACTCTCTTATAGTGTATTTTGATTACTAGAAGTTCCTCATTTTAATATAGTTTAGTTTGTCAATCTTCTCCTTTGGGGTTAACTGCTAGTTTGTATCTGGTTTCAGAAATCTTTTCTTTCCTCCAAATCAAATTTTCCTATATATCATCTTCTCAAAGTTTTATTGTTTTGTCTTTCACATTTATATCCACAATCCATCTGAAATTTACTTTTTGTAAATGGTAAGAGGTAGGAGATCAAACTTTGCTGATGGTGCTTTTAGTCAATAAGACAATGGGTTTGGACTTCCTGGTGGCACAGTGGTTAAGAATCCGCCTGCCAATTCAGGGGACACGGGTTTGAGCCCTGGTTCAGGAAGAACCCACATGCTGCAGAGCAGCTAAGCTTGTCTGCCACAACTACTGAGCCTGTGCTCTAGAGCCCATGAGCCACAATTATGGAGCCCACAGGCTACAACTACTGAAGCCCGCGTGCCTAGAACCCATGCTCCGCAACAGGAGAAGCCACCGCAATAAGCCTGTGCACCGCAATGAAAAGTAGCCCCCGCTTGCCGCAACTAGAGAAAAGCCGGAGCACAGCGACAAAGACCCAACACAGCCAAAAATTAAAAAAATATAAAATATATAAAATTTTTTTTAAAAAGCAAAAGAGTATGACATTAAAAAAAAAAAAAGATGGTGGGTTCCCAGGACAACTCTGGTTAGTTCTATATAATAAATCCTATTATGACTTTATATTAAAATGAGTAATGTGTTTTTGAAATGCCTGTAAAATCATAAAAGGTAAGTTTTTTTTGCTTGTCTTTATGGAAATGAGGTTAGTTCTTTTTTTTCGTTGTTTTATTTATTTAATTTAATTTATTTATTTTTGGCTGCATTGCTGTGTGTGGGCTTTCTTCTAGTTGTGGTGAGTGGGGGCTACTCTTCTCTGAGGTGCGTGGGCTTCTCATTGCAGTGGCTTGTCTTGTGGAGCACGGGCTCTAGGCACGGGGGCTTCAGTAGTTGTGGCACACAGGCTCAGTAGTTGTGGCACACGGGCTCAGTAGTTGTGGCGCACGGGCTTAGTTGCTCTGCGGCATGTGGGATCTTCCCGGAGCAGGGCTCGAACCTGTGTCCCCTGCATTGGCAGGCAGATTCTTAACCACTGCACCACCAGGGAAGCCCTGGGGAAGCCCTGAGTTTAGTTCTTTAGACAAAAGCTTCCAATAACATCAAGTTTAAGGATTTGGTTTCAGAATAGACCGTTCCACAGCTATTCTGAGTTCTACTTGCTAAGTCTTTTGAGTGTTATGGTTAAAGTGAGGATGGCAAATGTGGGTGTATCAAAGTAAATGCGTCATAAAAATTCCAAGGGATCCTGGGATGATATTACTCTGTGTATATCTACACCTCATCTTTGTACTGAAATGACAGTAATACCATGAATATTCACTCTGATCCATCGTGTTTGCCACCATCATTTCTTTTATTAGTACAGCAACATCCCTTCTTCCCTGGCTGTGGTCATGACTCTACAATGTATTCTACATTTGGCAAACAGTGATCTGGCCTTTATCTATTCAGCCTCATACTTTGCCATCTGTGCCCTACTCATACTGAGCTTTGCTCTCTGCTCCCCGCCGCCTTGCAGATGTTGGTCCCTTGAGAACCTACCTACATCACTCCACGCTTTCCTGGTTGGCTCTGACTTGTCTTCCAGGATTAAACATTATCTCATTAAGAAAGCCTGGTTTATAGAAAGTGCTCAATAATTTTAGGGATTGTTATTATTAAAAATAGTGCAAATAAAATCAACTATACTTCAATAAAAATAATGTAATTAAAAGTGTCTCTCTAATGTGATTATTGACAGAGTATATGAATGAGACGGGTATTTGTTGAAAGGAAGGATGAATGGGACTTCGCTTTTATCACTTTTAGCAACTCACCAGGTCAGAAGATTGAAGAAGGTTGTGGAGGAAAATCTGAGAAAACCTTCACTTCAGATGACGCCGAGAACGTAACTCGTTTTCTCTCCCACCCTCATCTGAAGCCATCTCCTTTTCCTCAGCCTAACTGAAGTTTTGAGGCGAGATCATCGATTAGTTGGGGCTTGGCTCGGCCGCAGCCGCTCGGCTAGTTGGGGCTGGACCGCCTCCTCCGGAAGTGGCTTGGAGGCTGTTGTGCTGGTGTTGTCTGCCCTCGGAAAGGTACTTGGGTGTGCCGTTCTGACATGGCGGACCCTAAACCCTGCTACCCCTGCTCCTCCATCGAGGACGACTTCAACTATGGCAGCTGCGTGGCCTCCGCCAGCGTGCACATCCGAATGGGTACGTCGCCGGGCCCGTCTCGGCCGCGCCTAGTCGGTCCCGCCGCGCCGCCGGCCTCGGAGGCGAGCATCCTCACCGGCCGGGCTCGGGGGAGAGCGCGGGTGTCCTGGGGTTCAGAGGGCAGCCTTCCCTTCTCCTGCCAGCCCCGCCGGCTCGGAGGAAGAGCGTTCTCCCTCCGCAGGGGCTCAGCGGGAGAGGAGGTGGTTCCCCAGCTGTGCTCTCAGAAACCGGAACCCATCGTGCCTTAAACCCTGTGTTCGGTGGGGAAGGGGACAGTTGAAAACCTCAGTAGCCTGAATTTGGCATCTTTCAGTTAAGAGAAACCTAGGGTTATTTTTTCGGTTAAAATAAGTTTATTATGTTATCATCGTGACATATACGTGAATGGAGTTATCTGCTTGGATGTTTTTGGTTTAGGGGGTGTGAACTTGTTTCCAGGTTCCAACGTTCTTGTCTTCTTTGCTGGATTGTAAGAACTGTGAGGGCAGGGACCATATCTATCTCGTTTACTGTTTCCTCTCTGCAAGACCTAAAACTCAACATAGATGTGAGGATTATTGAGGCATTTGCTGAAAATGGAAGTTTCCTAGGTCAATCAAAATGCCATGTTAGTTATAAGTTATTATGTAATATCCCGCGGGTAGAAATTATTTTGAATTTAAAATGCTCAGCTTCATGTAAGTGGAATTCATTGTCCGCTCTAGTTCAGCCAATTGATCACAGAAGCTGCAGCAGATTTTCATCCTATCCGGCAGCTGGAACTTGTTCTGGGAGAGGACTTATGAAGCGCTCATGTGCTAAGAATCTTGATCTGTATTTCTGGAAGTGAATTTTGGATCTATTTTGGCAATAGAACTCAGTTTTTTTAATAAAATTTTTTTAAAATTGTGGTAAAATACATACTACATTAAAAATTTATCATCTTAACCATTTTTAAGTGTACAGTTCAGTGTGTAGTGTTAAATATATTCACATTGTTATGCAACTAATCACCAGAACTTTTTCATCTTGCAAAACTGAAACTCTGTACCCATCAAACAACTTGCCACTTTCCCCTCTCCCAAGCCCCACCACTCTACTTTTTTGTTTTATGAATTTGACCACTCTAGATAACTTCATATAAATGGAATCATCAGTATTCGTCTTTTTGTGACTAGTATATTTCAATTAGCATATTTTCAGGGTGTGTTCATTTTATAGCATGCGTCAGAGTTTCCTTTTTAAGGCTGAATAATTTTCCATTGTATTATTTGTATATCAGGAAAATACAATTTTCCATTGTATTACTTCTATTATTGCACCCTCACCAACACTGAGATCATCAAACTTTTTAGTATCTGGCAATCTGGTAGATCAGGGGTTGGCAAACATTTTCTACAAAGGGCCAAATGGTAAATATTTTCAGCTTTGTGGGTTCTAAGGACACTGTGGCACAGCTCTGCCATCGTGGTGCAAGAGCAGCCATAGAGGACACACACATGGCAGTGTGACTGTGCCCAGTAACGCCTACAAGGTCAGGTGATGTGCTGGGTTCCGCCCTTAGCTGTAGTTTACTGACTCTTGTTGTGTTACTGACTCTGTACTTTACTGACTCTTGTTATCTTGTTTTAATCTACATTTCTTTAGCTAGGTGAGTGCAGGTGAGGTTTTTCTTTGTTTACGCAACTTTCTTGGGCTCCCTACCAATATTAGGGATATAGCAGTAACCAGATAATATTTCAGTTCTCTAGAGCTGTTATTTGGGTGGAGGAGTAGGGGAGATAGACCCTAAAGAGTCAAGCAAACAAATAGACTACTAACAGTGATAAGTTCTCTGAAGAAAAGAAACAGTGATGGAGTAGACTCTAGGGTCTAGAATAGCAGCAGTTTTAGTTCAGGAATGGCCAGGAAAAGAACTCGTAAAGGAGATGGCAGTTGTGTTGTACTGGAAGGAGCTAGCCAGGTGTATTAGTTATCTATTGCTTTATTAAAAATTACCCCACATTTTAGACGCTTAAAACAACACATAGTTATTACCTCACACAGTTTCTGAGAGTCAGGAATCTGGGAGAGGTTTAGCTAGGTGGCTGTGGCGCAGGGTGTCTCATGAGAGTCCACTCAAGGTGTGGGCTGGGACTGCAATCAGCTAAGGCTTGACTAGTCTGGAGGATCCGCTTCCTGGAAACCTCATTCATGCAGATGTTGACAGAGGCCTTAGTTCTTTGCCACATGACATTTCCATAGGCTGCATGAGTGTCATGGGCATGGTGGCTGGCTTCCTCGAGAGCAAGCAATCCGTGAGAGACCATCGAGGAAGCTACAGTGTCTTTTATGACCTAGTCAGGGCAGTTCCACACACCATCATCTTCCTTATTGTATTTATTAGAAGCAAGTTCCTAAGTCCAGTCCACATTCAAGGGGAGGGTATTTAGGCTCCACCTTTTGAAGATGTGTCAAAGAACTTACAGGCATATTTATTTCCCTCTGGCTACAAATTATTTTTCTTTCTTCCACATGCAAGCTAAGCCCCTCTAAAAGTCTTATCCTATTATAACATCAGCTCAAAGTTCAGAATCTTGTTATCTAAAGGTATGGATGAGGCTCCTTGCCTATGGTTCCTTAAGTGTAGCTCGTATGAGTACATTTCCTCTCAGACTCTGTGGAACTAAAGAATTTTTTAATTACCTGTATCCACACACCCAACATCCAAAGGTAAGACAAACATAATTTGGTGGTATTTTTGCCAATAAAATTCTTCAGAAAACTTTGTGGGTCTCCTATGATTCTTACTGAGGTTCACTCCATTAGATAAAAGCCACACCCAAATGTCTTAGAGTGAGTTTTGGCTGAGATGATGAGTGACTGTTTCCTCAAGCCTCTCAGAAGCCCTATTGTTTGAATGATTTTTTCTGAGGTACAATGTTGGATATTTGTGAGGTTCGTTTTGTTTTGTTTTCTTTTTGGCCGCACCACGCGGCGTGCGGGATCTTAGTTCCCTGACCAGGGCTGGAACTCATGCCCCCTGCAGTGGAAGCGCAGAGTCTTAACCACTGGACCGCCAGGTAAGTCCCTTTGTGAGGTTCTAACAAAGGATTTTATCATCACATGCTGTGTCATCTTGCATTTTAGTATGAGCAGCAAGAAGGCAGCAAGTGCATGCTCTGTCTGGAAATCTCCTTACTTTGATCACCACTTCATTAGGCACATCTTCTACTTTCCATGTTCCCACAGGTGACAGTGTTGCTAAATTTTTTGCCGGTACATAACAAGGATTCTGTTTCCTCCAGTTTCCATAAGATTTTCCTCTCTTTACGTCCTTACCCACAGCCTCTGTAAAGGCGTCATCCTTCTATAGTTTCTTCAAGGCTCTTTGAGCTTTTACCTCAAAGACCTACCCACTTCTACCCACTACCTGGTTCCAAAGCCTCTTCCATATTTTAGGTTTTTGGTACAGCAGCATCCCACTTCCAGGTACCAAAATCTGTATTAGTCTTTATTGCTGTGTAACAAATTACCACAAAACTTACTGGCTTGAGTAAATGTTTATTATCAGTTTTTAAGAACCAGGCAGCTGAGAGATTCTAGCTCAGGATTTGTCATAGGTGTAGTCAGGATGCTGGCTGAGGCTGCAGTCATCTGAAGTCCTGACTGGTGGTGAAGGATACGCTTGCAGGAAGGCACACTCACATCACTATTAGCAGAAGGCTTCAGTTTCTCACTGGCTGTTGGCAGGAGACCTCACTTTCTCATGGATCTTTCCAGAGGGCTGCTTGAGGTTTCTCACAGCATTGGCAGCTGGCTTCTCCTACAGTGTTCATTCTCAGTGGGGACAACCTCCAAGAGGGTGAAAATTGGTTCCTGAGGTGGAGAGCAAAAAATCTCAGGTATTTCAATGGTTTGTAGCCTTCCAAAGAGTTGTGATACATAAACATATGTACAGTATATTTGTGGCATTAAAATTTTTTTTTTAATTTGGCCATGGCACGTGGCTTTTGGGATCCTAGTTCCCCAACCAGGGATTGAACCTGGGCCCTCAGCAGTGAAAGTGTGGCGTCCTCACCACTGGACTGCCAGGAAAGTCCCTGTGGCATTAAAATTTTATTGGAGGGCTATTAGGATAAAAACGTTCAGAAGGCTTCTTAGATGGGCAATTAAAAATAAGGTTGATAAACACTGCTCTAGAGCAAGTGATCTAAGAAAGAGCAAGTAGGTAGCCATATTGCCTTAAAAAGTTTTTTTATTGAGGTATAGTTGACAGGTGTTGCCTTTTATGACTTAGAAATAATACACACTGCCACTTCTGCCTTATTCTTTTTGTTAGAAGTGAGTCACTTGAAGGGAGTGTCAGAAGTTAAACCATCATTTCATGTAAAGAATGATAAGGGCATTTCAGGCAGAGGAAACAGCAAGGGCAAAGGCCCAGAAGCAGGAAGGATTTGGCATGTTTGGGGAGCAGAAAGGTGGCTAGTGAGGGTAATGCATGGTGAGGAAAAGGAAGAGTAGTATATGAGATGAGTTCAGAGAGGTTCCATATCATGTAGGGCCTGTAGGCCCCATAAAATCTTCAAAGTTTTATTCTAAGTTTAAGGGAAGCCATTAAAAGTAGTTAAGCAGGGAGTCACGTGATATGGATTACGTTACAAAAAGATTGCTGACAGCTGTGGAGAATGGGTTGGGCCTACAGGTGGGACCAGTGAAAGCACAGAGACCAATTAGAAGGCTGCTTTAATAGTCCAGGTGAGAGATCATAAGACTGACTGGAGAGGCTGCAGAGACCAGAGGTGGTCGACTTTGCAGGTGGAAGCTATGGTAGTTGTTGATGGATTGGGAAAAGGGAGGGGAATGAGAGATGACTCCTACATTTTTGGCTTGGGGGATGTTGGTGCTGGTTACAGATTGGGTAGAAATGAAGAGTTCCTGGTTTAGCCTGTTAAATTTGAGTAGAAAGGGGAGAAGTAGAAGGGGAGAAATTAGGACTCAAAAAAAAAAAAAAAGAAATTGAAAGATTGTTGTTTGGCTTGTTTTCTTTTCATATCAGATCTTTTATTTTTCCCTGTGAGCTGCGTATGTATATCTTTTGCCACTTTTTATGTTAGTTATTCAAAATGGGTATCAGGTGTTACTTTTTGTGAGATTTTATTTAAGTTCTCATTTTTAAAGAGTATAGAAAAGCTGTGATTTAGAGTATCTGCATAAGGATTATTTTTATGATGAATTTATTGGCTTAGCATAGGTTTCCTTTTTTTTTTTTTGATTTTATTTTTGGCTGCGTTGGGTCTTCGTTGCTGCGTGTGGGCTTTCTCTAGTTGTGGCGAGTGGGGGCTACTCTTTGCTGCGGTGTGCGGGCTTCTCGTTGCGGTGGCTTCTCTTGTTGCGGAGCACGGGCTCTAGGTGCACGGGATTCAGTAGTTGTGGCTCGCGGGCCCTAGAGCGCAGGCTCAGTGGTTGTGGCTCCCGGGCCCTAGAGCGTGAGCTCAGTAGTTGTGGCACACGGGCTTAGTTGCTCCGCGGCATGTGGGATCTTCCCGGACCAGGGCTTGAACCCGTGTTCCCTGCATTGGCAGGCGGATTCTTAAGCACTGTGCCACCAGCGAAGCCCCCTGCATAGGTTTCTTTAAAATGTTTTTCTATTACAAAAGTAATAAATATTTATTGGTGATATATTAAAAAAACAGATTAGCAAAGAACTGAACATGGAAATCACCCTCAGTCATACTGCCCAAAGAAAACCATTATTAACACGTTCACTTGTATTCTTCCAGTCTTTTATCACATATGCACTTGTGCACACGCACATACACAAATAAACATTAAACACACTGTTTTGACTGTAGAACAGGTCCATAAAATGTTAAGGATTAACATTGACTTTCACCGCTTAACTGAGAATATATATTATGTGCAATGGGTTTGAGTTACATAAGGTACATTGTAGGGTATCAGAAGTAAAGAATATGATCTTTTTACAGTCCAGAAAATCCCTTGGGGGAATAATGGTTTGACCTTTGGTTTAGAATTAAATTTGCGGAAACATAGCCCAAATAACATTGTCTATGTCAGATTCTTTGCTTTTTTGAAAAAGGCAGAAATGACTTCCCAAAGCTTGCAGACACCAGGGCCTTTTTAAGAAAGTAAGTTGTAGATTGGTTGTGGAGATGAACACTATTTATCTTCTTTTTGTTCAAGATTACCTCTGCCTAGGCCAAAGTAGGACTGATTCTCACTGTGACTGTGAGTCACTGGTTACGATATATGTTCATTAAAACCTGTTTAAGACATTAGGAAAAACTCACTATGTTTTGGAAAGGGTGCCAGAAGGAAACACTGATTAAGATTTAATTGCGGGGTCTTTAAGAATTAAATCTTTAGTATTTATGAAAATTCCCTTATTCTTACGAAATATTTATTTTATTATTCGATATTTGGCAGACATGCCGTCAAAGCACTTCATCATTCCTTGAGGAACCAGGTCTTTGGTAGGAATTTTTTTCAAAGAGAACATTTATCATATTCGCCTTGTCATGAGAGTCAAGAGACAATATCACATCTTTTGTTGGGTAAAAGTCATTCAATAGTGTTTTTCTTGCCTAAGAACAATGCTCTATAGAAGTTATGTGGCTCCATTATTGTTTCAGAATAAGACCTTTTCCCTGACTGGCAAGATTCACTTTTCATTAATTCAATATAAGTTTATTTAAAAGCATATAAAATTTAATGAGTATTTATTCTGTGCCAACTCCTTGGCTGGGTGCTAGGAGTATAAAAATTAATATTATTATCCTATTATTAGGGAGCTTTTTAGTCTTTACAGTCTAATAGTGAAAGACAATTAGATGTATCACTATAAAATAAAGTGACTAGAAGTATATTTAGGGTCCCTTGGGAACATGAGGAGGAACATTTAATTCAGACTGGGGAACTGAGAAAGGCTGAATTTTTTTTTTTAACATTATTTATTTGTTTGGCTGCATCGGGTCTTAGTTGTGGCCTGCGGGATCTTTTAGTTGCGGCATGCAGGCTCTTAAATGTGGCATGCCAGATCTAGTTCCCTGACCAGGGATCGAACACAGGCCCCCTGCAGTGGGAGTGCCGAGTCTTAACCAATGGACCACTAGGGAAGTCCCGAGAAAGGGTGAATCTTGAAAGATGATTAGCAGTTTGTTAAGGAGAGGTGAGAACTGTTGTTAATGTTTTGTTTCTGAAGCTGGTGGTGAGTTGGGTGTTCACTGTATCATTTATGTCATCTGTAGCTCAGAAGATGTTAATAAGTATTTTTAGATCATTAGGCCTTGGAGTTGATATTTGGAGTTGATATATGGATGTCGGTAATATTTTGAAAGTAAGAATTTCTTATATAGAAACTAGAGGTAAAGGTACTAGAAGTGAGAAATAAAAATAGGTGAGTGAAAATAAGTTTAAATATTGTTTGCCTTTTATGGAGAAATTCATTTTGGGGAAACATTTGTATTGCTTGGAAATTAAGATTTCTTTTTTAATTTTATATCTAACCATATGCTTTCTATTCCTGCTTTTCAGTTTCAACATAGCTTTGTTCTTTAAAATGTTCTGTTTTTAATCTTTTGCTTTGTTGTATGTTTTACAAATATGCATTTAATGTTTTCTTTTTATTTTGATGAAAACATTTGTATTCTGGCCCATTAACTTAATTTTTTTTAAGGTCATGCTTCCTGGAGGATAGTTATCACTTAAAAATTTTGATTTTTGGGGGCAGCGTTGTTTTGTTTTTAGTTTTAGTTACAGGTTGCATTATTTGGATGAAGATTTTAAAAAGAATTCATATAACAAGTTAATGTTTCTAAGAAGAAATTTGATCTTGCTGTTCTTTGATAAATGCTTAAGAAAATAGTCATGTGTAACTTTTTTCTCTTTCAGGCTTTCTAAGAAAAGTCTACAGCATCCTTTCTCTGCAAGTTCTCTTAACTACAGTGACATCCACTTTTTTTTTATACTTTGATTCTATACGGACATTTGTTCATGAAAGGTAAGGTAATGACATGGTTCTGAATCATTTTCAGCCGTTGCATATCACTGAAAGGGCATAATATGAGCAAAGTTAGTTTTTTTTTCTATTAACTTTTAAGGTTAGAACGTAAAAAAGGTTCATTATTAGCTCTTGTAAATAAGTTTTGATAAGGAAAATGTTCTACGATATGGTATTTACCTCTAAACTTTTTAGCTTAATTTCATAGGGTTAAGTCCTCATTTCCTGGAATAGTGTTAAGAATTTTTAACTGTGTATGCAGTTTTTCTAAGTCTTAGTTTTTTGTGTGTTTATTAGACTTATGCCCTGTCCCCAAAGCCCAAGACAGTGCTTGAAAAGTAAAGGTACTTAAAAAACGTTTAACTTACCTTAGTGTTGGTTCACAATTAGGAAATTTTCACTGAAAAGTTTTCAAAGAGTTCCGTATGATTCATCCCTAATTTGTTTAAGATCTGACCTCCAAAATAATTATTTCCACGGCTAAAAGTAATATAGGTTTTTTATATTAAAGGAAAGGAAAAGTAGAGAATGAATATTTTCTTAGAAGTAGATAATTTCTATTCTCCCTTTACAAAAGGGGAATCTTGAACTATTAGTTTGCTATTTGGAGTAAAGTTCTTTAATTTAAATTACAGCTATATAGTAAATACCCTAAAAAAGTAGTTAGGTATAAAATTGGTTTATTATTTAATAGTTTTTATGTATTGTATTTTAGTTTAAAAAAGCAGTATGCTAATTGCAAAAATTATTCAAGTATGTTAGAAGTTCATGAAGTAAAAAGGCTAAGTCTTCCCCATTCATTGTGGGGAAGATTCTTCTTTTTTTTTTTTAATTAATTTTTATTTATTTATTTATTTTTGGCTGCATCGGGTCTTTGTTCCTGCTCACGGACTTTCTCTAGTTGCGACGGATGTGGGCTACTCTTTGTTGCAGTGTGTCGGCTTCTCATTGCAGTGGCTTCTCTTGCGGAGCCTGCGGGATTCAGTAATTGTGGCATGTGGGCTCAGTAGTTGTGGCTCACAGGTTCTAGAGCGCAGGCTCAGTAGTTGTGGTACATGGGCTTATTGCTCTGAGGCATGTGGGATCTTTCCGGACCAGGGCTCTAACCTGTGTCCCCTGCATTGAAAGGCAGATTCTTAACCACTGCGCCACCAGGGAAGTCCCTGTGGGGAAGATTCTTTGTCTTCCTGCTCCTCCCCATCTCACAGTCCTCAAATTTTCCCCATGGAAAAATAATTTCTTTTGACAGTTTGGTGTAGAGCCTTTCAGATTTTTTTTTCCTGTACTTTCACAAATACATAGACAAATTTTATTAAATTGGATAAAACTATAGTATTTTTAAACTTGAGAATGATTTAATTTTTTGTCTTTCAGTCCTGCCTTAATTTTGGTGTGTGCCCTTGGATCTTTGGGTTTGATTTTAGCCTTGACTTTAAACAGACATAAGCATCCCCTTAACCTGTACCTGCTTTTTGGATTTGTGAGTACTTTGACAATATCTGTTCCTTTAACATTTATTCCTGAGTTTTAAATTTATTTATTTAATTGAATGCATATACATGTGTTACAGTAACAGAACAAAATTAATGAGTTTTTTAAAAAAATTCAAGGCTTTACCTTTATGATAATCTTCTATCAGATAAAATCTAACTAGAGTAAGCATATAAAACAAAGATATGTAATTAAGGGGAAAGAGAAGCTAGAGGATGAAGCTCAATATCCCTAACTCTTATTTAGGATATGAGTTTAGCTACTTTTGACATGGCTTAAACAATGACAAAATAACAATGGCTTAAACAAGATGGTTTACTTCTCTTTCATATAAAAATCTGAGTGACTGTTTAGGGAAGTTCTCAGGGGCCCATTCATCTGCTGTGGTTCAGACATCTCTAAAGTGTTGCATGGTATAAGATAGCTCACGACCATATCTACATTCTATCCATTTATTTAAAAAAATGAAAAGAGAAAGGAGAGAGCAAGCATTTTGCTTTTTGAAGTTGTATGCCTCTCTGCTCACATTCTGTTGACTAGAATATAGTCTTGTGACCAGATCTAGCTGCAAGGGAGGCTGAAAAATGTAATGATTAATCTGAACAGTTGTGTGTTGAGGCAAAAATTCTGTTACTAAGGAAAAAAGAAAAAACGAATATTCAGAGACAGTTTAAGACTCTGCCACACCAAAGTACTACTTAAATATTTTATTCTTCCTGTGTTTATTTGTGTGAGGTAGTGAGGTTTTTATAAATGTGCATGTGATTTGCAGTTTCATTTTTATTTACATTATAGTGAGTGAGAATAATAGAATTTTCCATATTACTTTTAGAATCTTCCTGTTACAGATATGAAAAATCTAGTTGAGTTCAAGGAGTAATGGGATCACAGTTAGAATCTAAATATTCTCACAGGAGTTCCCTGGTGATCCAGTTGTTAGGATGTGGCGCTTTCACTGCGGTGGCCTGGGTTCAGTCGCTGGTCAGGGAACTAAGATCCTGCAAGTTGTGCTGCACAGCCAAAAAAAAAAGGAATTCTGAATATTCTCACTTAATACATTGAGGTCTCATTTTCATTATGGTGGGCTTATTATCTGTCCCATATACTTCACAAGGCTGCTCTGAAGCTAAAATGAGATCATGCATATGGAATCACATTGAACTCCTGGAAATTAGAACATGTACATAACATAGTATAAATTTTACATGCATCTATGTAATTTCAATTTCTTTTTTTTAGACACTGTTGGAAGCTCTGACTGTGGCCTTCGTTGGTAAGCCATAATTATGCTTCCATATGTTACAGTAACTTTTTAATGTTGGTAAATGTTTTGGATAAAAACGTGTTTGGGGCTAAAGCTTACCATCATGGAATGTCATTAAAAAATATGGCATAGGATGAAGAATTCCTAAAATATAAGCAAAAATTAAATGTTTGTGTAGTTAACTGAGTTTAGAGGAAGTGGAAAAGAATTAGGAAGACAATAGGAATAAGAACAGTATTCATTTTGTTTATCCATTTGTGAAAATAAGACAACCATAGCTAATCTTTTCCCTTATTTAAAGGGAGCTTAGAAGAATTGATAACATGTTTGGAGCCATGTACTTTCATCACATAAGCTCAGTATCTCAAATTGTCTGCATTGAACTGTACTTTATTATTATATCCTCATATTTCATCAAATGGCACTACAAGAAACAGTGTTCATTTCTGTTTTGTATTTTGTGTTAAATATATATTTAAAAGGAAGTATCTGTTATAGTTACTTGATGTACTCTATGTAATGCCTCAAGTAAAAAGTTTTGTGATTTATTAACAATAAAAATTCTGATTAACTCAGAATGATTAATCTGGCATACTAAAAAGATCAGAATTGACTATTACTCTCAATAACAGTAAATTGTTGATCCTTATTGTTAATATATTTATCGCTTTCTGTTTTGTCATTACTATTTTTAACTTTTTTATGCCAGTTTTATTGAATCTATTTTTTGGTAATTCATCTCTTCCTTTTATAAAAGAATCAGAATATAAATAAATAATAATAACAACTAAAAAAAATAGGGTTGAAATTTCTCAGCATAGAAAGGAAGTATTATTAATATTTACTTATTATTAGTGTTATTATCTATTAATGTTACTATTAATGTTATTATCAAGTCCATCTCTGTCTTCTCTGGCTCCCACCATTTGTAAGGGATGTAGGAGAGAGATTTATTTCAGGGTTATTGGAATCCACCTAATCTTACACTGAAATTTCTAATGAGAAGCAAAAGTGATTTCATGGTTTACCTTTTCTTTGTTCATCTTCCTAACCCTGTAATGGCATAGGTAGAGAAAGTCCAATTAGTTAGCATTTAGGAATAGAAAGAACTGAATAATTAATCCCCCTCAAATTAAAAATTACTTAAATGGTTTTGGGTTCAAAGTATGTAATTTCCTTTAAAGAGGTTATAATTTAGTATTCTGTTAAAATGTTAAGCAGTTGTATTACAGTAGCCATAGTCAATCCAGATGGTCATTCTAAAACTTCAGAAGGGAATTCGTTATATATTCAGTAAACCCCCAATAATGTACTCCAAGATAATGCAGATTTGGATATAAAGCAATTAGTGGTTGGTTTCTGTTCCCTATGGTATTGGTAAATGGCAGACAGCCCCAGACAGCCCCAATACTTTTCTTGCCTAGGAATTCCCAGCCAGCCACAGGACCCAGAACCATCCCTACTGAGATATATATATATTTTTTAACTTTTTATTTTATATTGGAGTATAGTTGATTAATAATGTTGTGTTAGTTTCAGGTGTACAACAAAGTGATTCAATTATACATATACATGTATCTATTCTTTTTCAAATTCTTTTCCCAATTAGGTTGTTACAGAATATCCTATTGACATTTAAGCCAGAGTTGACAGTCACCACTGTCAACTATGGTGATAAACTGCAGTGGGGACAGAAATGGGTGAGAATCATTTCACCATGTCCCCCAAACTCCTAAACCAACTAGCTGTGTAATATCTCTCTAGTCATTTCTTTAACTTCATAATAACATGACCCCTTACGTTGTATATTTTGGAGCCTGTTTATTGCACTATGGGTGTGGTTTTACTGTACCAGTATTGAAGACTGAATAAGGAATCTTTCCATAATTGTTTTTATTAGCAAGTAGTACAGGACAAAATAAGGCATTTCTGTTATATGACAGAAAAAAAACTTTTTTTTTTTACATCCTCCCATACACTAACATTTCTTTTTTTAAAAAATTGAAGTATAGTTGATTTATAATATTTCATTAGTTTCAAGTGTACAAAGAAACCAATACTTTTTTTTTTAACATCTTTATTGGGGTATAATTGCTTTACAACGGTGCGTTAGTTTCTGCTTTATAACAGAGTGAATCAGCTATACATATATCCCCATATCTCTTCCCTCTTGCGTCTCCCTCCCACCCTCCCTATCCCACCCCTCTAGGTGGTCACAAAGCACGAGCTGATCTCCCTGTGCTCTGTGGCTGCTTCCCACTAGAAAAAAACTTTTATATTGAGTATGTTTGTATGTATTTTAAATCCGTGTTTTGTAATTTTACAGTTACTTTCTATGATGTGTATATTGTTCTGCAAGCTTTTATACTGACTACTGCAGTATTTCTTGGCTTGACTGTATGTACTCTACAATCTAAGAGAGATTTCAGCAAATTTGGAGCAGGGTAAGTTATATATATCATGGTTATGATAGATAAGTATATTTAGTATTACCTAATTTTGAGAGAAGTTCTATACTGTTAGCTTTGGATACTTTAAAAATGGAGGGTAATGAGAGGTCATCCCTTTGAGTACTCTCCCAGAGCATGCTAGGAGATGAAAAGTGGCTTTGAGTCTTTTGCTTCCCCCGTATTGAAAGGGAAGTGAATGCGAAAAAATTTAAGCCTTCTAGAGAGGCTAGGCTTGCATGCTTTATAAATGGTATGAAATTTGCCTAAATTATTTAGATCTTTGTCTTAGCATAACTGTTACCAAATGTTACCTCTACATCTTTGTGGCAAAAGCAAGGTAATTATGATCCAGGAGTCTGCATGAACTTTAAAATCTTTTTGATCCATCTAAATTAACCTGTATCATTCTTCAAACTAATTAATATAGGGAATGATCCTTTCTATACTAGGATAATGGTACTGTATCGCCCTCACCTTGGTAAGAATGCATAGACTCTTTCCTAAGTTCACAATGGCCTTCTGTTGGCACATAATCACTCAAACATTTTCTGTTCTTTTTCCAGTTACAACACTAAAAATTTACAAGTGGTCTAGTTTTACAAAACTTTCTTTCCTCCTCCTTTTTTTCTGGTAATCCAGATTACCAGAAGTCTCTTGGGGGTAAAATATAGTTGGTCAGCCAACACTGACAATTGTGCAGGATGCTTATAGTTGTATTAGAATGGAGTTTGATTTAGGGAGAGGCAACATGTTTTTTTTTCCTTTCCTGTCTTATATGTATGTTGGTGGGGGGTGTTTTTTATATATTTGTATGTTATGTATGATTTATGATGTATATGTGGTTTCTCTCTCTGCTTCTTCCCATCCCAATCTCCATATGTACCCCTTCCTCCCATCCACTCTACTATAGACTCTAGAACTCCTTATATATCTTCCTTATATTTTAGCCTCTTCAGAATAAATTCTTTCTTCTTCCTTATCTCAGCTGAAACTCGATTCCTCCCTGAGAACACTGTTCTCTAGCTGCTCATTCCCCCACACCCTATGTTGTTTGGGATGGGGGGTTAGTATTGAAAACTGCTTCAGTCCCCTAATGCTCCTTTCATTGTTCCTCAGCATGCTGGACATTCATTGCTTTAAGGTTTATGCTGTCTGGCTATATGCTTCATACTCTTGCTCATTACTGTTACTCATTCCCTTTTTGGTCAAGCCTCCCTCATGCTTTAAAGACGATAGCATCAAACTGCATTTTAGGCCCATCCATCACCTTAGCTTCTTGATATCTCTGGACCTCTATCTACTTTGGCAGCTTTCATCTTCCTGCCGTGTCCACATCGTAGACGTCACATCATAGTGATTGTCATCACTAGGGGTTGTTTCATTGCTGAAATCTTAAATATCAGTATCTCATTTTCTTTCTTCACCTTCTGTCCTCTATTTCTTTCATTTCTTTACTCCCACAACACCTGTCTCCTGTGCCTGTTCTTCAGCTACTGCTATTGCTGTTATAAACCACTCTTCATCTCAGACCTAAGAGTCGCATGTCTTCTACCTAACATCCATGAAATTCTGCCAGACTAACTTACTAGCTTACAAGTAGGTAAAATTTCAGTTGCCTTACAGTTCTTAATACCACCTTCCCCATACTTCTTGGTGCAGAAGCTTTGGAGTTTCCCTAGGGTTTAAGTATGAAAAAGCAGGTCCTGAGTCCTTTTCAATCCTGAAGGATCTATATGGTGAGGTGGCAAGATACATCAGTCTAACTTAAGTATACCAGATGTATCCAAGAAATTCTGTGGCCATTCCAGCAAGAAAACTGAGAGCTGGAATCTCACCATGCCCTTGATTCACCAAAGTGGATTATAATACTATGTATGTTTAATTTCTGATTTAATTCTGTTGTTAAAGAACATATTTTATATGATTTCAGTCTTTTGGCATTTATTGAGATTCATTTTATGATATCTTGGTAAATGTTCTTTGCGTACTAGAGGAGAATGTATATTTTGCTCTTGTTAGAGGAGTGTTTAATAAATGTCAATTAGGTCAAGTTGCTTGATAGCATTATTCAAGTCTTCTGCAGGCTTACTAATTTTCTGCCTGCTTATTCTATCAGTTAATGCAAAAGTGGTGTTGAAATCTCCAACTACAAGTATGGCTTGGTTTGTTTCTCCTATTAATTCTGTAAGTTTTGCTTCATGTTATTTGAAGCTCTGTTTTTATATGCATAAATATTCAGGATTGTATGTCCTCTTGATGATCCCCTTATCATCATGAAGGGGTTATCTCTGGTAATATTCTTGCCCTAAAATCTACTTTGTTAAGATAGCCACCCCAGCTTTCTATTGATTGTGTTAGCATGGTATATCTTTTTCCATCCTTTTATATATAGCTTATTTGTGTCTTTAGAGTTAAAATCGTTTTCTCTCAGGCAGCATATGGTTGGATCTTACTTTTTGTCCAATCTGATCATCTCTGCTATTAATTGGCTTGTTTAGACCATTTATATTTAATGTGATTTTTGATATGGTTGGACTTAAGCCTACTCTGTTGCCACTTGTTTTCTGTCTGTTTGTCCTATCTATTCTTTGTTACTTTGTTTCTTTTCTCCTCTTTTTCTTTTGGATTATTTAATTCCATTCATCTCCTTTATTAGTTATTAGCTGTAGTTCTTTTAAATAGAGGTTGCTTTAGGTTTTACAGTATACATCTTTAAATTATCATAGTCTGCCTTCAAGAATATACCATTTCATGCGCAGTAAGTATACTTAGGTTGCTTCTCTTCTACCTTTGTGCTATTGTTGCCATAACTTTGTTCCACATATGTTATAAACCTCATGATACATTATTATTATTTTTGCTCTTTTATTTTTAACTCTTTAAGAGATTTAAAATATAGACAAAGCCTTTTATGTTCACCCACATATTTACTGTTTCTGTTGTTCTCCATTTCTTTGTGTAGATCCAAATTTCCGTTTAATATTTTTCTGTCTGAGGGATTTCCTTTTAACATTTCTTATAGTGCTGGTCTGTTAGTGTCAGCTTATGTGTGTCTGCAAAAAAAATCTTCATTTTACTTTTGTTTTTGAGAGTAATTTTTGCTGGTGCAGAATTCTAGGTTTGGGCTTTTTCTTACTTTCATTACTCTAAAGATGTCACTCCACTGTATTCTGGCTTGTGTAGTTCTGACAAGAAGTCTGCTTTTTTATCTTTGTGTCTCTACATAATATGTCTTTTATCCCCTAGCTACCTTTAACATTTTCTTCGTAATTTTCAGTAATATGATTAACATTTTCAGTAATCTGATTATGATATTCCTTGGTGTGTTTTTCTCACATTTCTTCTGCTTCTTGGATCTGTCAGTGTAAAGTTTTAATCAAATTTGGAACATTTTTGGCCATTATTTCTTCAAACATTTTTAAGTTCCCCTTCTTTCTCCTCTCTGTTGAGACTCCAACTACATATTTGCTAACCTTCTTGATGTTGTCCCACAGTTCACTGGTGCTCTGTTCATTTTTTTTTTCCTAGTCTTTTTTTCTCTGATTCATTCTGGTTAGTGTCTGTTGCTGTTTTCAAGTTCAATAATCTTCAGTGTCTAAACTGTTGTTAATCCCAATCACTCTAAAGGATATGCATGTTCACAGAATAATTTGTTATTGTTATTTGGTTAAAAAATGCAATTTTGTTTCATTTGTTCATTTATAGATTTTCTGTGTTCATTTATAGATTTTTAATTTCTAGAAGAATTAAAATACTTCTGATGATTTTTAGCTTATGTCAATATTTATGTTCCAATTGAAAACTTTAAAAATGATACTCTTAACTAGTTTTGTACACCATAAAAACAAATGTTGAATAGATAGCTGTTCTTTCCATTTCTGGGTGTTCTACAGTATTCATCGTACAGTAAAGAATTCTTACATTTCAATTATCAGGCAAATATCAGGATGGATTTATTTCTTCAGAAAATGTTGAATGGGTTTACAAAGTTTTTTGGTTAGGAACAATATTCTAAATTATTAATATTTTGTTTTTATAGACTATTTGCTACTTTGTGGATTTTGTGCTTGTCAGGAATCTTGAAGGTAAGTTGTTTTAGGATGGTAACTTGAAATATAAATAATCTCAAAAAGCTATAGGAAGCATCTTATGGTCAGACACTTGGTTATAATTATCTGGGAACATTTGTATGTAGAATGAATTTAAAATGATATTTTAAAAAATCAAGGTCTTATGCCAATATTATTGATGGAAAGGAAGATGAATGAACAAATGAGTTAAATTACATAGAAAGAGTCCCTCACTTGTAATTGCTAACCTTCAAGTGGCACATGTAATTCTGAATAAGAAATATATTTTAAATTATTTATATTTGGAATGCTACTGTTCAAAGTCAGGTGGGTAATTTAATAAAAGGAGGATATCCATTGGTTCATCCATTCACCCTTTCATACAACAGTAGTGGACCTGCCTTGCCTTTTTCTACTTTTAACATTTGTATTCAAAGTTGTACAGCATTATTAAATACATAGGTAGAATATATAACTTAAGAGCAAGTAACTTAAGTATTCTTAATGCTGTTTTTAAATATAAAATTATTATTTTAATCTCTTGCCTATAGGTATTTTTTTACAGTGAGACAGTGGAGTTGGTCTTGGCTGCTGTAGGAGCCCTTCTTTTCTGTGGATTCATCATCTATGACACACACTCCTTGATGCATAGGCTGTCACCTGAAGAGTATGTATTAGCTGCCATCAGCCTCTACTTGGATATCATCAATCTATTCTTGCACCTGTTGCGGGTTTTGGAAGCAGTTAATAAAAAGTGATTGAAAGCAGTGTATAGAAACTGATTCATTAAGTAATAAAGTTTGAGATATAACTAACTATTAAATACTTTTAAGATTTTATTTGTATGCCATGTACTATATTATAAAGTATAAATCTCCTTTTACTAGGAGATTTTAATCTTATTTAGAAAGGAAAAAGTATAAAAGATAAATTCCAGAGAATTATTCAGTATTAAAACTATATTAAAATGTTAATGACATTTCATTATTAAATGATATATTAAAAATTAAAATTCTGCTTGACAGTCAGATATTTTGACATAAAATATTATTAGTTTTTTAAAGTATAGGTTTCATTTAAAACTTACAGCAGTATACCAGTGACCAATGAAACTTCGGCAAATTCCTGACTGCATTAGTTTGCTAGGGTGTCATAACAAAGTACCAAAGCACCAAAGAGTGCGTGGCTTAAACAGAAATTTATTTTATTACAGTTTTGGAGGTTAGAAGTCTGAGGTCAAGGTTGTCAGCAGGGTTGGTTTCTTCTGAGGCCTCTCTCTTGGCCGGTAGATGTTCATCTCCATCTTCCCGTGGACTTCTCTCTGTACTTGTCTGTGTCCAAATTTCCTCTTCTTATAAGGACACCAGTCATATTGGATTAGGGCCCATCCTAATGACCTCAGTTTACTTTAACTACCTCTTTATAAAGATTCTATCTCCAAATACAGTCACATTCTGAGGTACTAGGAGTTAGGACTTTGCAGTGCTCCTAATGTTTGTGTCCCCCCAAATAATTTGTTGAAACCTGATGCCCACTTGTGATGGTATGAGGAGGTAGGGCTTTTGGGATGTGCTTATTAGGTCATGAGGGTGGAGTTTTCATGAATGGGATTAGTACTCTTATAAAAGAGACCCCACAGAGATCCCTTACTCTTTCTGCCACATGAGGTGACGGCGAAAAGACACAGTCTATGAACCAGGAAGAGGGCCTTTAAACTAGACACCGAATATGCCTGCTAAACTTCCCAGCCTCTAGAACTGTGAGAAATAAATTTCTGTTGTTTATAAACCACCCAGTCTCTAGTGTTTTGTTTTGGCTGCCCGAATAGACTGAGACAGACTTCATCATATGAATTTTCAGGGGATGCAACTCAGCACATAACACTAAGCATTAAACTATTAAACTGAAATAAATCAGTAGTATATAGCTTTAGCCTTTGGTGAGTTTCAGATGTAAATTTGACTCCATCACTATCAATTAATTTTTGAATACCCAGTTGCATAATGCTATACTCAAGTTTAACATAGCATCATAGGTAAGAGAATTTAAATTGGAATCCTTACTAGGCAACTTACTGGTGATGTGACCTTTGGCAAGTTACTTACTCTTCCTTACTTACGTCTTTTACCTTATCTTTATAATGGGAATAATAACACCTACTTTATTGGCTGTTATAAGGATTAAATGAGATGGATATATCATATAAACTAAGTGCTTATTAATGTCAGCTGCTGTTGTTAATTAATGTTATTGTTGGTCCAAAGGGAGAATGTACTGAATTGTGACTAGAGACCATAAATAAGCAAATGGAGATTTGACATTTAAAAAATATAAAACAATACCATTTTTCATCCAGTAAATTATTGTTTGGTTTGCGAAATGTAGTTTCTTTAATAAAAATCGTATAGACATGTAATTAATTTTTTTTAATGACAGGTAAACTTTTAAAAATTTATCTTTCTGATATGACAAATGTTGTAATTTCTAAGAGTGTAAAGAGATCACAAGACCAAGAAGTTTGACAACCACTGGTGTATTTATTATGTTTTGTAAATCGACCATAGTTATTCATACATTCTTCTGTTAATGAATTTTATATGGTTCCTCCTTTTTTACTGTCACAATCAGTACTGCCATGTGTACATCCCTGTGTGTGTCCCAGTGTGCATAGATATGAGAGTTTGCATAGGTAGGGAATATACCTAGGAGCAGAATTGCTGAATACAAGGGCATATGCAACCTCAATTTTTTACAGCAAGTAAAGGTGAAAATACCTAGACTCCACAAATAATAAAAAAGGGGAATTAGCAGGGCTTGGACAGAGTGACAGGTAACTGTAAAATGTACCAAGTGCAGCCAGGGAGGTAGGAGGAAAACAGGGAAGAGCAGTATCTGAGAACTGTTTTTATTGAATATAATTTGGGGAAAGAAGTGCAGTGGGCCCTGTCTGCCTGCCTTCATTTCTTTTCTGCAGACCTCACACCTGGCTTTTATCCACTTGATCCACTTCTGGGGATTATTGGTGTCAGCAGCCAGTTGTGGGCCTTTTTGGAGCAGCTGGGAAGTTCATGTTGTTTGTTCATCTTTAAAGCTTTGTTTTGAAGTCCCTGTCACCTAGTGCCTGGGCAGCTTGGAGTCACCATCTGAATCCCATTCGTCTTCCTAGTCCTTACTAAGGGATTATTCAAATCAGGAATTCCATGGGCGAGACCTGACTGTAGAGGCCCCATTAGCTGGTGCCAGTAGTGTAGCATGGCTTTGAGATGGGAAACCATTCTGCTTCCTATCAGGTATTCAGTGCGACCCACTGTGCCTCCTGTCCCACAGGCTCCTCCTAGCTCTGTGATGGAGCTGAAGCAATGTCCAGTTTGACCCTTAAGCTTTATCCTACCATCAGGGGTTAAAGACAGTAGTTTAATTCCCATCATCTTTGTATACCCAGCATAGTGCCTATCACAGAATGCATACTCAAGTGTGTGAATGAATTAAGGATATTTAAATATAGCAAGGCCATTTAACTATTCTGTTAGAACTGCTTTTATATAAACTGGTGAGGAACATGTTCAAAAAGGTTTTTTTCTCAATAATGCAATCTAGGATTCAGCCTTTTAAAACATCAGTAATGCAGAATTATGGCCTATATTTAACACTATGACATTTTCATAATAGATAAACTTTTTTCTCTTTTTCGGTGCCAAGTATCTATTCAAAAGTCTTGGCCTGGTATGTTAAGCAAGATGCAGTCAATTTGGACTATCTGAAAGTGAGCTTTCTCTGATTTAAAATGCAATGTAAACATGTATTTTTGGGAAAAGTGGCCAGATCTAACATATAGTTAACTTTAAAATAGAAATTCACTTGCTGTATAGGAACTTCTTAATCTCTAAAGAAAGCAGGTTTTTCAACCATGTTTTTTTTTTAAAATATACTGCATGTTATGAGCTTTTTCCAGCCTCTGTTTAAAAAAACAAAAAACAAAAACAACTTGCTGTAGTCTGAGTTTATTAATTTCCACATGATGCATGGTTTCTTCAAGGACACAAATTTAAAGAAAAAAGGGACCCATAAATTGTCTCAGAATGAACTTTTACTAGTAACCAGACAGGAGTTTACTAGGCCATGATTAAAGACAATTCATTTACTGGTTTTTGGTGTATGTTGTAAATCTCTAGAAAATACTGCTTACAAATAGTCCCGTGCATCTTGAATTTATTACGTGAAAATGATGTGAGCGGCCATTTGTTGAGCTCTTATATCCCCTACCTAGGATTATTAGGTTGTATTAGCTTCATTCTATAGATAAGGAAATCCAGGCTCTGAGATAGTACTCATATCACTCACAAGGAAGTGTTAGAACCATAAATACCACAGACCTGTACGGTTCCAAAGCCAGTGATATTAGGAGCATATGTAAAATAATAACAAAAAGAACTGGTGTTGTTTGTGATCAGCGTGACCGTCACCGAAGCCGAGTGTCCTAGGCTAAGTATTGTGTCTGGTATACATTAGTGATGAGCCAGTAAACACTGATTGAACTGAATTAGTTTGATCATTTTACCCTTTGAACTTGTCTTGAGAAAGGGGTTTTTGTTTTGGGTAACAGCTTTGAGGTATAACGGATATACAATGAATTGCACATACTTAAAGGATACAATTTGACAAGTTTTGATATATGTGTACAACCGTGAGACCACCACCGGGGATGGGGAAATTTAAGGGCTGCAAATAAAGATCTTAATTCGGCTTCTAGAGGAACACGCGACGTGGTGAATGTGTGCGAATGGGGAGGTCTGACGTGAATCTAGAGGTCGGCTCTGAGCTCACTACCTGACGGCAGGGTCACCTGGCGGTTCTCCCTCCTTGGGTTAGTCTCGGGGCTACCCCGCTCACGCTCGGGACGCAGGCCTAGCTGGTGTACGACCCTCGACCCGGCTTCTCCCCCGCATTTCCCTAATCCGACTTCAGAACCTATCTGGGAGGAGCCCAGCTCCCAGGTCAGCACTCGCACCCAGTGCGTCAGCCCGGGACTCCAGAGGACCCCGCCTCTCGAGGCCGTCCGGGGCGTTTTGGCGAGCAGCGAGCAGCCGCCGCCCGGGGGGCGGGGTCAGTAGAGCGGGTTGCCGGGAAGGCGGAAGTGCGGGGGCTTCCGGTCTGCGTGAGCAGCGTGCGGTGTTTGAGTTCCTGGGTTTTCTCAGGTGAGTTCTTTTTACCAACCGGCTCCAGTGGGGCGTGGGACTTGGGACTCGAGTCCGCCGCCCGTGGAAAGATCTCAAGCCTCGTCCCTCTCTGGCAAGCTTGAGCCCGGGCCAGAGACGCAGGCCTTCTCTAGAACGAGGGTCTCCCGTTGTCGTGGGGCTTCCCGGTGCTCTGTGGGAAGTGGAGTCCTCCTTAGTGGTTCGGCCCCGCTGAGGGCTGTGTACCGCAACCCTTCTCTCCCAGCCCCTCGCAGGGCTTGCGTTGTTGTACACACGGGACAGAGTGAGTTTGTGATTGCTGCCGTCCAAAAATGTTACTCCACCAGTCGTCCGTTTAACAAATGTTTGCTTAAACTTTACTGTGTGCACAGTGCTACGCACTGGGGGATCCAGTAGCGAACAAGACCTGTTTATCCCTTGCCTTCGTGGAGCCCACGGGCCACCGGGAATGACAGAAAATAAACTTAAGAATTTTAGATTGTAACACGTATTAAACAGGAAAGAAAAGGATGAGGTGGTAGAGAATAAAAGGTGAGCTTACAGGAGTCAGAAAAGCTGTCTCTGAGGTACTGAAGTGAAGGATCAGTTCCCAGGCAAAGGGACGGCAAATGTAAAGATACTGAAGTCAACGTCATTTGGACATTTTTCTTTTTCTTTTTTTTTTTTCAAAATAATGTCTTAGTGATTAACTGCCTATTGATGTGTAATTAACACAACAAACTGCACATATTTAAAGTGTGTAAGATATATCCATGTATACTCACACACAAACATAAATCTGTCAGCACAGTCAAGATGATGTTATAAGTCATTCCCACGAGCTTCCCTCTAAACTTTTTGTAATCCCTATAATCCCTTCCCAGCCCTCATCACATCCCCACACTCTCCCTCGGTTGTCATTGATTGGACTTTCTTCAGATGTAATTGGTGCTTGAGGATGGAGTGGAGCATGAGATAAGAGTTAAAGGAGGCAGGGGCTGGGTCACAAATACCCTTGTAGATCTTGCATATATGAGTTGGAAAATCATTAATTCCAAGAAAGACAGTGTCTGCTCTTTAAGTTTTTAAAAGCTCAGGTTGACCACCTTCTAGGGGATGGGCTGGGACTGAGGGGTTGAGGGAAAGCAAGAGTAGAAATAGACAAGTTTAAAATAGCTAGATTGATTTGAGGGGGTGGATAATGAGGAAAATTGGGGTGGGTGGAGTCGCCTGTAGGTTTGGGGGAAATCAGGATTCAGTTAAAAGATAAAATATTTTGTGATTTTTAAGTTGTTGCATAAATGTAAGGTGATGGCACTCTGCATTTTGGGGGAAATTAAATTTCTGCATCTTGTATGAAAACTACAGGAGCTTTCAGAATTGGCTTGACTCACAGTGTGCCAGTGGCCACGGGGAGTTTGGTTTGGTGTTCTTAATTGTTATTTAGTGGCCGTATATGCCACGTTGATCCTCACATAATTTGCACATTATGCCATCATAAATCATGAACAGAGCGAAGAGTTTACTTTCCAGTTGTTCATGTTCTGCAGAGATGCCTTTTGACCTGGTTTTCCAAGGATTTGTTTTTTTGTTTGATGGTAAATAGTTGCTTTTGAAAATGTAATTTTTTAGCTTTCCAGCTAAATATGGCTAAAAGTTTACGGAGTAAGTGGAAAAGGAAGATGCGTGCTGAAAAGAGAAAAAAGAATGCCCCAAAGGAGCTCAGCAGACTTAAAAGTATTCTTAAAGTAGATGGTGATGTTTTAATGAAAGACGTTCAAGAGATAGCAACTGTGGTAGAACCCAAACATTGTCAAGAGAAAACGCAATGTGTGGTGAAAGATGAAACAGGTGAGTTTATGTGTTTCATTTCAAAAAAGGTTATATCAACTTCCTTTTGTGACTTTTTCCCTTTTTCACTGTCTTCCATTCTTTCTCACACTTGCTTCCCAACAAACGTCCTGCCATGCCCACATAATTCTTTGGAGGTGCTACTAGAGATTCTATGCTAAGCTATTTTAAAGCCACCTCATGTGAGTAGGTATGTTTTGGATTATTCAGAGTGAGCCTTTTGTGCTTATACAGTAGCCTAAGTATCTCAGAAATAGACAGTACTACAGGGGTAGACAAACCTAGACACACTCTCGTTGGAAGGGTACACAGGAGTCAAGAACTAGGCAGGATAGAAGGAGGTCTTTCTTCATTTTACCCTTTGCAAGATCTAGGTTCCATTCAAAGAGTCCTCTGCCCTTATATTATTATCCTAAATATTAGTTTCCCTGTATTTGATTTTGACAGATTCTAGTTATGTCTGTTTTAATATAGTCTAAAGTTGGAAGCTGTATATAATGTGTATAATAGTCATTATCCTCAATCCCTCTTCCCTTTATCCCCCACCTGTAAACCATTAGCACATCATCTTGACTATCTCCAAAATACATTAGGAATCTATCCATTTTTCTCCTACTTTCATGCTTTCACTTTAATGACAGTTATCTCTTGCCTGAACCACAGTAGTAGCCACTTTACCTCTCTCTTCAGCTTTTGCTCATTTCTGATTCATTTTTGACATATCACCCAGTATGATCTTTTAGGATATAAATCAATTATGTCATTCCCATGCTTAAATCACCTCATTATATTTCCATGTGCTTACCACAGCCTGCCTGGTCCTACTTAATCTCGTTCCAGTACTTCTCTTTAAAAAGGCTGTAACCACAAGCTGAAGTTTGCTTTGTCCTTCTCCCCTCAACAGAACATTGAGAACTCCGTGAGAGCAAGGAGCTTATTTGGACCACAGTATCCCCAGAACCTAGAACAGCACCTAAAATAATCATTCAGTGACCAGTTATTGAAGGGCTAATGTATATCAGGCACTGTTCTAGGAACTGAGGCAACAATGGTGAATAACAGAAATGGCCTCCATCCTAGTGGGATTTACATCACATTGGAGGAGACAGAAAGTAAACCAGATAAATGAACTAATACAATATAATGTCAGGTAGCAGAGTCCACAGAAAACCTGTATACCCTGGTAAGTTCCCAGAGAGGGACATTATGGACATGTCCTTCACAATAGATAAGGTTGGTGATAGATGGACCACAGCATGGCTGTGCTGAGCTTCCTGCTAAGTCTTCTGTTAGAAGAGCTGGATACCTGCGTGTGACCTGGATAAAAAAGTGTGGCAGCCCCAGGATTTCCAGGTCTGTTCTGTCGTGAAGCTTGCTGCTTACTGCTGTTCCTCTTCCAAGTACTCTTCATTGAAAGTGGCCAGTCATTCCTAATAGTTTATTTTCTTCTAAGCCCTGTCCATTAGAAGCGTGGGTGCACTTTTTATTGACACAACAATTTTATTTAGTTCAAGAAAGCACCTAATCCGAGGAGTGTTCTCATAACTCGCATGTTTTCAGAACCATAAACTTACCCCTAATGCAGTAATTCAAACCCATATATCCTAAATGTTTCCTATTTAACTTTCACTGTTGCAAAGGACAATCATAACAATGTTCTCTTTTTTAAAAAATTTATTTCTTATTGAAGTGTAGTTGAATTACAGTGTTGTGTTAATTACTGCTGTGCAGCAGAGTGACTCAGTTATACATATATATACATTCTTTTTCATATTCTTTTCCATTGTTGTTTATCACAGGATACTGAATAAAGTTCCCTGTGCTATACAGTAGGACCTTGTTGTTTATCCATTCTATATATACCAGTTTGCATCTGCTAATCCTAAACTCTGACTCCTACCCTCTCCCACTCCCCTCCTCCTTGGCAACCACCAGTCTTTGTCCCTGATTCTGTTTCTGTTTCATAGATAGGTTCATTTGTGTCATATTTTAGATTCCACATATAAGTGATATCATATGGTATTTGTCTTTCTCTTTCTGACGTACTTCACTTAATATGATAATCTATAGTTGCATCCGTGTTGCCACAAATGGCATTATTTCATTCTGAGTAGTAGTCTATATATGTACCACATCTTCTTTATCCATTCATCTGTCAATGGACATTTACGTTGTTTCCATGTCTTGGCTATTGTGAATAGTGCTGCTGCAAACATAGTGGTGCATGTATCTTTTTGAATTATAGTTTTGTCTGGATATATCAGGAGTGGAATTGCTGGATCAAATGGTAATTTTATTTTTAGTTTTCTGAGGAACCTCCATACTGTTTTCCACAGTGGCCGCACCAACTTACATTCCCAGCAGCAGTGTAGGAGGGTTCCCTTTTCTTTATACCCTCTCCAGCATTTGTTATTTGTAGACTTTTTAATGATGGCCATTCTGACTGGTGTGAGGTGATACCTCATTGTAGTTTTGATTTGCATTTCTCTAATAATTAGCGACGTTGAGCATCTTCGCATGTGCCTATTGGCCATCTGTATTTCTTCTTTGGAGAAATGTCTCTTTAGGTCTTCTGCCCATTTTTTGACTGGGTTGCATAACAACATTCTTTAGAAAGTTTCTTAGTGACTAAATAGATGATGTCCCTACTTCCTCGCAGATACTTTTTATGTCTTTCATGGTTGTGGGAACACATGGCATCATGTGTATGATTCTACTGAATGTGTTGTAAGGAGTTTTTTGAGTGTTAGTCAAAGATCATTGCACAAAGGAATTTTTTTTTTTTTTTGCTTTTGTAGTTTCATGCCACTTTTAAGTTCAGTGTCCTCATTGCATTAATTTGCTTTTTCATGGGGTTGCATTCATGAGTATTAATAGTTTTTCCATTTTTTAATTCAGATGACATGAAAATGGAGACTGATATTAAGAGAAACAAAAAGACTCTTCTAGACCAGCATGGGCAGTACCCCATATGGATGAACCAGAGGCAAAGGAAAAGGCTGAAAGCAAAGCGAGAGAAAAAGAAAGGAAAAAGCAAAGCAAAAGCCATCAAGGCAGCGAAGGGTTTGGCTTGGTAGACCCTTAAAAACTTGAAAAATGCCGCATGGAACAGGTCTTTGATTAGAATGTATACATTGATTTCAGCTTCCACCAAATGGAAACTTTGTTTCCATTTTTTAACTTGGCCTTTTTCTTCAATTCAAGCCCAACTGTAACTCCTCAAATTTGTCTTGGTAACTTGAATAAAATATTTTCTTTGATGAATGAAAGCTACGCTGATATTTTAATTGAATGCTATCCAATATGCAGGGATTATCAGACATCAGAATTCTCTCGAGTATTAATGTGGTTGTAATCATTGAGTCTTAGGAAGGATGAAACATAATATTATACTGACAAATTTGAGCTAACTCAGATTTAAAGTAAATTATATATCATGTGAAAATATGTCAGTGGATTTTATAAGCAGTACTTGTTTGGAGTTGTGATTTTGTATAATTCAGAATAAAAGATACTCTGTCTAGATCGTGAAGATCTGTTCTTTCATATATCCTTAAGGTTTCCTAGTAGTAGAGAAGACCAGATTCTTCAGTTAAATTTTTTTTAAATTTTAAATTTTTAGGTGGAATATTGACATGTGAAAATTATTATGCTCCATCTTTTTAGGAGATTAGAACATCCTGGGAACTAGTTTAATGTGCTTCAGTTTTTATATTATTCTCAGAGTATGATTCTCAGAATTAGCTTTTCTGGATGTGTGGTGAAAAAAATATATTACATGGTCATTAAGTTTGGGAAATGCTACATACTTGAAGATTGAAAAACAATATTAGCTTAATACAGGCATATCTTGGAGATACTGCACATTGAGTTGCAGACCACTGCAATAAAGTGGACCACGTGAGTTTTTGGTTTCCTAGTGCATATAAAAATTACATTTACACTATACTGTAGTCTGTTTTACAATAGCATTGCATGTAAAGAAAACGATATACATACCTTAATTAAAAAATAATGCTGTTGGAAAAATGGCGCTGATAGACTTATTTGACAGAATGTTGCCACAAACCTTCAATTTGTAAAAAAAAAAAAAATGCAGTATGTGCAAAGCGCAATAAAACGAAGTATGCCTATATAGTCATATAGAGATCTAGCAGACTTTTCCAGGTGCTAGGGACCCAGGGAACAAGACGAGGTGTCTGCCCTCACGGGTATGTACTCAGAAGAAGCTGTTAGCTTCAGAGAAAACCAAGTTAAAAATGAGACCTAGGCCTTTCTCACCTTCTGAGATGGCCCACACTCTGTGGAGTGTGTTTCTCTCTAAATAAATGCACTTCTTACCTAAAAAAAAAAAAATGAGACCTTGTGGAATAAGGTTACTTAGGCATCAGGTCACAAATTTTGTACTGGGCACACAGCTACACTGGGACACAGTATAGAGATAAATAGGACAGGACCCAAATCTTTTAGGAGATTTGAAGCTGAAATTTAATGCTAGTAAAATCTTAGGATTATTTTATATAATAGGCTTTTGTCAATCTATTCAGTGGTTAGTTCACCAAAAAGTTAGTGGATTATTTTTAAATACTTAAGGAAGCTAGCAGAAGATGTGAGTTGGAAAGTTCAAAAAAGTTCATGGCCTTTTTTTTTGCCTTTTGGTATAATTTTGAACAGTTTGTGAGGAAAAGGCAAATATATAAATGTTTATTCATGAAATAAAAATTTGCTAACATCTAATTAAGCCATGATAATATCAGCCTAAATATACCAGCTGTTTCCTTTTTTTTCCCATCATAGGAATTGTCTACATCAGTGATGTTACACACTTAGTGCTTGTTTAAAATTTGGCAGCGTTGTTACGTATGTTTTTTCTGGATTTTTGAGGTCAGAAGCCAGTACCAGGATATCATGTTTTCTGAGGCTGATAACCTCCAATTTGACTCCAACGGTAGATAGTAGCTTTGAGCTTTCATCCAGGGCCTTTCAGTGATGTTAGGCTGGTCACTTAAGGTTGTCTAGTCATGAAGTTTGTACAGTTAGGATTTAACTTAAAAGTTAACAAAATCAAAGTATCACTATCAAAAAACGTATTTGAGAAACATGTTCTCAAGTGTCCTATGTCCTCTGGCAAGTTGGCTGTGAAATTGTCTTGCATAGCTTGTGATGGCGACCTCTACGGTCACTGAGTTCCTGAATTGTGTGGCCAGCAGGATTCTTCCTATCTCCAAATTTTAGCAGGAAATTAGACTAGCATTCCAGAATGAGTGCAATGTATGATCACTTCTTTGTTGCTTTTTTCCTGGAGGTTATAAATTGAGAAGTATAGCATAGTCCTTTAATCTCTTAAGTGATTAGCTTCATAAAATTTGTCATCTCTTTATTTGACTGATGTTTTCCAGAGAATTCTGTAAAACCACCAGATGGAGCTCAAGCTAAGCACCAAATCATTTTTTGGAATTATATTGAGTGGGCTGAATCACATTAGGGATTGAATGTGACATTTTTGTTTTTTAAGAAATTAAATTTAAAATTAAAATATCATCTAAGGATAATCAAAACTGCTTTCATTTATTGGTTGCTTTGCATATCAGGCTTTGTTCTAAATTATTTAATCCTAAACTCTTCAATCAAAGTATTAACTCATTTAATCCTCCCAGCAATCCTTTGAGTTTGGTATTGATATTATCTCTCTATACACCAGGAGAAACTGAGGCACACAGGCCATATAGCTGGGATTCAAAGTCAGACAGTCAAGCTCCAGAGCCTATGTTCTTGCAGTGCCATTCTGCCTCTCAAGGGTGTGCAAACTCTTGCTAAGTAAAAAAGGTAGTTTTAGGGTAGAATGCTTATTTTTGGTTCAATCTGTTCGGGGGGCTCAGGATCAGGTGAAGAGCTGATTCTCAGTAGAGAAATGATTTATTGACCCCTTCTCAAATCTCTAGGCCTAAACCAGACTAAACCAGCATGCCCTTAGAATGGGCTGATCCCATCCTAAAGGTATAGCCCAGATTCAGTGGTACCCAAGCTCCTAATCAGAGAAGGAATGTGAACTGCCATTGACACTCTAAAGTAGAATCTAGTGGTTTTGACTACATGTTTTTTTCTAATGTCACGTTTTAGATACATTTCCCCCCTACTAGTTCACATGCTGCATAAGTATGCAGCAGAATATATTTGCTTATGAGGAAATCTGAATATTTTCAAAATTTGGATCAATATATCTGGGATATGATTTTTAGGAGCTGGAGAAAAAAAAGTAACTGGCTATAAATGACTTGATTTAAATATCTGAAATGGACTGGTGTTGATGGTGAGGGTAGTGGTGTGCAGGAGTAGTGAAGTGCTAGCCACAAAATAGAATAAATAGGAGAAATCTAAAGAGACCTCAGGGAATTCCCGAATTTATAAATACTGCAGTTGAGATGCAGATGGTGGGCTGTTGACTGAGCTTACTAGCTAAGCAACTAACTTCTGATGCCACCTGGCAGAGTGATTCACATTTATGCTATAGTCAAAAAATACAAAGCTTTTCCCCTGTATTTGCTGGAATGTAAAAACACCATTGCAGCAGGCACGTGCCAGTTTAACAAGGAAATGTTCAGGGGGAATAGGGAACTGTTAAATACTCATGCCAGGTTAAGGCCACTCTGTTGTTCCCAGGACCCCATCAGGCAGCAGGAGGGCCAGGGCGAGGTTTGTGCCTGCTTACAAAAACCCTTAAACTTTACCCAGTTGAATGCCAAGAGTCTTTCGCACCTATTTTAGAATAGGAGAAGAATAGGACGCGGTGTCAAATAGGACTCATTTGCTAGAATACTAGTAATAACAGCCAACATTTAGAGAATGCTTACTGTGTTAAATGCTTTACCTGTATTATTTCATTTAATCCCTAAAACAATACTGTGGGGTCAGTACTCTTATTATCTCTATTTGCAGAGGAGGAAACAGCTTTGAAGAGGTAAGTAAAGTTGCCTAAAGCTGTGCAATTATTAAGTAGTGGGCAAGGCTGTCCCAGATTGTAGAATCTCCCACAGTAGTGTCTCTGATGGGAAGCTTCAGAGACAGCTTTTGACTGAATCTAAGGAAGAACCTTCTAACTAAGATGTTTGTTGGGAGGTGGAACAAGCAGCTTGGGAGGACTATCCTGTCAAGCTAAGACTGGCGAGCCACTTGTTTGGAATGTGGCAGAATGGACTCAAATATTGTACTTGGAATTTCAGTAGAAAGCTGGTGAAGTACTTTCCAGCTTAGAAGGGCCTTGCAGAAAGTTGTCACTTTGAAATGTGTTGTGCTTACTTTGCCCTTAGATAGTTTTTGGCACCCCACGATTGCAGACTTAAGTATCTTTTTGGTGGAAGTAACAAAATCTGAAATCTTAAATTTGTTAATGTCGTTAAGTCTGGTATTCATTCCACAAAGTTCCACTTTAAAGTATGGAAAAACGTTATGAACATCTGCTTTAAACAATGAATGGGGTGAAGTCCTTTGCATTTTAATTTAAAAACGGCATAGTTTTATAATACATTAAGTTTATAATATGCAGAGTGTGTTTAATTTCCTAAAGCGATGACTTGTCTTGGCATTATGCTGTCTTACGAAACACTTTCTCATTCTCACATTGTCTTTATAGTTTTCAATATCAGCAAAGCCTTTAAATAGTCTTAGTTGGGTGTTGTGTATCACTGTACAGTAACTGCTAGTACATATGGTATTTCTGATCCGTGTAATAAAGTACATTTGTCATGTATCTTGTGATCTACATACCTTTCAGCTGTTACTTCATAAATCTGTTCCATCAGAGAACTGCTTTGTACAGCAGTGGTTCAAGCTGCTTCTAATAAACTAATATTTTGTGTCTTTTATATGTAATCAACGGGGAGTATTATAGACTTGTGCCTCTGTGGAGAAACATTCCACTAAACTTCTTTTCTCTTGACAATAATGGGGAAAAAAAATAGCTTGGGAAGATCACAGATGTTCAAGAAAATATGTTGTTTGCTCCTAAAAGTCAACTGAAGATCTTTTGTATTGCTCCAGGTTTTTTGTTTGTTTGTTTGTTTTTATTTATTTTTTTAATGCTTTAGAGAAGAAACAGTTTGAGATATGTGATGGGGCCACGGGGAGATAGGATTACAAATTTCAGTGGAGACCCACATTGGGTGCTGTTTTTCAAAATTCTAAAAAGCTTCATCTTGCTCACACAAAGGGGTGATATTCTGAGCAGAGTGGTAGGTAGTTGGCCAAAGATTGGTCATTCCTACGTGCTTTCCTACTCAGACATAAGCATTCTGCTCTAGGTTTAGTCTTTGTTCTGTCCCAAACTTCAAACTAACATTGTCTTCACGAAAGCATAGGTATTTACTAACGCAGGCAGTCCCTTGAGTAATTGGATAGGGGCTATTGTCTTTCTCCAGCTGTAGAAATTTGCTCAGTGGGTAAGCTCTCCACAGACTAGGCAATGGGTTATTGATAACTGTATAGTAAAATATTCATGGAAAATGCTTAAGGAAGCTGTATGCCATGGGTGAAATTGGTATGGTTGTCCTTTATAAGCCTGTGAATCTTTAAGAAGAGTTGCCATAAAGAGAATGGGAATCGGCTGTTCCGAATCTCCACTGACGATATGGGTTTTAACTGTAGAAGAAGGGATTTGAGTTAAATGTAAAGAAGAACTTCCTGAATGTGAGTGTTATTTGAAGCCAGGCATGGGTTGAGAAGAGGCTGTTGAATTGTCTCTGGAAGAGAGAGAGCGCGCTAGAGAAAGAAATGAAAGGGGGCGGAGAGTGGGAGACCCCCACTTGAGATGATTTAAATGTAATTCTGCCCAATGGTTATGAGTCCTTTATTCTCTTTTCTCACACTCACATCTCAGGTTTTGAGGTTTAAAAGGTCAGACCTAAAGAGTATACTTTAGTCATTAGAACTAAAGTGCCAGAGGACCCCGAGGTCTGGAGGTTCTTTTGGTGTAATTCTTAATTGAAATGAAATGCTAAGTTGTGACCAGTGGATGAGAAAATTGACTCAGGGTTGATTTTCCACCCTTGTCATTAAAGACCAGTCTACACACTGAGCTCACAGTGCCAGAGAGGAATTTGACATTGAGCAATTTCTGGAAAGGCAAGTGGTTGGTAGGCTGTGACCACTTAGGCTTGGGATGGGTTAGAGGGCTGGGGGAAGGGTACAGCTGCCACGTTGCTGCTTGGGCATGTGCCTACTAAATATTTTTTCCAGGAATACTCCAGCAGGACCAGAGGGTTGCAGATCAAACTTGGTGCTTTAAATTCCAGAGAGCAGAGACTGAGAGGACAGGGTAAGTTTACCCTTTCCTTTTTTTTTTTTTCTGGCTGTCACCACCTGTCCTGTCCCCATTTGGTACTCTTTTGCACCTCCCTCTTCTTTGCTTTCCTTCAGTCTGTTTTTCTTGCATATAACTGAAAGAAAAAAAAAATTTTTAAATAAAAACTTAAAGCTGCGAGTTAAACATTATTTACTTACCACCAAGTTTAGTTGTAAGTGCTTTTGTTTATAAATGACCCCTGGCATTTTTCTTTGTGGTCCAGTGACAATAGCTCAAATAGATTTCCCACTTCTGTGCTGTTTTTCCTCACCAGTTTGTCTTTCTCTCTTCCTCTGCATTTTCCTCTTTTTTTTTTTACTTTTTACTTATTTTATTTATTTATTTTTTGGCTGCATTGGGTCTTCATTGCTGCACGCGGGCTTTCTCTAGTTGCTGTGAGCGGGAGCTACTCTCCGTTGCGGTGCACGGGCTTCTCACTGCGGTGGCTTCTCTAGTTGTGGAGCACGGGTTCTGGAGCGCAGGCTCAGTAGTTGTGGCGCATGGGCTTAGTTGCTCCACAGCATGTGGGATCTTCCTGGACCAGGGCTCGAACCTGTGTCCCCTGCATTGGCAGGTGGATTCTTAACCACTGCACCACCGAGGAAGTCCCTCTTGTTGTTCTTAATAGTTTTACCACCTATGCATGAATCCCTAAATACCATACTTTTGTTTTGTCTATTATTTTTTTTATTATTTAAAAAATTTTTTTTAAATTTATTTTTGGCTGCGTGGGGTCTTTGTTGCTGCTCAAGGGCTTCCTCTAGTTGCGGTGAGCAGGGGCTACTCTTCGTCGCAGCGCGTGGGCTTCTCATTGCGGTGGCTTCTCTTGTTGCGGAACACAGGCTCTAGGCCCACGGGCTTCAGTAGTTGTGGCACATGGGCTCAGTAGTTGTGGTTTGCAGGCTCTAGAGTGCAGGCTCAGTAGCTGTGGCGCACGTGCTTAATTGCTCCGAGGCATGTGGGATCTTCCCAGACCAGGGACGGAACCTGTGACCCATGCATTGGCAGGCAGATTCTTAACCACTTCGCCACCAGGGAAGTCCTGCATTTTCCTCTTTTAAAAAAAAATTTTCTGCACTGGCCTCTTTTTCTGTGTGGATATTACTTCAATTTCCTCCTTAGGGTCAAATCACTACCCTTCTTGCATTCTCTCTCTCCCCTCTCATCTCAGTTTTTCCACTTACTATGTTTTTCTTCCTCTTCCTTTTCACCCTCATCTTCTAACCAGATGCATAAATAGAAGATATGCTTTACAACAGGGGCAGGCCAATTGGCTGGTCATCTGGTTTTGCAAATAAAGTTTTATTGGAACGTAGCCAGGCCCACTCATTCATGTATTTTCTATGACTGCTTTTGTGCAACAGAGGCAGAGTTGAATACTTATGAATGAGACCCTCCTCTGGCCTGAAAATCCCAAAATATTTACTATCTGGCCTTTTTATGTATTTTTAAAAAAATTTTTTTTGGCCTTTTAAGGAAGAGTTTGCTGAATCCTGCTTTAAAATATTTTCTGTATTTATTAATGAAGGCTTTTTGTTCCTTATCTGGAAATTCAGGTGAGTTGGATCTGTTTTATGTCTCCCTACTTAGTGAAATTGAGTTGCATTTTATATTTGCAAATTTCCCCCAAATTTCTCACTTAAAGGCAGTGGTATCCAAAAGAAAAAAGACAAGCTTACCGTCCTGACTATCAAAGCTAAGTGGGTAATGGTGGTCGTTTGTGGTGTGTGTGTCTGTGTGTTTAGATGTCTTCCCCACCTTCCACCTCCTACTGGGCTCTTTTTAGTCTTTGGGGGGAAAAAAGATAATTCCATTGTAAAGCTCTTCAAAAATCTCACAGCCAACTTTTCCTTTAAGTCTATGAACCATTTTTGGAAATGTTAAATGCTGGAGAAAGGACTCTTAATTTAATATGGCACCTAGAATACTGACACATAAAAGCATTTCAATGTAGTTTTATTTGGTGGGTGGTCTATTTGAAGATGTTTCACACAAATACCCTTACAGATTGGTTTCATTAACATGAAATTAATATGAACTAAAATAATCATAAGACTTAAGGCTGAAAAATGTTTTAGAGGTGACCTATTTTAACCCTGTGCTTTTCAACAGATGAGGAAACTGTTGACGTCCCAACTTTGCCGAGATATTAGGAGTTCATGACCCAGTTCAGAGCCCATGTCTCTTTACTCTCAGACCAATCTTTTTCTAAACCATAAGGCAGTGACAACTGGCCACACAAATGTAACATTCTGACTAATGTCAAGATTAATTCTATTCTTTTCCTTTCTATAAAAAGAGCGGCTGCTAAATGAAACGATGGTATGTGATTAGTCTTTTCTGCAGCTCTATTCCTGCTGTGGTTAATAACCAAACCTTTCCCATTGGTGGCTGTGCCTCTTTACCTCACAGGCAGTGTAATATCTTTTAGTTAAAATGAAACAACACAGTAACAAACTTCTCCTCTTGCCCTGTGCCCCCATAAAAGGCTAGATTTTTGTTTGTTTGTTTCTACTCTCTTCTAATTCACCCTGTGTAGTTATCAATTTCTTTTTATATTTTATTATTTTTTCTCATAAAAGTAATACGTGTAATGTTGTAGAAAACCTAGGAAAGTCTAAATGAAATACAATCGTTCATAATCCAGCCACCCAGAGAATACGTATGTGTGTCTATATTTTCATAACTGTCTCAACACTGTACAGTTTTATATTCTGTTTTCTTAACTTTACATCATGAGGATTTTCCCCATGCCACTGAAAATCTTTTGAAACATTCCCTCATATTCTGTCTCATGGGTAAACTACATTTTCTTGTTTGCCTGTGTTTGGAATTTAAATTTTTTACAAAATATTTTTGTGTGTGTGATTAAAATACTTCCCTGTAATATTAATGGCCTTACTAATCCTTATCTGATATATTCTTGTAGAAGAGTTTTAGAAGAGAATGAACTTTTCTTAAAAAGACTCCTGATCCATATTGCCAACTCACTTTCCTGAAAGGCTGAAACAATTAATAATCCTTCCCTGGAGCATGTGACTGCCTGTCTGGGGCACACTGGAGGGGCTGTAAATTAAGCTTTTAAAACATTCCTTTCAATATGTCACTCTCCAGCTAGGAAACTTCCCATGGCTGCAAGATCAGATCTAAGCTTCTTAGTGTGTACGCTCTTCCATTTCTTCACTTCCAGATAATTTCTCAACCACCGCAATCTGGCATCTGCCCCCATCTGCCTGGAGGCATCAAGGAAACAGCCCTAGACTAGACTAAGTGTCAGGAAACTAGGGTTCAAATCCCAGCCCTACTACTTAGTAGTATGTGACCTTGGGCAAGTAACTTAATTTCTTCAAGCCTGTTTCCTCAGGCTTTAAAATGGAAATAAAAAAACAGACCTTGATTTTGGGGGCTCCCGTGAGATAATAGAGGTAAGAAATATTTTTAATCTGTGGAACACTGTCAACGTTAGGGGGTGTATTAAGACTGCTCTTGGGGTAGTGTGGTATCCACCAAATATTTCTGATCCTCTTAGGCTCGTGGGAGAATTTTACTTTCCACCCCTTGCATTGGAATGTGGCCACATGACTGACTTCTGCCAATGAGATAGGAGTGGAAGTGACACATGCATTTGCATGCAAAATCTTTTACGAGCTAGGCCTTAGTCAGCTACTCTCCCATTCTCTCTCCTGTGCTAAGGGCAATGCTGCAGGTGGTTGCTGCCCAGGTCCTGAAGGAAGAGCATCAGTGTGGAGAGGAATTCCCTGCCACCCAGTGATGGGCATGTATCTTGAGCAAGACTTTGTTTTCTAAAGCCTAAGGTTTGGGGTGGTTTGTTACTGCACTCTCACCTAGTGGTACAAGCCTACTCTTGGTGTGTCTTTCTGTGTAGTCCTTGGTATGACTGAAATTTTTGAAACCCTCTTTTCCTTTGACTTGGTGCCACTCACACTCTTGGTATTTTCCTCCATCTCTAACAAATCCTCAGTCTCCATTGTATTCTCTTCCTTTTCCACTCAAATATGCACATGAGTATCTGACTTCCTCTCCTTTCGTTATATGCTTACCTTCGTCAACTTAGTTTACTCTGACAGCTTTAAATATTATGTCTTTCTTAGCCCTGTATGTTTGAAAAAGGTTTCCAGTTTGAGGATTACTGGTCTACCCTTTTTCTTATGCCTTGAGGGCAGGGACCCTAAACTGGAATCAGATGGCCAGCTGGCTCTTCCACTTGTCTACCTGCCAGAGACCTAACCTCTCTATGCCTCTGTTTCTGCATCTGTAACATGGGGTTAATTGTAGTTCCTACTTCGCAGGTGGTTGTGAGGATTAAATAAGAAAATATATGTAAAACACTTCCTGCCTACCTAGGACACAGTAAGTTTGCTATAAATGGTGGTGGTTGTTTGGTTGTTACACATCTTCTTTTCTCTCCTTCACTCCCCAAGTTCTATCTCCAGTTTCTGGTAAGATATGCTTAGAAGTAGAAGACCCATAAGAAGTGTTTGTTTTAGTTCTGACATCACATTGATGGCTGATAATAGGAGTGAAAAATTGGTATCCTTGCCCTGAAGATGGTTTGTGCAGTGTTTACTTTTTTTTTTTTAAGAAAAAGTCCCAAATCAAAAGAGCTTTTATTGAATCTTTAATATATCACAAATGAGTCTGAAGAATCATCTGGTATCTTTCTGTTTCTGTAGCCAGACCACTCGGATCTTGTTCATCAGCCTACTGAACTGTTCCTTTTTCAGAAACATAGATACCATCCAAAAATTTTCTGATGTCCTTGTTTTTAACTGTTGTGGCTTGCTAAATCAAAGCAGCTGAATTTTTTTTAAACATCTTTATTGGAGGATAATTGCTTTACAATGTTGTTTTAGTTTCTGCCGTATAACAAAGTGAATCAGCTATATGTATACATATATCCCCATATCCCCTCCCACTTGCGTCTCCCTCCCACCCTCCCTACCCCACCCCTCTAGGTGGTCACAAAACACTGAGCTGATCTCCCCGTGCGATGCAGCAAGCAGCTGAATTTGACACAAGTTCAATGTCATTTCCTTCAAGAATCAACTCATCTTTCTGGGCTTGAGATACTGAACAAGCAACGCCTGGCCTCATCTGAGCCCTGCGGATGTATTTTTCACCCCCAAAATTTCAGATTTCAACAACAGAACCATTCTCCTGAATAACAACGTTGATGGGGAAGTGAGCATACACAGACCTCATGTGTAACGGAAGCCCATTGTAACACCCTTGATCATGTTCTATACATGACTACAGATAGTGTAAACAGTTGCCAGTTCCTTTCTATTTCCCTACCATTTGTCAACTTGGAGACTCTTCTTTTTCTTTCCAAGGAGACTGAGTTCTACACTGATGTGATTGAAGCCCCATTGCAGGGTGCCTCTGGGGCCCTTCACAATAACCGTGTGTCCCTTTGGAGTAACATGGACATTTTTTGGAATGTCGACAGTCTGATTGTTGAGAATGGTCTTCATTCTTGCAGCAGATGTGGCAAAGAGCTCCTTTTTTAAAATTGAATATTGCCTTTAGGTGGGTCAGGCACTTCTAAGTTCTCACAGTAATCCCTACACCCTGTCGTTTTCTACACAGTTACCTGACTGACCCTGGGAGGAAATCAGCTTTCCGCAAGCCTGCTCTACCTACACTCACTCATCTTTCCCTTATGTACTCCGGGCCTATCACTGCCAGGCACCCTGGCTTCCACTGGCTTTTCCCCTGAGAACATCTTTTTTTATGATAAAATACACATAGTATAAAATTTACCATTTAATCTGTTTTTAAGTGTACAATTCATTGGTATTAAGTACATCCACAATGTGGTACAACCATCACCATTATCCATTTCCAGAAATTTTCCATTATCTGAAACAGAAACTCTGTCCCAGTTAAACAATAACTCCCCATTCAACCCTCCTCTCAGCCTCCAGTAACCACTGTTTGACTTTCTGTCTCTATGAATTTGCCTATTCTAAGTATACCTCATACAAGTGGAATTATACAGTGTTCATCCTTCTGTGTCTGGCTTCTTTCACTTAGCATAATCTTTTCAAGGTTGTGGCATGCGTCAGGATTTCATTCATTTTAATGGCTGAATAATATTCTATTGTATGGATATACCACATATTGTTTATCCATTCATCTATTGATGGACATTTAGGTTGTTCTGCTGAGAATATCTTGAAGCTCACGGTGCTGGCTCATCCAAGTTCGTCAATCTCAGACAAACTTCCCTTCTTGAAACTCCTTTGTACTCTTTGTCTGCCTCAAAGTCATATACTGAGTGATGAAAATATTGGGGAAGGAGGTCGGGAAGGAGCAGAGGAAGAGGTCCCAGACCATGTAAATGTGATGGTGATAGATATTTAATTTCTTTTTGCAAACAAATGTATGATTTTAAAAAATACTCTTAGTTAACAATTATAATGCTGTAGGTTTCACACGTTTTTTTTTTTTTTTTTGGTAGCTAATTTCTTGTGTTTTTCAATGCGTTTTGACTGCTACAGATAGCTTTTGTTGTTGTTGTTTGGAAAGTTGGTGGTAGGAGACACCCAGAGCCCCTCAAAGCTGTACTTATGCTGACTTGTGACACCTATTATTTTGTTTGGGATTTAACTTCTGAATTTGGGAGGGTTGCATATCTCATGTCTTTGGCACAGTATATTAAGTTTCTCCAGGGAAGAGACCATTCTATGGTTTGGTGTATCCAGATAAAAAAGCTTATATTTCTTAAAGAACTTGATGCATACTTGGCACTCCTTAAATCGTTGCCTTTTACTTTCTGTTTCTTTTAGCAACATCAACACAATATCATGCAGCTAGTAGGCATGTTGTAGTTGACTATTTACTCCATAGCTTGATTCATCTGTGGAGTCTAGCTTTCCAGAGTGCCTGCTTTTTTAAATAAAAATTGACACTAGAATATTTGAAATATTCATCTTCCCTCATAACCACAAACATTCTAATTAGAATGCATTCAATACTGATCTTGAGCTATAATACAAAGTTATCCATTTATATCAGCACTGAGTATAGAAAAAAAATTTCAGGGGCAGAGGATGAAGTTTTTCCTTGCTTTCTCTGTGAGCTGTGCTAGTTTGCATCCCTGGTTTATATAGTAAAATATTTTAGTGCTTATTATAGCATCTTAACTCCCTGAGATTTACCAAGGACAAATGTGATCTTAATATTGTATTGTATTTCATTTCACAGGTTTGTTTCATAACCTCAATAGTTATTTCTATTTGCAACTCTGTTTCCTTTCTAAATGTGTTAATAAAATGCTTGCACTAGGATTGGCTTGATGCCAGTATTCAATATGGTCATTCTTCAAGTAAGTGATAAAACTCGTGACAGTGTAGCACTTGGAGATCTTTGGATGCATCCTAACTATACAAGTGGGGAAACTCTTAGTTCCTTATAGAGTTAAATTAAGGTCAGACCTGGTTTCCGACATGAAGTTCAGATGTATTGGCAGATCCCCATGCTTGCATTTATTATACTGTAATTTGGGGCTTAAAGAGTTATATCCAGTCCATCCCCAACATCTGGATAGTGTTTATAACGATCACATTTGATCCTAATGTAATTTTGTTGGGGAATTCACTAGAATTCCTCTGTTGGCTACATTACAACTGAACATGAGATCTGCTAAAATATTACCCCAAACTAGTGTATATCTACAGAGAATATAAATATAGATAGATTTCATCTCCCATCCAACCCCCCTGCCACTAAGGCATCATGATCATCTAGCGGGGCTTCCTTGTCTCCATTGATAAAAATGGGGGTGATGCTTTAACAGCAGCCAACATTCATCAAGGGTTTTGAACCTTGAAAAGCAGAGCAAGCACAAAAATCTTTCAAGGGTGATTATTGTACATGTGCAACCACAATGGCAGCATCATAGACTCAACAGACGGGGATGACATGAGCTTGTTGGTGATTTTTTCCTTTCATTTTCATTTTGATTTAGATGCAATTCCTTACTGTTAGGAAAACATCACTTGGAAAGTAGAGCCAAAGGATTGGTTTTAACCACCCTCCCCCATCAATGGAAGCCCCAAATGAATCGAGTTGAACCTTTTAAAGGCTATTAAGGGAGCCTTTAATTATGTGAGGGGGACACGGGGGAGGGCACAGGGGAAGTTTGGCAATGCAGTTTTAGTACCTCCCAGCCCTGCCAGCAGGGAGATTATTAGCATATTTCACGTAATTTGTGCACAACCATATACTCTTCCCATGAAATAATTTTAACATTCAAAAAGAGGTAGATGAGAAAAGAAAAAGACAGATAGGGAAGGACAGAGGCTGCAGCAGTCTTTAGAGAGGGAAAATTATTTCATTAAATCTAAATAGCATATGCTTTTCTGATGCATAGCATATGCAAGTCTATGCAAATTATTTAATAGCAGTGCACTCAGAGTAATTTCCATTTCCTCCCTTGCTTGTGACGGGAATATTCCTTTTAATCAGATTAGATGACATCCTCTGCAAACTTTTGGGGGTTTCAACTTAATTTACCATGCTAAGTAGTTAGGGTAATTTGAAGTAAAGCAATCAGTGGGCTGAAATGAAGCCAAACCTCATTTCTGTCTTTGCGATGCGGAGCTGGCCAGCTGCGTGAGCCCCACAGGACTTCTTTCCCCTCCTCTCCTCGCCCTGCTCCCCAGCACCCGAGACCTCAGCAGTTACTAGTGGTCAGTTCCTTGTTTTGATGGCACCTAGTCAGATCTGTTTTGCATCCACAGAGCTTGCATACGATGCTGTATTCCATTGGCTTTCTATGACTGTCACAATTTATGGTGCTGCCTCAAGCAATGATGGGAAGATGAATTCACACTCCTTAAAAGCTTTTTCACCTGGGGAGGTCATGGACCCCTAAAGGGGTCTTTAAAATGATCTGAAGGGGCCCTGCAGATATTCCCAGTCTAGAGGTTCTGGAAAAAGGGAGCAACATTCAGTCCAGTATCATGGATGGGCAAGAAAAGTCTTTGCAGGGAAGAATTCATGCGAACCCACACCTAAAGGTGACAGCCACTTATCTATGGTGCCTGTGCTGCATGAGTAGTGCCTTGGCAAAACTATGAAGCTTGTTTTGAGCTGTTGCTCACAGTTGTGTGGGCCTTGTGTCTCACAATTCCAGGGGGTGCCATTGTCTTGTAGTCAGTGGGAGAATCTGGACAGTTGATACCTACAGTTGTCCAGCAGATGGCAGTAAAGGGTCTTTTTTTAATTTTTAATTTTATTTATTTATTTTTTTGGCTGCTTTGGTTCTTCGTTGCTGTGCGCGGCTTTCTCTAGTTGCAGGGAGCAGGGACTACTCTTCGTTGCGGTGGCACGGGTGTCTCGCTGCGGTGGCTTCTCTTGTTGCAGAGCACAGGCTCTAGGCGCGGGCTTCAGTAGTTGTGGCTCACAGGCTCTAGAGCGCAGGCTCAGTAGTTGTGGCTCATGGGCTTAGTTGCTCCGCAGCATGTGAGATCTTCCCGGACCAGGGCTTGAACCTGTGTCCCCTGCATTGTCAGGCGGATTCTTAACCACTGCGCCACCAGGGAAGCCCCCAGTAAAAGGTCTTAAGGATAAAATTACTTTTAAAAGTGTATCAACTAGCAGCTTGAACTGGACCAGAGGCTGCTCGACCTTCCCTTTCACCAGTCCTCTATTTTATGGATGGTGGTGTTTGGGTAAGGGAAGGATTTTAATTGCTTAAACTAATTCCCTGCAAAGTGTTAGCAGATGAGGTTTAAGAATCATCTATGCCAAGGCTGCTAGGAATTTACTAGCCACTGGGATATAAAAGATAAATTTAATGGTGAAATTTCATGTACCAAGACAAGTAGTAAAAGTTCCTTTCCCTCTTTTTTCTTCAAATCCACCTTTCCCTCATGGTAATGCCTCAACTGGGATCTTGATTTTGAGGCACCAAGATTTGCTCCCTGTGGCATAGTGAGGCCTTTCTCCTTAAAGTCTTGTTTACAACCTTTGGATGTGGCAGAGATGGAAAAGAACAGGCTGCAATCAATTAACTCTTTAAAAATGATTAAGGACGTCATATAACCAAAGCAAGTCCCTTCCTACATGCAGGGAGGAATTCGGGCTTAGGGTTTTCTGAGTGCCTGCTGCGTTTTTCCATTCCTTGTTTTCGTTAATCCCGAGGCAACCCTAAAGTAGTTATCATCTCCCCCATGTCACAGAGAAGAGAACTTCAGGGAAGTTAAGGGACCCACAGGAAGTCTCTCAGTTAGCATGTGTATTCACATCTTAACCTGGCTTACCCCAAAGCTCAACCTTGTGTCCGTAGAGCACTCTACCACATGGCTACTAAAAAGGGGACTGAGGGAGACTTCTTTGTGATTCTTTTGCCTTTTTGTTGAATGGGTAAAACATATGCATGATAAATTCAGACACAGGAACAAATAGGTTTCTGTCCTTCCATTCCTCCTCCTCTGGCCACACTCCCTTTACCCACCACAGGCAAAGTTTCCTATGTGTCCTTTCAGAAAAAGTTTGTGCTTTTATAAACATATACATATATATTCTTCTTTCCCCTCATGTAAATGGTAGCACACTACACACAGTGTTGCATCTGTCTTTTTTCACTTAATGTATCCTGGAGGTGAGCTAAATAATTCTTTTTAACAGCGGCTGAGTTGGGAATACTTTCCATTGTATGTTTGTGCCGTAATTTTATTTAGCTTAAATTGATTTATTTAACTGATGTATTCAATATTTATTTAACTGAGATTGATGAACCCAACAGAGATTATATTGTCGAATGACTATATTCCTGTCAATGTAGCCAGGCTTTAGAAATATCTTCATGAACAAATGCCTCAAAACTGGAATAAGCAGGGACTTCCCTGGTGGTCCAGTGGTTAAAACTTTGCCTTCCAATGGACGGGGTGCGGGTTCAATCTCTGGTGGGGGAGCTAGGATCCCACATGCCTTGCGGCCAAAAAACCAAAACATAAAAGAGAAGCAATATTGTAACAAATTCAATAAAGACTTAAAAAAAAAAAAAAACTGGAATAAGCATACGGCCTCCCAGAGTCACTTAATAGTAGGTACATTTTTGAAGAAAGTTATTTTGTGTTTTAAAAATATATTATCATTTCTAACATGTGCCTACACACATGTACACACACACACACACACACATACACATACACAGACACCACCTGAACTAGAATGAAAAGTTACCTAAGAAAGATACTAAGGATGTTTAAGAAAAGTTAGCAGTGTTTACAGGATCCTTATGCCCCTTTTACAGTAATTGAACAATGAAACGTAGTCTGTGATCTGTCTAAACCTCAACTCTCTTTCTTTGGAGTAGGATGAGACGCATCAGTAAGAAAAAAGTAGGAACAGATCAGCCTTCCAGGAGAGAAAGAGAAGGAGTAATAATAAAAGAAGGAATTCTAAAATTTCTGAAGATAAAGAGGGAAATTCCTTTCTAATCCAATCTAACTTCAGTCTCTTTGGATAGGAAGAATTCTTTCTGGGCTGAGGTGAATACTGGTTGGCTTTCTGTGTTGACACTTTATTAAGATGAACTACAACTTTATTTTTTTTTAATTAATTTATTTATTATTTATTTTTGGCTGTGTTGGGTCTTCCTTTCTGTGCGAGGGCTTTCTCCAGTTGCAGCGAGCAGGGGCCACTCTTCATCGCGGTGCGCGGGCCTCTCACTATCGCGGCCTCTCGTTGCGGAGCACAGGCTCCAGGCGCGCAGGCTCAGTAGTTGTGGCTCACGGGCCCAGTTGCTCCGCGGCATGTGGAATCCTCCCAGACCAGGACTCAAACCCGTGTCCCTGCATCGGCAGGCAGACTCTCAACCACTGCGCCACAAGGGAAGCCCGAACTACAACTTTAAAAGTGCTTAAGAGTTCCCCAAAAGGTGGAATTTATCTCTCGTTAACTTTGTGTGCTCCCCAGAAGTTACAGGGAGCTTGTTTCAAAGAGAGATAACACAGCAGTTATTTTTCCCATATCCATCTATATTTAAGGTCAGGTCCTGTCTAGGGATTTCCAGTATATCAGTGAAATATCTGTGATGATGAGACTTTCAAATATTCTACGTAGTTTCATTTTTCCTCTATCTTAGTTTTTCTATTCAAATGACAAATCAACCAAGTTATCTATTGAGTATTAATATTTATCCAATATTTCCAGTATGGTACTTTGATTTCCACATTCGTGCTATTAATCAAATTTTGCCCTATGTCCAGACACACCTGTTTCTTTTTTTTTTTAACATCTTTATTGTAGTATAATTGCTTTACAGTGGTGTGTTAGTTTCTGCTTTATAACAAAGTGAATCAGTTATACATATACATGTGTCCCCATATCTCTTCCCTCCTGCGTCTCCCTACCTACCACCCTCCCTATCCCACCCCTCTAGGTGGTCACAAAGCACCGAGCTGATCCCCCTAAGCTATGCGGCTGCTTCCCACTAGCGATCTATTTTACGTTTGGTAGTGTATATATGTCCACGCCACTCTCCTACTTTGTCCCAGCTTACCCTTCCCCCTCCCCGTATCCTCAAGTCCATTCTCTAGTAGGTCTGCATTTTTATTACCATCTTGCCCCTAGGTTCTTCATGACCACTTTTTTTTTTTTTTTTTAGATTCCATATATATGTGTTAGCATACGGTATTTGCTTTTCTCTTCCTGACTTACTTAACTCTGTATGACAGACTCTAGGTCCATCCACCTCACTACAAATAACTCAGTTTCCTTCCTTTTTATGGCTGAGTAATATTCCATTGTATATATGTGCCACATCTTCTTTATCCATTCATCTGTTGATGGACACTTTGGTTGCTTTCATGTCCTGGCTATTGTAAATAGAGCTGCAATGAACATTTTGGTACATGACTCTTTTTGAATGATGGTTTTCTCAGGGTATATGCCCAGTAGTGGGATTGCTGGGTCGCAGGGTAGTTCTATTTTTAGTTTTTTAAGGAACCTCCATACTGTTCTCTATAGTGGCTGTATCAATTTACATTCCCACCAACAGTGCAAGAGGGTTCCCTTTTCTCCACACCCTCTCCAGCATTTATTGTTTGTAGATTTTTTGATGATGGCCATTCTGACAGTTCTGAGGTGATACCTCATTGTAGTTTTGATTTGCATTTCTCTAATGATTAGTGATGTTGAGCATCCTTTCATGTGTTTGTTGGCAATCTGTATACCTTCTTTGGAGAAATGCCTATTTAGGTCTTTGGCCCATTTTTGGATTGGGTTGTTTGTTTTTTTGTTATTGAGCTGCATGAGCTGCTTGTAAATTTTGAAGATTAATCCTTTGTCAGTTGCTTCATTTGCAAATATTTTCTCCCATTCTGAGGGTTGTCTTTTCACCTTGTTTATGGTTTCCTTTGCTGTGAAAAAGTTTTAAGTTTAATTAGGTCCCATTTGTTTATTTTTATTTCCATTTCTCTAGGAGGTGGGTCAAAAAGGATCTTGCTGTGATTTATGTCATAGAGTGTTCTGCCTATGTTTTCCTCTAAGAGTTTGATGGTGTCTGGCCTTACATTTAGGTCTTTAATCCATTTTGAGTTTATTTTTGTGTATGGTGTTAGGGAGTGTTCTAATTTCATTCTTTTACATGTAGCTGTCCAGTCTTCCCAGCACCACTTATTGAAGAGGCTGTCTTTTCTCCACTGTATATTCTTGCCTCCTTTATCAAAGATAAGGTGACCATATGTGCATGGGTTTATCTCTGGGCATTCTATCCTGTTCCATTGATCTATATTTCTGTTTCTGTGCCAGTATCACACTGTCTTGATTACTGTAGCTTTGTAGTATAGTCTGAAGTCAGGGAGCCTGATTCCTCCACCTCCATTTTTCTTTCTCAAGATTGCTTTGGCTCTTTGGGGACTTTTGTGTTTCCATACAAATTGTGAAATTTTTTGTTCTAGTTCTGTGAAAAATGCCAGTGGTAGTTTGATAGGGATTGCATTGAATCTGTAGATTGCTTTGGGTAGTGGAGTCATTTTCACAATGTTTATTCTTCCAATCCAAGAACATGGTATATCTCTCCATCTATATGTATCATCTTTAATTTCTTTCATCAGTGTATTATAATTTTCTGCATATAGGTCTTTTGTCTCTTTAGGTAGGTCTATTCCTAGATATTTTATTCTTTTTGTTTCAATGGTAAATAGGAGTGTTTTCTTAATTTCACTTTCAGATTTTTCATCATTAGTGTATAGGAATGCCAGAGATTTCTGTGCATTAATTTTGTATCCTGCAACTTTACCAAAATCATTGATTAGCTCTAGTAGTTTCCTGGTAGCATCCTTAGGATTCTCTATGTATAGTATCATGTCATCTGCCAACAGTGACAGCTATACTTCTTCTTTTCCAATTTGAATTACTTTTATTTCTTTACTTCTCTGATTTCTGTGGCTAAAACTTCCAAAACTATGTTGAATAATAGTGGTGAGAGTGGGCAACCTTGCCTTGTTCCTGATCTTAGTGGAAATGGTTTCAGTTTTTCACCATTGAGGACGATTTTGGCTGTAAGTTTGTCATACATGGCCTTTATTATGTTGAGGAAGGTTCCCTCTATGCCTGCTTTCTGGAGAGTTTTTATCATAAATGGGTGTTGAATTTTGTCAAAAGCTTTGGCTGCATCTATTGAGATGATCATATGGTTTTTCTCCTTCAATTTGTAAATATGGTGTATCACGTTGATTGATTTGCATATATTGAAGAATCCTTGCATTCCTGGGATAAACCCCACTTGATCATGGTGTATGATCCTTTTAATGTGCTGTTGGATTCTGTTTGCTAGTATTTTGTTGAGGATTTTTGCATCTATGTTCATCAGTGATACTGGCCTCTAGTTTTCTTTCTTTGTGACATCCTTGTCTGGTTTTGGTATCAAGGTGATGGTGGCCTCGTAGAATGAGTTTGGGAGTGTTCCTCCCTCTGCTATATTTTGGATGAGTTTGAGAAGGATAGGTGTTAGCTCTTCTCTAAATGTTTGATAGAATTCGCCTGTGAAGCCATCTGGTCCTGGGCTTTTGTTTGTTGGAAGATTTTTAATCACAGTCTCAATTTCAGTGCTTGTGATTGGTCTGTTCATATTTTCTATTTCTTCCTGATTCAGTCTTGGCAGGTTGTACATTTCTAAGAATTTGTCTATTTCTTCCAGGTTGTCCATTTTATTGGCATAGTGTTGCTTGTAGTAATCTCTCATGATTTTTTGTATTTCTGCAGTGTCAGTTGTTACTTCTCCTTTTTCATTTCTAATTCTATTGAGTCTTCTCTGTTTTTTTCTTGATGAGTATGGCTAATGGTTTATCAATTTTGTTTATCTTCTCAAAGAACCAGCTTTTAGTTTTATTGATCTTTGCTCTCATTTCCTTCATTTCTTTTTCATTTATTTCTCATCTGATCTTTATGATTTCTTTCTTTCTGGTAACTTTGGGGGTTTTTTGTTCTTCTTTCTCTCATTGTTTTAGGTGCAAGTTTAGGTTGTTTATTGGAGATGTTTCCTGTTTCTTAAGGTAGGATTGTGTTGCTATAAACTTCCCTCTTAGAACTGCTTTTGCTGCATCCCATAGATTTTGGGTCGTCGTGTCTCCATTGTCATTTGTTTCTAGGTATTTTTTTATTTCCCCTTTGATTTCTTCAGTGATCACTTCGTTATTCAGTAGTGTATTGTTTAGCCTCCATGTGTTTGTATTTTTTACACATCTTTTCCTGTAATTGATATCTAGTCTCATAGTGTTGTGGTCGGAAAAGATACTTGATACAATACCAATTTTTTAAAATTTACCAAGGCTTGATTTTTGTGACCCAAGGTACGATCTATCCTGGAGAATGTTCCATGAGCACTTGAGAAAAATGTGTATTCTGTTGTTTATGGATGGAATGTCCTATAAATATCAATTAAGTCCATCTTGTTTAATGTATCATTTAAAGCTCACGTTTCCTTATTTATTTTCATTTTGGATGATCTGTCCATTGGTGAAAGTGGGGTGTTAAAGTCCCCTACTATGAATGTGTTACTGTCGATTCCCCTTTTATGGCTGTTAGTATTTGTCTTATGTATTGAGGTGCTCCTATGTTGGGTGCATAAATATTTACAATTGTTATATCTTCTTCTTGGATCAATCCCTGTTCATTATGTAGTGTCCTTCTTTGTCCCTTCTAATATTCTTTATTTTAAAGTCTATTTTGTCTGATATGAGAATTGCTACTCCAGCTTTCTTTTGGTTTCCATTTGCATGAAATACCTTTTTCCATCCCCTTACTTTCAGTCTGTATGTGTCTCTAGGTCTGAAGTGGGTCTCTTGTAAGCAGCATATATACAGGTCTTGTTTTTGTAACCATTCAGCTAAGCTGTGTCTTTTGGTGGGAGCATTTAGTCCATTTACATTTAAGGTAATTATCAATATGTATGTTCCTATTCCCATTTTCTTAATTGTTTTTGGCTCGTTATTGTAGGTCTTTTCCTTCTCTTGTGTTTCCTGCCTAGAGAAGTTCCTTTAGCATTTGTTTTAAAGCTGGTTTGGTGGTGCTGAACTCTCTCAGCTTTTGTTTGTCTGTAAAGATTTTAATTTCTCTATCAAATCTGAATGAGATCCTTGCTGGGTAGAGTAATTTTGGTTGCAGGTTTTCTCCTTCATCACTTTAAGTATGTCCTGTCAGTTCCTTCTGGCTTGCAGAGTTTCTGCTGAAAGATCAGCTGTTAACCTTATGGGGATTCCCTTGTGTGTTATTTGTTGTTTTTCCCTTGCTGCTTTTAATATGTTTTCTTTGTATTTAATTTTTGACAGTTCGATTAATATGTGTCTTGGCGTGTTTCTCCTTGGATTTATCCTGTATGGGACTCTCTGTGCTTCCTGGACTTGATTAACTATTTCCTTTCCCATATTAGGGAAGTTTTTAACTATAATCTCTTCAAATATTTTCTCAGTCCCTTTCTTTTTCTCTTCTTCTTCTGGAACCCCTATAATTCGAATGTTGGTGCATTTAATGTTGTCCCAGAGGTCTCTGAGACTGTCCTCAGTTCTTTTCATTCTTTTTTCTTTATTCTGCTCTGCAGTAGTTATTGCCCCTCTTTTATCTTCCAGGTCACTTATCCGTTCTTCTGCCTCAGTTATTCTGCTATTGCCATCTAGAGTATTTTTAATTTCATTTATTGTGTTGTTCATCGTTGTTTGTTTCATCTTTAGTTCTTCTAGGTCCTTGTTAAATGTTTCTTGCATTTTGTCTCTTCTATTTCCAAGATTTTGGGTCATCTGTACTATCATTATTCTGAATTCTTTTTCAGGTAGACTGCCTATTTCCTCTTCATTTGTTAGGTCTGGTGGAGTTTTACCTTGCTCCTTCATCTGCTGTGTGTTTTTCTGTGTTCTCATTTTGCTTATCTTACTGTGTTTGGGGTCTCCTTTTTGCAGGCTGCAGGTTCGTAGTTCCCGTTGTTTTTGGTGTCTGTCCCCAGTGGCTAAGGTTGGTTCGGTGGGTTGTGTAGGCTTCCTGGTGGAGGTGACTAGTGCCTGTGTTCTGGTGGATGAGGCTGGATCTTGTGTTTCTGGTGGGCAGTTCCACATTTGGTGGTGTGTTTTGGGGTGTCTGTGGACTTATTATGATTTTAGGCGCCTCTCTGCTAATGGGTGGGGTTGTGTTCCTGTCTTGCTAGTTGTTTGGTATAGGATGTCCAGCACTGTAGATTGCTGGTCGTTGGGTGAAGCTGGGTGCTGGTGTTGAGATGGAGATCTCTGGGAGATTTTCACCATTTGATATTATGTGGAGCTGGGAGGTCTCTTGTGGACCAGTGTCCTGAAGTTGGCGCTCCCACCTCAGAGGCACAGCACTGACTTCTGGCTGCAGCACCAAGAGCCTTTCATCCACATGGCTCAGAATAAAAGGGAGAAAAAGTAGAAAGAATGAATTAGTAGAAGAAGAAAGAAAGAAAGAAAGGAAGGAGGGAGGGAGGAAGGGAGGAAGGAAGGAAGGAGGGAAAGAAGGAAAAAAAGAAAGAAAAGATAAAGTAAAATAAAATAAAGTAAGATAAAATTTAATAAAGTTATTAAAATAAAAAAATAATTATTAAGAAAAAAAATTTAAAAAACAAAAAAAAAAACGGACGGATAGAACCCTAGGACAAATGGTGGAAGCAAAGCTATACAGACAAAATCTCACACAGAAGCATACACATACACACTCACAAAAAGAGGAAAAGGGGAATAAATTATAAATCTTGCTCTCAAAGACCACCTCCTCAATTTGGGATGGTTCGTTGTGTATTCAGGTATTCCACAGATGCAGGGTACATCAAGTTGATTGTGGAGCTTTAATCCGCTGCTTCTGAGGCTGCTGGGAGATATTTCCCTTTCTCTGTTCTCACAGCTCCCAGGGGCTCAGCTTTGGATTTGGCCCCGCCTCTGCGTGTAGGTCGCCTGAGGGCGTCTGTTCTTCGCTCAGACAGGATGGGGTTAAAGGAGCAGCTGATTCGGGGGCTCTGTCTCACTCAGGCCGCGGGCAGGGAGGGGCACGGAGTGCGGGGCGAGCCTCCGGCGGCAGAGGCCGGCGTGACGTTGCACCAGCCTGAGGCGCGCCGTGCGTTCTCACGGGGAAGTTGTCCCTGGATCCCGGGACCCTGGCAGTGGCGGGCTGCAGAGCCTCCCCGGAAGGCGGGTGTGGATAGTGACCTGTGCTCGCACACAGGCTTCTTGGTGGCGGCAGCAGCAGCCTTAGCGTCTCCCGCCCGTCCCTGGGGTCCGCGCTTTTAGCCGCGGCTCGCGCCCGTCTCTGGAGCTCCTTTAAGCAGCAGTGTTAATCCCCTCTCCTTGCGCACCAGGAAACAAAGAGGGAAGAAAAAGTCTCTTGCCTCTTCGGCAGGTCCAGACTTTTCCCCGGACTCCCTCCCGGCCAGCCGTGGCGCAGTAACCCCCTGCAGGCTGTGTTCACGCCGCCAACCCCAGGCCTCTCCAGGCGCTCCGACTGAAGCCTGAGCCTCAACTCCCAGCCCCGCCCGCCCCGGCGTGTGAGCAGACAAGCCTCTCGGGCTGGTGAGTGCCGGTCGGCCCTGATCCTCTGTGCGCGAATCTCTCCCCGCTTTGCCCTCCGCACCTCTGTGGCTGTGCTCTCCTCCGGGGCTCTGAAGCTTCCACCCTCCGCCACCCGCAGTCTCCGGCCGCGAAGGGGCTTCCTAGTGTGTGGAAACGTTTCCTCCTTCACAGCTCCCTCCCACTGGTGCCGGCCCTGTCGCTATCCTTTTGTCTGTGTTTATTCTTTTTTGTTTTGCCCTACCCAGGTACGTGGGGGTTTTCTTGCCTTTTGGGAGGTCTGAGGTCTTCTGCCAGCGTTCAGTAGGTGTTCTGTAGGAGTTGTTCCACGTGTAGATGTATTTCTGGTGTATCTGTGAGGAGGAAGGTGATCGCGTCTTACTCCTCCGCCATCTTCCCGGAAGCTCCCCGGTTGAATTTTTTTTTTTAATATTTTTTATTTGACAGACTTCAAACTTAAAGTTGCAAGAAAGGTTAAAAGAAATGTATATTCTTCACCCAGAGACCCCATTTAAATTTTGCCAGTTTTTCCAGTGGCACCTTAAAGAATCTAATCCAAGGTCACATGTTGCACTCAGTTGTGTTTTCATCAGTCTCCTTATTCTGGAACATGTCTTCAGTCTTTTCATGACATTGACATTTTTGAAAATTATACACCTGTCATTCTGTAGACTGTCCCTCTATTTGTGTTTTTCTGATGTTTTCTCATGATTAGACCCCAGGATGCATTTTTGGCTATGATATCATGGATGCTGTGTTTCCTTTATTGTATCTGGCATGTGGTGTCTGTCCTGTGAGTGGTGGTATTAACTTTGACTTTTTTTTTTTTAGAAGATGTTGGGGGTAGGAGTTTATTAATTAATTAATTTTTGCTGTGTTGGGTCTTTGTTTCTGTGCGAGGGCTTTCTCTAGTTGTGGCAAGCGGGGGCCACTCTTCATCGCGGTGTGCGGTCCTCTCACTATCGCGGCCTCTCTTGTTGCGGAGCACAGGCTCCAGACGTGCAGGCTCAGTAGTTGTGGCTCACGGGCCTAGTTGCTCCACGGCATGTGGGATCCTCCCAGACCAGGGCTCGAACCCGTGTCCCCTGCATTAGCAGGCAGATTCTCAACCACTGCGCCACCAGGGAAACCCCAACTTTGACTTCTTGATTAAGATTGTAGTGTCTGCCTTGTCCTCTGTTGTAAAATTATTTTCCCCCTGGTATTAATAAGTACTTTGTGGGGAGATACTTTGAGACTATATTCCTCACTCCACTTCCACCCACTAGGTTTGGCATCCATTGATGTTTCTTGCAAGAGTTAATTATTACTATGGTGATTGCCACTGTGGTGGTTTTCTAGATCCATCATTCCTTCTGTATTTATTGGCTGGCTTTCTACTTTAAGGAAAAGCTTTCTGTTCTCTTCATTTATTCATTCATATCAGTGAGGACTCATGAATTCCTACTTACCAAATGGATCATAATCCATTACTGTCATTATTTATTTTGAGGCTCAAATTGTCCCAGATTTGGACAGTGAGAGCCACTTCAAACTGATTTTGAATCCATGTCTTCCAGATCTGAAGTTTCTCCAGAAACATTTACATTACATTAACTAGAAATAAAGGAAAAAATAAATGCAAAATTAGAAAGGCAATGAAGTAGGGATAGTGCATGGCATAGGTTAAGTATTCAGGCTTTGAAATTACCTATTATTGGTTAAAATCCTGGCTTCATCTTGCCTTAGTTGAATGCTATTGGGCAAGTTGTCTGCCTTGCTGTGCCCTCATTTACTCATTTATAAAGTGGAGATGATAAGATTTATGTTACTAGGTTGTAAGAATTAAAAGCATAATGCGTTGTATATTAAAAAAATGTGATGCAGTGCCTGGTATGCAATTAGTATATAATAGGTGGTAGCTACTATAAATAATTATGAGCCACATTCTCCTCATCTTTAAAATGGGGACAAAAACATATCTCACAGAATCATGAAAGATTAGATGAGCAGTGTGTGTAAAACCATCTAGCACATGTAAGTATTTTTAAAAGTAAGCATTATTATTAATATTATTATTCTCTGAGCTTTCATTTCCTCATCTTTAAAGGGGCAACACTATCCATGTCACAGATTTGTTGTGAAGATTAAATGAAATTACATACGTAAAACTCCCAGCCCAGTGCCCAGGACTTAGAATGTGCACCGTAAATAGGAAGTATTGTTGTCAGAAAGCAGGTTTAAGAACATCTGGAGAAGTTACCATGGGAAAATACCACTTCACCTGAGGAAAATCATGCAGGCTCTGTGTGTGTGTGTGTGTGTGTGTGTGTTGTGTATGTGTTGTATGTGTGTTGTGTATGTGTGTTGCGTATCTGTGTGTGTTGTGTATGTGTGTGCTGTGTGTTGTGTGCGTTGTGTATGTGTTGTGTGTGTTGTTTGTGTTGTGTGTGTGCTGTGTATGTATGTGTGTTATCTGTGTGTTGTGTTGTGTATATGTGTGTTGTGTACGTGTGTGTATGTATCTGTGTGTGTTGTGTATGTATGTGTGTGTTGTCTGTGTTGTGTGTGTTATGTATGTGTGTGTTGTATTGTGTGTTGTGTATGTGTGTGTTGTGTATGTTGTGTGTTTTATTGTGTGTGTTGTGTATGTATGTGTGTGGTCTGTGTGTTGTGTATGTGTGTGTGCTGTGTGTGTTGTGTATGTGTGTGTTGTGTATGTATGTGTGTGTTGTCTGTTGTGTGTGTTGTGTGTGTTGTGTGTGTATTGTGTGTGTTGTGTATGTATGTGTGTGTTGTCTGTGTGTTGTGTATGTGTGTTGTGTGTGTGTTGTGTATGTGTGTGTTGTGTATGTATGTGTGTGTTGTCTGTTGTGTGTGTTGTGTGTGTTGTGTGTGTATTGTGTGTGTTGTGTATGTATGTGTGTGTTGTCTGTGTGTTGTGTATGTGTGTTGTGTGTGTGTTGTGTGTGTTTTGTATGTATGTGTGTTGTGTGTGTGTTGTGTATGTGTGTGTTGTGTATGTATGTGTGTGTTGTCTGTGTTGTGGTGTGTGTGTGTTGTATTGTGTGTGTTGTGTATGTGTGTGTTGTCTGTGTGTGTATGCGTGTGTGTTGTGTGTCTATGTGTGTATGTGTGTGTTGCATATCTGTGTGTGTGTATGTGTGTGTTGTGTATGTATGTGTGTTGTGGTGTGTGTGTATGTATGTGTGTGTGTTGTGTGTGTGTGTGCGTTTGTGTATTGTGTGTGTGTGAAGCCAATGACTATAGCTTACCACTCAGAGTTCGAGTCTCTTTTTTTCCTGAATCACTGCTTGCTCCTTTGGGCTGGAGCAGAAGGCATACTTAAATGTAATTGGTTTGGTCAAGTGCAGTGGTTTAGAGATGCACTCACATTCCCTAATCTCATTTTTATCCACTTTCCTCTAACAGGGATTCTAATCGGCCTCCCCACTGATTTACTTCACTTCCTGTAATAAACGAGCACTCAGAAGTGACATTAAAGATGTGGAGGCAGTCACTGAGGGATCAGCACCTCAGCTGAAATGGATACAAGGCTATTTTTAAGCATAAAATCAACAGATCAGCATTAATGTTTGTAAATTAATAAGTCCTGCCTTCGTTTCCATTTTCCATTTTCATTTCAAAACAAATCGCATTCAGAAGGTCTGCAGCCAATCAAGTCAAATGCCAAATTAGGTTTATCCTTCATAACTAAGACCGATAACATCGGACATTGAAGTCTCAAAAAGCAGGTAACTAGTGCTTGGGAAACCTCGCCAAGTGGTCGTCTCAGAGAGAGGTTGAAAGTGGCTTGATGCCAGCCTAGCACTATCCCTCCTCATTCATTCAAAATAAATGCCAAAGGCGTTTCATAATCAAGTATTTTACAAAAATGAAGTAGAGTCAGTTCCAGGCTTTAAACACAGCTGGGTGGCGCTGAAGCTGAAATAGTCCAACAAGAATCCCAAACCATTTGGTTTGGTGTGCCAGATACTGTCAGTCAACACGCTACACGGATTGTTTCAATTAATCCTCACAGCGATATTGGGTGGCAAATACTATTATTATCTCAATTTTTGGACAAGGGATCTGAGTTAAAGAAACTGCTTAGCTAAGGTCGCAGGACAGCGGCTCAGTGAGGATTCACACGGAGGCAGTCTGACCCTGGAGTTCAAGCTCTTATCCTCCTCTAAATACCAGCGGGATTAGAGTTTTGTTATTACTGCTCTTTCGTTTTTGATACTTCTATTTGATTATGAAGCTGTTGGTTGCGCTAGGAATTCACTTCGAGCCGAGTAATGACCTCAGAGGATGCTGGATCATGATTGCTTCTGCATCCTCTCTGCACGCAGACTGCCTCCTGCCGCTGGATGCTCGGTCCCGTTTCTCAGACTAGCCCAACAGCAGCCTGAAGCGCAGGGAGGCTGCCCAAGCGTTTATTTCATGATCAAAAAGCTGCGGCCAAGTACCTATTTGTTTTGTTTCTGTGACTTTTCTCCAACAGTGATATCTAGCTATGTGACTTCCGCTTGGTTATTTAACCTCCCCAGCCCTCTATTTTGGAATCTGTACTCTGAAGTGTTGGATGAGATGTTCTATAATATTCCTTCCATCTCGGACCTGACGAGTTTCTAAACGGCTGAGTAACTAGGTTATTATCTGTGTTCCTCAGCCTCTCCAGGGATCCATCGCCCACTACCCTTCGTTGACTCTTTCATTCCCCCCACCGCCTCATAATTTTGTCCTCCCTTTTCCTCTTTTTCTATCCTTTCTCTCTTGCTTTTTTTCCTTTTTCCTTTCTCACCTTTCTTGTGCTGTATTCCCTCCTGCTTCCTCTCCCCACCTTTCCTTCCTCCCTCCTTAGATTTCCTGTCTCTGCCCCCTTACTGTCTTGTCTTCTCTCACCTGCTCCATTCCCCTCTCTCTTTTCTGTATCTCTCTTTTCTCTGAATGTTCTCTCCTTCTCTTCCTCACCGTTTTCTTTTTCTTTCTTTCATTGAATTCAACACACCATATTTTCCTTTTGCTGCACTGTTTAGGTACATGTAGATCCTTGGAAAATAATAGGATTGATCAAAGGAAAATCAGAATGTGTGGTACATTTCTGTCACAAAAGAGGCGTGAACACTTGGGATAGCTGGGAGTTTGGGAGCTGAAAATATATTATCTCAGTTTCTCTGTGATGAAAGATAATCTCTTCACTGCCCTTGCAAATATGATTGTGGTTCTTATTCAATAGAAGCTATTTTTCTTGGGTGTGCCATGTTTTGGGTGCCCTCCTAGAATAATCTAGGTTCCTATTTGTAGTAAAAATAGCACTTACAAGTTGGTAGTTTTATTTAGAAAACTTGAAACAAGAGAATGATCCTCAAAAGACCCAGACCAAAACTTATACCTCTGTGAGTATATCAAATTGAAAATTCACAAATTATATCAGCTGGATTTGGGCTCTAAATGAACACAGTAAATGATGTCGCTATTTTATCTTGTATTCTTTCTCTGTGCATCACAAATCTATTTTGTATCCCTCCATTTTTAGTTAAATTATTGAAGACTTATCCTTTTCTAAAAGGCTTCTTGTATATATATCCCAGATATCTTAAGTAGAAAAACAACTGTTTTGTTTCGAGTAATGAATCGTCCATTTATCTTCTGACACACAGGCGTTAGTTGGATTTTAGCAGAGTGTTTTTAGATTTTCTTTCAAAAAACAACCATTTTTTTCTAGGCCCCTTTTCTGCGCCAGTTGAAGTGAGACCAGCCTTTGAAAATAAAACAATGTTTGGATACAACCTTTATTTTAAAAATCACTCATGCTTGTAGAACCTGTTGTTTTAAATTCTTGTTGTGGTCTGGGACTTAATACTGTGTGCTCTTGTAAACACTTAGATCCATTCAAATTTCCATTCTTGTTTCTCAGGAGGGGCCGATCGCTAAAATCATCAGTATGCTTCCAATATTGTTGTGTTAACTCATACCAGTATTTTTAAGGACATACAGATAGACCCATGTTTGATGTGAAGGGATGAAGAAATTGTCTTTGAGTCCTAATATCTACCAAATTTTCCACACCATCTTATTTTTAGAGATCTCAGATAACCATAGCTTTTGAAAGGGGCCAGGTTGATATTTGGTTCAAGAGGGACCCTACCCTCCTCTCAGAATTTTGGATTTTATCCTCAAAATATACATCAGGTTTGGAATTTAATTTAATTCTTGGAAAATACTTTCTTCATAGATTCTTTAATAAAAAAGAGATTTCAGAAGTCTCTGATCAGGTGGTCTCCATGTAGAGACCTACGGGACACTTCCTGATTTGTGTGAAAGGACCATGGCTGCTTAGTCCTGGGCTTAACCAACAGCTGGGGCAGCTCTGAAGCCCGCCGGCTGTGGCTGACATGGGCTTACATTCGAAAACGTCCAGGCCCCCAGGAGCTCCCAACTCAGAGCACCTCAACAAGGGGCCGGGCAGGATGATAAATGGGCTCATTAGTGACGTGTGGATTATCCACAAGGGCCTTCTGCACCTGAGACACAGAAAGCATTAAAGAGGAGAACAAGCTTAGCTTCTGAAAAGTAGAAAGATGCCATGAAAAGAGCATACACTCAGTGGGGAGATGACATTGGACCTGCTCTCCAGGAATAGACCTTATGAGAGAACTTGCTCAGAAAGTCACTGGCAAAGGTGAGCCATCTCCTGCAGCCTGTAGTAACCTCATGACTTCTGAAGGGAGGACCAAGATCTGTCCACTGCTCTTTACAGAGGGATAATCATTTTAGCACCTACACATACCACCTCCCCTCTTTATCGCCAGCTTCATTCTACTGGGAACACTATGTGCTCCTGAGAGGATGTTTCCATGAAGACACATTTGGCCAGGACTACTCCCCTTCCTCACATTGATGCTCAGACAGAGCAGATAGATGACCATCTATGCTTCTAGTGCAGAATGTAGCTTAAACTTTGTTTTATTAGAAGCATTGCTGTTCAAAATGAGATGCCTGATCATTCTGGTGACACTCAACAATTTGGATGTCTTTTTTGTGAAAAAGGAAATCAGCACAGCTGGGTATTTTAAGCAGAATCGGGCCCCCACAGTGGAGCTGTGGACGTTTGGCAACGTGGAGGCTGCTTTGTACCGAAAACACAACTTTCCACATCCAGGTCTCTCGGTCAAACGGCCGGTAGATGGCACCATGAGCATCTGATATCAGATCCAAGGCTGAGAATATTTATCTTCTCAAAGCTCTTCTCGAAATATTAAGCAAAACTTTGACTGTAACGCAACCATATTTGGACAAGCAGGTTTATTTTACTTTAGTCCTTTGTTATTAGAAACATACATATGTGTGTGTACTGTGTGTATACATTTTACTATCAAACCCTGAAGTTCTGGAAAGTATCCTTGATGGTTAGGATGGACTGTAAACTTTTACAGTATTATTTGCAGGCAGGTTTTTCGATTTCTTATTTAACTAACCTTTTCTTAGTATGAGGTTTAGTGGTTATGTGTCATACCATTGCTCAGGAAAACTCAGGAGAATATTTTTCACGCTCTAATACCCCATAAAAGAAACTCGTTCGTAGAAATGCAGTGGGACACACTGTGTGTCTTTTAAAAGAACAACATAAATAAACGTTTTTATTCCAATGAATGCATCTATAATAAAGATATGAACACATACAACTCTTGATCAAGATTAAGAAATAAAAGAATGTCTATGTGTGTATAACCAAGTCACTTTGCTGTACAGCAGAGATTGGCACAATATTGTAAATCAACTACAATAAAAAGAAATTTAAAAAAGAAATAGATGGATATGGTTTAGAATAGGAATGTCGCCTCCGTCTCAGACTCTGCTCTACCCCCAAACCTGAAGGTTTCAGAGTAGGAAATGATTCTTAGAATTCAGCTGTAAGTATAACATTTGGAAGGGACCTTATCCCCTAACTGAACAAGCCGTTGCCTTGGGTGGAAGTCTGAACAAAACCTTCGACTATCTCTTCGTGGATATTCTACTTGCTGGGTAAGCAGTCAGACAAAACGTGGTGGACACGGACAAAGACTATAGGGCAGACTAGAGGGTCTAAGACCAAAGTCAAATGCCCAAACTGTATTTGGAACAGAAGCAAAGTTGGGGTCAATTATCAGAAGGGTATTTATGAGAGACACCAAAATTCCAGAGGCACATGTAAAAAGAGAAACTGGGAACATTCAAGACTCAAGGTGAAAGGTGCACACACGTGGTGACTAGGACTTATGAGCAGGGGTACAAGATTAGCTTCTGGGATGAATATTGTTTGCCTGTAATTTTGTTCTATTTGAAGATGCAAGATTTGCCTTCCAGGATGCCTCTTTGTCCTTCTTAAATGGCACTCTTTTTTTTTTTTTTTGCATGCAGTATCTGACAGACATTTACTTCTTCTTAATCACAAATATTGACTTCAATCATTAATTCAGAGCCTACTTAATTTCTAACTTTGACACAGAGTTATATCTTGCAGAAAATAAAATAATCATTCTTTGAGGTACCCTGGACAGAAGGGGTGGAGGAGTACTGGGGATGTCCAGAGAGGGTGAGCTGCTGTTGGGTTTCTATAGGAATTTCTATCATTTGGGTTGCAAGTTGGTTTGGGGAAAGCCTTCAGGAAGTTGAGTGGGAGAGAAGGACAGGCAGGAACTGCAGGAGAAGAGAAATCCTAGTCAAAGGCATCATGCCCAAGGCCTGATGTTTGCAGTGACAGAGCTTTCAAGTGTCACCAGGATATATTGGGGGAAAATACTTTTGCATGTGACATTTGGAAGCAGATTCAAATGTAGTTGGCTTTAGGGGTCTTTGTATCACCCTTCCCTGAGGTGGGCACATTTTCATCAGCTCATTGATCTTGATGCACAAGGATTAAAATAGTTAGAGGCAAAGAGCAAAGCCATGTTATCTTCAGTCGAATTCGAAATATGAGGAGAAAGAAGTATTAGAGTTTACCAAATGGAAACAGAAACTAGTCTGTGGGAAAAGAAGTTTTATTTTCAGTCTTCCAAGATATTTCAAATGGCAGACGATAAAAAGTAATATGAAGACTATTGAGGAATTGCCTGAAACACACAAGAAGGGACCAGGCAAACAGTTAATAATGAGAGCAATATTGCTTTAGTGTCCACAGGAATGTTCAAGACTTTTGAGGAGAGAAAGTGCAGAGAGAAAACGTACCTAATTGCTTCTAAATGGCTAAAACAAGCTAAGTCTGATTCTTCCACTTCACAAGGGAGCTAGAGATGTTGGAAAGTCTGGGAGTTTATTCAGTTCATTCAACAAAGAATTATCATTGTGTAGTTCTAGCTTTGGTATCAGATCTCGTTTTGAGTTGATGCTCCAACAAATACTGACTGTGTGATTTTCAATAAGTTGCTTCACTTCTCCAAGCCTTAGTCTGACAGTCATATCTACCTCAAGGATTAAATGAAAGTATGTTAGTAATGAATGTAGAAATACTATCGTTCATATTAATAAATATATATCGAATGCCTACTGTATTCTAAGTATAGCTCATCAGTTTAAAGTTTCTCCCTAATTATTTATGTCGTAGGTGCTAGTTCAGGACTTTGTGTCATGGGGGAGAAGCTGTTTTTCCCAAAGACTGAGGAAGGCAATGTGCAGGAGCTAATCTTCAAGGTCTGCTGAACACAGAGCTTAGTCTCCCCTCAGCAAAAACATGGTAAAGGATCGTTATTATTATTTTAAAGAGAAAGAAAGGAAAGGTATATTGTTGGATTTCCCTTGTATATTTTCATTGTTATTCCTTCTAAGTTTCTTCTAGACTCACTTCCACTACATTCTAAAATAAAATGCCTTATAGACAGAGGTACTTAGCAGGGACTTTGTCCCAGCACCCTATGAGGGAACTGCTCCTTGAGCTGCCAGCGTATTTGGGGGTTCCACATTTGCCAGCCACTGCCTTCAGTCAGAACAGGTCAGTGGTGTGGACTGGGCCTTCTACTCTAGGCAACAGAAAGAATTAATTACTTGAGATATCTGTAAAATGAAAACTAAATATAAATGAAGAGTAATGTGAGTATTGCTGCAGAGGGAAGCATGAAGCCTGATTCTTCTTCTCCTGTATAAAGCTTCTCAACAGGATGGAATTTTAGGGAATTTTTTCAAACAGAATTTGGAAGCACCCTTTAAAAAAAATCTGCAAGTGTTAGTTTTGCCGTGTAATAACCGGCCACAGTACATCAGTGGTTTACAATGGTAAGCGTGTGACTCTTGCATGGGTCTATGTGTTGGTTAGCGTTCAGGTGGAATTCAGGTCTGCTCATCATGTCTTATTCCAGGACCCAACTTGGAGGAACAGCGGTCAACTGAGACATGTTCTTCCCATGGCAGAAGTCAGAAGCTCCCAGAGGGGTGAGTGGAAACGAGTGATGCCTTATAAGGCCTAAGCTACGAACTGCTGCGTTGTCATTCACCCCACATTCTACTGACCAAAGCAAGTCATGGGTACAAGCCCAACATCAGTGGAGTGGGGAGAGAATCTGAAAAATATTCTAATCTACCATAAGTAGATATTCCAGTTAACTACCAGAAGCTATGAGGTAGCGGTGATTACAAATTAACCAGTTTTTGGTACAGATTTGGTGATACGAAACCATGCTTTCAAGTACTCAAATTCAATGAACTTATTTCTGTCAGTTTTCTTAAAGCCATTACTGATGGTAATGGGACATAAGAGCTCTAAAGAGCTTTTCCACAGCCACTCCTGTGCTAGCAGGGTAGGAGGAAAGCGCAGTAATGTTGTCCACCAGTGGCTCCATCTCTAGGGGGAGTTTCACCTGTCCCCTGCTCCTCCAGCAGATGCTTTTAGATTAGCAAATGACTTTCCTTCATGTAATGGACACTTTTCACACTGCTGTTTTTTTTAATGCATCTTGGGACAAGAGAGACTGTACATGAGCCCTGTAGAAGGGGAATCTCAGTTTCTTGTATCACTCTGGGTCCCTGGACATCAGCCCCATTGACCCTCTAAGCCACACGTTTTGGGGCTTGTCTCTTTGATGCGGATCTCAGGGGTTGGGGTGCTTGATGGGGCGACAACTCCTCTCTCTTTGGGGGGAAGCACCCGACTGGTGAGGTTCCTCCCTACGAGTGTTGCCATGCCATGCTGGGAATGCAATTTTTGCCAAGACTGTGTCTCTGCCTTGTCTACCCATATCATTGTGGTCCTTGTATCCTTTGTTGTGGAGAAGCAGGTCACCTAGTTTTCAGATCTTTTTCAGAGGGAAATGATCCATATGTAGCTGTAGACTTGGTGTGTCCACGGGAGGTGGTGAGTTCAGGTTCTCCCTGTGCCACCATCTTGGACCTTAGATGGCTATTGCTATCTTTAACCAGAAGCCCACTTTACTTTTCTATATGAAGTTTATTCTGCTTCAACCCGTAACATGTCTGGCCATACATTTGTCCTCAGTCATTTAGGAAGCATCTTTCTTTACGCTATAGTATCAGGCGGGAACCCTGGTTTTAAGTAATAACTAAAAGTGGGGACAGACAGCAGTCTGGGAGCACTTCATCTTTACTGTCACTCTGTTTGCTGCCCAGTGCAGTTGTCTTGTACTGGGCTCTGCCTTCTGTCTCTTCGGCCATGATGCTCTGGCCAGGCTTAGAGATACTTCTCCCAGGAATCCTCCCCTGACCACAGACTCAGCATCTCATGGCCATTCCTCTGTGTAAAGGATGCTACCTTTGCCACTTTGTCCTTCATCTCTTCCCCAGTCTCAGAGAAACTCAAACTCCCCTATGACCTCAACTCCATCACTTTGCCCTCAAGGGCTTACCCACTTTAACCTTCAGTGTGTATAATCTATGGGACTACGACTTATTCCCCCACCTGAGTGAGGGCTGGGGGTAGCAGTGCTGGGGAGTCAGTATTATAAGGCCAGTTGATTAGCTTAGAAATGCAGTACAGGTTTCTGTTTCTGGGATGGTGATGGGCAAAAAGATGTTAACACTATGTATTTTTTCTTAATAATTCGCACTGTTATACTCTGCTTGGAAGCCCTCTACCTCCCTCTTTCCAAGGGCTTCTCTTCTCCCACTTCTTGCTCATTTCACTGGGTTTTTTTAATTTACTGCCTCGGGGAAGAGATAAAGTCACCTTTTCAACAGGTAAGTCGAGTCTCTACAGTAAGTGAAAGACTTTTCTCATCTAGGGAACATTCTGTTATACAGTTGAATCTTATCAGCATGACCATATTTAATCGAGTGACTTCAATGTCCATGTTTGCGATTGTTTTTGAAATTTTAGAGCCCACGTTTATAATTGTTTTATAATTGCTTAAACATTTAGAGAAATTCAGTTTCTTCTTCTCTAAGGAAAGAAATTAGTTTAATTCTTCTGCACTATGAATGAATTCTCTCTTTTTCGGATGCGGTGACTGGGTACCACTGGCAAAACAGACTCCTAAATAACAATAGCTCAAATATCTTAGAAGATTTTAAGAAGCATTCAACATTTTAGCTTAAACCCAAGATTTATTAAATATTTGCCTCAAGTATAAGTCATTTCTCTCCCTCTGCCCCAGCTCTCCAATTAGTATTTCATAAAGAACATAATTTTTAGAGTTTTTGATTCACATCATTTTTCCCCTCACAAAGAGTGGTTTAGAACCTGGGTTTTAGAGTGTGTCAGAGTTCAGGTCTAGGCTCTGTAAAATAACCCCAGTGTGATCTAGAGGAATTTCTTACCCTCGATTTTCCCTACCTGTGAAATAAGGCTAGTGCCACTTACCTCAGGGACTAGACAATCACAGGAAAACATCATTCATAAAGCACTTTACCCAAATGAACACTAGACAGATTTGAATATTAACTAATGTTATTGTCACATAAAAGAAAAGATCAAACTTTTCTATAGATTCTTCTATGTACTGTAAGGACTGTAAAAAAGGATATGAAATTTTATGAAGCTCAGAAGTTTTTCTGGACTTCTCAGTTCTGACTATAAGATACGACATCTACCTTCATGAGAAAACTGGGTGCATGTTCTAAAGATATTATTTTAGAGAAACTGGATATAAATTAATTTTGTTGTTGTAAAGTTCTATTTTACATATGCCTGTGACCACCAGTCAAAGGATTGTTAGGCCACCTTCTCTTGTAAAAGGCAGAGTGAGGGACTGTCTGTAGTCAAACCATATTGTTGCTGTCCCCTCCCTGGTCTCCTCTGTATCACATTTCCCAGAATCTCCTTCTTCATTTGTTCTAGACTTGAGTCTGCCAGTGTGAGACCCAAGGGTGAGGTCTGGAAGGAAGTTGAGAAGGAGAGGTCATTTCTCTCCAGAGGTATTTTCAGGCAAACCCGTGGGCAGATGACACAAGAATGGTTCACAGCTGCTACTGGGTGAGCGCCTACTTATTGCCTGCTTTGGTACTCTCAGAGGTTGATGCAGTTGGAGGTGGCTTTTGGAAACTCATTTGCTTTAGTGCAGGCTGAGACCATCAGAAAGGCTTCTGGAAGAGCTCTGGAGAGCCACCCACATAGTGCTGCAGACTGAGATCTTCGGTGATAGCCTCCCTGACCATTTTTCCCCAGCCCTTCCAATAGTTGTGTAAGCCTCTATTTCCCTCTGTGAAAGCCCTTCCTGCTTAAAATACATAGAGCGGCTTCTGCTGTCCTGATCAAACCCTGACTGAAATTGGCAACATGGTATACTGAACACTAAACTGAGAGTGGAAAGATCTTGTATATTATGGTCATTCCATTAACAGCCCACATTGACCTAAATCATTCTTTTTTTTTTTTGGCGGTACGCGGGCCTCTCAATGTTGTGGCCTCTCCCGTTGCGGAGCACAGGCTCCGGACGCGCAGGCTCAGCGGCCATGGCTCACGGGCCCAGCCGCTCCGCGGCATGTGGGATCTTCCCGGACCGGGGCACGAACCTGTGTCCCCTGCATCGGCAGGTGGACTCTCAACCACTGCGCCACCAGGAAAGCCCCCTAAATCATTCTTTTTAAAGCAACTCTTGATTTTCCATTTTGTAGTTGTATCCTAATTCACTTAACCAACCCCTGGTTGAAAGACACTTAGTTTCTCATTTCTAGTTTTCCTCTAACACCAATGAACATCCTTGTATTTGTACTTTGCACACTTGTGTGAGCATATCTATGGGATAAAGTCCTGGAAGCGAAATTGTTGTGTGCCAAAATAGTTGTAGCAGTTCCAAGAACAGTGTCTGATTTTTACTTTTGCCTTTTAGAAACCATACGTGTGATTGGGTGAATTAATTAAATAATCTGAGTTTCACTTTCTCTGTCAAAAACCCCTGACTTTTTCTAAGAAAGATGTTCTTTATACCCAAGGGAGTAATGAAAGTGAGAGTACAGATATTGAAATCCACTTTCTTTCTAGAGGACCAAATTAGACACATTATGAAAATATTTTTTGTATTTTATATTTAAAAAATATATATATCATTTGAAGGTAGTTGATTGGGCTTTCAATAAAATAAGTCAGAAAGGATCCCATTACCATATGTTAGCTGGGAAACAAAGAGACCATGAGGTGAGAACTTCTTGCTTCATGCCTCCTTCTCTCTGAAATGCCAGAACTCTGTGGGAGGATCGTGTTTGTATATTGGCTGGATATATATTTGTGTGGGAAGCAAGAAATGCTTGAAACTTTATTATCAAGTTTAGAAGTTTTATGCTCTTCTTTACAACTAGTATCAACACATATAGCTTCCATAATAAAATCTGTCCTTTTTTTCTTTTTTATGAAAAGGCTAACTAACGATTTGCCTAACTAGATGGAAACATGTACCTTAATGCTAGGATCACATTTCTAGTTAGGGAGGTAAGTGTTCCTAGACCTTGGCTTATTTAGGCTCTCAATTCTGAGGCTAAATTGCAAGTCTGATAGTGCCTAATCCATAATTGGTACTCAAGAAGTATTTGTTGAAAGAATGAATGAATGTATTAATTACAGAGGGTATTGTGACATTTATTTTCATTAAAAATGATTTGTGCCGCCTTGAAGAAAATATTCTTTGTCATTGCCTTTGTGAAAGAAAGACAGCCTCCCACGAGGCTGAAAACCTTATAGGATTTCTGGGTTGAACTTCTTTTTTCAAGAATACCAGAAGATACACTAGCTGTTTTTTGAATGAAAAGTTTCACTTGCATTTTCGAGCAGGATAAATTATCTTTGCCTTGGCCAAATAGGTGAAGGTAGAGCCTTGATCTGGTAGTGGAAGGTGGGATTGGATGGATTCCCCTTTGTCCACCTTTCCCTCATTCCTGGATCTGATTTGCAGATCACTTTGGGGAATGATTAGTTGGTACCGAGATGGGAAGTGATGAGAAAAATTAAAAGTAATGGCTACTTGATGGTAAGCCATATGAAGACCTTACATGGTTCAAGCTGTGAGCTATTCCTAAAATGGAATTATAAATGGGATTTTAACATGTAAAGCCAGGATTGATGGGAAAGCAACACCGAAAAAAATGTGTGTGTTGTAACACAAGCAAACAAACAGACATTGGGCTTGGAAGCCAGATAGATTTCACTTCACATTTTACAAGTTGTGTGACGTTAGGCAAATAGGTTTTCCCATCTTTACAACAAGGTGATCATGCCATTCTCAGAGGGATACTAAGAGACTGAAATGAGATATGCCACACAGTTTGCAATGGATAAATCTTGACCTCTTCTCCCTTCATTATCATTAAATACTTTTGCATGTTCAAGGACCCAGTATGTACTGATCCCTCTTGTATTTGTATTTGTAGTTAGTAGATCAACAAAACATAGGTTCAATGAACTAACCCCTTAGGACTATACAGGGTGTATCTAATCTCCCCCTACAAATCTATTTTTTCTAATGGAGCTTAAGAAAATTTCTTTCAGTTTTAATGCTTCTCACCTGTAAAGTGAAGGTGTTGGCATAAGCGGACTTTCCAGCCTGCCTGTGGCTCTCCAAGAGGAAGTTTACTGCTGGTCTTGTTTAAGTGCTGGTACAAGACAGATTACAACTTCGGGTTATTTTTCTTCCTGGTCTTGAACCCTCTTTGAAGGACCCTTATTCTATGTCACCCACCCTCTTGTCTCTTGATAAAACATTTAGTCATTTTGTATCTTTGGACTATCTACGATCTCCAGAAGAAAAAGAAGAGCTGCAAAAACACCTTCCTAGAATTTACAGATAGTAATTTGCCGAATCATTGGAACAAGTCATGATTCATGCCAAAAAGGAGAAAAACTTGATTTCATTCAATTAAAAAAAAGTATTTTTTTTTCATTTTTAACCTTGGTGTTGAAAGTGGAATAGAAAGATTGTGAAGTTGGTAAAATGGGGGACTTATTTTTAAGGCAAAATACACCATGGTCTCCTCAAAGTGAAGTAAAGAACTAAATTCTTACCCGTCCGATGTATAGATGGCACTGTTTGCAAAGGAAAAGTCTCTGGGCCCAAGAGAAGCACAAAGAGACTGGGATCCCCCCCATGCATGGATCTCTTCTTCGTCCTCTGTTCTTAGGCAATAGCTAGCTCTAAGGGGCTTGCTACTCATGTTCTTTCCTTACCAACTTCCCTGAGGAAATGGTTCTGAGCAATGACTCATAGCTAAGGTGTTCCACTGAGGAAAGAGAAATCTTGGAGCCAAGCCCAGCAACTAAAGAGAGAATCTACTTCCCCCATCCCAACTTAGGTACAGTCCCTTAGCTATTAATCTGAGCTTCCGCTGTGGGTTGGAGGGACAGAGATAAAGGGCTGGAAAATTCACCAAGACTTGGTAGGGCTGAGGCTCATAATCTTTAACTTACTCCCCTGGGTGCACCACACCATTAACCTGTTAGGGATGGGAGTGGATTTCACAGAGGGTGAGGCTGGTAGACAGGAGGGAAGGGATAGATTAGACAGCTGCAGACTGGAGCAGGTTAAAGAGAACATGGCAAGTTGGTGAAATTCATTCATTCGGTGCTTACTTTGAGCCAAGCACATGGATTATTTAATTTAATTCTCATAACAACCCTGTGAGGTGGGTTGCCACCCCCACTTTACAGACTAGGAAACCGAGGCGTAGAGGTTAAGTTACTTGCTTAGAATGATATAGCTAGTAAATGAGTTGCTTACTTAGGATGACATAGCTAGTTAAGTGGTGGAGTCTGAGTTTGATCATCATTCCTGTACATCATCATCAGTGCAAGTGTTTCCTGCCCTTCCACTTTGAACACTCCCTCAGAGATACATGCATCTCCATCTCTATACCCCTAGCACTTCCCAGGGTGCTGGGCAGGTGTCTGCGAATGTGTCTTCTGCTTCCTCCTTCCTATTTCTGCTTAACGTGATCATGTGGCCAAGCTCACCAGCCTCATTAGATTCCATCCTTGAGAGTCAATTTCCTGTTGCCCCTTCTATCAACCTACACTTCCTGGTTCCCGCATAACCAAATCCCCACCCAGATCAACCCTTATTATTGCCTTCTCAGTGAACTGTCAGGATGCAGTGCACTACTAAGAAAAACCATTAGCCAGTATTTTACATTTGTGTTTTGTTTTTGGTGTGTACAGTATCTTTAGGGTGACTTCCAAAGATCACTCACTATTACTCAGCACTTTAAAAATCCATCTCTTGTTGATTCTGTTTTTATCATATGCTTTATGACAGCTTTTCTAAATCTCCTAGAACCCTATATTTACATTAATTCCCATTTCTACTTTCTCCTGAGATGTTATGCCTTCAATTGGCTACTGAAATCTACTCTTGAAGGTCACCAGTGACCTTCTAATCATCAAGTCTTATGTCATTTTTTCATGTCTGACCTCAGTGATGGCCTGGCTGGCCGTCCCTCCTTTTTGAGTGTTCTTCTTTTCTGTATATTCTGTGCCTTGGCACCTCCCCTATGTGGATAGAGGCCATATATATATATATATATATATATATATATATATATATATATAATCACTGTGCCCTTCTTCTTTGGGCCCAGTATTGCATTTCCAACTACATGCTAGGAATCTTCACCTGGATTCAGCACAAATTCTTGAACTTAATATGTGAAAAACTAAATTAATCATTTTCCCATGGAAACTGGGTCCTTCTCCTGATTTCTTTATTTCTGTTTTTTTTTTAAATCTAATTTCCAACCTAGAGATCTCCTTTCATATCCCCATAGCAAACTTGTTAAAGTTCTGTGAAATCAATTTTCTCCTTTTCCTTTGATCCTCCCCTCCCCCACCTCTTGAGCACCATACTCCATTCCCTGGTTAGATTTGTAATTACCTTGACCTAGACTCCAGCCTTCAGCACTGGAATCCACCTAACACAGCCCTATCGTGTCAACGTCTTAAAGCATAAGTCTCATCTTAATATTTCCCCAGTTGAAAATAAAGATAAATTCCTCTATAGCACGTTGTTATTTACTGAGCTGATTAATTTCTTAGGGTCTTCCAAAATATATTTCCAACTAGCCTTTCCTTTTGTCTCCTGCTTCTCCCCTCACTTATATCCTATTTCAAGAAACATCTTTACTTAGTTCCAAGAAACTAACCCATGTTTTCCCATTTCTAGGCCTTTGCTTTTAAGGTTCCTTCCCTGTTAAAATGTCCCCCCTGACACTTTGGCCTATTAAAAGCACATCTTTTTGTCAAGGGCCACCTCAAAGACCTCTTTCTGAGAATCTTTCCTGATCCTTCCAATGTGATTTTTTTTTCCTTCTTTTCTTTCTTTATTTAAAAAATAATTCATGCCATACAGTGGGAGTTCACCCTTGATGGTAGGTTTCTCTTATTCATCTTTGTATACTCAGCACACATGTCATAGTCTCTGAATAAATAGCTTTTGTGAAGAACTTGGTTGAATGTACTTTGCTTACCACTACTGCAGATATGGAGAAATATAATGCATGGTCCTGCTCTGATAAATCTTAGAGACATATTGATGAAAAAAGATATTTAGAATTAATGAGATCTCCATTGAAAGCCTATGATAAGGCCAAATCAGTGCTACAGATTGTAAGTACTGAGTGAGTTTGGTGTTAGATGAGTTTTTGGTGGAATGAATTTCGTCTGGTGATAGACCTGAACTTAGTGAATGGATGAGAGCTGAATTGATGCCCAGAGATAGTGGGAAAAGATATTCTAGGCTGGGGCTGGGAGGAAGGGCTTTTCTCTGCCTCTCTGTGATTTCTACCCACTGGTCCTGGTTCTGTTCTATGGGGTGACAAAGTATGTTTGCTCTTCAAACGTCAGTTCTTCCTTCCTCCCTCCTTCCCTTCCACCCTTCCTCCCTCTCTCTTTCCCTCCTCCCCTTCCTTCCTTCGTTTCTTTTTTGGTTAAACATTCCCTATTCCTTTGGGCATGTCACAATATCATTTGTAGATCCTTCCTCATTCTGGTGGCCTCTGAAGACATGCTGCTCTCAGATAAGGTACTTCTCTTACATGCATCTCCAGAGTTGAGTACACTGGCCCAGATATGATATTTTTAGGTTGGAGGGCAGTGGGACTGTCCCTCTGCTGTCCTGAATTTGTACTTCCATTAAAGCCGTCCAATAGCACATTGACCACTCGCTCTTCCGGACAAATGAACACGTGGACACTCCTGCCCCTTTGTATACTAGGAGCACTTTTAAATTGATGTTCTCCACATGCTTTTATGAGTACTAATTAATTAAGCATCACTGCACCTTGGTGAGGACCTGGGAATCACTTCTTCCCACAGGGAATTACAGACTGCGCCTCCACGGAATGCTAACCGCCGTGCCCAGCAACGCTGTGAGGTGGAGGGTTGAGACTATCATATTCAGTTGAAACTGCAGGGGGAATTTTAGGGAGGCAGAATGTAATTACTTTAGTTGGACTGGAGCCAGGATTCCGGAGTTAACACAACTGCTCTTAGAAAGTCTGCCATAAGATCTCTGGTGACCACAAATGGTTAGGTCTGTGGTTTTAGGTTTCATCCGAAAGGTAAACAGCTCAGTGTAGCACAGTGCCCTGAACACCACGCGGGACATCGCTTCACACAGCCCTGCAGAGGAGAGGCCACCTACTGAATGAGAAACACCATTTCCTCAAGTACCTACTTGTTCCTGGGAGGTCTCTCATCCTTGCACCAAAGCAGCCCAGCCCTTACTTAGCTAGTGAGAACTGACAGGCTCCCAGCACAGAGTGGTATGGCTGCCAGACTAAATTATGTGCTTGTCATTTTTCCCTGTGTTGTCCAAGATTCCAGCAACAAAACAGTAGGGAACTCCCCGTACACATTTTTGCTCAAAATACATTCGTTTCTCCTCTCAGTAAAGTTCCTGGATCCCACAGTCCAAGTTAAACACAACTGGAATTTCCCTATAAGTCAAAAACAATATTAATTCTGAGCCCACATATTTTTCTTCTCGTAGGGAATGTACACAGTTAAACACAGCACATGTTGCAGACAGTCTGCAAATGGTAAAAAGCTCTGGAGGAAAGAAACAAAAAGGAAGAAGAGCAAGGGAACATATTTTTCAACAACAGAGCAGAGGAGATTTGGTGGGGTGTCTGACCCAGCAATGAGAATTTTCCTCTGTGGTCTGTTGAAAGAAGAGCAGAGGCTGGCATCATGCCGTGGGTGGACGGTTAGAGGTTTCTATACCACACTAATCTTCAATGAGGATGACTTCTTGGTGGGAAGCAAAGAGATTCTGGTACAATATTAGCATGGTACACAGCTGAATTCATGTGTCCCTGACTTCGGCTGTACAGGAGACATTAAAGTACCTGTTTATCTGAAGGCTCAGGATTACCATAGTCATCTTTTTCAAATTAAAATGGCAATGTAAAGTTTTGTGAATGTTAGTTCTTCTAATTGACAGTGGCTTGTATAATTAAAACAAAGTCACTAATATTTTCTCTTGTTTTCTTTTTTATCACTGAAAGTTCATTTTTCACTAACCCAGACAAGGTCTTCATTTTTATGAAGACCCATGCTGACCCCTAAAAAATCTGATTTTTTTTTTTTTTTTTTTTACTTAATGTTTGTGCCCATCTGGTTTGAATTTAGCATTCTTATGAGTCATTTCACTGTGATAGGAACACTCCACTATAGAAAACTTCTGTTAATATTTTAACATTTTAAATCAAACACCACATAGAGCATTACCTAAGCCTCCTTGCAATTATAGGAAACTGTGCCTTCTATTTGTTCATGGTTCCTGCCTTCACGTTTATTTTCTTTAAATTGAACATAGTACATGGTAAATAAGTGCATACCCCATATGTGTGTTCAAATACTTTACCATTTTGGCCCAACGTATCCTTTTGCAGTTTAAGAGCCTTTTGGAGGCGACATTTGCCTGAGCAAGGATGAATAATTCTATAGGAAGTCGGATGGTCTTTACTTCTCAGGGCTGACACTTAACCCATTTAAAAGAGCTCAATTTATTTTCCGATCAACATCGACATTGACTTTATAACTTACATTTTTACTATCCAAATTTCCTGATTTTGAAGCTTGAACTCATTTTCCTTTTACTGCTGGGCAACATTTCTCAAGGTAGTCTTTAAGGTGAAACGAAGGAGGAAAAAAATGCCAGGAATCTCTTTAAGAAAATACAGCAGTGTCTCCTCCACCTTCTTAAGCAAATGGATGGTTCCCAGGGAGGCTAGATTTGGTTGTGTACTTAGTCAGTAAATCGAATCTGCACATGGGGTGGACATAATTTAACTTAAAAAAATAAAAAGGAGGATTTTGAAGTATTATTTGTATATTAAAAGTAAAGCAAGCATGCTTTAACAAGCCAAGCCATTTTGTCTTTTATTTGTTATATTTAAAATATTTCATCTTAATTTTGGAAGGGAAAAAAAAATAGCAGTGGTTTAAATCAAGTGCTTCAGGAAGGAGCAGGCCATTTTTAAGGTAGGTATGAGTTCCACACTTCAGCGAAGATACAAATGAACTCCTGCTCTGAATGAATAATAAGGCTGCATTGCCCTGTACCCCCATTCAAGTTTCTTGAGCTTATTTCCTAATCTGAAGGAATAAAGCTTAACAAAACAAAGTGCCTTACCTGGGCTCTGAGCACAAGTTTCTTGAGATAACTTTATTCTAATTCTCATTACATTTTAGTTCACTGATGGCACTTGGAGAAGTTTAAATCAAAAGAGGAAAAAATAATAACCGAGGTGGGACCCAGTTTCTTAGTCTTTGTTCAGGCAAAACATGTGTTGGAGGCTAGGAAAGCTTTGCAAGATCCAAATCTGGGGATTTTTGCAGCCACATGCCACACTGCAGATCCCAGGCCCTGGGCATGACGAATACGGTTGTACTTTCCGTTAGCCATGTTGTTGTGACTGAATAAAAAATGTCGTCTTTTTTCACACAGTTTAATTAGAAGTACCAGATGTGGTGTTGTATGACTGATGTCAAAATACGACACTTTTATGTAAACACTTTAACTTAATCAATCAAGTAAATAGCTTTCACTATTTTAAAGCATTTCAAATCTGCTTGGTACAAATACATTATTTTTGTGTTATGCTAAATAGATCATGGCCAGCTGCAGCATTATTAAGAGATTAGGGGAATAAAGTTAGATTTTACTATATTATTTTTCAAGGGCCGGCCTTTACAATTTCCTCCTCTGGGAAAGACAAAAAGAAGACAGGGTTAGAAAATCCTTTAATTTTGTGGTGCCAAAGAAAGTTCTCCTAGGGAAAAAAAAAGTTCTTTCTCCACCCCCATCAAATATCGTGTATTAAATGTATCTTTGCATTCCCCGATGCTTCCAGGGAAAATTGTTTTTCTCTGGTTCCCTGTACAGTAAACAGCCCATTGCTGAGGCAGTGGATCTTCACTAGCATATTAAGTGTCCTGGAAGTTTGATACTCCCAGGAGTACAGCCTGAGAACTGAGCATTCAAAAGCCAAGCCATTAAGTTTCCAAGCACCTTACCTTATCCTACTTAGTTTGAATCCTTTGTTAAGTTCAAATTGCCCTGTATCGCTAGGGTCACTTTAACTTCATCAGTAGAAGTGGTGGTGCTGCCTAGAGATGTCCCTCTTTGAAGAGCAGAAGCTTAGGGGAGACAGGAAACTAAGTGATGCAAGAAACTCAAGGTCTCAACTGTGAAATGAACTATGGTTACATGCTCTGAGAGTCGTATGAATCTTTGTGGAATGTTCACAGGGAAGGTGGCTGAAATGGCACTCAGTGGGAAATACTTCATTTGAAGAAGAGGCAAAGAAGGAACAGATTTAAGGCTTCTTCAGGGCCATCCTGGCTCAGCAGGATGGCTAAATGTGTGTTTCTAATAAACCTGTTTCTCACTTGGCTCTGCTTCCCCTAGTCCCCTTCTTTCCTCCCCCGCGCGGGACGTTTGTGACAAAAAGAAGGATCATTTTGGAGAGTGGTTAGGAGAAGCGCTGGGTAAATGTAGCTGACGCACATCCAGCTAATGTTCTGGGATGGTCTGCAGCCCCTAACCTTGGTAGACCTCTGGGACAGTTCTCCCGCATTGCACCATCCACACTGCAGTTGACAAAAGCTCGGTGCTCTCTGAAGTTGGGCAACCTAGCAGCTTGGCTCTATCTCCTGTGGAAACTAAGGGGAGGACAAAATGAAAATGAGACCATTACCTGGCAGGCTCTGCCTTTTCCTGCTTTAAGAACTATGGACAGAGAGAACATCTTCTGGAGAAAATTCGATCTATAGCTTATATCTCTTTTTCCTTTCAGGTAACATTTATTTATTTCACCCAAGTCAAAACTTTTTTTGTTTGGTTAGAACAATGAGATTGCTTTAAAACTCAAAACAGAACTAAGGCTAAGCTTAAACAGTGCATAGTTTGTGCAGAAGTCCCCTTTAAAAGCCAGTCATAAATGATGAGTGATTGTGTGTAGGGAGGGAGGCAAGATGAAATCCCCACCCAGCCTCTGGAAAAAGGATTGAGATTATTGGAAAGCCCACACGTGCTGGGTGGCACTTACCCCATTTCCATGCCAGATTGGGAGTGTTTTAGTCAGAGAGGTCTCTACGGATTCAAAATTAGGAGAGTGCTGAGTAACCTGTGATTGAGCTTTCTATTAATTTTTATGTAAAAATTTAGCCATTTTTAGCTCTATGCTCTGCTACCCATACCTTGAGAGGACTCGGGCATCTGAAGACTGATCAGACTTTCCCTTGGGTCCCAGGATAAAGGAGGCTCTCCTGTTCCCGCCTGCATCTCCCTCCATCTTCTCCCTCCCACCCATGTTTCCTGTACTTTATCAAGGGCTACTAACTTTACTGATCCTACTTAGGTTGCAGGCATTACCTGGAGAAAACAATAAGTGAGGAAACCGAATGAACTTGCAAAGAAGAGGTGTGGGCTTTGTCCTCCAAATGGATTGGTTTTCTGGACCACACACCGTGAATGCAATCAGTTGGTGGGTCTGCTTTTCATGCCACTTAAGCTGGGGGACTGGGTTGCTGTGTGACTTTGAAAAGCTACAGGAGTCTGGTTGGCATTCAGATAGTTTTGCTGTGTGAATCCCAAAGTGCAAAAAGTCCTGAAGGGATTTATTTTCCCCTTTCTCCTTTTTTCCTCTTTTTATTCTTATTCTTTCTTTTTTTTTTTTTTTTCTTTCTAAGGCATCTCTGTTTGCTTTGGCAGTTGTATAAGTCTAAGTGAAAGGTGGATGGAGGCATTCAGGGAAGGAAGCGAGTGGAGGGAGAAAATGGGAATGCGGCGAGGCCAGCTGCCACCCTGTTTTGTTTTGCTAGAAGACCTGAATAAGCATCAGATGAATGTTTTGGAAGAGGCTATTCCGTAGGACCCTCTCTCTCTCTCCCTCTCTTCTCATTCTCTGTGGTGGGAGATGAGGCAGGCAGGGCCTGAGAGAGGCAACAGGATCTTCCTGGTAGACTCACCAACACTGCAGAGGTTGCTCCCAGACCGAATAGTTCCAAAGACTTGCCAGCAGCATGGCCAATGGTGTGATTGTTTGACTACTTTCCTTGGTCTGTCTTGCAGTATCCCGTTTTCTAGTGCTCAGCTTACATGGTGGTTTCTAGAAAGATACTCCTCTATTGCCAAGCCGTGACGTGTTAATTATTTAATAATGAAAACAAATACCCACACTGCATCCAGCTCTTTCCTGCCTCATGGCATGCTGTCACGTGCTGTTCCCTCTGCTTGGAACTTTTTCACCTATTATCTCCCCAATCCCCTTCCCCGGGGAAATTTCCATTCATCTTCCGTATTTTCTATTCAAGTCTCAGCTTAAATATCCTCTCAGTGAAGTCTTCCTTGATTCCTCTAGGCTGGGCAAGTACCACCTTGACACCCCTCACATGTGACGTCTCTCTCCTTGAGAGCATGCATCTTGATTGTAATTTGTTAACTGTTTGGGCAATTACTTGTTTATCGCTAGGATTCCCTGCTGGACTGCAAGATCCTGAGCGCAGGACTGTGTCTGGTTCACCACCATATCCCCAGAGCCTGACGCAGATGCTTTGTGAAAATTTGTAGGATGAGTGAAGGACCAGTGAGTGCTGGATGACCACTAGATGGGTGCTGCTGGAGCGGGAGGTGATTGCTACCGTGTATTGGAGACCGATAAACTGTTAGCTCCAAACGAAACAGCAGTAATGATCATGGTTATGCAGAACAGTTAAAAGCCAACTTAAGTATAATCATGGGACATTCAATTAAAAATGAAAGATAACCAGGAGGAGAGTGTGTAATGATCACTGTATTTTTGCGATAATGCATCTTCCCAATCCTGTTAAGCAATCCTAGGAATTTTCAGAGTTCCTCATCCTTTTTTTCGGTGTCCTTTCCCTTCAGTTCGAATAATACATGCATACTTAGTGAATTTGCATGTTAGGAAAGTAGATGCCTACCTTGAAATGCATTCACTTCACTTATTCATTTAAATACATGTTGAGTATTCATAACATAAGTCACAATTGCTAATGGGTGACACTGGGCAAAACAATTAACCTCTGTGTGCCTCAGTTTCCTTAAATGTAAAATAGGGTTCTAAGGATTAAATGGAGTAATACTTGGAGTGAAGCTTTTAGCGCAGTGCTTGGCATACAGTAAGCCTTCAGCCATGTTAGCGATTACCTTTCTTTCGATGTGTCAGGAGCCATGTCAAAGTCTGGCCATCCAAAGATTAAAAAGAGGTGGTCGGGCTTCCCTGGTGGCGCAGTGGTTGAGAGTCCGCCTGCCGATGCAGGGGACACGGGTTCGCGCCCCGGTCCGGGAAGATCCCACATGCCGCGGCGTGGCTGAGCCCGTGAGCCATGGCCGCTGAGCCTGCGCGTCCGGAGCCTGTGTGCCGCAACGGGAGAGGCCACAGCCATGAGAGGCCCGCGTACCGCAAAAAAAAAAAAAAAAAAAAAAAAAGAGGTGGTCCTCGCCCTCTTGAGTTCATGGCTTGTGAGCGATTGGCACTGTGATGCTCAAGAGTGCCTTTCCTTATCTACAACCTGCCAAGTTCATAAAATGAGCACCAGTGGGAGTTTCTCATTGCACTCACTCTGCGTGATGGCTCCCAGCTTTTCCAATATTTTGGCAGGAGCTGCCATTATGTTCAGCGTGCCTCATCCCCAGAAGAATTGGTTTTTCTTCTTCTGTGGGCAAGAGCCACCTGAAGTCCTCCTCTCTATACCCCAGGGCATTTGAGTGGCAGGGCAGATGTTGGCCATTTGCTGTTGCGCTCAGATTATGTGGAGCTTGGGTGCTGCTGGACACATACGTGGTGGAAGGTTTAGCGAAAATTGTTCACAATCTGTGAAGCATGTGAATTATATTCCTGTGACATTTAAAAAATTCTTGGCAGAGGGAGAAGCGTTGAGTGAAAGGTAATAATCCACTGTTACCTTCCCCTTCATTTGGCTGCTGTAAGAGCTGTTGGAAAGGCCTTTGAGAAATCTGTTGAATTGGATTCGTCATTGTGCTTCCCGTTCATTAGATAACCTCCTCATTCTTCTGTACCATTTTCCACTGACTGCGTGCGATTAAAAAATACTTTTTCTACAGGCATGCAATTGATGTTTGCTCCCCAAGAGATTCACTTCTTAACATAGTGGGTTCTAAGTGAAATTGAGAACAAGTTTTGGCCATTACTTTTATAGGTGAAAATGTCTCACAGGTGACTGCTGTTTCATTAAAAACGTAATCTCAGCCTTGTGGGAGGTTCGTTTTTGTTTGTGGCAAAGTTTGGGTGACAGTATTAGAAGTCTCCCCTCATATTTCCTAGAGACTTTCACCCAGATGTAAGAGAAAACTCCCCAACTGCATAACTCAGAACCATGAAAGCATCTGCATATAATTTCTAATTTTTCAAAAACAGTGTTCACAATACTGTTTGGCAATTCTTCTTTCTTCCTTCTTGACTTCTCTTTTATTTATATTTTCACACTGACTGTATTTGTGAATACAGTTAATACTTCTAATTTATTATGTTCTAGGCATTGCTCTAAGAACTTTAATGGAATAACTTTATTGACACCTTACAACAGCTTTGTGATAGAGTAGTAGTATTATTATCCTTATCTACAGACAAGGAATCAGAGGCAGAAAGAACTAAAATAAGTAAACCACCCAAGGTTACGAGAGAGTGGACAGGGGAGCTGGGATCTGAACCCAAGCAGTCTGGCTCCAGAGCCCTTAACTGCTATGTTCCACTGCCATTCAGGTCCTAGTCTGTGCAAAGTGAACCACAGAGAGGACCTGCATAGCTCAAAGGACTGTAGTTATTGGAGATCCTTGCAAGGCAACCAGTGGCCTTTGGGTCTCGGTGTTGGAGAGCAGTCTGCCCACTTGCCCTTCACTAGAGGACATTGATTGCTTTGCTGCTTAAAGTAATAACCTTTGGAGATCAATTCAATCTTTATGAAAAACAAGTTGTTCCCGGGATAAAATAATAAGAAACCTTTCTTTTCAGTGGTGGTTCCATTGAAGAAAATCATCCTTAGTTATAGTTAAAACATAAAATCTCTTTTTTGGCTTTCAAATATGGACCTTGTAAACGAAACCAGACAGATGTGTGCATCTTTCTCCTTTCTCTGATTGGTATTATTTTAAAGTATTAGATGTCTTACGTTTTGTTTTCAATATTAAATATTGCTTCTAAGAGGAAACATAAGAATAAAAATGATTTATATGATGAGTCCACTCAGGCTGAGGCTAGAATTAGCCAATTCTAATTGTCGTTTCATGTCTGTTTGTCTTCTCACATTTGTTTGTTTGAATGAATTCCATTTCTTATACTCCTGTTTGGTCCAGTAGGATGATGGTTTAGACATAGACTGAGTTTACTGACTGCAACATCTGTTTTCAGAAATCTCAGCACTTCTCACCTTTAGTTGGAAGCTGCTAAGTTCTACCCCAAGAACGAGGTACACTTTGAAAAGCTAGGGTGAAGAGTTTACCAGGCCCTCTTAAACGTTCATATCTTTTATGCCTTCCTGAACAGAGCTCTGGGGATAGAGCAATGTGGTCTCGGCTATTAAAGATAGTGGGCCAGGAACACCTGGTCACAATAAATATAGGCTCCTTCTTTCAGCCTTCTCTGTGGTCTTAAAATGAATCTACAAATCTTAAAATCTGTCATTTCCAGGATTATGATAATCCCAGGTAATGAGACATTTTCACAAGTCTCACATTGTAAATCTGATGCTTGCTTATTTAAAAGGCCATATCAAAAGGAGACTGAATTTTGTTAATTGTGCAGTTTCCTGGATTTAATTCATACGCACACCAGATAGACTGAAAAATTAAGAATATTTACAAGATATCTAATTATAAAATCATTAAAGCAAATGAATTCATTGAATGTTATTTTAAGAAATTGTCCACCACACTGGAAGCAGTTAAGCAAATTCCTGCAGTGTAGAAATAAATTTGGGCAAGCCCAAATATCTATGGGCTTCAGCAAGTCTAAAATCTTCTTTCCAAATAACGTTTATTGGTATGTTTCTAATTACAAAAGTTGTTCATGCTTATTTTAGAAAACTTGAGGGGAATAAAGAAGAAAACAGAACCATCTTCGATCTCACTCATGCCTGAAATCTTGACATCCAAGAAAAAACCAATTGTGTGTTCTGTTGAGGGTCCTTTTTCAAAGCGACTATATTTTGAACTGAATATGCACTTGAATTTAAAATACGAATGACAATATCTGATAGTAGAACCAATAACAATGGCTCTACACCCTATTTTCTAATGGCTGGGCAGCTCAGCTTAAGATACACTTTCCTTATTCTTTTTCTAAATTACTTTTTCCAATTGTGAAAGTAACACCTTAATTATGGAAAATTTGGAGAACATTAAAAAAAAAAATCACTCTTAATGATCCCTACTTCTCCTGAAGACAAGCACTGATGTTGGTATATATTCCTCTAGCCCCAAATCTTTTTTTCTCACATCAGCAGGTGCTTTCTTAGAAATGGATTGGCTCAGTAAGGCAGGCAAATTTAACAATGTTAGACAACCTGGGCCAGGGTTGTGTAGACTAGAACGGTGTAAGGGGAGAGTTTCCAACCACTGTGCTCTCTGGGCAGAAATTTGTGTGTGGGGTGCCTGGGAAGGGAAACAAATATGATCTGATCCATAAAAGTGAATTCAAATGTACTGGAGGTCGAATGACCTGTCTGTCTGTAGCTCAGATTTGCTCCAGGGCTTCTTTCCCTTTTATTTATTTTTTTTTTGGGGGGGGTATGCGGGCCTTTCACTGTTGTGGCCTCTCCCGCTGCGGAGCACAGGCTCCGGACGCGCAGGCTCAGCGGCCATGGCTCACGGGCCCAGCCGCTCCGCGGCATGTGGGATCTTCCCGGACCAGGACTCCAGGGCTTCTTTGGTGGAGAGAAGTGGTACCTTCACCTTATTCCAACTCATCCTCCACCACAAGGTGATTTTCATTCCCCTATCGCCTTGTGAAAATAACCAGCCCCGCCTAATAGAATTGGGCACATGGTAGGGCCTATATAAATGCTTATTGAGTGCAACTAAAGAAAACCAAATTTATAATCTGGACTGCAATGTCACTTAAGAATATCGAATTGTTTTCATGAAAGAACGATAATTGAACTTAGTTAAGGGATATATCTTTTAAGTGAATGTGGATATGACTTAATATGCACTGGATGAGGTGATGATGAAGACGATGACAGTGGAAAAGGAGGAAAACGTGAAGGCCAGGAAGAATTATTCATTTAATAAAGCATTATGCTTATCTCAATGAATATATATATATATACACACACACATATATATGTATATGTACACACACACACACACGTCTCTAAGTGTATATGTACAAATGAAATTTTTTACAAAAATGTCTTGGCTGTGGCACCGGTAGGCTTATTTTTAGAAAAAAGAAGAGGAATTGAAAGTGCCATAAAACAGAGAATGTCAGATGCCAAGAAATATGTTCAAGGAATAAAAAACCATAATGAGAAAAATGTTACGTTTATACATTAGCAGGAATCTTATTTTTGCTTCCATGAATTTTAAAGTTGCATTGATTTGACTCAACAAATTTCATTAGCATCCCATTTCACTTAGAATTTAATGATATGCAAATGATCTATCTGAAATGAAGGCCGGAAACACACACACTTGGAGATTTTTTTTTTATTCCTTGGAAAATTCCTTTAATGTTTAGAAGGTGTCAACTGTGGATACTGTCTACTCAGCATAGAAAATAGAATCAGTGAATGTTCCCTCTGCTTCAACAGATGCTCTTTATAATCTCTGAGATCCTGAGACTCAGAGGGTCTGTGTTTCTGAAAGGTTGGCCCAAAGACCACCTATGTCAGAATCACCTGGGCACTGATTAACATGCAGATTCCTGGGCCTCACCCCAGATCTACTGAAAGAGAATATTTAGGTATGGTGCCCCAGAAATCCAGGTGACGTTTATGCATACCAGAGTTTGAAACCCCGGTGTAGGGTAAATATTAGGAGGTATTTGTTTAAAGATTTAGGCAAGTCCAGATGGGAAGCGATGGAATGGAATACACTGGTTCTTCTACCAGTAGGGGTCACTCACTCTTTAGTCTTGAATTTGGTTCCAACAGGCTAAGAGATAACAAAATCCACATGCTGAGAGTGAACTGATATTCAACAGAGGAGAAAATCAGGAGGTTTCTTCTCCAATGGATTAATCAGTTTTTCAGGCATTGTAATAACGATAATAATAAATGCCATCCTTTGATTACTTCTTTGCATTCAGCACTTTCCACATGCAACTGTAAGGGATCTCATCTGATCCTCTCAATAATTCAGTGACATAGGCACATCTTTATTTTATTGATGGGGCCCCTGAGGCTCAGAGAGATTAAATAGCTTGGACTGGGTCTTCCTTCTAGTAAATTGAGGAGATGGTATCTCTGCTTTCAGAATCTGGGACCTCAGCCCCCAAATCACAGTGCTTTCACAACTTTTCTAAATCTCAGTTTTGAGGGCACCTCACAGGGAAAGAGCTTTAATTGAAGTGTCTTCCCCCCCTCTTCCATACTTACCTTGGATCCAGCTTGAGCAGTTGGTGTCACACCTACCATGGTGGGACCCAGAAGCCCTGTTAAAACCACAAGCAGAGAGAATTCAGCTCTGGCTGTTGTCATTCCCTATTGCTTTCCAGCTCCAGGGATTCACTATTCTTTCAAATCATGATATAGAGAAAGATCTAAGTGCCCATTGTGGGTGAAGATACATTGCTAAGTTTAAAAAAATCTGTAAGGCTGCTGAGAATGTTCTGTTTCTTGATCCGAGTACTTGCTACATGGATAAATCCAGTTTGTGAAAATTCAGCAAACTGTACACTCATGAAATATGCACTTTTCTTTATGTCTATTACATATAGTTTAAGAAAAATAAAGCTGTAGTCTTATACTGAGTTAAAAAAATAAAGCTGGGGCTTCCCTGGTGGCGCAGTGGTTGAGAGTCTGCCTGCCGATGCAGGGGACGTGGGTTCGTGCCCCGGTCTGGGAGGATCCCACATGCCGCGGAGCGGCTAGGCCCGTGAGCCATGGCCGCTGAGCCTGCGCGTCCGGAGCCTGTGCTCCGCAACGGGAGAGGCCACAACAGAGAGGCCCGCGTACCACAAAAAAAATAAAAAAATAAAGCTGTAGTCTTGTAACTTAGCTGCTGAAACTTGTCTCCTCTCTGCCATCTTCCTCTCGTTCCCACTCCCCCTTTCATTTCCAAATCAACAAACAGTTCTCTAGTGAGAAAATGGTAAGGTAATTATTTCCAACAACTGCATATAGAATTGTTTGTTAGACCAAAGACTCAGAGTAGGAGTTCACCCCGGTGAGGGAAATGGTCTGTTTCCTTGTTGAATCCTTTTCATGTCTTGGTTTCAATAATCTTAAATGTTTAGCATATTTTTCTATTATGTTAACACATTGTGTACTGACTAGGCAGACTCAAAGCATCTTGAATGTGCTTTAAAATTTTTGCTGAAGTAACCTCACAAGACTCCCACATTCTTTAGTTCTGTCTGTATTGAGAATCAGCAGTTACTTTTAAGTTTTAATAAGTTTCACATGTTTTGTACTGAAACTGTGTTTGGTTAATTCCAACCTTTAATTAGTAGCCTCTGGATTGGTGTATACCAGACACGGGGATGTTATTAGTGTGAACTGAAAGCTATGTGTGTTACTCCATAACAGATCAAAACAAACCTTGTATGCTCTGACAGCATTAAACCCCACTGAGACCTGACCAGGATATGGTTTTCAGTTGTAAAAGAAAATTGTAATTCACAAGTCCTCGCCAGATGTCGTACCCCAATACCTCAACTTCATTACATCTACCCAGAGTAGGTGGTCATATGAGGTTCAGCCAAAGGGACTTAGTTTGGTATTTTAATCATGTAAAAATTAGATTTATTCAAAATATTTAAAGTGGGCATATTGGTGCATCTTGGGATTTTTTTGAGCTTTTTAATTTTTAAAAAACATTTAGAAAGTACATTCTTAGGGATGTAAATCATACTTTTTAATTTAGGAGGGAGTTTTGAAATCCTCATGTATAACAGAAGTTCTGTCTTTTGACAATGTTAAATAAAGAAGAATATTTTCATCTACAAAATGTAAAAAGAGGCTAAGGTAAAATAATGGGAAATAACTCTTTTAAGGAGTAAACAAATGAATTCTAAAATTTTCTTATCTCAAACCCAGGCTACACCGTGGATGTCACCAAGTGAAAAATTACAAAACAAACAAAAAAATAACTTTACTAGGTTGACGGAGAGAAAAAGAGCCAATCAGTATTTTTAAAAACGAGTTTGATTGGCAGTGACCTCTGAAGTGTTGAAAGGTATTTGATAAAGTTCAAATACTGATGCACATGGTGAACTCCCGGACTTCTAGGCAATTTGCACACTCTTCCCTGATCAGTGTATTATATGACTTTAGCAAAATACACATTTTGTAACTTACATTTTTCATATCCTTTTTTAAACTGTTAGATTTGTGAATGTTTTCTTTGGTTAGACAGTTGGTCTTATTCTAATACTTATTTCAATATAACATCAATATAAGCTCACAGTAATATATAATGCAGATGGTAGAGCATAGTAGTAGCTTTCATCTTACAGGCAAATCATATTTTATCTGGCTATAATTATAAAAAGTTATTCTTGAGGGAATGTTGTAGTAAGACTTTTTTTTCAATGAGAGTTTACTGTAGTAAAGGTCACTGTTAAATTCCAATGATTTAAAATGTAAATTATTGTATTATTTTTTTCCCTATAAAGGGATAGCTACAGAAAGCAGCCCCAAGGTATTCTAGTTATATACATAATTTGACACTAGGTTCCCTATTGACTAATTTGAAAGATACCATTATGTTTCTTTGCTTTTGGAAGCCCCTGATCGCCCATCATTGACGAAAGAGCAACATTTTAAAATGTGGTAGAAGGAAGTTCTTTTAAAGAAACTCCCCTCTCTCTTTTTACACATCTTGAACTTGTGAGGAACCAAATAATCACATTTTTGAGAAAGAGTGTTTTCTTTCATCAACACCAGGAGCAAAAGATTTTCTTTCTTTCTTCCTTTCTTTCTCTCTTTCCTTCTTTCTTTCTTTCTTTCTTTTTTTTTTTTTTTAAGCTGGCTTTTAGGATCTCCAGTGCTAATTTGTGTGTGTGAACTAAGCAATAAAACCACACAGGCAAACCTGAACTAGGCTCTGAGGTTGGAGAATAAATTTGAACCTTCTTTGGAATTTTTCCTTTTGACTTGTTTTCCTTTCCAGATACAAACCACAGAAGTGGAATTTGTTGCTCTTCATGCTGTGTATAAATTGTTGTTGGCACCGACTTTTTGAATGATATTATCCTCTAAGCATCCTTCAGAGGGCTAAATTTTTACTCTTTCCTCTCCATTTTAAATGTAAAAATTTCAACTTCAAGAGCTAACAAGATCCAAAGGTCTCCTGGTTCATTATCTGTTCAGAGTTTTCATTAACAATTCATTTTAGAAAAATTTCCCCTTTTTCAGATTAAAACAGGTAGATAATGAGTTACTCCTTTTTTGTTGATGTTGTTTTTTGCCTACAATGAAAAAGATTTAAAATCATTATCTATAATTTAAAGAAATCTCCAGTCTTCGAAAGGTTATTAAGTAGACTAAGAAAAGTACATCTTATAATCAGTAAAGTCTCAACGTTTCATGAGAACTGATAAATATTTGATCCTTTTGGACTTTATTATTAGTCTTGTTAACAGTTACAATTGCTACTAAGTTTTTGTAAAAAAATTAAAATTGACGTGTTTTAATTCAAATGATCATTTTAGCAGCATAAAGAGATATAGTAATATCTCCTTATTTGTTGAGTGTATGTGCATATATGTTTGTGTAGAGCAAACTTTCCATCACTTCTCTTTCTGCCTATTATGGCAGAGCAATTATAGCAGAGGATTTGAAACCAGAAGAAGGCCTGCTTTCCAGTCTTCATTCTGCCTTTTGCTGGTTGGATGACTTTAGGAAAGTCCCTTAATTTCTTTGAGCCTCAATGTACTCAGCTCTAAAAAAGAGGAATTAATAACACCTACCTCAAGGATTGTTGTTAGCGATGACAAATTCTAACATATGTAAAAACATTTTGTAAACTGTAAGGTGATATATAACCACGTTACCAACCAGGGATGAGTATCTGCTGTAAGTAGCTCTCCAATTAGCATGTTTATTACCTAAGACAATGGGGAGATAGTGGTTAAGAGACAAGTCTTTGGAATTAGACATTCCTGCGTTCAAAACTTGGCTCTGTGTGTTGTTAGCTCTAATAAACTTTGACAAATCTTCTTGATCCCTCAGACTCAGATTTCTCACCTATTAAAAAGGGGATAATAAACTTACCCCAAGGGGTTACCAAGAGGATTAAATTTGGTAATATTTCCATTGAACATTTAGTATAGTGCCTGGCACTTGTAATTGCTCAGTACGTAGTAATATAATTTTACGATTTTGTCTTTGCCCACGGTAGTCACTGTAAGTTCTCCTTGAGTAATTATAATCATTACTCTTAAAAAAAGTGACATGTCAAGGATTTGTAGCTGATAGTGTCTATACAAATGAAATAACTCAGTAAACATTTGCTGAGTGAATATATATAACCTTAACCAATATGGAATTTTTAAAATGTACTTTGCATTATCTAGCAAATGATTAACCTTTTAAAAATATTTTTGTAAGACAGCTATCAATCAAGGCATAGCTACATAAGTTTCCAATGATTATTTCACCACAAAACTTCAAACAAAGATACTTATAACTGTTCTCTGTTCAAGGACTTTAGCCTAAGACAGGTCTTTAGTCACAACATAATTATCTTTATACAGTGCACTCCCTTGCTAATAATGTCAAACCCCTACACTTGCTATACGGACTTTTCCTAGTGCTCAAGAAATTCAGCAGAACTATAGTTGTACAACAATTTTGGAGACTAGCGAAAAACGTTTTTCACCAAAAAGAACATTTTGACAGTTTCATAATTTTTTCATAAAATAACACAAGTATCTTGATTTTCTGTGAAATAAACCAAAAACAGAAAGTCCACAGATTATTCTCCAATTTTATTGCACTCCTCAATTTGAACTTTTATCGGTCTAAGATGTAACAGTAGCTGACGGCATATAATAAGTGCTATGTTAGTGTTTATAAAATAAATCTTTACTACTATGAGGAGGGGTAATAGAAGATTTGGCTACTTTTTTTGGATGGATTGATTTCTTATTTTATTGCATTGTGGTCCATGAAAATTATGTGTATAATATTATTGTTCCAGAATTTGTTGAGGCATCCTTTGGGGTCAAAATACTGAACATTCTCTGTATGAAGTTTAGAGTTTTAGGTTAGGCTTGTTACTTGTCATAGCCTTTTTACTTGTATTAACCCATTGATTATTTTATTAGCCCAAAAGAAATGTGTTAATATCTCCTACTATAATTGGATGTTTGTCAATTTCTCCCTGTAGTTTTATTGAATAATACATTTTGAAGCTACGGGCTGATAGGATCTTATAAATTCACTAACGGCGGGGGGGGGGGGAGAAATAACAGTAGCTGAAAGAGTGGAATCACACAACCAATTGTGGGCATAAAAGTCAACAAACAGTGAAAATAGCCAAATGGTAAACAACAGAGAAAGAGTTATTGAAAGCACAGCTAATACACATATTAAGCAACCAGGCTCTGGAATTTAGACTACAAATGGTTGTTTGAAGAAACTCTTTTTGTGAGACTGACAAAAACGAGGACGCGACTTATTGCTGTTTATCTGGTCTTCCCACTGGTGTTGCTCAGGTCTTCTATCACATGCTTGAGAATTTAGGAGCAGACGCTACCATTATTTGACAGAAAAAGAAGGGGAGACGGGAGAGCAGTTAGGGGTGTCTGGGAGACTGCAGGCTGGGGGCCGGGGGGAGAAGATGCTGGCAGCAGATGTCATGAGCTGAAGCGGTCTGGTGTCTGACTCAGCTCTCCGTGCAAAGCCCCCTACAAACACTGCCCCACTTCTCAACCTTTTTCAGGAAGTTTTCTCTTGATCGGTAGACCCCCGGGAGACTCCCAAATCATGCCATTTCGTCTTTGAGCTTGCTTCGCCTTTTGCCTGGAAAAGTCCTCATCCTCCATTGGGGACCTTCTGTTCTTTCAGAGCCGCTCAAACATCACTTCCTCCATAAAGCCTCCCCTCCCCCGGGCACACCCACATGCACCCCACGTGGTAGTGTGGCTGATCTACAGGCACTGGTCGTATATTGTATATTGTCAACCAGATACCTCACTGTGCTATGATCAGTGGTTTACTCACCTCTCTCCCACTGTACTCTCAAGTCTGGCTCGTGTTGGATTCCTTTACGTTCAACCCACAGCATAGCACCTGGCAGATAGAAGGCCCCAATGTAATCTAAAATAATGGAATATAAATGTAAATGAAGCCATTTTTACTTGCATTTTAGTTATATAATGGCTTTATAAGAGAGCTCAAGTACAGTGAATAACCCTGTAGGAAATTCTAAACCTGAACATTGATTGGGAGATTAAAAAATTAATTTTCAAATGTAAAGGAATGACTTAGAGTGGCATTATTAGGTGCTTCTTGAAAAAAAAGTTTTCTCAGGATTCAAAAAGTTAAAGAAATATGGGGTTCAGCAAAATTAAAAATAACATATCTTTAAACTCCAGGTTTTACCAGAGCCTAGTTTATTGTGTTTTGTTTCCTTGCCTAAATTTTAAATTCCTTAGAGAGTATTTTTATTTCTCTTTTCCAACAAGTAGGCACTCTGCTTGATGTGTAGTTAATGCTCAGTAAATGCCTAGTTGACATTACACACACACACGCACACACACACACACACACACACTCTTCACCACCACACACAAATACCCCACCTCTTGAAACCCAGTGGGAAGCCTGGCACTATTTTTGGTTAAGAAACGTATAAGAAGTTATCGGCTTTTAATTGAATTAACAAATATATAGTTAATTCATGAATAAGAGAATACGTGTCTTAGTCAGTGAATGATTGAGAGTCCCCGCCAAATTCCTGGTAGCCCAGTGACTCCAATTAAAGAAAAAAACTTAAAGGGTATTTTCCCAGTATGGAACTTAGGCTTGTTTTTATTCTGTATTTGTGAAATCCTATAGCTGCTACTGTAACCCAAAAGCTGGTGTGATGTGAATGTGCCTCTAGTTGCAGGAATGAGTTCAGCTGTGAGGACTTCTCCAGACAACCTGTTTTCTCTATCTGCCTGAGGAAGAGAGAGAGAGCAAATACAAGAATTTCTCCCTTGTAGGACTCACTTCCTCTGAGGCCCCAGAGAAGCCATTTGATTACTCTTCCTTAGTTCCTCCAGCTGTAAAATGGAACTGATAATGACTAATAATGTATTTCACAAGATAAGTGTGAAGACTAAGTGGTCAGTGTTTCAAGGTGGTAGACTCTGAGTATTGAAATATTTCTATAATGTGAAACTCTGTTGGACCTATTTCTTTTTCATGGCTGAGCAGTATTGTTTTCTATTAGATTGGGTTTTCAAATCTCCTAAGTTCATTTAAATACTCAACTCAAGTGATATGTAAGCAAGGTGATTTATTTCTACGTTAAGAATTCCATTTTGTGGCAAAGACATTTCTAGAAACAATAACACTTAGCATCAAGACAAACAATGTGAATTCCTATCCCAGCTACATTGCAGTGTGGGCAGGTCCCCACATTTCTTTGCTCCTCTGTTTCCTTTTAGGTCCTAACTCAAAGTATCTGGTGCCTGACTACGGGAGTGTGAGAAGTAAAGAGGTAACATATGGTGAAATGCTTTAAGCTCTGTGGTAAGGATGCCAGAGAATATTATTCTACAGATGTGAAAACTGAGTCCCACAGAAACAAACAGGCTTGCCTTAAATCATGTGACAAGTGAGCATCAGGAACTGCACTCGGTGCCCTGGATTACAAGCGGTTATTTTGGCCTTATCGCTTCCTAAGGAATCAAGTTCCTACAGGGGTAGAGTTTTCTCTTGGAGGAACTGCCCTTCCCGCTTTGATAGAAGTCGGCTTTCTTTCACCTGTTGAGCTAGCTTTTGCCTTGCTCTGGAAATGGAGCTGTCTCTCTTCGCCTGCAGGACAGAAGAGGAGGCTGCTAGAGCTTCTTGCCAAGGAAAACAGCTTGGTTACAGTGTCCAGCTGAAGACTTATTACTGGCTGCCGAGAACCCCATTATGTAGAAATCAAATAAAGTCTTTAGAGGAGGCCAGAAAGGCAAAGAAATGCTGTTAAATCTTGAGACCTTTATGATGCAGAATAAGGGGGAAATATAGGGTGTAAATTGAGTTGTAATTCCAACCAAGTCAATGCAGTCAGTTGTGATGGCCAAACAACAGATACATAAAGGCTTAAGGACCCCAAATGTTACAGACTCTGGCTGCTACCCAAACACCCTTGCAGCTGAAACAAAAGAGTCTTGTATTCTTGCAGAGACAAAGCCTTAAAGACAAAGCAGCAGACCCTCTTGACTAAAACGGTTTGCAATGGATATATTGTTAGTAATCTTAAACCTGCTAGGCAGAGACTGGGCAGGCTTGGAAGCAAGCAGGTTTTGTAGAATGACGGGTTTTGTGTAATGCCTCACATCTTCGTGGTACCCAGTGACCTCGTTATTATGCCTGTGAGTACTGGTTGACGTAGCACAATAGTATATGGACACAGGACTCCCTGGATGGGGAGTTTCTTTTCTAGAAACTGGCATGATTTCTTCAACTCCTTCCTGCTGGTCCCACCTCTTTGGATCTGGGCTAAAAGGAGGAGGAAAGAAAAGCAAAAAATAATAGCTGGCATTTTTGATTGCTTATTATACTCCAGGCCTGTGGTGAGCATACAGTATCTCATTTGACTAACACAATATATCTGTGAAGTTTATGGTCTACATTTTTTAAGAAGAGAAAACAGGGGCTTAGATAGGTGAGACAGTGCAGGTGTTAAGAGCTTGTGGTCCCCTACTTCTGAGCTGCCTGACATTTGGCAAGTGACTTAATTACTGTCTCATCTATAAAGTAGTGTGAAAATAGTACTTACTACCATTATGATGATTAACTAAATTAATAGACACAAAACATTGAGAAGAGTACCCAGCACATAGTAGGTACTATGTAAACGTTACTTTTTTTTTTTCGGCCACGCCATGCAGTTTGCAGGATCTTAGTTCCGAAACCAGGAATCAAACCTGGGCCCCAGCAGTGAAAACCGCGGAGTCCTAGCCACTGGACCACCAGGGAATAGCCTTATTTTTATTACTGCCCAAGGTTTTAAGCACAACTATGAACAGCTGTGATAGCAGAACAGCACCTAGAACTCAGGTCTCTCTGAAGCCTGAAGTGGCTTTTCCCTTAACCATCTCTCTGTTGCCTATAGAAGAAGAGAGGACGTAGCCAGGAAAGGCAGAAGCAATGCTCTGGAGCAGTTTCTAGCTGTTTAGCAATAGTGAAGCATCAGAAAGACAATTCCTTCCACACTCCACCCTCAGCCACTCTCACCACCACCAACTGTATTTATTTTATTTTTATTATTTCCAATTGCTCCCACTGACAGCCAAAAATAAGAGTAGCACAACATATTTACTTTTGTGCTGTCTCAATTTTGTCTCTATTCAGTGTTTTAAAGGCACAGGCATTTAGATGTTGAAAGGGGACTGTCTAACGTGATTTCCTTCACACAACCCTTTGGACTTGGCTTCAGTTTGGATGAAACACACAGGAAAGCTCTCATCATCGGCTTGGACACATACTGCTTTCCTCACAGCCCTGCATGTTGTCTGCACAGGGAAAGGAGAATGTATTGTGTCCTCTTATGCTTGCAGCTGCCAGCCGTGCTCTGGTGGCAGCAAGGTCCTAGGCTCTCTGCAGGTCATAGTTAGATTTCAAGTAGGATTTGAAGAGCCTGAATCTGTAACAGAGTAAATTGTAAAACTCAAGCTAGCAGTTTAGAGGAATAAAGCAGTTATTAGGCTTTTAATTTTAATAATGATGTTAAGTTTTTAAAAACTTAGGACCAAAACAAAGTACTCACATGGATGTATTCAGGGGGTTTGCAAGTTTTAACCCGGGAAATCTGAATTGATTTGGTCCTGCTGGCAGGCTTTTCTGATGTCCAGTAGTGGGTGGGAAGCAGCGCCATGGAAGTCCCCCCTGTTAAAATGGTGCAGGCAGGTAGGGTGCTGCCTAGCAGCGTGGGGACATCTTCTCTGGGGCCTGCAGCATCACAGCGTTCTCCTGCAAGTGGCCACTGCTTTGCCTCAGACTCCATAGGTTAGAGACCCAGAGAAGACCTCCCACTTGTTGGGTGGGAAACCAGGACTTAAAGGTTTGAGTTACTGAAGGGATTGATGCGTCAGTGGAGTCCAGGAACTTGGCCTTTGCCAGTGAGCACAGAGAGCACTAGAAGAAGCTACAGCACAGTCTCTGGAGGTGTTTAAACCCCATTTCCCCATCTGCCACCCCCCCACCCCCTGCATAAAGCAAATGTTCTCTGGCACGTACCCAGGGGCTGTGTTATATTTCCACTTCAGAAGGAACTAGGCTATCTCCAGTGGCCACGGGGAGACCATGTCAGAGTATTTCAGCAGCTCTCTCTCGGGGGCGGGCTTCCCTCTGTCCTTGGATGGGTCTGTTCATCAGCAAATGAACAGCATGTGCTATTCAACATCTGGAAACACTGAGTCCACACTCCTGCCCATTGGGGAAATCCTTCTACACTCCTGACACTGAATATGCCCTGGGACAGGGCAGGCACTACTTTCAGGGTTTGATGGAAGAAATCATCTTTACACTGGGTCAGAGGCTTCTTAAACAGAAAATGATAGAAATGTAAGATTGACCAGCTAATATCCTGGACTAATATCTGACTTGTCATTATGGTGGCGCTGGCTTCCCTTTCTGATGGTTTTGTTAGCTCCTCCATATGGAGCTGGTGTCTGTGTGGAATGACTATGTGAATTTTCCTATTTTGTAATAAGCTTGATCAAAGAGTTTTGTTTGTTTGAGGGAAGTTGAAACTAATACCTAAATTAAACAAGAGTGTCATCTATGCATTTTTCTTATGCTTAGTATCTTCACTGCCAATCTTGCCGGGGAGGGGGGAAAGCTATGATTGGTGGGTACTCGGAATGCAGCTCCTTCCCCTGTTTTTTCTTCTAGACGTATGAAAAGTCACTTTACGTGGTGAAAAGTGGGTAAGCTCAGAGACGCCTGTTCCCTGCTGAGTGATCAAGACTTGTCTCAGGTAAAATTGCTTTCTAGAAAACATTTTGCTTCATATTAAAGACCTACATATGGACACACACTTGTGCTCATTGGCTTCCTACCTTCCTAGATCTTTTAAGCACTCATCTCTGAGGTAGATGTTGGTGATTCCCATACTGAAAGAAAATGTTTTAAAATTGTTTTTCTTATCAATGGGTGATACATCATTCGCCCATTTAGCCATGAACACAATGCTGCTAGTCAAAGTTCTTCTTTGTTCCAGGTTTTCTATGTTAACGTGGTCTGCGTAGTAAAATCCTTGCCAGTGAAGGGAGAGCCAGATTTGTGGCATGGCCCATAACACACATACGTTACTGAGACCACACACAGATCTAAAAGATAAAGGCACGCATTGCTTTTGAGCAGTGACCCGTGTGCCAGAAATGAGGTTTCACCTACAAGAGACCAGAAGAATGTAAGAGTTTGGGTTCAGGGTATCAAGAGTTTCCTTTTCTGTTCTAGTCTTTTTTTTAAAAGGACAGTAGGACAACATTTTTTAACCCTTTCGATTGTCCTAGTCTCGCTATTTACAGCTGAAAAAGAAATAAAGAACATCTCCCTCCCACCAGTAACCTTTGCGAGGAGAGGAGTAACCTGATGCAGGGCTAAGATCTGTGGCTCTGGAGCCAGACTACTTGGCCTCATTTCTGAGTGATCCACTGTTTAACTATGGGCCTCAGTTTCCTGTGAAACAGGAATAATCACTGTACCTACCTCATGAGATTGTTGTGAGAATTAACCAAGATAATACAAGTAGAGTGCTCAGCGTGGTACCTAAACCCGAGGAAGGTTTCAACTGTTTGCTGTGAGTCCAGTAAAAATCTTGCCTTGATGCCATCAATATGCTCCAAAAATTAAATCGCATAAAATATGGGGTCAGTTTACTCCAACGTTAATAAATAATATACTTGCAGTCAATCTGTGCTGTTTCAAAAATCACCAAGAAGACTAGATACTACAACTATCACTGTACTGTGAAGGTCCATGCAAAGGTCACCTGTTGAATGCATCCTCTTCCAGAAAATTAAAGCTTTACTCATCTGCCCACCTCCCAGCCCCTTATAGGGTTGGGGTGTAGTATAGGTATAATGTGTCCGGACTGGTGTAACAGTAACAGGGGAGGAGAAACATTATGGAAGGCGTTACTTGTTATTACGGTGGATATCTCGGACCTGCTTTTAACCTTTCTAATAGGTGGCTTTAGACCTGGATGCACATTAGAATCACCCAAAGAGCTTTAAAGACATTGGGCCAAGCAAAATGTAGTCACTTGGGCTTCCCTGGTGGCGCAGTGGTTGAGAGTCTGCCTGCCGATGCAGGGGACACGGGTCCGTGCCCCGGTCCGGGAAGATCCCACGTGCCGTGGAACGGCTGGGCCCGTGAGCCATGTCTGCTGAGCCTGCGCGTCCGGAGCCTGTGCTCCGCAACGGGAGAGGCCACAGCAGTGAGAGGCCCACGTACCGCAAAAAAAAAAAAAAAAAAAAAAATGTAGTCACCCGGACTTGGGTTCAGATTCTGTCTCCACTATCTTTAGATATATAACATTTGACAGGCTATTAACCTCTTTTTTTTCTCATCTGTGAGATGGGGCTGTCGTAAGGGTTAAAGATAATGTGTTTAAAACTCTGAGCATGAATCTTGGCATGTGGTAGTTTATCAATAAATACAATTAGTTAATAACCTGTTTTCTCTAAAGAGCTCAGCCTGAAGTGTCCTCCACCTCCACTAAGCTAAATTATAGAAACTTTGCCGTGAAAATGGTTAAGAACTGGTTAGGAGGGCCTCTTATTTTACAAACGAGACAACGAAAACACAAAAAATTGCTCCAGGTTACACAGCTAATAATAGGCTAGAACTTGAACCCAGGTCTCCTAAATCTTTGTTCATGGTTTTTCTTCCTGTTCCACAGTTTTCAATCACATATCTCCGAGGCCCCAAATTCTGGCCCTAGACCCCAGTTTCAGCTTCACGTTTCGACAGTCCCTTCCTGCATTTGGCTCTATGGTGCATCAGCACCAAATTGTTACTTCCTGAAACGTGTGCTTGTTGTTTCTCACCTGTTTTCCTTGGCTTATGCGATCATTCTTGCCTGAAATGCTCTCCTTGTCTTTATTTTCTACCAACTGCACTAGCTCCTGCTTCTGCTGTTGATTAGCTACTACAGCAATTGCCATACCACCATAAACATTTAGGAATCAGACAAAATGTCAGCTATTGGACACCCAGACTTTATTCTTGTCAATGAGAAAGCAAATAAGGTGAGCTCTATGACTGCCAGAGCTTAGGGCTTGGAGAAAGTTTCCAAGCCACTGCTCAGGGTGGGGGAACGAAAGCAGAGCCCAGTGATCTCACTGAGTTGAGGAGGCAGACATCAAAATCTGGGAAGACCAAGGAGGCAAGAATTTGCAAGTCATACCGCCAGAAAGGAGGGCGCTAAATGCAAAGGCGACTCTGGAGAGCTGCAAAGCTTACTCAAAGCGTTTGGCTGAATATTATCTGCACATGCATGTGAAGAAACTACCAAGACCAGGGAAAGAATGCACTGAGCTGAACCATACCTGGAGCTCACACAGAATTGGGAAGAGTTTCTGTCTCCCTAGCTCATGTGAAGAAACTTCAACATCCACAGGGCCTTGGGTGGAATTCTCAGAAGTGTCAAGCCTTAGAAGTGGGGTTACATTAGTCCTAGAATAAAAGCTGCTGTGGGCCCACCATAAAAAGCTTGAAAGCTAGTCTCTCATGGATCAAACTGAGCTGCTATAAAATCCAATATTCTTTAAAGGAAGACAATAAAATCCAGCATCTAACAAAATAAAATTCACAAAGATAAAGGAATTAGTAGATAAGGACCTTGAGAATACTGTACAAAGCTTATTCTTATGCTGAAGGATGTAAAAAAGAAAACATAACGTGATAAAAGGAGAAAGATATCAAAATGACCCAAATGTAACCTGTAGAGATGAAAATATTTGAAATTAAAAAGACTGGTTAGGATTAGCAGCATATTATATGATACAGAAGAAAAGATCACCAAACCTGAAGACATAGTAACAGAAACTATCCAAAAAGAAGCACAGTTTAAAAAGAGACCGAAAACAGAACCAAAAACAAGTACACACACAACAGAGCCTCAGTGAGCTCTGGGACCATATCAAGCCATGCAATATATGTGTGATTGGAGTCCTAGAAATGTGGTGTTGGGGAAACAGAACGACTATTTGAAGAAGTAATGGCTAGGGGCTTCCCTGGTGGCGCAGTGGTTGAGAGTCCGCCTGCCGATGCAGGGGACGTGGGTTCGTGCCCCGGTCCGGGAAGATCCCACATGCCACGGAGCTGCTGGGCCCGTGAGCCGTGGCCGCTGAGCCTGCGCGTCCGGAGCCTGTGCTCTGCAATGGGAGAGGCCACAGCAGTGAGAGGCCCGCGCATGGCAAAAAAAAAAAAAAAAAAAAGAAGTAATGGCTAAAAATTATCCAAATTTTATGAAAAATATAAACCCACTGATCCAAGAACCTCAACAAACTCAAAACAGAAGGAACATAAAGAAAGCCACACCCAGGCACATCATAATTAAATTTCTGAAACCAATGCCAAAGAGAAAATCTAAATAGCAACTAGCAGGTAAAAAAGATACCTGCTATAGAGGAACAAAAATAATAATCACAGCAGACTTCTCATCATAAGCCATGCAGGCCTAAAGGCAATAGACTGTTATCTTTTAAGTGCTGAAAGAAAAAATTCCCAACCTAGAATTCTATACCCAGGGAAGATATCTTTTAAAAATGAAGGCAAAATAAAAACCTTTTCAGGGCAATAAAAGGTAAGAGACTTTCACTGTAAGAAATGGTTTTTTTTTAAAATAAATTTATTTTATTTATTCATTTTTGGCTGCGTTGGGTCCTCGTTGTTGTGCGTGGGCTTTCTCTAGTTGCAGAGAGCAGGGGTTACTCTTCGTTGCGGTGCGCTGGCTTCTCATTGCAGTGGCTTCTCTAGTTGCAGAGCATGGGCTCTAGGCACGCAGGCTTCAGCAGTTGTGGCACGTGGGCTCAGTAGTTGTGGCTCACGGGCTCTAGAGCGCAGGCTCAGTAGTAGTTGCACACGGACTTAGTTGCTCCACAGCATGTGGGATCTTTCTGGACCAGGGCTCGAACCCATGTCCCCTGAGTTGGCAGGCAGATTCTTAACCACTGAGCCACCAGGGAAGCCCAAGAAATGCCAAAATAAGTCCTTTCAGCAGAAGGAAAATAATATCAGATGGGAATTTGGATCTATAGAAAGAGGTAAAGAGCAACCCAAATGATAAATATGTGGGTAGATATAAAAAAACATGTTTTTTTCCTCATTTTCGTCTCTTTCACACCTATCCATCCTTCTGGGGAGAAACCCTATACTTCTTTAGCAACTCTCCTTAGGTCAAACTCAACACCCTAGATGAGCCAGATTGATTAGGTAAATGAGGGAAGCCTGTGAATGATGACAGGAAATAGTGGGGACAGTGATAAACTCGAGAACGTATGCCTCATCTAAAGGGAACATCTGTTACTCAGCTTTGGCTCATTTTTGTTGGGAGGAAATTGAGCACAACTCTTCCTTTATTTTAATGTAGTCAACTAATCAAACTCAACCCAAACTGAAAAGCCCTGTCTCTCCATATTACACTCATGGGCTATATTTAGCCTTTGGACCACCAGGATACAACTAGTATGTTAGCTATTCTTCACGTGTACTCTCAGAGTACTCGGTGGGTATCTCTGTTACACTTACTAAAATGTATTATAATGTTTTGTTGATATATATATATATGTCTTCCCAACTAGATTAGAACTGTTCGTGGGAAAGAGCCATGTCTTATTTGTTTTATATTCCAAGTGATTAGCACACAGCCTGGTACAGGAAGCACTTCAGAAATGCTTATTAAAGTGGAGATCATTTCGATGTATTTTTTTCACAAATAAGCTCATACTATCTGCATCTCAGAGAACTGAGGAAAGTTTAGGAGTTAAGCACTTGACTAAAAGTTTGGTGCAGTACTCTGGGAATGCATCAAAATAATTTGGTTTACTTTCTTTCATTCAGTTGATAATTCTATGCTGTCCTTATTGTGGAAATGTTCTGTGACAAGCACAAATACGAGGATTAAAGCAATCTGGCATTTTGGTAGCTGCAGTCTTACTTCAGTGCCTTTATTTTTGGACTAAAAAACAGAAACCACAAAGCTTGTCCCTCACCTTCTCCAGGAAACACCTCTCCTAAAGTAATTGCACAGAGGTGCATTTGTTACTGGGTTGGTTTCTATCTAAGCATGAATGGAGGTATGGGTGGGAATCTCTCATTTTATTCCACCCCAGGTTTTCTTTTTAGCCCACCTCCTCTACCCACCCACCCAGCCTCCCTACACATACACATTTCACCTCATCCTGCACACCTTGGTCTCACCATTAAAAAACCAAATTGACAATGAGCGTCATTTTTTGGAAGTTGTCCCAGCACTCAGAGCAGTAAAGATAAAATATTAATAGTAGTCAACGCATTGAGTCCTTATTATGTGCCAAGTAGATGATATCATGTCGTTTAATGCTCACAATAATCTCTGTTTCACAGATAAGAAGGCTGAAGCCCAAGGTTTCACAGCTCATATGTTCTGATATTGGATTTTGTGTCCTCACTTGCTCCTCAAAGCATCATCACCTTCATGTCTGTTAGAAAGGTAGCATCTTGGGTCTCACTCAAGACCCACTGAGTCAGAATCTGCATTTTAGTATGATCCCAGGTGACTCGTATGTACGGTAAAGTTTGAGAAACACTGATCTACACGGCACTGCTTCCTGCTGGGTACACACTTCCTGATAGTGTCCATGATCTCTGTGGCTGAAAGCTCCAACATACTTCTTGGTGTGCCCAACTTTCTCTTCAGGAGTGATTTGAGCAGCAAGATTGTTGCTTGTAGAATCCCATTGTGTTGATATGAATACTCACCCCAAGAACTCTCCTTTCCTCCCATCCATCATCATGTTTCATTTTCCACTTTTGGACTTAGCTCAAAGATGTGAACAGGGAGGGCCAGGAGGCTTGCAGAGAAGTGGGTGGGCCACTGGGCTTGCTTGTGGCACTGATGCCCTAAACAGTGTATGGCCCCAACTTCTGAGTGACTCTGGAGGGCCACCTAACTAATAATTTCTCCCAGTGGCTGCTTCTGTCCCTGTGCAGGTCATAGGGAAGTGCTATGCATGGGAGGGCAGGGGAACCCTCACAGGAAACACCCCTCAAACAAGAAACTTGGCAGAACTAGAGGTATAGAAGTGGTTATGGGTACAAGGGTACATGGATGCTGATAACTTTATTAAAGCTTATTTTTACATCAGTACCACTCACAAGCAAAAGTCTAACCATTACATACACATGTTATTGGGTCCAAAACAGTGTGGAACTGACTTATTGTAAAAGTGGGCTCTCAAAATACTATGTGAATCAAAGTTGTTGGGTGGTCAATGAAAAATGGTTTTTCCAGTTAAGGTGTTTCATACACATTTGCTTTGATATGGCATTGGTGACAAAGAATGCTTTTTATGACATTCTTCTAAGCCATTATGATGTTAATAAATAAATAATTAATTTTCTTCTTTTCAAGAGCTAGGGTGTCTCCAACCTTTTTTTTTTTTTTTTCCTCTTTTTTTTTTTTCTCCCCCAAGCTTTTTGTTTGCCAGTTCTGTCTTAGGAAGCCTTTTGTCTTCATCACCAGCCATCTGTAGGGGTCTGAGTTAAGCAGAAGGGGCTGCTGTGGAGTGATGGGAGGAATTCTTTCCTCCTGAGATGTGGTTGAGGCAGAATGCTGGGACAGGGGCCAAGTTTCTTGCCAACAGTGTAGAGCATGAAACCGTAGGATACTCATTGATGTTGTTGTAACTTTGTTTTCCACATTAAGTGAGCATAAACACTTCATAGAAATAATGTCATTTTGTACAGATAGCATGGCATAGCCAACCAGAGCCCTGCCTCTGGACACTTATCCACCTGGGTAGCAAAGGGACATTTTCACAGGGTTCTTGCATCAGCAAGACTAGGAAGTTATGGGAATATCTTTACCATAGAATCAAAGTGCTCCAAGGAGGCGCTGTAAGATCATTTTATGTATTCTCTTCAAAGATAGGCAAACATCCAAATTTTTACAGAGATGAGAGGCAGTGAGGTATAATGAAAACAAGCTAGGCTGTAGGCTGTTCCAAATATTGGAATGAATTTTAGTCATATTATTTATTAACATGACTTTGAGGGAGTTGTCCACGCTCTCTGATTTTTAATTTTCTCATATTCAAAAATGAGGAAATAGGTGCTTTTGTACTTTCGATTGTAAGGCAGCGAAACAATGGATTTAACGGGTGAGGGATCCTGTTTCCATATAAGTTTTGCTTTTTAGACACAGTATTTTAATGATTTAAATTCTAGCATCTCACCTATGTTCTTTAATTTTGTTTCTCTTCACAGCTGAACAAGTAGTAAGCCTGTTTAAGTGAGAATCTGGTGCGGTTAGAGATTTATCATTTTTAACATGCTGAGTAACTTTTCGTCCTCTTCTGGATTGTATTAAGTTTGTGATACTCCTATTACTTACTAGTATCTTTTATTTTTCTATTTTTCACCCTTTTAATAGAAAATAATGACAAATTGAAATAAAATATTCAAATAACTGCAGAAATATTGAACTTCGTTTGGATTGCTCTATTCACAGAAGTTACTTATTGGGGTAGTTGGTAGCTGGTAGCTGTTGCTACAAAGAACTTCCAAACCTCAGTGGCTTGGTTTATTTTTTTGCTCACATAGAGTCCAATGGAGCTGATCTTGCTTGAGCAGTTCTTCTCCAAGATGGGACTCAGGGTTCCTGGCATCTTCCCTGGGTGGCTCTGTCACCCATTAGGGCCTCCTTGGGAGGCCTCTGCTGGATCTGTTCTATTCAGCCAGCTGGTGTGCAAAGAGAAAGAATGAGGAGAATCTCATGGGTCTTTCTAAGGGCCTGTAAGTAGGTATATAATATCTGCTCATATTCCATTGGCCATAAATTGTCGAAAGATCCCATCTAGATGCAAGAGGAGTGAGAGATGTTGTTTTCGTCTTTGTTTTCCAAGAGGGAAACAAAGTGGTTTTGGTGAACCCCTCACAGTGCCTCTGCCTGACAGCACTGCTGACCACACTGAATCATAGCTTCAGGCAACCAGCAGGTGATCTCTCAAAAAGTTTCTTCATCAACTGATGTACAAAACGGTGGTTTGGTTATATAGTAGGCAGTTTATAGCCATCCACACATGGTATATGAGAGCTGAACGTATGAACGTTGTAGAATTGTCTGGATGTCTCTCTCTCAGAGTTACATCTACTTCTGAGTTGTTGCAAAGAGTCAGGGAGGGAGAGAGTTAAGTGACAGTGCCTGACACCGAGTTAGCACTGACCAGCGGTTCTCATGGTGCAGCACCCAGATCGGCATCATTGGCATCACCTTGGAACTTGGCAGAAATAAGTGATTGGGTTTCACCCCAGACCTACTGAATCAGAAACTCTGGGGGTGGGGCCGACAGTCTGTGTGTTTACAAATCCTTCCAGGTGATTCTAATGCAATGAAGTTTGAGAACTACCAGCTGAGACATCGGTTTTCTTTTTTTTTTCAAGGAAGGGAAATATTCTTTTCGAAGAAAATAGATTCTTTCACAATCTCCTTTAGTAAACTTTTCTAGTGATGAATGGGTTCCAGCTACTCTGAAATTTCTTATAGGTTGCCAAACTTGATTCTTCTACATTTCATCATATTCATTTTGAATTGTCCTCAGAGAAAGAGTAAAACATCTGATCATCACTATTCCTGTACTTCTCCATCAATGTCAAGACCGTTTGGCCAGCTGTAAGTCTTTTCTTCTTTAGGTTCGCTTAAAACTTTTATGACTCACAAGTGTATTATGACTCAAAGTGTATTAACTGCTATTTTCTTGTGGCTTTTGGGGTGTGAAATATGGAGCATTATAATAATTTCATACCTGAGAACATTTCCATTGACTTTTATTTCCCATTCAAAAATGGATGTTCATTTCTTCAAAGCTCTTTATCAAATAAGACTGTATATCATATGAGAACACATCAGGAAGACAAAGATTTCTTTAGAAAATTCAGAATGTTAATTTATTGCAGTGGGCTACTGTTATCTGAAAATTGTCAGCCATACCAGCATAACGATATTTTCTATCAAGAACATATGAGCGATACTTGCTATTATGATCATTATTTATATCAGAACATTTTAAAAAGAAGTAAATCCTGATGAGTTCAATAACTTGAAAGGTATTTGACTTGAGTGAAAAATAGGTCATACAATAAACCGCAATTATTTAACCATATCGAAGGTTAGTAGTTTTTCTTCTGGACTGGTGGTGAGATCTCCCCTTTCTGCATCTGGTGGAGAGAAAAGGAAGAGACAATGACTTCATAGGTGAATTTATAGAAGGCACTTTAAGAAAGAATAGAAAAGAAATATAATCACACAAAGAAGATGGCTTGGGACACTGGCTTGGGAATAGGGCAGATCCTTTGGAAATACCTTCCCAAGATTTTCACCTTATCCTTTTGTTTAGTTTTGTCTGCATCTGAAAACTTACTATCTTCTGGGAATGAATCAGGTCTGTCCTGGGCCTGCCTTCTGATGTGCCCCTAGGATTCAGATCCTCAGGAATGAGGAGCTACCTCATAATGTGGACACTTAAGGGAACAGAGACCTTGTTTTCTCGGGTATGATTTGAACTTGGGAGGACTGATTTGCCTAGTTTCAGAAGTGTGGTGACCCGGAGACATGGAGGCCATGTCTTCCTGCTTCCTTACCAATCCACTTACCAGTTTCCTGTCCACTTCTCTTCTTTTGCTTAGTAGGTTTTTAGATATTTTCATTTATTCATGTTAAAAATACCTTTTCAGATGAATTACTCATTTACACATTCAAATTAGAATTTTCATTTGCCAGTTTTATCACAGCTGGCATAATTAACAATGTCAAGTTTTTAAACTATATTGTGACAACATTTAAACTTGTTATGCTTTTGCTTGTGGATGTAATTAAGACAGTGTGTTTGGTATCAGTTTATTCTTAAAAAGCAAAGTAAAAGCAGATGAGGTGTATTTATAGACTCATCAGCCAATGAATGGATGAAAGATAAAAAGAAATTAATGGGGAAATGTCAGCCAGAATGGAGGAGGGACCCACTGCGAAGTTCATTTCCAGACCAACTATTTGGAATTTATTCCAAAGACAGCTGTCTCTTGAATTACAGTAGGGGGAAAAAAATGACATTGTAAGACTATCAGGCCTCAAGTTAAGAAGCAGGCAAAGAGTAACATACTTCAAATAAACTTCTGCAGTCAGGATGGGGGCCCAGGCACAATACGTACAGTCAGAGCCCCACCTGGAGTTATGCCCTCCTACAAAGATTGGGGCTTAGGAAAATCTGGGAAAGAAGGAAAATCTCTAGGAAGCGTAGGAGCTTTGGAACTTGGTCCTGGCCACTTGAAAGCTGTTTTGATTTGGAGCCAAGGACCCCGCTGTGGGGGAGGGGAAGTAGAGGAAAGGGCAGAATTGTAGCTTGAAACTCCAACCCAGGGAATTCAGTTTTCAGAACAGGCAAAGAAGAAAAACGAATTGGAAAGCTTAAGGGACCTAGATTCATTTCTCTGTGTTTTCTTGCAAGCCTGGGCAGTACACTTCCTTGACTGTGACATGAAGCCCAAAAGTTGTCAGAGATTCTTGGGCACGTGTCTGACGTTAGACACAGGTGAGGCAGAGCAAATCTGCATCGTTTTGAGTACAAATAAAGGAGCGGCCTGGTGGGAGGAAGTATGGTTGTTTTTGGCGTCCTACTTTTAACCTTCAGTATTTCAGAAACTAGGAGAAATGACTTGGGTCCAATGAAAGTTCTGTGGTCTGAACAGCTCAGCTGCGGGCGGGGTGGGAGGCCGGAGCGGCAGAGGGAATGGCTTCACCAATTTTCTTTGCAGAAGAGTCTAAAGGAATCTCTATTAATGACTTAGAAGAAATTTCTCTGGATTTTCATAGGTGAATGGCCAAGAACAGTTCTTCCAAAATTCAAATCGAAAATCCCTTCTCTAGACAATTAAAACATGTTAGTAAAGGTGACTTAATTCAGGAAAAAAGGGGTTCATGGAGGAATGCTTCTTTTCTTTGTTGTGGACGCTCCTCTGGATCTTAATGTACCCATGTTTCCCATCCATAGTTTTGTTTCTTCGTATTTTCCTACAGTCTTTTCCTCCTTCTTCCACCTCAGTGAATTTTATTGACGTACTTTATTGATGTGTGTGAACACGGGCTCTTGGTTTCACTCTTTAAAGAGAGAGAAGATTATGACACTGTCTCTACATAGAAAAGAAAGAAGGGAGGGAGGGAGGAAGGGAGGAAGGAAGGAAGGAAGGAAGGAAGGAAAGAAGGGAAGGAAAAGAATCAAAGCATAACAAGTCCATTTGTTTTCATCATCTAATCAAACCATCCTATTTCTGAACAATCTCCTCAGCTGTGGCACATCTGGAAAGACTGAGGAAATGAGTTCACAGAGTTTTGAGCTTTGTATTTATTGAGTTGATTTTTCTGTCATATAGATAAGGCCTGTGTACATACATATTTTAAATATATATATATATATACGTGAAAGCTGTACATTTAATTCACAAGGCAGTTACCTGACTATCCAGATCACTTTGTAGTTTAAAACGATGCTTCTCAAACTACCTGTGACAAAGGTCCAGTGTGAGAATTTCCAATCAGTCATGACTGATATTTTTGTAAAATATAACAAAAATGAATTACAAGAAAAATTAAATTTAAGAAAACCCCTCAAATCATGCACAATGCAAGCCTCCAATGTTAGATTTAGCAGGCAAAAAAATTACCTGTGAAATTACTCTAAAAGTATCTAAATGCTTCCTCTCAGTTTCTGTGCTTAACTTGTCGTATGGTGACAGTCAGCTCAGGGGCGGGCACTGTTCATCAAGTAGCACCAGTTTAGATGGTTTCTATGCTGAAGTACGAAAGGAAAAGGATAATAGTTTAGTTTGTTAAACTTCAGAGCCATTAACGTACTCTTGAAATACAGACAGGGAGATCAATTCTGGTATTTTTCAAATAATTTGGTCTCGTATAATTATGTATTCTTTTCTTTTGAAAGTAAATATTTAATTGCCTGAGCACTGTTGATTTATAAAAATCACTGAAGTGTTTGCTTAAGTAAAATAAACTATATACATGGAGTATCTCTGGTATCATATGGGTCCTGTTTGTACTCAGACACTGGAAGAATGAATCTATTTTAACACTGAAATTGTTTTAAGAATGAAACAGTTTCTAAAATGTAAATAAGGGCATGGTATTCTGAAATGCATATACAGCTGACATGATATACACATTCATGTATGCCATGTTGTTTTTTTCAATTGATCATTCTTTACCCAAATATAATCAATTAATGTGGACCATTGGCTAATCCAGTGTTGACTGAAGTAGTATTAATTCACATATTGGGTTGAAATGCCAGGAATATTGTGGAGAGCTGAAAAGATTGTAAAGTGAATTGTATGTTTTCCTCTTAAACTGTAAGACATTTACCAATTCCCACCGATCCTGAGTTGCCCTAATGAACTTTCCACACATAGGCTAATAGAATTTATGTCTATAAAAGCAGTAAGTTAAAGAAATGGAAGCTTGAGTCACAAAGACATTCTCTTGCTATAAATTTATTATTTGAGAGGAAGAATTTCTTTTTTAACAAAAGATGCAGAGCAGAACTATTGATTATCATCCCCACATGGACCAAGTGGTGAAAGGACTGTGGCATTGTGGAAATCATATTTATTGTTATCATATGTTTTCCTTAACTGTGGCTATCAGAGAGAACCTTTTTTGGGAGAGTGTCATTTACAATACCCTATTGTTTGACATTCAGCTCTACGATTCTGTTTCAATAGTAGATTATTACCATCACATCTTTTTTTTTTCCTTTGTAGATTTAATTTTAGATAAATGTTGCACTCTAGTAATGAGATTTTAAGAATTACTCAGTAATTGAACCATGTGAATTCAATGGTCTCTAAGTCTCGGGTCTTAAGAAATTACTGAGTAAGTAAATTTTGGGTGGTGAGCATGAACAGAGTTCACATAAATATGTAATTTAAACATGGAACTAAAACCACAGAGAGACAACAAAGTGACATCAACAGGCTTTGTTGTGGCCAGTGAGAGGAGCTGGCTCTCCCAAGGCTGAATTAGAGGTGGGGACAGAATGTCAGAGCTTGTATGGGGGTCTTTGTGGGTCCAGGTGCACTAAGTGTGCTTGGAGTGTGACTGTTGACTCTGCACTTTGGACACCTCAGGCTGCTGAAACCTCTTACAATTTGCCCAATGTAAGTTGTTTGCCTCCCATAGGGGACCCTTCCAGTGCCCTGGACAGCAGGAACCATCCAGTTTTGTCAAAACACATGCATAAATCTGAGGGGGCTCTGTGTTCTGAGAGAGGATGCATCCAGGAGAAGATCATCATTCTCTCTGTCCCTTGGTTAGATCCATGTTTGACCCCAGGGCATGATCTACCATCATTTGGCCTATTCTGGGTCTCTGTCTTCCGTCCCTTGTGCTTGCTAATATATAGCCCCCAGCTTGTTGCTTTTTTGTGTGTGTGGTGAATATTTTTATTTATTTATTTTTCAATTTTATTTAAGTATAGTTGATTTACAATGTTGTGTTAATTTCTGATGTACAACAAAGTAACTCAGTTATACATATATGTATGTATATATATTCTTTTTCATATTCTTTTCCATTCTGGTTTATCACAGGCTACTGAATATAGTTCCCTGTGCTGTACAGTAGGACCTTGTTGTTTATCCAACCTATATATACTAGTTTGCATCTGCTAATCCCAAACTCCCAATCCTTCCATCCCCCCACCCCTTGGCAACCACAAGTCTATTCTCTATGTCTGTGAGTCTGTTTCTGTTTTGTAGATATGTTCATTTGTGTCGTATTTTAGATTCCACATATAAGTGATATCATATGGCATTTGTCTCTCTCTTTCTGACTTAACTTCGCTTAGTATGATAATCTCTAGGTCCATCCATCTGGTTGCTTTTTGAGTGTCAGTTATGATCCATGTTTCCACAGTGATGACATTGGCTGCTTCAGTTTTAGGAACTGTCAGAAATAGCCACTAACTAAGAGAAAGAGAGCAAGGACTAGGCATGAGTAATTGGTAGGCGACCCTGGTTTTGCCGGTTTCATTTTCCTCTTGCCTCCTGGGAAATACAGTCCTACAAAGTGACCACTGAGAATGGGTTGAGACTCCAGCATCGTCAAACCCAGAAGTATGACTTTGAGTTCCGTCACCTCGTCTGTTCTCTATGGACCCAATATTAGAGTGTTTTAGGAGGCTTGATTCAGATTCTATACTCTGACTCTGGTCTATTCTCCAAATGGAAACACAAGGTGAGAATGGACATTATTTGTCTTCCTAACTTTCTTACAAGGTACTAAGTAACATCGTTTGGGGACCATTCTGAAGATGGGGAAATTCATTTTTCAAGGCCAGCAGGGCTGGTTGCTATGAGCAGACTGATGTCTGCACACACACCCTGCTCTCCTCAACCTGTGAAGTTTCCAGATGATGAAAAACTTTTCCATAATCAGAGGATAGTAGTTGAAGGATGAGGGGGTCACTAGATTATGAAGATGGTTATAGTAACAGTGACCGATCACTTCATAAAGTTTTTATTGAACCTTTACTTTGTGAAAGGCCCTCTGCCAGGTGCTGGGGAGTAGTATATTTTCATTGCTTTGTGAACTCTTTAAAGTCATTTTTGTTATTTTATTTTATTAGCATTTATAAGTCAGCATCTAGGGAACTTGATCAAAGCACTCAGTAGAACTTCCCCCAGTGGGCAAAATCTTGATCTAATGATTTACTGCCTCTGTCTCTCTGTCTCTCTCTGTTTTCTCTCTCACACACTCCCACCCATACACACTTCTCCTTCTAAATATTTATCAAGGTTGCAGTGGGAGGAACAGTAATATAGCTATACCATTACTTGAGTGAATTTAAAATGATTATTTGAGAGGCCTCTTTCATTCATGTCCAGAGGAGCAGAAATAATTTGATCTAGACTTTGTTGAAGCAATGTTTCAAGGTGGAAAATATTGGTTACTCATTTCAGAAGAAGTAATAAGTAACACGTTATGTTTTATTGCTGAGGTGTGTAAGACATAGAATTATAGAAGTCCAAAGAAGGAAGTGTCTTTAAGGGAAGCCCTCCATGGAAACCTATCAAGCTCTGAATTTGAAGAGTGCTAAGTGGTTTCTGGTAAAGCCACATCATTGGAGACGTTTATCACTTAACAGTGTTCGCACATGGAATGCTGTAATTCTGTGGTAACTGCAGCCAACACCTCCTAGGTTTTCTGGACAACTACACAAATGTTTTCTCTTAGTGTGATATTTAACATCTTCTATCGTAATTCTGAAGGTTTTTCTCATGCCTCTGCATCTGAAACAATTCAATGCTGTATTTATTTGAAGTCTCTCCTGGTCATCGGGCTGACTGTTAGTGATGTATCACATACAGTGGTTTCTGTGATGTGATTTGCTGACCACGGAAAGATGAATGAAGATCACAGTCACATCAAGTTGAGGACTCTGGTCAGACTTAAACCATTTTCCTTGAGTTGTATGGCTGTTTGTTAATCAATGTCCTCATTTTTAAGAATGAAATCTCAAGGTTGCCGTACACTTTGTGGATGTATCAGATGAAGTTTAATGTTATACTCGCTCATAACTTCATAAATAAGAATGTATTGCTTTGAGGCTTGAATAAAATGACAAGCTCTATTTGGCATCTCTATATTAAAAGGGTCATGAAGAGATTAATGGTTGTTGGCAGCTCGTCAAATTTCTTTGATGTCCACTATTTTTTTTTTCCACTAGAATTCTGCATCTGTCACTCCCTGAACGAGTTGCCCACACATTTATGTACGCAAATTATGGTGCCTTTATTACATCACTTCCAACCTATCTGGATAAAAGCATGGTGGGATTTTTTCCCCCGTGTGCAATTTCCATTTTGGTGGCATTTCTGATTCTTAATAAATTCCAGACAAGGCAAATACCCAAGCCTGTTTTTTTAATGTAGTTCAGCTTTCTGTTTTCAGTCACACTTTGTTTGGGAGATGTCCTGCTAGGAAGTTACTTAGATTCATGAATATTTGGAGAGATATTTGCAGACACAGGGGTCTGGGGATTCATATAATCCCATTGTATATGGTATCTCTTTTCCTTTTAAATTCTGTATTTTAAATTTTAATAATTTGGATGTGATATTTAATAACTTCCTGGCTTAATTAATTATTTACTTAATAGTTTCAATTTTGATCTCTTTCTAAACTGTTATCAGAAGAATGTAAAAAAATTCCAAAATGAACTCTGACAGATATAAAAGGTGCCTCCTCTATTCATATGGTTTTCTGGTCTTCAAAGACAGGCCAGGAGGAGGAGTCAGATGGCAGTGTGGGAAGACTGCGGAGTTAGTGTCTCCCCACAACTAGGGTGCCTGCTGTACGCTGGTGTGGGACTCTGACGCCCAAGGAGATGGGAGGAACCCCAAAGTGAACCAGTAGGATGTGGGGGGATTGAGAGGGGAGGAGAAGTGGAGGCCAGACAGGATCAGCGCCCCTGAGGCTGGGGAGATCAGGAGAGGCAGGCAAGAGGCAGGAGAGGAGAGGAGGATGTTTGCTCTCCTCTCCAGCTAATTCTTCAGTGGAAACTCTGCAGGCCAGAGGGAGTGGCAGGATATACTTAAAGTGATGAAAGAGAAAAACCTACAACCAAGATTACTCTACCCAGCAAGGATCTCATTCACATTCGATGGAGAAGTCAAAAGCTTTTCAGGCAAGCAAAAGCTAAGAGAATTCGGCACCACCAAACCAGCTTTACAACAAATGCTAAAGAAACGTCTCTAGGTGGGAAACATGAGAAGAAAAAGACCTACAAAAAACAAACCCAAAACAATTAAGAAAATGGTAATAGGAACATACATATCAATAATAACCTTAAATGTAAATGAATTAAATGCCCCAACCAAAAGACACAGACTGGCTGAATGGATACAAAAATAAGACCCATATATATGCTGTATACAAGAGACCCACTTCAGACCTAGGGACACATACAGACTGAAAGTGAAGGGATGGAAAAAGATATTCAATGCAAATGGAAAGCAAAAGAAAGCTGGAGTAGCAATACTTGTATCAGATAAAATAGACTTTAAAATAAAGACTGTTACAGGAGATAAGGAGGGACATTCCATAATGATCAAAGGATCAATCCAAGAAGAAGATATAACAATTATAAATGTGTATGCATCCAACATAAGAGCACCTCAATACATAAGGCAAATGCTAACAACCATGAAAGGAGAAATTGACAGTAACACAATAATAGTAAGGGACTTTAACACCCCATTTACACCAATGGACAGGTCATCCGAACAGAAAATAAAGAAGGGAACACAGCTTTAAATGACACAATAGACCAGATAGATTTAATTGATATTTATAGAACATTCCACCCAAAAGTGGCAGAATACACTTTCTTCTCAAGTGCACACGGAACATTCTCCAGGATAGACCACATCTTGGCTCACAAATCAAGCCTCAGAAAATTTAAGAAAACTGAAGTCATATCAAGCATCTCTTCTGACTACAATGCTATGAGATTGGAAATCAATTACAGGAAAAAAACGGTAAAAAACAGAAATACATGGAGGATAAACAGTGCGCTACAAAATAACCAAGAGATCACTGAAGAAATCAAAGAAGAAATTAAAAAATACATAGAAACAAATGATAACGAAAACACAACAACCCAAAACCTTTGGGATGCAGTAAAAGCAGTTCTAAGAGGGAAGTTTATATCAATTCAATCTCACCTCAAGAAACAAGAAAAATCTCAAATAAACAATCTAACCCTACACTTAAAACAACTAGAGAAAGAGGAACAAAGAAAACCCAAACTCAGTAGAAGGAAAGAAATCATAAAGATCAGAGCAGAAATAAGTGAAATAGAAATGAAGAATACAGTAGCAAAGATAAATAAAACTAAAAGCTGGTTCTTTGAGAAGATAAACAAAATTGATAAACCTTTAGTCAGACTCATCAAGAAAAAAAGGGAGAGGATGCAAATCAATAAAATTAGAAATGAAAAAGGGGAACTCACAACTGACACTGCAGAAATACAAAGGATCATGAGAGATTACTACAAGAAACTATATGCCAATAAAATGGACAACCACGAAGACATGGACAAATTCTTGGAAAGGTACAATTTTCCAAGACTGAACAGGAAGAATTAGAAAATATAAACAGACCTATCACAAGTAATGAAATTGAAACTGTAATTTAAAATCTTCCAAAAAACAAAAGTCTAGGACCAGATGGCCTCACAGGTGAATTCTATAAAACATTTAGAGAAGAGCTAACACCTATCCTCTCAAACTCTTACAAAAAATTGCAGAGAGAGGAACACTCCCAAATTCATTGTACGAAGCCACCATCACCCTGATACCAAAACCCAGAAAAGATATCAGAAAAAAAGAAAATTATAGACCAATATCACTGATTAACATAGATGTAAAAATCCTGAACAAAATACTAGGAAACAGAATCCAACAGCACATTAAAAGGATCATACACCACTGACTGATTCACTTCATTATACAGCAGAAGCTAATGCACCATTGTAGAGCAATTATACTCCAATAAAGATGTTGAAAAAAAAAAGTGTCATACACCATGATTAAGTGGTATTTATCCCAGGAATGCAACGATTCTTCAAAATACTCAAATCAGTCAATGTGATACACCACATTAACAAATTAAGGAATAAAAACCATATGATCATCTCAGTAGATGCAGAAAAAAGCTTTTGACAAAATCCAACACCCATTTATGATAAAAACTCTCCAGAAAGTGGGCATAGATGGAACCTACCTCAACATAATAAAGGCCATATATGACAAACGCACAGCAAGCATCATACTCAATGGTGAAAAACCGAAAGCATTTCCACTAAGATCAGGAACAAGACAAGGTTGCCCACTCTCACCACTGTTATTCAACATAGTTTTGGGAGTCCTAGCCACAGCAATCAGAGAAGAAAAATAAATAAAAGGAATACAAATTGGAAAAGAAGAAGTAAAACTGTCACTGCCAACGACATGATACTACACATGTTAAATCCTAAAGATTCCACCAGAAAACTACTAGAACTAATCAACGAATTTGGAAAGGTTGCAGGACACAAAGTTAATGCACAGAAATCCCTTGCATTGCTATACACTAATGATGAAAATTCTGAAAGAGAAATTAAGGAAACAATCCCATTCACCAGTGCAACAAAAAGAATAAAATACCTAGGAATAAACCTGCTTAAGGAGGTGAAAGAGGTATACTCAGAAAACCATAAAACACTGATGAAAGAAATCAAAGATGACATAAACAGATGGAGAAATATACCGTGTTCTTGGATTGAAAGAATCAATATCGTGAAAATGACTATACTACCCAAAGCAATCTACAGATTCAATGCAATCCCTATCAAGCTACCAATGGCATTTCTCACAGAATTAGAACAAAAAACTTTACAATTCATATGGAAACACAAAAGACTCTGAATAGTCAGAGCAATCTTGAGAAAGAAAACCAGAGTTGGAGCAATCAGGCTCCTGGACTTCAAACTATACCACAAAGCTACAGTAATCAAGACAGTATGGTACTAGCACAAAAACAGAAATATAGCTCAATGATACAGGATAGAATGCCCAGAGATAAACCCACACACATATGGGCACCTAATTTACAACAAAGGAAGCAAGAACATACAATGGAGAAAAGACAGCCTCTTCAATAAGTGGTGCTGGGAAAACTGGACAGCTCCATGTAAAAGAATGAAATTAGAATACTACCTAACACCAGACACAAAAATAAACTCCAAATGGATTAAAGACTTAAATGTAAGACCAGACGCTATAAAACTCTTAGAGGAAAACATAGGAAAAACACCCTTTGACATAAATCACAGCAAGATCTTTTTTGACCCACGTCCCAGAGTAATGGAAATAAAAACAAAAATAAACAAATGGGACTTAAAAGCTTTTGCACATCAAAGGAAACCATAAACAAGACAAAAGGCAGCCCTCAGAATTGGAGAAAGTATTTGCAAATGAAACAACAGACAAAGGATTAATCTCCAAAATATACAAACAGCTCATGGAGCTCAATATCAAAAAAACAAACAATCCAGTTAAAAAATGGGCAGAAGACCTAAATAGACATTTCATCAAGGAAGACATACAGATGGCCAAGAGGCACAAGAAAAATGCTCAACATCACTAATTATTAGAGAAATACAAATCAAAACTACAATGAGGTATCACCTCACACTAGTTAGAATGGGCATCATCAGAAAATCTGCAAACAACAAATGCTAGAAAGGGTGTGATGAAAAGGGAACCCTCCTGCACTGTTGATGGGAATGTAAATTGATACAACCACTATGGAAAACAGTATGGAGGTTCCTTAAAAAACTAAAAATAGAACTACCATATGACCCAGCAATCCCACTACTGGGAATATACCCAGAGAAAACCATCATTCAAAAAGAGACATGTGCCACAATGTTCATTGCAGTAGTCTTTACAATAGCCAGGACATAGAACCAACCTAAATGTCCATCAACAGATGAATGGATAAAGAAGATGTGGCACATATATACAATGGAATATTACTCAGCCATAAAAAGGAACGAAACTGAGTTATTTGTAGTGAGGTGGATGGACCTAGAGTCTGTCATACAGAGTGAAGTAAGTCAGAAAGAGAAAAACAAATACCATATGCTAACACATATATATGGAATCTAAAAAAAAAAAAATGGTACTGATGAACCTAGTGGCAGGGCAGGAATAAAGAGGTAGACATAGAGAATGGACTTGAGGACATGGGTGGAGGGGGAAGCTGGGGCGAAGTGAGTGTAGCAGCGACATACATACACTGCCGAATGTAAAATAGTTGGCTGGTGGGAAGCAGCCTCATAGCACAGGGAGAGCAGCTTGGTGCTTTGTGATGACCTAGAGGGGTGGGATAGGGAGGGTGGGAGGGAGGCTCAAGAGGGAGGGGATATGGGGACATGTGTATGCATATGGCTGATTCGCTTTGTTGTGCAACAGAAACTAACAGTACTGTGAAGCAATTATATGCCAATAGAGATCTTTTTTAAAAAAAGTGGATAAATAAAGACTTTCTCAGATTAAAAAAAAAAAAAAAAGACAGGCCCATTCTTTAACTTCCACCACTTCCCTAGCATAAAATGTATAGGTGCCCTAAAGAGGTCTCAGCCCACACTCACTTTTCTGTTACTTCCTCTCTTCATTTCACTGCTTTTAGGTGTGGAAGTTGGCTTTTTCTATCACTTGAAACCAATGTCTCAAGGATGAGTGTTTATATATTTTTATTTTGGTTTTTTAATGTTTTAATACTAACACACCACTGAATAAATGTTTCTGGGGCAAATAAAAAGTCCAACAAATATTATATTGATAAAATCAGTTTATTGATTTTGCTTAAACCACGAACAAAACAGGAAACACATTAATATCTAAACCTGTAGTTTCTCAAAGTAAAAAAATATAAAATTGTTATATTCGTTGTACTGAGGATTCAGTAATACTACTAGATTTACTGAGAAACCATTCTACCCTCTGCAAAGATGTGTATAACAATATGACTCAATTATCCAGGTCAGTGGGTTACAGCCCCAGGCTCATGGGAATCCACAGAGAAATATCAGAGCATGACATTTCTGGTCAGCAGTTTTGACTGCCAACCCCTATACTTTTTACTAACCTGGACTTGGGTTGACTTGTTGCATTGCTCTCCAGTGGGGATGCTTAGGAATATACTCAGAAGTTGGCAGTGGGTAGGGTTGGCAGATAGTTGTGGAGAGAACAAAAACCCCTAAACCAAGAGACAGGAGGTTATCTGAAAACTGACTATGATGTATGCAACAAAGGTGACTCCAATGTTAAACTTTCTGCTCTAAGAAAAACCACTTAAGATATATTTCACACCTGTTAGAATGGTTATTATCAAAGAGGCAAGAGATAACAAGTGTAGGTAAGGATGTGGAGAAAAGGAAACACTTGTACACTGTTGGGAATGTAAATTAGTGCAGCCACTATGGAAACTGCTATGGAGGTTTTCCTCAAAAAATTCAAAATAGAACTACCATGTGATCCAGCACCTCAATTTCTGGGTATTTATTTGAAGGAAAAGAAATTACTAACTCGAAAAGATATCTGCACTCCCATGTTCATTGCAGCATTATTTACAAAAATGAGACAGGGGAAACAACCTAACTATCCATCAGTAGATGAATGGATAAAGAAAATGTGGAGCGGAATATTACTAAGCCACAAAAAGGAAAGATATCCTGACATTTGTGACAATATGGATGGTCCTTGAGGGCATTATACTTAGTGAAATAAGTCAGACAGAAAAAGACGAATACTGTGTGTAGTCTTAAAAAAAATTATATGTGGAATCTTAAAAAAAAAACCAAACCGAACTCATAGATACAGAAAACAGATTGGTGGTTGTCAGAGGTGGAGGATTGGGGGTGGGCAAAATGGACGAATGTTGTCAAAGGGTACAAACTTCCAGTTATAAGATAAATAAGTCCCAGGGTGTACAGCTTGATGACTATAGTTAACAACACTATATTTTATTATTATTATTATTTACATTAAGCTGAATTTTAATTGTTTTCTCTTTGCTCATAGTAGTTTTTTTTTTTTTAATTGAAGCATAGTTGACTTATAGTATTGTGTTAGTTTCAGGTAACAAAACTGTATTTTATATTTGATTGCTAAGAAAGTAGATCTTAAAAGTTCTCATTACATGCACACAAATTTATAACTATGTATGGTGATGGCTGTTAAGTAAACTTATTGTGGTGATCATTTTGCAATATTTACATATGTCAAATCATTATGTTGCACACCTAAAACTAATACAATGTTATATGTATATCTCAATTAAAAAATCACTTACATAAAACAACAATAAAAACAAAATAAGTCAACAAAAGAAATGTTCCCCAGTCCCAACCTTTAAGGGAGGGTTATTTGCAGATAGAGTTTTTGTTTTATCCCAGGCTCCTTCTCAATCTTTTTTCTTTGTTGTTGTTAAACTCAGTAATCTTTTCTATTGTATTAAAAAATAATTCAAAAAAAAAATAATTCACTTAATAAAACTGGAAAAAAAGAAAAACAAAAAAATAAGCTAAATTTTAATTTCAAAAAATTTTCACTTAAAAAGTTAAGTTTTAGAACAAAGTTTTGGTAGATGTACTTTGTATGTCTTGTACAACTTGTCCACTGCATATTGTGAACCGCTATTACTACATTTTGTGGTAATGTCTTCCTATCTTACCACATAAGATACTGAGTTTTCTTAGTCCTAAAGATGAAAGTATAGTGTCTTTTGTACGTGAACTAGTAACGTCATTTAACCTTAATTATCTCCTTAAAGGACCTATCACCAACTACAGTCACATTGGGGGTTAGGGCTTCAATACATGAATTTGGGTGGGACACAATTCAGTCCATAACAATCACAGACAGTTGTCAGAGTGAGGTGAGCAGTAGAAAGACGTGATCAGACTTTCCTTTTGAAAGGATCACCTTGGTTGCTGAGAAGCTGGGAGTCCAGTTAGAAGGCTGCCACATAAAATGTGGAGAGACGGTGACAGTGGTGAACCACGTGTTGGATCTACTGTACAGGTGAATTTGAGAATAATCTGGATGTGACATTTGTCCTTCCATTGAGCTCTTCTGTCAACCTCTCAATTCCTTTGTGCATCAACCTCTCTGATATAAGACTCTGCTGTGTCTTAGTCTGTTGTGAAATGTGTAGGGAATTTCATTTTGATCAAAATTAATAATAATAGTTAAAATGTCAAATCTTACTAATGAAACTTTAAACTTCAGAATAAAATACTTTGCTTTACTCTTAGTAGGATGACACTTGCACTCACTGGCAATTTTTTAAAATAAATTTTATTTATTTTTATTTATTTATTTTTGGCTTCTTTGGGTCTTTGTTGCTGTGTGTGGGCTTTTCTCTAGTTGTGGTGAGCGGGGGCTACTCTTCGTTGCGGTGCATGGGCTTCTCATTGCAGTGGCTTTTCTTGTTGCAGAGCACGGGCTCTAGGCACGTGGGCTTCAGTAGTTGTGGCTCATGGGCTCTAGAGTGCAGGCTCAGTAGTTGTGGTGCACGGGCTTAGTTGCTCTGTGGCATGTGGGATCTTCCTGGACCAGGGCTTGAACCCTTGTCCCCTGCACTGGCAGGTGGATTCTTAACCACTGTGCCACCAGGGAAGCCCTCACTTGCACTTTAATAAATTATCTTGGGTAGAAGAAACAAACAGGTTAAAGAAAAGCAAAACTGGGGAAGTCTATAGGAGCAAGTTTTGGCTGAAAAATCTGCGTTCCTCCAGTCTTCACATGGCTGGCTTTTTCATATCATTCATGTCTCAGCTCAAAAGTCTTCTTGCCTAGGAGGCCTTCCCTGACTACTCAATCTAAGGTATTTACTGTTGTCACTTTCCATCCCATCACGCTGCTTTATTTTCTATATGGTACTTTCACTCTCTGATATTTTCTTGTTTGTTATTCACTGTCTGCCTGCCCCTCATAAGATCTGCACTCCGAAAAACAAGCTCTTTGTCTTGTTCACCACTGTATCCCTGCATCTAGAGCATTGCCTGATGCATAGTAAGCACTCAATAAATATTTGTCAAATGAGTGAAAGGATAAAAGAAAAACATGAAGACCCAGTTATGCAGCTCACCAAGACTTACAGACTATGTAAGGGGAAAGAAATCCCTTCTGTGTAGTGCAATGTTGGTGGTTGACAGAGGACCACACAGCAGACAAAGGGCTGGGCAGATTTCAGGGCTAGGTTTGTATTTTTGATGGTTTATGTGCAGATCTGGGAGTCAAGAGATTGGGGGTTCACATCTGCTCTATCTCCAAGTTGCTGAGTGACTACGGTACAAATCATGAACTTCCGCCAGCATTAGTTTCTCCATCTGGGTGGCGTTACTGGCTAGTTTAAACATTTAGAAACCTTCATTGGCAAATATGACTCTATTTGTGCTGTTTCTTTCAGGAGATTGAGTGCTTTGTGGAAGCGAGCCCTGTTTTTCCCTTTGGTTTCTGAGTTGCCCCACCTCGGCAGGCAAGGTGATTAATTGCTCCGGATTCCTCTTCTGCTGTTCCCTTTCCCAGCCTCTCCCAAATATGTCCTCATCCAGTGAGGCTGCGTGGCTTTGATGGGAAAAACAAGGCCTTGGTCACCTTAAAACTGCCTTGGGTTGTCATTCCCAGACTTCATTCCTCTTTACTGGCCTCCCCTGGCTAGATGGATCCACCAGCTCTCCACCACCCAGGCTTAGTACCAGCGGGAGGCTGGTAGCTTTGATTCATCTCCCACGTGACTGAGTGCAGAAATTGTCTTGTGCCCAGATTCAAGAGGCTGTTCACGCATCCATCACCCATTTATTTCTTCCCTGCCAACCAGACCTGCTCTGCAACAGGAGGCCTTGACCCTGTGAACAGCCATTGAGTGAATTCCATCTTCACTTCAGGGCATTCTTACCTCCTAAGAATCAAGCTTTCCTCTAGATATGGCTCTGCCTTCTGTCCTCTGGCCCTACCTAGCTCAGAAGCAGGAGAGCCATTGGACACGGCAGTAAAGGGAATAAGCTTTGGACTCAGCCAGACCTGGGTTAAAATCCCAGCTACACAACTAGCTCTGTGAGCTTGGGCAAGTTACTCAACCTCTCTGAGCCTCAATTTTCTCATCTGTCAAATGAAGATGAGGAGGGGTGATAAGAATTAAAAGATGTAATATGGGCCAAGAATTCAGTGTAGAGCCTGGCATGCGAGTCTGGAAGTTGCTGTTCTCAATGACTGGAGCCCTCTTTACCAAGTCTAGGGAACCCACCTGAAAATGTTATGCTCCCTCTTTTTCTTAGTTCTCAAGGTTGTTATTGAAGGTTTACATTTTGGGTTTAAAAAAGTTGATCTCCACCTTTTTGAGACCTCATTTGTACAGTTAGATAATCAAATGATTTTCACTCTCGACATTATCTATTCATCAGCTGATGGCTCGTGTTGCTGGGGCTCAGAAATGTTTCACTTCATCCTTTAAGTAAAAACCCTGAAAGAAGGAAGTGTTCTATCTAATGCCATGTCTACACAGACAAAATCCAGCAGAAGTTCATGTGATTTCTGGAGACTAGGATTGTAGAGACAGCCAAACTGGATGATTCCACTTGGATTATAACATATTAATATTTTATAGGCTACTTAACTTTTCTTAAAATGTTTGATATGAGCAATATTTTAAAAAATGATTTTATTCTGAAACTGACCTGATCTAATCTCTTCCATGCAATGAATGGTGTATTGGCTTCCCACACAGCCCAGATTGATGAAATATTTGCTTAGTCCCATGGATGGAATTTGTTTCCTCTAAAAAAGGAGATATCTCAATAGGGGCATTTGTTATACATTTTCCAACTTATCAAGTGGTCCAGCAGGTTTTCCTGAGTGGTATGTAACGTTACTTTCTGGTTTAAAGTTCTAACTTATCCTGTAGGTTAGAGCAGTGAAGGGGGGCATAATCTTTTGGTGTTAAGAAGTCAGCCTCAGCACTAGAAGAAAGAAAGGAAGAAAGAAAGAAAGAAAACAATGGAAGCATTGTAAGAAATATTTATAAGTCAAATGTTACAGAGAAAAACCCTAAACCAAAACCTATTTCAAAAAATGTTGGAGGAAATGGTATATCTTTTTATGTGCCTAAGAAAACAGTTAAAAAGAACTTCACAGCACTGGGTCTATTAAGTACATTTATTCCAGTGATTTCCCAGATATTTCCAAGTTCCATTTAAAACAGAAATCTCCTATCAAGCAGTCCTTTGAAATTATTTACTCTTTTGTGGTTGTAAAGTATGGAAACCTAATACTTTTAATGGAAACCCTAACAAACGGCACATGCTACAAAGTGTCTACTGATGTGCTTTATAGGCTGGAATTCTTACGTCACACAAACTTGCCAGTCTATGTTTCTGATCCCAATAAGTGCCCCAGTGATGTGGAAGAGGATGGCTGGAAAGGCAGGGCCATGCAAGAATGGCATGGGTCATTCATACTCATCAGGAAGGTATGGCAGCCGGAGTCCTTCTGATAGGGAGCACACCCTGCCAGCAGGCAGAAACAGACTTATTTGGATTAAGGACTTTGTTTCGTTTGAGGGATGGTGATTTGGTGGGCACCATAACTTGAAAAAGCGTTTTCTTATACTCAATATAAAGGCATGTTTTGTAAAAACCTGGTTGTGAATCCCCGGGATAAAATAGTATGTAATATTTTTAGCACATATTTAATTGGCAACAGAAAAATCAAAACCACTTGACTTATAACATTAAAATGGTACTCTGGTTAAAATTAACTCCCAATCAAGAAAATTTAATGTGCTTCACCAAATGCATATTTTCATACAAAATAAATGTATTTTAAAGTTATATAGTCTTAATTTTATGCTGAAATAGTACTAGCAGTTCACAGATGGATTTCCCCACCCCCGCCGGCAAATTATTTTTCATTGAAATGTTTTCAAAGCATCCTCACTTGGCGGGTATGCTTCGATTTAACAATTCAGGCATTCTACATTAAACAGTAATTGATTTATTGACATTTGATGGATTCACACTCACGTTCCTCGGTTTAAAAATCTTGTTAAAATGTTGTTAATAATCTGTGGGTATATATTTCAAATAACTGCCATTAAATTTAGAATAACTGTCATTAAATAGAGAGAATTAAATTTAATAGAGTAGTTACTATATATTTAAATACCAATGGATGATTAGAAGCAGATTTATTGAGGGTTTAATCATGGCTGGACAGATTCATGACTTTCCAGCAAATAAATACATTCATTTTATTTCTTTTGTTTTATTTTTCTATTTTAAAGTAAATGGCTAGTATGCATTTAAATTGGTAGTGTATCGAAAGCAAAAGCTTCAGTTAATTAGCATTCAAAATATACAGAATACATTTTACTGCTTGAGACAATTCAAGACTGTACCTTAATTCTTTTTTTTTTTTTTTAAGTGGAACGAAAGGGGCTTTTAAAAAATTTTTTATTTTATTTTTGGCTGCGTTGAGTCTTGTTGCAGCGCGCAGGCTTTCTCTAGTTGCAGGGAGCGGGGGCTGCCCTTCATTGCAGTGCGCGGACCTCTCATTGTGGTGGCTTCTCTTGTTGTGGCTCACGGGCTCTAGGCGCACGGTCTTCAGTAGCTCGCGGGCTCTAGAGCGCAGGCTCAGTAGTTGTGGCGCACGGGCTTAGTTGCTCCGCAGCATGTGGGATCTTCCCGGACCAGGGCTTGAACCCGTGTCCCCTGCATTGGCAGGCGGATTCTTAACCACAGCACCACCAGGGAGGCCCGAGAGTGTACAGTAATTCTTCATGAACCTGGAAAAGTATGCCTTTTGTAGAAAGACTCAGAGAAGCCCAGAGAAGAATGGCTATGAGGAAAAGAGAGTTAGGAAATTCACCTGATTTTGTTCATTTTTGCCACTTGGTAAAACAGTTGTCTAACCACTTTTAAAATGTCTTTGATACTGTGGGTTAAATATCAAAGACTGATGCTTTTAACAAGTGTTCAGAAAATGTCAGTTTGATACACTCAGACTATCATGTTTTAGTTTTGTTTTTATTTTGAAATAACAAGAGATATCTTCCAAACTATCTGGAGAGGTTGGTTTCTATTCACAGGCCTTCAGCCCACCCTATCCCAAGTTTGAAGCATTTTGTTAGATCTCTTTGATCTGTTTGACTTCTGCTTCACGGAAAAATGCTCATAAACCTTCAGAGAAAGGCTTTCTTTACTTTTAGCTTTATTCAAGAGTTATAAACAGTGCACAGATCTATAGCAAAATGATTTTAAGAGCACTTAGGACCCCCATGCTAACTTATTTGCTCCCTAGCAGAAAAAAAAAAAAGAGCTTGTTTGGTAAAAAGAAGTTAAAAAAGTTCAACTTTGCTTAGTGAAAAAGAACTCCACTTTTAAGTGGCTGAAAGTATTGCATTTCATTTTTTTTAAAAAAAATATTAAGATCTCTAAAGCAACAATCTTTTTAAAGATGTTATGCACAAGGATTGGCATGACGTTTGAAATGGCTTCAAGAGTCCTGTTACTCTTGACATGGTGGCAAACACTTCACAGATGTGCTCTCTCACTGCAGCCGCGTCGAGAGAGAAGACAAAAGCTGCGTCTTCCAACGAGTCCCCGCGTGCGGTAGTGCCCCGGTGAGATAGGCTAGAAGCCGTCAGGGTGAACGAACCCTATTCCCTGTAATCCATCCTTACTCCAGCCTTATTGTAGCTTCTCCATGAATTATGGGATCCACCAGCTGAGCTCTACACTCTTAGATGTGGGATAACAGCTGTAGCTTCAGAAAAAACGAGCAAACGAACAAAGTTCGAAATCTTTGCCATGTGGCATTTTGCATTTCTCAAAGTATCTTCAGTATAGAAAGTGAGAGACAATTAAAGATCGTTTCTGCTACTGCTTTTTAAAAATGGAGTCTCCTAAAGCTCTACAGGAGTTGCAAAATGCTGTTTCCTGGGCAGAACCAGTACCGTTGAGGAATTTTGTTCGGAAAATCACTTAATTTCATGTAAAAATTCAGATTTCAGCTTCTCTTGAAAAATCAGATCTGACTACGTTGGTATTTTCTCCAGCAGCATCAAGTGTAAATAGTAGTGGCTGAGCATTTTATAGAGACAGTTTCAATTTTTATAATTTTCCCCGCTCTTTAACCATGTCACTGGGCTGCTCATCTCACTGGTGGACCTCAGTTGGCATGTGGGTCGGTGACTCCTGTAGCATAAGATTACGCTGAAATACCAACAATATTACTGGTGTGTAGGCTCTGTCCAAAAGGCACCAAAACACCTGAACAATTGATGGTATTATCGGTTCAACCAACTGGCTTGGCATTCTTATTTCACAAAATTAGCTGTTCGGCTGAATTGACTGATCAGTTCTGGATCTTGCAGGGGGGCAAGGTGGGTGAAGTAAGCATGCAAGAGTTAATCTGTGAACCTGGACCAGAAAGGGTATAGGAGATACCCTGAGTTAAACTGGGCTTTCAGCCTCAGGCTCTCTCCTCTCACCTGGCAATTGGCCTCCCCGACCCCATCATTTTTCAGCTAGAAAGTCTAAAGGGTTGAATTTTCTCTGGGAATCCCCTTTGACCTCTGGTTTGTTCCCCTATGGCTTGAAGCCTGGTCAAACTCCCAAAGCTTTTGGCCTTCCTTGCTTCCTTTCGGCTGTGTCTGCCTTGTCTCAGATTTTCATCTTCGTATGTCTAGCTCTGGCCTGGTAATCTTACTCCAACTCCTGATTTCTCCCCCAGCCTGGCAGTTTGGGGTTGTGTAGTTTTGACCTTGAACAGTAGCCAGACCCAGTTAATCCAACCATAGGAGTGCAGCACACAAAACTCAAGGCCTTTGAATTACAGTTGAACTGATCTGAACTGGTCAATTTAGCATGAGGGTAGGAAAGTTATTTAACTTTTGTGTCTCATGATTACATTTTCCTTCCTTCTTCATGGAGCTGAGTGGACAGCTGTAATGGTGCTTATAAAGTCATTGATAGAAAAATGCTCATGAATTCCAGGTAGTATAGTAATATTTTTTATTAAATTTATGTTATTATATTTAAATATAATTATATAGGTATAACCACAAAAACAATCTTCACATACAAAATCAAATAATTATGAAACCCAGAATGGAGAATCAAAACTGAAGTAACTGTAGAAAGAGATGACCATTAAGGTGAAATAATTGAACAACTTCTGGAACTGGGATCCATATTTTTTTAGATAACACTTTTGTCTGTATCCCTCTCCATAATTTTTTTTCATTAAAAAATTAGTGTAGTTTAGATACAACAAAATTTACCATTTTTAGTATAATGTCCTATAAGTCATATACCTACAACCACATTAAAATCATAGAACAGTTTCATCACACCAGAAAATTTTCTGTGCTTCCTTGTAGTCAAATTATCCCTTTAACCTCAGTTTCTGGAAATCAGTGACAACCAGTATAAAATATTTGGGTTCCCTAACCATTTGCAGATATCATCCGGCCCTCTTCAGGCTGCTCTGTGGGAACTGGGGTTAGAGTTACTAGCACAAGAAAATACTGATATTTTGATGAGTGCTATTGTTGTAAGTAATAAAGTCCTTTTCTCTGACCCAGGAATCTTGTGCCTTCTGCCAGCATCCATAAACTGGGGCAGGCTAACCTGTTAATTTGCAAGTAGGGTAAAATTTCAGACCATTTATATGGGTTTAGACCAGTTTATCTCCTCCTTTCCAATCCATACGCATCTTTTTTCCTTTTTTGCCTTATTGCATTGGCTAGAATTTCTAATATGATGTTGAAAAGGAGTGGTAGAAGAGGACATCCTTGCCTTGTTTCCAGTCTTATGGGGAAAACATTCAGTTTCTTACCATTGGTTATGATATAAGCTGTAAGTTTTTGATAGATGCCCTGTGTCAGATTGTAGATGTTTCTTGTTATTCCTAGTTTTCGGTTTTTGTTGAGGATTTTTTTCATCTTTGTTCAAGAAGGATATTTGTCTGCACTTTTCTTACAACATCTTTGGTTTTGATATCAGAAAAATGCCTGCCTCGTTAAACAAGTTGGGAATTTTTCCCATCTCTTCTATATTCTGGAAGAGTTTGTACAAAGCTGTTCTTATTTCTTTCTTAAGCATTTGGTAGAATTTGCCATGAAGTCATCTGGACCTGGAAGTTTCTTTTATGGAAGGTTTTTAATTAGAAATTCAATTTCTTTAAAAAATATGGGACTAGTCAGTTTAACTATATCTTCTTGAAGGAGCTTAAAGTCTCTGTCTGATAGTTCCAACATCTTTCTATTATTTGAATGTGATTCTGTTGATTGCTTTGTCTCTTAAAATAGTGTAGTATTTTTATTTGCTGCTTTGTGTGTCTTGCAATTTTTGGTTGAAAGCTGGACATCTTATATAGAGCAGTATAGACTAAGGTAAACTGTATTTATGCCTGAAAATGGGCATGCTTCCTATTTTTGCTAGTGTGTGAGATTATCATCCTAGATGGTAGGGCTGGGTTTGGGGTTATTTTCTTGCTATGGTTGCCCTCATTGTACCACAAGCTTCAACTTCTAGCATTACCTTGTGTTTAGGGTGGGGAGTGGTTTGCTAGAAGGTTTTTCTCAATGTCTACTTCACTTTCAGATTTAGATCTTCCCCTTATGCCTATGCTTCAGAAAGTTCTCTCCCCATACTTTCAAAGACTGCTATTACTTGTTTTTTGAGTTTGCTAGCTTGGTGTTGGGGAGTAGAATGGAGTTGTTTTCTATTGTTCTGCTTCAGTCCCAGTTTAAATAGATACTGCATCCCTGGGTCTTACAGGTGGAGCCCTCACAGTGATCCTTCTGCTCACCCAGCAGTTAGGTATCTCTAATGTTCTGAGCTTTGGAAGTATTCCTGATCTTTCTCAGAGGGTATTTTTGTTCCTCTCCCCAGCTGCAATATATCTTCATCTGTACTCTGATGGTGGCAGGGTTTAATGTCTTTTACCCAGTGGGATAAGGCTTTTATTCTGTAGGAAATATAGGAGAGAAGGAATGGGCAGATCTTCATGCCTTCACCTCAGCGCCTGCTCTTCCTTTCCCCAGGCCTGCACCACAAGGGATGCTTCTCCAGACTCCCATCCTGTCTCCAGTTTTCTTATTCACACTCAGTAAAGTCTGTGGAGAAGAGCCTGTAAATGGGTGTGAATTCCTCTACATCTGTGACTCTCAGTAGTTCTAAACTCTATACCCTATACTCTTACACTTGCCCTTTAAGGGTTTGTTAAATATTTTAGCCAAATTTTTCTTACTAGCTTGTATAGCATTTGGTATTTGCTGCAGCTCAGCAAGTGCTCTCCTTGGAGGCATCTGTCCTTCTTAAGTTAATTTTCTGACCTGTGACCACATCTCTGTGATAGATTCAAGAAAAGTTGTAATTTTGTAAGTTATCTACCTTTTTTTTCTGGTTGTGAGTGTGGGGTGATGTTCTTTCCTATTTTCTACATCCCATAGTGAAGCCAGAAACCTATTTATTGACATAAGAAAATTCATTTCTAGGTGTTCAAACCATCTATAGGTTAATCTTATTTTATAGACCAAATATCAGTTAGTTCATCTAGAACCTCAAGTAACAGAAAATCCAACTTCAAATATTGAAACCAAAAGTTATTTATCATCTCATTTGAAGAGAAAAATAGAGGTAAAAGGTTAAATCACATCAACGATTTTATTAGGGTTCTAGGTTCTTTCTCTTTTCTACTCTGTTATTCTCAGGATATTGTTGTGTCCTTTTATGGTAACTTCCTCCAATATTCTAAGATGGTTACTGAAGTTACCAAAGAAGAGAAGAAAAGCACATAAAAATATAAATAAAATTAATGGCCTTTTTGTATTATTACTTGCTCAGAGAAAGAAAAATATCCCAAGAAGCTTCCCATTAAGACTTCCTACATGTCTTATTTAGCAGGATTGGATCACATGCCCAGTTGCTAAATAGGAATGGAACTACCATGTTTGATGTAACATCAAGATTCACCTCTGGTCTGGGAGGGTAACAAATTCCTCTGAAGCAGATAGCCACCTGGTAGCTGAGCAAAATCAGGATTCTATTACTAGCAAATAAAAATGTAAGAAATAGCTGTTAAGTGATTGACTAATTGTGCCTGGTAGAGTGATAAGGTGTAAAGAGGACAAGCTTTGCAGTCAGACATATCTATCCTGAACTTTGGAAAGTACAAAGGGGATAATATTTTGTAAATATTGATATTTATCTCCCTCCCGTGTTAAATCATATTCCTTGACATTCATTATTTTGTTACTGAAGCCCAGGAAGGGGGCATGGAGAACGCCACCTGAGGAAGATAGAGGAGATGATTTTGGATTTGGTAGATGCTCAGAATATGTAGCTATTGTTAGCCCACAAATATATTCTTATAATATATTTAGCTAATGGCTTTTTCTAATGACAGGCCCTTTATTACAACTGCACTTTCCATTTTTGAGGGAAGATAGGGAAGTGTTTTCTTGCTGAAATGTAGAGTGACAGGCCTTTAGCTGAGCACCTCTTATGTGATAGCAAAAGCCAGGGTCGTATGGCAGAAATGGCAATTTAAGCCTCTCGCATTAGAGAGGAGGGTCCTATATTCCTCTCTGATTGAGGTGAGCCACAGCTGTAGAGGATGGAGGGCCAAAGAGGTGCAAGGGAAGTTAACAGAGCTCTTCAGGGACTGGTGTTTGTCTTTCCATCCACAGCTGTGGGACTCTGCAATGAATAAGAAAAGTAATAGCACTGAACAAGAAATAACCTCCTATTTATCTTCAGCCATAACATAAGAATAAGACACTGCTCAGGTTAAAGTGCAATGCATTTAATATAGGACCAAAAAACAAATGAGTCTTTCTGTTTGCACATCAATTATACTTTAGTTATTCTAAAATTTATGCTTAGTCTTAGTAGTCTTTCAATGCATTTATTTCTCCAAGGCCCTCAATCATATTAATTCCTTCTTAATCCTGGAATAATTTTTCTAAATTGAAAGTGCTATAGCCATTCTGAAAAATAAGATGGACCCCCATCCACAATTTGGTTCCAATATAGAGACACACCAAGAGGGTATGAAAAGGTTTATTATTCACCTAACTGAGGATTTTCTGGGGAAGGCAGGGCAGAAACCCCAAGTGGGTCTGAAAATGGCTTGAGAGAGCAAGGAAAGGAGATGAACTTGGGGTTTTAATGGTGTTTAAGGGTGGGTCCAGGCTGAGGGTTCCTGTGCATGAGTGGAGATTTGTGTGGTTTTAACTCCCACCAGTGCCAAAAGAGGGAACACCCAGATTTTATCAGTTTGCCCAGATGTGGGGAAAAGGGAAAGAGAGAGGTGAGGCTTACAAGCTGTCAGCAGTTAAGGCAAAAAATGGAGTCAGAATCCTCATTAAAATAAGATATCCGTGTGAAGTCCTATTGAAGATGATATTCCAGCTATTTGGACCTCTTGAGAGCTGGGTGGGAAAGTTGCAGGAAGCACGATGAAGAGAGGATGGAGAAGAAAAGAACAAATAACCTTGCAAAATCTTTTGCTAGTATTAGTTACTTATTCTAGTTCTCAATGAACTTCAGACAGATTACATTTGCCTATGGCTCCTTCGTGACCAAGCTCCTGCCTGCCTCCTCCCTGTCATTCACTAAGCATCAGCCCCACTGGCCTTTTATTTTTTTTAATGCTTTACAATTGTGAACTATTTCTTACACACACAAAAAGTCATGTGCTTTTAAGAAACTTTTTTTTTTTTTTTGCGGTACGCGGGCCTCTCACTGTTGTGGCCTCTCCCGTTGCGGAGCACAGGCTCCGGACGCGCAGGCTCAGCGGCCATGGCTCACGGGCCCAGCCGCTCCGTGGCATGTGGGATCTTCCCAGACCGGGGCACGAATCCGGGTCCTCTGAATCGGCAGGCGGACTGTCAACCACTGCGCCACCAGGGAAGCCCATTAAGAAACTATTTTTAAAAATATGTTCACATACCCATAACTTAGATTTGAAATATACAGTTGGGGATTCCCTGGCGGTCCAGTGGTTAGGACTTGGTGCTTTCACTGCTGGGGCCTGGGGTTCAATCCCTGGTCGGGAACTAAGATCCCGTGAGCCCAGCGTCATGGCCAAAAAATATATATATTTAATAAATATATTTTATATATATATATATATACATATATACACACACACACACACACACACACACACACACACAGAGTCAATTTTCATTGTTCACGGTAGTTAGGCTCTATAAAGTTCCAGGGAACACTGAGTTAGTGAATATCAGACCATTAGTACTAGGAGAAATATAGGGTTAAATTTCTGCCGATCAACGCATAACCTGTCTTATATGTTTCTGTTTAAAGACATCTTATTTAATGTATATTGTTGATTCACTAACACTGAACTCACAGCAACAGCATTATAACTCATGCCTGATCAGAGCTTATATAACATGTGTTGTCAGACTTCTTAATTTTTGCCAAATTACTTAGCATAATGTGCTATTCCACTTTCGTTTAATGTTCATTTTCGTAATTACCAGGGAAGTTGAAAATCTTTCTGTGTGATTATTTGCCATTTGGTTTCCTTTTGTTGTGAACTGCTTGTTCAGATCATTTACCCAGCTTTCTTTCTTTCTTTTTTTTTTCTTAATTAATTAATTTTTGGCTGTGTTGGGTCTTTGTTGCTGCACATGGGCTTTCTCTAGTTGCGGCGAGCGGGGGCTACTCTTCGTTGCGGTTCGCAGGGTTCTCGTTGTGGTGGCTTCTCTTGTTTCGGAGTGCGGGCTCTAGACGCACAGGCTTCAGTAGCTGTGGCACGCGGTCTCAGTAGTTGTGGCTCGCGGGCTCTAGAGCGCAGGCTCAGTAGTTGTGGCGCATGGGCTTAATTGCTCTGTGGCACGTGGGATCTTCCCGGACCAGGGATCGAACCCGTGCCCCCTGTGTTGGTAGGTGGATTCATAACCACTGTGCCACCAGGGAAGTCCTCCAGGTTTCTATTTGATGGTCTTTTCCTGATTAATTTATAGATTTTTAAACATGTACATTCTGTATAATAATATTTTCTTGATTGTATCGTCAACATCTTCCTCCAATAGTGTGTCTTTGCATTTTTAGATGAGCTTTGCCATATGGAAAATTTCAGTTGCTTTCATGAGGTAAATTTTGTGTTTTATTTAAGAAATTCCCTAGCATTACAAGGTTATAGAGACATTCCTATATATATTGATACTCTCCACATTGTCTTCTCATAATTTTAAAGTTTTGAATTTCATAGTTAGACTTTGAATAAACCTGGAATTCATTTTTATATGTGGAATTCATTTTTTAAACATAAGGGTAGTCAATTTTCTCAGCCTCATTTATTAGATAGCCCATTCTTTCCCCGCTATTTATTATGCCACTTTCAGGGGCCCCCTGACACCAGAAGTACATATACCAGAAGTACATATTGGGAAATATGTGAATGTCTGTTTTGGGGTTTTCTATCCTGTTGCATTAGTCCATCTATTTGTCCTAATATCACACTGTTCTAAGGTCCAAAGCTTTATAGTAAATCTTGAGGGCAAGATGTCCCCCTCCTTATTTTTATTTTTCAAAATTTTCTTGATTACTCTTGGTCCTTTATTCTTCCATATGTATTTTAGGATTAGCTTGTCAAATTTAGTCAAAAACCCTGTTAAGAGTGGGATTAGAAGGGCGATACATTTATGGATTAATTTGGGAAAAAATTAACATTCTTACAGCATGGAGTCTTTCCATCTGTTAACATTCCAGGGACTTCCCTGGTGGTGCAGTGGTTAAGAACCCACCTCCCAACGCAGGCGACACGGTTTCGAGCCCTGGTCTGGGAAGATCCCACATGCCACAGAGCACGAAGCCTGTGCTCTAGAGCCTGCGGGCCACAACTACTGAGCCTGTGTGCCACAACTACTGAAGCCTGTGTGCTTAGAGCCCATGCTTCTCAACAAGAGAAGCTACCAAAATGAGAAGCCCGCGCACCACAACGAAGAGTAGCCCCCGCTCACTGCAACCAGAGAGAGCCCGTGTGTGACAACAAAGACCCAAAGCAGCCAAAAATAGATAAATAAATTTATAAAAACAAACAAAAATTCTATACATTTCCATTTATTGGTTTTATGTCCTTAAATACATTTGAATATTTTCCACTAAGAATTGCACATCTTTGGTTAAATTCATCATCTGCCTTATATCTTTTTGCTGCCACTGTGAATGGGATCTTTAGTTACATTTTCTAAATAGTTGTTTATTAGGTATAATGAAGCTACTATTTTTATACATTGTTTCTCTTTCCAGCAACTTTGATGAACTCTCATTAATTTTATTAAACCAGTTATGGATTATCTTCAATTTTATATGTCAATAACCATATCATTGGCTACTATTGACCACCCTGTTTCACTTTTCCAGTTCTTTCTCTCTCTCTCTCTTTTTTTCCTGTTATGGATTTCTGTCCTGAATAGAAGCAGTAATAGTGAGCATCCTTCCTCTGTCCCTGACTTTAAAGGTAATGCTCCTGTGATGTTGTACACCTGAAACTAATATAATGTTATATGTCAATTGTATCTCAATTTTTAAAAAGTCATGCCTCTAATGTTTCACATTTAGAATGATGTTTGCTTTAGATTGTTGGCAGGTAGCTATATCAGGTTAAGAACATTTCTTTTTACTCCAAATTTATAATGTTTCTTTCTTGCTTGCTTTTTCCTTCCCTCCCTTCCCTCTCTTTTTTCTTTTTCTCTTCCTTCCCTCTCTCTTCCTCTTCCTTACTTTCCTTTGTAAAAAATTAATGAACAAATGTTAAGTTTTACCAAATGTTTGTGCAATTATGTTCATAGTTATGCTTAGCATATAATTTTTCTCAAGCTGTACTGTCTATGTGGAGTTTTAATATCAAAAGTTTGCTAGTTTCATAAAAGGAACTGGGGATCATCTCCCTTTTTTTAGTTGTTAGAACTGTTGTTATATGGTCTTTGAAGGTTTGGTGATATCCAGTACCTTTAATGTATACTAGATTAAACATATATCTACTAAATTGAATATTAATAATAATTAAATTAATGCATACTTAATACAATAATTATGTTAATATAGCATATTAATATAAAATAATGATTTAGTGTAATTATTAAGACAATGTATTAATAATGATATATTAAAATATAACTTATTAATTGACTATATTTCTTATATTAAATGAATGTAAATTAAAGTTTGGTATTTAGTATTTTCCCTTTACCTCACAGTTGAGGTAGCAGCTGTATTACAGCTACTCTGGTAATTGCTCTAATTTCCATTTGGGCACCTTTTGAGCTTATCTTCCTTCTCTGGGAACTTAAAAACTTCCACGTGATCTCAGTGTGTTGAGAAAACAGGCCTAGCCTTCTGACCAGTTCTCAGAGGGACTGTCTCCTTGGTGTCTCCTGTCTCTCCATTGCTCACTGGGGTGACCTGGAAATCACCTTACGGTGGGGTGAGGATCTTATTTCGAACATCGAGAGTAACACAATTCTACGTGAAAACAAGCTTGTACACCTTTCCAACTGAATCTTCCCAGTGGTCTCTGAATAAACCTCACCCATAGCAAAAATTCAATGGAAGTTAGTTCTGGTTTTAATAAAGCACTGTCAAACAATATCATGAACCATTAATCCATGCCAAAATAAGAAAGTGGAGAAGGTGTCAAGTGCTTGGTCATCTACCATTTGAAGGCTCCTTGTTGATTTTTTTAGGGCACCATAAGGCATCTAATAGAAGAGGCCTGCACGGACACGGTCGGGCCTTCCCTTGCTTTTGTGAGATCTAGACCTAAATGTGTCATCTCTGATCTCTTTAGGTGCCCTTCCTTCCAACTAGGGACCTGAGAACTCCTTCTACCATCTAGGTATGAAGCCACCATGGACAGCACAGCTCAAAATCCCTATGCTGGATCTTCTTTGCGTCAAATGGTAAGTAATGGCCTTAATCGGGTCATTGAAAAGGAGGGTCTCTTGATCCTTCATTCTCATTTCTGAGCTTTATTTTCTCCTCACTTCCACCTTTATTCCCTGAAATCAGTATTGCCTAGAAATTCTTCCTGCCACAATTATGCTTTCCCAGAAACTCTGGAGCTGGCAGGCAAGAGCCATCCCAGCCCACACCCGGGCCCCTGCACGCCGCCATCCTTACTCACAGCTCCTGTGGGGTTTTCCAAGACTGAGAAGATTCAAAACACACTCTTTGAGGCAAAATGGCCCCAGGAGGAGATTCACGCTAACATAACAAAGTCTGACAAGGAGTACAGCTCATTCTGGCCCCTCACCCATATCAGGATGCATGTTTGAGAAGAATTGCCAAATACTAAATTAAAAAAGCACACAACTTCATTCTTGTGGTTTTTGTACCATTATTTCAGACAGGCTTGGACAAATTCTACTAATTCTATTGCTAAGTGATGGCTCCAGAAGCATTTCCAGCAACTCGAGGGAGAAAGGAGGTAGGGAGGGAGTGGGAGAGGGGGAGTGGGTTAAATAAGCCTGGTGGGCTCCAGTGGGGCCACCCAAACTACTGAGGGAAGCTCCTGCCACTCACCTTACAAACGTTTTGAAACTTTGCTCCTACTGAGGTAGAGGTTGGCAGGGGTGAGGGTACACGGTGAAGAAGAAGGAAGGAGTATCCCCTTCGGCAAGGGGAGGTCAGCTCATTCTGCCATCCTGCGTGGAACAGCTGTTGTGTACAGAGGTAAGCAATGCCCACACGCTAGCTGAACTAGGGGACAGGACCCTGGCTTTAGTGGTTGTCCAGGTACCAGGACTGATCCAAACAGGCCTAAGATTGTAAGTTTTGGTATTCAAAGCAAAGTCTGGGGCTGGAAACAGGGATTGCAATAAACTATTAAGCCCAAAGCTGATCACAAAGAATAAAACCCAGGAGTTGGAAGCACAGTGAGCAACTGGGCCCAGAACAGGTATAGAATGCAAGGCCTGGAAAAATCCCAGGAGGGAGACCCCATGGTGCGGAGAGAGCAGCCCAGCCCTGATCAGAGAAGGAAATCACAAGGTCTCATCCTCAAAGAAGGAACCACACCAGAAGACGAGATAGTCACGTAAACAGATAAACCTACACTTCATCCCAGCTGCAATCGTGCATATAACCTCCCAAATGCTAAGGTAAAGGAGAGAAGAACCTGACTGGGTCCATTTTGGGGGCAGTGTTGTGGAAGGTTTTGCAGAGGAGGTCACAATTAAGAGGGTTTAACGTGATGCTGGCAGATAAATGTGGGAAAGGCAAGAGAATGGCTGTGTGAAGATACCCAGGTATGAAACAACATGGTGTGTGGGGAGCCATAAGGAGTGAGGTCATTCTGGAGGGGAGGAAGAGAGGGCAAGTGTGAGAGTCAAGACTGGAAAGGAGGACCTGTGGGCTGGCATAATGATGGAGGGCCTCAAATTCCATGCTAAGGAGTTGCCTCTGCTGGGTTATAACCAGGCTGTGTGACTTCATCACTTTTGAGTTTTTGAAGGATAAATTTCTGGAGTCTGAAGCATAGAATATTCATTTTGGCTACAGGAGTGAAAGGACTTGGCCATTTAGAAAGCTACTGCAGTGGTTCATGTCAAGGCTAAGAAGGCTAGAACAAAAGTAGTGGCAGTGGGATTGGGGCAGGGCATGGGGAACAGATCCAATATATAATTAAGACTTGATCATGAGTTCAGATATAAGAGGTGAGGTAGAGATAAGGGTCAAAGATGACCAGCTCAAGTGCCATTCATCCATCTGCTGTCATCTCCCATGCCTCTAACTTTCCTTTGCACTTGACCTTTACATATAGTCCATGTGGACCACAAAGCCCTCCTTACCTGCAACCTCCACTAACCTTTCCAAATTCACTTCCTACCCTTGCTCATTGTGCTTTGGCCACACTGGTCACATCACATACTCCAAGCATGCTCCTGTCTCAGGACCTTTGCACTTACCTGTTCCATCTGCCTGTAATGCTCTTCACCCAAATATCCTCATGGCTGGCACTCTGATTTCTTTCAGGTGTCTGACCAAATATCAACTGATCAGAGAGGACCCCTGTAACTATACTCTATTTGAAATAGAAACAGCTTCCGCCCATATCACTTAAAAAATACCCTTAATTGTGCTTGATTTTTCCACAGAATACTTAGCCATTCCCTTTTTCCTGAAAAGTTCTGATTATTCTGTGGTAATGATCATCACCAAACATTAGTGGCTAAACACAACAAAAATGTCTGATTCGTGCAACATGTCCACTTCAGACCAGCAGGGGGCTCCACTTGTGGTAATCCCTCAGGGTCTCAGAGTGATGAGGCTTCATGTAACATGTTGCTTCCACAACGACCACAGCAGTGGTAAGGGAATGTAGTAGTCTGTGCCCAGGCTCCTGAAGCTTCTGCCGGCAAGTGACACAAGTAATTTCTGCTCCTGTGTCACCGGCACTAATAAGTCATACGACTATACCTAAATCCAAAAGAGGAAGGAAAGCGTGCTGTCACCATGTGCACAGCAGGCAGACAACCAGCAATATTTGGGGAACAGTACTCACTATTTGGTACTATAATAGCAGACACATTAAAGAGTTATTTCTTTCTCATCAATCTCTTCTCCAGAATACGAGCATGATAGCCACGTCTTTACTTTGTTCCCTGTGGTTTCCCCAATGTTGAGAACATGCTTGGCATATAGTAAGCACTTAAAAAATGTTTGTTCAATGATTAACACCCATCCAAGGTCTCCCTCTTGGCTGAAACTCCCTGAGGGCACATTCAAGGTTCCTCTATCTTTGTATCTCCTTTGATTTCTGGACAATGTCTTGGACCTATTAAACATTTATTAAACATTTTCTTAGGAAAAAACAACCTATGGCTTAAGTCCCTGCCACCCTGTTTTATCAGAACTCAAAAATAAAGTATTTTTTAGCCGAGAGAATACTGGAAACAGATTGGGAGAATGAAGGGAGAGAGAGAAAATAGGAGCAAGGCAAAAACCTTTTGACTAGGTATGATGCGCTAGGCCCTGTGTTAGGTAATTCCGGAACTCTCAAAGATTGGGGGTAGGGGGTATCAACTGAGTCCAGATTTCTTAAAATAAATTATATTTGCTACCTGCTTTTTATTTGAATCCACCTTCTCCCCCCTCTCCCCGCAAAGCACATAGTTTAACACAATTCTCTCTGATTTGGGTTAGAAAATTTTACAACTTAGAAAGCCACATGGCTCTCTGAGTACAGATCCAATCAGCAGACACTGACTTATTAAAAAATTGCTGTCCTCTTTATCGTTGGTTTTGAGTTTACCAATTAGTCAGACTTCTTTATAGTGGGAAACTCTGCAGTTGTGGCCTTCCAGGGACAAGCCTTAGTGGGAAAGTGAACTAAACTAGCCACCGTGAGGCACCCGAGGTTGTGGCTGAGAGAAAAATGCAGTTTGTAACACAGGCGATTGACTCAAGTTTCCACTTGTTGGCTCCTGGATATTGGGTGTCAACCCCTCAGAAACGTGGAGTGAGTAGACGGACGAACATTCAGTCTCATTCAGAAGCTGAGGTTCATAGAACACATCTGTCCTAGCTTTCTAATTTATGAATAAAAACATGGTAAACATACACACAGGGAAACATGTCTGGACCAAGACAGAAAGCTCTTGGAGGCCCTTTCAAAAATGGAAAGTATGAATGTTCCCTCCTACCTTCACCTGCCAGAGAAAAAGCTGGATACAAGCATAGCAGTGAGTGCTGTGGTTGCAGAAGAGCTGGGTTTTGCTTGTTTGTTTCTAGTCTCCCCAAAGAGGAAAAGAGCAGTATGTTGGTGGTACGAAAAATAGTATTGATAGTAACACATACCCTACAAGTGAGCACCGAAGGAGACCCTGGGGAAGGGAATTGGTCTGCATCTTGGCCTGAGGACCTTATCATCGTGGCACCCTCGCTGGAGTGTGATGCAGGGAGGTGGCACCAGACATCTCCAGCAAGAATGGTTCCTTAGTGTTAGCAGGCTTCTTGGAAACAAAGGCAGGATTTCAGAAAAATGAAAATGATGCTCAAAGGCAATATCCTTTGCCAGGTCTTTTTCTCTGGCTAGAGGCTGTGACTCAATCTGGCACCAACTTCTACCTGTGCTTTGGAACGCTGGGATACCCACCTGCCTCTCAAACGCTCCAGAATGCGGGAGAGATCGGAAGAGTGGAGATGAACACCCAGTGTCACCACTAGCACCCTTAAAGTGGAGGGAGCCTAGGGCAGGGCTTTCACTCGTACAGTTGGTGAATATATACAGATTCAAGTAAAGTTCCCCTCCTGAGCAGACACAGGCCTGTACCAGTGTTCATGATTTGGCAAGCAGAGTGCTTGCTAGATTTTAGTCTTACTTGCCACTTCAGCTTGGTACCTTTCCGCAGTGAGCAACCTGTACAGCCATACGTGGCAGCCTAGCTGCTTCAACTTTCTTCAGCAAACTCTCCCATCATCTTCTGGCTCTTAGTGACTAAGATTCATCTGTAGGGAAATTTCTTCGTCAAGCTTTTGTATCCTGGGAAGTAATTCTTTCCCTTCTCTGAATATTTCCGTTCTTCTAAACATTTCTAATAGAAGCAAATGCTTCTAATTTGAAAAGAAAAGTGTGTCTCTCAACTGATTTCTTGGTGGGGCAAGTAGACTCACAGTAACAGTACTTAAGAACTCTACAAAAGGAAACCCTTATCTCTTAGCTCTGTCAGTTGAGTAACTGTGTTTCCTTGTTGGCCGGAGATTCCCTTAAACCACCACAGAAACCCCAGCACCAATCCATTGAGATGAGCATGTTTTAGAGATGGGCCAGATGGAAAGAGTCCAGATTCCATCTGTTTATTATATAGATGTGGCCACTGTCCAAATCTTGTAGAATTGCCAGGAGAGAAAAAAAATCACAAGGCGGTGCATTTTGAGGGTGATCACAGTTCTTTGGACTATTTTAAAAGCTCTGTCTGTTCCGTGTGTGTGTGTGTGTGTGTGTGTGTGTGTGTGTGTGTGTGTGTGTAAAGGACACCTTCCAGGTCTCTCTAGAGTCAGGCAGACCTGGATTTGAACTTCTGATCTATTGCTTATTAGCTCTATCAGGGCTGGTTAATTCATGTTGCTGTCCTTCAGTATCTCCATCTATGTCAAAGAGTTGGTGTGAGAAGCAAGAGATTGTAGAGACCATTCATGAAGAGCACTTAACATAGTGATCAGCACATATTAAATGACTGATAAATGGCAGCTGTTATTATTGGTAATAATATTTTTTTCAAATAGGAATTAAACACCCTTGGGTTGTATATTCACAATATTTTTTAAATTGGGGTATAGTATTTTTACAATGTTAATTTTTACTGTACAGCGAAGTGAAGTGGAGTTCCCTGTGCTATACAGCGGGTTCTTATTAGTTATCTATTTTATACATATTAGTGTATATATGTCCATCCCAATCTCCTGGTTCATCCCATCCCCTGCTTTCCCCCCTTGTGGTAATAATAATTTGTTATTATTTTAATTTTCATTAATAGTTTATTGTTTGCAAGGCTTCAACTCCCTCAAAGCATTTCTAACACTGAGCTAATGGATTCCCTGCATCCCTCAGACTTGAGACCTTCGGGAATAGTTCACAATTGTGCTTCCTGCCATATAGCCTTAAGGATAAATTCAAATATGCCAGTAGTAATTTTTTCACTTTAATTCAGCAATTGAATTTTTGGAGTACTTTCTTGGTTTAAGATGCTGGGCTGGTTAGAACTGCAAAGATATTTGTCCCAGGATCCCTTCCTCCAGGTACTTCCTAAGGCATGTACAGTGACTGTACATGACACAACATCTTTCTCCACTACACTCTCCACATAAACTCCTAGAGAGCAAAATTGCTGCCTGGTTTGTGGTTGTACCTCCAGCGTCTAGCCTAGTGCCTGGCAAGTGGCAAGTACTCAAAACAGATATTTCTGAATGAATAAAAGCAGTAGATGATGTATATCTGCTCTAGATGTCTTTCTCCAAGTCTTATCTCTAGCTCCATGCCCAACTGTTCTCTTATCTCCACACAACTTTATGCCCAAATGTGTCACACATACTGCATTTCACAGTGCATGATCACTCAGCTTTGCACGTGCTGTTCCTACTCTCTGAATGCCCTTCCTTCCTCTGCCTGTTGAGCTTCTAACCATCCTTGATGATCCAGTCAAACACCAGCTCCTCAGTGGAACCTTCCTTGACCTTCCAGAGTTAATCACACTCTTCTTGGTACTCTCTTGATATTTTGAACGAGGCTGCCCCTATCATTTGTAGGGCTCAGGCAAGAGCACAAATGGACATCCACATACCACATGTCCAAATGTTTAAGTTATAAATCAAACCAATCAATGGTTGAATAAAATATGTTCTATCTTCTTCTCTTGTCAAAGGTATACAGTAACAGAATAAAAAATATGAGACATTAGTTTTATAAGACTGAAATTTGGCAAAATATTGAAGATGGCTGAATTTAATTTAACCATCATTACTAAGCACCATTTAATTTATAGGCTGGAAATATTTAGATGAGTAGTAAAAAAAGATATGCAGAAAGATTGGTTCAAGATGGCGGAGTAGAAGGACATGAGCTCACTTTCTCCTGTGAGAGCACCGGAATCACAACTAACTGCTGAACAGTCATTGACAGGAGGACACTGGAACTCACCAAAAAAGATACCCCACATCCAAAGACAAAGGAGAAGCTGCAATGACATGGTACAAGGGACAAAATCACAATGAAATCAAATCTCATAACCGCAGGGTGGGTGATTCACAAATTGGAGAACAATTATACCACAGAAGTCCACCCACTGGAGTGAATGTTCTGAGCCCCACGTCAGGCTTCCAAACATGGGGGTCCAGCAACGGGAGGAGGAATTTCCAGAGAATCAGACTTTGAAGGCTAGCGGGATTTGATCGCAGAACTTTGACAGGACTGGGGGAAAGAGAGACTCCACTCTTGGAGGGCACACACTAAGTAGTGTGTGCACCAGGACCCGGGGGAAGGAGCAGTGACCCCATAGAAGACTGAACCAGACTTACCTGCTAGTGTTGGAGGGTCTTCTGCAGAGGTGGGGGGTGGCTGTGGCTCACCATGAGGACAAGGACACTGGCAGCAGAAGTTCTGGGAAGTACTCCTTGGCATGAGCCCTCCTGGAGTCCACCATTAGCCCCACCAAAGAGCCTGTAGGTTCCAGTGCTGGGTCTCCTCAGGCCAAAGAACCAACAGGGAGGGAACTCAGCCCCACCTATCAGCAGACAAGCAGATTAAAGTTTTACTGAGCTCAGCCCACCAGAGCAACACCCAGCTCTACCCACCACCAGTCCCTCCCATCAGGAAGCTTGCACAAGCCTCTTAGAAAGCCTCATCCACCAGAGGGCAGACAGCAGAAGCAAGAAGAGCTACAATCCTGCAGCCTGTGGAACAAAAACCACATTCACAGAAAGTTAGACAAAATGAAAAGGCAGAAGAAAATGTACCAGATGAAGGAACAAGATAAAACCCCAGGAAAACAACTAAATGAACTGCAGATAGATAACTTTCCAGAAAAAGAATTCAGAATAATGATAGTGAAGATGATCCAGGACCTCGGAAAAAGAATGGAGGCAAAGGGTGGACCTAGAGTCTGTCATACAGAGTGAAGTAAGTCAGAAAGAGAAAAACAAATATCATATGCTAACACATATATATGGAATCTAAAAAAAAAAAAAAAAAGGTTCTGAAGAACCTAGGGTCAGGATAGGAATAAAGATGCAGACAAAGAATGTACTTGAGGACACGGGGAGTGGGAAGGATAAGCTGGGATGCAGTAAGAGACTGGCATGGACATATATATACTACCAAATGTAAAATAGATAGCTAGTGGGAAGCAGCCACATAGCACAGGGAGATCAGCTCGGTAATTTGTGACCACCTAGAGGTGCGACCACCTGGAGGGAGATGCAAGAGGGAGGAGATATGGAGATATATGTATATGTATAGCCGATTCACTTTGTTATAAGGCAGAAACTAACACACCATTGTAAAGCAATTATACTTCAATAAAGATGTTAAAAGAAAAAAAAAAAGAATGGATGCAAAGATCGAGAAGATGCAAGAAATGTTTAACAAAGACCTAGAAGAATTAAAGAACAAGCACCTAGAAGAATTAAAGAACAAACAAACAGAGATGAATAATACAATAACTGAAATGAAAAATACACTAGAAGGAATCAATAGCAGAATAACTGAGACAGAAGAATAGATAAGTGACCTGGAAGACAGAATGGTGGAATTCACTGCCGCACAACAGAATAAAGAAAAAAGAATGAAAAGAAATGAAGACAGCCTAAGAGACTTCTGGGACAACATTAAATACACCAACATTCACATTATAGGAGTCCCAGAAGGAGAAGAGAGAGAGAGAGGACCCTAGAAAATATTTGAAGAGATTATAGTCAAAAACTTCCCTAAGATGGGAAAGGAAATAGCCACCCAAGTCCAGGAAGTGCAGAGAGTCCCAGGCAGGAGAAACCCAAGGAGAAACACGCTGAGACAAATAATAATGAAATTGACAAAATTAAAAGCAAAGAAAAATTATTAAAAACAACAAGGGAAAAATGACATACAAGGGAACTCCCATATGGTTAACAGCTGATTTCTCAGCATAAACTCTACAAACCAGAAGAGAGTGGCACAATATATTTAAAGTGATGAAAGGGAAGAACCTACAACCAAGATTACTCTACCTGGAAAGGATCTCTTTCAGATTCAACAGAGAAATCAAAAGCTTTACAGACAAGCAAAAGCTAAGAGAATTCAGCACCACCAAACCAGCTCTACAACAAATGCTAAGGGAACTTCTCTAAGTGGGAAACACAAGAGAAGAAATGGACCTACATAAGCAAACCCAAAATAATTAAGAAAATGGTAATAGAAACATACATATTGATAATTACCTTAAATGTGAATGGATTAAATGATCCAACCAAAAGACACAGGCTCACTGAATGGATACAGAAACAAGACCTAGGGGCTTCCCTAGTGGCGCAGTGGTTGAGAGTCCGCCTGCCGATGCAGGGGACGCGGGTTCGTGCCCCGGTCCGGGAAGATCCCACATGCCGCGGAGCTGCTGGGCCCGTGAGCCATGGCCGCTGAGCCTGCGCGTCCGGAGCTTGTGCTCCGCAACGGGAGGGGCCCCAGCAGTGAGAGGCCCGTGTACCGAAAAAAAAAAAAAAAACAAAAACAAGACCTGTATATATGCTGTTTACAAGAGACCCACTTCAGACCTAGAGACACATACAGACTGAGAGTGAGGGAATGGAAAAAGATATTCCATGCAAATGGAAATCAAAAGAAAGCTGGAGTAGCAATACTCATATCAGATAAAATAGACTTTAAAATAAAGAATGTTACAAGAGACAAGGAAGGACACTACATAATGATCAAGGGATAAATCCAAGAAGAAGATATAACAATTATAAATATATATGCACCCAACATAGGAGCACCACAATACATAAGGCAAATGCTAACAGCTATAAAAGATGAAATCGACAGTAATACAATCATAGTGGGGGATTTTTAACACCTCACTTACACCAATGGACAGATCATCCAGACAGAAAATTAATAAGGAAACACAAGCTTTAAATGACACCATAGACGAGATAGATTTAATTGATATTTATAGGACATTCCATCCAAAAACAGCAGATTACACTTTCTTCTCACGTACACATGGAACATTCTCCAGGATAGATCATATCTTGGGTCACAAATCAAACCTTGGTAAATTTAAGAAAATTGAAATCATATCAAGCATCTTTTCCAACCACAATGCTATGAGATTAGAAATAAATTACAGGGAAAAAAACGTATAAAGCACAAACACATGGAGGCTAAACAATACACTACTTAACAACCAAGAGATCACTGAAGAAATCAAAGAGGAAATAAAAGCAAACCTAGAGACAAATGACAACAAAAACACGGTGATCCAAAACCCATGGGATGCAGCAAAAACAATACAATCCTACCTCAAGAAACAAGAAAAAAATCTCAAATAAACAATCTAACCTTATACCTGAGGGAACTAGAGAAAGAAGAGCAAACAAAACCCAAAGTTAGTAGAAGGAAAGATATCTTAAAATCAGAGCAGAAATAAATGAGATAGAAACAAAGAACACAATAGCAATGATCAATAAAACTAAAAGCTGGTTCTTTGAGAAGATAAACAAAATTAATAAACCTAAAGACTCATCAAGAAAAAGATGGAGAGGACTCAAATCAATAAAATTAGAAATGAAAAAAGAGAAGTTACAATGGACATCACAAAAATGCAAAGCATCTTAAGAGACTATTACAAGAAACTCTATGCCAATAAAATGGACAATCTGGAAGAAATGGACAAATACTTAGAAAGGTATAACCTTCTAAGACTGAACCAGGAAGAAATAGAAAATATGAACAGACCAATCACAAGTAATGCAGTTGAAACTGTGGTTAAAAATCTTCCAACAAACAAAATCCAGGACCATATGGCTTCACAGGTGAATTCTATCAAACATCTAGAGAAGAGCTAACACACATCTCTCTCAAACTCTTCCAAAAAATTGCAGAGGAAGGAACACTCCCACATTCATTCTATGAAGCCACCATCACCCTGACACCAAAACCAGACAAAGATACTACAAAAAAAGAAAATCACAGACCAATATCACTGATGAATATAGATGCAAAACCCCTCAAAAAAATGGTAGCAAACAGAATCCAACAACACATTAAAAGGATCATACACCATGATCAAGTGGGATTTATCACAAGGATGCAAGGATTCTTCAATATTTGCAAATCAATCAGTGTGATACACCATATTAACAAATTGAAGAATAAAAACTATATGATCATCTCAGTAGATGCAGAAAAAGCTTTTGACAAAATTCAGCACCCATTTATGATAAAAACTCTCCAGAAAGTGGGCATATTATGTTGAGGAACCTACCTCAACATAATAAAGCCCATATACAACAAACCCACAGCAAACATCATTCTCAGTGGTGAAAAACTGAAAGCATCTCCTCTAAGATCAGGAACAAGACAAGGATGTCCACTCTTGCCACTATTATTCAACATAGTTTTGGAAGTACTAGCCATGGCAATCAGAGAAGAAAAAGAAATAAAAGGAATACAAGTTGGAAAAGAAGAAGTAAAACTGTCACTGTTTTCAGATGACATTATACTATACATAGAGATTCCTAAAGATGCCACCAGAAAACTACTAGAACTAATCAATGAATTTGGTAAAGTTGCAGGATACAAAATTAATGCACAGAAATCTCTTGTATTCCTATATACTAACAACAAAAGATCAGAAAGAAAAATTAAGGAAACAATCCCATTCACCATTGCATCAGAAAGAATAAAATACCTAGGAATAAACCTACCTAAGGAGGTAAAAGACCTGTACTCATAAAACTATAAGACACTGATGAAAGAAATCAAAGATGACATAAACAGATGGAGAGATATGCCATGTTCTTGGATTGGAAGAATCAATATTGTGAAAATGATGATACTACCCAAAGCAATCTACAGATTCATTGCAATCCCTATCAAATTACCAATGGCATTTTTTACAGAGCTAGAACAAAAAATCTTAAAATTTGTATGACGACACAAAAGACCCCGAATAACAAAAGCAGTCTTGAGGGAAAAAAACGGAGCTGGAGGAATCAGACTCCCTGCCTTCAGAGTATACTACAAAGCTACAATAATCAAGACAATATGGTACTGGCACAAAAACAGAAATATAGATCAATGGAACAGGATAGAAAATGCAGAGATAAACCCTTGCACCTGTGGTCAACTAATCTATGACAAAGGAAGCAAGGGTACACAATGGAGAAAAGACAGTCTCTTCAATAAGTGGTGCTGGGAAAACTGGACAGCTACATGTAAAAGAATGAAATTGGAACACTCCCTCACACCATACACAAAAATAAACTCAAAATGGATTAAAGACCTAAATGTAAGACCAGACACTATAAAATTCTAGAGGAAAATATAGGAAGAACACTCTTTGATGTAAATCACAGCAAGATCCTTTTTGACCCACCTCCTAGGGTAATGGAAATAAAAACAAAAATAAACAAATGAGACCTAATGAAACTTAAAAGCTTTTGCACAGAAAAGGAAACTATAAATAAGACGAAAAGACAACCCTCAGAATGGGAGAAAATATTTGCAAACGAATCAACGGACAAAGGATTAATCTCCAAAATATATAAACAGCTCATGCAGCTCAATATTAAAAAGACAAATAACCCAGTCAAAAAATGGGCAGAAGACCTAAATAGACATTTCTCCAAAGAAGGCATACAGATGGCCAAGATGCACATGAAAAGCTGCTCAACATCACTAATTATTAGAGAAATGCAAATCAAAACTACAATGAGGTATCACCTCACACCAGTTAGAATGGACATCATCAGAAAATCTACAAACAACAAATGCTGGAGAGGGTGTGGAGAAAAGGGAACCCTCTTGCACTGTTGGTGGGAATGTAAATTGATACAGCCACTATGGAGAACAGTATGGATGTTCCTTGAAATACTAAAAATAGAATTACCATATGACCCATCAATCCCATTATTGGGCATATACCCACAGAAAACCATAATTCAAAGAGACTCATGTACCCCAATGTTCATTGTAATGCTATTTACAATAGCCAGGGCATGGAAGCAACCTAAATGCCCATCGACAGATGAATGGATAAAGAAGGTGTGGTACATATATACAATGGAATATTACTCAGCCATAAAAAGGAAAGAAATTGGGTCATTTGTAGAGATGTGGATGGGCCTAGAGACTGTCATACAGAGTGAAGTTAGTCAGAAAGAGAAAAACAAATGTCATATATTAACACATATACGTGCAATCTAGAAAAATGGTACAGATGAACCGGTTTGCAAGGCAGAAATAGAGACACAGATGTAGAGAACAAATGTATGGACACCAAGGGGGGAAAGCGGTGGTGGTGGTGGTGGTGGTGATGGGATGAACTGGGAGATTGGGATTGACATATATAACTAATATGTATAAAATGGATAACTAATAAGAACTTGCTTATAAAAATAAATAAATAAAAGATATGCATAATTCACACGTTATTATCAGTACATATTATTGTGTATATTTTTATATAGTTATTCCATAAAACAGATTTTTCTTGCCTTTAGCAAAGGCATTTATCATGTTGTAATAAAAGTTTTCATTTAATTTGTGTCATATTGGCAGTTAGGCTCTAAAGGATTAAACAATAAAATGTGGGTGTATTCAGTGGATACAAAATTGGATCTATTCATGAGTGCATATTAAAGTAAATATAAAGTCAAAAAGTTAAAATTATTTCTGTCTTTTCACGAAAGTTATTTCTTCTAAATAGTTTAAATTGTCTACAAAATTTAAAGGCAAAAATACATATGATAATTAATGCATATGAAAATTTTAAATCAAAATTATTAAACTAAAACTAGTCCATCTCCAAAAAATGTTCATACCAGTGGACTGGTGCTGGGATACCCATGGCAGTTTGACCGTGGGATAAAGAAATGCAGCTGATCCCTTCACAGAGCTAAAGTTCAAGGCTTACCTCTGCAGGGCTCTGTGCCTAATTTACATATATTTAAATTTAAATGTTTTGGAAAAGTTAATTAAATCTTACTAGGTATTTTCATAAAAGTAAAACCATTTGCAAATCTAGAGTTCAATGTTCATCTAATTACCAATGTAAATAATCAGTATCATAGTTCATGCATTAGTTAGATCTAGGTCTACATCTGTAAGTTTAAGAGTAATGACAATGTTTAAAATATTGCCACTTGTTTTTTCAGAAACCATATGCAACAGTTTTGAATAATGAGATAGTTGGTGGGTATCTTCCAGGCCACAAATTGGAGCATCAAGAGAAGCAAGAAAATTGATGCTCAGTACTGCTGGGAAATGATGCTATTTATGTAAGAGGAAAGGTATGACAAGGCTGTTTGTCTCTCTTACCTGAGAACTTCCACTGCTCCAATCCTCTTCTCGCTCAAAGCAGTGTTTCACCTCCAGCACTGGGAATAGCATAACCTGTATACCTTCAGGACAGTCATATGCGTATAGTTCAAGGATATGAGGCAAGAGGTGTTTCCCTGCAGGCCTGAAGGATGTTAGTCTTGAGAGCAGTGTTTGGGATTACCAGACACGTGCAGGCCTTGAGTGCCAAATCGTAAGTAATAGAGTTCATGAGCTCTTCAATAAAATGTGTGTGTGTGGTGGTGTGACATGCTGCCAGTATTCTTTACATAGTGTTACCTCCATGGAGCCCTTGCTTCCTCCAGCAAGAATCCTTGAAATCATCCTGGACCCCTTTCTTTCACATCCTCTATCAAATCCATCTCCTAATCCTATTGGCATTGACTTCAAAGATAATTCTTGAATTTGACCATGTATCCAGCTTCTACCACCACTATCGTAACCAAAGCCACTGTTATCTTTCATCTTTTGTTGGTGCTCTGTGCCTCCTCAGTCATCTGGTTCCACTCTTCCCTCCCCTGATGCCTCCTAAAGTCTATAACAGTAGGCAGTCATCCTCTTAAAACATAAGTAGCAACATGTTGATCCTGAGCTCAAATTACTTCAATGCCTTCCTGCTCCATTTAGAATAAAGGTTACGGTCTTTGCCATGGTCTACAAGGCGGTCCCTCATTTGCCCCCTCTCCCCCTCTCTTTCTTCATTGCCTGCCGTTTACTCTTTGCTTGCTGTATTTCAGCCACAGGGGCCTTCCACTGTCAGATACTCCCAGCACATGTCACCCTCGGAGCTTTTGTCCTTCTCATTGCCCATAACTGAAACCCTCTATGCCAGAGTCAACCACTAGTCCTGACCTCATTCCCTGCTCACCCTTTCTAAAAAGCAAACTTTGTCCTCCTCTATTACTTTTTTTCTTTAGCAATTTTTAAAATTAAAGTATAGTTGATTTACAATATGGTGTTAATTACTGCTGTACAGCAAAATGATTCAGTTATACATGTATACGTTTTTTAATATCCTTTTCCATCATGGTTTATCGTAGCATACTGAATATAGTTCTCTGTGCTATACAGTAGGACCTTGTTGTTTATCCATTCTATATATAAAAGCTTACATCTGCTAACCCAACCTTCCACTCCATCCCTCTCCCAACCCCTTTCTCCTCGGCGACCACCAGTCTGTTCTCCATGTCCATGTTTCTGTTTTGTAGATAGGTTCACTTATGGTATTTGTCTTTCTCTTTCTGACTTACACTTAGTATGATAATCTCTAGTTGCATCCATGTTGCTGCAAATGGCATTATTTCATTCTTTTTTATGGCTGAGTAGTATTCCATTGTATATATGTACCACATCTTCTTTATCCATTCATCTGTCAATGGACATTTAGGTTGTTTCCATGTCTTGGCTATTGTGAATAGTGCTGCTGTGACTTTAGGTGCATGTATTTGTTTGAATTATAGTTTTGTCTGGATATATGCCCAGGAGTGGGATTGCTGGATCACTCCTCTATTCTTTTACTTTGCTATATTTTTATATTGAAACTAAATAAAAATATAAATTTTTATTTAGAAGACTTATCAGTACCTGATATAACATATCTATTTTAAAATGTTATGTATCTTTCATCCAGATGTGTCATTTTAGATTTGGTTTATGTGGTTCAAGGACCTGACTTAATCCCCTTGCTCTGGAGATGGACATTTTACCCAGGTTTGGCCATTCCTGTCCACAGTGATTGGTTTGAGATTGGACAAGTGGAGCAAATAGGTATCTGCCTAATACAGTTTCTGAAACATTTTGGAAATAGAAGCTCTGATTTTGTTGGAGTTGCTAAATTGGAGCTACTAGTAGCCATTCCACCCATCTATGGGAGTAACCACTTGAAAATAAAGACAACACAGAGGAAATTACGCTTAAGAGAAGGAAAGAGAGATTCTTGAATATTTAGTTTGAGCACCTGGATTTTCAGTTCAATGATCCAATGAATTCATCTTTTCACTTAAGCCAATTTGATTTGCAGCCACCAAAAGATTCTGACGAATATAATTACACCGCATTATACCTATATTTACCTCAACATTCTCATACAATGATTTCTGGGTAAATCAGATTTTATTGAAGGGTTGGTGTATCTAAAATGAATTACCACATGGAGGGTTGTAATAATAATATGATATAGTATATTAATATTATTATCTTAATATAACATACCAGTTATATAATAATAATAATCTAATCTAATAATAATCTAATATAATTATAAATAATCTATAATATAAAAATAAATACCCTAAATGTTATACACTAAATACAGCATTTCCCATAGTCTAAGAGAAAACAACCCAAGAAGTTGAACAGTTCACAGGGCGTTTTCTCATCAGTGTTCCATACCCAACCTTACACCTCTGTCCTCATATATGTGACTTTCTTAAAAAAAATGCCTCTTGTTTCTAAACTCCCATGGGAGAAACTCCACCCACCTTTTGGGAAATCCTACCCTTATACACAGGATTTGGTTTTATTCCCGGGTCCATCCCTCTTCCCTAGCATTGCATTTCCCGAAGTCTGAGTTTTTCAGCCTATAATAATGCCCAGGGCTGGGAGTGGAATGAGGGAGAGTGGTGGGAAGGGGTGGCACCAGCAGGCCAATCCAAGGTGGCCTCTGGAATTTCAAGTACCTCAGAGTAGCCCAGGGCGGCCGTGGGTGTCCCAAATCCAGACTGCTTTTCAGGTCTCCCTGCTAGGGGGAGTGGCAGACATTTTGTCCAACAAGTATTTCCTCTGGTCCCACAATTAACTGTTGGATCACACACATACAAGCACTAACAATTCTCAAAGGCAATGTCGTCTAGAAAGCAACGATTTCCTAAGCACCCTCCTGGAGTCTTGCAGAGTTGTGTCGGTTCTTTTTCTTGATCCTACCTCTAACCTTTATTAGAAATGATACTCTCTCAGTCATGATGGGAGCATGAGAAGGTCTTACATGTGCCATAATGTATAGGAGCTGATTAAATTTTTAGCCCAGGGATCATCTTCCTCCCCAGTGTCCTGGTCTGGGGGAAGTGAGATGGGAAGTTGTCTACAGAGGGGACAGTTTCATTAACTTAGTTACAATATCTTTCTCCCCTGTTGGGTCTGGGGCTTCTTGAAAAGTTCTAAGTTTCACAGCCAGAGTAGATAATAAACAGGTGCTGGATTAACGAGTGACATCTGCCATGGTTATATTTAGGATTCATCACTCGTGAATATGTTAATGGACTTTATTTATACACATTACTAAACAAATGGATTTGAAGACTTTATTTTGGGCCAAGCTCTTGGTTTTCCAGAAGTTGCTGATTAAGATGAAAATATCCGAGAAGGAAAATAAATCCTTAAGCTCCAGTAAAGTGGAATCAGTTCCCATATTGGCCAGAAGAGGGCAGAGTCCCTGTGGGAATGTGGCAGGATAGATGTATTTTGATACTGCAGAAAGGTTTTGGAGCATAGGCACTGGCTAGGGAAGGGAAGAGTAAGTGGCAAAGAGAATTTGGTGGGAGACAGAGGAAGAAATAATTTCTAAAAGGTGACATAAGATTTTAAAAATTCTGTTTACTCCATCCAAGTTCATCATTCATTTATTAACTTATTCCTTTATCAAACATTGCTGAGCGCTTACTATGTGTCAGACTCTGTGCCTGGGGTGAGCAATGCAGAGATGAACACAGCGGACATGGTCTGGGGAGTGTACAGACCAGGAAGGGTTACAGGCATTAAACAATTAAGTGTGTGTGTAATTAATGATTTTGATAAGAGCTATGGAAGAAAATAACAGGATGTTATGAGAACTGCTTTAAGTTGGAGGAGATCTCTCTGATGAAACCTGATGGTTGAAGAGTCATGTGGAAAGTTAGGAGACACGTGTTCCAGGCAGAAGGAATAGCTTGTATGAAGGCCCTGAGGTTGGAGGGGGGTTGGAATCTTCGAGGAATTAAAAGCAGGTCAGTGTGGCTGCACAGGGGTAGCGGCTGCACAGGGGTAGCGGCTGCACAGGGGTAGCAGCTGCACAGGGGTAGTGGCATGAGGTAGGTTTGGAGAGGTGAATGAGGATCATGCGGGGCCTTTTAAGCCATGCTCAAGGGTTTGGATTGTCTTTTTCTTCCAATTTGAAAGCAGTCACCGTTTATTAACTGACCAGATTACAGAAATAATCAAGGTAGATGCCTTAGTTCATCCTTCTAATAAGCCTATTGATCTGGTGTCAGCGTCTCCACCTTCTAGAAGATGGGTGGCCTTTTTCTTCATTACACCTAGTGGAGAAGACAATTTGAAGGGTCACGGGAAGTTGTTTGCTTCTCTGAGACGTTTTCCAACAGAACAGATCTCATGAATCAGATCCTCCATGCAGATGACGCCACATTTACTAAGTGATGGAGCAATCCATGTGTTATCTGTCAGGGCAATTCACTTCTTGTTGATTTTGCCGTAGCCAAACTTGTAGATCAGTTCCTTCTCTGACTTCAGGTTTGGGTACCCCCAATGCAATACGTGGTTCCACAATCTTCAGCATGTTGACTGAAGCCTCGTTGAGCTTCACAAAGGTGTCACTGAAGACCTGGAGGAGGCGAAGAAGCTGCAGCACCTTTCGGACCTTTGAGCTCACACCATTGCTACCTCTGATCCTGATGACAAGTGCCAATCTGAGTTCCTCAGGCACATAGAAGTCGCCAGCTTTTCTTGCCCTCCTAGCCATTCGAATATTGCTTCTGTACATCTGCCTGTACTCCTTGTAACAGTGCTTAGCCTCTTCATTGATAAACTTCCTCCTTGCCTTTCAAAGCATCTTTTGGATAACTTCTCAGGAGCTTGATCTTCAGCTCTGTGAAATTTATTTGCTTTTTCTGAACGGTTTCTGGTACAGCAGGAACTTCTTTTTTTCCTCTTCTGCACCCTCCATGATTCCAGCCAGAAAAGAGCAGGTTTGGATATTCTTGTACAAGCAACGGGAAGCCCTGAAAGGGTCTTAAGCAGAGGCATGGATCATCTTATTCATATTTTGGAAGATCACTCTGGGAGTTCCCTGGTGGTCCAGTGGTTAGGACTCTGCACTTTCACTGCTGAGGGCCTAGGTTCGATCCCTGGTCAGGGAACTAAGATCCCGCAAGCCGCGAGGCGGGCCAAAAAAAAAAAAATCACTCTGGCTGCAGTGTGGAGAATGAACTGGAGGGCTATTGGGGGAAGCAGGGGTGTTAGGAGGCTGTTACAGTAGTTCAGGGAAAAGACGATGATAGCTTGGACTAGGGTGGTGACAAAACGTGGCAAGAACTGAGTGAATTAGAAACATATTTGAGGACAGACTTGGCAAGACTCGGTAATCGGAGGTTGAGAAAAGGTGTCAAATGTTTTCTGACTACTTTCTATCATGAGCAATTGGGGAAGTCTAGGGAAAGGCAGGCTGGGGGTGTGAGGATGGAGAGTGGAGAGTAGAAAATGAAAAGTTCAGTGTTGGATCCCCGTAGCTTGAGATCCCTGTGAGATACCCAAGTGAAGATATTCTGGCCTGGAGCTCTGAAAGGAGGGCTGAGTGAGAGATTCAAACTTGTGGATCAGCCCTATATAAAAATGGCATCTAGGGGCTTCCCTGGTGGCGCAGTGGTTGAGAGTCCACCTGCCGATGCAGGGGGCACGGGTTTGTGCCCCGGTCCGGGAAGAAGCCACATGCCGCGGAGCGGCTGGGCCCATGAGCCATGGCCACTGAGCCTGCGCGTCCGGAGCCTGTGCTCCGCAACGGGAGAGGCCACAACAGTGAGAGGCCCGCGTATCGCAAAAAAAAAAAAAAAAAAAAAAAAAAAAAGGCATCTAGAACCATGAATGTGGATGAAGTTACAGAGTCAGGGAGAACACAGAGGGATGAGATGTCCCAGGACTGAATTCTGAGAAACTGTAACCAAGGCAGGGATCACAAACATAGTCTGGATTTTGTGGATTAATGGGAAGAAAGTCCTTTCAGAAATGTATCCAGTGAGGGGCCACCTCATCTTTCTTTCCTTGTAAGGAACTCTTATGTATTAGTTTCCTGCTACCACTGTAACAAATTATCTCAAACTCAGTGGCTTAAAACAATACAGATTTATTCTCTTCAGCTTCTGGAGGTCAGAAGTCCAAAATTGGTCTCACTAAAATTAAGGCACTGGCAAGGCTGCGTTCCTTCTGAAGGCTTACGGGAAAATCTGTTCCCTGGCTTTTTTCTGACTTCTAGAGGCTGCCCACATTCCTTGGTATGTGACCTGCTTCCATCTTCAAAGCCAGCAAATGACAGGTGGAGTTTTTCTCTTGCTGCGTCCCTCTGACTCTGAGTCTCCTCTCTCCCTCTTTTATTTCTAAAGATGCCTTGTGATTCCATTGGGCTCACTGGGATAACCAAGGATGCCGTCCTCATCTCAGGACCTGCTGATCAGCCGCTTTACTTCCATCTGCAGCATTAAATCCCCCTTGCCATGAAATGTATTGTCACAAATTCACAGGTTCAGTAGATTAGGACATGGGCATCTTTGGGAGTCATTATTCTGCCGACCAAACCTTACAAGTCTTGCTTATTCCTCTTTGGAAAAGTGTAAAAGGGTACACGCTACTCCTCAAGTCCTAGAAGAAAGTCTCCCGTGATAGTCCAAAAGGGTGCGCTTGACAAAAGTGGCGAGACTTGCTTGTGTGTCTGTGTATATTTGTGCACCCATACCTATATTTCAGCAATTCACCCAGTTGGATAAGAAAGAAAAACAACTAGTGAAGTCATTGATTAGGGACTTGTTTATATTTATTCCCTTGTCAACTAGAATAGGGGTCCTTGGGCTGTTATCATAACGAATGTCTCTGTCTTAGCGCATTTGGCCTGCTATAACATAATACCATAGACTGGGTAGCTTGTAAACAACAGAAATGTATTTCTTACAATTATGGAGGTCGGGAAATCCAAGATCAAGGTGCTGGCAGATTCGTAGTGTCTGACGAGAACTCGCTTCCTGGTTCATAAACGGCCATCTCGCTATGAGCTTCCAGGAAGGGGTGAAGTGTCTCTCTAAGGTCTGTTTTATAACGGCACTAGTCCATTCACGAGGGCTACACCTTCGTAATCACCCCCAAGGGCCCCAACTCCAAAGATCATCACATTGTGAGTTAGTATTTTCAACAGATGAATTTTGCAGGATACAAACCTTCAGTTTATAGCAGTCTCTTAGTAAAACATAATGTCACTTAATACTTGTTAGAATGGTAAACAAACAAACAAACAAAAACACCCACAAGTGCCTCCCCACCCCCCTGCCCTGACCATACCGGCACTGTGTATTCAGTAACCTGTAACAATCATTTGTGGCTGGTACCGGTGTCACAGCAACTCTAATCTACACAGAAGGAAATTGAAGTTTTCGGAGGTTACGTAGATGTGCCAAAGTCACCCAGATGATGCAAGATTAAGGTGGAGACAGAATTCAGTGCTCTCTGACCCTGGGCCCGTGTCCTTATTTATTCCTTCATCTTACTTCTCTCAGAGCTGTTTTCTATTTAGAGGCAAAATGTCCGAGTTGGACTATGATATACACATACGGAGAATCATATTGCATGTACATATAGATATTATATATACTAATACATATGAAAAAGCCAAATGCCTACTAACCCATTGAAGTTTTTGATCAATATAGATGTAAAAAAGCAAATAAGGCAGATTGAATGAAATCAGCATTTTTATTACTTGGCTGATATAAATTTTACTTGGACCAATAGGTGTTTGTTTATTTACCCAATAATGTTCCCCTTCCCCCCGTTTTTTATTATGGTAAAATATACCCAATAATGTCTTGTATTAAAAAAGATGAGACTTTGGTGTCTAAATTTTTTTGAGTGAGTTAATGCACTTTCTTGAAGTGAATGCTTATTCATTTCAATTCTCTTTTAAAGAAATATTTGAGGCTACAAACTTATACCTAAGAACCACTTTAACTGTTCCCCATACGTTCTGATATGTAATACTTTGATGGTTGTTCAGGTCTAGATATTTCGTAATTTCCGTTATCATTTCCTTTTTAACTCATGAATTGTTTGGAGGTGCTTTTAATCAAAATGTGGTATTCCCCCTTTTCTATATTGCTGTTGTTGTCTAACCTAGTGATAATGTGGTTAAAATGTATTCTATGACATCAGATTTTTGAAAAATTTCGTGCTGTCTTTGTGACTGGTATGGGATCGATTTGGATAAGTGTTGTATGTGTGCTTGAATAGAACGTGTATCTTCGATTTGGAGAGTACACTTTCATGTAGCTGTAATTAGCATGTTGAATCCACGATGCATGGCCTGCCACAAAAACACAATTTAAAAATTTTTCAGTGGGAGTAGACTTCCTCTGTCCCTGGGGATAAATTCTGGAAATTGTGGTGTCTTTTCTGCGGACTCTGAAGTAATAAACAGTCCCGTTCTCACTTTGGTCCCCAAATCACCATCTCTGGTGAGTGTCTGGCGGGATATATCAATCAGTGCTTCAGTCTGCATTCAGGTGAGATGGTACCTCCCTGCATGTGGATGACTGTGGGCTTCCTCGGGGGATACGGCTGGCTTCTGGATCCTAGCCTCTTCTCTCTCCCCCACCGGCTTCTTCTTAAGCTGCTGCTCTGTGTGTCTAAGCTTCCTATCTTAGTGAATGGCACCAGCACCCACTGCCTAGGTCAGAACTGGCAATTTTCCCGGACTCCTCTTCCCATTTCCACTCCTATTTCTAACAAACACCGAGAGTCATCAACTCTGCTTCCCAAATATGTCTCAAATTGCTTCAGTTCTTTCCATCTCTGCTGCTGCTGCCTCTGTTCAGACCACCTTTATTGCTTGCTTCCATCATTGCAATCACCTGAGAGCAGATCCCCATCTCCACTTTGCACCCTACTTAATTCTTTCTGCTGTAGCCAGTGATTTTTCTAACGTATAAATCTGATTACATCATTCTCTGCTCAACTCATTCAGTGGTTCCCTATAGATCATAGAATAAACTTCAAACTTCTTAACTTTGTTTACACGGTCCTTCAGGATCTGGCTCTGTTTTAAAAAATTTCTCTCCAGAGTCTTGTGTGATCATTTCCCTCTTCCTAAAACAAACCTACACTCTAGCCATTCTTACAGGCCCTAAAATATGCTATGCTTGTTCACCTTGAAACATAATGTATAGGACTTTATGTCTTTGAGATTGATGATCTTTCTTGAGTTTACACATCTTAACTCCAAAAGAGTGGAACGATGGAAAAAAGATTAACACACACACACGCACACACACAAATACATACAGATATATACATACATTTGTGTGTATAGACACATATATTAATATATATTTTGGATAAATATATGGAAAATGTACATAAGTGTATGCATATATGATGGAAATTAGCAATCAATAAATGCTTTTAAAAATTGTATATGGATATTCAGTTATAGACAGCAGGTTACACAATACATTAATTTTCTCTTCTTCCCTAGATTCCATCAGAATCATAGTAAAGGCATGTAAAAGCGATAAATCCATGAGTACACAAAGAATGTGATTGGAATCATTAAAAAATAAGAGATTTCCACATATTTCTGGAATACAGATTCAGCAAATTTTGCAGAGCAGAAGAAGCTGCCTCTTCCACTGCACACAGAGGAAGACAGAGACAAGAGAAATCAGATTTGCCCAGAGGAATCCCAGAAAGACTTAGGATTCTGGAAGTCCAAGTAGAGTAGTGGGTGGTATTTAGGCTTAGGGCTGAAATCCGGGTGATTACATGGGTCAGTGGACTGCCATCCATTTCTCTGGGCATAAAATGTCATCAATTTGCTTTCTCTCCTGAGCCTAGAAGTCAGAGGTGACTTCCCAGGAGACCTCAAGTGTCTTAAAAAAAAAAAAAGAAAGAAAAAAAGAAGACCTCCATATACCTGTGGTATGAAGAGTTGAAAAGATAAAATCAAGAAAATCCCCAGAAAACAAAACAGAGAGAAATTTAAAAATATATATTTAAAATATCCAAGCAGTGTAGAGGATTAAACCAGCCCTATCTGATCAACAGGGCATCCAGAAGATAGAATAGAGAAAACAAAGGTGAATAAATTATCAAAGGAACAACATAAGAAAATTTCCCAAGATTAGAGTCAAATAATCAACTTCTCAGTGAAGCATTCCCAGACTAGCCCATTAAAACTGTAGTCCCTCCACCTAGCCCCTCCTTACTTAATTGTTCTCTTTTCAACTTATAACCACCTGGCATACAATGTATTTTACTTGTTTGTTTAATGTCTCTCTTCCCATTAGAATGTAAGCTCCCTGCAGGTAAGGCATTCGGTCAGTTTTATTCACTGGGGCATCCTCAGCGCCTACTCAGTGCTTGGTACAGTCGGTGTTCAATAATTATTTGTTGACTGAATGAATAATAGAATGACTCAAGAGATCTAAACCCTCATCTGCTGTGGAAAGAATTCAGTTGATAACGCCTCAAACTGGTTTCTCAATAAAATGATATATAGGCCTATAATTTAGAAATATGAGACAACCCCCTGAAGCAATTACTAAAACAGTCAAAGGCACTTAACTGCATCTGAGGAATAAGATGGGAGAGTAGGAGTGGGAGGGGGCAAGTCGCTGTTGATTTTCATCGTAAGTTATTGCAAACTATTTGCTTTTTTCACCATGTGACTGTACTTTTTTGTTTGTTTGTTTTGTTTTTTGGGTTTTTTTTGCCGTACGCGGGCCTGTCACTGTTGTGGCCTCTCCCATTGCGGAGCACAGGCTCTGGACGCGCGGGCTCAGCGGTCATGGCTCACGGGCCCAGCCGCTCCGCAGCATGTGGGATCTTCCCGGACCGGGACACGAACCTGTGTCCCCTGCATCGGCAGGCGGACTCTCAACCACTGCGCTACCAGGGAAGCCGTGCACTGTTTTTTTTTAAGAGTGTATATGTCTTAGAAAACATTTTGTATTTATTTTCTGTAAATATATATCAACAATAATAATAGCTAACATTTATTGAGCACTTATTACATGCTAGGCATTGTGCTAAGCTTTATATGGATTCTTGAGGAATGTATTACATATCTGTTGTCATTTTACATGGATTGAAAACATCTGGATTTAACTTAAAAATAGAAAAAAAAAACTCGCTCAATCCCCAAATGTAAATATTTAGTAAGCTTAAACTCAATCGAATAAATTCTGCTTCTCAATCTTCATAACAAAGATATGAATTTGATATGCCTCTTCCTCTCCTTAAAATGCAAGAAACAAAGCATCATGCCATATTTTTTAAAGTTTTTATTTATTAGGAAATCCTCATAGAACTGCAAAAGCACCTGTCAACAGGAACTATAGAAACTGAAGGAAAAATTGTGCGTAAGCTCTTTTGGAGACATCTGTCTGTGTCATCTGCTTGCTTTCCCACCACCCTTCTTTCCACATTTCTCTTTCAGTCGGTTCATCTGAAGTGTAATTGACCTTTGTTTCAGGAAATTTATGGGATTTTCACAACATGAAATGGCTTCTGACAGAGTCATTTTTGGGCCTCAGCTCTGATCTGCTTCCTCCTGTCTGTGCCCGGATATTCTGCTGTGACGCCATCCATCACTGGTTCAGGAACACATGGTGCCGTCACCGCGGCAAATCATTCTTCCATCATTGCAGAGGTGAAATTGAAACATTGATAGCTGTTAACAAAAATCCTTTTAGCACAGTTCTGTCGTTTGGACGCTTCTGGGGTTTAGACTGTGCTCTGGATCTGTTGGGAGCAGCCCCTTCTTCCCTTTCCTTTTTGCTTGACTAAACTCCTCCTCATTTCTCAGGCTTCAGCTGAGATGTGCCCCTGGAGAAGCCTTTCTCGACAATGACCCCACCTGAATGTGGATCCTGCAGCTCCCAGAGTATCCCTCTGACATTGACTTCATAGACTGACTTGTTGCTGCCATTTATTTTCAGTCTCCTGTGCTGGACCTCATGATCCCTGGGCACAGAGACTGAACTCTTCGCCTTGCTACCTCCAGCACACGGTGTGGTGCCCTGGTATGTAGTAGGTGCTCAGTAACCATTTGAATGAATGAATGAATGAATGAATGAAAGCCACTGTCACTGTGTACAGTTCCACTTTAGTTTCACATACTGAGTATGTATGAAAAATAACAACCAAAACAACTGGACAGCTATGCTTAACAATTTCTGAGTGAAAGGCTAATGAGTTAAATAATCTTGGCCTAAATCCAGAAGTTAAGGGAAAAAGAGATAACGAGAAGGCTGTGCATACTTCCTGTGTTCTGTAGGAAATAAATATTTCCTAAGCTCTTTTCCTCCAGCAATTTCCGAAGTTGAGAATGCACCATATAATTTTATAGCCCCATGAAAGAAGAAAGTAAAATGCTTTCAAAATGGTTTGTGCCACATGCTGTAACCTAGCCTCTTATTTATGGCTTGAAAAATAGGTGAGGGAAAGTTGTTATATATTCCTGTTTCTTCAGAGCCTTTGAATAATAGTTAACAAAGACCACACTGAAAATTGAACTTATCACTCATGAGATCAGCTTCTGAATTATGTGAAGCAAAAAAGTTTCCAATACAGTCCCCTCCGCCACCAATCCCTCCATCCCCTCAGCTGGCATGAGAGAAGCATCGTAGTTACTTCATGCCTTTTCTACTGCTGCTCTTCATTTGACCAGAGCTAATATGCGCTGAATGCCCTTCCAAATGACAGGAAAAAGTTGAAAGAGAACTTTAAAGGTGATTTTAAAATTTTAATCTAAGGCTAGTTGAAAGATGATTGTTTAAGGTCGTTCTGTGATTATTGGGAAATTGGGCAAGATTTCACTTTTTAGTTCAAGTATGTGACAGGCGAAGAAATAGCAAATCAAAGAGAAAAATAGAAGAACAAAATTATTCTACTTTGATGGCTTATGTGTTTTATCTGTGATGCTAGATTTTCAGTTTATGTAACTCTGAGGGAAAATGGATACATCAGGATGCTATTAATAATAATTGTGGGAAATTTTTCATTGATTTATGTGAGATCAGACTCTGGCCCATTGTCTCTTTTCATTCGGCAGTTTTTTCTTTTGTAAGAAAAGTACTTTGGTTAAACAGAGTGTATCATTGACCTGAATGGTGTTCCAGAGACATATTTAGTTACAAGTTGAAACAGTGTTGGTCCCAAATCTATTACCAGAATAATAGTCACATTATCTCTCATTCATCTATGGGTGATAATATGTGATGTTTCAGTTACTTTCTTCACTAGCTCTACTTTGTTTACTAGACCCTAGTTGCCATTGTATATTGTTATTATTATTATTTATGCTTAATTATGAATTACTTTTTATGTTATCTTAAATTTGAGGAAGGACATATCTCCCACACATATTTAAAGTTAAGTATATATATATAAATATATTAATATATAAATTAAAATATAAATATTAAATTAAGTTAAATTTATTTAACTTAAATTATATTAAGTTAAATATATAAATATATATATATTTTATACATACATACATGTATGTATATGTGTTACATATATATATACACATATAACTGCAGTGGTTGTGAAATAGACAAGCTCTCTCGTGAAACTCCACTGCTGACTATGAGGTTGCTATTTTGCCATCTGTTGGTTTCAGACTCCAGTAGCTTCTGTTATCAGTCCAGGAAGTTCCTTGTTTCTCTAACCTGGAAATATAATAGGAAGCCATGTACACGTGAGCTATGGGAGAGCCAGGAAGGGTTCCCCCCATCCGTTACTCTTTCCTTATTCTAAATTCTCATCACTTGGAACTGATTCCTTTGTGTTTAGGTTTTGTGGGCATCTTGGTATCACAGAATCCTAGAATTTTAAACCTAGAAGGAATATTAAAGATCTGATCCAACCACCTTCCTAAGCCTGTAGATAAGGAAACTGAAATTCAGAATTTTGTCCAAGGTTTTACACTCTGAGGGTGGTAGAACCACTAGAATCAAGGCCTTCTGAAGGTCACTTCTGCTGACTCTCACTGTGTTCATTCATTTCTTCGCTCTTTAATTTACGGCATAGTCAGGATTCTTCCGGGTGAAAGTGAGAAAAACCCAAATCTGACATACTTCAAGGAAAGAAGAAACGTTATTAGCCTCTGGGCACGATAGGCTCAAATAATGTCTTCCACACTTGGACTGTCTCCAAATCTTGCCTCCTGTCTGTGTGGGCTTCATCCTCAGGCAAGCTCATCTCGTTGCTGTGGCAACACGCCTTCCTCTTCACCACCCTCCCCTCAGAAGTTGCAGGCATGCATCCTACCAGCTTTCATTCCACCAGAGTGAGAAAGGCTCATTCTCCTAGTTAGTCCCGGAAAAGTGGTGACATGAAATCTCACGGGTTTGCCTTGGGTCATGTGCCTGAACCTATCAGGGGGTCAGAATAGATCAACTGGCCTAGCTTAAGTCACATGCTCTCCACTGCCACCAGGGGAATCTCATAGGCTGAGAGTGAGGGAGAGGAACTTCCTCCAAAAAATTAAAAAGCAAATAAAAATCGGAGTGCTGTGGCAGAGGAAAGTAAAATAGAGACCAAGCCGTTTAAAGCAACCACTATCAGCTTCAAGTCCATACTGTATCTCAGACACCGTGCTACGTGTTTGTCTGGGTAGCATCTGTTGTTCGTTCATTTGCCTACCGGTTGTTTATTTTTAAAAATGAACATGCTGGCCGAAAGCTGAACTGACAGTAATGGAGTCAAGGAGAGATTACATTGGATGTGTTGAGGGGGTGATGGGGAGACAAAGGGGAGAGGTTTGGGGTGCAGAATCCTGCACAGGGGAGGAAAAGTGAGGTCTGAATGAAGGTCAGCGGGGGTCCAGAGTACAGGAGAGACCTTGGAAAAGGCCTATGAGAGGCTGCCGGTCTCCACTGGGCTATCTGCTCGGTCTCAGCTCTGCTCCCTGAGCAGATAACCCCGTGGAGATGCGGCGCGGTTGATTCATTCATTTGCGCACGCATTTTGGGAAGGCCTTCTGTGGCCAGCTGCTGTGCCAGGTGCTAGGGAGGCAGAGGTGGTAAGACGGATCTTCCCTCATCATCCCCCGGGGGCATGTTACACAAAGCTTTGTGACAACTGCAGGAATTGCTACCAGGGAGAAGTCCAGAGCGTTCCAAGAGAATATACAGAGGACCTGACTGTGTGCAGGATGTGGGCAGGGAGAAAGGCAGAGAAGGTCCCCTAGAGTAATACTGAAGAACTGGAGGAGGCTTGCTAGGGCGGAAGAGAGACTGGGAGAAGAGAAGGAATTCCAGGCAGAGGGTACTGCAGCCTGTGCAAAGGGGCTCAACGTTGTTGGGGAACAGTGGGGAAGGCCAGTGACTGCTCAGGCTGGAAGAGGAATAAGAGCCAGACCATGCCACTCGCTTCGGGCCACTGGAAAGACTTTGAAATTTATTTGCAGACATTCGGCCTGTGATCAGATTTGTGTTTTTAGAAAGATCCCACTTGCTGAGGGTGGAGAAAGAATTGAGGGGGGCGGGTGAGACTACACAGCCAGGGCTTAAAGAGGGGATGGTGTAGAAGTGGCAACAGAGTTGGAGAGAAAGCAATCACAGTCAAGAGGTGACTTGAGGACGTGGGGTGTGAGGGCGAAGCTGGGGCGAAGTGAGAGTAGCATTGCCATATATGCACTACTGAATGTAAAATAGCTGGCTGGTGGGAAGCAGCCGCATAGCACAGGGAGATCAGCTCGGTGCTGTGCGATGACCTAGAGGGGTGGGATAGGGAGGGCGGGAGGGAGACGCAAGAGGGAGCGGATATGGGGACGTGTGTATGCATATGCTGATTCGCTTTGTTGTGCAACAGAAACTAACACAGTACTGTGAAGCAATTATACCCAATAAAGATCTATTAAAACAAAATAATAAAATAGAAAAACATCTGAAACAAAACAAAACAAAAAGAGGTCTTTGAATTTCTTAGTATTGGAAAGGTGACCTCAGCAATAGTTGGACAGGCAGTGCAATAGACCCATGGGTTTGTGAAAGTTTCACATTTTCGTTAGCTGGTTGAAGAGCAGGTTTTATTTTCCATGACAGTATTAAATTGGCTGGGGATTAGGCTGAATGTAATTGTTTTATGGCCAAATGGATCCCATTGTGATAGTGACCATATATCAGCCTGCCAAGTGCCTGATTTAAGAGTACAAGGCCACAGGGAACTTCTCTGAGTCTACAGATTTGCTGACCAAAGATAAAGGAATGGGACCTTAAACTCTGGCAGCCCCGCAGAATGTCCTGGGTCTTAACGGTCTTGCTTGCTACAGTTTAGATAATCCCTTAAATCTGTAAGAGTTCATATATGTAGACTCTGGAACTATATTCTTGGGTTGATGAATGGGATGAATAGCCAGGTTCAGATGCTCTGCAGTGCCATGGAAGAATTCCAGTTGATGTGGGGCAAAGACTCCAAGACTGGGTGTGCCGTCATGATGGTGGTCTTCTGGAAAACCAGCTTTGCCAAAATGAATTTGAGCCTGGGAAGCTAGAATTAAATATGTTAGGGATGTGCACCCGAAGGAAAGTGTATCCTGAGCAGTGACTGATAGGATAGTCTACGGTTGTACAATAGTCTAGAGAACAGAGTGTGGAACCAGAGTCAGGGACTTACGGCTCTGCCACTTACCAGCTCTGCCTCCCAAGCCAGTCACTAACGGTTTCCGAGCCTCAGTTAACCTATTTTTAAAGTAAATATAACAATAATAATAATACCTGCTATGTCACCCAGCATGGTGCTGAAGATGAAGATGACGAAATGAAGATGAGAAGAAACGAAATTTGTGAAAGTGCTTTGTAAGCGAAAAATGAAGATGCTAAAAGAATTGTCATTATTTGTTCCAGTCAAGATAGGCCAAATTGTACCATGGTCAGAAATAGCAACATCTTGCCTTAAAACAAGGTCCCTTTCTTGCTCCTTCCGGCAAAGTCCACTGCCCGCTTGGCAACTCTTAGGGTATCACTCTTCCATTCATGTTTTTAGGGACCCTTGCTCACATTGACCTCACCTCACTTTCTGGTTATGCAGTGGGCCCCACTGGCTGGACCACTGTAAAAAGCAGCTGCTTTTCCCCCTCTCCTGGGTTTGTTTTCCCTTCTGCAAGTGCGTTTGGATTTTTCTTTGGGCCATCAGCCATTTCATGCTTTCTTTTTTTTTCTTGTTTGTTTGTTTGTTTGCGGTACGCGGGCCTCTCACTGTTGTGGCCTCTCCCGCTGCGGAGCGCAGGCTCTGGACGCGCAGGCTCAGCGGCCATGGCCCACGGGCCCAGCCGCTCCGCGGCACGTGGGATCTTCCTGGACCGGGACACGAACCCGCGTCCCCTGCATCGGCAGGCGGACTCTCAACCACTGCGCCACCAGGGAAGCCCCCATTTCATGTTTTACACGGGGCTGGCTCTTCTCCACACCACCAGTTCAGTCACCAGGGGAAATTGCACACGGGAGAATCTCCTTGTTTCCTCTCTTTTTCTCTTCTGGAATAAGCAGTCACTTATTCCTGACTGGTCCAAGGAGACTAGTATCCTTAGGTGACCAAAGGGAAATCTAAAGGGGGTGCAGAGTTCAGTGGAAGAGGACTGGGCAGAAGAGAACTATCAGGTGGCCTGAAGAATGCTAATGAGAAGGTGAGGGGCAAAGACTGGCGGTAGAAGTGCATTTAGCTTAGCCTCGTTAGGCCGGGGGGCTAGAGCTGGAGGCTGGAATTTGGAGGGAGAACTGGAGTTAGGTGCTAGGATCTGGGAGGAGGAAGACCCCCGAGAAACCCCCCTTCTCCAACACTGTGATACATTGAACCAAGAACAAAGTCAGGAGCCTGGAGCGGCCGGGGCTGAGGGCTGGACTGAATGGCAGAAAGGAAGAGACCCCACAAGCAAATGAAGCTGTGGGGCATCAGGGACCCCTAAGACCATTGCTGTAATGGAGGTGATGTGCATTTTGCTGATTTTTCAGGGGTGATTCCTTTTAGTAACCAAATCCATTGAGATCAAACACAATGCAAACCACAGTGGGAAAAAGGAGTCTGTACCTATATTAATGATTTCCATGCATGGAATGTACAACCAAAATCGGGTTTGAAAACCTTGATACCTTTTGGACCACGTCTGTGGATATCCCTGTGTGCAAAGATCAAATAATGGTAGAAACTAGAGGAAAACATGCTAGCTTTAAGCCCACCCTGCAGCCGGAGTCCAGATAACAGAAATAACAACCAACCCTGTATAGCACCTTCTATATGCTGAATGCTTTTCAGCATTTCAGCTATATTGATTTCTTTAATCCTCACAACAACGCCTTTTTTTTTTTTTTTTTTTTTTTTTGGCCGCGCTATGCACCTTGTAGCAGGATCTCAGTTCCCCGGCCAGGGGTTGAACCCCGGGGCCACGGCAGTCCTAACCACCGGACTGCCAGGGAACTCCCGCAACAACGATTGTAGATAGATGCTGTTATTATTTCTATTTAAAGATGAAAAAGAAAACGATCCCAGAATAGTTATGTGACTTGCGAGTTAGTGGGAGAGCCAGGATTCAAACCCAGGCAGTCTAGTTCCAGAGTCCACACCTTTTGCACCATATGGGGCAACGGGATGTCTTGTCCCGTGTCCCTGGTCATCACCACCTTTGCAAGGGGGTTGAACGACCTGCATCTTTTGGAGTGATGCCACTTAAATGGCAACTCTCTTCCTTAGATTCCTCTGTGACATAGCTGACATGGCCTGCAGAACCAGCAAACGCCAGTCAGTGACATGGCTTGGGAGGTCAGTAGAGCTCCTGGGATCTCAAATATTCAGGGAGAAGTTGTGGCCGGGAGTTACAGGACTCCTCTTTCCTCCTGCCTCTCTGGCTTCTCAGAGGAAGCAGACCACTAGGGCTAGATCTGCATCTTCTATTTTTTCTCCTGCAGCAAGTTTCTTCCTAGGTAGGTACCCCGCCCTCCCTCCACCACCCGCCCTCCACATCGAGGTTCTGGCAGTGAAGCATTTTCAAATGTTGTTACTCCATGTTTCCAAGAATGTCTGCTTAATCTAGGATTAGGGCAGCCGCAAAACAGGTGGAATCGCAAGTGAGAAAATAATCAGATGAGAGAAGGGGAGATGGGACTAACAGATCACAAGGGGTTGGATCAAGTACAGGGGTAGGATTAGGGTCCTGGAAGGCTGGTAGGAGTGAGGCAGGGACGACCCCTGGATGAATGAGGGTAGAGGCGGGTATTAAGGTTGTGAATCAGGCTCAGAGGCGGGAGACAAGAACCCAAGTATTATAAAGTGGACACAAAGTGGGGTGCTGCTCACTGACATGAGGCCTTTCCCATAGGCTCTACCGGGACTGGGTATGAGAGTAGGACGGAGGCATGGCTGCCTCAGCGTGGATGGAGTCCCGAACGCAGAGGAGGAAGCGGGGGGCAGAGGGTCGTTCTGCAGCTACTTCACACCTCCTTGAGGAAGAGATCAGATGGCCAAGTTTTACAGATGGCTAAGCTCAGACTGTGGGTGTAGACCTCTGTTGTTGCCTTCTGACTCTGGTCGTTATCTATCTGCATTCCCTATTTCACAAGTAATTTTTATTCTTTTCAACTTCTCTTCCTCTTTTAGGCCAGATTTCTTAGAGCTGAAGAGCAATTGCTCAAGGATGACCTTGCCTAACTTGAAGCATTACTTGTTCAATAAAACATTAATCTTATGTAAATAAAACTTGATAAGAAGTGCATCCATGCTGCCCTGGTCCCCTCTCTTGGGCTTCTTGTTTCCCTTTTCTGAAGTTTCATTCACTGGTCTCTAATCTCAGCTTGCATCACGTCCCACTGACTAGATTGTTATTCATTCTGTAGTACTGTTTTTATTGCTGCCCAGACACCTAAACCACTTACCATCCCTGAATTCACCAGAGTCGAGCACCCCTAGCCCTGTTAGAACATTCCCCTCCACCGCCGGCCCCCGCTTATGAAATGCTACACTGGCTGAGACTCGGTGTCCCTGCAGCCCCAGGATCCTTCTCTGATGACGGCGCTACAGCCCTTGTGTGAGAGGATCTGCGATTTGCCTCTGATATTGGCAGAGAGTTCAAGATGCATCGAGCCACTTTCAGGGTAACTCAATAAGGTTCTATTTACAGAACTCTCTCTTGAGTTCAGCTCCCTCAGGAGAAGTTTTGACTCTCTGTAGGTAGGAAGTCTCATTTCCCTTTATTGCCCCAAATGATATCCAGTACATATTAGAGGCTCCTCTGATATTTGAATGCATTTGGACACCCTCCTTGAACTTAGGTTTAAACTTAAGAGATTTCTTAATAACTTTCACAAGTGTACTACTTACTGTTTGAAAGCAACGCTTTAACTTTTCTAAGAAGAAAAGGAAAGAAAAGCTTACTCAGAGATCATTTAATGAGCATTAACTCTAAAATACGGGAAGTTCTTTTATCCCATTTATCTACTTATCCTATTCTGGACATAGTATGTCCTTTCTTAGTCTTTCTTTTTCAAGCCAAAGATTCTCTCTTGGTTTCTTTGTTTTCAAGAAGTAATTTCTTCTCATGTGCTTTTCTATATTAATGAAAATGAAGAGACCAAATATGGGTTACATTAAATACATTTGGCCTGTCTGTTATTAGACTGAACTAATGATCCACCCCAGCAGGAAACAGATTTCCCTCCTCTAAATTCTTACAACTTGTTGTCTCAATGGTTTACTCGGTTCTTTTTGCATGCTGCCTGTATTTTTGCACCTGCATACTTTTTTTCCAAGGAGATAATATTTTGAAAGCCCTCTTGGTCTGGGACTTAAAGCATAAAGTAGGCACTCACAAAATATAGGCTGTGAAAATAAATAAATGAAGGAATGAAGTAGTAAATTTGACAATAAATTTCCTGACAGGAGATTTCTTAAAACGAACAAGCGCTTCCTAAGAACTAAACACAGAGAGTTTTAGTGACAGTGGTGGCAGCACAACCCAGAGGATTTGGCTTTAAAAAATCCTGGATCTACTCCTAACCACCAGCAGAGTTATAAAGATGATCTTGAACTTGGTGGAATGATTCTGACTCTGCTTATAGGTTTTACAGAGTAAAAAGATTCCTATTCAGTAGACACTTTGTGACTTTCATTTCTTATTCTTTTCACCAAACGGTTGGACCTCTACAGATATTAAGTCAAAGATAACTGACATATCAGTTACTCCCATTACAAACTTTGTAGATGCAGGCCTTCAATGGAAATTCTCTAGTTTTAAACTGTAGACCATTCTTCCTTTACATTTCTTTAAGGTCATCTTTGTAGCGTTAAATGTCAGGCTACGAAAGGTGAATTTAGGGCAGTTGATTTAAGAAGTATGATACAGCCTTCGCTCAGAATCCACGGGGCATTGGTTCCAGGAGCCCCTGCCAATACAAAAACCCAAGGATGCTCAAGTCCCTTATATGAAATGACTCAGTACAGTCGGCTCTAGGGAATCCGTGGTTGGTCGAATCCACGGATTCGGAACCCGCAGAGGGCCTTCTGCACTTTAAAACTTCATGTTCGTGTGTGTAGAGGTGTGGGTGCACACAACAAAACGACTTGTGAATGTCTCTCTCCTTGACCTGTTTTGACCAAACTTTATTACTCATTTAATGGAGTCATGACAAAGAGTAGGAATCAAAACACATGGGGATCACAGAGGCTGTTATGTTTATTGTGCAGAACAGACAGTGATAATCCACTAGAGAAATACTTTCAACAAGCAAGCGATTCAAAGTACAATCATAGACAGCAACTCTACATGAAGAACAAAGTTAGAAGACGCTCAAAGAAACAGGGAGAAAGTCAACTGCAGTTCAACGTCTTGATACTTTTCTCCTGCACACATACCTAACTTGCAGAAATGGTAGAAAAGTTAAATGTCCAGTCTTACTTAGCCTGAGACCAACAACAGCAAAGAACAGTCCTATAAAATTTATCTCCCACAAAAATAAACTATATATATAAAAATTTTATGATGTTCTTACTGTTCCATCGGCCACAAGCTTTTTTCAGTATGAAAAATGAGGTATACTGGGGCTTAAGAGGTAGTAGTGTGTTTTGATTGTACAACGTATAGGAAATAAGAGAGTAATTTCATCAGAGATGGAAACTGCCGGGTGCTCCGAGTTTGGCCAACACGAGCAACTGCTTTAGTTTTGAGCTGGCCAGTGAGGTTTCAAAAGGCCCAACCCAAGATACGGAACGGGGCTTCTTATGAGCCACTGTTTAGTTGCTTATTTAATGCACAGTTAACAGTAATGTTGAGTTTTAATTCTCTCCATAGCTCCTTTGGTGATTCACAACAGTGAGCAATCTGCCAGTCTCAGAGAGGTATGTGGCCTTTGAAACTACCTCCCTGAAGCGGCTGGAAGAGAGATGGTTTTGAGTTTCATTTGGCATCAGTACTAAAAGCCAGACTGACACAAGCCGTCATGAGAAGCTACCTCTTGGCCCAGTTGATAATACCATGTTAAAAAGTCAGCACACTCACTAGGAGAGAAAGGAATAAAAACTCTACATAAGAAGCGTTCAAAATAAATCTGGTTGAGACATATTACAAAAATCACATTTGTGTAAAATACATGAAAATATCTGTCAAGCATTTTCTCATATTCAACTAATCTTCAAAACACATATTTTTGATTGCATCATGCAAAAGCTGAGCTTGTTGCATCTCACCTACAAAGCTTCAAGTTTCTTTGAAGGTTGGCTTTATTTTATTTATTTGCAAAAAAGTATGTAAAAACATGTTCCTTTCTATCAAAAGCCTTTTACAAAAATAGTTTTGAGGAGGGTTAGCTGCAGTCTGAACTATTTCAAACATTGACAAAAATGAATGCTGCAAGTAACAAGTTCATTCCTTTTGAAGTCTGGAGGTAGGTCTTTGCAAGTCAATGAGTCCATTTCCTTAAACAATTCATGTGAGGTACAAACTTGGAGGGTGATATTTAAACATTACAGTCAGATTTTGTGTGACGTGTAGTGTAAGGAGGAAAAATATCCTTAAGAACCTAGGAGCGACTTGGTTAAAAAATATTCAAGTTAATGTGGAGAATCTAGCAGAGAAGCTGAAACAAGTATTTGTAAAATCTTAATTAAAAAAAAATCCCATAGAAAAATACATAGCCATGCTGAAACACAGTAAGGAGACTGCTTCTTCAACTGTAATTAAGTGTACACAAAGAACTGTAGGCGATTAGCATCACCTACCCATTACTTTTCTTTTTCTTGCATTGCTTGTGTATAGCAGCATGTAGTAAGTACTAAACTGTAAATTAACTGTAATATTCAGAGGTAGTATTGAGCAGTGGGGTTGTATTGCATCTCTGGCTAAAAGTGCAGTTTGAGTGAAGAGATGGTGAGCTGAAATCAAAGTAAAGCACCTCAGCCAACCATCCTATGTCAAAACGTGTTACTTGAAGTAACACATAAGCTTCATTTGAGGTAAGTGGTATTTAGGTCTTTCACAGAAACTGATACACAATGGAGAGAGAGAGAGAGAGCCTGCTTTTTTGTTGCCGTTGTTCTTTAAATTGTAGTATCAACTATAGCAAAAGAAATTTGGATTTCGCCCCTCTCACCTCATAATCCAGGTGAGCTCATCATGCGTTATTCTGTTGTACCTTTTCATTAAATTACAAAGAGGATGATTTTACTTGTCTAGGTTCCTTAAAATGCTTTGAGGCTGACAAGTGTGATTTATTGCTAAATGGCATTTGGCTCTGTAGGAAGTAGATTCTACCCGGATGAGGGTTCCTGAAAAAAAAAAATGAGGGCCGTGAGTAAATTTATTACTCCTGCTGATATGGGTGGCATCCATAAATAAAGGAGTTGGCAATCTGAGTTTGCTTACTTCCCTTTTTGAAAAGTGAACATCACCTTTTCTGGTTTGTTAAGCTGGATGAAAGGATACATCAGCATTTCGTCTCATTTAGAAATAAAAGTAAAAATTAAAAAAAAATCATCAAGTAAGTGTCTACAAGGTTATATGAAAAAGAGAGAAGTAGTATCTAGTCCTATCTTTGGTGTTCTAAACAGAAGCTTCACTACTGCGAGCGGGTTGGGTGGTGTCTGAGGCAGTCAGTGTTTCCCACCGCGCCTCTCCTAGCGTTCGGAATGCCCAGCGTCACGCGGGTGACACGTTTCTGGTTTGGATGCAGTGCAGTGATTGACTAAACCCGATTCAGAGGTTCTTCTCACCCACCCACTCCTGCTTATCAGATCCACAAACTATTAGTAGGTTAAGGAAAAAGAGAACAGTAATTAAAAGTTGCATTGTTAAACTGTGTCCCCTGTGTTTACAGCAGTTTTTCACTAAACCTGGGACCGTGAAGGGATTACAAAGAAGGTGATTAATATAGTCCTTTTTAAGGTTACGTGACTTCTCCCCCCACCCCCGCCCTCCCCCGCCCCGCCCCGCCCCCTAACCCCAGATGAAAGTGGAAAGACCATGGCGACAGAGAGTAAGTGGTCACTGCAGTGTCTTCTCCCTTCAAAAGATCCAACTGCTGCTGAGGTAGAAATTGAATGCTGGCGCCCCCTAATCCTCTTCCGCAGACTCTTGTGAGGATGTCTCTTCAGTCTCCTCCTGGAACACACAAAGGGCACAACCATTACACTGTGTGGGCTGTTCAGACAAACAGTTCAGAGGTGACCTGTTTCCACAGCACATTATGCTGGCTTCAAAAGAGGATGCGGATGATTGGCAAGCCCCCTCGTTCCCAGGGCTTCTTAAACCGTAATTGAGGAATCAAGGTGTTGTTTTTTCCCAGAGCAGTCATTAGCCACTGTTGACTTAAGGCTTGACATCATGGCGGCTGCTCAGCAAATTCAATTGTCTGCCGTCCAGAGAATGTCAGGCCCGTGTGAGCTTACTCACCAATCAGAGGGAAAAAGAAATGGATAAATTTTTCCCGACAGCATCCCAGTCATCAGTTTTAAAAACCAGCAAATCAAGTGCAGGGGATCTGTTCTTAATGGACAAAGAAAATGCATCCTGCAGACATGGGTCATCATAGCCGATGCTCTTAGGGACTGGCTGTTATTATTCCCATTTTACAGGTGAGAAAATCAAGGCACAGTAAGTCGTATACCCGAAGTCGCAGAGCAAGTCGAGCCAGGCTTTGGGCAGAGTCAGACGGGTGTTGGCAGCTGTGTGTAACCAGGATGCCACTGCCATGTACCAGAGGCAGCGTGAGGGCAGACTCGAGCCTGAGAAAGGGCTGCAAGAGCTGACGACTCACTTCCTTTCCAAATGGATTTCCTTCTTCTTGTATTTATTAAAGCGCATTTTAAGACAATGACCAAAGCTTGGCATTAACTGCTCAATCTCAATACTGAATCCACACTGACCAAACATTTAATGGTGGTTTGGCCAAGCAGAGAAAATCTAATATATATGTTTTTGCAGGGCCTCCTCTTCCTATAAATCTAATTTCTCCTTCTCTTTTCCTTTTTCTGATTCCGTATGGCTCTGGAATTTGTTGGAATTTCTGCAAGCCGGCTTGAGCTGCAAAGTTCTCCTTCCTTCTGCTTGTTTAACAAACGTGCAGTACCTTTCAGGACATGGGTGGTAAAGCGGAGACAATAAACATTTCTGATAAAAGCGTCCTTAGTGAGAGGATGATTTTTATCAAATGCTGTACATTGTCTCATAAGACGGCATGTGAAAAAGATCTGGGAGAAGAGGTAAACATTCACTCCTGCAGCAAACTTTAAGAATGGCCAGCTTAAAACAGCTTATAACAGTCTTCATACTTTAATAGATTTGATTTTCCACATGGCTTCATTTTGTCTGGGTGGCTAACTGACACAATTTATACCTCTCTTCCTTTCCCAGGTCACTACAGTACACCATTCAGTAAAGCATGCCTTAAAGCTTGTCTGCATTATATGACCAAACTTCCATTCATTAGTGTTTGAAACACTTCAGCTGTGAAGGAACTCCTAAATGCTACCATGTGTGACGCCTTTGCGTAAAAGCAGCAAACGGGAGGGAAAAAAACCCACATGAACGGGTACTCACATGCTCACATGAATGCGCACACGCGGACACACACACACACACACACACACACACACACACACACACACACTCTCTCTATCCTGGGCTTTAACCACAGGCCACTGCTTACTGCAAACCCTTTGCAAAAGGTTTCAAACGTTCTCTTCCCCCAAGACTGAAGGAGCTGTAAATCCTGGGAATAAACACACACACAAATGAATGGATTACAGCTTAAAAAATATAACCACCGCAGCATCAAGTCATGAGATTTCACACCGGTTTTGTTTAGTCTGCTTTGGGTTATGTGGGAAACGTGGAACGTTTGAAGCTACCTCGCATCTGCTCCCAACCCCCAAACGGCAGGCTTCACATATTTAAGCAGCACGTTTATACCTCTTGACAGGCAACAGGCCATGACCCTGAGATTCTCTATGGAGTCCCGGCCACAAAGGAGGATGTAGCAGGATCAAAGCCACGGACGGACGTGAGAGAGACAAGCCAAGGTTCAGCTGCCCTCTGACCTTGTTTTTTCACTTAATATTTAAATTCCAGAAAGTCATTAAGCTGTTCGGCAGATACGCTCGTCACCGTCCCCAAATGACTCACTTCTCATTATGACAGGAGGTGTGGACTTAGGTAACTACCCTGAAACAGACCACAGATTACACGCCGGCAGATATATGTGATTCCTTCTTCTCCTGGTTAACAAATTAATAGAACGCAGTCAAGCTGGAAACCCCCCTGGATGGAACTGTAATTATTCCATTTCTAACTGCTCGATTTTTCTAGACTATCTGGAAACCAAAGTACTTCCAAATCCGGAAGGAAGTCCAATTTTCAGGCCATGAACTTACAAAGACCTTGTAGTAGATGGAATGTGATCAGCTTTTCAAAACCTTCCCAGAAACTCTGCTTGATTTGAGCTCTTGAAACTCCTGATATGTAAGTGGTTTATTCAAATCCCTTAGACACAACTCAGCTGAAAATGATGGTCCCTCATCCTCATATTGTTTCCTTTATTTAATGGTTCTTAACACAACATGGAGAGTTGTTTTATTTCCACCGACACTGAAATGCTTCTACTAGTAGCTGTCAGTACTGGGTACATAACTAGGATGTCAGAGGGTGGGAGCCTCACTCTGTCAAACTTCTCGAGGTCATGCAGCTCTCACACGCTCAGAACGATGGTTTTCTCAGTGTTTGGTTCTTGGAGAGCTCTCTCTTCCTGGCATAGCCCTGACTGGCCATCCTCCAAAGGACGGCATGGCTGCCAAGTGGATGGTGTTGGCGGGGCACGTGGCACCTCTCACCTCTGCAAGACCCAGTGACTTGGCCTTTTGCTACATGTATGGTTGCTGTGACAAAAGTGTGCGTGTAATTAAGAGAAGAAAAACCCTCTTCGTTGTTTTGTTTTGGTTCCACGATTCATTTACTGAACTGGGGCAGGTGATTTGACAGCAGATTGCGAGATAAGGCTGGGAGAGAAGAGTTTCTGCTTTCCCTCCCAGGAGCCATGTGGGTCACGGATGCATGAAGATGGAGTCGGGAAATCCACCTTCAGCTGCCCTGTCACGGCTGACCAGACTTCACACAGGGCCCTTCTGCGGTGCAAAGAGTGGACAGGACCCGGTGACGGAGGGAATAAGCGGCAGGTTCTGACGTCCCCCAGGGATCTTACTTTCATAGCAGAGTAGTCGGTAGGGACCCTTGAGATTCAATCCTCTGCAGTTAACTTAGAAGACACTGCCATTACTGCAGGTGATAGCTTGCAACTTGAGATATTTATTTAAATTGCTTCATGTTCGCAACATACGCCCAAAGGATCTTTGACCTTGGGTAGCCCCCCAAGAGCAGCTCTGAGGCACTAAGGAGGTGGAGAGACCATAGCCAAGCATCCTCCACATCTCATTAGGCGCTGGCTGGTGAGATGGGAAGTCCAAGAAGCCACAGTCTGGTAAGGAGGCTTACCGTTGGAATGGGGCTTCACGAATGTAGGATAAAAGGACTTTTCAAAGTGGAAGTGCATAGTGACATTTTTATGAGTACCAGCCACTAAGGCCTCTAAACACAGAACAGCCCCCAGCCATCCACTCAGTTACCTTACAAAGACCGCTGAGGCTGTACCACACTGGGGTGAAACATGGATTTTTTGGGCAGAAAACTGAAGAGAAGGAAAAGAAAATGGGCAGAGTTGGAGAACTATATTTTTATTACTACTACGGAAAAATTGCACTCATTTTGCCTTAGTCTTTCTTTTGTTGCCCCCAAAAAGGAATTTAATAAGTGTAACTCTTTCATTGCTTTCATTACGCTTGTGGAAGAAAACCCCCACTGAAACCTAGATATATAGTTTGCACCTATCTCCATCCTTTTAATTTGGTTCAGCACATTGCATGTGGCGTACACCCTTGGGTACACTTCTGCTAACTTATTCAAAAGGAGGAAGAAGACATCCCAATAGCCACCCTGATCCCCTAATGTTGGATGGAATTTTTCAATGTCTTAGGCGTTTAACCATAGATGTTACCACACAGGCACGGGTGAGGGTGTGCGCTGGAGGAAGGTTCAGTGTTTAATGTGACAGCTGAAGCTCTGGGTTTAATTTTCAGATGCAGACTAAACAGCAGATCTGCAGTGGAAAGGAGGCCAGTGAATTTTAAATGGAACCGAGAAGTGGAAATACTCTCCCCTCAAACTTTAGGAGTGCTGTCACCATGATGCCCCTCTTTGTGTGTAGAAGGAGTGCAAAGTCATAGACATCCACGCCAGCTTTAATAAATCCTTATTTTTTCCCCTTGGTTGCAAAGAATTCTGTAACTCTCTTATCATAAAATGCTGCAGGCTACAAATACATCTGTAATTTAAGCTGTCTTGCCAGTAAACCTACCAATACCTGGTAATTTAGAAAGCGTAGTTATGGTTTAATGACGTTCTTTTTGTCATCTTAGTATGTCCAGTTCCTTAAGCACTTGGAATGCCACACTCACGAGTGTTTCATGTTCGTCGTGACTATCTCAAGCCAATCCCGCCGGAACAGAAATTACGGGCTCTCCTCAGCAGCAGTGACCAGAAACAAGTTTTCAAGTTCCATCTGCAGCTAAGTGACCCTCAAGACCACAAAGTGGACTCTTTCTATTTCTGGGTCAGATATTTTAATTTTAAATGGACTGGGGCTGTTTAACTTAATGGAAAGTGATTATTTCCTCCAACTAGGAAAACTTTATATTGCATTTTAAAAAACATATCCACTGGAACCTACTTAAACCCCATGATCAGGCAAGTGCAAGGGATTCTGGTAGAAACGGTAGGGGGGAAATATGTTTTTCAAAAGGAGACTTTAGAAGTTGGGATATTTACGGTATTTGTACCTGATCTTTTTTTTTGTTTTTTTTTTATTTTAGTTTTATGTATCGGATTGGCCAAAAAGTTCGCCTAGGTTTTTTGTAAGATGTTACGGAAAAAAACCGAACAAACTTTTTGGCCAACCCAATGTATACAAATATACAAGCATCTACCTTGCATGTGCTACCATCAATGTAATAAAGCCAGTATAAGGTCTTATTGGGGGATATTTGAAGTAAAGAAGGTTGATCCTAGATGTCACTGACCACAGGCACCAACCCTGGCATTAATGGGTGTATAACTTGTGCCTTATTCTCACTGTGTCAGACCGGTAATGAGAATACTCATCTCGCTGCCCAGCAGGGTGTGAGAAAAAATGTGACAACCAAATGGGAAAACTTTGAAAAAAAGAGTAAAAATCCTGTAAGGCTACGGTGTGGAGCTATGATGATTTATTATAGCTACTCATTCTGTGTTTCTTTCTTTACCTGTGATTCAATGATAGATTGTTGAGAAAGAAAGGAAAAAAAAAAACCCTATTATTAAACAATGCCTCCTCAATAAAACAAAATAAGACATCTTAGATTTGTAAAATACACTCCTGTTGGTCTCATTCATGCCTCTGGTCAGAGTTACATTACTGAAAATATTGTAAACAGAGGTAATATTTATCCCTGGGATACTACGAATTTCTTTCCTGGGATGAAAGGCTATTTAAAAATATCTTCAGGAGGGAGTCTCAGTTTTCAGATGGGGAATTCATTTTCTGTATAAACTAACTGCAAGTCTCAGGATCCTGGAAGTCATGATTTCTGAGGATCACAAGCTTGATCAATTTTCCATGCCAGATCTAATTCGTGCTGAGAAGTCTCATGTTTAAAAAATAGCTAAAGATTTTCGCATGAAGGAAGCACTCAGAAGAAGGAAATTCATTTCAACATTTCCCAAATTGTTGAGGAATGTCCTTCCTTTTATGCAGAGTAGTTTTAAATAAAAGTGGCTAGATTAAAGGCTGCTTAGTGGTTATATTCTGGATATGTTTATGAATGGCACAGATTAGGAGAACCTTTTCTCTTTGTTTTCCATGTGTAAAAAATTTTTCCTAACTTGTATTTGTTGCCAGGGAACAGAAGATTTCTGGATTTTAATCCTTATTGCGCCCAACATTTTTCATTATCCTGAGATAGGACTTTTGAATAAGATTATGAAAATATCAGTAATAATACTAAGCTAACAAATAATTCTTCAGTAAGACATTTCAGTGTCCAGCAAACATTCTCTGAAGGTACAGAAAGTTTCTTGGATAAAGCAACATATTTCTATTCAAACATTAAGGAATTTCTTAGAAAGGCCATGTTTTAAATCCGTTACTATTTATTCATATTAATTTTGGTCAGCAAGTTTGGATAATAAGAAGAAAGCTTACATATTGAATAAATAATCGTTTTTTTTTATCCAATTCACATCAAAATGCACAGGAAAAGCATTCTGCAACATGCCTAGAAAAGCAGGCAGACATGGCCATTTTATTTTTAGCCTAATCCACAGGCTTTACCACACGGTTAAAAACAATCACACTTAAAAAAAAAAACAACAAAAAACTCCTATAGGAAATCCGTCAAGTCCAGAAATACTATATTTTGCCTTTTGGAGTTTTATATCTTGCCCCAAATTGAGTGATGTCCTTTCACTTCCGTTAGAAGTTTATGTCATCTCTGTAAGACATTCCCTGCCAAGAAACAGCTGACTTCATCTTGCCAATATTCCTTTATTACAACTAAGCTAATGACTTCATATGTTTACGGTTAATAATCATTTTGATATGCTTCCTCTGCCCTACCCCCGTGCTGCTAGATCCTTGAGCTACTTTATTACAGGGGTTAAATGTTGCTTTCTACTTGGCTCTCCTCCTCCCTTGACCTTTGCAATGTCAGAGGTCAGAGGTTAAATCAAAAAGTATTTCCTATACAACAAAACAGTCCCACTCAGGGCAGGCTTTGATACAATTCTTCATGTTTTGCCAGTTGGTACCAAACATTTACTGGCCCACAAAATGTTTTACCAGCTTGAAAGGGCGTAAGTTGGAAAATAACTAAATCAGTACTCTTTATGACTTAAGCGGTATAAATCACTATTCTCCCTGAGTGAGTAGAGAGTGCCTCTTTTCTTCAAGTCTGATTTATGATGAACTATTGACTGTACTGGCCAAGATACCACGTAAAGGATGAGTGTGAGAGTGAGAACTCTCCCTTCTTCCTCCTTCCTCCCTTGTACGTCTAGACTGAAAGCCCCCAGGAAAAATGCCTTCTTTGAGAACAAGATGTTGACTGCAATCCATCAACCTGCTTGTCCCAAAATGAAATCTCTCATTTTGCTCTAAACAATGTTTAGGTTGTCTGAAATATAAACATCCTTAAAACTGCCCTTGAAGTCTCTGTAAAAACATTCAGCTTTTTTTTTTTTTTTTTTTTTTTTTTAAGGGGGGAAAATCCCATGATAACCAAGGCTTACTGAAATTTCTTTGCTCCGATACACACCACCCACAGAAGATGTTACTCCCAGGTAAAAGCTCTATTTCGAAACAGAAAGCTTTGTTTCCAGTCTTTTAGAAACTGAAAACTTTCCAGTTCTCTCACTGGGAAGTTGAAAAGGAGCAGGTTTCTACCTGTCTTAATTGCTAGAGGTGTAGCTTGCCAGGGCTGTACAACAATGAGGAAATTGGGTTGAAAGGAAGGAGAACTTCTTAGGATTTTTAAAAGCTGTTTTTACCCTTTGGGTAGGGCTCAGGTGAGAAAATATGTCTGAATTATATATAAGGACTCACTTCTAATCTCAGTTTAAAGCCTTAAAAGGGGGAAATCAAGAGACAATAAGATATCTAATAAACCAGCAAGATCTTTTCAAAAGTCTGAGATGGAGTGAGATTTTTTTCTTATCAAAATGAAAACTTGAGAAACAAAGCCCCCTCTACCAATAATAATAACCTGATACACTATGGGATTTCTCTTATAAAAACAACAGTAGCAGAAACAAAACCTACCACTGTTGCCTACTCAAGTTGAGAATGTAATCCATGTGGCTGAGAAATCAACTTTCAAATTGCTAAAAAACTAGGAAATTAGCTAATTTCTTACTTTATCACTTTAAATGAAAATATAGTAGAGTTCTCCAGTAAGCTTTGTTTTCACTGGTTTGGGAATTTAAAAAAAACAGTTAACATAAATATTAGAGATTTTCCCCTTTAGATTTTTAAGATTATTAAGGTTTGCAGCTGATGGTACCTGGTGGACTTCCCAAGCACAAACCCCTGTGGTAGGGTTTTCCATAAATTTTTATTCCTCACAAGATGCATGTACTTATATACACAAATGCACATGAATAAGATTTATCATAATCCTGAATTTGTCTCCTTAGAATGAACTGTGACTTTCTGTAACCCAGTTTCGAGAAGTGGCATCCTTGAAGTTCTGAGCTTTCAGAATTTGATGGCATGAGGATACTTCAGAAGAGAGTCTTTGTACTTCCACACATATGGAATTACATACAAGCCAAGTGATTCTAACTGCTTTAGTCCTAATGATAGGATGTAGCGATCACCGTAAAATTACCCCTAAGTTAAAAAAATCCTTATTTTAAAAACGTGCAGTGAAAAACACTTGAGGTCAAAAAGATAGTAGTTTTGAACTAATTAGAATTCTAACGTTTTTGAGAATACAAATCTCTGGAAATAAAAAACCTAGCATACAAAAATAAGTCAGAATGTAATAATACTCCCTGGAATGTATACAAGTCTCTTCAAAATGTTCTTGGGAGTAAGGTAAGATGCATTGTTTTTATCCCAGTTCATAGATGGATACATAGGGAACAGAGAGATTAATTCACCCATTGATGGGGCCAGAAAGCAAAACCTAGGTCTGCTTAGACACTGCTGAGTCCTTTTCTTGGGATGTAAAATATTTAATCGTGCTAAAATTTTCACCACCTCAAAACAGGACCTGAATGTAACCCTTCAAAGTAGTGTTGATGAAGAAAGGATATGAGCCTGAGTTAATCCAGACTGCTACATGGAAAAGCCATCTGGGAGGGTATTTTGAAAGAAACAGATGGAAAAGGAAGAGATTCTTTTGAATGTGATGTAAAATTTACATTATCCTCCATGAACTTCTGTGTAGTCCCCATGTTTATATAATTCATCACTGTGTCCTTAGACAATATAGATTAGGAAGCCCAATGAGCTCATGTTCTTTTTTCTGAGTCTGAACTCTCCTTTCAAGGGCAAATCTGGAGCAGGGTCTGTAGGTCTGTAACACAGCCAGATTGATCAGTGAGAACCAACCCAATCCATCTGTGGTTTCTTTGATATGATTGATTCTCTTAGGACAAAAATTTATGATGTCACATCATTTCTTGGTATATTACTGCCCAATTTGCAGTCAGTTTCAGCCACATTCATAATCTCCACCAATGATTTATCTGTCTCTGGCTCTTTACTTTTGAATATGCCATTCATCTCATCTGTAACATCTTCTCCTCTTTCCCTAATCTATGTCTTTATTTTTTCTTCTGTAGCTAAACAACAACAACAAAATTGAAACTCTTCTGGGGATCATCCCTTTAAGCAACACATGGCATTCCACTCATTCATCTGTATCCCATTGTGCGTCATATAGATTGATATTCTGTGCTCATTTGCTCAACAAATGTTCAAATGTCTTCTCATGTGTGTTCACTGAGTATCTTCATCCCTGGCTCTACATTACACTCACTTGAGGAGTTCATAAAAAATACTAATGCTTGGGTTTCCAGACCAAATAATCAGAATCACTGAAGGGTGGGGCTAGTGGTGTGTAGGTAAATGTTCAACAACTTGCTCTCCAGTAAAAAAAAACGTCCTGATTTGTAGTATTTTCCAAGTTCCATGGTGTAAATACTCCTACCATAGTGGATTTCAAGTTACCTACTTGCCATCAGTAAATATAAAATTTGGAAGAGATACTCACAGCTGCCTTACAAGGGCTGGTTCCAGCACATACCACTGGGTAGGGTTCAGGATGTACACACACACACACACACACTCACACACACACACGCACACACGCACACACGCACAGAGCTGTCAGTCAATTCAGCATCTGTGGGGGATTGGTTCCTGGACCCACCACAGATACCAAAATCATCACTGGGTAGGGTCCATACACACGCATGGGCACAGACACACACACACACACACACACACACACACACAGAGTTGTCTGTCCTTCAGTATCCGAGGGGCATTGGTTCTAGGACCTTCCTCAGATACCAAACTCTTCAGACACTCAAGTCTCACAGTTGGCCTTTACTCCGTAACTGTGATTTTGCATTCACCAATTCAACCAACTATGGATCGATTGTGTAGTACTGTAGTATTTTTTGAAAAAAATCCACGTATAAGTTGACCATCACAGTTCAAACCCATGTTGTTCAAGGGTCAACTGTATATGGCATATAATATACAAATGTATATATATATATATATATGTATATGTGTGTATATATATATATATAAAAAATTATATTTATATTATCTGTAGGTGATTCTCATATGCAGCCAAGGGTAAGAACCTCTGAACCAGACTACACATTTCTCAGATGCACGTGACTAAGTTTTCGTTCGCCTTATCTTCCCTAAACCCCAAGAACAGAGACTGAATCAAAGTTGTTAACAGACCACATAAGGTTATTAATCTACTGTTCACAGCCCATGATGCAACAGCGAACACTGCAGTCTCCTTTGACCCCAATGCACAGATTTATAAATTCATTTGCTCTTTTTTAAAAAAATTCCTTACTGATTTCCTTACTGATGAAGCATGAGAAGCTAAATATATTTGGGATCTCCTACTTAAAAATGTCAAGTTTGGTTTACATTTTGTTTTGTTTAATATTGCATAGAAACACTTGAACACAGTGTACTTATTTTTAGTGCCCCCAACACTCTTGGCTTTTGGGAAAGGGAACAGCTATGAGGATGATTTTTTTTCATGGAAACTCTGTTTTTATTCTATTTAAAGCACATGTGTAATTATTCAGATGCATTTCCCCTGTGTGCTTTTATATCTGTTTAGAAGCTTCATTTCTCTTTCAAGCTGCATTTGTAAAGAATAGTAGACACAGGAGACTGTCTGAATGGTCTTTCCCAGGCAAGGCAACATTGTCCCAAGAGAACAGGGTGCAAGGTACAGTTTTAGAGACCTCTAAGGAAAAGATCCCAGGGATAAATTATATGAAAAATCTACAAAGAACTTGGTAACCCATGACACTGCTTAATAACTTCGGCACGTTCTGCATGACGCACCTAGATCTCCCGGGCATCTCTTTCAACCCAGAAAGGGAGAACAGCAAGATATTTTCACATTTTAATAAAGATCACATACTTAGCAATCATGGTTAATTTATTCTTCAAGATATACTTCCTCAATAAGCATGATTCTTATGCTTCTATGTACAGATTATAGTTGGGACAAGGAACTCCAGGCATACGGAACAAGAGAAGTAAAGCTGGTTCCTAATTTTGATGTTGCCAAAGATGTCAGAAACTGTGATTCAGCCTAACTGAAGTGAGACCTGAGAGTTCGTCAATAGCAAAATTAGTATAACTATTTCCCAATTTCCCAGTCTTCTTTGGGAGTGTTTTGGGATCACCAAATGTTATGGAATAATTCAATGAATAGATATGTTTCCAGTCATGGATCATGATATATTTTGTGGCTAATAAGTCCTGTATCAGGTCAACGGAATATGGATAGGGAGATGGAAAGGACAAAACTTGATGTTTAAGAGTTGGCAAAACACATGATAAGATTAAGTATTTGTTTTATATGAGGCACTAAAAGGTTTTATTTTTTTAAGTACTTTTATTTGTTCTGTATACTTCAGGCCTTGATCTTTTAGAATTTTTAAAAATCTCAGTCTATGTATTCTCGACTTTGTCTGAAGGATACAGCCAATTTTCAAGAATACTACAATGCTGACACAAGACTAGAAAAATACTAATTAAAGATTTAATTTGGGGTCATATTTTTTTCACTATTTATATTAACTGGGGAAAAAAAGCATAATGACCATCTCTTACCTGAGCAGGCTTCTTCTGAACAACTTGTTGAGGCTAAGAAAGAAAGAAAAGAATCATTATAATTTAAAAGGAAACACGCATAATGAAAATAATCAAGTATACATGTTTTAAACATAGACACTTGTCTGCAAAGACAAAATTTTCAAGGTTCAGATGGTTTATTTCAGGTTAAAGGGTGTTTATTCATTATCTTCACATGTTAAAGAAATACAATGCAGGTTATCTCCATTAAAACAATTCCCAACTAAGGTTCTGCAATACATACCAATTACATCAAAATAAACTTGCTCTTCTATTCACTTTTAGCCTGTATATCACAAAACTTAGGAAGTGAAAGGGCCTAATTTATTAATATTTTGGTTTTAAAAAAAACCAGCTTTACTGAGATATAATTTATATTCCATAAAATTCACCCATATGAAGTGTAAACATCAAAGTATTTTAGTATATTCAGAGGGTAGTACAAACATCACCACAATCTAATTTTAGAATAATTTCACCTCTTGTGAAAGACCCTGTATCCATTATCACCCACTCTCCATTCCTTCCTGCTTCCCTAGCCAACCTCCCATCCCTAACCAATCACTAATCTACTTTCTTTCTCTATAAATTTGCCTATTCTGGACATGTCATGTAAATATATGGTCTTTTGTATCTTTTGTAATCATACAATATATGGGCTTCTTTCACTTAGCATAATGTTTTCTAGGATCATTCTGTTATAGCATGCATCAGTAATTCATTCCTTTTTACGGCCAAATAATATTCCATTGTACGGATATGCTATATTTTGTTTACCCATCCATCAGTTCATGAACGTCTGGGTTGTTTCCAACTTTTGGCTATCATGAATAATGCTGTTATGAACCTTCTGTATAAGAAAACTTCATGTATAAGTTTTAGTGTGTACATGTTTTCATTTCCCTTAGTTACATAGCTAGGAGTGGCATTTCTGGGTCACAAAGGTAACTGTACGTTAAATTTTTTGAGGTGCTGCCAGACAGTTTTTCAAAGCAGCCTCACCATTTTACATTCCCACCGGCAATGTATGAGGATTCCAATTTCTCCCCATATGTGCCAACACTTGTTATTGTCTGTCTTTTTAATGACAGACATCCTACTGGGTGTGAAGGTGAATGTCATTGTGGTTCCAATTTGAATATTCCTAATGGCTAGTGATGTTGAATATCTTTTCATGTACTTTCTGGCCATAGGTATATCTTCTTTAGAGAAATGTCTATTCAAATCTTTTCAAAATGTATTTGGCTTTTCATTATTGAGTTATAAGAGTTCTTTATATGTTCTGGATACATATCCCTTATCAGAATATGATTTGCAAGTATTTTTTTCCATTCTGTGGGTTTGTTCACCTTCTTGATGTTACCATTTGCAGAATATTTTGTTACACCTCTATCTGTGTATCTTTATCATCTGTATGTATTTAATTCTGGATGTAGTGCAACTCCCCTCTTTTGAGTAAAAAACCTGAGGAAACTTTTTTCTACTCAGCCTAAATTAACTGTCCAATATTTAGAGTATTAGAAAAATATTTAAGTTATTCTTTGGTGTTGTAAAAGGTGGATCTGAAGCCCAAGTTTTTTAATGGATTACTTCCAGTACTCACTCTCATGTCTGAATATAAGCCTTATTTATTCTATCTACACATCCCTGAGATTTGCAAATACAACTGAACCACTTTGATGTGGGCAGTGACATGCTTCTGTGGTACAAATGAAAGAAATAAAATTGCTACAGAAGTTAAGGTAAATTCACAATATTGTGAAGGGGTAGAGCTTCTATTCATTTTCTTTCAGAATTTCAGTGATGGTGTGATGTCTTATTGCCACTATAGTAAACGTGTTTTATAAAAATCATCAGAGCTTTTTTTTTTTTTAAATGAACAAGATAAAAATAAAAGAAATGGCAAAATACTTTTGTTTACTGAAAAAAAAGTTTGAGTTTAAACCACAGTAGAGATGACATCATAAAAGCCCAGGTTTTGAGATGATGTTTTCTCCAGGTGGAAGCCAACCAAGGATGATTAGGACTCCTTGCCTCTTAGGATTCAAATATGTGTGCTAAGAGAGTATTCATTTCAAAAGAGTCATTTGTAAGAACAGACCACTCTTCTCCCCTCTCTTTTTTCCTGCTGATTACACCTGTACACATGTTTACTCCCAAACCATTTCAAATCCTCACACATTCTTGCAGGCTGACTGGTTCCTACTGCTCAGAAGTCCCCCTCCCTTTTTGGCCTAGGAGCCCACATTCATGTGACTCCTGCACACTGTGGGTCTCAATGAAATCCTCTGAAAGGGCTGCCAGCTCACCCAATTTTCCATGAATTAGGTCCTGACACTTCAATGAGGGGAAAGACAATGTCTGAAACCCTGCCAGCCCTGGCTCCCGGCCTAGTTCGTGTCACAGAACTTCTACCAGCTGCCCTTCCACACAGCACTTCATACTTTTCCGACCACCAAACAAACAGACCCTTGAGGACTTTCAATGCTGGTTGGGGTTCTGGCTGCCAGGATGTTTTCCCAGCCCCTGGCACCCAATGGCTCCAGACTGTGCCGAGAACGTTTTCTGTTGTTGTTCTTTTGTGTTGCTTTTATTCTTATGAATGGCTTTGGTAGAAAATGCAGATGGAAGCACAATACTACTGCCATTCATAAAATGGGAAACGAAACAAACTGCTGTCTGGAAATTTTGGGGGACACCAAACAAACTGCAAATCTCTTATCTTCCTTGGGGCATCTGCTAGCTTAGATACCTAGAAACCAGTTGCCCCCCAGGGTTCTTGTCATTAGAAGCACGGTCGACCACTACATTTTTCTAAGAAAAAACGGATAATATCAACTGTGCATATTAATCTTGAGTGTGGTTAGCTGTATATTTCCCTGTGCCTTAATAAATGAGTAATATTTTACACATGCGTCTCCCATATAGAAGCTAAAATCTTCTCTGTTTTCAACATCTGCCCCTTTGTGACTGGAAGGACCCAGGTCTTGTTATTTTCATTTGCTCACAGGGAAACTAAGGCAGAGGGAATTTAAATAACTTCCATGAGATCATTTTCTAAAGCTGAAACAACCAGGGTCTCCTCATTCTCTTAATCTCCCATATAATGCTCTGAGGAAACCCATTCTCAACCTTTTAAAAACAGTCAAATCCGATTCAACCCAGGAGGATAAGCTATACTTCACAGCCTTGGTTTCCACCTCCAGATTCAGTCTTCTCCTTAGGATGTCTCAGGGTTCCCCTCCCCACCCCACTCCTACCACAGCCAGGAAGCCTCATGGTTTTGTCAGCAGGGCTAGCTCTGATTCTCCTAGGCTGCTGATGGAGAGTGAACCCTGGGGGGCAAGAGGCAGGCCTGCAAGGTCCAGCTGTTCCCCCTCCCCGCTTGGAGATTCTGCCTTTATTACCTGCTGTGGAGTGTCTGAGGACATCCCTTTTAAAGGCATGGGTTTCACAACGACTGTTCTATTGAACAGATAGCAAAGCCCTCCAAGCTCCTGATTTAGACACTTTTTTTTTTTATTATTTATTTTTGGCTGCGTTGGATCTTTGTTGCTGCGCGCGGGCTTTCTCTAGTTGCGGCGAGTGGGGACTACTCTTCATTGCGGTGCACGGGGCTTCTCACTGCAGTGGCTTCTCTTGTTGCGGTGCACGGGGTCTAGACACGTGGGCTTCAGTAGTTGTGATATGAGGGCTCAGTATTTGTGGCTTGTGGGCTCAGTAGCTGTGGCTCGCAGGCTCAGTAGTTGTGGTGTGCGGGCTCTAGGGCGCAGGCTCAGAAGTTGTGACACACGGGCTTAGTTGCCCTGTCGCATGTGGGATCTTCCTGGATCAGGGATCGAACCCGTGTCCCCTGCATTGGCAGGTGGATTCTTAACCACTGTGCCACCAAGGAAGTCCCCTGATTTAGACACTTCTGATGGTTCCATTTCTAGTTAAGTCTGTGCATACAGGGAATTTACACAGTTTAGGTGCTCTGTAGACCTGGCATGCCAACCTTTCCAAGCACTCAGATTTTGAGTTCCTTATAAGATTGTTACACTTTTCAAATAGCTTGTAATGAAAATCTCTCATTCCGCGGTTGCATTTTAACTTCTAAAATCCAATGGGTGGAAGAGAGCTTCTTCCCAGAACAAAAGAACATCAACAACAAAGGACTTTGAAGAAATGCTTTGAATTAATATAATGTTAAAATAAAACTGTGAAGAGAATTAAAAAACCCATCAACTGAATGAATGATGAAAAGATTAAGAAGGGCCCTCTCTAACCACGGGGACTTCAATGTGCAGTTTTCTGCAGGTTAACCCTTATATTGGACTAGCTCAGACAAATTGAAAGTACAATCTTTGAACAAATAAATATTATTGTTAAAGTCTGTAAATAGCTTAGGATACAGCATGCTAAGAAAGTGCAAAGGATATGAAAAAGGAAAGAACCTATTTTGGGATTTCTGAGATCATACAGCAAACCAGTATTTCTCCCAATGAAAGGGAAAAAGTTACTGAATTTTTAATGTCCAGAGTATTTTGGTTTTTAAGATTTTGTAGAAAGACACTGGTGTAGGAAATTTATTTCAGTATAATTAAGGGGCTCCCCAGCCCTCCTGAGAATCCAGCCTATGGTTCCAGGGAGTCTAGGTATTTCAAAGCTGATGCCTAGACAGCTAAGCTACCCCTTCTAGTAGGTACTGAAAGAAAATCCTTCATAACAAAGAACCTGACCATTAGTAGTTCATTTTAATACTAATTTAAACATTAAATGAAAAGAGGCTTGAACTGGGCTTAACCACTCAATTTAAAATAAAAAAAATGAGGTACAATGTATAGTAAAGTAAGGATGATCATTATGCAAAGGGTCTTACGTTGACCTTTGAAAGAAAATACTCCTTCATTGGATCTCCGTGCAGATGGGTCTTTTGGTTTTATGTAAGTAGTAGACTTTTAATCTAATTATATTTTTTGTTTTACTGCCAGCTAGCAATAGGTGGTTTTGTCCCCTTGGTTTTAAAATCATAAGACCACTGTTGAGTCAAGAGGTACTTCTGTCCCCTAGCACAAACTTCATGTAGATCGTTTTTGCATTCTCATAGCAGTATAGGGCAAGACAGATCTCCTAGCTGTTTACTAAAAAAGAATTTTAAAACCCTCATTTCTTTTGTGAGACATGAAAGGCCCCTAAAATGTTAACTCTCATTTCTAAATGAAAGTTAACATTTTAGGGGCATTTCACAGCTCACAAAATAACAGCTCACAGGATAAGCTCAGTCATTTAAAATTGAAAATTAAATATGGTATCCTGCTAAAAAGATATTTGTTTTTAAACTTCCCAAAGAGTCCTTTATGGCCTAAGTCAGCTCATGGAGATAGGGGCACTTATGTTTATGCTTGTATCCATACAAGTGCAAACAGGTCCATCTTCTGCCGGAGCTGACTGATGAATTTCCCCCACCATCTGGAGAAAATGTCAATAAACAAATCAACCTATTGCTCTATTACCTCAACTGCTTTCTGAACCAAATTCATTAAAAAGTATCAAATTGAATAAGTAGACACAACTCAGATTATATAAACTGTCCAGTCTCTCTGTAAACACTCCAAATACAGCCATGAACCAGGAAGGCCAGCAGCAACTTCATGTCATGTACTGTACAAACTGACAGGAATTCTTTTTACTTGTGATTTGAACGATATCCTTTTTGACCCTTGGTCCCAAGTAGTTTAAAGTCTCAAAAGATGACCTTTTTCTCTGTATATAACCATTTACCAAGATTCACTTTCATTTATGTGCTGAGAAATATGCTTTTCATTTTCAGTCTCTGAAATTTCACAGTGCAGTTCTGAATATATATATATATATATATATATATTTGAATATGACATTAACCCAACTGGAGGGAGACTACCATCATCAAGAATGAAAATTCTTTCTTGCATTTCATGAAATGAGGTAATCAACACACTTGTTCATGGTGCTCTAGATTTAGTCTTAAAACTTCAGTATTTCAGAATGTCAAGATTTATATTTGGTCCCTTTAAAAAATGAACTGTATGTGCTATAGGTTTTGAACCTTTAAAAAAAAAAAGGCTAAGACCCTCTCCCTCTTCTCTTACAAATCAGATCTTATCCACGTGGAATCCTACAACAGGAAGCAGACAAAATGGTACTTCTGACTGGAGTGCCGATGCCTCATTCACATGGCCTCCCAACCCACTCCCTGTCTTCCCAGGATGTCCCTGAGGCTCCTCGATGCAACACCAAGAGCTCCAGGGAATGTAAAATAACAGTCTCTGATCTCTAGATGCAAATCCTCCATCATACCCGTATCACCAGGATAGCTGGAGTCAGAGCATCTTCATAGCATTCACTCAGTGTGAATACTGTTAGGTTGAACCATATGGACTTGAGTTTTTGTCAGTCAAAACCAGTCAAATAGCAACAATTTCATATGGTTTAACCTAATAGAATCAAGGAAAGGTGGCCGTTCTCACTAACAACTATATAATTTTTGTGATTTGTCGTTAGGCTGTATCAGCCAACAGATTTCTGTACTTTTTATGAACCTCGATCCTGCACTCAATCTCCCTGCTTATGACTCTCCACCCCGCGTCCTGACCCTTAAAGTTATTTTGCCAAAGTTTTCTGCCAGACTCTGTGGTGAGAGGAGGGATTTGCCTTTACCAGGTGTGATGTTCTGGTGTTCTCATTTATTCTGCAGCCTTTCTTCTAGAGCACCATGTCTGTCTTTGTGACCATCTAGCTAACTTCTCATACCCACTCCAAGCCCTTCTGAACTTGACCTCTTCATTGAAACCGAATGGCTGGAGTGACTGGCATATAACAATTCTTGGTGGTTATTCAGGGTGGCTTTCTATGAAAACTGTGACTTCTAGTTCAATTTAAAATGAACGGTCAACTCTCAGTTAGTGACATACCTATACGGAAGTTGAGTTCAGAGCATTCTCTAACACCAGGTGGTCAAAAAATTATTTGATCTCCCTAAGGAATGTTTTTGGTAATTAGATAGGAAGGTGTGTCTGAAGTTTGAAGAATTTCAGATCAAATGTTGGTTCAACAATGTGAGGATGAGACTCAGCTGTAGCTATATACAAATCTCACGCCTATTGCATATACCACTCTTACTGGGCTGAGAGTCTTCCTGTTTTAATGGCTTCCTCAGTTGAGAATGATCCTGCCCCCTTGTGGTGGGAGGCCTTAGTAAAGAGGAGAAACCATCCATCGTAAGTAAGTAGCTAGTGCTAATTTTTCTCCAGCTCAGAAAAAGCCTGGGTTGGGTCACAACTTCTATATTTTGCGCCTTCTGTGTGCACTTAGAGTTGACTGTGCAACGTGTGTTCACGTGGAGCCTCAAATGGTTACAATTTGACAGTAACATCTGGCCCTTAGAGAGTAAAGGAGATTTTGTAGTTCTCTGTACAATGTCTCCTATCAAGTGATAAATCTATGGGGAGTTTTGGCAAAATCTCTGGAATTTTTGCTCGGTATTGGGGAGAAGGGGAGGTGTTCTTTATTTTCTACTCAACTTGACTTTACTCTTGGACTTATCGCAAAAGACAAAAGTAAGCATCATTTCAAAAGTATTTATTGGATTATTATAGTAAAGTGCCCTCGCTGCAGCTGACCTTGTTTAATCTGTTCAAGGATGAGAATAGTCACAATCTACTCTAGTTAGTGTTTATTAATATCAGCCTGAATGTGTATGGCAACGAGCCACAGTAGTTCTCCTGAAAACAGATTTGAGAGCCAATATTTTGGAGTTTTTGCCTTCCCTCTGGTACCTTTCAGACACCTTCAGAATGGAGGAGAAAGATCAAAGAGAAATCCTTAAAAAAACCCTCAGCGTCCTGATTAGTTTCCAAAGCCAACCTTCTACAATTTGACCTGATGAAGTTATTCACTGGCTCATTAAATTTGAACTGATATTTGATAAACTACACATCAGATGGGCACTGGGCATACAAAATGAATATGAAATGTTTCCTAGTCTCAAGGATCCTAGAGTCTAATGGGGGAGACAAATGAGGATATTAAGAATATAACGTGAGACTTCCCTGGTGGTCCAGTGGTAAAGAATCTGCCTTCCAATGCAGGGGACGCAGGTTCAATCCCTAGTTGGGGAACTAGGATCCCACATGCCGCAGGGCAACTAAGCCCGCATGCCACAACTACTGAGCTTACGTGCCTCAACTAGAGAGCCTGCATCCACAAACTACAGAGCCCACGCACTCTGGAGCCTGCGTGCCACAACTAGAGAAGAGAAAACCCGCACGCCACAACTAGAGAGAAGCCCAGTGCTGCAATAAAGAGCCCGTGCGTTGCAATGGAAGATCCCTCATGCCACTACTAAGACCTGACGCAGACAAAATAAATAAGTAAATAAAATATTTAAAAAGTATAACGTGCAATTTTAGATTAATTTTCTCCTATGTTCAATGTAATCTTACATGTAGAGAGGCATGCTCATCAAAGTAAAAAAAGAATAATCATAAGAAAGAAGAGCTATTTTCCCTCTAATAGGGAACATGAGAAGGTAGAGGTAAGTTCACTGAAGAAAAAAAATACAAGAAATTTGAAGACTTGATATAGAGGAAAAGTATCATTCATCCCTATCACGAAAAATACGAAGAAAGAAATTTTCTTTTTCACTCTGGAAAGTTAAAGATTAGAATTAAGTTTAAAAAAGTCAGAAAACGAAACAAAACAAAAATGCAGCTATGGCAGTAGTGTTGCTAAAACCATGGTTAATTTTTTTTTTTTTTTTTCCGCTCCACGGCACGTGGGGTCTTCCCGGACTGGGGCACGAACCTGTGTCCCCTGCATCGGCAGGTGGACTCTCAACCACTGCACCACCAGGGAAGCCCTACCACGGTTAATTTTAAACTTAAAATTGTGCTCCTGAGCTGCAGCTCCTGAGCTACAGCATTTAATAGGGATTTTTATCTTACGGAAGATGGCTGTACTCTGGGGATATAAAGCATTCCGAAGTAAACAGTCACACACAGGTCGGGTAAAGAATACGTTGTCTCACGAGTAGACTTCACCTCAATTTTTATGAAAAAATTTCGTCTCCAAGATATGGGGGGAAGAATTCACCCTTAGGCAAAGGAGCTGAGTAAAAATTGTGAGACTAGTGTTACTCCATAGAAAAAGAATTAATCTTGTTTCAGACCTATGTACTCATCCTACAGGTTTTTAAACAGAAACACTATGCATTTTTGGGGTATTTTTTAAAGATGCAAATTATCTGTTTATTCTCTTTACATATTTCTTTTTTCTGTATATGACCATTCACAAAGCTAGTTCACTTTGCAAATGCACACGTGGCTAACAGCACCAAAGTGAAATGAATAAATATGTGGAACACTATGCTTTGGGTTTTGACAAATCAAACACATGTGCATAGATGCTATGGACTAAACTCAAACTTTAGCTCATGCCAACTTTAGCCAGACAGAAAGACTAATGGTCAATAATGGATAAAAGGAGAAATCTATAAGATAATGGAAATTAAGTTGTATACTATAGGAGATGAGCAATAATTAATACTCCATATTTGTTGGGGACATACTTGGAAGTCCATTTAAGACACAACGTCTTCTTAACATTTGATGGGTTATTCAGAGTGGTTATATGAAACTGGATTTGGACTTGATGAACTAGAGACACAATTTTTCGTATCACATGTAATACCCTTTTTTGTGTGTTTGCCCATTTGCATGGGATAGAAATCGTGTGATTTTTCAGTAGTTCTAATTACTTTTATGTTAACGGAAGAGATTTAGAATCAATACTTAGAAAACTTCTTTGATGCTGAGAACATCTGTCTGGGTCGTAGACTAAAACACTTAAAAATGGTTTTACCACTACTATATATAAAATAGATAACTAATAAGGACCTACTGTATAGCACACGGAACTCTCCTTAATACTCTGTAATGACCTATATGGGAAAAGAATCTAAAAAAGAGTGGATATATGTATAACTGAATCACTTTGCTATACAGCAGAAACTAACACAATGTTGTAAATCAGCTATACTCCAATCAAATCTTTTTTAAATGGTTTTACAAAATGATTTGAGGAGCCAGTATTTCCCAGCAGCTATACTAGTTACACATGGAAACCGAATTTAAAAAGCTGAATCATGATTTTAGGCATTTCCTTTCCTTAAGGAAAGAGTCAGTAAATTTATTTGTAATCTCTTACACTGTTAAGGACTACAAAGGGATAGTTTATGGGTTGAGAGCTCTATGGTACTTAACTGAGTCATATCTCTTCTAGAACCCTAAGTTAGCAGTATTTTCTTGGCCTTAGCCTGGGACTGACTTTAGCAGTTGAGTTGTTTTTCTTGGAGGAGGTTTAATATTCAATCCGAGAAATGTTAACTATTCCTGAACATTAGCTTATGTCCTTGAACGCTTAAACAGTTGTAGAAGTAGGCTCTCTTCCTTGCACGTTCTCAAACTTCCAGAGTGTACCCAGCACGCCTGTCTTTCCAGAGAATACTTTCTTCCTGGACCCTCCCTGGAGGTTTTCTCTGGATTAATGTCCCTTTCTTCAGAATCTGTAAATTAAAACATCTCCCTTCCTTCTTCAGAAGAACCTCACATTTCATTAGGCTTGTCTCCGAAATCTCTATTTCAAACTCAAGCGGAGATTGAGGCAACCAACCCCCTGCACTACCTAACTCAGCTCTAACTCAGCTCAACTGCTCTAAAACTGATGATTCTAGCATCGGTATACTGTCATCCTAAAAACTACATGTCTTTGTTTAGACCATTCCAGAAACGTCTCTCTGAACTCTGTTTCGTGATCACACCCATGGAATCAAACATTCTTTAACTACAATTCAGGATAAGGTGACATCACTCTTCATTTTGTATTTCTGTTGATCATATATGAGTAACAGAGCAAGGTACCATTTACAAAGTGATTTAACGTGTACTGTCTGATTTACCCCACAACAGCCATCTGCTGTTCAGATTTACACACAAGCAAGCGGAACCCTAAAGACAGTAAATGGCTTACAAGGGATTACAAGGCCAGTATACAGCGAAGCTACAACTGCAGCCCAGGTCACATGGTTCCACATCTTTTGCTCTCTCTACTATGCCACACTGCTGCAGTGAACAGCTTATTCTGTGCTTATTTTCTTATTAAAAATCAGTGCTATATGCAGCATCTCCTCTCCTCCATAAGAAGAGCATCTGTTTAAAAAGATAATAAAAGTCTAGCTTTCTAGGATTATGACTTCACTAAGAAGAAAAATGATCAAATAAGAAAAACTGCATTTTAATGTAATGATATTAAAAGATCTTAGTTCAGACGAAGGCTTCTAATATATTTAAAGGAAAAATCAGTATTAGGAAACTATTTTCATAGTAACAGCTTTCTTCTGGAAAAAGTTTTCTTGTAGAAATATAAATAGCATCTTCTTTCACACTAGATTTCTATAGAAGTAGAAATCCTGTGCTGCTATGTATATATATGCTTTCCTTTATTCTTTTATTTCCCTTATTCCCTTTGAAAAGTTTATGGAAAAAAATTCAGGCAAGTCTGTGAAGGCTAAGATTTCTGTGATAAATGCTAATAAATTATTTTTGTTTTTTTCCCTGTTTATCACTTGCTCTAACATGTGACGGTGTTAAAAAATGTTAGCTATAAATTCCATGGTGTTTATGACATAGGAAATAGTAGACACAGTTCCCGTATCTGTGGTGCTTATAATTTCATGTATTATATATATTATTCTCTGTGAGCACAACGTGAGGAAGAATAACGATGCCTGCTTCCCATCAGATGCCATACAGATCCTTCCATACAGACCCTTCATCTACATCATCAGACATCTCTCCTCATTCCCTGTGTCTTTCTACTCAAGAAATCTGTATGTCTCTTCCCTTTAATCCCTTGTCCTGTATGGCCTCTGCATTCACTGGCTGGTGCTTTTGTGAATGTGTTCATTTCTTTGGAATGTGACCACCCATGACACTTTTTTTTACCCACGATATATATAAATACACACTGCCATAGAGAGGGAGTCGTTTAAAACACTCCATTTAAAGCCTGCATATATATATATATATATGTAATATATATATATATTTACATTAAGGCACAATTACTAGTCAAAGCTATGGACGTGGACCACTCCATGCTCCAGTCTCAGAGAAGCTGTATCTGCAAACCCTAAGCAGACCGCGCCACCAATGGAAAATTCCCAGGGAAATTGCCCACCCACCTGACTCAGCTCCTAGCACACTTCCTGTCTTCTCCATAGAGTAAATATTCAAAAAAGGTTTTCAGCTGATTTCTACACCCTCTTCGTGCCTGGAGGAAGTCCTCCTCTTCTTCCAGTTCCTTTTCCTCAGGTGGTGGTGATACCCTTTCATAGACTTCATAAAAGGACGCTGAAGAAATGCAGATTCCTGAGTCCACTCCTTGATTCAGGAGGGACCAGTAACCCGCCTTATAAATAAGCAGCTGGGCCTCTGGATGTTACTCTGAGGAACATCGTCATAGGAAAACCAGCAAGACTGTAGTTGACACGAGGGAGGTATTTTCCCCAGGGATCCAAGAGTGGGGAGAGGGACACGGGTATATTTTTAAAACATGCGAAGACATATTAAATACGACTTCATCTCCCTCTATTTCCTGTAGATCAGTGTATGTGGGGATGGGTAACAGAAATTTAACCAGTTTATAAAAATGTGGGTAATGAATTCTGATGAGTCTCAAGTATCCCACCAAAGAAAATTCCTCTTGTATGCTTTTGGGTACAGTAGGGAACCCCAACTCAAACTGTCTTAATAAGGATATTATTATTATGAATAAAAAAAAACCCACAAAAAACAAACAGAAAGCCTGGAGGTGATGCCGCTCCAGAACTGGTTAATTCAGCAGGTTAAATGCAGTTGGTTACATCCTTGGGGTTTCAGATTCTTTCTACCTCTCTGCTCTGCCGTCTTACATTTGTTCTCCCCCTATCTTCCCCAGAGTCACAAAATGGGTATGGCTGTTCCTGGTGGCGCCTCCAGGAAAGTCAATGTCTCCGGGAGGAGAGACTATCTGTCACTTCCTCTGGTCCCAAGCAGACTGCTCTGCTCTCCTCTCCCTGCAAGAAGAATGGGATCACCATGACTGGCGCAGACAAATCAGACTTACCCCTGGGCTAGGGAAAGGGTCACTTTCTGTGAACAAAGCAAAAGAGGGGATGGATCTAGAATAGCAATCAGTTGGCTTTGATACTCTTCCCTGTGCCATTCCTTCTGTCTTTGAGCGCTTGACTCTGAGATCACCTGCACAAGATTTTTCTCTGCCTTGTTTGTCCCGCACTAGGGCATAAAGCTTTGGTCTTTGTCAAGCTGTTTCACAGGAGGTAGAAGAACAGGCCTCTTCGTAGAATGTACGCATTGCAGTGTTATGATTATTATGGAGATGGTTGTATGGGGGTTTTGCTGTCCCGGACTGTTTGGAATTTTCCTTTGGTGAATCCAGATTTGAGTTCACTTCATCGTGGACCGAAGGGTGTAGCTGTTCCTGACAAGTTAGTTAAATGAGTGTGCCACGCTGCCTGGAATCCAGCTGTAACTCATTGGTCATGTCCAAAAGGGATTCCAGAGATGGGCAGGAAATAACTAACAGGAGCTTCTGCCCATCGTCTGGAAGTCGACTAAATGTCGATTGACTTTTAACGGGAGTCAACCGGGAGTTCTGCTTTGCTAAATTGTAGAAGAGCAGAACCTGGGCTAGGGTTCTTGTGAGTGTGCTTGGGGCCTTCGGCTGCCCAGGCTTAGACCTTAGGCTGTCCCTACTCTGTGAATGACTTGCCTAGAGCTCTAGATAATATATGTCTTGGTATGTCTGGGCTTATTGCCAGATCCGTGTGTGCACCTCTGATCTTAGGAGGGACTGTTGGTGGTAGTAGTTTTTTTTAAATAAAGGAAGGATGTTTGTAAGGTGCTATCTTTGATTGTAGCTGCTTTTTCCAGGATGTGGAAACTGCTTTGGAGTACTACAGAGGCAGCTATTCGGCCTTGAGGAAATTCTCCCGGAAGAAACTCCATTTACCTTGTCAAGGTTTGCAGGCGACGTCTTGGTACCTGCAGAGTTTTGGTCCCTTCACACACACACACACACACACACACACACACACACACACAAAGGAAGTTTAAGGCAGTGGTGGAGAACAAGCTTTAGAACCAGAATGGCTTCTAAACTCAGGTCTAGACCAGTTATGCACAAGCCCTGTGACTTGGTAGCAAATTAAACTTCAATTTCCTAATTCGGATAATGTGGATACCTCGCGGGGCTGTTGCGGTGATTAAAAATGATTACCATCTCTAACGCATGTGGCACACTGCTGGCTGTAAAAACTTCCTAATCATTATTTAATAGCACTAGGCGGGTAGGGGTGGCGTAGTAGTAATAGTAACAGCAATAGCAGCCGCGGCAGCAAGGGCAGCATCCCTCCTGGCTGGTGATTTGCATCGTGCAACATCAAAGAACTGGGTTTCACTCTGGTGAACGATTACTGGAGTCTCTGCAATATAAATTTAAAATCCCCCCCCCCCTCATGTGTCACTTCTGTGGCCTTCAAGATTCCGATTTTGCCTGCACAGGAATATGCATGGCAACCAGAGCAGGATTTTTTATGTGCTTTGTTCACCTAACTTGCACAGGACAATGGTAATTTCCTTTGTATTGTGTGATGCAGAGTTCACTGGCATACATTTTACAAAGATGTTATCTAGCCTGATTTCCTTCATTTGGCTCTCTCCTGGCTATTTAAAGCACTTGATTTGTGGATTGGGATGCCCTCCCCCCACGTTCTTATAAGGCCAAAAAAAAAGGAATGGAACAAAAGATTTACAGAGAGGAGCAAAGAACACACACATTCACGATATTAACCAGGAACCATTACTTAATGGTAAAACAGCTTAATAATAGTGGCTTGCAAACTGCATCTGACCCACAAATCCCATTTGTTGAATGGATCCAGCCATGTGAACATTTAAGCTATATGTGTCAGGCATGTATGAGAATTCCCTGTAGCTTTTTTTCATAATATTACTGTAATATGACGCTGCATCAGAAATGCAGCGCCTAAAGCACTTAACTGCAACCCTGCAAGACTTCACGGCTTAAAGTACTTCCCTTGTTCTCCTGTCTTCAGAACACCCTGGGCTGCTGGGAAAGACAGCCGGGCTTTAAAATGTACTATTGTCAGGCATTTCTTTTGAGAGGAACCTATATTTTATTAAATTTAATTAGTGACTACCAATTAGACTGCAGGATTAAGAAAAAAAAAACCCAACGCTTTATTTTCTTCAAAAATTACCTCTCTCCAAAAATAACTTTCAGCAAGTTACAAATTTAGAATTTCAATTAAATTCAAATTTAATTCTCCTTTTTCAAAGTTATGTGTTGCTTGAAAACTACCTTTAGAATGGTTAGGCTGTTAAAAAGAGTCAAGAGATAACACTTTTCTTTAGGACACAGCAGCATTATTCATGTTACATCTGCATGAGTGTTACACAGACAGAAAAAAAACCCCAAATCAAACAGATGCCCTTAGGCTATAACGATCATATATACCACACTGCCATTACGCAGATATTTCTGTCAAAGAGATTTCATTTATTGGACAAAATTTTGAGTAGCTACTTTGTGCTAAGATGACTACCAGACTATTCTCAAACAACTGCTAAGCAAGCATCCAAAAGAGGACATTCCACTACACGTTTACTGCTTAGTAACTCTTCTAATGGTTCTAATAATTGATAATATTCCCTGTATATTCTTAAAATCAAGCTAAGTTTCCAACCTATTGTTCGACATCAATAGAATGCAGAACTGATGTGAAAGCTTGGCTATGTGCACAATCTACTTTTCCTAATGTTTCCTCCCAGACTCAACAACTACAGTAGCATCTTCAGGATGCTAAGCTGTGCACACTCTGAAAGTCCCCTACTATTGACCAGCAGTTGAGCCACTGCTTCCAGCAGTGGGGACAGGGGTAAACTAAAGGGCAACTCTGCAGTACTGCTTATGCTTAAAGAACAAACATCAAGGAAAGTTTAAAAAAGACGTCCAGGGGCTTCCCTGGTGGCACGGTGGTTAAGAATCCGCCTGCCAATGCAGGGGACACGAGTTCGAGCCCTGGTCCAGGAAGATCCCACATGCCGCGGAGCAACTAAGCCCGTGCGCCACAACTACTGAGCCTGTGCGCCTAGAGCCTATGCTCCGCAACAACAGAAGCCACCACAATGCGAAGCCTGCGCACCGCAACGAAGACCCAAAGCAGACAAAAATAAATAAACAAATAAATAAATTTATTAAAAAAAAAAAGACATCTAGCTCGGAGTTGTGTCTGGTCGGGTATATATAATCTGATAAAGGTGACAATAATAAAGGAACAAGCTTTTGTGGAGCTCTGCAAAGGTCTTTCCTATATATATCACCGTGTTTATGAGGACTGACCAGTGGACCTCGGGTCCCCAAGGTCACCCAAGCAGCTAATAATGGATGAGACAGACACTGAAATCTATGCTAGTCTATTCCAAAGGGCACACTTGCCCTCCACTTATGCTGCATAGGCGTGTAATGATGACAAAGTATTTGTACAAATACAATTCATCTCCCCAAACACCCTAGCCCCAATTCTCAAAGTGGTGAGGAATGTTCCTCTGTCACAGCCCAAGAACAGACTTAGCCTACATGGGACAGAAGCCTGGGAAATAAACTGGCAAGTTGGTGTCTGTGATGTGCACTGAGGATGCTAAAATCATGTTTGTTTTGAAGGGCAGTGGCAAAGAAAAGTTCATTGACTGTAGTTGTTACAAGAACTGTTTTCTAGAAAGTGAGGAAACCCTTGGAGGAGACGGCTGCTTTAGGATTTTGCAGATAGTAGCCATGTCACAATGCCCAGAGAGTCCAGCAGATGCACAGGTTTCTTCTCATTTCATGAGAAAGTGGTTGCTCTCAGGTTAGGAGTACTTTTCAAACATGGAACAGGGCACCACGTCTGGTGGGGAATACATTCACCCCTATATACCATACTATTTATGATCATATAAGCGTCTCTATAGTCTCAGCTAGCACTGTGCTTGGTCCTCCACCCAAAACGAGGTTTGATGAACTGAATCTATCCTTCTAACTTCCCATTGAGCTTGTTTGTTCATTCATTTTTTTCATTCCTTCAACATACATTCATTGAGTGCCTTCTAGGATCAGGGCAGCACACAGGTTCGTCTCAAGAAATGAGAAAGGAAGAAAGGATGAAAGAATATGATCTTTGCCACTTGGCAAGTCTAGTGATGCTCACGATAATGACCGAGTGTCATCAAGAAACACAAACAATGACATTCAGTGCATTTATAGATGTAGCCAGAGACACACGAACCATATCCATTAGCCAGATTTTCACATACAACATTATCAAAATTTCAAGTTAAAAAGTTAAAGATGTTAATATTCAACTATCTGGAAAATTAATATTTTCTGAGAGTCCAAAGATTAGCTGAACTTCTACAGTATCTGGTTTTGACCCCAGCTCTCACTTTCCCTTTCTTCTGGGAAAGAGTCGTGCAATGACGATGAATGTGAACCTTCAGTGAAATCTAAGTATCTTGCCTTACGCTTCATAGGATGAAAACGTAGATTTCTTGCATTCAAAAACCTGGACCTTGAAGTCAAATTGTGCTACAAACTGTGTACAACTGAAGAACAAAGATAACTATTTAAACTACCCAAATTTATTAGTTTAAACTATTCAAGCACTCCCATTTCTTGGATTTGATAAATATTTTAGTCCTCCATTGGTTGCGGTGATCTGGCCTCTAGCTACTAATAGGTCCACACACTCAGAATTTTTAGAGGGAAAAGAATACAGATGCCTGATCGGCAACTTGTATGCTGAAAATACTATGCATATTTGGATACACAAAGCCTTGGATATATATCAATCTGCCTACACACGCGTGTGCACACACATACATCTATCTATAAACTTTGTTAGCTCCTGGATTTCATTCTTGTTGCCCTTGATAAACAATGAAGTTATAACCATATAAAGGATATTTATAGGAGCGAGAATCTCTTAAGTCTTTCAACATTGGATCGCTTTACACGGTTGTAAGATGATGGTTTTGGGAGGGAGTAAAGTAGGAAATTCCAAAATGTGAATGGTATTTAGACTTCTTAAATTTTTTTCTTCAAAGGCAAAGAAAAAGAATAAAATTATGTTTTCGTTATTCGACAAGATGGCATGCAGAAGGGCTGTTGGGCAGAAAAATAACTGTAAGGAATACAAAAATCTAGTGACTTGAGTCCCTTTCATGAAATATGTAAGTTAAAAAAATATTCAATAACCATAAAGCAACTTTTTCTTTGATGCTGAACCAAAAACAAGCTTGAAGTTTAGTGCTGCTGAGCAAATGAATGAAAAATACAGATGTCTTTACCTTCAGCTCAACTCAGAGTCGCCATCCGAATCGTCCCACGCCTAACTCTTTGTACAACTGACTAAATGTATCACAGCATTAGTCAACAGCAAAGGTTTCAAGCAAAACTTAAAAGTACATATTTTTCCTTCTTTTAAAAAATCTCTTAATGAATTAGTAAATGCAGTTCTGCCATATCCCTTTTCTTGTCCTCCATGAATTCAAACCTTAAAATAACACAGAAAAGCGAAACACGTTACGTCTTTTCCTGGTGTAGTACTCCAGTCTAATGTTTTCAAATTAACTAAGACATTGTTTCATTTAAAATGTAGGACTTTGATGCTATTTTAATTTTCCAAAGTCAGCTCATAATGCCAATTTCCCCAAAGGTCAAAAACAATATATTAAGGAAATACCACCTGCTACTAAGAGCTTCCATAGGAAATTTGCATTTCCACTTTGCAGTGTATTATTTAGGGGAGGAAATGACAACCTACTTCATTATCCCAAAGCACGGAATCCCAATCCCTGCAAAGGAGCAGAAAAAAAGAAAGAAGACCAGTGTCCATTTTTCCACTGACACTTCATGGAAATTAAAAATTCAGTAGGAGAAAGCAAAAAGCATGTGTTGAAAGATGTCAGGCCCACCCACACACTCTCTTCTGTTTCTGTTAAAGCCAGCCCACCTGAGTGGGGCTAGTTCCACAGAGGGGAGGGGATGGGCCCTGGGCACATTTTTCAATCTTTTGTAAACAATCCTTGAAGGAATAAGGTGGTGGTCACAGCTGTGCCCTTTATCTGGCCCCTGAGAGTGAGAGGGAACACATGGAAAAGGTCTTTCCAGAGTGCAACAGATCTTTTCTACAGAGCTATTTACAAACCAAACAAGGTTGAAGATAGATGACTTCCTACTGTCCAGCTCACAGGGAAGAAGCATTTTGCTCAGGTATAGGATATACATGAAGGAACAAAGGCATTGCAGAAAGCGTCTCCTCTTATAAGCATTCAACTATATTGAGGTGTCCAATATATTTTACTCTGAAAGTAATCCATAATTTTTCAGCTTTTCTTGAGGGTATCATTTCTCTCTTCTTCCCTCTCATCCTTTTCTATTTTTCATGGTTTTCCTCCTTCTACAGTTCTTATCACCATTTACAAAAACCTGCTATTCCCTGTCATATACCCCATACTTAACGTGTATGGTGGTTAAAGAAACCTGTATCTTGACACATTACAAAGATCTGTTCAGTGGATCAGTGATTCGATCTGGGTAAGGGCAAACAACTAGTTTGATCAACTGTTTCTCCCCACTGAGTTGACTGACTATCCTCTTTAAAGTATAGAGTGATTTTCAGTTGAATTTAGTCTAAAATTGAGTAAAGGTGTATTCTTTGAAGTCACCGATGTAAGGTACTTGAAGAACTGATGTAAGCTTTAGTTGGTTATCTACCTGTGCAAATTAACTACTTAAATATGTATGTCCTCAGGAAAGATCAAGTTCGTAAGCTTCTTTTTTTAACTTTTAAAACAAAGGTGAGTTTATATAGGTCTTTAAAATTAGCAAGAGCTTCCTTTCATCTTCAGAGATGAAAATTATTTAAATTTTGTGGTCACAATGCATATGGCTCAAAAAATTAGCGTTGTTAAAGATACAACGCTGCAATACAAGAACGGAAAACAGAGGGTTTTGCTATTGAGAGAAATGGTTCAACAAACTGGCCGAAAGGTTACCCAGTCTTTACCTAAGAAGCAGTTTTGAGAGCAGAGAAAACCGCTCTTATATACATATACAGAACTCACATACATGAACGTAGACACAATATCCAAATACCTATACAAAACCTTGGCCAACTCCCTGAATATTTTAGTTCAGAATCTGAAAGTCTGCTGTGCACAGACCGTGTTAAAATGGTGAAAAGATTAAAAAATGGAAACATCAAAGGAAATGAAAAAGAATTGGGATTGTTTAGTTCGAAGAAGATGAGGATGCTGGTAACTTAAGAGCTGTCTTGGGGGGACCTCCCTGGTGGTCCAGTGGGTAAGACTCTGTGCTCCCAATGCAGGGGCCCAGGTTCAATCCTGGTCGGGGAACTGGATACTGCATGCATGCCGCAACTAAGACCCGGGGCAGCCAAAATAAATAAATAAATATTTTTTAAAGAAAAGAGCTGTCTTGGGGATATGTATATAGGATAGGGACGAATAAGCCTCTCTCTTCCCTGAGCGCAAACCAGGAAATATTTGTATTAATTTAGGAAAGGCATCTGGATAGCTGCAAGCATGACAAACTATATACATCAAGACTCTGGCTTCTAACTCGTTTTCTGCTTCTAGCTGGCTATGAGATCTTGGGCCAGTCTCTTGAACTCTCAAGATTTCCATTATTTCCATCTCAAACGTCTAATGTCACAATTCTATAACGCATAAAGAACAGTTTGTCTTTGCCTTCTTCAAAACTGAAATAATGACCCGGCCACTTAAAAGTGAAGCAATGTCTTTTCCAGTGTGGTTAATGTATTTGGCAGCAAAAATGAACCCCCGGCAGAGGTAGAATGAGAAATCAAAAGGCAGATGGTCTGTAGTGAAGGAGCAATTCGTCTTTTCAGAAAGTTGTGATTCCTTCCCACAGCCTGGCGTGACCACGGATGGTAGCTCAGAGAATTACATTTCAGAAAACGCTCTTGGTTTTCCTACCATGAAGGGAATGGATTCAGTACCTACAAGTATAGCAATTAACAGGCACCTGTGACCATCCTGCTCGGAGGCAGAAAGGAGCCATTTTGTGCAAACAATCCAGGGCTGGAACTCTGGCTGGTTTGAAAATGGTGTTACGCTGTACTTTTAAAATGAGTAATAAAACTCCCATGTGTTGGGCTTCCCTGGTGGCGCGGTGGTTGAGAGTCCGCCTGCCGATGCAGGGGACGCGGGTTCGTGCCCCGGTCTGGGGAGATCCCACATGCCGCGCGGCGGCTGGGCCCCTGAGCCATGGCCGCTGAGCCTGCGCGTCCGGAGCCTGTGCTCCGCAGCGGGAGAGGCCGCAACAGTGAGAGGCCCGCGTACCGCAAAAAACCCCCCAAAAAACAAAACTCCCATGTGTTGAAAGAAGGCCATAAAACCCTGCAACTCCTCCCTTTACAAAAAAAAAAAAAAGGAACATCTAGGCCATTCCCTAGAAGCCTGCAATGGCACACTCTCCCAACATGACATTTCAGCAGCAAGAAGAACCCTGCGTGTTTCACCGTTAACAATGTTCAACAGAGCCATGCAGAAGATTAAATGCAAGAACACATTTTTTTCTTTCCTTGAATGAACACAGGGATGCTTCTGGGGTTGGAGGTTGCATTTTTCTCGCCACATACCTCCCTCAGAGCCGCATGTGTGTTGGGAAACAGCTGAAGGCGCGCCTTGCTGAATGTTTCATGTGACAACGGGTGCGTTTCAGAGCTTCCTGCTGCTGCTGGTGATCCTGCTAACCTTTCCTTTGTAATCTCAGCAGTTAACGAGGCTGTAAACCAGCATCCGAGCTGATTGAATGCAGGTTTAAAGGGCAAAAGAAAACGGTGGTTGTCTAATGATTAAACGACTTTTTTTAAAAAAAATTGCTCAACACTGAAGTTGTTTTATTTTCATGTTTTCATCAATGTACATGCCGATGCAAACTGCGTTCAGGCTGAAACAGAACTTCACCACACTGTTGTGGTCAGGGGGAAAATGGCTTCTATTCCTTTAAAAACTCAACTCTGTAAACCCGCCTTGAAAGCCTCTGCCCCGCCCCCTCCTCCCACCTCCCATGAATTAATTCTATAGAGACAGAGTTAAACACAGAATTTGTAAAACTATTGAGAAGTAAACTTCTGGTTGCACAGTAACCGGGAGGAGTTGCCAAGTGCAGATAAATCTTCACCCGGAGTAGGAAGCCCTACACTGTTTAGAAAACAATTCCTAGACTTTGCCAAGGTTGAAACTTACTGAATGCTCAAACCACCGGCACCCCTGTGCTTGCTCTCACACTTGGCTTTTAGGGGTGGAGTTAACACTTTTCAAAAAATCAGTGGCTTCCCTTATAAAAAGCTCCAGTGATTTAGTGGAGATTTTGATGGTCTTGCGTTTTGGCGTCCCCGAGAGCAGAAGCTTTAATAAATACAGTGATTTAGTGGAGATTTTGATGGTCTTGCGATGGTGTCCCTGACAGCAGAAGCTTTAATTCATTTTGCTCTAAGCAGGTGTGTAATGAGAATAGAGGCTGTGTTGATAAGAGAACCCTGGGAGTTGGTAATATATTATCCTCTGTAATTTCTTCCCAAAATAGACTTAATGGAAAGAGGATGCATAATATACTCCTTCTCAAAGGAAGCGTCCCCCAATACAACAGAAGCAGTCATTCTAAAAACAGCTTTATGGCTCTTCAGTCAATGGCTCTATTTTCTTCCCTTTCACAACTTCCTTCCTTCTACTATGTAAGAATGCACGTGTGGACACACACATTCCCGTCTCCCGCACACGCCACTGAAAATGCCCCCAAGATCTGCATCCTCACACTCACTGAAAATTTAAATCATTATTTGAGACGATTTAACCTGAGTACTTTAGAATGATTTTCATTTCATTTCATTTTTACTCCAAATCTGATGGTGAAGAACCATTAATTTAGCTTCGGGTGAAATTCAGTTCAAGGAGCAATTACTAAGTGCCCTACTATGAAGTCTTGTATTAGACTCAAAGGCAAATAAGGGTTTACGAAATATGATGAGCTGTAAGCAGTACACTTCCCTAAAGATAAAGGTGGCCTCAGGAGCAGAATCGGAACGCTGGATCCAGACTACTGATTATCGATCCTAAACACACCCCTAAATTGCAAGTCCAATTACTTTCCAAGGTCTCAGAAATGAAATTTCCTTGCTATACCTGTGATGTTTTCCTTAGCTGTATTTCACAAGCTAGAGGACTATTTCCTCCTGCTCAGGGCTAACCAAACCCTCATTAGAACAGAAGCAGTCCAACAGTTGAGTTGGCTGTCAATTTTTTTCAGATGTGTAAGATACTTTGCCTTGAGTGAACGAAGGTATAAATGGTGGTTAGATTCTCAGGCTGGGGACAAAAGTCTACAACCTAAAATGTAGCACATTTATAACAGAAATGACAGAAAGAAACACTTGAGCTATTCACAGTTAATTAAAGGAGTTAAACGTTCCTAAGAAATAATTTCGAAATTCATTTTGGAACCTGACATTTGAGGAATACCGGATTTTAATAAAAGACAGTAGATGGAAACCTTGAAGGAGGGTCTGAATGGGAGCTTCTAGGCATTTTCAAGGGTTGGAGATTAATGGCGTTCTTGCTTCATTCTCTTAAGTTTTACCTCAAAACATATGGTTTCTCTCTTCTCTGATACACATATTGCCTGGGCCACTCTAGCAATGGGACAAAATGGTAGAAGAGGCATGGAATAAAGTGGGAAGACATGTTCTGAAAGAACGTGAGGGACTTCCCTGGTGGCGCAGTGGTTAAGAATCCGCCTGCCAATGCAGGGAACGCGGGATTGAGCCCTGGTCCAGGAAGATCCCACGTGCCGTGGAGCAACTAAGCCCGTGCACCACAACTACTGAGCCTGTGCTCTAGAGCCCGCGAGCCACAACTACTGAGCCCACGCACCGCAACAAAGAGTAGCCCCCACTCGCCGCAACCAGAGAAAGCCCGCGTGCAGCAACGAAGACCCAAGGTAACCCTAAATAAATAAATAAATATTTGAAACTCTGTAAGAGTTGGAAGAGAGAAGGAATGGGAAAGTAAATTGGATGCTTGTGTATATGAAAATACACTTGAGAACATTATCTTGAGATGTAAAGGCAGGAGGAACCTCTGAGCCACACAGTACTCTATTCCAGTGCACAGCATAGATACTGCTGTTTAGAGTGACCTCTGAACTGTGTGTGTGTGTGTGTGTGCGTGTGTGTGTGTGTGCGTGTGCATGTCCTGTATAGGCTGAGCCAAGACAGAGGACACCTGGGATTTGTAACCACAGGGCATTTACAGAATTTGAGTACCTGCCCTCTGTCCAAATTACAGCCCAGGAATTAACATGTTGGAGAAATTGGAGAGTATCTTCAGACAGCAAAAAGAACAATGGGATTAGAAGCAGGTCAGATGAAGATAGAGGAAAATAATTTTACACCTTAATTTGAAGTGAAGAATTTAAAACCTAGCTTCAATAACATGCAGGACAGTAGGTAGTAGGCAAAGCTTCCACGGCCCTGAATAAACCATGACAAAAGGAATCTTGGTAACAGCAGGAGAAATTTTAGCTACTCTTAGGTAGTACCTTCCCAGGCAGGCTGGGGTTGCCATTGGGGAAAGCTTTCTGAGGGGTGCGAAAGTTTGGCATCTCTGATCAGACGACCTCTAGAGCTCCCATTTGAAGCCATAAAATAGCACTTCTATTGGTGTCCTAACACGCTATTCTCGGTTCCCCCTGGGTACAGGAACCTACAGGAGCTTAAGGTACTCACCAGGCAAGTCAGACACTTGTTTGCTCTTCAGCATCCTAACATATTCTGTTTGCCTAGTTCAGGGCCAGAGCTGGCATGCGGAGCCCATGACGGTACCAGCTTATTCCCCGAAAGCAGAGAACTGACAGTGGCCTGCATATAATACAGGGAGGCCCATCGTGGGTGACCAGTGTTCCTTCATCAAAGAACCCTTCCACTTCCCCTTCTTCCCACACACAGTCTTAGAACAGCAATTTGTATAAATGATAAGGACAGAGGTGCTGTGGTCTGGGAGTGGGAAAGGACCTAGAATCTCGTCCTCTTATTCCCTGAGGAGCCTCCTTATGGTTCCTATATATACATATACATACGGCTGTAGAGAATTTTTGCTTCTTTTACTGGACCCGAATTTACAATTAATTCAGCCAGAGGAGCAAGCCAGCCTCCTCCAGGGCACACCAATTTCTGAGGGGGGGCAATTTCCCCCCGATTCCAATTGGAGACACCAAAGAAATGGTCAGATTCTCCCAAGGCCACGTGGTTAGCAGTAGGAGAATTAGATCTAAAATACACATTCTGTAAAATCTTCTACCTTTTCCTTGTCTTTCTTTCTTTTCTCGATCATTACCTATTATATTTTAGTAGACCCTTGATGTTTTACGAGGATTTGGCAACCC